>NC_087280.1:23082083-24282083 GCF_015220805.1 Pogoniulus pusillus
CACCCAGCCCTGGCCAACCAACCAGACCATGGCACTAAGTGCCTCATGAAGCCTCCTCTTGAACACCTCCAGCCACAGCCACTCCACCACCTCCCTGGGCAGCCCATTCCAATGCCAATCACTCTCTCTGACAACAACTTCCTAACAACATCCAGCCTAGACCTGCCCTGGCACAGCTTGAGGCTGTGTCCCCTTCTTCTGTTGCTGGGTGCCTGGCAGCAGAGCCCAACCCCACCTGGCTCCAGCCTCCCTTGGTTGGTTCTATGGCTTTGTGGAAGTGTTTGGTTTCCCATGCAGAAGTTACTTTTTCTGCTTGCTCTTCTGAATGTGTGCAAAGGGCAAGATTCCTGCCACCTGCAGAAGCAGCTGTGCAATGGAAACCCATCAGCCTGGTGGCATGGCAGCCTCCATGGGAGATGCTCAGTTACACTCAACAAGGGAAGATGTCACCTTCTGTGTTCAGAGTCTCTTGTTCCTTGGAAGGGGAAAAAAAAAGGGCAAGCCATGGAAAGTGTGAATGGGAATCACAGAAGCATCCAGGCTGGCAAAGCCCCTTGGGAGCATCAAGTCCAACCTAGAACCCTGCTCTACAAGATTCACCTTAAACCACAGCCCTAAGCACCACAGCCAAACCACCCTGAAACACATCCAGGCTGGGTGACTCCACCTCCCTGGGCAGCTCATTCCACTCCCTGACCACTCTCTCCATGAAAAAATTCTCCCTAATGTCCAATCCAAACCTCCCCAGCCTCAGCTTGAGGCCATTCCCCCTTGTTCTGTCTGCAGAGCCCAGCAGCAGCCTCTCCACAATGTCCCTTCAGGTAACTGTAGACAGCAATGAGGTCTGCCCTCAGCCTCCTCTTCCTCACACTACCCATCCCCAGCTCTCTCACTCTTTCCTCATCAGATTTATATTCCAAGCCCTTCCCCAGCTTCATTGCCCTCATCCAGGCTTTTCTTGAACACCTCCAGGGACAGTGCCTCCACCACCTCCCTGGGCAGCATGAGGGTGGTGAGAGCCTGGCAGGGGTTGCCCAGGGAGGTGATGGAAGCCTCATCCCTGGAGATGTTTAAGGCCAGGCTGGATGAGGCTCTGTCCAACCTGATCTAGCGTGAGGTGTCCCTGCCCATGGCATGGGAGTTGGAACTGACTGAACCTTGTGATCCCCTCCAACCCTGACTGATTCTCTGACCCCCCCCAGGTGCCCTGTCCACTGCAGAAGCTGATCTCTCCATGCTCTGTAGCACAGCAGCAAACAAGGACCCATTTGTCTGAGTTAGTAGGCGACAGGAGGGAAATGTGTTTGCTCTTGTACACCATGGAGTGATCTGTTGTTTGTAAGCAGATTGCAACTGAAGAGGTGTAGAGCAGCATTCCTGGCTTTGTGCTCCACTTCATCACAGAGCAGAGCAGACCCTGAGGCCCTGTGCAAATTTTAGGGCCTATGAAAACTAAACAATAAGCAAACCATAAATTAACAGGTGCTAAAAAAGCCAGGCTGGTTGGTTTGCTTTCCATGCTGCTAAGAGGGCCAGTTTCCAGCAGGAGTTACAGTAAACACATTGATAGCTCTATCCAAGGCAATTTGCTACCAGTTCCAATACCTGATGGGCCCTCCAAGTGTTAGGCAGCATCATCCAGTCCTGAGCACAACAAACCTCACAGGTCACAGCAGGAATATCTTGCTCTTGGGGGGTTTGCTAAGAGCATTAATCCTAGAATCAAGCAGGTTGGCAGAGAGCTCCAAGCTCAGCCAGCACAACCTAGCACCCAGCCCTGCCCAACCAACCAGACCATGGCACTAAGTGCCCCAGCCAAGCTTGGCTTCAACGCCTCCAGGGACAGTGACTCCAGCACCTCCCTGGTGGTGGCATTCCAATGCCAATCACTCTCTCTGCCAACAACTTCTCCTAACATCCAGTCTAGACCTGCCCTGGCACAGCTTGAGACTGAGCCTCCTCTTCTGCAGGCTGCACACCCCCAGCTCCCTCAGCCTCTCCTCACAGGGCTGTGCTCCAGGCCCCTCCCCAGCCTTGCTGCCCTTCTCTGAATCCTAGAATCAAGCAGGTTGGAAGAGACCTCCAAGCTCACCCAGTCCAACCTAGCACCCAGCCCTGGCCAATCAACCAGACCATGGCACTAAGTGCCTCATCCAGTCTGTTCTTGAGCACCTCCGGGGACAGTGACTCCACCACCTCCCTGGAGGTGTTCAACCAACCTGTGCCAGTGTCTCACCACCCTCACTGCAAACAACTTCTTCCTCACATCCAGTTTCAATCTCCCCTCTGCCACTTCAAACCCATTCCTCCTAGATCTAGTGTGCAGTGTCCCTGCCCATGGCAAGGGGGTTGGAACTGGCTGATCCTTGTGGTCCCTTCCATCCCTGACTGGCTGATCTCTTTGGGTCCCTTCCAACCCCTGACATTCTGTGAGCCTATGATCAAGTTTATAGGAGAAATGAGAGGAGGGGAAGAGCTGGGGCAGGGAGAAAGGAGAAGAGTTCTATGATTTGAAACAGCAAACACCAGCAAAGGGAAAGTAAATTCTCTTTCCCCAGCTCTGTCCAATCACTAGAGATCTGTAATGGGAACTTTATCAGCTGTCAGTTCAGACCTGCAGTTAAATAGTCTTGAAGTCTCCATGGGATGTTGCAGGGAAACAAACAGTAATAACCAGCACTTAGCTTTGATCTTTCCCTGTCACAAGGCAAGGGGTGGGAAGATGCAGTTAAATTCTTATGCTCCCTGCCCAACAAAGAACTAGTATGGAAATGGCAATTGCACACTGGAACACTGTGCTGGAAGCAGGCTCCTCCTGCAAACCTTGATCACATTCTGCAGTTGCATTCTGTGCTCCACAGCCTCCCTGGGCAACCTGTGCCAGTGTCTCACCACCCTCACTGCAAAGAAACCTTTCCTAACATCCAGTTTCACTCTCCCCTCTGCCACTTCAAACCCATTTGTCCTTGTTCTGTCATTCCAGGACCTTGTCAAAAGTCCTCAGCCTTCCTGTAGCGCTCTCCAGATCCTGGAAGTTCACTCCAAGGTCTCCTCCAAGCCTTCTCTTCTCCAGGCTGCACAGCCCCAACTCTCTCAGCCTGTCCTCACAGCAGAGCTGCTGCAGCCCTCTCAGCATCTTGGTGACCTCCTCTGCACTGGCTCCAACACTTCCATGTCCTGCTTGTGCTGGGGGCTCCAGAACTGCCCCCAGGAGTGCAGGTGGGGTGTGAGGAGAGCAGAGCCAAGGGGCAGAATGCCCTCCCTTGCCCTGTGCCCACACTGCTCTTGCTGCAGCCCAGCACAGGGTTGTGTCTGGGCTGCACTCCCACTGCAGGCTCATGTTGAGCTTTTCCTCACCCCAGACCCCCAGGTCCTGTTCCTCAGAGCTGCTCTCAGCCATTCCCCACCGAGCCTGGAGCTGTGCTTGGGATTGCCCCAACCCAGGTGCAAGGTCCTCCACATCTTTGCATTCTCTCTACTCATAATCTTAGTGACTTCTTCTACACCCCAGCTCCATGAGCTCTGCCTGTCTGTGAGCTCTTCAAGCTGAGGAAGGATCACTCCACGAGGCAACTCTCTTCCAGCAGCTCCCTCACTCCAGTAACCCAGGGATTCCTAAGGGTTGTTGGTCACTCCACGAGGTGGTGGTGCCCAGGGAAAGAAGCCTCCTCTGAGGCTCACTGGAGCCTCCCGAGTTTTGAACCAGCCCTTCACATAGCATAACCTCACACAGATGCAAACTCTCAGCCGCCGATGTGAGCACTTTCCCTGCTTGTTATTACCCTGCCTGACAGCCACAGGATCTCCATGTGTTTAAACCCTGAGCATGCTACAGCAATTGACTGTGTCCTTCCCTGCCCCTGGCACAAGCAGGATGGCTCTGCATGTGTCTCCCACACGTGAGAGAGCTCTCTGGAGCAGGCAGGAGCGACGCGTGGGTATCGACACCACATTAAGATGATTTAAGCCATTATGCATGATCCATGAGCCCCTGGGCCTCTTGTCCTCATTTCAGATTGCCTGCTTACCTTTGACAAGGACTTCTCCCAGAGCACAGGCCCCTTAGCTCCTCCTTTGTCACTCTGTGGAGTGCCTGTTTGCAGAACCCAGGGCGATAGCAACGTCTCTGACTATTCTGCTGCTGCTTTTGGTGCCTAAGGTCAGGCTGCCAAGCAGCTTCCTCCGTGCCTGCTGCATCTGTATAGAAGCATTTAACAAGTTGACTCAGTGCCTGGCTATTTCAGGCTCAGCAGGTTAAGGAGCTGCCCTGGAAGCCCAAATTCCTCTAACTTTCTCAGACATATGTAGCTTGCTTGCTGTGCTTGGCTCAGCAGCTGTTGCTCGTTGGGTTGGCTGAAGGCAGGCTGCAGAGGGGCATTGCCCTGGACAGAACCGAGGTGACCCCCAGTGTCTGCTGCTTGCTGGCAGGGGTGCAATGGCAGCAGGGGCTTGTGTGCTGATTGTCCAGACTCACAGAGGGAGAAGACAAAAGATATGGCCATGGCAGGCTGTGATGTGTGGCTGTGTCCAGTGCTGCTGTCCCCAGCAGGAGGGAGACACAGAGCTGTGGAGTGAGACCAGAGGAGGCCACAAAGGTGCTCCAAGGGCTGCAGCAGCTCTGCTGTGAGCACAGGCTGAGGGAGCAGGGTGGGTGCAGCCTGGAGAGGCTCCAGGAGGACCTCAGAGCTGCCTGCCAGTGCCTGAAGGGATCCTGCAGGGAGGCTGCAAAGGGACTTTTGCTGAGGGTGTCTAGAGACAGGCCGAGGGGAATGGTTTGGACCTGAGGCAGAGCAGGGTTAGACTGGAGCTGAGGAAGAAGTTGTTCAGTATGAGGATGGTGAGACTCTGGCACAGGCTGCCCAGGGAGGCTGTGGCTGCCTCTTCCTAGGGGTTTTGAAGGCCAGGTTGGATTGGACCTTGAGCTACTGAGTCTAGCTGAAAGGTGTCCTGGGCATGGTGTGCAGATTGGAGGAGATGATCTCTGAGGGCCCTTCCAGCCTAAGCCATTTTGTGATTCTGTGAGCCTGGGATGGAGGCAGGAGTCAGAGCAAGCAGAGCCAACCAGAAAGCTGTGGCCACCTCCTGCCTGGGGGTGCTGAAGGCCAGGTTGGATGAGTCCCTGAGCAGTTGGGTCTGGCTGTCCCAGTGGCAGCACAAGGGGGAATGAGCATAAACTGGAACACAGGGAAGTTTCATCTGAACATGAGGGGAAACTTCTTGACTTTGAGGGTACTGGAGCCCTGGCACAGGCTGCCCAGAAACTCTCCATGGAGATATTCAAAACCCACCTGGACAGGTTCCTGTGCAACCTGACTTAGATGAACCTGCTTTAGCAGACAGACTGGACAAGATGATCTCCAGATGTCCCTTCCAACTCCTACCACGCTATGGTGGGGAGCTTGGAACAGATGAGCTCTGAAGTCCCTTCCAACCTGAGCTGTGCTAAGGTTCTGTGATTCTCTGATGCTGCTCCTATGGTGTATAGTGCACAGAGCAGGCAGGCTGTGAAAAGCCCAACCCTGTGTTGCTGCAGATGAAAGGTGAAGCTCATCAGTTTTCCTTCCTCCTGGAAGGGGAGAACTTCCCCTGCACAGAGTAGCAGAAATCACTCCCTTGCATTATCTCTTTGGCTTTCTAGCAAGTCCTTGCCAGAATTGTGCTGTCTGTGGCTGAACATTCCAACCCCAGCTTCTTCTCCCTTCCAATCTCCTGCCAGTGTAAGCAGTGGGTGAATTAGAAGTTCAGTAGCTAATTGCCACAGAAGCTGTGCTCTTATTCCTCTGCATGCCCCACACTTGCACAGAGGCCTCTGTCAACTCACTGAGCTTCTCTGGAGTCTATCTTTAGGCTGCTAAGTTTGGTCAAGTTACCAAGTCTCTGTTTAACTGTGAGCATGCCTGGGGCTTCAAATGAAGAGAAGCTCATCTCAAAGAGGGCCCTTCAGGCAGGACTGCAGCATCCATCACTAATAGATATGTATTTTTACAAACAATCTGGCCATTAAAGGTTTACTGCATGCCAACAACGTATCAATGGCTGTAACTAACTGTTTATAGGGCAGTGAAAAGCCCCAGGATATTTCAGAGTTGGCTTTGAGCCTTTAGTTTGCCTCCTCCCCAAAACAAAAAGCAGGCCTGTAAATATCTTCTGAGCAGCTTGAAACAATTTTGTTTTACCTACTGACTGAGCAGCAGGAGGTGGTGGTGGTGTTCCAGAAGAGCTGCTGCTACCTCTGTGCTAGCAGTAGCTTGTGGTGTGCAGTGGTGTTACTAATTCCTTGTGCAGTTCCTGAATTCAAGAGAGATGTTGAGGTACTGGAAGGTGTAGAGAGCAGGGCAGCAAGGCTGGGGAGGGGCCTGGAGCAGAGCCCTGTGAGGAGAGGCTGAGGGAGCTGGGGGTGTGCAGCCTGCAGCAGAGGAGGCTCAGGGCAGAGCTCATTGCTGTCTGCAGCTGCCTGCAGGGAGGCTGTAGCCAGGTGGGGTTGGGCTCTGCTGCCAGGCAGCCAGCAACAGAACAAGGGGACCCAGGCTCAAGCTGTGCCAGGGCAGGTTCAGGATGGATATTGGGAGGAAGCTCCATATGTAACTTTTCCCTGTCTGTGGCCAAATGAGGAAATGTTTTATGGGTAGTTCTGATGGATCCAAGACCTTTTGTCGTGGGGATGAGGTAATGCTGCCTTGCAGTTCTGCATGAAGCAATGTTTTGGAGCAGAGAGCAATCTCTCCCCGACACAGACTGGGCACAAATGCCTCGTCCCTGTTACAGAGCATTTCATAGATTCTGATTCTCCTCTTCAACCAGGTTGGAAGAGAGCTCCAAGCTCAGCCAGCCCAACCTAGCACCCAGCCCTGCCCAACCAACCAGACCATGGCACTAAGTGCCCCAGCCAGGCTTGGCTGCAACACCTCCAGCCACAGCCACTCCACCACCTCCCTGGGCAGCCCATTCCAATGCCAATCACTCTCTCTGACAACAACTTCCTAACAACATCCAGCCTAGACCTGCCCTGGCACAACTTGAGGCTGTGTCCCCTTCTTCTGTTGCCGGGTGCCTGGCAGCAGAGCCCAACCCCACTTGGCTACAGCCTCCCTGCAGGTAGTTGCAGGCAGCAGCTACAGTATTCATCTCACAGTACTGTAGGATGCAGTGTACTGACCCAGTTTTAGTTCTCTGTAGCCTGCAAGGCACTGGTTGATCTCCAAGGGGAGTGAAGAGATGTCCATAGGAGGGTCTGCCTCTCCAAGGCTGGCCACATTGAAGAGTGGCTGCTGCTCTGGCTCAACTGTCCCTCCCCACAGGCTGAAATGAACCTTCTGAGCTGTTTGTCTCCCCCTTCCCCCAGCATTAAATTCACTCAGAAGAAAGCTTTGCTAAATATACCCGGTGTGGGTGCCACTCGTTGCTAAACAGAGACTCTGATTGCATCTGCTTTGAATTTCCATTTGCCTCTGATTACCTGAGCAGCCCTTGTTTGTGCTGCCTCTCTCAGTCTCTCTTTGGCAGGCACCTCTGAGTTTGGAAGAGTTTCCTCTGCAGCTTAATCTGTGCTCAGGATTCCCAAATGCACTTCTCAGAGACCTGGTTGCTCCCTCCTCTTGTTGCTGCTATCAAACTCCTCTGCTCTTCCCCTTTTTAATGTACTCCTACCCCCTTTGGTTATCTACTGTCTGCAGTTTTTAAGGCAGGCTGGCTTGTGTGGTTGCAAACAGGCTCCTGGGAGCAAAAGAGAGTCAGGGAACAGTTTAACCCACAGCAAACCTGCCTGGTGTGTGGGGTTTTGTTGAGGGGGGAGTTTAGAGTGTTTCAGGCCAGGCTGGGTGAGGCTGTGGGCAGCCTGCTCTGGGGTAGGGTGGTTGGAAGTGGCTGATCACAGTATCATAGTATTATCAGGGTTGGAAGAGACCTCACAGATCATCAAGTCCAACCCTTTAGCACAGAGCTCAAGGCCAGACCATGGCACCAAGTGCCACGTCCAGTCCTGCCTTGAACAGCTCCAGGGACGGCGACTCCACCACCTCCCCGGGCAGCCCATTCCAGTGTCCAATGACTCTCTCAGGGAAGAACTTTCTCCTCACCTCCAGCCTAAATCTCCCCTGGTGCAGCCTGAGGCTGTGTCCTCTTGTTCTGGTGCTGGCCACCTGAGAGAAGAGAGCAACCTCCCCCTGGCCACAACCACCCCTCAGGTAGTTGTAGACAGCAATAAGGTCACCCCTGAGCCTCCTCTTCTCCAGGCTAAACAACCCCAGCTCCCTCAGCCTCTCCTCATAGGGCTTGTGCAACCCTGCCTGATTCTAGGTTTTAGTTGCAAAAGGGACTGTGGTGTTTGTAGCTGTGATAGTCTAAGGAGCTAGAAAAGACATTTATTAGACAAACTGATGCAGCTGAAGAACAGAGACAGCAGTGTCAGACTGGAGAGCTAAGTCTAATGTAAGAAATCATCAGAGCTTTGTTAGAGAGCTGAGTAATACAATCTCTGTGGGAAAATGCAGTTGGCAGAATGAAGAGTGTTAGCAGAGGAAGAGAGAGGTGAAGAGGTAATTATCTCCTAGGAGAATGCCACAGACACACTCAGCTCAGGCCAGCCTGGGAAGGGAGAGAGGATATCATGCACTGTAAAACCAACATGACAACTGGTGTTTTGGAGGCTCTGGGAGGTGGAAAGAACTGCTGTCTCCAAGGAAAACAGCACCAAAAGAGAGGGGAAAGCTGCAACTCGTGCAAAGAGGGAGGAAAAAAAAGGCAAAGAGAGAAAAGGTGCTAAGCAGGGCTCTTCCCTAAAGGGGATGCTCTCTGCTGAAGGAAACTGCCTGCTTGGAGACACTGCAAGCCTCTGACGAGAAGGGCTTGGAGTGATGAAGCAAACCTCCTGTAGCTGTCATGTTCTCTGCTGCTCTGCAACCTGTGTGGAAAGGCATCGAGCAGTTGCAAGCTGCAGTGGAAAGAGATCTTGTCTGGATTTGAAACAGCCTTTCCTCTTGATCCCAAAACTGAATCAGCCAGGGAAAGGCCAGGGAGAGATCTTGTCTGGGTTTGAAACAGCCTTTCCTCTTCATCCCAAAACTGAATCAGCCAGGGAAAGGCCAGGGAGAGATCTTGTCTGGATTTGAAACAGCCTTTCCTCTTCATCCCAAAACTAAATCAGTCAGGGAAAGGCCAGGGAGAGATCTTGTCTGGGTTTGAAACAGTCTTTCCTTTTCATCCCAAAACTGAATCAGCCAGGAAGAGACAAGAGAGAGATCTTGTCTTGGTTTGAAACATCCATTCCTCTTCATCCCAAAACTGAATCAGCCAGGAAAAGGCCAGGGAGAGATCTTGTCTTGGTTTGAAACAGCCTTTCCTCTTGATCCCAAAACTAAATCAGTCAGGGAAAGGCCAGGGAGAGATCTTGTCTTGGTTTAAAACATCCATTCCTCTTCATCCCAAAACTAAATCAGTCAGGGAAGGGCCAGAGAACCACCTCAGACACCCCCAGACTGACTCAGCTCAGCAGTGCTACTTAATGACATTTTAAGCACTTCCAGCTCCATTATTCTGTGTGGAAGAACAGCTCCGTGCCTCAGATCTCACTTTAGGAGATGAGAACTGGATTTAAGACTTTCCCTTCCCAGGTTTCCTGCCTGCCTTTTCGATGGGGTTCATTCTTCTCTCATTTTAGCTGTCAGATCTAAGCTCTGAGGTGGACAGGATGAATCTCTCTCCCGAGAGCCTGATCTGTGGCTGCTGACAGCAGGAGGAGCCTCACAGCAGCAGCAGCAGCAGCAGCCTGGGTCTTGGAGCTTTTATTTGGCCAGATAGATGAGAGCAATCACAGCCCCCATCGATTGTCTGAATTTATTTGTCTTCATTCCTTCCCTGCTCCTCAGAAAGGAAGTGCAGTGTGGAACTTCCTTATGGTAAAGAAATAGATGCATTGAGGCTTACAGCCTAGCAAGAGCCCATCCTAAGCTGTGCACCATATGTGAGTTAGGAAGATGGATTCTGATCCTCCAGGGGTGTGTGTGTGTGTGGTGTGAGTGTTTGAGTTTCACTCTGACTTCCCTTCTCAAAGCAATATTCTGAATCCACAAGAAGGGTCGTAAGGAGGAGCCAGAAAACTACAGAGCTGTCAGCCTGACCTCAGTGCCAGGCAAGGGCATGGAACAGGTCAACTTGAGTGCCATCACAAAGCACCTCCAGGGTGGCCAAGGGATCAGGCACAGCCAGCATGGGTTTAGGAAGGGCAGGTCCTGCCTCACCAACCTGATCTCCTTTTATGATCAGGTTACTGCCTGGTGAATGTGGGGCAGGCTGTGGATGGAGTCTACCTGGACTGCAGCAAAGCCTTTGAAACCACCTGCCACAACAAGCTCCTGGCCAAGCTGGCAGCTCATGGTTTGGACAGATTCACTCTGTGCTGGATCAAGAACTGGCTGGATGGCAGAGCCCAGAGAGTGGTGGTGAATGGTGCCACATCCAGCTGGCAGCTGGCACTGGTGGTGTGCCCCAGGGATCAGTGCTGGGCACAGTCCTGTTCAATATCTTTATTGATGATCTGGATGAGGGGATTGAGTCCAGCAGCAGTGAGTTTGCAGATGACACCAAGCTAGGAGCAGCTGTGGAGCTGTTGGAAGGTAGGAGAGCCCTGCAGAGGGACCTGGCCAGGTTGGATGGGTGGGCAGAGGCCAATGAGATGAGATTGAACAAGGCCAAGTGCAGGGTTCTACACTTTGGCCACAGGAACCCCAAGCAGCACTACAGGCTGGGGCCAGAGTGGGGAAAGCAGCCAGGAGGAAAGGGACCTGGGGGTACTGATAGACAGTAGGCTGAAGAGGAGGCAGCAGTGTGCCCAGGTGGGCAGCAGAGCCAATGGCATCCTGGGCTGGCTCAGGAGCAGTGTGGGCAGTAGGACAAGGGAGGTTCTTGTGCCCCTGTGCTCAGCACTGCTCAGGCCACCCCTTGAGTGCTGTGTCCAGTTCTGGGCTCTTCAAGAGAGTTGTTGAGGTGCTGGAAGGTGTTTGGAGAAGGGCAGCAAGGCTGGGGAGGGGCCTGGAGCAGAGCCCTGTGAGGAGAGGCTGAGGGAGCTGGGGGTGTGCAGCCTGCAGCAGAGGAGGCTCAGGGCAGAGCTCATTGCTGTCTGCAGCTGCCTGCAGGGAGGCTGTAGCCAGGTGGGGTTGGGCTCTGCTGCCAGGCAGCCAGCACCAGAAGAAGGGGACACAGCCTGAAGCTGTGCCAGGGCAGGTCTGGGCTGGCTGTTAGAAGGAAGTTGTTGTCAGAGAGAGTGATTGGCATTGGAATGGGCTGCCCAGGGAGGTGGTGGAGTGGCTGTGGCTGGAGGTGTTCAAGAAAAGACTGCATGAGGCACTTAGTGCCATGGTCTGGTTGGTTGGCCAGGGCTGGGTGCTAGGTTGGGCTGGCTGAGCCTGGAGCTCTCTTCCAACCTGTTTGATTCTGTGATTCTATGAATCCCTCTATTTTATTTCTTTTTAGCTGCTAGTCACAAAAAGCAGCAAATCTTCCACTGAAACCCATGCAGAAATCATTCCCCCTCCCCCTTTTTTATTTCTGCCCCCCCCCCCCCCCCCCCCTTAATTGTTCTGTTCACACTTCAGCTGAAGTGTCTGAGTGGAGGGTTTAATTTAGATTTAATAGGATAATTATGGCATGACAAATTAATGCCAAACAATTATTAAGCACCTCTCTGGTGAGGCTTCTGGAGTTTGTAATAGGATAGCTATCAGCTACCTGTGGTTCGACTTCAAGAAGCCTGCTCCTAACAATCACAGCACTTATTTAACATGCAATTTCAATACTAATTTAGGGATAGGATTGTCAGAAAATTACTTAATTTCCCTGACATCTAAAAGCCACTACAGCCAATTTTTTTTTAGCAGGGAGCTCAGGTGTGGCCCTGAGGGAGAGAGAGATGTGAGCGGTGCTGGTGTTAGCACTGCTGCCTGCACTCCAGCTTTGCAAACAGTGATTCAAGCCCCCCAGATCTTCCCTCCTGCATGCCAGACCATCTGCTGGCAGCAGCATTCATGGAATCAAGCAGGTTGGGAGACAGCTCCAAGCTCACACAGCCCAACCTAGCACCCAGCCCTGCCCAACCAACCAGACCATGGCACTAAGTGCCCAGGCCAGGCTTGACTGCATCACCTCCAGCCACAGCCACTCCACCACCTCCCTGGGCAGCCCATTCCAATGCCAATCAATCTCTCTGACAACAACTTCCTAACAACATCCAGCCTAGACCTGCCCTGGCACAGCTTGAGGCTGTGTCCCCTTGTTCTGTTGCTGGCTGCCTGGCAGCAGAGCCCAACCCCACCTGGCTACAGCCTCCCTGCAGGCAGCTGCAGGCAGCAATGAGCTCTGCCCTGAGCCTCCTCTGCTGCAGGCTGCACACCCCCAGCTCCCTCAGCCTCTCCTCTCCTTGATGTAAACCATGCCATAACTTTGTGACCTTCAGAGCTCTTGGTTTGGAGATTGAGGGCTTTGCTTATTTTGTTTTGCCTTTTCCCAGAGGATTGGGACAGGAGGATAGTCAGGTTGTGGGCATGCTGCTGATTTTGTGGCTGGAAAGCTTAGCTGGTTAGCAGCAGCCTGAAGAGTGAACCTGGATGTCAGCCTGGCATTACATTTTGATTAGTGCTTTAATTTACACATGACTCCAAAAGGACCAAAGTACATCTAAGTGTCCAGAGCTGCTAGTCATTTATTTATTTATTTACAAGGGGCTTCCATTTGTAAAGGAATAAATAACAAACCTTCCCATGAGCTGGGCAAGGAGCTTGCAGCAAGGCATCCAGGGTGGATACAAGTGCAAACCTTCCAACCAAAAGTACCTTTCCCTTCCACAAGGTAAATGAAGCTTCTGCTGTGTGTCTTTGCTTCTGTGTCTGTGTGTGGAACAGGTTTGCAAGGAACTGAAAAAAGAAAAAGGGGATTGCCCCAAAGGGCTTGCCACAAGGCTGGGGGCAGAGTGGCTGAGAGCAGCCAGGCAGAGAGGGCCCTGGTGGTACTGGGAGAGAGGAGCTGAAGAGGAGGCAGCAGTGCCCAGGTGGGCAGCAGAGCCAATGGCATCCTGGGCTGGCTCAGGAGCAGTGTGGGCAGCAGGACAAGGGAGGTTCTTGTGCCCCTGTGCTCAGCACTGCTCAGGCCACCCCTGGAGTGCTGTGTCCAGTTCTGGGCTCCTCCATTGCAGAGAGATGTTGAGGTGCTGGAAGGTGTTTGGAGAAGGGCAGCAAGGCTGGGGAGGGGCCTGGAGCAGAGCCCTGTGAGGAGAGGCTGAGGGAGCTGGGGGTGTGCAGCCTGCAGCAGAGGAGGCTCAGGGCAGAGCTCATTGCTGTCTGCAGCTGCCTGCAGGGAGGCTGTAGCCAGGTGGGGTTGGGCTCTGCTGCCAGGCAGCCAGCACCAGAACAAGGGGACACAGCCTGAAGCTGTGCCAGGGCAGGTCTAAGCTGGATGTTGTTAGGAAGTTGTTGTCAGAGAGAGTGATTGGCATTGGAATGGGCTGCCCAGGGAGGTGGTGGAGTGGCTGTGGCTGGAGGTGTTGCAGCCAAGCCTGGCTGGGGCACTTAGTGCCATGGTCTGGTTGGTTGGCCAGGGCTGGGTGCTAGGTTGAGCTGGCTGAGCTTGGAGCTCTCTTACAACCTGTTTGATTCTATGATTCTCTGCCCCCAGGGCTTGCCCCTTCTCTGCCCCAGGGCTTGCCTCCTCTCTGCCTGCCTGTTGCCACCAGCAATCCCCACAGCTTCATTTAAAAATGGCAAGGCAGCCTCTCCTCTCCCTGCCACACAATGAGGCTTGCTCCATCTTGGAAGGCATCCAGCCCCTGATGTGATGCTTGGTGCTGAGCAGATGTTTAGATTGAGCACCCCACAGAAGCTTGAGCTCTTCCTTTTGGGGTGAGGGTCATCACTTGCCTTTTCCAGGGCTGTTTGGCATAGCTGCAAGACATGAACTAGATTTGAACTTAGTTCTTTGCAGATTAATCCATCCCTATAAAGATTCCTCTTCCGATCCCATTATTTACGAGAGAAGATTGTTTCTCCCCTCCTCCTTCCTCCTCACCCCTCTTCCTGGCTTCAAATCTCATTGCTGTGCTATCTGGTTTAATTTAACCCACAGCAATTAATGTCCTTGACTGGCAGTGTTTAAACAGCAAACGATTTCATCCTGTAAATGGTAGTTTGCTGCCTGGAATGCGAACAGATCTTTAACAATTACATCAGCCTATATTTCCTCCTGGCAGTTGTAAATAAAACACTTGCTGCAGTCTGTTGCTCCATGGAGCCAAAGCTACCTGTGACATGAACATAATTAATGCAATCATTTAAGGAATTGCCAACATGGAGTTCTCTGATGCTTGGCTTGGTGTTGCTCTGCCTGGTTTTTGCTTCTTCAGCACAGGGAGGTGCAGCGATGGAGTTTAGCTGCTCGCTTCTCGTTGCCAAGGTGTGGCTCATGTCAGCTCTTCAGGTTGGTTCTTCTGCACCAGGTTCAGGCTGGATGTTAGGAGGAAGTTCTTCAGAGCCAGAGTGATTGGCATTGGAATGGGCTGCCCAGGGAGGTGGTGGAGTTGTTGTCCCTAGAGGTGTTTAAAAAGAGGCTGGATGAGGCACTTAGTGCCATGGGTTAGTTAATTGGGAGGGGTTAGGGGATAGGTTGGACTCAATGAACTTAAAGGTCTACTCCAACCTGGTTAATTCTGTGATTCGCCATGAGGGTGGTGAGGCACTGGAGCAGGCTGCCTAGGGAGGTGGTAGAAGCCTTGTTTCTGGATGTTTTTAAGGCCAGGCTGGATGAGGCTGTAGACAGCCTGATGTAGTGTGAGGTGTCCCTGCCCATGGCGGGGGGGGTTGGAGCTAAATGATCCTTGAGGTCTCTTCCAGCCTTGACAGTTCTGTGATTCGATGTTAAGACAAAACTGAGCTGCTGAGAGGGACATGTGTATGTCTACCAGATGAGGATGTCCCTGCTTGCTGCTGAGGGAGTTGGGCTAGATGCCCTTTGCTGATCACAAAGATGCTCAGAGGGCTGCAGCAGCTCCACTGTGAGGACAGGCTGAGAGACTTTGGGCTCTGCAGCCTGGAGAAGAGAAGGCTTCGAGGAGACCTCGAAGTGGCCTTCCAGTATCTGAAGGGGGCTACAGGAGGACTGGAGAGGGACTATTGACAAGGTCTTGTGATGACAGGATGAGGAGGAATGGGTTTGAAGTGGCAGAGGGGAGATTGAAAGTGGATGTTAGGAAAGGCTTCTTTGCAGTGAGGGTGGTGAGACTCTGGCACAGGTTGAGGGTGGTGAGACACTGGCACAGGTTGCCCAGGGAGGTTGTGGAGGACAACAGAATGTTTGATCTTTGATCCCATTCTGTGCTTCTGTGCTCCACAACCTCCCTGGAGATGTTCAGGACCAGGTTGGATGAGGCCTTGAGTGACCTGTTCTAGTGGGAGGTGTCCCTGCCAATGGCAGGGGGTTTGGATCTGGCTGAGCTTTGAGGTCCCTTCCAACCTAAACCTTTCTGTGATTCCTTCCAACCCTATTCTATGATTCTACACAAAAATGACTACAGAATCTCCCTACCTTGAGCATCCTCAACAGGTGGAAATTGTCCATGGACTGTTTGGCTTGCTTCTTTAGTCCCTGCCCTGAGGGGTTAAAGGAGGAGAAAGGTTTGCATTAAACTCACTCTTTGGTTTCTCAGCAGAGGTTCTTAGCTGTGAGCATTGCTGCCTGCTGCTCAGAGGGTTTGGTTTGAGTACTTAGCTGAGGCTGTGCTCACTGCCATGGCTTGGATCCCAGCAGTGACCTTGCAGCAACAACCTTCAGATGTAATCAGCTGCAGAATGCTTTGAGCTAGCATTTCTGTCTATCTTACTGCACCAGCAGCTCCCTTTTTGCTTCAAGAACTTCGAGGAATTAGTCTTTAACAGCTTCTGCAACCTTGTTTTCAATTGCTCAGCTTCTAGCTGAAGCCAGGATGGGGAGAAGGCTCCAGCTGATTCAGCTGTCTTGAGAGGCTTTCATAGAAGGTGGTGATTTGAGGAAGACTGACAGGAGACCCAGCAGTGTTTCCTGATGTCTCACACAGAATCTGAGTCCTGAGATGGTAAATGCAGCTAAGGAACACTAATTATCAGCCCCAAGCTAATAAGAGCCTATTTAGCATGGGGCTCTGCTTTACTCTGAGTAGTGCCAGTGCCTTCAGAAGCTTGACTTGAGGAAAAAGCCAGTTCTGAAGCTATCAGTGCTCAGGTAGGAGATTTGAGGCTTTGGAATCTCCCTTCTCCAGATGAACAGTTCACATTTCCTGACATCAGATTAACAAATGGAGGCTCATTTATTATTTATTATCTTGCTTGGCTGATATTTCACCTGCTGCCACAGCTGATAAGTGCAACAGAGCCTTCCCATGGGGCTTCTCTCACAGCAGCAGATGATACCCTTATTGCTGTGGAGAGATGGGAAGGCAGATTGGAATGGGCTGCCCAGGGAGGTGGTGGAGTTGCTGTCCCAGGGAGGTGTTGAAGCAAAGACTGGGTGAGGCACTTAGTGCCATGGCCCTGTTGATGGAATAGGGCTGGGTGCTCGATTGGACTGGGTGAGCTTGGAGATCTCTTCCAACCTGCTTGATTCTATGATCTTTCATAGTCTGTCTTTGAGGATAGTGAAGCTATGGCTGAAGTCTCAGGGTCTCCTCCTCCATAGCAAAAGGTGCATTTTCTATCCATCAATACCACTCTTAAACCCCTGCCTGAGACAAAGTACACATCAAAAGAAAATGTTCTAACATACCTTAAAGTTGTTTGCATATTTTTGAACTAGCATGAAGCCCAGAAAGCAAATCACAGCTTGGGTTGCAGCAAGAGGAGTGTGGCCAGCAGGGCAAGAGAGGGGATTCTACCCCTTTGCTCTGCTGAGACCCAAGCTTCCAATACTGCCTCCAGTTCTGCTATTCCCAGCATAATAAGAATCATAGAATCAAGCAGGTTGGAAGAGAGCTCCAAGCTCAGCCAGTCCAACCTAGCACCCAGCCCTACCCAAGCAACCAGACCATGGCACTAAGTGCCCCAGCCAGGCTTGGCTTCAACACCTCCAGGGACAGTGACTCCAGCACCTCCCTGGTGGTGGCATTCCAACGCAAATCACTCTCTCTGCCAACAACTTCCTCCTAACATCCAGCCTAGACCTCCTCTGGCACAGCCTGAGACTGTGTCCCCTTCTTCTGGTGCTGGGTGCCTGGCAGCAGAGCCCAACCCCACCTGGCTACAGCCTCCCTGCAGGCAGCTGCAGACAGCAATGAGCTCTGCCCTGAGCCTCCTCTGCTGCAGGCTGCACACCCCCAGCTCCCTCAGCCTCTCCTCACAGGGCTCTGCTCCAGGCCCCTCCCCAGCCTTGCTGCTCTTCTCTGAATCCTAGAATCAAGCAGGTTGGAAGAGAGCTCCAAGCTCAGCCAGCCCAACCTAGCACCCAGCCCTGGCCAAGCAACCAGACCATGGCACTAAGTGCCTCATCCAGACTGGCCACAGAGCTGCTGGACTGAGTCCAGAAGAGGCTACAAAGATGATCCAAGGGCTGTGGACTTTTTGTTGTTTATGAGATGTTGGTTGTTTGGTTAGTTTGGGTTTAATCTACTACAGAATTGTTTGAGAAACCCAGGGAGCCTCTGTGCTGCTGCTGATTTCCTCTTTCAAATGCTAGAGGAGCCAAGCCTGGCTTAGTGCTTTACTTGACTGAGCAGTCACAAGGAGGGGAGGATTGGTGGCAAACCTCTCACAGGCAGACGTTGCAGCTAAGAGGATATAAAAGGAAGCATGCATGGGACTAAAGATGGGGTTTTGGCAAGTGAATCTTCAGTGCTTAACCTGATTTTCAGTTGATTACAGATAATTAACAGTGCAGAAGAGTGACATTACTGCACAAGCCAGTCAGCAGGGTTTGGGTTTTTTTTTTAACAGAGTCAGGCAGATTGAATAATAAAATGGAGAAGAAAAAACCCAAAACAGCATTAAGGCAACAGTTTGGGTTCTGATGAGGAAAAGGGTGTTTGTTTTTCCAGCACCTCTGCCCAGACTGGGTTCTGCACTTCAATTCCAGTGAGACCATGACAGATCTGTGTGTTTACAGGCTCACAGGGTGTCAGGGGCTGGAAGGGACCCAAAGAGATCATCCAGTCCAACCCCCCTGCCACAGCAGGACCACACAATCTAGCTCAGGACACACAGCAACACATCCAGACAGGCCTGGAAAGGCTCCAGAGAAGGAGACTCCACAACCTCTCTGAGCAGCCTGTGCCAGGGCTCTGGGACCCTTCCAGCCAAGAAGTTGCCCCTTGTGTTGAGCTGGAACCTGCTGTGCTGCAGCTTCCATCCATTGCTGCTTGTCCTATCCCAGGGAGCAGTGAGCAGAGCCTGTCCCCTCTTCCTGACCCTCAACCCTCAGAGACTTAGAAACGTTGATTCAAGCTCCTCTCAGTCTTCTCTTCTGCAGCCTGAGCAGCCCCAGGTCCCTCAGCCTCTCCTCACCAGGCAGTGCTCCAGTCCCCTCATCATCCTCACAGCCCTCCCTTAGACCCCCTCCAACAAATCCCTGTCCCTCTTCAACTGGGGAGCCCAAACCTGAAGACAGGACTCAAGATGAGGTCTCACCAGTGCAGAGTAGAGGGGAGGAGAACCTCTCTGGATCTGCTGGACACACTCTTCTTGATGCAGTGAAGCATCTTCTGTTAGGGTGTTCTGAGCAGGCTGGGGTCTGGGCTGTTGTGTGTTTCCCTGGATAGGGCTGGGGGGGCTGAATGCTGAGGTTCTGCTGCCCCAGTTCTTGCAGTGCCTGCTGCTTGGCTTGTCACAGCACAGCCTGGGTTAGCAGGAAAGTCCTTCCACTACCATGCCACAGCAGGAAGCCACAGTTTTGCCCATCTAGAAGCTGCTGAACTTTGAAACCTGGCAGCATGTACCTGGTTACGGTGCCAGGAGCTCAACAGCTTAATGCCTCTCCATGCCACTGAGCACCATCATTCCTCTCCTAATTACAACCTGGTCATTGTGGAGAGAAAGAAAGCACAGTCAGGCACAGCTCAGTTCTAATCCTCTAACTGCTGCTCAAATGAGCTGCCCTTGCATTGTGTGGTGATGCCAGATTAGGGTGGGCAGGCAAAAAACAGGGACAATGATCCATCTCTCTGTGTCCTACAGGAAGATCCTGCACGTTTAAACGCCCCTCTGGCATAACTCAGCTCACTCCAGATGGACCAGGGACATCACCAATGCTGGAAAGTGGACAGGCCAATCTTCTATAAGGTTTGTAAGCTCCAGTAGGTCCTGTGGGGTGGCACAGGGTGGGCAGCTGATGCTTGAGTTGTCTTGGTGCGTGTGAGCACAGGCGAGATGCAGTACAGCACCATGGCCTTCAGGGAAAGGGCTGCTGGACATTGGTGCATCAGCACCTGAGACCTGGAGGCAGCTTAAATGGTGACCTCCATAGCAGTGCTGATGTTGACAGATTGTTACAGTCTCCCCTGAGTGAGCATAAGTGAAGCCTTGCTAAGAGCAAGGGAGCAGGGCATGATTTTGGTACCCAAGAATAGCTCATCGTATGCTTCCTTTGCCACCATGAGCATCTCTACCCTCCATCCAGTGCTCTCTCTCTCCCAAGCACCCTCAGCCTCCACGATGGTTGACAAAATGTGTTTAAAGGTCCTAAATTCCCCTGCCAGTTCAAATGCAATCACCTGAAGAACGTGTGTGTCTCTACCCCCTGCTAAGAGACAATCACCAGGCAGGGTGCAGCTCTCAGACATTTCCCCAGCCTGGGGGGTTAGGGAGCATGGGAAGAGGGGAAGGGGCCAGGAAACCTGAACTCTCTTCTCGTGGAAGCTGACAAGAGCCGAAAGAATCATGAATTCCAGCACCTGTGTGGGTGCATTAGTCCTGTGTATGCCTAAGGTGTTCTGCACAGACCCCAGGCTCCTGCTAAGGCACTTCCAGGCGGTGTCTCTTTGCCGGAAGAATGAAAACCTCTGTTGTGCCTTGAAAATTACTCACCAGGTGAGCTTAAATATTCATCTGCTTCAGGTTATTAATCATCTGGAAGGCAAGAAATCTCTTTGAGCCAGGCAGCAATGGGGGCTCTCTTCTGTCACCTGTGGCAGAGGTGGGATAACACACCTGGGAGCGGTGGCAGCCAGCCTAAGGCGATTGTCTTGCACCGAGTCTCCTTTGCACCGTTCTGCCTGCAGCTAGAAGCACTTCTGAAAGTGCTGAGCGTGTTGCCTGAGCTGGAAGAGCCAGGGGCAGAAGCAGGGCCAGAATCAGCAGGTAAGGGCACATATCAGGTTTTACTTGTAGGGTACAGGGAAAAGCCCAGGCAGGCCTGCAGCAAGCTGAGCCTCCCAACTTCCCCTTCGCGCTGCTGCGGAGCTTTACGAGCCGCAGCCGTGTCAGACATGCAATAGGCTCACATCAGATTCTGCAGCCCTGCAACTCTGAGAGATTAAAAATGGAGTGAGCCATAAATATTTGAAATCCCCTGGAGCTGGCATGTGTACTGTCTTTAAGCAGACCTTTTTGATCTGGTAGCTGTTTTGTCTGTAACAGCAACATGCTTCTCGCAAGGTTGCCTTCCCCCTCCCCTCCTTTCCCTTCTTTGGCAGCAGAAAGTTTCACGTTGCTCTGGCACAACAGCAGCAGAGCATCACAGGCAAGAGGTGAGACAGCAGCCTTGCCCAAGCAGCCTTTCCTAACCCTCTCACCTCCTCTTCCTGCTTCCCCTCCTGTCTGGATTTTGCTCAAGTGTGTAGCGATCTGCTGGCACAAAGGATGGTGAAGTAGTGGGGTCAGGCCCTGCATCCCAGCAGGAATCACACAGCATCACAGCAACAGGCAGGCTGGCAAAGCCCCTCAGGAGCACCAAGCCCAACCTAGAACCCTACTCTGTGAGATTCAATTTAAGCCATAGCCCTAAGCACCACAGCCAAACCACCCTGAAACACATCCAGGCTGGCTGACTCCACCACCTCCCTGGGCAGCTCATCCCAGTCCCTGACCACTCTCTCCAGGAAGAACTTGTTCCTGCTGTCCAATCTACACCCCCCCAGCCTCACCTTGAGGCCATTCCCCCTTGTTCTGACCCTGTGAGCAGAGCCCAGCAGCAGCCTCTCCACAATGTCCCTTCAGGTAGCTGTAGACAGCAATGAGGTCTGGCCTCAGCTTCCTCTTCCTCACACTACCCATCCCCAGCTCCTTCAGTTGCTTCTCATAAGATTTATTCTCCAGGCCCTTTCTCATCTTCCTTGCCCTCCTCTGGACCCATTCCAGCACCTCCACATCTCTCCTGTATTGCAGTGCCCCAAACTGAACACAATGCCAGAGCTGAGTCCCAGGGGACAATCCCCTCCCTGCTCCTCCTGGCCACAGCATTTTTAATCCCAGCCAGGCTGTCACTGGCCTTCTTGGCCACCTGGGCAGGTCTAAAATGGGGAGATTTCTTTTATTGACTCAGTCTACACCAAGAGACAGCAGTGAGCATAAGAACTTTGGCTGCTAACCTCCCCTGCTGCTTTCCACACTGCTACAGACTTCACAGTGGGGAGACTTCTTTTGTTGAGCCCTGGGGAGATGTAGGACAGCATGAAGTATCTTCAGGGCAAGAGAAAGACCAGGTTGTGGCATGTTGATCTGCTCTGAACTAGAAACTGCATCTGCTGGGCTGCTTTACCTAGTCTGCTCCAATGGCCTCGTGGAGAATGTAGGAGACTCTGTCCTTGGGCAGTGTTTTATCTGAGGGCTTCTGTTGAGCTTGCTGTGGAAGAGGCAGTGCTGAAATCTGCCACTCATCAGAGTGATGGATGCTGGCAGGCCCCAGTGCAAGTTACCCAGAGCATTGCTTGAGCTTTAGTTGTGCTTGAGCAGCCTGGGAAGACTGGCAAAGGCTTCACTGCAGGGTGGGCAAACACTTGGTTGAGTTTCCTCTGACTGACACTGGGAGTGTGATCAGGCTTCTCTTATGTTCTCTGCATCTGTTCTAATAAGCACTAGGACAAGAGCCAGGAATCACCCAAAGGAGCTCCTGCTTGCATCCCAATGAGTGTTGCTGGGGGGGAAGGAAGAACAGGTTCCTGCCCTTGACTTGTGACAGTTTTCCCATTGGAATGGGCTGCCCAGGGAGGTGGTGGAGGCACCGTCCCTGGAGGTGTTCAAGAGAAGACTGGATGAGGCACTTGGTGCCATGGTCTGGTTGACTGGCTAGGGCTGGGGGATAGGTTGGACTGGATGAGCTTGGAGGTCTCTTCCAACCTGGCTGATTCTATGAGATTCTAAGAGGGAAGGAGTTTTGCAGTGAAGCAATACAGTTTTTATCAGCACAGGATTCCTTCAGTCAACCACATCCAAAAGTGACCCCAGGGTGCCCCAGCGTTGTCCCTTCTGTGCTGGCTCTGCCTTGGGAATTGAGTTTTGCACACTTTGCTCTGCAAGACTTCTCTCTCGAGCTGGGGAGTGATTGGCAGCTGGGTGATCCTCATTAGCAGGCTCATTAGCCTCTGATATGGATCACTCTATAGGGGGAGACGGTGGTTCTCCCTGGTAAAACATCCTATGCCATCAAAGACAGGGAGTGGCTCACCCTCTTTTCCTGACACTTGAGATGAAATGCAATTATGTCCTTCCCGAGGCCAGAGAGTAGACAGATAATAGCAAGCACTCCCTTCCCCCTGATGAACTTCATTCCTGAGCCCTTTCTCCGCAGGATTTCCCCACCCACCTTTGCTTCAGTGATGCTGCAGACAGACCTCTTCAGGGCACAATTCAGGGCAGCTCATAGTCTGGTGCTCTCTCAGTCTCCTGCTATTTTTAGTCTGGTTTCCTAAGAAGCTAAAGAATTACTAATCATCTCCTCCATCACCTTTGCTCTGTCAGTGTCTCAGTCTTCCTCTAATGGTCTTTGAATTATCTCACTAATTTCAGCCCTTCTGGACAGAAGAAATTCTGCTCCACTGGGTAAAGTAGGTGAGGCAGATGTACATGGCTTCTGCTGAACATGAGCAGTGCCTGTCCTGCAGTGACCTAGGTGGCTGTCAGCACATGCACAGGGCTGACACAGGCTTTTCCCTGCTCCAGCCAAGTGATATGGAAGTATGGAAGGGGGGAAGACTTCAGGGCTGAGCTAGGATTGCAGATGAGAATCATGGAATGTCAGGGGCTGGAAGAGACCTCGAAAGCTCATCTGGTCCAGCCCCCCCTGCCAGGGCAGCATCACCCAGAGCAGATCACACAGGAACACCTCCAAGCAGTGGAATATCTCCAGAGAGGGAGACCTCCCTGGGCAGCCTGTTCCAGTGCTCTGTCACCCTCACAGGGAAAATATTCTTCCTCAGGTTCACAGGGAACCTCCTGTGCCTCAACATGGAATCATAGAATCAAGCAGGTTGGACATGGAATCATAGAATCAAGCAGGTTGGACATGGAATCATAGAATCAAACAGGTTGGAAGAGACCTCCAAGCTCATCCAGTCCAATGTAGCACCCAGCCCTGGCCAATCAACCAGACCATTCCCCTTGTCCTGTCCCTGGGCATCACCCAGCAGAGCCTGGCTGCAGCCAGTGGCACTCACCCTGCACATACTGATAAACATGAATGAGGTCACCTCTCAGTCTCCTCCTCTCCAAGCTCCCAGCACCAGCTCCCTCTTATAACAGCTCCCAGGCTCTTCTCACAAGGAGGATGTTTTTCTTTCATCATCTTTGTGTCTCTGTGCTGGACTCTCTCAAGCAGCAAACTGTCCTTCTTGAGCTGGGGACAAGGTACTCCAGGTGAGGCCTCACCAGGGCAGAGAAGAGGGGAAAAATAACTTCCCTTAAGGGGCAATCATGATTTGCCTTCTCAAGGCTGGCAGAGAGGTAGGATCCTGTTTGGAGTACAATTTCCAAGCTCAACTGCACTGCTGATGGTAGGTGGTAAAAGGGTTTTGACTGTTAAAGATGTCCTAAGGACACTGTTCAATATCACTTTGGGCAGCCAGAACACCAGAGATCCTCCTGGGGTTGTTTAGCCTGGAACAGAGGAGGCTCAGGGCAGAGCTCATTGCTGTCAACAACTACCTGAAGGGAGGCTGTAGCCAGGTGGGGTTGGGCTCTGCTGCCAGGCACCCAGCACCAGAACAAGGGGACACAGCCTCAAGCCATGCCAGAGCAGGTCTAGGCTGGATGTGATGAGGAAGTTGTTGTCAGAGAGAGTGATTGGCATTGGAATGGGCTGCCCAGGGAGGTGGTGGAGTCACTGTCCCTGGAAGTGTTGCAGCCAAGCCTGGCTGGGGCACTTAGTGCCATGGTCTGGTTGGTTGGGCAGGGCTGGGTGCTAGGTTGAACTGGCTGAGCTTGGAGCTCTCTTCCAACCTGCTTGATTCTATGGGCCCAGGGAGGGGAAAGACTTCTCATCCCCAGCTCAGTTCCCTCAGAGGCTTATCTAAATTTCCTCTCCTCTAACTCCCAAACCTTCCTTGCAGCCATCTCCTGAGAAGATCTTCAAACACCTCCTATTTAGCCAGGTGCAGCCCTGCACTCTACTCACATTGCTAACAGAGACAGCTCTCACTTGCAGAGCAGAAAATTGCCTTCACCCACTCACCAATGAGAAATGAGTTCCCTTTCTTCTCTCCTTGGAAAGCTGGAGCTGTACCTTCAGCTCTAACTTCTCTTCACCTTGTACACTTTTGAATGTTCTAATGGCTTTGTAATCAAGATTCAGTTTTGACACAGAGCTTGTTTGAAGCTGCAGAGCTCTTTGAGAGGCTGGGGTCGTTCAAGGAGACAAGTGTTGCTGTTTCTTTGGCCTTTGTCAAGCACTTCTAACAGAAGGCATATCTGACTCCATCAGACAGAGGGAGTTAATTGGAAGCCTGACTGTCTGCTCTCTGGCAGGCTGAAGAGCATGTCAGTCAGCCACAGACACGGCTTAGGGAGAAGGTCTTCACCATCAGGGTGGTGAGAGCCAAAGGGGTTGCCCAGGATGGTGGTGGAACATCCCTGGAGGTGTTTAAGGCCAGGATGGGTGAGGCTGTGGCCAGCTTGATCTAGTGTGAGGTGTCCCTGCCCATGACAGGGAGGTTGGAGCAGGCTGATCCATGTGGTCCCTTCCAACCCTGACTGATTCTGTTGTTTTTTATGGTTCACAGCATCCTGAACCTTCCTCTGCTGCTTCTTACCCCCTACCAGCTTGGATTTCCAAGACAGCAATGCAGGGAAGATAAAATGTTCATGTCTCTGGGCTCTAAGTGTAGTATTCATTGTGACCAGATTTGTGTGTATGGACAAGGCATGGCTCTGACACTCCCTGTGTGACAGGGCTGGCCTGCCTGGATGGGAACATAGAAAGGGTTAGGTTGGAAGGGACCTCAAAGCTCAGCCAGTTCCAAACCCCTGCCATAGGCAGGGACACCTCCCACTAGAACAGGTCACTCAAGGCCTCATCCAACCTGGTCCTCAGCACCTCCAGGGAGGTTGTGGAGGTTGTGCCAGAGCAGGACCACACGATCCAGCACAGATCACAGAGGGACACATCCAGACAGGCCTTGGAAGCCTGCAGAGAAGTCTGGAGCTGCTGCCAGAGCAAAGCTCCTTGCCCAGTAACTACCTGAAGGGAGGCTGTAGCCAGGTGGGGTTGGGCTCTGCTGCCAAGCACCCAGCACCAGAACAAGGGGACGTAGTCTCAAGCTGTGCCAGGGCAGGTCTAGGCTGGATGTTGTTAGGAAGTTGTTGTCAGAGAGAGTGATTGGCATTGGAATGGGCTGCCCAGGGAGGTGGTGGAGTGGCTGTGGCTGGAGGTGTTGCAGCCAAGCCTGGCTGGGGCACTGAGTGGCATGGTCTGGTTGGTTGGCCAGGACTGGGTGCTAGGTTGGGCTGGATGAGTTTGGAGCTCTCTTCCAACCTGGCTGATTCTATTCTATGATTCTATGATTGTATTGCTCTGTTAGGTTTTGAGCCTCTGGGAAGCTTAACTCAGACCAACACAGAAGTTCTTCAGTAAGAGGGTGGTGAGACTTTGGAACAGGTTGCCCAGGGAGATTGTGGCTGCCTCTTCCATTGGGGGTGTTCAAGGCCAGGTTGGATGAGGCCTTGATCAGTTGAGTCTAGTTGAGAGGTGTCCTTGCCCATGGTGGGGAGGTTAGCATGGATGATTTGTGAGGTCCCTTCCAGCCCAAGCCCTTCTGTGATTGTCTTTGCCTTGCTCCAACCTGAAAGGAGAAGTGTGTTGGTCGGAACTGCATCCCACTCAGACTGCCAGCTGCAGCAGCATGAAGTTGTCTGATACAGCATCCGTGTGCCCCAGGCAGGGGCTGGAAGCAGCCAGGCTGGCTCTGCCCTGGAAGCACTGAGCAGTGCCTGCACAACCTGCTGCAGCCTTTCAGCAACAGGGAGGTGGGGGTGTGTTAGAAGCCATCTTCAGCTACTGGCTGTCGCTTCTGATCTGCAGGGCCATGCTGACTGTGCTGGAAGCAACTCCCTGCCTGTCCTGAGTCAAGCAGGTCGTTGGTTGTAGCCAGCAAACAGCAGTCTTTGCCAGATTGATACAGTTGGAAATGGGACTGGCAGCATCCTGCACCTCTTCCCCCGCCTCCAGGCACAGCAGTGTGGGTAATCAGTGCCCTCCATTAATGTGTCCTCATTTACAGCCCTCTGAGGGAGGGTTGTAGATCATTGTGGAGCACAGGACAAGCCAGGAAGGCTTCCTGCAAGTGTGAGAAAGTGCTCAATTTACAGCTGCATGGGATAGCTACGAGGCTCCACAGAGCTTTTGAATGTTCCTTCAGTGGACAGTTTAATTAGGCTAAATCTGCCTGGGAACCTTCTGCTGAGCCCCTCCTGTCACTGCAGGTTAGGCTCTCTGTCTGTAGCCACAGCTGGGGTAGGAGGAAATAGCAGTGTGAAGAAAAGCAGTTCATTTTAGGAGCAGAGTGTGTGGCAGTACCTGAGAGGTGAGGAGATGAGCAGATACAGCTACACCTCCCTGGGGTTCTAGCAGCAGGGTCCAACCTAATATAGACTCATAGAATCAACCAGGTTGGAAGAGAGCTCCAAGATCATCCAGTCCAACCTAGCACCCAGCCCTGGCCAAGCAACCAGACCATGGCACTAAGTGCCCCAGCCAGGCTTGGCTTCAACACCTCCAGGGATGGTGCCTCCACCACCTCCCTGGGCAGCCCATTACAGTGCCAATCACTCTCTCTGACAACAACTTCCTAACAACATCCAGCCTAGACCTCCCCTGGCACAACTTGAGGCTGTGTCCCCTTGTTCTGTTGCTGGTTGTCTGGGAGAAGAGCCCAACCCCACCTGGCTACAGCCTCCCTGCAGGTAGTTACTGGGCAAGGAGCTTTGCTCTGGCAGCAGCTCCAGACTTCTCTGCAGGCTTCCAAGGCCTGTCTAGATGTGTTCCTCTGTGATCTGTGCTGGATTGTGTGGTCCTGCTCTGGCAGGGGGGTCAGACTTGATGATCTTGGAGACCTCTTCCAACCTGGTTGGTTCTATGCTTCTGTGTCCTTGGGACCCTTCCAACCCCCTAGCATCCTGTGATCCTGTGAACTGCAGGAGGGGCTGTGCTGTGGTGAGCTCTAACCCAAAGTGCCACAGCAACCTCTGTTGCACTTTGCTCTGGCTTTCTCTCAGGCTGCATTTTGAATTGCACTGTAGGTTGGGGACTGACCCAGTGAAGGGGAGTGGGACCTGGGGGGTCCTAGTGGATGGAAGGGTGACCAGGAGTAGACTTCCCAGTGTGGTGGTTGAATCCCTATCTCTGGTGGTGTTTAAAGGTGGTAGAAATGTGATGCTGAGGAACATGGTTTAGCACCAACCAGACTTAGTAGAGGTAGATAATGGTTTGGACTTGATGATGTTAACAAAACAGTTCTATGATTCTAAGACAAATCTCTCTCATGGTGTCCCTTAAGCTTCAGGCATGATTTGTGCTTCTCCTGTGCCCTTTAATCCCTGCACAGGTTGCTGAAGCCTTGGAGCTCTACCAACAAGAATTGAATGGCCTAAAATACAGATAAGAATGTGAAAACTAAGACTGGTTTAACACCAGCCTTGGTAGAGTGAAATAATAGTTGGACTTGATGATCTGAAAGGTCTTTTCCAGCCAGAATGATTCTGTGATTGATTCTAGGAGCCAGCAATGTGCTCCTGTGGCCAAGAAGGCCAGTGGCATCCTGTGGGGGGGATTAGGAGGCTTGTAGGTCCAGAGAGGTTCTCTTGCCTCTCTACTCTGCCCTGGTGAGGCTGCATCTGGAATACTGTGTCCAGTTCTGGGCTCCTCAGCTTAAGAAGGGCAAGGAACTGCTTGAGAGAGTCCAGCACAGAACTACAAAAAGGAGGAAGGCAGTGGAACATCTTTCTGGGGACAGACAGAGGGAGCTGGGGCTCTGTAGCTTGGAGAGAAGGAGCCTGAGGGCTGATCTCATTAGTGGTTATCAATGTGTAAAGGTGAGTGCCAAGAGGATGGGGTCAGGCTCTGCTTGGTGATGCCCAAGGGGCAGTGGTTGGACTTTGAAGGATAAGAAGCTCCATGGAAACACAAAGGAGAAGAAATTTCCCTGTGAGGGTGACAGAACACTGGAGCAGGCTTCCCAGAGTGGGTCGTGGAGTCATCTTTGGGGAGGCTGAAAACCTGCCTGGATGCCTTCCTGTGTGATCTACCCTAGGTGATCCTAGATGGGGTTGGAGGATCTTTTGAGGTCCCTTGTGGCCCCTAACGTCCTCTGATTCTGTGATTTATGAGGACCCAGGAGCTGTGTTGTGCTCACTCCATGTGTAGGCTCTGCTCTGGAGCTGTTGCTTTCCCTGGCTGCTGTCCCACTCCTTGTCACACCTGCTTTGATGTATTAAGCCATCACTTGTTGCTGCGCCTGCTTTTTAATCCTTTTAATGCCTTTGATTGCTTGGGCGTTGAGAGACAAAAGGAATAAACAGCTGGAACAAAGGCTGAAATGTGGGCTTGGAGTGAGCTCTCCTCCTGCTGCAGTCTAGGCTGGTTTTGCTTTCTCACTCTCAGAGCTATTCTTGTGCATTTGGTCGCTGTGATTTCTGGATGAGGCTTGCACGAAAGGGAGCATTGTCTTAGGTCAGGGTCAGCGGCTGAGGTGTTCTGGGAACCAGCTGGACTCTTGCTTGCCTTTGAGCTCCTTAATTCAGTTGGTAATTAAGCTCTGAAAGCACTCCTCCTCCTCCAAATCAAATCAGGGCCTTTGCCTCTCTGCTCGGGGCTGTTCCCTTTGCTGCAGCCTGGGCAGTTACTTCTTTGAATGCTGACCACAGACTCTGTCTCATCCACGTGTTAGACACATTCCAGAGCCAGCATCATTTTAATCAGCCATCTCCTCTTCCCTCCCAGTCACACCCCCAGCAAGTCCCTGCCATTCCCCTGCTGCCTTGCTTTCCCTGAACCTGTTTCTCTCAGCTCCTTCTGCTTCTGAACCCTTCATTGCCTTCCTCAATAGCTCACTTCTCTCAGAGCTTTGCCATTGATTCATTCAGACCATCCTGCATCTGTTATGCCTGTAAGTCATAATAGTCCCTGTGGGGCATCCTACAGCAGAAGCCTGAGAGACATCTGAAACGAGCACAAAGCTGTTTGAGATGTTCATGTGAGTTCATCAGGCTCATTGTGCTCCTGATCCTTTGGGCAAGACTCAACTGATTTCCCTGGGCCCCTTTTTGACAACTGGATGAGGCACTTGGTGCCATGGTCTGGTTGACTGGATAGGGCTGGGGGGTAGGTTGGACTGGATGAGCTTGGAGGTCTCTTCCAACCTGGTTGATTCTATGATTCTAACTGCCCAGCCAGGAAAGCAAAAGAGCCTACAGCCTCCTGCAGCCTTCCTGCTGCCCTCCTCACCTCTATAGTCTGATGGTACTGAGGGCAGGGATCCATTCAGAAGGACCTGGACAGGCTGCAGATCTGTGCCCAGGCCAACCTCATGGTATTCAACAAGATGAAGTGTGAGGACCTGCACCTGGGTGGGCACAGCTCTAGGCTGGGTGAGGAATGGCTAAGAGCAGCCCTGAGGAACAGGACCTGGGGGTCTGGGGTGAGGAAAAGCTCCACAGGAGCCTGCAGTGGGAGTGCAGCCCAGACACAACCCTGTGCTGGGCTGCAGCAAGAGCAGTGTGGGCACAGGGCAAGGGAGGGGATTCTGCCCCTTGGCTCTGCTCTCCTCAGACCCCACCTGCAGTCCTGGGGGCAGTTCTGGAGCCCCCAGCACAAGCAGGACATGGAAGTGTTGGAGCCAGTGTGAGCACAGGCTGAGAGAGTTGGGGCTGTGCAGCCTGGAGAAGAGAGGGATTCCAGGAGACCTTGGAGTGGCCTTGCAGGGTCTGAAGTGGGCTACAGAAAGGCTGGGGAGGGACTATTGACAAGGTCTGGTAATGATAGGAGGAGGAGGAATGGGTTTGAAGTGGCAGAGGGGAGATTGAAAGTGGATGTTAGGAAAGGGTTCTTTGCAGTGAGGGTGGTGAGACACTGGCACAGGTTGCCCAGGGAGGTTGTGGAGCACAGAAGCACAGAATGGGATCTTTGATGTTCAGGATCAGGTTGGATGAGGTCTTGAGCAACCTGTTCTGGTGGGAAGTGTCCCAACCTATGGCAGGGGGTTGGAACTGGCTAAGCTTTGAGATCCCTTCCAACCTAAACCATTTTAGGACTCCACCTGGGGAGTGACTTGCACCCAAACATTTACAGAGCCCTTCTGGCTAGGCCAGGCTGCAGGAGCATGCTGTAACTGGAGTGAGTTTGTGATGTCCCATACATCCTGAGGGGCAAACAGACCAGACCAAGATGAGTAACTTTCTCATTCCAGGGCTCCAATTGCTCAGCAAGATTTACTGTTTGCTCTTAAAGCTGACAACTGTCAGCATCATAACACATTGCTCATGAGCTACTCAGTGCCCAAAATGTGCCTTGGGCTGGCTTTGCCCTTTTTCCCCACCCACAAAGCCCCAGGTACCCTCAGCAGGGTGTTTTACACTGCCACAGCTCCCTACATCTCTGCCCTAAGAATGGGAAGGATTTTGCTGTCTGTGTGTATGCTTTCAGATGTGTGAACATATCTCATTTTCTTGCCTGCCCCTGGGGCTTTGGCTGTGTTAAAGTTTTGGCAACGAAGCTGTGCCTCAGGAAAAATCTTTGTAACTAGGGAAAAAGAAAGAGAAGGTATTCAAGCAGTCAGTGCAGAGCAACCAAAGTCCTCTGGCTTCAGAGCAACTGCATTGCCTTGCTCCTTCTTTAATACACCCTCGTTTAAGGGCACTGCCTCCTGTGCTTGCCCCAAACTCTTAACTCGTAGAATCAGCCAGGTTGGAAGAGAGCTCCAAGCTCAGCCAGCCCAACCTAGCACCCAGCCCTGCCCAACCAACCAGACCATGGCACTAAGTGCCCCAGCCAGGCTTGGCTTCAACACCTCCAGCCACAGCCACTCCACCACCTCCCTGGGCAGCCCATTCCAATGCCAATCACTCTCTCTGCCAACAACTTCCTCCTCACATCCAGCCTAGATCTGCCCTGGCACAGCTTGAGGCTGTGTCCCCTTGTTCTGGTGCTGGCTGCCTGGCAGCAGAGCCCAACCCCACCTGGCTACAGCCTCCCTTCAGGCAGCTGCAGGCAGCAATGAGCTCTGCCCTGAGCCTCCTCTGCTGCAGGCTGCACCCCCCCAGCTCCCTCAGCCTCTCCTCACAGGGCTCTGCTCCAGGCCCCTCCCCAGCCTTGCTGCCCTTCTCTCAACACCTTCCAGCACCTCAGCATCTCTCTTCAGTTGAGGAGCCCAGAACTGGACACAGCACTCCAGGGGTGGCCTGAGCAGTGCTGAGCACAGGGGCAGAAGAACCTCCCTTGTCCTGCTGCCCACACTGCTCCTGAGCCAGCCCAGGATGCCATAGGCTCAGTTTTCTCAGTCCCCACACACAAATTGCTTTTGCAGTTGATGTTAAACTTGAGCCAGGATCTTTCTTAGGTCCATGCATGCCCCAGAGCACTTCCTAGACAAGCCCCTCTCTCTGATTCTTGCATTTCTTGCCCTTCTCATGTTGTCTTTTTGCTTCAAGCCAAAAGGTACAATTAATGCAAGCCATCAGCCTTGTTCCTTCCAGGATGACAGGCATCCAGAGCTGGGCTTTGAAGAGTTCTACAGGCTAAGGCTTGGTCCTGGTGGTAAATATTTAATGGTGTGGTTTGTTTAGTGATAATTTATTAGGTAAATGACAACATCAAAGGCATAATCACATCTCTGATAGGGGGATGAATTAGTGTGCTCTGTTTAGTAGAGACATGAACATTTGTAATTAATAAAGTGTTCTTCAAAGATGCATTATTTACTCATTTGAATAGTAATGAGAAAACAATTTATCTTATTTAATGAACCATTTAAAGCTGGTTTAGGCAGAGAGAGCAACAGACTCTTCCTTTGGCATTCTTTTTTTTTGCTCCTCTTCATGATACTTTAAGTGTTTAGGGACCTAAATGCATTGACTGCATCAATGTTGATAAAGAGGAGTGCAGCCTCAGCAAGTATGCAGATGGTACCAAGCTGTGTGGCACAGGTGACTTGCTAGAGGGCAGGGATCCATCTAGAGGGACCTGGACAGGCTGCAGAGCTGTGCCCAGGCCAACCTCATGGCATTCAGCAAGGCTAAGTGGAAGGTCCTGCACCTGGGTGGGCACAATCCCAAGCACAACTCCAGGCTGGGTGAGGAATGGCTGAGAACAGCCCTGAGGAACAGGACCTGGGGGTCTGGGATGAGGAAAAGCTCAACAGGAGCCTGCAGTGGGAGTGCAGCCCAGACACAACCCTGTGCTGGGCTGCAGCAAGAGCAGTGTGGGCACAGGGCAAGGGAGGGCATTCTGCCCCTTGGCTCTGCTCTCCTCACACCCCACCTGCAGTCCTGGGGGCAGTTCTGGAGCCCCCAGCACAAGCAGGACATGGAAGTGTTGGAGCCAGTGCAGAGGAGGCCACCAAGATGCTGAGAGGGCTGCAGCAGCTCTGCTGTGAGCACAGGCTGAGGGAGTTGGGGCTGTGCAGCCTGGAGAAGAGAAGGCTTGGAGGAGACCTTGGAGTGGCCTTGCAAGATCTGAAGTGGGCTACAGGAGGGCTGGGGAGGGACTATTGACAAGGTCTTGTAATGCCAGGATGAGGAGGAATGGGTTTGAAGTGGCAGAGGGGAGATTGAAACTGGATGTGAGGAAGAAGTTGTTTGCAGTGAGAGTGGTGAGACTCTGGCACAGGTTGCCCAGGGAGGTTGTGAGTCTTGGATCCCATTCTGTGCTTCTGTGCTCCACAACCTCCCTGGAGGTGCTGAGGACCAGGCTGGATGAGGCCTTGAGTGACCTGTTCTAGTGGGAGGTGTCCCTGCCTATGGCAGGGGGTTGGAACTGGATGAGCTTCCAGGTCCCTTCCAACCTAAACCATCCTATGAGGGCTGTGTCAGGAGGATGGAGCCAGGCTGTGCTCAGAGATGCCCAATGATAGGACAAGGAACAATGAGTGCAAGTTGGAGCATAGAAAATTCCAAGTGAACATAAGGAAAAGGTTTATCCCTGTGAGGGTGCAGAGCCCTGGAGCAGGCTGCCCTGAGAGGCTGTGGAGTCTCCTTCTCTGGAGACATTCCAAACCCTCCTGGATGTGTTCCTGTGTGACCTGCTCTAGGTGATCCTGCTCTGGCAGGGGTGGTTGGACTGGATGAGCTTTGGAGGTTCCTTCCAGCCCCTAACATTCAGTGATCCTGTGAAACAGAACAGGCTGAAGTCTGTAGAGCTCTTTCCATTGCTTGAGCCATGAAGTCAGATTTAGTCCATCTCGGTACCAGCTACTGGTACAAGCTCTTGGTGTGGCTGGGGGGCATGCACCAAAGCATCCCAGACCAGGCTCTATCCAAATGTTTTACTGAAGAAATAATTGCAGCTGTCATGCTTGAAATGTCACCTGTTGGTAACCTTGGTTTATTCAGGGAACAGAATCATCTCCAAGTACAAATCTGGCCTGAGAGTCTCTGGAGAAATCCTTCCATGAGCTTACTTAAAGGTTACCTGCAGTTTGGCTGCAGAATGGAGTCCAAGCTGCTCACACGAGTCTGTCATTGTGCAATCCTAGAAAGTGCAGTGTGCTTTGGGGTTTATTCAGTGTCCAGCACAAAGGTTTTGGCCTGCTTAGAGCTGTGGATGCATGCCAGGATTGAGAAATGTATTGATCAAGATGAGTAAAGAGGGCAGGAATGGAAACAGAACCTGGAAGTGAAATGGGAAGGTCAAGCAACCAAATATAATCACAGCTTACCCAGGACCTTGTCCTGACACTGAGGCTCTATTAATTAGGGCATGTTAATTCTAGCAAGTGTTCCCTCACCCTGAGGAGGAAATGGTTAGGTTGTTGGAGAATTTGGATGTCTTGTCCAGAGAAGGGCAGCAAGGCTGGGGAGGGGCCTGGAGCACAGCCCTGTGAGGAGAGGCTGAGGGAGCTGGGGGTGTGCAGCCTGCAGCAGAGGAGGCTCAGGGCAGAGCTCATTGCTGTCTGCAGCTGCCTGCAGGGAGGCTGTAGCCAGGTGGGGTTGGGCTCTGCTGCCAGGCAGCCAGCACCAGAACAAGGGGACCCAGCCTGAAGCTGTGCCAGGGCAGGTCTAGGCTGGATGTTGTTAGGAAGTTGTTGTCAGAGAGAGTGATTGGCATTGGAATGGGCTGCCCAGGGAGGTGGTGGAGTGGCTGTGGCTGGAGGTGTTCAAGAAGAGATTGGGTGAGGCACTTAGTGCCATGGTCTGGTTGGTTGGCCAGGGCTGGGTGCTAGGCTGGGCTGGCTGAGCCTGGAGCTCTCTTCCACCCTGGCTGATTCTGTGAGCTCTAAAGGTCTTTTCCAACACAAACCATTCTATGATTTCAGGATTCTTTGCCTGAAGTGTAACAGCAGCAGGCAGAGATTTACTTCAGAAGTGGAGTTTTGTCCCCTTAGCTTCTTCCCAAGAAAGCCTTTGTGGGTGATAAGCATTTGTGTTGGCCAGTGAGGTCTGGTGTCCCTCACCTAGCTGTGGTTAGCTGAGATGGAAATATTTCTTCAGAGAGAGGGTTCTCAAACACTGGAATGGTCTGCCCAGGGCAGTGGTGTGGTCACCATCCCTGGATGTGCTTTAGCAGTGTGTGGACCTGGTGCTTAGAGCTGTGCTTTAGTGCTGAACCTTCAGGGCTGGGTTAGGGTCGGACTGGATGATCTCTGAGGTCTCTTCCATCCAGATGTTTCCTGTGAGTCTTTAGTAGCTGCTTCAGGCAAATCACAAACCTGGGTTACTTATTTTCCCTTTCTGTCACCATATGCCTGCAAAAGTACAATAAACAGACAAATGGGGAGGGAGAGAGAGGGAAAAAAAAGGCTGTTAGTCAGAAGAAAGCATCAAAAAGGTGAGAACATCTCTCTCCAGAATGACTACTGCATGGAAAATGAGCCTTGAGAGGGGGTGGGGGGAAATAAGGGAAGCCATGGGAATGAACAACAGCAGAATGCTACAAAACGTTGTTGCTCCTCAGTAGAGTTTTTACCCATCAGCTCTGACATAAGTACCATATTCTGGCTGTAAAACATAATTAGAGCAGTGAATCAGAAAGGAGCTGTCCATCGAGTAGCACAGTGTGTTCTCAGCCAAGGAGAGGGATGTGGAACTCATGCAAATAAGGCCCTGTTCCCTTGCTCCCTCCTTAGGAAACCGAGTGTGACACAGTCGGCAGGAAGAAACGTTTGCAGCTCACTGCAGCTTTCACTGCTCTTTGGAGCTGGAACTTTGAGCTCTGCATTCAGGCAGACAGGCTGCCTCCCTCCAGCAGCTCCTGCTCAGGCTGCCTCCCTCCAGCATCTCCAGCTCAGGCTGCCTCCCTCCAGCACCTCCAGCTCAGGCTGCCTCCCTCCAGCATCTCCTGCTCAGGCTGCCTCCCTCCAGCAGCTCCTGCTCAGGCTGCCTCCCTCCAGCATCTCCAGCTCAGGCTGCCTCCCTCCAGCACCTCCAGCTCAGGCTGCCTCCCTCCAGCATCTCCTGCTCAGGCTGCCTCCCTCCATCAGCTCCAGCTCAGGCTGCCTCCCTCCAGCATCTCCTGCTCAGGCTGCCTCCCTCCAGCATCTCCTGCTCAGGCTGCCTCCCTCCAGCATCTCCTGCTCGGGCTGCCTCCCTCCAGCATCTCCTGCTCGGGCTGCCTCCCTCCAGCAGCTCCTGCTCAGGCTGCCTCCCTCCAGCATCTCCTGCTCGGGCTGCCTCCCTCCAGCATCTCCTGCTCGGGCTGCCTCCCTCCAGCAGCTCCTGCTCAGGCTGCCTCCCTCCAGCATCTCCTGCTCAGGCTGCCTCCCTCCAGCATCTCCTGCTCGGGCTGCCTCCCTCCAGCATCTCCTGCTCGGGCTGCCTCCCTCCAGCAGCTCCTGCTCAGGCTGCCTCCCTCCAGCATCTCCTGCTCGGGCTGCCTCCCTCCAGCATCTCCTGCTCGGGCTGCCTCCCTCCAGCAGCTCCTGCTCAGGCTGCCTCCCTCCAGCAGCTCCTGCTCGGGCTGCCTCCCTCCATCAGCTCCAGCTCAGGCTGCCTCCCTCCAGCAGCTCCTGCTCAGGCTGCCTCCCTCCAGCAGCTCCTGCTCGGGCTGCCTCCCTCCATCAGCTCCAGCTCAGGCTGCCTCCCTCCATCAGCTCCAGCTCAGGCTGCCTCCCTCCATCAGCTCCAGCTCAGGCTGCCTCCCTCCAGCATCTCCTGCTCGGGCTGCCTCCCTCCAGCAGCCCCAGCTCGGGCTGCCTCCCTCCAGCATCTCCTGCTCAGGCTGCCTCCCTCCAGCAGCCCCAGCTCAGGCTGCCTCCCTCCAGCAGCTCCTGCTCGGGCTGCCTCCCTCCAGCAGCCCCTGCTCAGGCTGCCTCCCTCCAGCATCTCCAGCTCAGGCTGCCTCCCTCCATCATCTCCAGCTCAGGCTGCCTCCCTCCATCATCTCCAGCTCAGGCTGCCTCCCTCCAGCAGCCCCAGCTCAGGCTGCCTCCCTCCAGCAATTCACAGTGCAAATGTGAGTTAGGAGACACTGCTGTGTCTCAACTCTATCAGAGTCACAGAATTAACCAGGTTGGAAAAGATTTCTGAGATCATCCAGTCCAACCCATCACCTAACCCCTTCCAATTAACTAAGCCGTGGCAATAAGTGGTTTGGATGTGGTGCTTGGGGATATGTTTTAGGGTGAATCTTGTTGAGTAGGGTTCTAGGTTGGACTTGGTGCTTCTGAGGGGCTTTGCCAAGTTAGGTTCCTCAATTGCAGAGAGATGCTGAGGTGCTGGAAGGTGTTGAGAGAAGGGCAGCAAGGCTGGGGAGGGGCCTGGAGCAGAGCCCTGTGAGGGGAGGCTGAGGGAGCTGGGGGGGTGCAGCCTGCAGCAGAGGAGGCTCAGGGCAGAGCTCATTGCTGTCTGCAGCTGCCTGCAGGGAGGCTGTAGCCAGGTGGGGTTGGGCTCTGCTGCCAGGCAGCCAGCACCAGAAGAAGGGGCCAGAGTCTGAAGCTGTGCCAGGGCAGGTCTAGGCTGGATGTTGTTAGGAAGTTGTTGTCAGAGAGAGTGATTGGCATTGGAATGGGCTGCCCAGGGAGGTGGTGGAGTGGCTGTGGCTGGAGGTGTTGCAGCCAAGCCTGGCTGGGGCACTTAGTGCCATGGTCTGGTTGGTTGGGCAGGGCTGGGTGCTAGGTTGTGCTGGCTGAGCTTGGAGCTCTCTTCCAACCTGCTTGATTCTATGGTTCTGATTCTATGATTCTGGCTCTATGATTCTGCATTATGCATCCAGCTAAGCAGACTGAGCCTTATGATGGCTTTGGGCTGCTTTCATGTTGCCTCGGTTTTGGAGGCACAGCAGTGTAGTGATGCATATCAGCTGGACAAGCAACCCTGAATGGGGGGGGGGGTAGGTGGAATTTCATTGCTTGCACATTCCCTGCAGCTAAGACTTTCTCCCTGAGGAGCTGCTGGAATCCAACACAAAAAGTGCTTATGCTGGTTAATGTTTGAGATTAAATAGACCCTCCCCACCCCAGCCTGACCCAGAATCTGTGATGAGAAGCTTCTCTTGCCCAGAGGGCAAACTCTCAGGGATGTTTGTCCCTGAGGAACCCAACTTGCCTTTCATTTGTGCCCAGGGAGCATTCATTATGTGCTAAACACAAAACCCATCTTGGGGAAGCACAGCTGGCAGCAGAGGCCTCTTCAGATGCATTCAGCTCTCCCAAGGCAGCTGAGTCAGGGCTGCACGTGCTGGCTGCTATCTTGCCCTGTAAGGATCTGTGCTTTAACTCACTTAGGAAGTGTTTTTCCTCCCCACCCTGTGCCTCCAGAGTGTGTGGGCAGCACTTAGGCATGGTGTGCAGCAAGTAGGACTTGTCTATCAACTCCATGTCGTTCTGGCAGCCCAGAAAGGATCATGATTTGATACAGAATAGCCAAGGCTTTGCTGACTGCTGCTAACCCAGCTGGGCTGCACAGCTGTGCAAAACTTTTGCACACTTCAGCTGTCCCTCATCAGGCTCTGCCTTCAGGTTTCTTGGCTGCAAGAATGAACTTTTCCTCTTGAAAGCAAAGAAATAAAACCTCCCTTACATAACTCACAGAAAAGCCACTGACATTTGGAAACAAAAGCATTTGAGGTGCCCAAAGCATAGCAAAGGCTGGGAGGTAGATCCAGGACCCAGTGGAGACCTCTGACCTTTTGAAGGCATTAGCTGAATGCCAGGCTACAGGTGTCTGAAGGCATTTGGGGCATGATTGTTTTGCCACTGGATCTTTCCCTTTCAACCTCATGAGCCCCTCCCAGCAGGTATTGAGGTGCCAGTGAAAGGACTACTTTGCTTCACAGTATGATGAGTAAATATGCTCAGGACTTTGTTGAGGGCTAAAATACCAAAGGATGTTCAGTTGCTCTTATCAACTGAGTTATCTCAGCCTGGATGTGTGTCAGGGTGGTTTGGATGTGGTGCTTTGGGCTATGGTTTAAGGTGGATCTTGTAGAGTAGGGTTCTAGGTTGGACTTGGTGACCCTGACACCAGTTTCTGTGACTCTATAATGTCAATGTAAGTGGGCAAGCACCAGAGAGAGGCAAAAAACCTCTCTTCTGCAGAGCAGAAACATCTCAGGGATATGGCACTTAAAGCAGTAGGAATCGCTGCTGGGGCTGATGTGCTCAGGAACACCTCCCAAAGCTTCTGCCTTTGCTGGACTGAGTTTCTTCTAGAGAAAGCATCATACTGCAGGCAGAGTTCAGATCACTTAGCTCCACTTCGCCTATTTGAATGCAGAATTAGAATCACAGAATCAGGCAGGGTTGGAAGGGAGCACAAGGAGCAGCCAGTTCCAACCCCCTGCCATGCCCAGGAACACCCTGCCCTAGAGCAGGCTGCACACAGCCTCAACCAGCCTGGCCTTAAATGCCTCCAGGGATGGGGCCTCAACCACCTCCCTGTGCACCCCATTCCAGGAACACATTTCAACAAGTCAGCTTTCCTGTGCTTTGGTCATGCCTCTCTCTTTTGCTGCTGTGGCTTCCTTGTTTCTGTGGAGCTCCAGACCATAGACTCAGAGAATGGCTTGGGTTGGAGGGGACCTTGGAGATCATCTCCTCCAAGCTCCCCACCATGGACAAGGACACCTCTCAACTAAACTTGGCCTTCAGGACCTCTCCAGGCAGGAGGCAGCCACAACCTCCCTGGGCAGCCTGTGCCAGAGCCTCACTGCCCTCACATTGAACAGCTTCTTCCTCAGCTCCAGCCTAACCCTGCTCTACCTCATCATAAAACCATTGCCTCTTGCCCTGTCTTTAGACTCCCTCAGCCCAAGTGCCTCTGCAGCCTTCCTGCAGGATCCCTTGAGGCACTGGCAGGCAGCTCTGAGGTGCCCCTGGAGCCTTCTCTTCTCCAGGCTGCACCCCCCCAGCTCCCTCAGCCTGTGCTCACAGCAGAGCTACTGCAGCCCTCAGCTCATCTTTGTGGCCTCCTCTGGCCTCACTCCCAGATGGCTCAGCCCTTCCCAAGTCCCTTTAGTCTCTGCTGCTGTATTCCCCTCACAGGTTCATCTCATGGCCTCACACTCCTGGGTCATTACCAGCCAGTTGTTAGAGCACATAATGAAGAGCTGCTCTTTGTGCCCTTCTCTTTCAGTCTGACAAATGCAGAAAGGTTGTCCTAGCCAAGTGGAACATCACCAAGCCTCACTGAGGGAATGAATTGCAGAAAGGAATGCATTTCTAGGTTTTAGCATCAATTGCATCATTTTCAGTGTAATGGCATCCCTGCTATTAACTTAGCAAGAGGAGAGGGACCTGCTGGGAATCATTTTTCCACTTTCATTTTAATCAAGGAATCAGTAAATTAATAGCAGCTCCATGAAAGCAGCACAGCCCAACCTCTTTTCTTCTCTTTTTTTTCCCCTGTTTCTTTTCCCTGGTGGATATTTACTCCAGGTTTTAAACAAGTTCTTATCCTTCATTTCTTATGTTTTCCACAAATTCTCAGCTTCACTGCCAGGAAGGTTTAGCTGGAGATGAGAGCAGTGCTGCTTGAGTGCCAGCTCATGAAGTTTCTGCTGCAGCAGTCAGAAATGTGCTGATCCATTTTGTGCTGGGAAGTAAAGAAACCTCAGCTGGCCTACCCAAACAGAAGGGAAGAGATGTAATGGTTCCATGGTGCAGTGGTTGTCACCTCTGCTTTACACAAAGAAGGTCCTGGGTTGGGGCCAGAGTGGCTGAGAGCAGCCAGGCAGAGAGGGAGCTGGGGGTGCTGGGAGAGAGGAGCTGAAGCTGAGGCAGCAGTGCCCAGGTGGGCAGCAGAGCCAATGGCATCCTGGGCTGGCTCAGGAGCAGTGTGGGCAGCAGGACAAGGGAGGTTCTTGTGCCCCTGTGCTCAGCACTGCTCAGGCCACCCCTTGAGTGCTGTGTCCAGTTCTGGGCCTCTCAATTCAAGAGAGATGTTGAGGTGCTGGAAGGTGTTTGGAGAAGGGCAGCAAGGCTGGGGAGGGGCCTGGAGCAGAGCCCTGTGAGGAGAGGCTGAGGGAGCTGGGGGTGTGCAGCCTGCAGCAGAGGAGGCTCAGGGCAGAGCTCATTGCTGTCTGCAGCTCCCTGCAGGGAGGCTGTAGCCAGGTGGGGTTGGGCTCTGCTGCCAGGCAGCCAGCAACAGAACAAGGGGACACAGCCTCAAGTTGTGCCAGGGGAGGTCTAAGCTGGATGTTGTTAGGAAGTTGTTGTCAGAGAGAGTGATTGGCATTGGAATGGGCTGCCCAGGGAGGTGGTGGAGTGGCTGTGGCTGGAGGTGTTGCAGCCAAGCCTGGCTGGGGCACTTAGTGCCATGGTCTGGTTGGTTGGGCAGGGCTGGGTGCTAGGTTGGGCTGGCTGAGCTTGGAGCTCTCTTCCAACCTGCTTGATTCTGTGATTCTGGAGCCTTCTCCTCTCCAGGCTGCACCCCCCCCCCCCATCTCCTTCAGCCTGTGTTCACAGCAGAGCTGCTGCAGCCCTCAGCTCATCCTCGTGGCCTCCCCTGGCCTCACTCCAGCAGCTCTGTGCCCTCCTTATGATGTTTATGAGATTCTTATTCCTTCTCTTTAAGAGTAAACAACAGAAATAAATATCTCCCTGGAAAAATAGATGTTTGGGTTGAAACCTGCATCAAACATCTTCCCTTGATTTAAAAGGGAAGGTAAAGGGGGAAAATTGTTCCTGGAGCTTGTGATGTATTAATCAATATTTATATGGTTTACACTGCTCAAGATCAAGTCAGCACTGCCTAATAAATTCCCCCACCCAGCCAGAGGTGCTAAGCTCTTGACTTGGATGAGGCAGTCGTGTAGCAAGGCAGCAGCTGGAGTCCCCTCTCCAGCCAGCTAATGAGCATTCAGTGCCACGTTGCTGTTCCTTTGTTTTCCTTTTTAATTACCATGCTGGAGGCTGACTGCTGTGGTTGAGCTGAAGAATGAAGCCTTCCAGCCCTGTGCCCTCTTCTCACTCCTTGACTGCCTTCACTCTTCTTTCCAAGATACACAGATTAAAGGCAATGATATTTCCTGGGAGAATTAGTCAAGGCCAGACTTGATAAGGCTCTGAGCCACCTGATCTAGTGCAGGATGCTCCTGCTCACTGCAGGAGGGAGTTGGACTAGATAACCTTTGGAAGTCCCTTCCTACCTAAATCATTCAATGATAGAGTCATAGAATCAGTCAGGGTTGGAAGGGACCATGAGGATCAGCCAGTTTCAACCCCCTGCTGTGGCCAGGGACACCTCACACTACATCAGGCTGGCCAGAGCCTCATCCAGCCTGGCCTTAAACACCTCCAGGGATGAGGCTTCCACCACCTTCCTGGGCAACCCCTGCCAGGCTCTCACCACCCTCATGCTGAACAACTTCTTCCTAGCATCCAGGCTGAACATACCCATTTCTAGCTTGAATCCATTCCCCCCAGGCCTATCACTCCCTGACAGCCTAAAGAGTCCCTCCCCAGCTTTCTTGTAGCCATACATGCAGCTCAATCCCTTCCATGACACCACCTTTGCAGCTCATGCAAGGTCTGATCCATCTCTTTCTTCCAGACCTCAACTGTCACATGCTTGAAGATATTATGGAGCACAAAGAGTGCTGAGAAACACAACTGCACAGAAGTGAGGGCAGAAGGACACTGCATTTGAATGAAGAGGTAAGAATCTGGGCCCCCTGCCCCACTTTTTGTCCATTTTGGCACTCATGAATGTAGATGTGTTCCCCTGAGGTCTGGGGAAGCTTCATGTGTCACCTGCTCAGCCCTGCTAATGCTCTGTGTCTGCATCAGGGATTTCTTCCTCTGATAGCAGAAGCAGCTTTGTTTGCAGTGTTTTCCTGGGCATCACACTGCACTGAGGTCCTGGCTGAGTGGGTTTGCAGTCTTGTCACAGAAATCTCTGTCTTTATTGTGAGTAAATGTCATAGGTTGTAGTAAATGGCACAGCTTAGGTTAGAAGGGACCTCAAAGGTTGTCTGCTCCAACCTCCCCACCGTGGGCAGGGACACCTCTCACAGCTAGACTCAGCTGCTCAAGGACTCATCCAGCCTGGCCATGAAGGAGGCAGCCACAGCCTCCCTGGGCAACGTTTTCTAGAGCCTCACCACCCTCATAGTGAATCACAGAATGGCTTAGGTTGGAAGGGACATCAAAGCTCAGCCAGTTCCACCACCCTGCCATAGGCAGGGACACCTCCCACTAGAACAGGTCACTCAAGGTCTCATCCAGCCTGGTACTTGACACCTCCAGGGAGGCTGTGGAGCACAGAAGCACAAAATGTGATCCCATTCTGTGCTTCTGTGCTCCATAACCTCCCTGGGCAGCCTGTGCCAGTGTCTCACCACCCTCACTGCAAAGAACCCTTTCCTAACATTCAGTTTCAATCTCTCCTCTGCCAGCTCAAACCCATTCCTCCTCATCCTGTCATTACAAGACCTTGTCAATAGTCCCTCCACAGCCCTCCTGTAGTCCCCTTCAGATCCTGGAAGGCCACTCCAAGGTCTCCTCCAAGCCTTCTCTTCTCCAGCCTGCACAGCCCCAACTCTCTCAGCCTGTGCTCACAGCAGAGCTGCTGCAGCCCTCTCAGCATCTTGGTGGCCTCCTCTGCACTGGCTCCAACACTTCCATGTCCTGCTTGTGCTGGGGGCTCCAGAACTGCCCCCAGGACTGCAGGTGGGGTGTGAGGAGAGCAGAGCCAAGGGGCAGAATCCCCTCCTTTGCCCTGTGCCCACACTGCTCTTGCTGCAGCCCAGCACAGGGTTGTGTCTGGGCTGCACTCCCACTGCAGGCTCCTGTTGAGCTTTTCCTCACCCCAGACTCCCAAGTCCTGTTCCTCAGGGCTGTTCTCAGCCATTCCTCACCCGGCCTGGAGCTGTTCTTGGGATTGCATTGCCTCAGGTGCAGGACCTCAGACTTGGCCGTGTTGAACTTCATGCACTTCTTTATAGTGATGCAGATTAAGGGAGTTTCATAGTGACTCTCTGTGGTGCTGGAGGAAGAAGAAGGACAGACAACTGTGTGCATGTGGGTAGGTCTGGCAGGGCCATGGTGCAGAAATAAGGCTCTCACACAGGCAGAGTGTTTAAAAGGGCAAGCAGAGCTTTCAGATCTTTTGATTTCAGAGTTGAAAGTGGCAACATGGGGACTGGGCTCTCAGCATGAGCTTCACAGTTTGCCATCAGTCTCTGCCTTTGAGTATGTGGAGCCTGAGTGGATCTTGATAATTCCCCAAGCACCTGCTCAGATTATTTCATCACCTGAATGAGAAGCGACAAGTGGAAGGTGGAGTAGCAAAGCCTCATCTCTCTTGGCTCTGCCTGATGTTTTCAGGGCTGTGGAAATGATGAGGAGGATATCCTGGACTTGAAGAGCTTCTGGTGTATCCCAGTGGGCAGGGAATTCACCTGGGAGACAGAAAACATCTGGTTTATTCCCAGCTCTTCTTCCTCTGCTGGATGACTTCATGTGTTGAGCACTTGGGCTGCTTTGTGTCTCCATCTTTGAGGGGACTTTACATGCTATTGGAAGGAAAGAGCAGCACAGGTGTCCCTGTGACAAGTCTGGCCTTTCTCCTCTTGCTCAGGGAGAACAAATCCAGAGCAGTGAACTCTAGAGCAAGCTCCAAGTAAGTCTCCCATGGCTCTACCAAACTGCAGGCAGCCCTGGAGGTAGCTGGGTTTGCTCTTATGGAATCATAGAATTGACCAGGTTGGCAGAGAGCTCCAAGCTCAGCCAGGCCAACCTAGCACCCAGCCCTGCCCAGCCAACCAGACCATGGCACTAAGTGTCCCAGCCAGGCTTGGCTTCAACACCTCCAGGCACAGCCACTCCACCACCTCCCTGGGCAGCCCATTCCAATGCCAATCACTCTCTCTGACAACAACTTCCTAACAACATCCAGCCTAGACCTGCCCTGCCACAGCTTGAGCCTGGGTCCCCTTCTTCTGGTGCTGGCTGCCTGGCAGCAGAGCCCAACCCCACCTGGCTACAGCCTCCCTGCAGGCAGCTGCAGGCAGCAATGAGCTCTGCCCTGAGCCTCCTCTGCTGCAGGCTGCACCCCCCCAGCTCCCTCAGCCTCTCCTCACAGGGCTGTGCTCCAGGCCCCTCCCCAGCCTTGCTGCCCTTCTCCAAACACCTTCCAGCACCTCAACATCTCTCTGCAATTGTGGAGCACAGAACTGCACACAGCACTCAAGGTGCTGGGCACAGGGGCAGAAGAACCTCCCTTGTGCTGCTGCCCACACTGCTCCTGAGCCAGCCCAGGATGCCATTGGCTCTGCTGCCCACCTGGGCACTGCTGCCTCCTCTTCAGCTCCTCTCTACCAGCACCCCCAGCTCCCTCTCTGCCTGGCTGCTCTCAGCCACTCTGGCCCCAGCCTGTAGTGCTGCTTGGGGTTGTTGTGGCCAATGTGTAGAACCCTGCACTTGGCCTTGTTCAGTCTCATCCCATTGGCCTCTGCCCACCCATCCAGCCTGTCAGAATGGCTGGGGCACTTAGTGCCATGGTCTAGTGGATTGGCTAGGTCTGGGTGCTAGGTTGGGCTGCATGAGCTTGGAGGCCTCTCCCAACCTCCTTGATTCTGTGATTCTATGAAATGCTTTGGCCCAAGAACTGAATCCAAAGCAATCCTTTTCCTGGGAAAACTTCCATTTTAATGTGTTTTGCTAAAGAAGCAATGAATGATGTTTCTCAAAGCTGCTTCTCAGCCCTTTAAGCTGAGTGCTGAGCATACAAAACCTGGGAGGAAGGAGAGGCTTTAGTTCTGCTGCTTTCTGCAACAGACTCATTGAAACATAAGAACTTGAATGAGAGCCAAAGCTGATCCTCAAGTACAACCTAAGTTCTTTGCTTGGCTGGGTGATAAGCCAGGTGCCTTAACCAAGCTCTCCTCTTCTGACCCTGTTTTGTAAGCTCTGCTTTTGTCTTGAAGGGTTATGGCAGGGGTCTTGTACTCAGCTGGGGTGAGAAGCTGCAAGGTTTTATCACAGCTGTGGCAGTAGCTTGCAGCATTCTGTGGTGTACATTTGCTGTGGTAACTGAAAGAGTAAGTTTCAGTGAGGGCTGATGTGCAGGTTATGCCTACAACTACCTGAAGGGAGGCAGATATCAGCATTTGCAAGTCCAAACCCTACCTTCCCAATAGCCTGGAGCAAAGGCTGTGTGAGGAGAGGCTGAGGGAGCTGGGGGTGTGCAGCCTGCAGCAGAGGAGGCTCAGGGCAGAGCTCATTGCTGTCTGCAGCTGCCTGCAGGGAGGCTGTAGCCAGGTGGGGTTGGGCTCTGCTGCCAGGCAGCCAGCAGCAGAAGAAGGGGACACAGCCTCAAGCTGTGCCAGGGCAGGTCTAGGCTGGCTGTTGTTAGGAAGTTGTTGTCAGAGAGAGTGATTGGCATTGGAATGGGCTGCCCAGGGAGGTGGTGGAGTGGCTGTGGCTGGAGGTGTTGCAGCCAAGCCTGGCTGGGGCACTTAGTGCCATGGTCTGGTTGGTTGGGCAGGGCTGGGTGCTAGGTTGGGCTGGATGAGCTTGGAGCTCTCTTCCAACCTGGCTGATTCTATGACTTGTAGTGTTCTGAATAGCATCTTCCTCAAATTCCTCTCAGTGTTTGATGCTTGACTGGGGCAGAGAACCCCAAGCAGACAAAACAGGGTGGGAGGCACTGCTGTGTTCTCACTGTGCTGTCTGATATGGGAGTGGGAATTGCCCTGGGGAACAGTGGGCAAGATCCAAAAGCTTTTCCTTCCCAACTCTTGTCACTTGAGCTCTATGGTAAAGGGTTGGACTTGATGATCTGTGAGGTCTCTTCCAATCCTGATGATACTGTGATGCTGTGAAGTCCCCAGCCGAGGTGCTTATCTGTCCTGGTCTAACTCACTGAGAGCTCTGAGCTCCTCTGGGAGGTAGCCAAGTAAACCTTTGCACTGACAACACAGGAGGTTGCAGTCAGCTGTTAGAGTTACCATCCCTAGAGGTGTTGCAGCCAAGCCTGGCTGGGGCACTTAGTGCCATGGTCTGGTTGCTTGGCCAGGACTGGGTGCCAGGTTGGACTGGCTGAGCTTGGAGCTCTCTCCCAACCTGGCTGATTCTATGATAAAGCTTCTGACTTGTCAAATCTGAGTGACAAACCGAGGAAGGCAGCCCTGCTTTCAGCTCTGGGAAGCACTCCATGTCTAGCAGTGCTCTTAGAAAGCTCAGGTACCCTCTCCCCTCTGAGGAGGGCACCTGGGGGCCACCCACCGATGCTGATGTGCTTGCTGTGCACCTGCTCCACTTGTTTCACTTGCAAGGGGCAAAGGGCTTGAGTCTGTGCAGCAGATCCAATAGTCTGGGCAGTGTGCACCAGCAAGAGACCCTTTGGCATCTGTGCAGTGAGCCATGGGCTCCTTGCCTGTGCTCTCCAGAGCTCCCCAGCCCAGGCTGCTCCCTGCTGTAGCAGGCTTCAGCAGCACGTAGCAGGCTTTCAATCTCAGCCTCTCAGAAACAGACTCATCTTCAAAATCTATAATGCAATTCACAGAGTCAATTTTTCATCTCATGTTCCATGTCTAGGGCCAGCCAAGTCTGTAGGAGTTGCAGTCTGCAGGGTTTAGTTTTTTGCCTGTTTTGTTTGATTTTGGGTGGTTGTTGTTGGTTTGGGTTTGGAGGTTTTCTTTCTTCCTTTCTTTTCTCTCTCAGATGATTAATGTGAGTCATGGAGTGACTTTTTTCTGCTTCTCTGCTGGTTTGATTGGCTTTGCAAGGCCAAAATGAAGCCAGTCCCTTGCAGAAGTGTTTGAAGGCCTTTGCTGATTCATAGATTCAGTCAGGGCTGGAAGGGAGCACAAGGAGCAGCCAGTTCCAACCCCCCTGCCATGCCCAGGGACACCCTACCCTAGAGCAGGCTGCACACAGCCTCAGCCAGCCTGGCCTCAAACACCTCCAGCCATGGGGCCTCAACCACCTCCCTGGGCAACCCATTCCAGCCTCTCACCACTCTCCTGCTCAACAACTTCCTCCTCACCTCCACTCTGACTCTCCCCACCTCCAGCTTTGCTCCATTCCCCCCAGTCCTGTCACTTCCTGACAGCCTCAAAAGTCCCTCCCCAGCTCTTTTCTAGCCCCCTTCAGATCCTGGAAGGCCACCAGAAGGTCCCCTGGGAGCCTCCTCTGCTCCAGCCTGCACAGCCCCAACTCTTTCAGTCTGTGCTCACAGCAGAGCTGCTGCAGCCTCTGAGCATCCTCCTGGCCCTGCTTTGGACACACTCCAGCATCTCCACATCCCTCTTGTACAGATATATCTAAGTTAAAAGTGATCCAGAAACACCACAGCCATCCCAGAAATCAGTCCCCAGGAGGGGCTCCCAACCACCCTTCCAGCTTCTTTCCACCCCTCTACCTTATCCCAGACTTTGCTTTACATGCAAGGGGAGTTTGGAGGATCAGCAGGGGGGTTAGAAAGCAGAGGGATGAGTTACACAGAGAGCAGCTCAGGGAGAAACACATCCTCTGACAGACAGAGACACACACTCCCTCTTAGCTATGTCTGTGTTCTTGTTTTTGTCCATCTCAGCAAGCCTAGGAGTGCAGTAGACATCAGCACTGTTTCTTTTCACAGCCTATCATCTAATTTCTCTCACTGAAGCATTCCAGTTAGCCTCAAACCAGCACACTTAGATTTTCCAGCTGCTAGATAAAGCTTCCAGGTGAGCTGGTGAGGCATAGTTAGGCAGCACACCAGAAGGGACAGGAAAGCTCATCTGACATCAGGGGGAAAAAATCCTCCTTGTCTCACACAAAGCAAAATAACTCAAACCATGCATCTGGCACAAGTAACCCCTCCAGAGCAGAGAGCAAGGCTCAGCTCAGCAGCTGGCTGCAGAGAAATGCATGGCTGGGCTGGTGTGTTGCTCAGTTCAGTGGTGGGTGAAGAGGCTGAGCAGAGAGATCTGGATATAATCATTTGATTTCCAGGAGGAAAAAGCCTCATTGCAAACTTTTGCTCCCTGTCTGGCAGAGAGGCTCAGCAGCAGCCCTAGGCTGGAGCACACTGCCTGCCATTTTCACACTGCTGAACTGAGGAATTGGGCAGCAGAGGGAAATGCTCCCAGCTCAGATGACCCATTTTAGTGCACTTGGAACCATGTGCATTTCCTTGCCAGCTGTGGTTTAACCTTTGCAAAAACAACAGCAGCAAAAAATCTGTCAGTCTGCAAACTGGGAGCTGAGAAATAAAAACAGGAGGGGGAAAAAAAACCCAAACAATTCTGTCAGTCTCCAAAATGGGACCTGAAAAGGTTTTGTTTAAAGGAAGGCAAGAGATGAAGCAGGGAGAAGCTCCTCCAGCTTTTTTTTCATGTCACCTCTCCAGAAAAAGCTCTTTTCCACCTCACAGTTTGGATGAGGACACTCTGCTCACAGAACCTGGTTTTGCCTGCCTTTGAGCCATGTTATGAGCACCAAGTGCTGAAGAGTCACTGTCTACCAATGCACTCAGCTCCTGTCCCTCCCCTCCAGCTAAACCTGTCCTGTCTACCAATGCACTCAGCTCCTGTCCCTCCTCTCCAGCTAAACCTGTCCTGTCTACCAATGCACTCAGCTCCTGTCCCTCCTCTCCAGCTCAACCTGTCCTGTCTACCAATGCACTCAGCTCCTGTCCCTCCTCTCCAGCTAAACCTGTCCTGTCTACCAATGCACTCAGCTCCTGTCCCTCCTCTCCAGCTCAACCTGTCCTGTCTACCAATGCACTCAGCTCCTGTCCCTCCTCTCCAGCTAAACCTGTCCTGTCTACCAATGCACTCAGCTCCTGTCCCTCCTCTCCAGCTAAACCTGTCCTGTCTACCAATGCACTCAGCTCCTGTCCCTCCTCTCCAGCTAAACCTGTCCTGTCTACCAATGCACTCAACTCCTGTCCCTCCTCTCCAGCTAAACCTGTCCTGTCTAACAATGCACTCAGCTCCTGTCCCTCCTCTCCAGCTAAACCTGTCCCATTTACCAAAGCAAGGAGTTCAAAGCAGCAGCTCTTTTGTTTCAACTCCCTCCCTTCAAACTGCTGCATCCTCTCCTGACACCTGGCAAGCCTTTGCTCTTGCAAGCTCCTTCTCTGTTTACCTCCCATGTGGTTCTGCCATTAGTTAACCCACAGAGATCTGAGTTTCAACCAGAATCATTCATGAAGGGACAGCAGAAGTGCTGGAGGATTAAAAGGCACTGCACAGTTGGTTTAGATCTGGTGCCTTTACAGAGGGAAAACACTTCCAGGGGTGAGTTTGTAGTGTTAATGAAGATCTGAGACATGTGAACAGCAGAAGGAAGGTAGCAGGAAGGTTTTGACAATGCTTGTGGAGCAGAGAGGAGGGAAGTCAGCATGAATGCATCCATCTTTGTCAGCATCCCATGTTAGCATCTCTGCTGGCAGGGTGTCCTGGGGCATGCAACGGAGTCACTCACAACGTTGCTGTCACCTCAGTTTGGTGGCCTGCCCCTGTCCAGTGATGAGGACAGAGGAAGCAGTGCATCCTTAGCAAGTTTGCAGATGGTACCAAGCTGTGTGGCACAGTTGACTTGCTAGAGGGCAGGGATCCATCTAGAGGGACCTGGACAGGCTGCAGAGGTATGCCCAGGCTAAACGCATGGCATTCAACAAGGTGAAATGTAAGGTCCTGCACCTGGGTGGGCACAATCCTAAGCACAGCTCCAGGCTGGGTGAGGAATGGCTGAGAGCAGCCCTGAGGAACAGGATCTGGGGGTCTGGGGTGAGGAAAAGCTCAACAGGAGCCTGCAGTGGGAGTGCAGCCCAGACACAACCCTGTGCTGGGCTGCAGCAAGAGCAGTGTGGGCACAGGGCAAGGGAGGGGATTCTGCCCCTTGGCTCTGCTCTCCTCACACCCCACCTGCAGTCCTGGGGGCAGTTCTGGAGCCCCCAGCACAAGCAGGACATGGAAGTGTTGGAGCCAGTGGAGAGGAGGTCACCAAGATGCTGAGAGGGCTGCAGCAGCTCTGCTGTGAGCACAGGCTGAGAGAGTTGGGGCTGTGCAGGCTGGAGAAGAGAAGGCTTGGAGGAGACCTTGGAGTGGCCTTCCAGGATCTGAAGGGGACTACAGGAGGGCTGGGGAGGGACTATTGACAAGGTCTGGTAATGAGAGGAGGAGGAGGAATGGGTTTGAACTGGCAGAGGAGAGATTCAGCTGCTCACCCTCTCATTGCTCTGCCTGTCCTGCCTGGTAGACATTGGGATGGTAGAGTTGAAAGCGATTTAGAGTAGAAATGCAGATGAAGTTTACATGAAGCAGCAGCAGCAGCATCTTGTCAGCTGCTTGCTGGAAGGCCCTGGCTCCCTCCCAAGTTCCCAGGCAGTGGTTTGCTGAGGTGGAGCAGAAGCAGCAGGTGCCTGCAGGCTGCACACACTTGCACTATCCGTTCACACAGCAAGGCCTTCCCTCTGCCAGGTAGGGGGGGATGAGGAGGAAGGAGAAAAAAGGACCTGATCCCAAGTTGGGCTTTGGATTCTCAGTGGCCTTAGCGAGGGTATCTGCCTGGTCCTGTGTTGTGCTCAGCGTCTGACAGGAAAGGGCTGAGGCTGGACAAGCTTTGACACCTCCCTTTCAGCTTCTGCCTTGCCTTTGCTGGCATGCTCTGCCTCATCTTCCAAGTGTCCAAAATGTGTCTAGGCTGTGTTATCCTGCACCTAAAAACTTCTGCACAGATTGTGGTAGAGCGATTGTAGCGTCTGAGGAAGAAAGGACTGGAGCTGGGGGGGTGCAGCCTGCAGCAGAGGAGGCTCAGGGCAGAGCTCATTGCTGTCTGCAGCTGCCTGCAGGGAGGCTGTAGCCAGGTGGGAGTTGGGCTCTGCTGCCAGGCACCCAGCACCAGAAGAAGAGGACCCAGGCTCAAGCTGTGGCAGGGCAGGTCTAGGCTGGATGTTGTTAGGAAGTTGTTGTCAGAGAGAGTGATTGGCATTGGAATGGGCTGCCCAGGGAGGTGTTGGAGTGGCTGTGGCTGGAGGTGTTGGAGCCAAGGCTGGCTGGGGCACTTAGTGCCATGGTCTGGTTGGTTGGCCAGGGCTGGGTGCTAGGTTGAGCTGGATGATCTTGGAGCTCTCTTCCAACCTGGCTGATTCTGTGACTTGTGGTGGTCTGTCTAGCATCTGTCTCAAATCTGTGCAAGCTCAAATTCCTCTCAGTGTTTGATGCTTGACTGGGGCAGAGAACCCCAAGTAGACAAAACAGGGTGGGAGGTACTGCTGTGTTCTCACTGTGCTGTCTGATATGGGAGTGGGAATTGCCCTGGGGAACAGTGGGCAAGATCCAAAAGCTTTTCCTTCCCAACTCTTGTCACCCCACACCATTGTCTAGATGAAGTCCCCAGCCGAGGTGCTTATCTGTCCTGGTCTAACTCACTGAGAGCTCTGAGCTCCTCTGGGAGGTAGCCAAGTAAACCTTTGCACTGACAACACAGGAGGTTGCAGTCAGCTGTTAGAGCAGTTTGGTTGACGTGGATGACTCTGGGCTAATCTTGACTCTCCCTCTATCCCTGGCAGCATCTTTCCCTTTCCAGAATGCCATGCAGCCCTTCCCAAAGATCCTGGGCTCCTGCTTTTGAGGGAAGGGAAGATCAAAAAATAAGTGAAGAAGAAATAAACCTTGACAGCTGAAAGCTTTTATTTCAGAGGCTTGAAAGCAGTCAGATAAGGCTGACTTTGTCCCCACCCCAGGCTGGAAATGTTGTGAGCTGGTATTTGGCACAATGCTGTCTGCTTGGTGAATGAGTCCCTGATTGCTTTGGGATGTGAGGGGGAAAGGCTGTGGTCAAGATGAAGCATTATGGAACAGGTAGAACTCAGGAGGAGTGCTTAAAGTAACATCTTGACATTTCTTCCTAGCTCTCAGAAGGACTGGATTTAATGATGCATTTATCTCTGGTGTGCTTGACCTCATGTCTGCTTTCCCCAGGTTGGCCCCCCAAAAAAAATCAATGGCAAGATTTTCATCAGCTCTAATAAGTTTGTGGAAGAGGATAATTTACCCAGACCCCTTGTTGTACATGTTTGCACCGTGGTTCCAATTGATTATCTGTGCCAATTATTAGCTATGAATCAGGATTGGAGGGAAAATAACCTGTGCTTGGTTCAACTTCCTGCTCTCTGAGGGTTTCAGATGATAGCATCAGCAGCCTCCTCTGCCCCTTCTCCTTCTATTACACTGTTTAATTGCTACATTTCCCTCCTAAATTATCTATGGGTGATTTCCCCCACCCCACCCTCCTTTTATATCACAAAAAGTAAAGCAAAAACATAGAGTGCTTGGAGGAAACAAAAAGTCCCTTCTTTAATTACAGCTCCAAGCAACTTCAACCCAGACTGAGGGGCTCAAGAGAATAGAATCAAGCAGGTTGGAAGAGAGCTCCAAGCTCATCCAGCCCAACCTAGCACCCAGCCCTGCCCAACCAACCAGACCATGGCACTAACCAGGCTTGGCTTCAACACCTCCAGCCACAGCCACTCCACCACCTCCCTGGGCAGCCCATTCCAATGCCAATCACTCTCTCTGCCAACAACTTCCTAACAACATCCAGCCTAGACCTGCCCTGGCACAGCTTCAGGCTATGTCCCCTTCTTCTGGTGCTGGCTGCCTGGCAGCAGAGCCCAACCCCACCTGGCTACAGCCTCCCTGCAGGCAGCTGCAGACAGCAATGAGCTCTGCCCTGAGCCTCCTCTGCTGCAGGCTGCACACCCCCAGCTCCCTCAGCCTCTCCTCACAGGGCTCTGCTCCAGGCCCCTCCCCAGCCTTGCTGCCCTTCTCCAAACACCTTCCAGCACCTCAACATCTCTCTTCAACTGAGGAGCCCAGAACTGGACACAGCACTCCAGGTGTAGCCTGAGCAGTGCTGAGCACAGGGGCAGAAGAACCTCCCTTGTCCTGCTGCCCACACTGCTCCTGAGCCAGCCCAGGATGCCATTGGCTCTGCTGCCCACCTGGGCACTGCTGCCTCCTCTTCAGCTCCTCTCTGCCAGCACCCCCAGGTCCCTCTCTGCCTGGCTGCTCTCAGCCACTCAGTCCCCAGCCTGTAGTGCTGCTTGGGGTTGTTGTGGCCAAAGAGCAGAACCCTGCACTTGGCCTTGTTCAATCTCATCCCATTGGCCTCTGCCCACCCATGCAGCCTGGCCAGGTCCCTCTGCAGGGCTCTGCTACCCTCCATCAGCTCCACAGCTGCTCCTAGCTTGGTGTCATCTGCAAACTCACTGATGCTGGACTCAATCCCCTGTTCCAGATCATCAGTAAAGGTATTGATCAGGCCTGTACCCAGCACTGCTCCCTGGGGCACACCACCAGTGCCAGCTGCCAGCTGGATGTGGCACCATTCGCCACCACTCTCTGGGCCCAGTTGTTCATGGATTAGATTCAGCTTTCCTCCCCAGCCATGCACTTCTGAAATAAGCCATTTAAAACCAAAACCTCAAAAAGACCAAAACCCAACCCCAAACCTCAGAGTGTTACACAACTCTGGGGATCTTTACAGCTACAAAGGCCCAGCTGGGCTCTGCTGACAGCCAGCAATTAGCTGGCACTGCAAGAAGTGGAAGGCAGGCACCTTAGTGGCTCTCTGCTGTTGGGTCCATCAGAGGGATGTCATCGACCCTGACAGTTACCAAAAACCAAACCCTTTCTGAGCAAGAGCAGGCTGAGCTCTTCAGCTGTGTGCTTAGCAGAGGGCAGGCTTGGGAGCAGTGCTGCCTGGTTAATTAAATCTCACTTTCTCCCCTTTATGCGGTAATTACATCAATTAGAAGTCAGACCCTAATGTGGGTTTTTTTTTTTCTCTGAGGGGATATTTCTGAGAGCTGAAGTCCTTGAGAATGACTGTTAGAGGAAGAGGTAGGAGGTGGAGGAGTTGGCTCTGTTTCAGGGTGCTCCACGGCTGCCAGTTGCCAGGAAAGCTCCTCTAGCAGGTTTCCAGCGCGCAGAGGAGGTGCACTCCAGCAGCAAGCAGAGGGCTGGGGCACAGACTGGGGTTGTTCATGGCCTTCCACTTCCAGGCTGAGGAAGGCAAACGTAGAACTGGCTTCTGCAAATCTTTTAGCCTCTAAAGGAGCTCTGGGACCTAGTAGGAGACTCTGTCCTGTGCAGGTCTCCTAAAGAAGCCATGGTTTAGGGAGGAGATAACAATAACGAATGATGCTAATAATAAGCTTTGGCTCTGCTGCTCCTGAGAGGCAGCAAAAGCAAGCTCAGGCCATAGAAGAATTACTGGGCCTCTATTAGGGTAACACTCAATGCAGCAGTCTCAGTCCTCCTAAGGTTGTTATGGCAAGTGTGGAAAGAGAGCTTTCCACCCTACACAGGAGCTCCACCTTTTGCTTGGCTAAGGGGTGAGGCCCCTGCCAACTTAGCTAGGCTGACAGCACTTCTACACCAGGAAAACCCAACAGTTCTCACACCTGTCCAGCTTCCTGGGCTCTTGCTTTGGAGCTTGCTCTGACAGACCCACCACAGGCAAGGTTTCTCCTTCCTCACTGCTGCCCTGCTCGCTTAGCTAAATGCTCATTTCTAGGTGTTGAGGTAAGGTCCTGCACCTGGGTCAGTGCAATCCCAAGCACAGCTCCAGGCCAGGTGGGGAGTGCCTGAGAGCAGCCCTGAGGAACAGGACCTGGGGGTCTGGGGTGAGGAAAAGTTCAACAGGAGCCTGCAGTGGGAGTGCAGCCCAGACACAACCCTGTGCTGGGCTGCAGCAAGAGCAGTGTGGGCAGCAGGGCAAGGGAGGGGATTCTGCCCCTTGGCTCTGCTCTCCTCAGACCCCACCTGCAGTCCTGGGTGCAGTTCTGGAGCCCCCAACACAAGCAGGACATGGAAGTGTTGGAGCCAGTGCAGAGGAGGCCACCAAGATGCTGAGAGGGCTGCAGCAGCTCTGCTGTGAGCACAGGCTGAGAGAGTTGGGGCTGTGCAGCCTGGAGAAGAGAAGGCTTGGAGGAGAGCTTGGAGTGGCCTTGCAGGATCTGAAGGGGGCTACAGGAGAATTGAGGAGAGACTACTGACAAGGTCTTGTAATGACAGGATGAGAAGGAATGGGTTTGAAATGGCAGAGGAGAGACTGAAACTGGACATTAGGATGTTGTTCTTGGCAGTAAGGGTGGTGAGACACTGGCGCAGGTTGCCTGGGAAGGTCGTGGAGCACAGAAGCACAGAATGTGATCTCTGATCACATTCTGTGCTTCTGTGCTCCACAACCTTCCTGGAGATGTTGAGGACCAGATTGGATGAGGCCTTAAGCAACCTGTTCTAGTGGGAGGTGTCCCTGCCTATGGCAGGGGCTTGGAACTGGCTGAGCTTTGAGGTCCCTTCCAAGCTAACCCATTCTGTGATTCTCTGGCTGGATGATAGCCTCTCTCAGTACACTCTTTCCAGCTAGCTTGAAAATAGGAGCTGTTGTGGCAGCCTTCAGCCCCTGCTGCTGCTTGGAAACACAGGCTATACCTCTGAGAGCTCCTGGGTACCAACAGTGACGTGACCATTTGGAGCCATGAGGGATGATGGTGATTCCAGACCAGCAGAGAGAGCTCTTGATATACACTCACAGCCAAGGACATTGCAAAAGCACATCACAACCATTGCCATGGCAACTAGATTTGATGGACTTCAGGGCAGTAGGAAAGCAAAGAAGAAGTTGACTTTAGGGCAGGGGAAGAAAAAAAGCCCTGTAGTTATAAATATTGTGCCAGTGCATGTGGACCATTTGTCTGTGCTGAGGGTGTGTGGGGAAGCATTCACACATGTGAGGGTAGTGAGGTGGAACTTGAACCAAGCCACTGCCCTGGCCATTCATCTCATCCAGGACCCAGGTCTTGCCTACTGCCAAACATATGGGGCTTTATTTTCATGGCTGGCTGCTGAGTCACTGCTTCTACCACTTTAGGAACACAAGCAATTAAAATGCATTAAAAAGAAGGAAGGGGGAAAAAAAAGGGGGCAGGAGTTTCCCACCTCTCAGCTCAGCCTTGGAGTCTCCTGGGAGTGTTGGACCTTGGGAAGCCAACAGGACTGCTCTGCGTAGCGATGAGCTTTGCAGGCTGCAGATCAGGCACATGCACTTGCTTGAAAACAAGCCCCCAAGTCAAAATCTCTCTGTGAATCTGTGTCAGACTTCTGTGTTCTAGCAGAGCATATCCTTGCCAAGTGACTGGGTCAGGTGCTGAGAGGGGATTGCATTAATTCACTTCCCTGTAAACAGCACATTCGAGAGGGAGAAGCAGTGCCACATGGCAAACAAGCCTGGATTAAACACAGCTTCCCTTCCCTCCCTGAAAACAGCTCTGGGTGTGCTGGTGGTTGAAGGCTAATTGGAGAGGGCTTGTGGTGGTCCCACCAGAGGCAGGGGAGTGATTCTGTTGCTTCTGCCAAGTGGAGTTGAATGCTTCCAGCTTTCGGGTTGCGCTCCAAGAGACAGGACGCTTGGCTGGGGTTTAGGAGTTGTAGTGGGAGCATCAGGGAGCAAAGAAACAGGGAAGCTTTTATTGCTCAAAGAAAGTGAGTTTCTCACAGGCAGCTTTTGAAAAACAGCTGCTCAGGATGGAGCATGGCCCAAGCAAGCTTTGTTCTTGCCTTGCCTTCTCCAGCAAGAGCAGCCCGAACCCCAGAGCTCTGGCACGGACACTGCTCAGGCCACCCCTTGAGTGCTGTGTCCAGTTCTGGGCTCCTCAACTGGAGAGAGATGCTGAGGTGCTGGAAGGTGTTGAGAGAAGGGCAGCAAGGCTGGGAAGGGGCCTGGAGCAGAGCCCTGTGAGGAGAGGCTGAGGGAGCTGGGGGGGTGCAGCCTGCAGCAGAGGAGGCTCAGGGCAGAGCTCACTGCTGCCTGCAGCTGCCTGCAGGGAGGCTGTAGCCAGGTGGGGTTGGGCTCTGCTGCCAGGCAGCCAGCACCAGAAGAAGGGGACACAGCCTGAAGTTGTGCCAGGGCAGGTCTAGGCTGGATGTTGTTAGGAAGTTGTTGTCAGAGAGAGTGATTGGCATTGGAATGGGCTGCCCAGGGAGGTGGTGGAGTGGCTGTGGCTGGAGGTGTTGAAGCCAAGCCTGGCTGGGGCACTTAGTGCCATGGTCTGGTTGGTTGGGCAGGGCTGGGTGCTAGGTTGAACTGGATGATCTTAGAGCTCTCTTCCAACCTGGTTGATTCTATGATTCTGTGTGCTGCTGGGAGCCAAGCCTGGCTGCACACCCTGGCTTGGAGGCTTAGAGCTATCCTCAGGTGTGCAGCAGGAGGTGCTTTCCTAACTGACAACTCAGCAATGCAAGAAGCAGCCAGAGCCAGGCAGCCTGTGAGCCCACACAGCACCTCCAGCACCTGGTTTCCATCGGGCAGGACCTATGCTACCAACACCAGCTTGCTGGAGCCCCTTTCTGTCGGGGCTCATTAGCACCACTAAATCCCAGCCACAGCCCTGCTGCTCTCCTCAGGCAGCTCGGGATGCAGCCTTCCCATCCCCCACCCCTCTCTCGTTGGCATTCGGGAGTTAGTTATTTATACCAGGAGAGACAACTGCTGCGTGTCAGAGGTGGTGGCAGTGGAATGCTAAGCAGGCAGGAGCAGGTCCCACAGGTGCTGTGGGCTGTGGAGTGGATTTGGCCAGTCCTACGTGACAGATATTCCATAGCACCATATGGAGCTGAAGCCTTCCCCAGGAGTCTATCACTAATTCATCTAAGGGTGACTTTTGTTGTCAGTGCTCAAGTTAACACTGGGCTTTTCTTGTTTGGTTTATGGGTTTTTTTTTCCCCCCTCTGTTTTGCCCCGTTCTCTTCTTTGTGGGAACTACTCAAGGCAAGGAGGATTATTAATTACTCTGTTAAAAGAATGATGTCTGCAGAAAGGTTGTTCTTGCACCTAGGTGTGTGAATGGGACCTGTGTGATTTGGCCTCAGGAGGAAAAAGAACTCCCTTCCCACCCTTCTCTTGTGAAATCACTGCCTTAGCAGTCAACCTCTATTACAGGATGGCAGGGGTGGGAAGGGACCCAAAGAGATCATCCAGTCCAACCCCCCCCCGCCACAGCAGGACCACACAATCTAGCTCAGGACACACAGCAACACATCCAGACAGGCCTGGAAAGGCTCCAGAGAAGGAGACTCCACAACCTCTCTGGGCAGCCTGTGCCAGGGCTCTGGGACCCTTCTAGCCAAGAAGTTGCCCCTTGTGCTGAGCTGGAACCTGCTGTGCTGCAGCTTCCATCCATTGATGCTTGTCCTGTCCCAGGGAGCAGTGAGCAGAGCCTGTCCCCACCTCCTGACCCCCAGCCCTCAGAGATTTAGAGACATTGATTAGATCCCCTCTCAGTCTTCTGTTCTCCAGCCTAAGCAGCCCCAGGTCCCTCAGCCTCTCCTCATCAGGCAGTGCTCCAGTCCCCTCATCATCCTCATAGCCCTTTGCTGGACTCTCCAGCAGATCTCTGTCCCTCTTCAACTGGGGAGCCCAAACCTGAAGGCAGTACTCAAGATGAGGTCTCACCAGTTGGAAGAGAACCTCCTTTGATCTGCTGGACACACTCTGCTTAATGCCCCCCAGGATCCCATTGGCCATCTTGGCCCCCAGGGCACATTGCTGTGCCATGGATGCTCTCCACCAGGTCCCTCTCCACAGGGCTGCTCTCCAGCAGTCACCTTCTAAGCAGAGGTGCAGGATTTATTCTGTGCAAACCCTGTCATCTCTCAAGTGATATTTTTTAAACTATTACTATTAATTTCCCCTCTCCTGTTTGCAGAAGTCCTTTGTGAGCTCCTGTCTGCCAGCTGGGCTATTTAGCTGGGAGTTTTACGGGAATCAATCCAAGCCTTTGGCACATGGTGGAGATTGTTCACCTTGACCCTTTGCTTCTTATAAACAATTACTGGATGCTCCAAGTTGTGTACACACACTTCAGAGCCCTGATCAAATGGCTGCTGGGCCTGACCAGCAATAATTAACTGAGCTGCTTTCCCAGGTCAGGATCTCCTGACACACGTAGAAATAATGGCTATCCACCCTGCTCCTCCCACTGAGCTCCTTTGCTTGCTCCCTCCTCAAACCAACCACTTTTAGTGCTGTTTATTTCCAGAATCCCCTTGTGCTGAGTGCTACAAAGAAGCAGAACTGATGCCTGAATGCTTGCAGCCAAAGCATGTCTCTAATGCATAGAATCATAGAATCAAACAGGTTGGAAGAGAGCTCCAAGCTCATCCAGGCCAACCTAGCACCCAGCCCTAGCCAGTCAACTAGACCATGGCACTAAGTGCCTCATCCAGGCTTGGCTTCAACACCTCCAGGGATGGTGACTCCACCCCCTCCCTGGTAGGTCCTCAGAATGTTGTTCCAGAGCTGATTATCTCAGTACATTCCTATGTCAGTGTAACTTTAAACTACCTATCACCTTCTTCTCTTTCTGAGACTGGCTTAGCCTGTGCTTACCAAGCTTACAGCATCTTTAATATCATCTAGCATCATAGGAATCTTTTGGTTGGAAAAGGCCTTTAAGATCATCAGCCAGACACCACCATACCCATTAAACCATGTCCCAAAGTGAAAAGAGTTCATCACCAAGACAGATTCACAGAATGCATCAGATTAGCCTTTTAAAGCAAGAGCTGCCTCCTGCTGAAAGCCCGGAGATGCTTTCTTGCTCTGTTGCTCTCCCACTGACAGTTCTGGTTTCTGATGTCCAGCCCAAGATATCTTCTTCCCCCTTGCCCTGTCCCCTAGGTTTTTCTCCACTCCCCTTGCCAAAGTGCTCCCCTCTTTGAGGAAAGCCTTTCTCTGTGCATGGAGAGGCAGCTTGGGGTCAGGAGTCACAAGCTGCACTCGATGCCTGTTGCTCTTGGTTGCTGCGTAGCCTGAGAGCGCCGAGGGGAAGATTGATGCAGTGGCGAGCACAGCTCAGGCTGCACGCTGCTTGCTCCCTGAGAGCCCATCACAGGCAAGATTGAGCTGCAGCAGCAGTTGTTGGGATGACTGGAGAGTTAATTCCACGTGGAGGACAATTAGCAGTTCCTGGTGAATCAGAACCTGCTATGCAGTGTGTGCTGTCGTGCACAGAGTTTCCCTCCCTGCCCTTTGAAGGCCTTTACTTCACATCCAAGCCACCTTCCTGCCTCCTGCCTCCTGCAAAGCAAGGAGGTGATTGTCAGGCAGGGAAAGAGGCCTGACACTGTGCAGCCTCTAACACCTGGGTGCCTGCTCCACCCCTGTGTGCAGGTCTGTGCTGGGTAGAGATAGATGATGTTTAGGAGGGTGCTGCTCGTCCACCATCTCAGTGTGTGTTGAGCAAAGAGGGGAGGGGAAATGGATTCAGTGAGAGATCCTCCTTCAGTTGTGCTCTTTTCCACCAGCAGGGACCTTTAAAGCTCTTTTGCTTCGGTGCTCAGATGCCATCTGAAGAAGAAGCACTGAGCCATCCAAGGCTGACCACTGTCATACCGTGACATGGGAAGGTGGCTACACTTTTACAGACCTTCAGTGTCATCAGCTTCCAAGTGATGGGTGTTAGAGGCTCATGCAGTTATATCTCACACGTTTCCACCCCAGCATCAGCACTGCAGGCAGAGTTGAGATCACTTGTCTTCACTTCTCCTATTTGAATGTAGTTAGAATCACAGAATCAGTCAGGGCTGGAAGGGACCACAAGGATCAGCCAGTTCCAAGCCCCCTGCCGTGCCCAGGGACACCCTACCCTAGAGCAGGCTGCACACAGCCTCAGCCAGCCTGGCCTTAAACACCTCCAGGGATGGGGCCTCAACCACCTCCCTGGGCAACCCATTCCAGCCTCTCACCACTCTCATGCTCAACAACTTCCTCCTCACCTCCACTCTGACTCTCCCCACCTCCAGCTTTGCTCCATTCTCCCCAGTTCTGACACTCCCCAGGAGCCTCAAAAGTCCCTCCCCAGCTCTTTTGTAGCCCCCTTCAGATCCTGGAAGGCCACCAGAAGGTCCCCTGGGAGCCTTCTCCTCTCCAGCCTGCACAGCCCCAACTCTTTCAGTCTGTGCTCCCAGCAGAGCTGCTGCAGCCTCTGAGCATCCTCCTGGCCCTGCTCTGGACACACTCCAGCACCTCCACAGCCTCTTGGAGTAGAGCTCCAGAGCTGGATGCAGGACTCCAGGTGGGGTCTCAGCAGAGCCGAGTAGAGGAGGAGAATCCCCTCCTTGGCCCTGCTGGCCACACTTCTGCTGCTGCAGCCCAGGCTCTGCTTGGCTCTCTGGCCTTCAATTACTTTTTTCTTTCCTTTTCTTTTATTTCTTTTTTTCTTTTTCAAGTAGGGTAGTTCTGCACCAGGTTCTGCAGGGTTGGGTTTAAAGGCTAATTGCAGCCTCTTTCAAAAAGTCTTCACCTGTGCATTGTGCATGTGCTGCAATTTAAACTCCCCTTTCATTTTGGCTTGGTCTAGGAATGCTTTGCAGTTCCTCTGCTCTTTTCCTTGCCATTGGAATGGGCTGCCCAGGGAGGTGGTGGAGTTGCTCTGGCTGGAGGTGTTGAAGCCAAGCCTGGCTGGGGCACTTAGTGCCATGGTCTGGTTGGTTGGCCAGGGCTGGGTGCTAGGTTGGGCTGGCTGAGCTTGGAGCTCTATTCCAACCTGGTTGATTCTATGATTCTGTGGACAAGATGTACCAGTGAGAGGCAAACCAACCAAGCAGGTTCTTATGATGTTGTTCATTCATAGAATGGCTCAGGTTGGAAGACACCTCAGAGTTCATCTACTCCAGTGTCCTCACCATGGGCAGGGACACCTCTCAGTTAGATTTGGCTGATCAAGGCTTTGTCCAACCTGGCCTTCAACACATCCAGGAAGGAGACAGCCACAGCCTGTGCCAGAATCTCACCACCCTCTTACTGAAGAACTTCTTCCTCAGCTCCAGCCTAACCCTGCTCTGCCTCAGCTCCAAACCATTCCCCCTTAGCCTGTCTCTAGACACCCCCATGAGAAGTCTCTCAGCAGCCTTCCTGCAAGATCCCTTCAGGCACTGGCAGGCAGCTCTAAGGTCCCCCTGGAGTCTTCTCCTCTGCAGGCTGCACCCCCCCAGCTCCCTCAGCCTGTGCTCACAGCAGAGCTGCTCCAGCCCTTGGAGCATCTCTGTCACCTCCTCTGGCCTCACTCCAGAACTGAGCATAGTATTTGAGGTTGGGGTCTCAGCAGAGCAGAGTCAAGGGGCAGAATCCCCTCTCTTGCCTTGCTGCTCACACTCCTCTGCATCATGCAGCCCCTGATGCAATTTGCCTTCTGGGCAGCATGAGCTGCCTGCCAGGTTTGCCCTGAGCTGGCCAGCAGCAGCTCTGCACAGAAGCTGTTGTTGTATTTCACTGACATTTCCATCATGCCTGAGACCAAGGTTGGGTTTTTTTTCCTCTCCTTGTGGCTAGGGTTAATATTCAACTGAAATGTTCTGTTGCTAAGGAACCACCTTGTAATGCTGAATTCATTAATGCTTCCTCCAGTTTGCTCTCAGGAACCTTGTTAGGTAGTGCTTCCCACTTTTATCCTAATTAACAGGTACCTAGGAAAGGAAAACAGAGGTGCTTCAGTAGGAAGCTTTTCTGCTTATCCTGTGCCAGTTGTTTTCCCTCAGCCTGGGAGGAAGCTGTAGCATTTCTGACCTCGAGCTCCTAATTCTCTTCCAGTAAGTTGCAATATCCTCTGAGCAGAGCAAATCTAATTCCCAGCTTGGTGCTGACATCACCTACCAAGCTGGCTGGGTGGGATCTTCCCACGGACACGTGGTGAGGTCAGCAGTTGCTTTCAGTCCAGGCTCAACGTTTCACCCAGGGTTGATGTGGGGTTTTTTGGCAGCCTTGTGTGAAGTGTGGCAGGCTGGCACTGGGTGTGACACAGGGACCCACTGGAAGGGCTGAGTGGTGGCATGCACACAGTTGGCAAGCTGTAGAATCAGAGAAACAAGCAGGTTGGAAGAGAGCTCCAAGCTCAGCCAGCCCAGCCTAGCACCCAGCCCTGGCCAAGCAACCAGACCATGGCACTAAGTGCCCCAGCCAGGCTTGGCTGCAACACCTCCAGCCACAGCCACTCCACCACCTCCCTGGGCAGCCCATTCCAATGCCAATCACTCTCTCTGACAACAACTTCCTAACAACATCCAGCCTAGACCTGCCCTGGCACAGCTTGAGCCTGGGTCCCCTTGTTCTGGTGCTGTTTGCTCTTCTCTCTGCCTTTTTAGTGTCTTTTTCATCTCCTTTACTTTGACCCTTTCCTTCTTTTATTATTTAATCATAGAATGGTTTAGGTTGGAAGGGACCTCAAAGATCATCAAGTTCTGACCCCCACCATAGGCAGAGACACCTCCCACTAGAACAGGCTGCTTAAGGCCTCATTCCTGGGCAGCCCATTCCAATGCCAATCACTCTCTCTGCCAACAACTTCCTCCTAGCATCCAGCCTAGACCTGTCCTGGCACAGCTTGAGGCTGTGTCCCCTTATTCTCTTTCTGGTTGCCTGGCAGAAGAGACTCTGCCCTTGGCCTTGTTCAGTCTCATCCCATTGGCCTCTGCCCGCCCATCCAGCCTGGCCAGGTCCCTTTGTAGGGCTCTGCTACCCTCCAACAGCTCCACACCTGCTCCTAGCTTGCTGTCACCTGCAAACTTACTGCTGCTGGACTCAATCCCCTGCTCCAGGTCATCAATAAAGACACTGAACAAGAGCCTTGCTTTTGCCATGCTGAGTGTTCAGGCAGAACTGTTGATGTCACAGACATTTTATTTGTTGCCAAGCCTGATTAGATTTACCAATATTTAGCAGCCAGACAGAGAATTAAGAGATCTTAAGCAGTCAGGTCCTATTAGCAATTTGTCTTTGACATTACCCTGTTAATTGCTTTGTTCTCCTTTTAAGAAGCTGGTCCAAATTCCTTAAGAATTGTGAAATGGAAGGGGCTTGAGTAGCCATTAATAAGAATTCTCTTAAATAAGGCAGGCAGAAGGCTGCCTGGTTTGGAAAAGCTGGCAGCAGTGTTCAGGTGAAAGAGAGGCAAATCAGAGAGAGGTTTGGGTTGGAAGGGACCTCAAAGCTCAGCCAGTTCCTTGTCATAGGTAGTGACACCTACCACTAGAACAGGTCACTCCTTCAGCCTGGTCCTGAACACCACCAGGGAGGGTGCTAGGTTGGGCTGGATGAGCTTGGAGCTCTCTTCCAACCTGCTTGATTCTATGATTCTATGTCTGCACAGCTACACCTTCTCCAGTGCATTCTGAGCTTAGTTAGCAGTGGCAGTCCTTTGCTGGAAGGTGTTTTCATCATCACAGAATCAGCCAGGTTGGAAGAGAGCTCCAAGCTCAGCCAGCCCAACCTAGCACCCAGCCCTGGCCAAGCAACCAGACCATGGCACTAAGTGCCCCAGCCAGGCTTGGCTGCAACACCTCCAGGGATGGCAATTTCTGCATCATGAGGGTGGTGGAACACTGCAGTAGGGTGCCCAGGGAGCTGATTGAGGCCCCATCCCTGGAGCTATTCAAGGCAACACTCAACCAGGCTCTGAGCAATCTGATCTAGTGGAGGAGGTCCCAGCTTGCTGCATTGAAAACCAAGTTGCTCCAGCCATAAGTGATGCTTCTACATGTTTATGTTGCCAGCATGTGGGGCTCACAGTGCCTTGGGCTGAGCTAGTGAACTCAGGAGATGATTCAGTTTGGATTCCATCTCTCCTTTGCTCTTCCAGGATTGCCACCTGCTTTTCCCTCTCTGCCTACCTCTGAATGATGATGGGAGCCTGTCTGGAGGAAACAAGTCCTAGGACAGCCTGGTCTGATGAAAGGTAGGAAAAACCCCAATTGTTGTCAGCTTTTCAGAGGTAAAAAGTAGAGGCCCACAAAAAGTCTCCTTGAAGAAGTGAGCAGTGCTTCACTTGGCATCCCTGGCAGGTGTTTGGATTGCTGTAGCAGCACCGCTCCAGCCAAGAGACTATTGAGTGATTCATGCCTGTCTCTCTATTTCTGGCACTGGGGAACTGCTGACCCAGCTCACACACGAGCTGCAGAGCTCAGCAAGCAGCCTTACACTTTCTAGGCACAAGCAAGCATTGTAGGCAAGAGCAAAAAGGCAGGGGCAGAAAATCAAGGCACCCCAGAGGAGGTGGCACGCTTGGAGGGGGCTCTTCAGAACTCCATTTCCCCCTTCTTTTGTCAGTGCTCAGGCACTCACTGTGTTTAATAACTGCACCAAGGGCTGAAAAACAGCTTGGAGGGACACTACAGGGCCAGAACTGGGCCCAGGGGACAGAAGAAATCCACCTCCCTGTTATGCAAGTGCTCAGTGTCTGAAAACGTTCTGCATAGGGAGAGTGGTCAGGGGCTGGAATGAGCTGCCCAGGGAGGTGGTGGAGTCAGCCAGCCTGGATGTGTGTAAGGGTGGTTTGGATGTGGTGCTTGGGGCTATGATTTAAGGTGGATCTTGTAGGGCAGGGTTCTAGGCTGGACTTGGTGCTCCTGAGGGGCTTTGCCAGCCTGCATGGTTCTGATTCATGTAGGGCAGGGTTCTAGGCTGGACTTGGTGCTCCTGAGGGCCTTTGCCAGCCTGCATGTTTCTGTGATTCTGTGATCTTGTACATGAAAAAGAGCAGTGAGAAAGAAGCCCTTGCAATTTCTGTGCAAACTCTGCAGAGAGAGACAATGCTGAGAGGAGAGCACATTTGCAACACCTAGCAGTAAGATATTAAGACACTCTCTAGTCTCATGGAATCTATTCAACAGGCTCTAAGGGCTAAGCATCATTTGGAGGAACTCCTCAACAGGAGAATTGGTTTAAGGTGAATATGGTAGAGCAGGGTTCTAGGTTGGCCTTGGTGATCCTGAGGGGCTTTGCCAACCTGGTTGTTTCCATGATTCTGTGAACCTTGCAGAGGACAGACCTCTCTAAGCTCCTCTCTCCCAACACCCCCAGCTCCCTCTCTGCCTGGCTGCTCTCAGCCACTCTGGCCCCAGCCTGTAGTGCTGCTTGGGGTTGTTGTGGCCAAAGTGCAGAACCCTGCACTTGGCCTTGTTCAATCTCATCCCATTGGCCTCTGCCCACCCATCCAGCCTGGCCAGGTCCCTCTGCAGGGCTCTGCTACCCTCCAACAGCTCCACACCTGCTCCTAGCTTGCTGTCACCTGCAAACTTACTGCTGCTGGACTCAATCCCCTGGTGCAGATCATCAATACAGATATTGACCAGGATGCTGCCGACAAGCCCAAGAATCCTGTACAAATTACACCCCCATCATAAAGATTTCCTGGAAGCTAATCCTATTTGTGTTCCACTCTGTGTTTCTCAGTTGCCAGGCTCCTGCCATCCTTACACCTGGAACCTTTTCTTCCTTAAGCTGCTCTTTCAGTGCTCGGGTCCAAGGTTGCGCTGCAGAGCTTCAGGGTAACCAAGCAGCATCTCTAGATTTTAAGGGCCACAAGTCCCATGTTTGTCTGTGCAGGGGTGCACAGGAGTTACTGTCTGAGTGGATTTGCAAGAGATACAGTATCATGGCTGAGTGTTCTGATAAGACTGGAAGGAAATACATTCAGAATACTTTTGGGTAAAAATTGCATGTTTTAACTTCTTGTCCCAGTTCAGGATTAAAGCAACCAGAGGCATCTGCTCCTCTTCCACAAGATAGAAATGCCAGGTTTGGATAAGTGCAGGGGGTGCTGGTAGAGAGGAGGTGAAGATGAGGCAGCAGTGTGCCCAGGTGTTGTTTAGGAAATAAAGAGCACTTTCTGCTGAGTGGCCAAGCCTATTCCCCAGGGTCTGAAGGCACTTAGTGCCATGGTCTGGTTCATTGGTCAGGGCTGGGTGCTAGGTTGGACTGGCTGAGCTTGGAAGCCTCTTCCAACCTTCTTGATTCTATGATTCTGTGATCTCAGTTTCTCCTCTCAGCCTCTTTGGAAGACAAAGGGGAAGCAGTCTGGACCTAGCCCCTACCCCAGATATTCCACACTGTGTTGTCCTTTTCATTGCCAGGTTAGTTTTGCCTTCCTTCCTTTTTTTTTTCTCCCCTGGGTCTCCTGCCAAAGCTTTCCCTGCTTTGTCAGGCTTTTATTCAGTGAGCTATTTATTCTGTGGAGGGTGGGGAGGGGAAAGCCTGTTTAATCTTAGCAATTTTTTTTTCTTTCCACTTCAATAGCCTCAAAATTTTCCCTGGAGAGCTGTAAGCCCTTTAAATATATTTTGGTTGCCAGATTTCTTATGTCCTCTCTCCAGGAAGCCAATTTTGCTTCTAAGCTCTTGAGAAAGGGCCAGTCTCATCTCTTCTCACACTTTGAAGCTGTTGTATGCCACCTCCTCTCTTTTCTCTTTCCTTTCCTCCCCCCTTAGGTTTAATACTTGTCCCTGAGGCAGCATCAAGGCCAGCAACCCCTTGCCAGGCTTGTGTTAAGCTCCTTATTCCACTCTGGGTCTTTCATGCTGTACCCATCAGCAACTCATTCTGGTGTTGCATGACAATCATCCCCACATGCATTGCTGTGCACCAGGCTGAAGATAGCAGCCACAACTAAATGCTTCCATGGCTGTGTGCCCTGCTCTGATTCAGCAGCTCCAGGGGGGAACTGCTTTCTGCTCTGGCTTTTGCTTTTGGTTCCAGCATCAGCTCTTTAGGAAACTTGGCAGGGTTCCTGATGTCATTTTGGCCACACCAATTTTTGTGGAAGGCTAAAAAGGTGTTTCCAAGAGCCCTTTTTTCTTTTGATCATCAACCCCTGGAAAGATTAGCTGAGGGTGCAAATCCCAGAAGAAAATAGGATCCTGGGATCCTGCTGGTTCCTTGCAAACCAAACTTCTTTTCAGAGAATCAGAGAATCACAAAATCAGAGGATCACAGGATCTTAGAATCATAGGATCATAGAATCACAGGATCATAGGATCACAGAATGACAGGATCACAAAACCAGAGAATCATAGGATCACAGGATCTTAGAATCATAGGATCATAGAATCACAGGATCATAGGATCACAGAATGACAGGATCACAAAACCAGAGGATCATAGGATCACAGGATCTTAGAATCATAGGATCATAGAAACACAGGATCATAGAATCAAAGAAACACAAAATCACAGGATCATAGAATCCCAGAATCTTAGGATCATAGGATCACAGGATCATAGACTCACAGAATCACAGAATCTGAGGATCATAGACTCATAGAATCACAGAATTGCAAAATAGGAGGAACATAGGATCATAGAATCCCAGAATCACAAAATCTGAGGATCATAGACTCATAGAATCACAGGATCACAGGATCATAGAATCAGAAACAGAATCACAGGATTACAGAATCACAGGATCACAGAATCATAGAATCAGGCAGGGTTGGAAGGGACCACAAGGAGCAGCCAGTTCCAACCCCCTGCCATGCCCAGGGACACCCTACCCTAGATCAGGCTGCCCACAGCCTCATCCAGCCTGGCCTGAAACACCTCCAGGGATGAGGCTTCCACCACCTCCCTGGGCAACCCCTGCCAGGCTCTCACCACTCTCCTGCTGAACAACTTCTTCCTAACATCCAGGCTGGCTCTACCCATTTCCAGCTTTGCTCTATTCCCCCCAGTCCTCTCATTCCCTGAGAGCCTAAAAAGTCCCTCCCCAGCTTTCTTGTAGCCCCCTTCAGATCCTGAAAGGCCACACTGAGGTCACCTGGGAGCCTTCTCCTCTCCAGACTGAACAGCCCTGATTCCCTTAATCCCAGAACACAACAGGACCCTGGGATCCTGCCAGTTGCTTCCAAACCAAGCTCCCCTTCCAGATATCTTGATTTGTTTCTGTAGCACTTGAGCATGACCAGGCAAAGCCACAGTGCCTAACAAGTCCCACTGCACAGGCAGGGATGAGTCTGGTTCAATTACAAGAGGAAAGTGGTTCCAGCCTGCAAACTGAAGGCAAGACAGCTTCTAGTGCCTGTAACTCAACCAGCAAATGAGTTGTGCAATACCTGACCTCTGGGACAAACACAAGTCCCTTCCTAAGATGCTGGAAGGTTTATAAACAATGCAAAAGAAAAAGAGGTTAAACAGAAAATGCAGCTGAAGTGTTCTGTGGTGACCTGAGGAGAAGGAGGATTTACTCTGCTGACTGCCTGCCTGACTGGCTTCAGTGGTGAGATTGGAGCCTTGTAAGCAATGTGCCTTCAGACACTGGGGAACAGGCTTGGCTACCCAACAGAAAGTGCTCTTTATTTCCTAATCAGCACTTCCAGCAGAAGGAACTCTTGGGCTCTCTTATTCAGGATGAGAAATTGTTTCTGGGATCAGGGAGATGCCTTTTCCCTGCCCCCTGCTATTTAACACACATCAGACTTTGCACACAGAAGGGTGCTTAAGGAGCACCTTTCCACCCAGGAGTTAACACCAGGGTGCACACATTGTTGCATCAGACTGCCAAGGCTGTTAGTACCCTCAGACAAGCCTTCCCCGAGGCACTGTCCAGCTGGAGTCCAAGAGGTGCAGAGGGGCTTTAATAAGCCAAGAGTGGATCTGGGAGTGGAGCTTGCTGAGTGTCCTGCTTTGTGCTCTGATGAGTGTGTGCTCATCTCAGAGACAAACAGTGGGCCAGAAACACAGCTTCTGCCCACTCAGCATCCTGGCAAGGGGAATAGAAGAGAAGAGAATGGGATAGGACAGCATAGAATTGAATAGAATAGATGGGATATGATAGGATAGGTTAGGATAGGATAGCATAAGATAGGATAGGATAGAATAGGATAGGTTAGGTTAGGTAGGATAGGGTAGGATAGGATAACATAGCATAGCATAGAATAGAAATAGAATAGGAATAGAATAGAATAGAATAGAATAGAATAGAATAGAATAGAATAGAATAGAATAGAATAGAATAGAATAGAATCAACTGGGTTGGAAGACAGCTCCAAGCTCAGCCAGTCCAACCTAGCACCCAGCCCTGGCCAACCAACCAGACCATGGCACTAAGTGCCCCAGCCAGGCTTGGCTTCAACACCTCCAGGCACAGCCACTCCACCTGGGTGCTAGGTTGGGCTGGATGAGCTTGGAGCTCTCTTCCAACCTGGCTGATCCTATGATTCAGATTTGCTGAATGAGACCATTTGAAACCAAATCTCTTCTCCCAGGCAACCAGCAACAGAATGAGAGGACAGCCTCAAGTTATGCAGAGGAGGTCTAGGCTGGATGTTAAGAAGAAGTTCTTCTCAGAGAGAGTGATTGGCATTGGAATGGGCTGCCCAGGGAGGTGGTGGAGTGGCTGTGGCTGGAGGTGTTGAAGCCAAGCCTGGCTGGGGCACTTAGTGCCATGGTCTGGTTGCTTGGCCAGGGCTGGGTGCTAGGTTGAGCTGGCTGAGCTTGGAGCTCTCTCCCAACCTGCTTCAATCTATGATTCAATGATTCTATGAGATGACAAATTCTACACTGAACTTGCCCAAGTTTGCTCCTTTTTCTTTGCTTCTTTTTTTGACCAACTTCTCCTCAGTGAGTGCCTTCTGCTGACAGTATCATTTTAAGACCTGCAGCTGAACCAAGGAGCCCTTTCCCCTGCTCCTCCTGCAGTTTTGGAGGATGCAAATTTCTGTGAGCATCTAATGTGATCTCTTCAATAATTTTCACGCCACAGGAAAAGTTTTTACCCTCTTAGCTGTTGATTTTCTGCCTCATTATTTTACCAAGCTGGATTTCCTCAGGAAAAATGTTAATGCTACTGAGGCCAAGGCTTTGCTTATTTGTTTCTCTGTCCTACAAGACTGCTCAATTGAATTAGATTTGTTCTTCTTGTTATATTGTGATACACAAATAGCTCTGTCTCCAGTCCAGCATTGGTCGGGACTGAGTGAGGACTTGTTGCTGTAGGGTCACAGAACTGTGTATTAGAGATGTGGGAGTGAGGCCAGAGGGGGCCACAAAGATGCTCCAAGGGTTGCAGCAGCTCTGCTGTGAGCACAGGCTGAGGGAGCTGGGGGTGTGCAGCCTGCAGAGGAGAATGCTCCAGGGGGACCTTAGAGCTGCCTGAAGGAATCCTGCAGGAAGGCTGCAGAGGGACTTGTGCTGAGGGGGTGTAAGACAGACACTCCAAGGGGGAATGGTTTTATGCTGAGATAGAACAAGGTTAGACTGGAGCTGAGGAAGAAGTTGTTCAGTAGGAGGGTGGTGAGACTCTGACACAGGCAGCCCAGGGAGGCTGAGGATGATTTCTCCCTGAGGGTGTTGAAGTCCAGGCTGGATGAGGCCTTGTGCAGCTGAGTCTAGTTGAGAGGTGTCCCTAGGCATGGTGGGGATGTTGGAGATGATTATCTCTGAGGTCCCTTCCAACCTGAACCTTTCTGTGATCCAGATTTTCTCTATTCCTCAGGCTCAGAACATAGATTTGTGTTAGCAGGGACTGCAGAAATATGCCTGGCTGGGCTGTGACTTCTTCCCAGGACAAAGGAACTCTTCTGCTCAGTAACTGGGCTAAAACAGCAGCAGCTGGAGATCTTCTTTGGGATTGGGGTTTTATCACTTCTGCTTGTTTGTTCATAGTTCACCAGATCAGATTCCCAGAAGCCAATACATGTGTGGTGCATCTCCATGCTATGCTCTTCACACAGCTCTTCAGTGTGCTAATACTCAGCTTTTTCATAAGAGAAATCATAGAATCATAGAATCAGGCAGGTTGGAAGAGAGCTCCAAGCTCAGCCAGTCCAACCTAGCACCCAGCCCTGGCCAACCAACCAGACCATGGCACTAAATGCCCCAGCCAGGCTTGGCTTCAACACTTCATGGCAGCATTTCTTGTGGCACTCAGAAAATCATAGGATCAGAGAATGTCAGAGGCTGGAAGGGACCTCTGGTGCAGGCCCCCTGCCAGAGCAGCATCACCCAGAGCAGATCACACAGGAACACATCCAGGTGGTGCTTGAATATCTGCAGAGAGGGAGACTCCACAACCCCCCTGGGCAGCCTGTGCCAGTGCTCTGTCAGCCTCACAGGGAAAACATTCCTCCTCAGGTTCACATAGAGCCTCCTGTGCCTCAGCTTCCACCCACTGCCCCTTGGCCTGTCCCTGGGCATCACCCAGCTGAGCCTGGCTCCAGCCTCCTGCCACTCACCCTGCACACATTGATAACCATGACTGAGGTCCCCCCTTAGTCTCCTCCTCTCCAAGCCCCAGCTCCCTCAGGCTCTCCTCATAAGGAACATGTTCAGCTCTGTGGCTCTAAAACTGCTGACTGCTTCTGTCTGTGCTTTCATGGTCCACATCTTCCCTTCCTTCTTTCCTCAAGAGTTCCCCACAGTTCTCCCACTCTAGAAATGATGCTTTAACCCTCCCCTACCCACCAAACACACCATCCAGGTGTCATCCAAACCAGTGCTTCCTAAAAGTTGGCTCTACAGTCTGATGCACTAAATACTGCTTAGAGCATCCAAGGCTCCAAATCACTTGGGGGGGAACAGCTTGAACCCAGTAGCAAATTACCCTGGGCAAACTTACAGATCTGTAGAGACTTTCATATTTCACTTCAGCTCAAACTCCAAATGTTTAATGTGTGGGCTCTGGACAAGAAATCAGCTGGAAAGCAGAACCTCTCTCTGTAACCCTTTCATAAATCCATTCCTGTATTTTTAGTAGCAGCTGTAGCTGCCAACAGTTATCTGTCATGTCTGGCCTGTCTGGCCTTCTTCACTGTCATATCAGAGTGCTCAGGTTAAATAATGTGCTGGCAGCATGGTTTATTTTGCAAGAGGATTTTGATAAGCACTAAAGGGAAGGTCTGATAGCACTGCCACAGAACTCCTACAAGGAGAGCTGCATCTGCCCTTTCTGTATCAGAATGAGCTCTGCCAGTGCCTTCCCAGCACCAGCTGCTCTTGGTGGCCATCCCAGACCCACATTTCAGTAGCACCCAGCAAAAGCTCCTTCCTTCTGCACTGAGAGCAATGAGTCCTCACAAGGCCCAGTCCTGGTCTACATCTTTATTGATGATCTGAACCAGGGGATTGAGTCCTGCATCAGTAAGTTTGCAGATGGCACCAAGCTAGGAGCAGGTGTGGAGCTGTTGGAGGGTAGCAGAGCCCTGCAGAGGGACCTGGCCAGGCTGGATGGGTGGGCAGAGGCCAATGGGATGAGACTGAACAAGGCCAAGGGCAGGGTTCTGCACTTTGGCCACAACAACCCCAAGCAGCACTACAGGCTGGGGACTGAGTGGCTGAGAGCAGCCAGGCAGAGAGGGAGCTGGGGGTGCTGGGAGAGAGGAGCTGAAGAGGAGGCAGCAGTGCCCAGGTGGGCAGCAGAGCCAATGGCATCCTGGGCTGGCTCAGGAGCAGTGTGGGCAGCAGGACAAGGGAGGTTCTTCTGCCCCTGTGCTCAGCACTGCTCAGGCCACCCCCTGAGTGCTGTGTCCAGTTCTGGGCTCCTCAATTGCAGAGAGATGTTGAGGTGCTGGAAGGTGTTTGGAGAAGGGCAGCAAGGCTGGGGAGGGGCCTGGAGCAGAGCCCTGTGAGGAGAGGCTGAGGGAGCTGGCGGGGTGCAGCCTGCAGCAGAGGAGGCTCAGGGCAGAGCTCATTGCTGTCTGCAGCTGCCTGCAGGGAGGCTGTAGCCAGGTGGGGTTGGGCTCTGCTGCCAGGCAGCCAGCAACAGAAGAAGGGGACCCAGGCTCAAGCTGTGCCAGGGCAGGTCTAGGCTGGATGTTGTTAGGAAGTTGTTGTCAGAGAGAGTGATTGGCATTGGAATGGGCTGCCCAGGGAGGTGGTGGAGTGGCTGTGGCTGGAGGTGTTGAAGCCAAGCCTGGCTGGGGCACTTAGTGCCATGGTCTGGTTGGTTGGGCAGGGCTGGGTGCTAGGTTGGGCTGGCTGAGCTTGGAGCTCTCTGCCAACCTGGCTGATTCTTTGATTCTGTGATAAGGAGGCCAGGCAGCACTGTCTGCCACTGTATCCCTGCTATCTCCTGTGCACAGAGTGCCAAGGGAGGCAGGTGGGGGAATGTTTCATGGCTATTGACAAACGGTGGCAGGATTCAGATGGCTGAGCTCATTTCCACTCTGGCCCTGGGCAAGTCTGAACCTCTATCTCCAACATTGTAGAGGTTTAGCATATCATCTGCTCACACTTGCTCCCTGCTTCAAGGTCAGACCTGCTAAAGAAAGGATCTGCATTCATTGTCATGGGAAAGAGAGGATTGCAGGGGGACTGTCAAGAATGGAAAACACTGGGAGCAGAAAGCAAATAAAGCAGACTATTTTTACTGACCCACTTCATGTTTCTATATTGCCCATGTTCTGAGGAACCATGGAATCAGAGCATCATAGAATCACAGCATCAGTCAGGGCTGGAAGGGACCACAAGGATCATAGAATCTCAGCATCAGTCAGGGCTGGAAGGGACCACAGGGATCATAGAATCACAGCATCAGTCAGGGCTGGAAGGGACCACAAGGATCATAGAATCTCAGCATCAGTCAGGGTTGGAAGGGACCACAGGGATCATAGAATCACAGAATCAGTCAGGGCTGGAAGGGAACACAAGGATCATAGAATCACAGAATCAGTCAGGGTTGGAAGGGAACACAGGGATCATAGAATCACAGCATCAGTCAGGGCTGGAAGGGACCACAGGGATCATAGAATCACAGCATCAGTCAGGGTTGGAAGGGAACACAGGGATCATAGAATCACAGCATCAGTCAGGGCTGGAAGGAACCACAGGGATCATAGAATCACAGCATCAGTCAGGGCTGGAAGGGACCACAGGGATCATAGAATCACAGAATCAGTCAGGGCTGGAAGGGACCACAGGGATCATAGAATCACAGAAATCAGTCAGGGTTGGAAGGGACCACAGGGATCATAGAATCACAGCATTAGTCAGGGCTGGAAGGGAACACAGGGATCATAGAATCACAGAATCAGTCAGGGCTGGAAGGGAACACAAGGATCATAGAATCACAGAATCAGTCAGGGCTGGAAGGGACCACAGGGATCATAGAATCACAGAATCAGTCAGGGCTGGAAGGGACCACAGGGATCATAGAATCACAGAAATCAGTCAGGGTTGGAAGGGACCACAGGGATCATAGAATCACAGCATTAGTCAGGGCTGGAAGGGAACACAGGGATCATAGAATCACAGAATCAGTCAGGGCTGGAAGGGAACACAAGGATCATAGAATCACAGAATCAGTCCGGGCTGGAAGGGACCACAAGGATCATAGAATCACAGAATCAGTCAGGGTTGGAAGGGACCACAGGGATCATAGAATCACAGAATCAGTCAGGGCTGGAAGAGAACACAAGGATCATAGAATCACAGCATCAGTCAGGGTTGGAAGGGACCACAAGGATCATAGAATCTCAGAATCAGTCAGGGTTGGAAGGCACCACAAGGATCAGCCAATTCCAACCCCCTGCCATGGGCAGGGACACCCTACCCTAGATTGGGCTGCCCACAGCCTCACCCAGCCTGGCCTTAAACACCTCCCTTGTCGTACTGACCACACTGTTCCTGATCCAGGCCAGCAATAATCAGCAATGATGAGAAATAAAAGACAGAACTCTCCTGGCAGTTTAACAGGATTTTGGTAAGATCTGAATTCACCTAAGTTGTTCTTCAGGGTTCTGTCAGGGACTCCCTCAGACTCCCCTTCCCCGTTTGAATGGAGGTTAAAGCAGACGGATGCAAATCTTGGGGCAGGTTCATTCAATATTATGTAGGTTTTATTCTTATGAACCCACTGGGGATTCAATAACAGTTATTTTTGAGTTAGCAGAGTCTCTTCCTGGTGCTTGGTAGAGATCTTGGTCGATTAAACAAGGGCCTGGGTCTAGCAGATGTTGAAAGGTACTTTGTGCTGAGTTAGGAACTGGCTGGAGGGCTGGACCCAGAGAGTGGTGGTGAATGGTGCCACATCCAGCTGGCGGCTGTCACTAGTGGTGTCCCTCAGGGATCAGTGCTGGGCCCCATCCTCTTTAGCATCTTCATAGATGATCTGGATGAGGACATCGAGTCAGTCATCAGCAAGTTTGCAGATGACACCAAGCTGGGGGCAGATGTGACTGAGTTGGAAGGCAGAAGGGATCTGCAGTGGGACCTTGACCACCTGGACAGATGGGCAGAGTCCAGTGGGATGGGGTTCAATAGCTCCAAGTGCAGGGTGCTGCACTTTGGCCACAGCAACCCCATGCAGAGATACAGGCTGGGGTCGGAGTGGCTGAGAGCAGCCAGACAGAGAGGGATCTGTGGGTGCTGATTGATACCCACCTGAACATGAGCCAGCAGTGTGCCCAGGTGGCCAAGAGAGCCAGTGGCATCCTGGCCTGCATCAGGAATGGTGTGGTCAGCAGGAGCAGGGAGGTCATTCTGCCCCTGTGCTCTGCACTGGTTAGACCACACCTTGAGTCCTGTGTTCAGTTCTGGGCCCCCCAGTTTAGGAGGGACATTGAGATGCTTGAGCGTGTCCAGAGAAGGGTGACGAGGCTGGGGAGAGGCCTTGAGCACAGCCCTACGAGGAGAGGCTGAGGGAGCTGGGATTGGTTAGCCTGGAGAAGAGGAGGCTCAGGGGAGACCTTATTGCTGTCTGCAACTACCTGAGGGGAGGTTGTGGCCAGGGGGAGGTTGCTCTCTTCTCTCAGGTGGCCAGCACCAGAATGAGAGGACACAGCCTCAGGCTGTGCCAGGGGAGATTTAGGCTGGAGGTGAGGAGAAAGTTCTTCACTGAGAGAGTCATTGGACACTGGAATGGGCTGCCCGGGGAGGTGGTGGAGTCGCCGTCCCTGGAGCTGTTCAAGGCAGGATTGGACGTGGCACTTGGTGCCATGGTCTAGCCTTGGGCACTGTGGTAAAGGGTTGGACTTGATGATCTGTGAGGTCTCTTCCAACCCTGATGATACTGTGATATGATACTATGATACTATTTAGAGTCAGGCTGAGCAAACCGCGGGCGGATTTCTGCAGTGAGGTCCTCGAGGTTTTAACAAATATTGGTCTTATCTCAAGAAAAGCAATGCTGAAGAAGGAGGAAGCTAATAAGGTTGAGCAAGGCAAGAGCTCCACTTACAAATCTTTTATGTATTTAATAAATACATTTATTAAATGAAGTGGGGCTCTGGGTGGAGATTGTATCGGCAGAAGGAATTCATCTCCGGTAGGACTTAGTCAGACTAATTCCCCATTTATTAGATGTTCTTGAGATGTAGAGAGGCCACAGCAGGCTTTAATGTGCATCTGGGAGGCTCTGCAGAGTGCCTCTGAGGAAGAGATGAAGAGCAGGTCAGCAGTGGAGATGTGCAGGGTTCATGGAATGGTTTGGGTTGGAAAGGACAGGATGAAGAGATGAAGAGCAGGTCAGCAGTGGAGATGTGCAGGGTTCATGGAATGGTTTGGGTTGGAAAGGACAGGATGAAGAGATGAAGAGCAGGTCAGCAGTGGAGATGTGCAGGGTTCATGGAATGGTTTGGGTTGGAAAGGACAGGATGAAGAGATGAAGAGCAGGTCAGCAGTGGAGATGTGCAGGGTTCAAGGAATGGTTTGGGTTGGAAAGGACAGAATGAAGATCAGGTCAGCAGTGGAGATGTGCAGGGTTCAAGAAATGGTTTGGGTTGGAAAGGACAGGATGAAAAGCAGGTCAGCAGTGGGAGCAGGTCAGCAGTGGAGATGTGCAGAGTTCAAGGAATGGTTTGGGTTGGAAAGGACAGAATGAAGAGCAGGTCAGCAGTGGAGATGTGCAGGGTTCAAGAAATGGTTTGGGTTGGAAAGGACAGGATGAAGAGCAGGTCAGCAGTGGAGATGTGCAGGGTTCAAGAAATGGTTTGGGTTGGAAAGGACAGGATGAAGAGCAGGTCAGCAGTGGAGATGTGCAGGGTTCATGGAATGGTTTGGGTTGGAAAGGACAGGATGAAGAGATGAAGAGCAGGTCAGCAGTGGAGATGTGCAGAGTTCATGGAATGGTTTGGGTTGGAAAGGACAGGATGAAGAGCAGGTCAGCAGTGGAGATGTGCAGGGTTCATGGAATGGTTTGGGTTGGAAAGGACAGGATGAAGAGATGAAGAGCAGGTCAGCAGTGGAGATGTGCAGGGTTCATGGAATGGTTTGGGTTGGAAAGGACAGGATGAAGAGCAGGTCAGCAGTGGAGATGTGCAGGGTTCATGGAGTGGTTTGGGTTGGAAAGGACAGGATGAAGAGATGAAGAGCAGGTCAGCAGTGGAGATGTGCAGAGTTCAAGGAATGGTTTGGGTTGGAAAGGACAGGATGAAGAGATGAAGAGCAGGTCAGCAGTGGAGATGTGCAGGGTTCGTGGAATGGTTTGGGTTGGAAAGGACAGGATGAAGAGATGAAGAGCAGGTCAGCAGTGGAGATGTGCAGGGTTCATGGAATGGTTTGGGTTGGAAAGGACAGAATGAAGATCAGGTCAGCAGTGGAGATGTGCAGGGTTCATGGAATGGTTTGGGTTGGAAAGGACAGGATGAAGAGATGAAGAGCAGGTCAGCAGTGGAGATGTGCAGGGTTCAAGTGCAGGGTTCTGCACTTTGGCCACAACAACTCCAAACAGTGCTACAGGCTGGGGACAGGGTGGCTGAGAGCAGCCAGGCAGAGAGGGAGCTGGGGGTGCTGGGAGAGAGGAGCTGAAGCTGAGGCAGCAGTGCCCAGGTGGGCAGCAGAGCCAATGGCATCCTGGGCTGGCTCAGGAGCAGTGTGGGCAGCAGGACAAGGGAGGTTCTTCTGCCCCTGTGCTCAGCACTGGGACAGCCACCAGCAAGTACTTAGGACACTGAATACTCAGCATTTTTAGCATCAGGGGAAAGATGCATCCTGCAGATTGCAGTGGAGCTGAGCCCTCAGCCATAGTGCAGGTGGAGCAGCTGGGCAAGCAGCTGGTAGTCATTTGTCTTTCTTTACCTATGACTTCTGTTGCTGGCCAGCTCAGCTCTTGGCTGCATTGCTGAGCCCAACAGAGAGGTCATGAGTTGTTCTGGTCATTTAAAGTGTGGATCTGTGTCCCCTGGGAGCTGGAGCAAGGCTCTCAGGTCATGCCTGGTGCCCCTGGAGAGCTGCTAGATGGTCTTAGGGCTCAGCTGCTGCTGCTCTGGGGTATGTCATGCTAAGTAGTGCTCCTTGAAGGAGGGGCATAAATTCGAGCTACAGTTCCACTGAACAAAGAATCATAGAATCACCCAAGTTGGGAGAGACTTCCAAGCTCAGCCAGTCCAACCTAGCACCCAGCCCTGCCCAACCAACCAGACCATGGCACTAAGTGCCCCAGCCAGGCTTGGCTGCAACACCTCCAGCCACAGCCACTCCACCACCTCCCTGGGCAGCCCATTCCAATGCCAATCACTCTCTCTGACAACAACTTCCTCCTAACATCCAGCCTAGACCTGCCCTGGCACAGCTTGAGACTCTGTCCCCTTGTTCTGTTGCTGGCTGCCTGGCAGCAGAGCCCAACCCCACCTGGCTACAGCCTCCCTGCAGGCAGCTGCAGACAGCAATGAGCTCTGCCCTGAGCCTCCTCTGCTGCAGGCTGCACACCCCCAGCTCCCTCAGCCTCTCCTCACAGGGCTGTGCTCCAGGCCCCTCCCCAGCCTTGCTGCCCTTCTCTCAACACCTTCCAGTAGGATCAACTGAGACATAGTTCTTATATTCATAGAATGTTTACCAGCCTGCCACTTAGCATGGGAAGAGAAGCAGAAGCAGAAGCAGAAGAGAGCTGAGCTGAGATTCAGCTCACACAGACCTTTGGGAGGAACAATTATAAAATGCAAATACTATGGACAGGTCCTTAACAAAGCAAATCTATCCATTACCTGCCTCATGCTCTCCTATCAAGGATTCATTTAAGGAGAAAATCTTTCTTTCTTTCTTTCTTTCTTTTTCTCCCCCACTACCACCCATGCCCCATGATGTTAATGCAAGTTGCTGGTCAGATTCCTCATTCTGTCACCATGCCAAAGTAAGGTGACTCCTAAATGCTCACTGTGTCACATCAGATAACCATAGCACTGCTGGGCATCAACTTGTGTTGAGCAGCTTTTTGCAGCATGAAGGTTTGTGGCAGGTGAAAACTCCTTATTTTTCAGCAGGAACAGAGATAAAACCATACTCTTGGCCAGAGCAACTCCCACTTGTTGGCAGTGAGCCACCAGTGAGATTCACACACAGATCACAGCTCACAGGATGGCAGGGGTGGGAAGGGACCCAAGGAGGTCATCCAATCCAACCCCCCTGCCACAGCAGGACCACACAATCTAGCTCAGGGCACACAGCAACACATCCAGACAGGCCTGCAAAGGCTCCAGAGAAGGAGACTCCACAACCTCTCTGGGCAGCCTGTGCCAGGGCTCTGGGACCCTTCCAGCCAAGCAGTTGCCCCTTGTGTTGAGCTGGAACCTGCTGTGCTGCAGCTTCCATCCATTGCTCCCTGTCCTATCCCAGGGAGCAGTGAGCAGAGCCTGTCCCCCCCTCCTGACCCCCAGCCCTCAGAGATTTATGGACGTTAATTAGATCCCCTCTCAGTCTTCTTCTCCAGTCTGACCCAGGTCCCTCAGCCTCTCCTCGTCAGGCAGAGCTCCAGTCCCCTCATCATCAGTAACATTCCCCTAATCAATAACAGTTGAATGGATAGGGCTGGGTGATAGATTGGACTGGATGAGCTTGGAGGTCTCTTCCAACTTGATTGATTCTATGATTCTAATTAACTAACCCATGGCACTAAGTGCCTCATCCAGTCTGTTCTTAAACACCTCCAGGGATGGTGACTCCACCACCTCCCCTGCCAGCCCATCCCAATGCCAATCACTCTCTGTGAAGAACTTCTTGGTTCTATGACTCTGTGGTTCTATGACTCTGTGGTTCTATGATTATTCACATTTATCACCATCTCTAAAAGATGGAAGGAGAAGGAGGAGGAGGAGAAGGAGGAGGGAGAGGAGGAGGAGAAGGCAGAGGAGGGAAGAAAGCAAGAAATCAAATGCCAAAAAAACCAGTGTCTTGAAAGGATGAGCAGCTGAAGAAAGACAGGGAATTCAGCCCCCCCAAAAACAAAGGACACCCTGAGCTAAGGCTCTGAATGCTGGACTTGCTAAAAGGGAAGGAAGAGCTGGAAGACAGAATGCATAATGTGGGAATACACAGAACCCTTCACAGCAAGAACCTGGCTGGTTCCTAGCTGACTTCTGCAGACTCAATTGTCTTCACCTTGCTGGAAGGTGTCCAGAGAAGGGTGACAAAGCTGGTGAAAGGCTTGGAACACAAACCCTGTGAGGAGAGGCTGAGGGAGCTGGGGGTGTGCAGCCTGCAGCAGAGGAGGCTCAGGGCAGAGCTCATTGCTGTCTGCAGCTGCCTGCAGGGAGGCTGTAGCCAGGTGGGGTTGGGCTCTGCTGCCAGGCAGCCAGCAACAGAAGAAGGGGACCCAGGCTCAAGCTGTGCCAGGGCAGGTCTAGGCTGGCTGTGAGGAGGAAGTTGTTGTCAGAGAGAGTGATTGGCATTGGAACGGGCTGCCCAGGGAGGTGTTGCAGCCAATCCTGGCTGGGGCACTTAGTGCCATGGTCTGGTTGGTTGGGCAGGGTGCTAGGTTGAACTGGATGATTTTGAAGCTCTCTCCCAACCTCCTTGATACTATGATTCTATGAAAAGCAAAAAGAACCCCTAGAAAACGACCTCACTGTAACATCCCCTCCCCATTTTTGTGCCAGTGTTTAACAGCAGAGTGCTCTGCTGACTCTTTCCCCACTAAGAACCCATTACTGTTAACTCAGTGTGCCACAGGACTTCTATGGGCATGCTAACTAGCACTGTCAATAATTGAACCTAAGTGATACTTGTTAAAATAAATGAACAAAGTGTATCTTGTAATGCAGGAGCTTTGATTTTATTTCTCCATTCTGTGGTTTTTTGTTCTCTTTTATTGTGTTTGATTGCTAATTTGCAGAACTCTGCACTCCCAGATCCATCTCTTAGTCATTAGTGGAACTTGTTCTGATCTGTTTCATGAATAGAAATGACTGCCTGGTTTTGATAGCAGTGAAGTAGGGGATGGCATGGCTCTGGAATAGAGTCATAGAATCAATCATACAATCATAGATTCATAGCATCATAGAATGGTTTAGGTTGGAAAGGACCTCAAAGCTCAGCCAGTTCCATCCTCGTGCCATAGGCAGGGACACCTCTCACTAGAACAGGTCACTCAAGGCATCATCCAACCTGCTCCTCAACACCTCCAGGGAGGTTGTGGAGCACAGAATCACCCAATGTGATCTTTGATCACATTGGGTGATTCTGTGCTCCACAACCTCCCTGGGTAACCTGTGCCAGTGTCTAACCACGCTCAACCTGTGCCAGTGTCTAACCACTCTCAACCTGTGCCAGTGTCTCACCACCCTCAACCTGTGCCAGTGTCTCACCACCCTCACTGCAAACCACTACTTCCTAACATCCAGTTTCAATCTCCTCTCAGCCAAGTTCAAACCCATTCCTCCTCTTCTTGTCATTACAACAGCTTGTCAATAGTGACAGGAGGAGGAGGAATGGGTTTGAAGTGGCAGAGGGGAGACTGCAACTGGATGTGAGGAAGAAGTTGTTTGCAGTGAGGGTGGTGAGACACTGGCACAGGTTGCCCAGGGAGATTGTGGAGCACAGAAGCACAGAATGGGATGAAAGATCCCATTCTGTGCTTCTGTGCTCCACAACCTCCCTGGAGGTGTTGAGGACCAGGTTGGATGATGCCTTGAGTGACCTGTTCTAGTGGGAGGTGTCCCTGCCTATGGCAGGGGGTTGGAACTGGCTGAGCTTTGAGGTCCCTTCCAACCTAAACCATTCTGTGATGCTATTGTATTTGTCACTATGTGCAGGTGAGTGGCAGGAGGCTGGAGCCAGGCTCTGCTGGGTGATGCCCAGTGCCAGGACAAGGGGCAATGGGTGGGAGCTGAGTCATAGGAAGTTTCATTTCAACATGAGGAGGATTTTTTTTCTCTATGAAGGTGACAGAGCCCTGGCACAGGCTGGCCAGGGGGGTTGTGGAGTCTCCCTCTCTGCAGATATTCCAAACCTGCCTGGATGTGTTCCTGTGTGATCTGGTCTAGGTGACCCTGCTCTGGCAGGGAAATTGGACTGGATGAGCTTTGGAGGTCCCTTCCAGCTCCTGACATTCTGTGGTTCTGTGATCTGGAGTGGACTACAAGGAAGCTGGTGAGGGACTTCTTAAGGTGCCAGGTAGTGCTAGGAGTGGGGGGAATGGATCCAGTCTAGTGGAGGGCAGATTGAGAGTTGATGTTAGGAAGAAGTTCTTCAGCATGAGGGTGGTGAGACCCTGGGACAGGTTGCACAAAGAGGTGGTGGAAAACTCATCCCTGGAAGTGTTTAAGGCCAGGCTGGATGAGTCTCTGCGCAACCTGATCTAGTGAGAATGTCTCTGCCCATGGCAGGGGGGGGTTGGCACTGAATGATCCTTGAGATCCCTTCCAACTCTGACAACTCTGTGATTCTGTGAAAGAAGAGAAGAAGTCCACCAGACTTCCATACAAATCCTCTTTGCTGCCATAACAAGGATTGAAAGTTCCCTTTCCAGGCAGAACCTAAAAGGTTAAATGTCCCAGCAGAGCTGCCACTGTCACCCTCCCCATTTTCCCCCCTCCCCCCAAAAAAAACTCTTTTTTTTTTTTCATTTTCTCTTTTTTTCTTCTTTTTGACAAAGCCAATTATCTGAAAATGACAGGAAATGATTAGTCATGTTAATTAAAACTCATTTTCTTCCCCACTCCTAAAAAGGTCAGATCCTCAGCTGTATGGAAAATTGAGCCTTCATGCACTTTCATTTGATTTCCCATTCAGGCTCTAATTAGTTACAATTTGCTGCTAAAAGTGATCCTCTTTTTTTTTTCTTCTTTAATAAAGCCTTTTTTTTTTCCCCTCCCTTTGTTTCTTTTTATCCTTTCCCTAGGCCTTAGCAGGTTTCGTATTGTTATTATCATAGAATCATAGAATCAAGCAGGTTGCCAGTGCTGTGTCCAGTTCTGGGCCCCTCAAATCAAGAGAGATGTTGAGGTGCTGGAAGGTGTCCAGAGAAGGGCAGCAAGGCTGGGGAGGGGCCTGGAGCACAGCCCTGTGAGGAGAGGCTGAGGGAGCTGGGGGGGTGCAGCCTGCAGCAGAGGAGGCTCAGGGCAGAGCTCATTGCTGTCTGCAGCTGCCTGCAGGGAGGCTGTAGCCAGGTGGGGTTGGGCTCTGCTGCCAGGCAGCCAGCAACAGAACAAGGGGACACAGCCTGAAGCTGTGCCAGGGCAGGTCTAGGCTGGATGTTGTTAGGAAGTTGTTGTCAGAGAGAGTGATTGGCATTGGAATGGGCTGCCCAGGGAGGTGGTGGAGTGGCTGTGGCTGGAGGTGTTGCAGCCAAGCCTGGCTGGGGCACTTAGTGCCATGGTCTGGTTGGTTGGGCAGGGCTGGGTGCTAGGTTGAGCTGGCTGAGCCTGGAGCTCTCTTCAAACCTGCTTGATTCTATTCTGTTCTATTCCCCTTGCCAGGATGCTGAGTGGGTAGAAGCTGTATTTCATAGAATCACAGAATCAGCTCATCCAAGCTCAGCCAGCCCAACCTAGCACCCAGCCCTGCCCAACCAACCAGACCATGGCACTAAGTGCCCCAGCCAGGCTTGGCTTCAACACCTCCAGCCACAGCCACTCCACCACCTCCCTGGGCAGCCCATTCCAATGCCAATCACTCTCTCTGACAACAACTTCCTAACAACATCCAGCCTGAACCTGTCCTGGCACAGCTTGAGGCTGTGTGCCCTTGTTCTGTTGCTGGCTGCCTGGCAGCAGATCCCAACCCCACCTGGCTACAGCCTCCCTGCAGGCAGCTGCAGGCAGCAATGAGCTCTGCCCTGAGCCTCCTCTTTTCCAGGCTGAACAAGTTTTGACACTCTCCAGTCTCACAAAGTCTCCCTGACAGGCTGTAAGGGATAAGCATCCTTTGGGGGAACTCCTCAACAGGAAGGATTGATTCATGTCAGGATTTCCAGCCTCAGCTTGCAACCAGTGCTCTGTCCCTTCCCCATTTGCCTTCAGCTCCCTCCCAAAGAAAATTGCCTCTTTTTTTTTTTATCCCCCTTTTTAATGAGACTTTCTGCTTCCACATCTCCTCCTACCTCCTGTGGGTGCAGCAGACCTGGGGAACAAATAGGAGTGTTATTACTGCAAATAACAGCTTAGCAGAGCTGCAGACTAACTCCCAGTGACTTAATAGAGCCCGTCACCGTGGAAGGACCCTTGAGTAGCACAAGTCAAATGAGAAACCACTTAGCAGCACAGCAGTGTGGGAGATTAAAACACCTCTTTGCTGCATGTAAAGGTCAGTGAGGCAGTAAACTCCTTAAAGGGGAAGACAATGCATTTCATGCCCCAAGGAGCAAGCCTGGAAGGACAGGTGTAAGCCGTGTGTATCAGTAATCACTTCTAAAGGAAGGTGTATTTATAGACAGCATTTGGGGGAGTTAATGGCATGCAAATGCAGTGGCAGCCTGGGGACCCACTGCTGGCTCCCCAGCTGGGGTGAAAAGCCTCAGAGTTATGCCTGGATTTTCTCTGTGCCCTGCTGTAAACCCACTGCTGACACCTGAGACACCACCTGCCCAACCTGCCCTACTCTCATGGCGCTGCACTCTGCCACACAGCAGCTTCCAGCTCAACACAAGGGGCAACTTCTTGACTGGAAGGGCCCCAGAGCACTGGCACAGGCTGCCCAGAGAGGTTGTGGAGTCTCCTTCTCTGGAGCCTTTCAAGGCCTGTCTGCATCATAGAATCATAGAATCAAGCAGGTTGGAAGAGAGCTCCAAGCTCAGCCAGCCCAACCTAGCACCCAGCCCTGCCCAACCAACCAGACCATGGCACTAAGTGCCCCAGCCAGGCTTGGCTGCAACACCTCCAGCCACAGCCACTCCACCACCTCCCTGGGCAGCCCATTCCAATGCCAATCACTCTCTCTGCCAACAACTTCCTCCTATCATCCAGCCTGAACCTGCCCTGGCACAGCTTGAGGCTGTGTCCCCTTGTTCTGTTGCTGGTTGTCTGGGAGAAGTTGTGTTCCTCTGTGCCCTGAGCTTGAATGTTCTTGTGTCAGCCACACATTTTTCTGTGAGATCTTTCCCTTAGCATTTAAGTCATGGGTTGGTGTCCATGTGGCTTTGAACCAACACTGGGAAATAAGATGCTGTGTTTCCCAACACCAGGAAGGGTGTCAGGGGCAGGGGACAGGCTCTGCTCACTGCTCCCTGGGATAGGACAAGCAGCAGTGGATGGAAGCTGCAGCACAGCAGGTTCCAGCTCAACACAAGGGGCAACTTCTTGGCTGGAAGGGTCCCAGAGCCCTGGCACAGGCTCCCCAGAGAGGCTGTGGAGTCTCCTTCTCTGGAGCCTTTCCAGGCCTGTCTGGATGTGTTGCTGTGTGCCCTGAGCTAGATTGTGTGGTCCTGCTGTGGCAGGGGGGTTGGATTGGATGATCTCTTTGGGTCCTTTCCCACCCTTGACATCCTGTAGCCTCTGATCCAGGCTTGGCCACTAATGGGATTGCTCACCAAGCAGGCACAAACCCATGCATGTGTGCACTAATATGCATCTTAAAGGCTTTCAAATTGCTTTTGTCAACCAGATGCTTGAATGAATCTGTGCAGCCAGCAAGCAGCAATGGCCTCATCACTCTGTATTAGGTCACTTGCTTAGCTAATTGGGCTGTTGTTGGGTTCACCTCAGTTCAAAGATCTCCCTCTCCTGCACATTGGTGCTGCCTTTCTAGTCCAGCCAGCTGGCAAAAATCCAGAGGGCCACAGAGGTGATCCAAGGGCTGGAGCACCTCTGCTGTGAGGAAAGGCAGGGGGAGCTGGGGTTGTGCAGCCTGGAGAAGACAAAACTCCAGGGATGTCCAGCAACAGGACAAGGGACAATGGTTTGAAGCTGAAGGAGAGGAGGTTTAAACAGGATCTTCAGAAGATCTGTAGTATGAGGGTAGTGGAACTCTGGAACAGGCTGCACAGGGAGGCTGTGGATGCTTCTTCCTGGATGTATTTAAGGCCATGTTGGAGAAACTCTGTTCATTGTGGGAAGGTTGGAGTGAGTGATCTCTGAGGTCCCTTCCAACCTAAAAACAAAGAAAAAAATAGAATCAGAGAATCACAAAGTGGTTTAGGTTGAAGGGACTTAAAGTACCATCCAGTTCCTCCCCCCTGCCATAGGGGGGGGACATCTCCTACTAGAACAGGTCTCTCAAGGCCTCATCTAACCTGGTCCTGAACACCTCCAGGGAGGTTGTGGAGCACAGAAGCACAGAATAGGATCAAAGATCTCATTCTGTGCTCCACAACCTCCCTGGGCAACCTGTGCCAGTGTCTCACCACCCTCACTGCAAACAACTCCTTCCTAACATCCAGTTTCAATCTCCCCTCTGCCACTTCCAACCCATTCCTCCTCATCCTGTCGTTACAAGACCTTTCATTAGTCCCTCCTCAGCTTTCCTGTAGCTTCTTTCAGATCCTGCAAGGCCACTCCAAGGTCTCCTGGAAGCCTTCTCTTCTCCAGGCTGCACAGCCCCAACTCTCTCAGCTTGTGCTCTGAGTCTCCTTCTCTGGAGCCTTCCAAGGCCTGTCTGGATGTGTTGCTGTGTGCCCTGAGCTAGATTGTGTGGTCCTGCTCTGGCAGGGGGGTTGGGCTGGATGATCACTTTGGGTCCCTTCCAACCCCTGCCACCCTGTGAGCCTGTGACCACAGCCATCACCACGCACTGCCTGTGCTGTGCCTGCGCTCCACATCCACAAGTCACAGCTGAACCTATTTCAAAACCAAAAGGATCTGAGAGCTGTACTTGAGAATGATCTGCAGTGGGAGGAGGAGGATGGCATCGTTTCTGTGAGCAAATGCAGCCTTTAAATGCTTGTTTATCCCAAGTGGTGCAAGAGCAGCCCTGCTGGAATGCACCAGCTACCTGGCAACGCCGAGACACCCATGGTGTGTGGAGACCAGATTGGTCAGGCTAGACTGCTCCAGGCAGAGTTACAAGGGTGAAACTGTGCAGATGACACCAAGCTAGGAGCAGGTGTTGATCTGTTGGAGGGTAGGAGAGCCCTGCAGAGGGACCTGGCCAGGCTGGATGGGTGGGCAGAGGCCATTGGGATGAGACTGAATAAGGCCAAGTGCAGGGTTCTGCACTTTGGCCACAACAACCCCAAGCAGCACTACAGGCTGGGGCCAGAGTGGCTGAGAGCAGTCAGGACAAAAAGGGACCTGGGGTACTGATAGATAGTAGGCTGAAGAGGAGGCAGCAGTGCCCAGGTGGGCAGCAGAGCCAATGGCATCCTGGGCTGGCTCAGGAGCAGTGTGGGCAGCAGCACAAGGGAGGTTCTTCTGCCCCTGTGCTCAGCACTGCTCAGGCCACACATTGAGTGCTGTGTCCAGTTCTGGGCTCTTCAAATCAAGAGAGATGTTGAGGTGCTGGAAGGTGTTTGGAGAAGGGCAGCAAGGCTGGGGAGGGGCCTGGAGCACAGCCCTGTGAGGAGAGGCTGAGGGAGCTGGGGGTGTGCAGCCTGCAGCAGAGGAGGCTCAGGGCAGAGCTCATTGCTGTCTGCAGCTGCCTGCAGGGAGGCTGTAGCCAGGTGGGGTTGGGCTCTGCTGCCAGGCAGCCAGCAACAGAAGAAGGGGACAGAGTCTCAAGTTGTGCCAGGGCAGGTCTGGGCTGGCTGTGAGGAGGAAGTTGTTGTCAGAGAGAGTGATTGGCATTGGAATGGGCTGCCCAGGGAGGTGGTGGAGATTCTGTGCCTGGATGTGTTCAAGAAAAGCCTGGCTGGGGCACTTAGTGCCATGGTCTGGTTGGTTGGGCAGGGCTGGGTGCTAGGTTGGGCTGAATGATCTTGGAGGTCTCTTCCAACCTGGCTGATTCTATGATTGTCATGGATTTCCTGGCTGTTAGCAGCTTGTGTCATGCATAGCTCTGCTATTAACCCACTCTGCATTTGTATCTGTTCCCATCTATTGGGGTGACCGAGGCCAGCGACTAATAGCAAGGGGAACATGCAGAGTGCTGCTTTCTGAGCTGAGGAGTAGCTGACACTGATTAAACTGCTAATATAAATAATTGATATTAATTACACCAAGTGGAGGTGGGTTTTTTTGGCAATAATCTGCACAAAAGAACTCTGAAATGAGAGGATTAGAACCCAGAGATAATGCTCAGCAGCTGCTCCAGGGGTGTTATGCAGACACAGGGGTGACATGAGCCCAAGGGCTGTAATTCACAGGGCTCTTCATCTTCCTTTCAAATGCTGTTTGCTGAAGGGAGGTGTCCAAGCTGGCACAAAAAGGATGACTTGGTCCCTGACTTGTTAAAAATAAACTCATTTTAGCTTTCTGCCTGGGAACCAGCAAGCAAGACCTGCTTGTGGCCTTTCAGGATCTGAAGGGGGCTACAGAAAAGCAGGGGAAGGACTTTTCAGGCTCTCAGGGAGTGAGAGGACTAAGGGGGAAGGGAGCAAAGCTGGAGGTGGGGAGAATCAGCCTGGAGGTGAGGAGGAAGTTGTTGAGCAGGAGAGTGGTGAGAGGCTGGAATGGGTTGCCCAGGGAGGTGGTTGAGGCCCCATGGCTGGAGGTGTTTGAGGCCAGGCTGGCTGAGGCTGTGGGCAGCCTGCTCTAGGGTAGGATGTCCCTGGGCATGGCAGGGGGGTTGGAACTGGATAATCCTCGTGATCTTCCAACCCTGACTGATTCTAAGTTTCTATGACTCTATGATTCAAGCATCCCTAGAAGATCTGCAGAAAGCAGCCAGGAAGAAAGGGATCTGGGGATACTGGTAGATAGTAGGCTGAAGATGAGCCAGCAGGGTGCTCAGGTAACCAAGAGAGCCAATGGCATCCTGGCCTGCATCAGGAGCAATGTGGCCAGTAGGATGAGGAAGGTTCTTCTGCCCCTGTGCTCAGCACTGCTCAGGCTACACCTTGAGTGCTGTGTCCAGTTCTGGGCTCCTCAGTTCAAGAGAGATGTTGAGGTGCTGGAAGGTGTTTGGAGAAGGGCAGCAAGGCTGGGGAGGGGTCTGGAGCAGAGCCCTGTGAGGAGAGGCTGAGGGAGCTGGGGGTGTGCAGCCTGCAGCAGAGGAGGCTCAGGGCAGAGCTCATTGCTGTCTGCAGCTGCCTGCAGGGAGGCTGTAGCCAGGTGGGGTTGGGCTCTGCTGCCAGGCAGCCAGCACCAGAAGAAGGGGACACAGCCTCAAGCTGTGCCAGGGCAGGTCTAGGCTGGATGTTAGGAGGAAGTTGTTGTCAGAGAGAGTGATTGGCATTGGAATGGGCTGCCCAGGGAGGTGGTGGAGTCGCTGTGGCTGGAGGTGTTGCAGCCAAGCCTGGCTGGGGCACTTAGTGCCATGGTCTGGTTGGTTGGGCAGGGCTGGGTGCTAGGTTGGGCTGGCTGAGCTTGGAGCTCTCTTCCAACCTGCCTGATTCAATGATTCTGTGATTCTATGAAAGGAAGGTCTTGTTTTATTAGTGTGGACTCTTCTTCCACCCCTTGCTTGCCATTTCAGGCCAGAGCAGACACAAAGAGCATCCCACAGCCATGTGATCAGGCAGGGAATGCAGATGTCAGGGACAGAGCTTGGATCTCAAAATCAACACCATTTGTTCTGTTCATATTTCTCTGCCCTGGGAAGACAGTGACTTATGCTAAGGCTGCAGCAGAGGGAAGTTGGTGGATAGATGTCAGACAGCAGCCAAGCATCTGGCTCCTTATTGTATTTTAAATGATCCACATTTATAACTGCGAGGCAGCCCGGCAAGAGATACTGTCTAACATCACCAGCACTAATAGCTCTAATAGCTCATGCATCCACAGCCTGCTTCATCCTGGCCCATCTCTGAGCAATTTTGAGACAATGGCCCCAGCTCTCCTCAGACAGATAAAAATGAGGTGTATAGAAAAGGCACAATCCCCTCCACAACAATCCAATGGCTCTCATCTCCCTGCCAGGCTGAGCCACCAGCCACCAACTTGTATGCCTTAGAGAGATCAGGGGGGGCTTTTCCATTGCTTTTTAACTCACTGCTCTCATTGCAGATGACACCAAGCTAGGAGCAGGAGTGGATCTGTTGGAGGGTAGGAGAGCCCTGCAGAGGGACCTGGCCAGGCTGGATGGGTGGGCAGAGACCAATGGGATGAGACTGAACAAGGCCAAGTGCAGGGTTCTACACTTTGGCCACAACAACCCCAAGCAGCACTACAGGCTGGGGCCAGAGTGGCTGAGAGCAGCCAGGCAGAGAGGGAGCTGGGGGTGCTGGGAGAGAGGAGCTGCAGAGGAGGCAGCAGTGCCCAGGTGGGCAGCAGAGCCAATGGCATCCTGGGCTGGCTCAGGAGCAGTGTGGGCAGCAGGACAAGGGAGGTTCTTCTGCCCTGTGCTCAGCACTGCTCAGGCCACCCCTGGAGTGCTGTGTCCAGTTCTGGGCTCCTCCATTGCAGAGAGATGTTGAGGTGCTGGAAGGTGTTTGGAGAAGGGCAGCAAGGCTGGGGAGGGGCCTGGAGCAGAGCCCTGTGAGGAGAGGCTGAGGGAGCTGGGGGTGTGCAGCCTGCAGCAGAGGAGGCTCAGGGCAGAGCTCATTGCTGTCTGCAGCTGCCTGCAGGGAGGCTGTATCCAGGTGGGGTTGGGCTCTGCTGCCAGGCAGCCAGCAACAGAACAAGGGGACACAGCCTGAAGCTGTGCCAGGGCAGGTCTAGGCTGGATGTTGTTAGGAAGTTGTTGTCAGAGAGAGTGATTGGCATTGGAATGGGCTGCCCAGGGAGGTGGTGGAGTGGCTGTGGCTGGAGGTGTTGCAGCCAAGCCTGGCTGGGGCACTTAGTGCCATGGTCTGGTTGGTTGGGCAGGGCTGGGTGCTAGGTTGGGCTGGCTGAGCTTGGAGCTCTGTCCCAACCTGTCTGATTCTGTGACTCTATGATTCTGTGATTGTATGATCTTAGGAAATGCTTTGACACCTTTTTGTTGTATTAGGTTGTTTTGGTGGTGTAGTGTTTTCAAGGAAGAAGCCTGCTGCAATGTGCAGATCCAGAGTAGAAGCCTGTCTGGGTTTGGCAAGGACAGAATCCCAGGCCAGCCACAATCTGCAAGCTGTTAGCAGCTTGAAGTCAGCCAGGGCAGCTGATCTGAGTTGGCTACAGGTGGATCCCAGACCATAAACATCCCACTCATTATCAAGGGGGAAGTTTGCTGAGGACATGGTTTCTTCCTGATCCTCCTCTTCCTCTCCAGTTTTCCTGGCTGCTGCACACCCACTGAGCTAAGTACAATTTTATATGGCTATTGGTTTTGTTATTCCATTAAATATGGGTTTATTTTAACCCCTGAGTTAATCTGCCTTTTCCTGAACCCTCTTCTCAGCTGAGGAGGGATCATGAGGTGGTAGAATTACTGCTGCAGATGAGCTTTGGGCATTGGTGCCCAATGTTTATTGGAGGCTTGGCTTAAATAACTCACCTGAGAGACTCTAAGTTGAGAGTCTCCAAGGACTGAGGTGTGAATGGATGTGATGGAGCTGTCAGAAGCATTCAGCCTGTTGGTGATCCAGGTTGGATGGTCACTGGGGGGCATTTTGCTGGTGTGTGAGCTGCTTATGGAGCCCTGCACAGCTTTGCCACTGCTTGGTTGCTGCTTCTGTGTAGGGGATTAGAGGTGCTGCCCTGCCGTGGTCTTTGCTGCTAGGTTGTGGTATTACAGATTCTCTTGTGTTTAAGTTGATTCCTGTGGGCTGAAAGAGGCAAAGAGAAGTTTGTGTGCACTGGGGTTGCTTTCACCATTTTGCTCCTGTTGTCAGGACTTTTGAGTGCCTTTTGCCTCTTGAGCTCCTTCAGGGTAAAACATTGGTATGGAGGAGGATAAGCTGCAGCTGCTGCAACCCCTGCAATGGGCCCTGAAGCTGTCTCAGCCCCTCTGACAAGCACTGCACAAAGCTTATGCAGATCCATCCTCTTCTAAGCCTTCTTGCTTGAGATTCTTCTTGAAGTCAGCATCTCCTGCTGCCCTTCTGCTGAGGAAGGCCCTAGGGTGTGGGCAGGATGGATATGTCTTTACCAAGTACCTCCTAGGGATGCCATAATGCTTATCACAGAACATTAAAGATTGGAAAGGACATTGAAAGCTCATCCAGCCCAATCATAGAATCAAGCAGGTTGGAAGAGACCTGCAAGCTCATCCAGTCCAACCTAGCACCCAGCCCTATCCAGTCAACCAGACCATGGCACTAAGTGCCTCATCCAGTTAGAGCAGGATCACCCAGGGCAGCAGGTGACACAGGAACACATCCAGGCAGATTTTGAATGCCTCCAGAGAAGGAAGCTCCACAACCTCTCTGGGAAGCCCATTCCAGTGCTTTGTGACCCTCACAGTGAAAAGGTTTATCACAGAATGTTAGGGGCTGGAAGGGACCTCAGAAGATCACCCAGCCCAACCCCCCTTGCAGGGTGACCTAATGTAGATCACACTATTTGTGTTAAATATCACTTACAAGTTGTTTTTCCACCTCTGTATTTGAGAGAAGCTGAGCTAATGTCATGGATGAAATGCAGCAGCAGCAGCACAGAGCAGGGCAGAACCATTTCATTTAGTCTGCAGTGAAGCAGACCCCACCAGAGCCTCTATAACGGGGAAAAATGCAGCCCATAACTCCAAATCCAGAGTTAGAAGCAGAATCATTTGAAATAAGTCCTGGAAGAGTTTTTTGGGCTTACAGAAACCACAAATCTGTTAATATTTTTTAGAAGAGAGCTCCAAGCTCAGCCAGCCCAACCTAGCACCCAGCCCTGCCCAAGCAAGCAGACCATGACACTAAGTGCCCCAGCCAGGCTTGGCTGCAACACCTCCAGCCACAGCCACTCCACCACCTCCCTGGGCAGCCCATTCCAATGCCAATCACTCTCTCTGACAACAACTTCCTCCTCACATCCAGCCTAGACCTGCCCTGGCACAGCTTGAGGCTGTGTCCCCTTCTTCTGTTGCTGGCTGCCTGGCAGCAGAGCCCAACCCCACCTGGCTACAGCCTCCCTGCAGGCAGCTGCAGGCAGCAATGAGCTCTGCCCTGAGCCTCCTCTGCTGCAGGCTGCACACCCCCAGCTCCCTCAGCCTCTCCTCACAGGGCTGTGCTCCAGGCCCCTCCCCAGCCTTGCTGCCCTTCTCTCAGCACTTTCCAGCACCTCAACATCTCTCTCCAGTTGAGGAGCTCAGAACTGGACACAGCACTCAAGGTGTGGCCTGAGCAGTGCTGAGCACAGGGGCACAAGAACCTCCCTTGTCCTGCTGCCCACACTGCTCCTGATACCAGCTGACATGGCCACCTTTTGAATCTGACAGCCTCCTTGTAGCTTTTGAAGGGAGGTTTGAAGGCTTTGGGTTTGCCAGCTGCTGAAAAAAGCTGAGCTCTGCCAGCATCCAGCTCAGTACCTGCTTTTGCATCCCTTTCTCCTTGGACTGCGAGTGCTGGAACACTGGAATTGGCCTCCTCCCAGCAAAGCAGAGGTCTAGAAATGCTCCTCTGGAAGGGAAAGGCAAGAAAGAGAAACTGAGCTGAAGAAATAAGCAGTGAGAACTCCCCAAATGACATGTTTTGGCTATTTCCAAATATAATGTGGTGTTTAAATGGAGACATAAAAGAGCTCATCTCCTAACTCCCCCCGTAATTACCTGATGAACCTCCCCCACTTGTGGAGCTGGTCTGAGCCATCCATTACACCACTGCCATGAACTTTCTTTCACACCACACCAGGGAGGCCAGAGAGCAGTTGGAGAGCTCAAACAAGTCCATGGAGTCCCTGGCCATAAAAATTCAATGTGAAGTTTAATGCAAGAGGTCTGTGGGCACCCAACCATTGGAACCCAGTGATAAGGCAGATGGAGAGCAGCACTCTGCCTTCCAGCAAGTGGTCCATTTCCTTTAACATCCCCTGTTCCATGGAATGCTGCTGCTGTTTGGTCCATCTCCATAGCAGTTAAATGTGCTGCCACCACAGTATTTCTGTCTCCAGGTGGTTTTTGGTTGCAGTTTGCTGGGCTCAAGATGTGTTCTGTGTTCTGGTTGGATCTCTGGACTCGGGAGGGGGAGAAGAAATGTTTGACTGCTGTTCTCTGCTGCTCCCTGATTGATATATAGAGAATCAAGAGGGTTAGAAGAGAGCTGCAAGCTCATCCAGCCCAGCCTAGCACCCAGCCCTGGCCAACCAACCAGACCATGGCACTAAGTGCCCCAGCCAGGCTTGGCTGCAACACCTCCAGCCACAGCCACTCCACCACCTCCCTGGGCAGCCCATTCCAATGCCAATCACTCTCTCTGCCAGGAACTTCCTAACAACATCCAGCCTAGACCTGCCCTGGCACAGCTTGAGGCTGTGTCCCCTTCTTCTGTTGCTGGCTGCCTGGCAGCAGAGCCCAACCCCACCTGGCTACAGCCTCCCTGCAGGCAGCTGCAGGCAGCAATGAGCTCTGCCCTGAGCCTCCTCTGCTGCAGGCTGCACAGCCCCAGCTCCCTCAGCCTCTCCTCACAGGGCTCTGCTCCAGGCCCCTCCCCAGCCTTGCTGCCCTTCTCTGAGTACCTTCCAGCACCTCGACATCTCTCTGGAATTGAGGAGCCCACAACTAGACACAGCACTCCAGGTGTGGCCTGAGCAGTGCTGAGCACAGGGGCACAAGAACCTCCCTTGTCCTGCTGCCCACACTGCTCCTGAGCCAGCCCAGGATGCCATTGGCTCTGCTGCCCACCTGGGCACACTGCTGCCTCATCTTCAGCTCCTCTCTCCCAGCACCCCCAGCTCCCTCTCTGCCTGGCTGCTTTCCCCACTCTGTCCCCAGCCTGTAGTGCTGCTTGGGGTTGTTGTGGCCAAAGTGCAGAACCCTGCCCTTAGCAGGATGAGTCTTTCCACAGGCCACCAGTGGTTTCTGCAGAGGAGCTGGGCTGCAGTGCTCCAGAGAATGCCAGAGCTGAATTTGCAGACCTAATGAGGAAGTGATTAGATAAAGGTCTGCCTGGTACAGCAGTGTGTGAGAGCCCAAATAGCATTTACTCTTGGGTGCAGCACCTGAGAGGGTCACAGCTGTTAATACAGATCCATGTTGATGCCACGACAGCCCCAAGCATGGCACCAGGTTTGGGGCAGTGTGGATGGAAAGCAGCCTGCTGGATAATAAGTCCTGATGAATGGCTGCACAGGAGCCAGCAGTGTGCCCAGGTGGCTGCAAGAACCAATGACATCCTGGCCTGAATCAAAACCAGTGTGGCCAGGAGGAGTAGGACAGTGATGGTGTCCATTTACTGGGCACTGGTGAGGCCACAGCTTGAATGCTGGGTTCAGTTCTGGGCACTACAGGATAGGAAAGATGTTGAGGGACTGAAGGGTGTCCAGAGAAGAGCAATGAGGCTGATAAGGGATTTGGAGGGCATCATACAAAGAGCAGCTGATGGAGCTGGGGGTGTTTAGTCTGGAGAAGGCTGAAGGGAGATCTGACTGCTCTCTACAGCTACCTGAACCGAGGTTGGAGTTGGTTTCTTCTCCAAGTAACTAATGAAAGGAGTAGAGGAAATGAGATTGAGTTGTGCCAGAGGAAGGTTAGGTTGAACATGAGGAAAAACTTCTTTAGTGAGAGAGTGGTGAGGAGTTGGAACAGGCTGCCCAGGGAGGTGGTGGAGTCCCCATCCCTGGAGGTGTTCAAGAAGCTGTAGCTGTGGTGCTTCAGGACATGGTTTAGTGGTCATGGTGGTTGGGTTATGGTTGGGTTCAATGACCTTGAAGGTCTTTTGCAGCCTTTGTGATTCTGTGTGCATTCATGGAGAGCACTCCCACGGGTGCCAACCCTTCCTGGGCTTTGCTCCACAATACCCAAGCAAAAATGATCAATCCTGCACTTTGGAAATGCAGCCATCTGCTCACCTTGGTACAGCCTCCTGCTGCTCCTGGGAAAGCAAAGACCAAAACCATCCAACAAACACACAGCAGTTTAAATCAAGCTGCCATGGGTCCATGGAAAAGGGAATGTGGTTCCCTTCCATTGCTCCACTGCTGCTCATGGAAAAACATAGACCAAAACCATCCAACAAACACACAGCAGTTTAAATCAACCTGCCATGGGTCCATGGAAAAGGGAATGTGGTTCCCTTCCATTGCTCCACTGCTGCTCATGGAAAAACATAGACCAAAACCATCCAACAAACACACAACAGTTTAAATCAAGCTGCCATGGGTCCATGGAAAAGGGAATGTGGTTCCCTTCCATTGCTCCACTGCTGCTCATGGAAAAACATAGACCAAAACCATCCAACAAACACACAACAGTTTAAATCAAGCTGCCATGGGTCCATGGAAAAGGGAATGTGGTTCCCTTCCATTGCTCCACTGCTGCTCATGGAAAAACATAGACCAAAACCATCCAGTAACACAGCTCCCTAACCCCACACACTAACACAGCTCCCATGCTCCTTGTCACAGCCACAACACATCTAGAATCATAGAATCAACCAGGTTGGAAGAGACCTCCAAGCTCATCCAGTCCAACCTAGCACCCAGCCCTATCCAATCAACCAGACCATGGCACTAAGTGCCCCATCCAGTCTTTTCTTGAAGACCCCCAGGGATGGTGACTCCACCACCTCCCTGGGCAGCCCATTCCAATGGGAAATCACTCTCTCTGTGAAGAACTTCTTCCTAACATCCAGCCTGGCAGGCAAGGAATTGGTTAAGCTGCTGAGAAATCAACTGAGTGGTGATGGAGAGGGGGATAAAAGGAAGCATCTGGTGCCAAGTGGTATGGAAACTCCCTTCTGAGGTGTTTTAAACATGATTTAAGGACTGGAGGCATTGAGCCTGGGGCTGTTTTGGAGAGTAAGAAAGGACCCCTGCATTTCACAGGGGGAGGAGCTGGCAGGGCTGCTGCTCAGTTCACAGTAACCTTAGTAGTAGAGGAGAGTGACCTGCAGCCTCAGCCAAGGCTTTTCTGGATGGGGCAGTGGAGAGGGAGGGAAAAGAGCAACCAGGAGAGGGAGCAGAGGGGGTGGTAAGGAGAGCAAAGTGCCATCTAGCTTCCTCAGTTGTGCTTGGCACTCGGGCACGCTGCACAGTGCCAGGGCTGTCTGGAGAGCACTGTGTGACAAGCACACCGGGGTGGCTGCCTTGGAAGGGGCTGCAGTGATGACAACTGGCTGGAGGGCTGCAGATAGAGGGAGGTGCTGGGAAGGAGGCCAGCACCTCAGGCGCTGGCAGGCTGGAGCCCCTCCAAGTGACGTGCGTGGAGAGCCCCGGTGGGTGTTCTGTTCACGGGGCCATTTGTCACACTAAACTAGATTAGCAGAACATAAAAGTCCAGCCTACATGCTTATAAATCCTTCCACAGCCCAGCCACAGGGCTCTGGGTGGGAATGCTGCAGGTAGCTGCCAGTGAGGCTTCAGATTCACAAACATTTGGGCCCCAGCTGGAGAAGGGAGAGGGCTTTGGGGGGGCTGAACTCTCCTTATGGCTTGAGCTCCCCCTTGCACACCTCTCCTCCTCTCCTCTCAGCCAAACAGTGTTCATCTTGTTGGCTGCTTCATTTCACACTGCCAGCCTGCAAAGTCAGGGTTGGTCATCAGTGCCTTTGAGCCTTCCTCTCACTGCAGGCACTGCCATGTATGTGGGCAAACCATCACTGCAGGGACCAGCAGCTGCTGTTGTAGGTCTGGAGAATCCCAAGCACCAATATAAGCTGGGCAGTGACTGGCTTGAGAGCAGCCCTGAGGGACTTGGGGGTGCTGGAGGACAAGAAGCTCAGTCTGAGCTGTCAGTGTGCTCTGGCTTCAGCCCAGATTGCAACCAGAGCCTGGGCTGCAGCAAGAGCAGTGTGGGCAGCAGAGGGAAGTGATCCTGCCCTCTGCTCCACACTGGTGAGACCTCACCTGGAGTACTGCAGCCAGTTCTGGAGCCCCTGGGACAAGAGGGATGTGGATGTGCTGGAAGGTGTCCAGAGAAGGGCCACAAGGATGAGCAGAGGGCTGGAGCTGCTCTGCTGTGAGGAGAGGCTGAGGCAGTTGGGGCTGTGCAGTCTGGAGAGGAGAAGGCTCCCAGGGGACCTTCTTGTGGCCTTTCAGTATCTGAAGTGGGCTACAAGGAAGCTGGGGAGGGACTCTTTAGGCTGTCAGGTAGTGACAGGAGTGGGGAAAATGGAACCAAGCTGGAAATGAGGAGATTCAGCCTGGATGTTAGGAAGAAGTTGTTCAGCATGAGGGTGGTGAGAGACTGGCAGAGGTTGCCCAGGGAGGTGGTGGAAGCCTCATCCCTGGAGGTGTTTAAGGCCAGGCTGGATGAGGCTGTGTCCAGCCTGATGTAGTGTGAGGTGTCCCTGGGCATGGCAGGGGAGTTGGAACTGGCTGATCCTTGTGGTCCCTTCCAACTCTGACTGATTCTATGATTCTATGGGATAGCTGAGGTGGCTGGAGTTGGTCTGAATCCACGTGTCGTGGGCATCAGAAGAAGTTGCTGATCTCCCTCTTACAGGAATTTGCACTTCAAAGCCAGCCAGCCCCAAAAGCAGGTCAGGACTTGCAGTTTTACAGCCTGAGCTTGAGCCCTCCATTCTCCACCACACTATCTCCAGCTAGCTCCTGAGAGGCTCAGCCACCTCATCTGCTGCTTCATTTGCTCCTCTACCCATTCCCCTCCTCACCCCTTGGACTCCCTTATTTGCTTCTCTCCACGGGGACTCTTCTAATAGTTCTTTTTTTAGCTTTAGGTCTAGCACCTAAGTGATAGAAACTGGCATGCAGCAGAGCAGTGCTTTACCCAGAGGCTGGGGGATGGTGAAGGTCTAAATGAAAACAATTTGTAATAAAAGCTCCAAATCTGCTGCTATTTAACACAAGAGTTGCAAGAAATGATGCCCATAAATCACACTCAGATTTATCAAGGGCTTGTTTCCAAGCCATGTGCACTGCTTAATTACAGAGCAGGAATGTGCAAGGGAAGTGCTGAGGGTAACTTTCTTTCTCCCCCACCTCCCTGCCCCAAATGTGCTCTTGAATGTCAGAGCAGCCTTCTTCAGGGTAGTTTCCATCACCTAAAGGTGATGGAGGGGGATGATGAAGGGGAGATGAAAGTCAGCCATGGAGAGCACAAATAATCTGTTGAAGCAGGATGGCATTGGACAAGAGAGCCAATAGCACTGGGCACAGAGTGCTGAGAGCTTCCATTGCAAAGAGTTTTGCTGGTGATAGCACTGGGCACAGAGTACTGAGAACTTCCATTGCAAAGAGTTTTGCTGGTGATAGCACTGGGCACAGACTGCTGAGAGCTTCCATTGCAAAGAGTTTTGCTGGTGCTAGCATTGGGCACAGACTGTTGAGAGCTTCCATTGCAAAGGGAGTTTTGCTGGTGATAGCACTGGGCACAGACTGCTGAGAGCTTCCATTGCAAAGAGTTTTGCTGGTGATAGCATTGAGCACAGACTGCTGAGAGCTTCCATTGCAAAGGGACTTTTGCTGGTGATAGCACTGGGCACAGACTGCTGAGAGCTTCCATTGCAAAGGGAGTTTTGCTGGTGATAGCACTGGGCACAGACTGCTGAGAGCTTCCATTGCAAAGGGAGTTTTGCTGGTGATAGCACTGGGCACAGAGTGCTGAGAGCTTCCATTGCAAAGAGTTTTGCTGGTGATAGCACTGGGCACAGACTATTGAGAGCTTCCATTGCAAAGGGAGTTTTGCTTGGTGATAGCATTGGGCACAGACTATTGAGAGCTTCCATTGCAAAGGGAGTTTTGCTGGTGATAGCACTGGGCACAGACTGTTGAGAGCTTCCATTGCAAAGGGAGTTTTGCTGGTGATAGCACTGGGCACAGACTATTGAGAGCTTCCATTGCAAAGGGAGTTTTGCTGGTGATAGCATTGGGCACAGACTGCTGAGAGCTTCCATTGCAAAGGGAGTTTTGCTGGTGATAGCACTGGGCACAGACTGTTGAGAGCTTCCATTGCAAAGGGAGTTTTGCTGGTGATAGCATTGGGCACAGACTATTGAGAGCTTCCATTGCAAAGGGAGTTTTGCTGGTGATAGCACTGGGCACAGAGTGCTGAGAGCTTCCATTGCAAAGGGAGTTTTGCTGGTGATAGCACTGGGCACAGAGTGCTGAGAGCTTCCATTGCAAAGAGTTTTGCTGGTGATAGCACTGGGCACAGACTGTTGAGAGCTTCCATTGCAAAGAGTTTTGCTTGGTGATAGCACTGGGCACAGAGTGCTGAGAGCTTCCATTGCAAAGAGTTTTGCTGGTGATAGCACTGGGCACAGACTATTGAGAGCTTCCATTGCAAAGGGAGTTTTGCTTGGTGATAGCATTGGGCACAGACTATTGAGAGCTTCCATTGCAAAGGGAGTTTTGCTGGTGATAGCACTGGGCACAGACTGTTGAGAGCTTCCATTGCAAAGGGAGTTTTGCTGGTGATAGCACTGGGCACAGACTGCTGAGAGCTTCCATTGCAAAGAGTTTTGCTGGTGATAGCATTGAGCACAGACTGCTGAGAGCTTCCATTGCAAAGGGACTTTTGCTGGTGATAGCACTGGGCACAGACTGCTGAGAGCTTCCATTGCAAAGGGAGTTTTGCTGGTGATAGCACTGGGCACAGACTGCTGAGAGCTTCCATTGCAAAGGGAGTTTTGCTGGTGATAGCACTGGGCACAGAGTGCTGAGAGCTTCCATTGCAAAGAGTTTTGCTGGTGATAGCACTGGGCACAGACTATTGAGAGCTTCCATTGCAAAGGGAGTTTTGCTTGGTGATAGCATTGGGCACAGACTATTGAGAGCTTCCATTGCAAAGGGAGTTTTGCTGGTGATAGCACTGGGCACAGACTGTTGAGAGCTTCCATTGCAAAGGGAGTTTTGCTGGTGATAGCACTGGGCACAGACTATTGAGAGCTTCCATTGCAAAGGGAGTTTTGCTTGGTGATAGCATTGGGCACAGACTGCTGAGAGCTTCCATTGCAAAGGGAGTTTTGCTGGTGATAGCACTGGGCACAGACTGTTGAGAGCTTCCATTGCAAAGGGAGTTTTGCTGGTGATAGCATTGGGCACAGACTATTGAGAGCTTCCATTGCAAAGGGAGTTTTGCTGGTGATAGCACTGGGCACAGAGTGCTGAGAGCTTCCATTGCAAAGGGAGTTTTGCTGGTGATAGCACTGGGCACAGAGTGCTGAGAGCTTCCATTGCAAAGAGTTTTGCTGGTGATAGCACTGGGCACAGACTGTTGAGAGCTTCCATTGCAAAGAGTTTTGCTTGGTGATAGCACTGGGCACAGAGTGCTGAGAGCTTCCATTGCAAAGAGTTTTGCTGGTGATAGCATTGGGCACAGAGTGCTGAGAACTTCCATTGCAAAGGGAGTTTTGCTGGTGATAGCACTGGGCACAGAGTGCTGAGAGCTTCCATTGCAAAGGGAATTTTGCTTGGTGATAGCATTGGGCACAGACTATTGAGAGCTTCCATTGCAAAGGGAGTTTTGCTTGGTGATAGCATTGGGCACAGACTGCTGAGAGCTTCCATTGCAAAGGGAGTTTTGCTGGTGATAGCACTGGGCACAGACTGCTGAGAGCTTCCATTGCAAAGGGAGTTTTGCTGGTGCTAGCATTGGGCACAGACTGCTGAGAGCTTCCATTGCAAAGAGTTTTGCTTGGTGATAGCATTGGGCACAGACTGCTGAGAGCTTCCATTGCAAAGGGAGTTTTGCTTGGTGATAGCATTGGGCACAGACTGCTGAGAGCTTCCATTGCAAAGAGTTTTGCTGGTTGTAGCACTGGGCACAGAGTGCTGAGAGCTTCCATTGCAAAGGACTAGGTTTTGCCTGAGCTGGCAAGAGGACTTCCACTTTTAGGAGTGATAAACTGAACTGAACTTCTCCCAACCCCAAGTCCTCCTGAAACAAGGAAAGAAATAAACAAGTTAGCTAATGTGAGAGGATTTATCTTGCAGCATTTGGAATTTGCCCCCTCCAGCAAGCAAATTCGTCAGCCAAGTCTGAGTGGTGAATGGTGAGGCTTAAAGGGCGCTACAAATCTTGTGCCTCAGCACACCCAGAATGAACCTTCAGGCTTCCAACCCTCTCTGAAATAATCCCAGGAAAGCCAGCTGACCTGTCAGGGGCTGTGCAGATGATAATGTAATACATGGTATTGATGAAGTAGTGGAGCTGTCACAAATGGTAAGGGTCATGGTAAAAATCAGCAGCGAGGAACCGATCCATTGCACCACAGCTGTAAAAGTAGCTGCATTTCATTCCTGCCATTTCATGTCTTCATCTGAATCAGGAGCTGGCAAGGTTGCCATCTCAGATGGGAAGCAGAGGAATTCAGGAGAGCCATCCCTGCTACCTGATGCAACAGCTGTGAAAACCACCCCAGCCAAATAAATCTGGCAACACAAGCTTGTGCAGCCTGGAGTGCCTGCAGGAGCCTGACCCACAGGCCTGACAAGGAGACAGGAAAGGAAAGGTTTAGGTCCTCGCTTTGGCTTGCAACACTGCAAAGCAAACTGTCCTCAAGGTCTGCCCAGGTGGCCAAAGAGAGCCTATGGCATCCTGGGCTGGCTCAGGAGCAGTGTGGGCAGCAGGACAAGGGAGGTTCTTCTGCCCTGTGCTCAGCACTGCTCACTGCGGAGTGCTGTGTCCAGTTCTGGGCTCCTCAACTGGAGAGAGATGTTGAGGTGCTGGAAGGTGTTTGGAGAAGGGCAGCAAGGCTGGGGAGGGGCCTGGAGCAGAGCCCTGTGAGGAGAGGCTGAGGGAGCTGGGGGTGTGCAGCCTGCAGCAGAGGAGGCTCAGGGCAGAGCTCATTGCTGTCTGCAGCTGCCTGCAGGGAGGCTGTAGCCAGGTGGGGTTGGGCTCTGCTGCCAGGCACCCAGCAACAGAAGAAGGGGACAGAGTCTTAAGTTGTGCCAGAGGAGGTCTGGGCTGGATGTTGTTAGGAAGTTGTTGTCAGAGAGAGTGATTGGCATTGGAATGGGCTGCCCAGGGAGGTGGTGGAGTGGCTGTGGCTGGAGGTGTTGCAGCCAAGCCTGGCTGGGGCACTTAGTGCCATGGTCTGGTTGGTTGGGCAGGGCTGGGTGCTAGGTTGGGCTGGATGATCTTGGAGGTCTCTCCCAACCTGGGTGATTCTGTGAAGTCACACAAGGTGAGCAGCTGAGGTTTCCCTGGTGAGCAAGACCTAAGGATGACTCTAGGGCAGAGGAAAGAGCCTCAAGTGATGCTATGATTCTATGGTGGGAGCTGCTTCTAAGTCCTCTGGAGGGGCTTTCTGTGCTACAGTTATCCAGCTCTTGTCTGAAACAGGATTAGTGCACCTGAGCTTGGCAAGCTTCAGAGCTGCATTCAAAAGATTTGTCTTGTAAGACTCCCAAATATGATGTTGCAGCTGCCAGAGAGCAGCACCTTCACCCAGCAGCAGGGCAAGCTGACCTCCACTTCCTGCCTAACTTGATGTTGGGTGACCTTGCTCCATTCAACTTGCCTCACCATTCCTCTTCCAGATGCAGAACATTTGGTTCCTTTTCCATTCCAGTTCTGGAATTGCATTGTAGTGTAATTGTCCCCCAGACCTGGGAAACATCCTGGGCTTCCATTTCCTCTGCTAACTTCTGGAGCTTTCACTTTAACTTTTGGCAGGTAAATGCTTGGGGCCCCCAGAATCATCCTTTGTGCAAAGCTGCATTGCAAACACATCAGTTGTGCAGGTAGCTCTGGCTCTGCTCTGAGAGGGTGAAGGGTTTGACATCACAGCTCCCTGCTGCTGGCTGCAGGAATGTGGTGGAGCAAAGCTGGACATGGGTAGAGTCAGGCTGGAGGTTAGGAAGAAGTTGTTCAGCATGAGAGTGGTGAGAGCCTGGCAGGGGTTGCCCAGGGAGGTGTTGGAAGCCTCATCCCTGGAGGTGTTTAAGGCCAGGCTGGCTGAGGCTGTGGGCAGCCTGATGTAGTGTGAGGTGTCCCTGGGCATGGCAGAGGAGTTGGAACTGCCTGATCCTTGTGGTCCCTTCCCACCCTGACTGATTCTATGATGGTTTAAGTCCAGGGTCCTTGCTCTTTCCACCTGCCACTAGGGACCACATTTGCTGTCTGCTCAAGGTGCCCAGCCCAGAGGGCAAGCAACAGCTCATAAGAGGGTGATCAGCTTTATGTTACTATCAGTTCTCTTTAAGCTTCTAGGACAGGATCAGGAGGTTCTGGCCTTGCAGAGCTCAAATCTGCTGTGAATGTGGCTTTCATAGGAACCTTTTCCAAGAGTATCCAGAGAATGATAGAATGGTTTAGGTTGGAAGGGACCTCAAAGCTCAGCCAGTTCAAGGCCCCCAGCATAGGCAGGGACAGCTTCCACTGGAACAGGTCACTCAAGGCCTCATCCAACCTGGTACTGAACACCTCCAGGGAGGTTGTGGAGCACAGAAGCACAGAATGAGTTCAAAGATTCTGTGCTTCTGTGCTCCACAACCTCCCTGGGCAACCTGTGCCAGTGTCTCACCACCCTCACTGCAAAGAACCCTTTCCTAACATCCAGTTTCAGTCTCCCCTCTGCCAGTTCAAGCCCATTCCTCCTCATCCTGTCATTACCAGACCTTGTCAATAGTCTCTCCTCAGACCTCCTGTAGCCCCCTTCAGATCCTGGAAGGCCACTCCAAGATCTCCTAGAAGCCTTCTCTTCTCCAGGCTACAGAGCCCAAACTCTCTCAGCCTGTCCTCATTGCAGAGCTGCTGCAGCCCTCTGAGCATCCTCGTGGCCTCCTCTGGACTGGCTCCTCCTTACTTCCAAATGACACCTAGCTGATACAAAGCCACTTTTCCACCTCCCACTCCCAGAGCACCATGAGCCTTAGATCTGTCTCAGTGTCTGGTGCTCACTGGGCAGTCAGAGGCAGTGCCCGCTGCAGCAGGCACACCTGGGGTGGTGCTCGGTGCCACCAAATGATGCACTGGCAGTACAGTCCTGCAGGGATTAGGATGGCTTTGACAGTGCTAGTGCAGCATGAATCACTCCCCCTCACACCTTGAGGCCTTCTGCTTGGTCTCTGAGCCAGAGGTGGACTCAGCTGCTCTCATGACCACATAGAAAACTGCCTGTCAGTGCAACCCTGGCACCACTTTCCTGTGTTTTATAGAATCACCCAGGTTGGAAGAGACCTCCAAGCTGATCCAGTCCAACCTAGCACCCAGCCCTAGCCAATCAACCAGACCACTAGCTTCACTGCCAGAGCCCAGCTCCTAGCTTGTGCCCTTGTGGGCAGTTTGATGAAAGCAAGAGAAAAAGATGGAATGGTACCTGTTCAGAGTGGGAGAAGGGGTAGAAAATGATCAGAAGGGAGAAAAGATTGAAATGAAGCTTCCAATGATGCAGTTTCCATGGCAACTACCCTTCCACCTACAGCTTTGATCCACTTTTTCAAGCAGCCATTGCAGGAAGTGCAGGGAACCACACCACAGCTGCAGATATCCTATTTCTAAGCCATGTCCTGATTAAATCCATTTATAGGACTGTCCTGAATGGCAGTGCCTGTAGGTTTTGGGTAGCCTGGGGGAGGTGTTCCTGCAGCACTGGATGTTCTCTGAGGCAGCACGTGGAGATGCAAGCCCCAGTAACTCTGCTGGAGGCAGGGTGAAGGAAGCACATCCCATAATTACTGCCGTGGGATGTGTCCCATTGTCCCGAGAGGATGTGTGCCACTGTGTCCAGTCTGTGGCACCCTGCCATGGATCCATTCAAAAGTAGTCTCCTCTGTGTCACAGCCCTCCTGGAGCCCCCTTCAGATCCTGCAAGGCCACTCCAAAGTCTCCTGGAAGCCTTCTCTTCTCCAGGCTGCACAGCCCCAACTCTCTCAGCCTGTGCTCACAGCAGAGCTGCTGCAGCCCTCTCAGCATCTTGGTGGCCTCCTCTGCACTGGCTCCAACACTTCCATGTCCTGCTTGTGCTGGGGGCTCCAGACCTGCCTCCGGGACTACAGGTGGGGTGTGAGGAGAGCAGAGCCAAGGGGCAGAATCCCCTCCCTTGCCCTGTGCCCACACTGCTCTTGCTGCAGCCCAGCACAGGGTTGTGTCTGGGCTGCACTCACACTGCAGGCTCCTGTGGAGCTTTTCATCAGCCCGTGTCAGAACAGCACTGATTTCACCAGATCTAGGTGATGTTCCTGAGGCTCCCTGGCTTTGTGAGGATGAGGAGGGCTGTATGAGGTGGGGCATGTTTGTTTGATCCAAGTAATGAGCAGGAAAGGGCTTGTGAGTAGGGAATGCCAGAGATGGAGCAGTGGATCATGGATGAAGGGAATTTTGGGTGCCTTGGGTGTTGAGCTGTGTGGGAAACAGGGAGGTATGGAGGCCAACTGCTGGGTGAATGTGGCTCTGGGTGTGTTATTTGCCAAGCACAATGCACAGAGGAGGAAAACTTATCTTGCATTTTTCACTGTCCCCATTTCATACATATGAGGCATTAATATTCATTCTAACTCCTGCATTACCCTTCTGGAAGGAGATTACTGGGGACTCACTATTTTCTTCCCATCCTATCTTCCAATTAGGATCCCTTCTTTTGCAAAAGAATAAGCTTTTGGTTGCCAGAGGCTTTGCAGCAAAGCTCCAGTCAGGGCTTTGGAACTCTGTTCTTCAACTTGCACTTCTCTCTCAAATGGAGTCTGAGCAATTATATCTATATATTTTAATGACAGATTAATCTTGCTGTGCTAAAGATGATTAGAGAGTCACCTGCCCAGTGTCAGAGAACACAAGAGCTGGCAGGTGATGTTTCCAGAAAGCTCCAAGGGGATGGGTGAGGAGAAGTCCTTACAAGTGCACTGCTGAGTCACCAGGGTTGATGTAACAACCTGCCAGGCTCTGGGGCTCTTGAAGGATAAACAAAAGGATCATAGAATCAGCCAGGTTGGAAGAGAGCTCCAAGCTCAGCCAGCCCAACCTAGCACCCAGCCCTGCCCAACCAACCAGACCATGGCACTAAGTGCCCCAGCCAGGCTTGGCTGCAACACCTCCAGCCACAGCCACTCCACCACCTCCCTGGGCAGCTACTTTAAACCTATTTCCATTTGTCCTGTCATTACCAGACCTTGTCAATAGTCCCTCCTGTAGCCCCCTTCAGATTCTGGAAGGCCACTCCAAGGTCTCTTCAAAGCCTTCTCTTCTCCAGGCTGCAGAGCCCCAACTCTCTCAGCCTGTGCTCACAGCAGAGCTGCTGCAGCCCTCTCAGCATCTTGGTGGCCTCCTCTGCACTGGCTCCAACACTTCCATGTGCTGCTTGTGCTGGGGGCTCCAGAACTGTACACAGTACTCCAGCAAACCCTTTCTTTTCCCTGTCCTCCATTGCTTCTCCTCTCTTTTCAATGGTTTGATTTGATTTTTCCTGACTACTGTGTGCTGTAAAGAATTGTCCCCAGCTGACCCTGCCCTAAAGAATTGGAATGGGCTGCCCAGGGAGGTGGTGGAGTGGCTGTGGCTGGAGGTGTTGCAGCCAAGCCTGGCTGGGGCACTTAGTGCCATGGTCTGGTTGCTTGGCCAGGGCTGGGTGCTAGGTTGGGCTGGCTGAGCTTGGAGCTCTCTTCCAACCTGCTTGGTTCTATGATTCTAAAGGAGGGGAGGATGGAAGAATAGAAATTCCACCCAAAACAAAAAAGAAGGAAAACCAAACCACAACCAAAGCCCAAACCACAAGCAACACAAGGGCAGAGCCAGCCCTCTGAGAGCCTAACTCTTCCCCCCACACACACATACACCTGCTAGTAAAGCAGCCCTTTGAAGTTGTTGGTGCTGTCAGTTACAAGAGCAGCATTTAACATCTAAAGGTTGGGTTTGGTCAGAGCTGTTACTTTTCATTGTTGGCCAGATTTGTTCCTTGACTCTGCTTGGCTCTGTGCCGAGCACTCCCTCTGCTCTTGCTTTATGTAGTGCTTGGGATTTAAGGATTTTCATTTATTAGGGTTTTTTGGCATTATATTTTCTTTCTCATCCCCTTCCCCCCCCCTCTCTTTGAAGGCCTATTGTGAAATGCTTTCCCTCTTTTCCTGCTCAGTGCATTGTCTTGTCACGTCTGACATTTATCTAGAGGGCACAGATGTCTCCTTACAGCTCTCTACAAGTGCCAAAGTGTTCTCAGTCTCCTCCTAGTCTGAAGTCACCACCAGCTGCAATCACCAGGATCCCTAAGAAGGTTGTTGGGTTAATTAGACTGGGCAGAAGGCTTCAGGGGGGGAAAGAAAATGGTACCTGGTCTGCCACAGCTCTTGTGGAGGTCATGGGGGGAAAGCAAAGGTGCAAAGAAGGTGACTCGAGGAAGTGTTTTGCCTCCCCTTGTTTTCCATCACAATAGGCTGGTTTGGATGTTCATTCAAAACCAAAGCAGAGCAAGGAAATCTTCCTGTGCATCTTGAATCATTGAATCAGCCAGGTTGGAAGAGACCTCCAAGCTGCTGCTGTTTGGTCCATCTCCATAGCAGTTAAATGTGCTGCCACCACAGTGTTTCTATCTCTGGCTGGGTTTTGGTTGCAGTTTGCTGGGCTCAAGATGTGTTCTGTATTCTGGATGGATCTCAGGACTAGGGAGGGAGAGAAGAAATGTTTCACTGCTGTTCTCTGCTGCTCCTTGATTGATATATATACAATCAACAGGGTTAGAAGAGACTTCCAAGCTCATCCAGCCCAACCTAGCACCCAGCCCTGCCCAACCAACCAGACCATGGCACTAAGTGCCCCAGCCAGGCTTGGCTGCAACACCTCCAGGGATGGTGACTCCACCACCTCCCTGGGCAGCCCATTCCAATGCCAATCACTCTCTCTGACAACAACTTCCCAACAACATCCAGCCTAGACCTGCCCTGGCACAGCTTGAGATTGTGTCCCCTTCTTTATAAGCTGGCATTCATTCCTCTGAGTGGAGCTGGGTTTTGTCAGCTCTCTTTCAACCAGAAGAGATTTTTCCATGAAGGCCTGTAAGACCCTCTGCAACTGAGAAACCCTGACCTGTCATTGGCACAGCCATGCCTGTTGTCCCCAGGGTCTTTAATTCCTGATGTGGGGGTGCACATCTTCACAGAGAGAGTGATTGGCATTGGAATGGGCTGCCCAGGGAGGTGGTGGAGTCACCATACCTGGAGGTGTTGAAGCCAAGCCTGGCTGGGGCACTTAGTGCCATGGTCTGGTTGGTTGGGCAGGGCTGGGTGCTAGGTTGGGCTGGCTGAGCTTGGAGCTCTCTTCCAACCTGGCTGATTCTATGATTCTGTGAATCTCTGAGGCAAGGTTTCATAGGCAGGGCAAGGTGACCCAGTTGTTAGGGCTCATTTCCAGCAGGGAGGATGCACAGCAGATTTCCACCAAGGCTCCCAGCAGCTTGCAGAGGGCACTCAGCAGAACGACCCTGTGCAAACACCGAGGTCACAAACTACCTTCCCATAGACTGAGCCTTTCCTCAACCTAACCAGATAATCCCTCAGCTAAACAATATTGACCTATGGGTTTCTGAGTCCAGTTTCTACTCCTGTTACATGTTTTCCTGATGTGTTTGTAGTGCTTCTAATGAATTATTTGCAATTGCCTATGTTTTTCTCCACCACCCCTTTCTTTTTTGGTGCCTTTTGTTTCTCTCCCAGCCTCAGTTACAAGATGTTGCATCTCAAGAGGCTACAAGGGTAAAAGCCTGTTAATAAATAATTAAGTGGTGGGGCTGTGGGGGTGTGGAGTCACATCTTGCCATCACAGGGCTGTAGTCTCCATGGTGACTCACCAGCGTGGACTGAGATGATCTCGCTGAGAGGAGGCAAGAGGAGGTCACACAGGGCAAAAACAATGTGTGAAGGGAAATTCTGCTTTCAGCAATTAAAGGCAGCACTACACTGGCTGAACAAGCTGGAAAGGTGGAAGCCTCTTCTTAGCCCTCTTCTTCCAGCTTCTCTTGCTTCCTGGATGTGTTTCAGGGTGGTTTGGCTGTGGTGCTTAGGGATATGGTTTAAGGTGAGTCTTGTAGAGTAGGGTTCTAGGTTGGGCTTGGTGCTCCTGAGGGGCTTTGCTAACCTGCATGGTGCTGTGATTTTGTCTGCCATTGTCTTGTGTTTTCATTCTCATCCAGAACCTCCAGCACTGAGTCTTTTCCACCCTCAGTTGCTCCCCTCTGCCAAGAAATGTTTTCTCTGTACCCACTGCCCCTCCAACCTTCCTCACCTGCAGCAATCCTGCCACCAAACCACACAGTCTCAGTCCTGATAGTGAGAGTGACTGATGTCTGGGCACAGCAAGCAGTGAGTAGTTTGCCAGGTGGCACCAAATTAAATCTTGAGACCTGGAGTCCAGAGGCTCCCACTGCTCTGTTCCTCTGTGCTCTTACTGCTATGACATGGGGTCATAGAAGCAGCCAGGTTGGAAGAGAGCTCCAAGCTCATCCACCCCAACCTAGCACCCAGCCCTGGCCAACCAACCAGACCATGGCACTAAGTGCCCCAGCCAGGCTTGGCTGCAACACCTCCAGCCACAGCCACTCCACCACCTCCCTGGGCAGCCCATTCCAATGCCAATCACTCTCTCTGCCCACAACTTCCTCCTAACATCCAGCCTAGACTTGTTGCCTTCCTCCTGGAGTCACCCTGCAGCCTGTGTGCACCATGCTCACACCTGCTCTTCATTACAGCCAGACTGGGAGAAGCTTTTGCTGTGCTTTTCTCCTTTTCTGGCAATCCTCAGAGGCAGTTTCATGGCCTGGCAGATGAAGTAGCCCTTCCCCATCTCCTAATCCACCTCTAAGTATAGCAAAGCCACTTCTTGCCCATTCAAAGCAGGAGTTTTCCAGTGAGAAGCAGTGAGCTCAGCAGTTCCAATGCCTGTCAAAGCACGTCCTTGCTCGGCAGCATGATCTAAACCCCCCTCAGCCTGTTATCAGCTTTCCATCTGCCTTAGCAGCTCCACCACTCAAGCATCCCAATCCCTCTGTTCCAGCCAACACAGTTTTCCCAAACCCTCACCTCTCCCATTGTGTTTCATGGGAACATGAGAGGTTTTTCAGCTTCCTTGTAATGCCAAGGATGTAAATCACAGTAATTGTCCCCCAGACCTGGGAAACATCCTGGGCTTCCATTTCCTCTGCTAACTTCTGGAGCTTTCACATTAACTTTTGGCAGGTAAATGCTTGGGGCCCCCAGAATCATCCCTTGTGCAAAGCTGCATTGCAAACACATCAGTTGTGCAGGTAGCTCTGGCTCTGCTCTGAGAGGGTGAAGGGTTTGACATCACAGCTCCCTGCTGCTGGCTGCAGGAACGTGGTGGAGCAAAGCTGGACATGGGTAGAGTCAGGCTGGAGGTTAGGAAGAAGTTGTTCAGCAGGAGAGTGGTGAGAGCCTGGCAGGGGTTGCCCAGGGAGGTTTTGGAAGCCTCATGCCTGGAGGTGTTTAAGGCCAGGCTGGCTGAGGCTGTGTGCAGCCTGATGTAGTGTGAGGTGTCCCTGCCCATGGCAGGGGAGTTGGAACTGCCTGATCCTTGTGGTCCCTTCCCACCCTGACTGATTCTATGATTCTCTTCCAGCCTAAGCCATAAGATGACTCATGAAGTGTCACAGCCCCAAGTTCATCCTGGGAATGGTTCCATTCCTTTTTGTTAGCACCAAATACCTGGGTAAGGCTGTGAAGGAGAAAAATCTTTCTCACCCTCCTTCCCAGCTCTGCTTTTTCCCTTGTCTTGTGCAGCAGAGCCTAAAAAGAAGGTAAAACATTGTCTGAGTGAGTTTACCACAGGGATAACACAGCACTTGAAGGAGTTTCAGACCTGTTTCTGTGCTGTCCTCCTGTAGATACTGCAGAGGTTATCAGAGATTGCTTCCTTACCCTTTCCACCTTCGTGCTCCTCTCCTCCTGGCAGACTGAGGGCAGAGCAGAAGAGAAAAGTGGATTAAGGACTACTTTTCTTCAGCCATCTGACATTTGTGTTTGCTTCCACACCTTTGAAATTCACCAGCATCAGCTGGGGGGCAGGGGGGAAGTCAGCAACCTGCAATTCAGGGCTTGAAGGGTAAAACAAAGAATAACTTTGGCAATTATGCTGCTTTTGAGGAGAAAAATGTTGCCTTTTTCTTTGCTTCTGAGACTGCCTATGGATTCTAACACTGAGTAGGCAGTTAAAATAGTCCATCTATTTTTAAGTGATGCTGGCAACCTAATTTTGACTCAGTAGTTCTGTGATGATGAAGGAAAAACAAGGGATGGGGGTGGGGGGGACCACAAAGACAACAAAAGAATAACTGCAAAGCACAAAATAAGCAGAAGTGGTTTCAGTGAGGTGTTTTGATCACCCCTGTGAGCTGTTTTCTTGCTGTGTGGGGTGTGACTGAGAAGCAGAAAGGGAAGGAATGGGAACCTTGACCCAAGCCCTTTCATCTGACTGCAGCAAAAACAGACACCAAGGGGGAAATAAACTCAGGTGATTGGAATTATTCCTGTGCTGACAAAGAGGTTTTCTGAGTGATGCAGGAAAGGATTCTTGATAAAGGAATTAAAAATGCCATGTCTTTGAATGGGGGAAAGTCAAGCAGTGGGGAATGGCTGAGAGCAGCCCTGAGGAACAGGACCTGAGGGTCTGGGGTGAGGAAAAGCTCAACAGGAGCCTGCAGTGGGAGTGCAGCCCAGACACAACCCTGTGCTGGGCTGCAGCAAGAGCAGTGTGGGCACAGGGCAAGGGAGGGGATTCTGCCCCTTGGCTCTGCTCTCCTCACACCCCACCTGCAGTCCTGGGGGCAGTTCTGGAGCCCCCAGCACAAGCAGGACATGGAAGTGTTGGAGCCAGTGCAGAGGAGGCCACCAAGATGCTGAGAGGGCTGCAGCAGCTCTGCTGTGAGCACAGGCTGAGGGAGTTGGGGCCTGGAGAAGAGAAGGCTTGGAGGAGACCTTGGAGTGGCCTTGCAGGATCTGAAGGGAGCTACAGGAAGGCTGGGGAGGGACTATTGACAAGGGCTTGTAATGCCAGGATGAGGAGGAATGGGTTTGAAGTGGCAGAGGGGAGATTGAAACTGGATGTTAGGAAGAAGTTGTTTGCAGTGAGGGTGGTGAGACACTGGCACAGGTTGCCTGAGGAGGTTGTGGAGCACAGAAGCACAGAATGTGATCTTTGAGGTTCTTTGCAGTGAGGGTGGTGAGACACTGGCACAGGTTGCCCAGGGAGGTTGTGGAGCACAGAAGCACAGAATGGGATTTTTGATCCCATTCTGTGCTTCTGTGCTCCACAACCTCCCTGGAAATGTTCAGAACCAGGTTGGATGAGGCTTTGAGTGACCTGTTCTAGTGGGAGGTGTCCCTGCCTATGGTGGGGTATTGGAACTGGCTGAGCTTTGAGGTCCTTTCCAACCTAAACCATTCTATGATATGTTCCCACGGATGCTGTAGTAGACTGTCAGCAAGCAAAGGGCCTTTGGATCTGCTCCCAAGGACTCCATCTCTCCCCTGAACCATCATCTGGGCTCTCTATGTGCTGCTGCTTGCTTTCAGAGTCAGGGTTGGAAGGGACCACAAGGATCAGCTAGTTCCAACCTATGGCAGGGACACCCCACCCTTGTCAGCTGCAAACCTGCACAAGGAGCTGTGCCTCTGTGTTAGGAAAAGGGTAGGGGGGAAGAAGAGGAAAACCAAGCCATGCTGATGACTTTGCAGCCTGGTACTTCATACTAGCACACAGCACTCTGAGAGATGATCAGCTCCAGCAAACCCTGCATAGGAAGCACTATCCCCACCTGTGGAAACACAAAGGTTACAAGCAATTGTGGCTAAAAAGAAATGCAATTACAACGAGGAGGGAGTGGGGAAATTCACTTTCCTGCATGTGCATAAAGCATCAGGAAAAGATGTTTTCATCCTAAATCAAGAAGGCCTGGAGCTGAGTTTTATTCTGCACTTAGGCTCAGTAATGATCTCCATCACCTGTTATGCATCTCTCTGGGAGGAAAAAAGAAATGAATGTACTCTTCTCCATCTCACCTCAAAGGGTCTCCACTCCTAGGCAATCATTTGCTCAGATGCAGAGAAATAAGCTACAGGAAGTAAATGTTTTACTTTCAGCATCTAAAATTCTTCTTCTCTCTGTTTCTTTTTTTTCTCCCTTTCTCTGTCTTCCAAGATCAGATTTCCTCTGCATTGCTCATTCAGATTCAGCCTTTCAGTAGTAGCTTCAAACCCAGGGACTGGGTTTGGTCTTGTTTGCAAATTCTCATTTGGTCTCAAATGGTCTCGTTCAGCTAATCTCAATCATAGGATCAGCCAGGTTGAAAGAGACCTCCAAGATCATCCAGTCCAGCCTAGCACCCAGCCCTGCCCAACCAACCAGACCATGGCACTAAGTGCCCCAGCCAGGCTTGGCTTCAGCACCTCCAGCCACAGCCACTCCACCACCTCCCTGGGCAGCCCATTCCAATGCCAATCACTCTCTCTGACAACAACTTCCTAACAACATCCAGCCTAGACCTGCCCTGGCACAACTTGAGGCTGTGTCCCCTTGTTCTGGTGCTGGCTGCCTGGCAGCAGAGTCCAACCCCACCTGGCTACAGCCTCCCTGCAGGCAGCTGCAGACAGCAATGAGCTCTGCCCTGAGCCTCCTCTTCTGCAGGCTGCACACTCCCAGCTCCCTCAGCCTCTCCTCACAGGACTGTGCTCCAGACCCCTCCCCAGCCTTGCTGCATGGAAGCCTGAGGGCTCTCTTGTGCTATCTTTTTCTTTGCTGCAGTTCCTCTGATTCTATGCAGTGACCTCCAAATGGAGCGTGTTGGCCTTCTGCCTGCAAGGCAGAGTGCATCTTGACCTCCTGAGGCTGTTCTGAGAGTGGGGTCAGCTGAGGAACATCTCCTTAAGGTTAAGTGGCTAGAAGGGCCTGGTTTGGCAGGAGGCACAAGGACTCAGTGCAGCACACATGCTCTTGTCACACAGAACATTGCTCCTGCACAAGGGAGGCAGAAAGTGCTTCGGCAGCCCTGAAAAGCCTTTTTGTTAAGAAGAAAATGGCCTCAGAACTGAAACTATTGCCTGAGCCTGTCACTGGCTCAAACACAAAGGGTGAAGCTATTGAAAAAATGGTTCTTTCTTTCACTGAATTTTCCAGGCTGAGCTCCAGCAGAGGAGAGGAGCACCACCAGTGTGTGCATCAGCCAGCAGCTGGGACCAGCACCCCGAGCTTTCTTCAGGATGCTTTTTTGGGGTCAGCAGTGGCCAGAACAAGGAGGAGAGGAAGACTGAGGTATGGCAGGAGAATGGAGAGAGCCAACTGTCTGGTCTGTAAGGTCTTCTCTTGCCTTAGGTAGCAGGTACAGCTGAGCCAAAGCCCAAGAGCAGACCTGTGGTGGGTTGTGGATAAGAGATGAGCATCCCCTCACAGTGGCTCCAGCTCAGGGCTGTGCCATCCCATCTGGTGGGAAAACACAGCTGCTTTCTGAGCAAATAGTATGGCATTGACAGGCAGCTCTCTGGCTTAACAGAGGGCTGACAGTGTGTAAAGCCTTTCAGCAAGGAAACTGCTGCAGAGCTTGCCCAGGCAGGCTGAAGTGGCTGCAGAAATACTGATGCCTCACTGATCACCCAGCCTTAGATCTGTGGTAAGGCAGAAGTCACTGCCACCTGATCTGCTGGCCTGTGAGATGTGAAGCAGAGAGCCTATGCCCTGTCTGGAGCTGACAAGATGTGTCAGCCTAATGAGCAACAGCATCTGTGTGACACCTCTGTTGGCTGCCCCAGGACAGCACCAAGATGCTCAGAGGGCTGCAGCAGCTCTACCGTGGGGACAGGCTGAGAGAGTTGGAGGTGTGCAGCCTGGAGGAGAGAAAGCTTTGAGGAGACCTTGGAGTGGCCTTGCAGTATCTGAGGAGGGCTACAGGAGGGACTATTGACAAGGTCTGGTAATGAGAGGATGAGGAGGAATGGGTTTGAAGTGGCAGAGAGGAGATTGAAACTGGATGTGAGGAAGTTGTTTGCAGTGAGGGTGGTGAGACACTGGCACAGGCTGCCCAGAGAGGCTGTGGAGCACAGAAGCACAGAATGGGATCAAAGATCTTCAATCCCATTCTGTGCTTCTGTGCTCCACAACTTCCCTGGGGGTGTTCAAGGGCAGGCTGGATGAGGCCTTGAGTGACCTGTTCTAGTGGGAGGTGTTGCTGCATATGTTGGGGGGTTGGAACTGGCTGAGCTTTGAGGTCTCTTCCAACCTAAACCACTCTGTGATTCTATGGTTTCACCTGAGCACATAAACCCAGGGGAACCTCAGCTGTTGTACTACTCCCCTAGATCCTGCCTATCACTTCTACTCTCAGCAGTGACTGAACTCCTGTCTGTACTACTGAGCACAAGTACCAGTGTCCTAGTTTTGTCTCTCTCTCCTGCCTCCTTCCCTGTTCTTCTCACTGTGCACAGATTTAACCTCGGGTCAAGAGCTGAAAATACTCTCTGGGCTAGAGGCACAGATTCCTTTGGTGGGCCTATGTTCACCCACATCTGCTCCAGCTCTGTAGTAGAAAAGGCACCTCTGAAGACTGGCAGTGATTTGTAGCTGGAATTTCAGTCAGAGGATCTGTTCTCCTGCTGCCAGGTTGGTTGTAAGAAAGCCAGGGTGGAGTGCTGACTTGAAACCCATGATCCAAGAAGGAAACAGTGAAAGGAAAGGTAGCAGAAGGAATGGATGCTGAGGGAAAAAACCAAACTCTCCAGCCTAGCCCAGCATGCAGGATGTCTTGGAAGGATCATAGTCAGGATTGGAAGGGACCACAAGGAGCAGCCAGTTCCAACCCCCCTGCCATGCCCAGGGACACCCTACCCTAGAGCAGGCTGCCCACAGCCTCAGCCAGCCTGGCCTTAAACACCTCCAGCCATGGGGCCTCAACCACCTCCCTGGGCAACCCATTCCAGCCTCTCACCACTCTCCTGCTCAACAACTTCCTCCTCACATCCAGTCTGAAGGATGGAGCACTGCATCCCAGAAGCACATCTGCCCTCTGCAGCTGCTGCTGAACTGAGTGATGAATTTTACAGGCTGAGCTTGCTGACCCTGTTCTGCTGTATTTAATCCATCAGCAGGATCTCAGAGCTCCCAAGATATGCCAATTCAGCAAGAAGAGGAGGGAAATTACCTGTGGCTTGTTTCTCCCAGGTGGGAGCTCTGTCCTTGTCCTGCTTGCCTACTTCTTTTCTCCCAGGAAGCTCTTTGCTGAGCCATGCAGGTCACGATGAGCACACACCTGGTAACTGTTAGAGGAGTGCCAGGGGTTGCTGTGGACAGCACCACCTTTGAAAGCCATTCACCAGTCCCAGAATAAAGAATAGGAGAAAATAATGAGAAGGAAGAGTAGAAATGAGGGAATGAATGAGGAGGAGGCCATAATCTTGACCAACTTCAGTCACATGCTGTGCTTGCCCTGTTCTTTCATTGGTTATACTGGAAATGATACAGACAGCAAGCACCAGCACCTGCCCTCCTGCATCCACCACCTTCCCACAGGTGGCTGCTTAAGTGGGCATTGCTGTTGCCCCCAGCCCACCCTGGTCAAGTTTGACCTATCACCAAACCCTGCTAATTAACTAACCTATGTTAGTGCCTCATCCACCACCCCCCTGGGCAGCCCATTCCAATGCCAATCACTCTCAGACAACAACTTCCTCCTAACATCCAGCCTAGACCTGCCCTGGCACACCTTGAGGCTGTGTCCCCTTCTTCTGGTGCTGGCTGCCTGGCAGCAGAGCCCAACCCCACCTGGCTACAGCCTCCCTGCAGGCAGCAATGAGCTCTGCCCTGAGCCTCCTCTGCTGCAGGCTGCACCCCCCCAGCTCCCTCAGCCTCTCCTCACAGGGCTGTGCTCCAGGCCCCTCCCCAGCCTTGCTGCCCTTCTCCAAACACCTTCCAGCACCTCAACATCTCTCTTGAATTGAGTAGCCCAGAACTGGACACAGCACTCAAGGGATGGCCTGAGCAGTGCTGAGTACAGGGGCAGAAGTACCTCCCTTGTCCTGCTGCCCACACTGCTCCTGAGCCAGCCCAGGATGCCATTGGCTCTGCTGCCCACCTGGGCACTGCTGCCTCCTCTGCAGCTCCTCTCTCCCAGCACCCCCAGCTCCCTCTCTGCCTGGCTGCTCTCAGCCACTCTGTCCCCAGCCTGTAGCACTGCTTGGGGTTGGTGTGGCCATAATGCAGAACCTGACACTTGAACTTGTAAGCACTCCTGGCACTGCACTGTGCCCACCTGTGCACCCTGCCCAGGTCTCTCTGCAGAGCAGTCCTGCCCTCTAACAGATCCCCACATGCTCTCAACTTGATGTTGTCTGCAAACTTATTAATGGTGGACATTTCCTCACATCTTAAATTAGCTCAGTGCAATCTGCTTGCACTGCATTAGTCTGCACAGGGGGTGGTGTGCTCCTGCTGCTTTCCCCTGATGAACCTTGGCTAAAGAATCCCCTCTGGCTGCTCTGCTAAAAGCTTGAGGTGTTTGAAGCAAGAAGATCTGAGGGGTTGGATAAAATGTCAAGTTGTGGAAGCTTAATATGTAATTGCACCTCAGCAGAGCAACCCTACCTGCCCATATCTGTGCTCTCTGCCTGGAGCTAATGCAAAGTAATCAGAGAAGCAGAGAATCAGTCAGGGTTGGAAGGGACCACAAGGATCAGCCAGTTCCAAATCTCTTCAGGCAGGGACACCTCACACTAGATCAGGCTGGCTACAGCCTCCTCCAGCCTGGCCTTAAACACCTCCAGGGATGAGGCTTCCATCACCTCCCTGAGCAACCCCTTCCAGGCTCTCACCACCCTCATGCTGAACAACTTCTTCCTATTATCCAGTCTGAATCTCCCCAGCTCCACCTTTGATCCATTCTCCCCCAGTCCTATCACTACCTGACAGCCTAAAAAGTCACACAGTCATAGAATGGCTTAGGTTGGAAGTGACCTCAAAGATTATCAGCCAGTTCCAACTTTCTTGGCATGGGCAGGGACACCTCACACTAGGTCAGGCTGACCACAGCCTCATCCAGCCTGGCCTTAAACACCTTCAGGGATGAGGCTTCCACCTCCTCCCTGGGCAACCCCTGCCAGGCTCTCACCACCCTCATGCTGAACAACTTCTTCCTAACATCCAGTCTCAATCTCCCCATTTCCAGCTTTGTTCCATTGCCCCCAGTCCTATCACTCCCTGAGAGCCTAAAAAGTCCCTCCCCAGCTCTCTTGTAGCCCCCTTGAAGCTACTGGAGCTGCTGTAGCTCTCCTTGTTTCATTGCCAGATGAGTTAAATTGCATTGTTATGTCTTTCTCACGAGCCAAGAACATGTGCCCAGAGTGCTACCTCAGCTCTTCTGAGGGTTGGTAACTTGTTAGGCTGCTCTTGCTTGATCATATGTCAGAGCCTGGAGTCCTTCACAGCTGTCATGAAGTCCTTGGGTTTGTGGCTCTGAGATGTATTTCTTACCTGCAAGGACTTGTGGCTGCATACAGCAGAGGTATTTTTATCTTCACCCAGCTTTTTGTTTTCTTGGCTGGAAGGGGGCAGCTTGGCTGCTTTTTATTGATCAGGAAAGCCAGTGTACACCTCCCAGGAGACCAGAACCTTCTGATTCAAGCCCTTCTGAGCCCTCTGGCAAGCCACTAAAAATCAAGACAGCAATTCAAACCAAACCCAACTCCAAGCCACCTCAACTAACTGGCTCTCCAGCCACTCACTGCCCAGCCTGGGTCTGTGCTTGGCATTGCCTCGACCCAGCTGCAGGACCTTGCCCTTGGGCTTGTTGAACCTCCTGAGGTTGGCTTGTGCCCACCTCTGCAGCCTGTCCAGGTCCCTCTGGATGGATCCCTGCCCTCCAGCCTGGCTGCTGCACCAGGTGTGGGCAGCAAACTTGCTGAGGCTGCACTCAGTGCCTCTGTCCATGGCCCCCACTGAGATGTTGAACAAGACTGGTCCCAAAACTGATCCCTGAGGGACTCCACTTGTCACTGACCTCCACTTGGCCATGGAGCCATTGACAGCCACTCTTTGGGTGCAGCCATCAAGCCACTTCTGTATCCATCTAGTGGCCCTCTGAGCATCCTCATGGCCCTTCTCTGGACACACTCCAGCATTTCCACATCCCTCTTGTCATAGGAGCTCCAGAACTGGATGCAGTACTCCAGGTGGGGTCTCAGCAGAGTGGAGTAGAGAGGGAGAATCACCTCCCTCTCCCTGCTGGTCACACTGCTGCTGCTGCAGCCCAGGCTCTGCTTGGCTTTCTGGGCTGCAAGTGCACACTGCTGGCTTAGTGCCATGGTCTGGTTGATTGACCAGGGCTGGGTGCTAGGTTGGACTGGCTGAGCTTGGAGCTCTCTTCCAACCTGGCTGATTCTATGCTAACAAACACACAGGCAAGAATAAAAGCAACAAATCTGTTTCCCTGCTAATCTCTCTCCATTATTAGGACATGGCTGCTTTGCTTAATGGCCACAAATGAATCCAATGGGAACTCAGACAAAAACAAATGTGAAGTTTCTGTTCTGTTTATAGATTGAATCATTGGTGAAAGTATTTCCAGTGTGGTTGGCATCAAGACAGTGAAGTAGAAGCTCTGCCTCTCATGAGCAGGGATTTACCACAGCCACTCTCTCTGACAACTGCTAAGAGGTAGTTTTTTCTCCCCCCTGGAGCCAACTTCCCTTGGCTCAGTGGTGGCTCCAGCCTGCAGCAGAGAGAGTTTGTGTTAGGCTCTGTGTACAAACACACATCAGAATGAATCACACCTTGCACTGGTTTAGTAAACCAATAGGTTTTATTAACTCAACAATGAGATTAAAATGGATTAAAACAGGAGAGGGGCCCTAGGGCTGCACTAGTAATTTAGCCCTGATTTCTGCAGCAAGTGAGATTCACTTTGGTTTTAAAGCCTGATTGGGCTCCTCTCAGGACTGCTGAAGTGTTTTCTCCATGGGGATAAACCAGAGAGGATAAAGGCAAACCTCAGAGCCACATAGCACTGCAGAGAGGGCAAGCAAACAAGCCAGCTTCAAGCAGAGTTGGGACCCTTTAGTGTTAACCCAGACCAAGAAGCCAACACCTTTCCTTGGCAGAAGTTCTGAAGCCTCCTGTGCTGAAACACCCAAAGAGGCACACAGGGCTGCAGGGACTGGAGAGTGGTGGTGAATGATGCCACTTCCAGTTGGCAGCTGGCACCAGTGGTGTCCCCCAGGGATCAGTGCTGGGCACAGTCCTGTTTAATGTCTTCACTGATGATCTGGATGAGGGATTTGATTCCAGCATCAGTAAGTTTGGAGATGACAGCAAGTTGGGAGTAAGTGTGGATCTGTTGGAGGGCAGGAGGGCTCTGCAGAGGGACCTGGATAGACTGGACAGATGGGCACAGTCCAGTGCCAGGAGTTTTAACAAGTCCAAGTGCCAGGTTCTGTGCTTTGGCCACAACAACCCCATGCAGTGCTGCAGGCTGGGGACAGAGTGGCTGGAGAGCAGCCAGGCAGAGAGGGACCTGAGGGTGCTGGTTGGCAGCTGAACCTGAGCCAGCAGTGTGCCCGGGTGGCCAAGAAGGCCAGTGGCATCCTGGATCAGGAATAGTGTGGCCAGCAGGACCAGGCAAGTCCTTCTGCCTGGTAGGTAGGGTGTAGAGGCCAGCAAACTGGCAGAGGTTGACAAAGAGCTGCATCTAACAATCTGCAGTCAGGCAGACTCCTGTTTTGCCTGCCCAGAGCCCCTGCCCAAGTGCTTTTTGGACCCAAAGTGGAAATTCCCCTTACTGCCCAGGTGGCCTTGAGCCCAGCCCAGTAAAAACCAGTTTTGCAAGGGTTTGCTTATGGGGTAAGGAAGCCTAATAGACAGGGCTGGAGGAGACCCCCCAAGGAAGAATCTTCTCCTCCTGAGCTGAGGAAACTACCACAAACAGTATTCAGTTCCTTCAGGATGGGGTATTTTTGGGGGTATAAATTGTGACTAACCATTGAGTTATGCCATGCACAGGCAATACAATTAAGCAACTACTCAGTGACTTACCACAGATGAAGCTAAAATAAATCCAGCTGTCCCCTCCTGAGCTAATCCACCACGAAGCACTCGATCAGTAACCACCCATCTGAGCCGGCAGCTGCCCACGTTGGTCCTTCTCACCTCCTCCTGCTTTCTGGGAGAGGTTGGATTTGAGCTGCCAATACCACTCCTCCCCATCACTGTAATGATGGCATTCATTATTATTGCTCTTTGGTACTGGAGCAGTACAGGAAATGCTTGTTCTGTCTGGGGGAGTTTGCAGGATTTGGGGATTCATAGGATCATAGAATCAAACAGGTTGGAAGAGAGCTCCAAGCTCAGCCAGCCCAACCTAGCACCCAGCCCTGCCCAACCAACCACACCATGGCACTAAGTGCCCCAGCCAGGCTTGGCTGCAACACCTCCAGGCACGGCCACTCCACCACCTCCCTGGGCAGCCCATTCCAATGCCAATCACTCTCTGTGACATCCAGCCTAGACCTGCCCTGGCACAGCTTGAGGCTGTGTCCCTTTCTTCTGGTGCTGGGTGCCTGGCAGCAGAGCCCAACCCCACCTGGCTACAGCCTCCCTTCAGGGAGCTGCAGACAGCAATGGGCTCTGCCCTGAGCCTCCTCTGCTGCAGGCTGCACACCCCCAGCTCCCTCAGCCTCTCCTCATAGCCTCCCCAACCCTAAAAGCACAGGACAGAGGAACTCTCACAACTGATTTAGATCCCTTGAAAATACTCTGTTTGGGTTCTGAAACAAAACCACAGTTACCTTAGCTGCTGAAAATGAGGAAAATGCCATTAAAAGGAAAAAAAATTGGTTTCCTCAAACATGAAAATGAATTTGAAGTGAGCTCCTGTGCACAGAGTTTTGTACTGACCTGCTGCCATTCACCAACAGAGGAAAACATCTCATCTGCAACTTGGCAGCTTCTCATTTGCTATTAAATGTTTCTGCAGCAGCACAGGCAAAGTTGCATGAGAAGTTATTGCTGATGTTCTCCAGAAGAGGAAGTAATGACCTGAAGGAGTTAGGCATGAGCAGAGCTTCAGAATCTGAAACTTCGTGGATAGCAAGAGAGGGGAGTCTGCCCCTTGGCTCTGCTCTGCTCAGACCTCACCTCCAGCCCTGCTTCCAGTTCTGGTGTCCCCAGCAGAAGGAGGGCACAGAGCTGCTGGAGTGAGTCAGGTCAGAGGAGGCCACAAAGGTGCTCCAAGTGCTGGAGCAGCTCTGCTGTGAGCACAGGCTGAGGGAGCTGGGGGGGTGCAGCCTGCAGAGGAGAAGGCTCCAGGGGAACCTCAGACCTGCTGCCAGTGCCTGAAGGGATCCTGCAGGAAGGCTGCAGAGGGACTTGTGCTGAGGGGGTCTAGAGACAAGACAAGGGGGAATGGTTTGGAGCTGAGGCAGAGCAGGTTGAGAGTGGAGCTGAGGAAGAAGTTCTTCAGCATGAGGATGGTGAGACTCTGGCACAGGCTGCCCAGGGAGGCTGTGGCTGCCTCCTGCCTGAGGCAGGTTGGATGAGTCCCTGAGCTGCTGAGTCTGGCTGTCCCTGGGCATGGTGGGGGGGTTGGAGCAGCTGAGCTCTGAGGTCCCTTCCAACCTGAGCCATTCCAGGATTCTGTGACTGTTGGTAGCTCCACAGGTCACACAGAGAGAGGCTGCAACTCTGCAGCTGTGAGAGAGCTGTGAAGAGCTCTCCAGAATTGCATTCCAGGATACAGAAATCTATTTTTATACAATTACTGAATAATTACCAAGCCCTTACTCATCCTTTGAGTTCTCTGAAGGTGTTTATTTGGAATGAAGCTGATCTTAACTACCCTTAACCCACTTCTGTCCCTTTTAGTCAGGTGCTGTTCATCTCAGCTCAAACCCAGCCTCTGAAGCTTGGGCAGCTGATGCAGGCTTGGCTTGCCATGGAGTTCAATCTGTGAACTTGGCAACTGCAAGAGCAAATGACTCATCCCCCAGTTCCTTTCCATCTCTTAGCTCAGACACATTCATCTTGAGAAGAACTGTGGGAATAATTGTTTCTCAGGGGTTGGTGGCAGCTCTGGGTGGGTAAGAATACCATAAATCACATTCAAACCCTGAGTCTTGGCTCCCTTTGCCATCCTGCTTTTAAAAGGTTGCATCTAAGGAGGGTTTTCTGCTCATTTCGGGCATGGTGAACTTCTCTGACCCTTATTTCTTTGTCTCTTCACCCTAAAACCTTGGGGGATGCAAAGCCTTCTTGTCACTGACTGTCATCAACTGCTTAGGGATATTAAAGTGTATCTTGTAAGCTGGGCTTGGTGATTCTCAGGGTCTTTTCCAGCCTGGATGTTTCTGTGATCCCTCCATGAATGCCCTGACTTTGTTCCCTTTGCCTGATGCTTTTGTCTGCTGAAAGCAGTGATGCTGAGGCTCATCAGGTCCTTACTGTGAGCCTCAGCAACAGCAGCAGCTCTAAAAGGAGAGTGTGCAGACCACTTGTTCAGCCACCCATAGAGGTATTTAGTGATGGCTGCACCAGCAACCCCAAGAAGCAGCAAAAATTCTTTGTCTTGAAGAGTATTCACAAGCCCTGGAGATGTAAGGATGCCTGTGGCAAATTGCCTCAGTTCCTGGCTTTGCTGAAAGGAAGTGATCCACCAAACTCACAGGATCACAAAACCATCCAGGTTGGCAAAGCCCCTCAGGGGCACCAAGTCCAACCTAGAACCCTGCTCTACAAGATTCATCTTAAACCATAGCCCTGAGCACCACATCCAAACCACCCTGAAACACATCCAGGCTGGGTGACTCCACCACCTCCCTGGGCAGCTCATTCCACTCCCTGACCACTCTCTCCATGAAACACTTTGTCCTAATGTCCAATCTAAACCTCCCCAGCTTCAGCTTGAGGCCATTCCCCCTTGTTCTGTCTGCAGTTCCCTGTGAGCAGAGCCCAGCAGCAGCCTCTCCACAGTGTCCCTTCAGGTAGCTGTAGGCAGCAGTGAGCTCTCCTGTCCCCAGCAGCCCCACATGCACCACACCCCTTCACTCGACACCGTTGTGGGCTCCTACCTGTTGGGACAGTGGCCAAAGGATGCTGAAGGAGCTTCCACTTCATGCATGAATGGCAAAGCCTCTCCCCTTAGCCTCCTCTTTTTCAAACTGGACAGCCCCAGAACTCCACCAGACAAAGGGTAGAAATCAGCTCTTGGGTTCTGCTGGAGCTGCTGAATTAAAAAGGCCAATCGTAGACAAAGGTCTTTGACCCTGCACAAAGCAACAGGGGGCAGGGGGAATAGTTCAGAGGATCAGGGAATGCCAGGGGCTGGAGGGGTCCTCCAAAGCTCATCTGGTCCAGCTGCCCTGCCAGAGCAGCATCACCTAGAGCAGATCATACTGGAATGCATCCAGGTGGGTCTTGAATATCTGCAGAGAGGGAGACTCCCCAGCCCCCCTGGGCAGCCTGTGCCAGGGCTCTGTCAGCCTCACAGGGAACAAATTCTCCCTCATGTTCACATGGAACCTCCTGTGGCTCAAATACCCTTGTGGGTATTCAGTGCATACCCCCAAAGGTTTTGGGAATGGCCTGGACAAGCTCAGTCCAACAAGTCTCTGGTTCATAGCTGGGTTCTCCAGATGGCATCAATAGATCACAGAGAGTCAAAGAAAGCCTCCCCAGATGCAAATTCCTCTTCACATTTTACCTAATTTATGCAAATCAGCTCATTCAGTCTTCCACCTAATCCTCTCTGGAGTTGCTCCAAGGTTTGAAAGGGAAAGATATTCTTCTGGCAAAATGTATGTAATCCATATTAATTGCTTCTGATGGAGCTGAGTGGGCTGGGCAGCTACCCCAGCAGCTGGGGCTCTAATCGCTTCCCCTCGCCAGCAGCCCTGCCTCGGCTCCGCAGACCCTCACTCTCTGCCCCTACCTGCTGAGCTCAGCCACGGGGGGGCTCCTGCTAGGGGGCTGGCAGGCAGATCTCAGGAGGGGACTGATCAGTGTTGAGCAGGTTTAAGGAGAGAGCTGGTATGTGGGCAACAGCTCAGATCAGCTTGGCTACCCAGGGTGGGATAGAGGGCAGCAGGAGGGAAGAGTGTGTCCAGAAGATTGAGGGAGGTTCTCCTCCGCCTCTGCTCTGCCCTGGTGAGACCTCAGCTTGAGTACTGTGTTCAGTTTTGGACTCCCCAGTTGAAGAGGGACAGGGATCTGCTGGAGAGGGTCCAGCAGAGGGCTATGAGGATGATGAGGGGACTGGAGCACTGCCTGGTGAGGAGAGGCTCTGAGGAGTGACAGGTTGGACTGGATGATCTTGCAGGTCTCTTCCAACCTGGTTGATTCTATGACTCTATGAATTATGATTCTATGATTCTATGAATTATGATTCTATGACTCTATGAATTATGATTCTATGATTCTATGAATTATGATTCTATGACTCTATGAATTATGATTCTATGACTTTATGATTCTATGACTATGATTCTGTGACTATGATTCTATGACTATGAATTATGATCCTATGACTCTATGAATTATGATTCTATGACTCTATGATTCTATGGCTATGAATTATGATTCTATGATTCTATAACTCTATGAATTATGATTCTGTGACTCTATGATTCTATGAATTATGATTCTATGACTCTATGACTCTGAATTATGATTCTGTGACTCTATGATTCTATGAATTATGATTCTATGACTCTATGACTCTATGAATTATGATTCTGTGACTCTATGATTCTATGAATTATGATTCTATGACTCTATGAATTATGATTCTGTGACTCTATGATTCTATGAATTATGATTCTATGACTCTATGAATTATGATTCTGTGACTCTATGATTCTATGAATTATGATTCTATGACTCTATGACTCTATGAATTATGATTCTGTGACTCTATGATTCTATGAATTATGATTCTATGACTCTATGAATTATGATTCTGTGACTCTATGATTCTATGAATTATGATTCTATGATTCTATGACTCTATGATTCTATGACTCTGATTCTATGACTATGAATTATGATTCTATGACTCTATGAATCTGTGACTCTATGACTCTATGATTTTATGATCCAGGGATATTTAGTCTGGAGAAGAGGAGGCTAAGAGGGGACCTAATAAGTGTTTATAGAAGTCTACAACTACCTGAAGGGACATTGTGGAGAGGCTGCTGCTGGGCTCTGCTCACAGGGAATTGCAGACAGAAGAAGGGGGAATGGCCTCAGGCTGAGACTGGGGAGGTTTAGATTGGACATTAGGAAAAAGAGAGTGGTCAGGGAGTGGAATGAGCTGCCCAGGGAGGTGGTGGAGTCACACAGCCTGGATGTGTTTCAGGGTGGTTTGGCTGTGGTGCTTGGGACTATGGTTTAAGGTGAATCTTGTAGAGCAGGGTTCTAGGTTGGGCTTGGTGCCCCTGAGAGGCTTTGCCAGCCTGCATGGTGCTGTGATTCTGTGTAAATCTCTGAGGGCTGGGGGTCAGGAGGAGGGGACAGGCTCTGCTCACTGCTCTCTGGGATAGGACAAGCAGCAATGGATGGAAGCTGCAGCACAGCAGGTTCCAGCTCAACACAAGGGGCAACTTTCTGACTGTAAGAGTCCTGGACCGCTGGCAAAGGCTGCCCAGAGAGGTTGTGGAGTCTCCTTCTCTGGAGCCTTTCCAGGCCTGTCTGGATGTGTTCCTATGTGCCCTGAGCTAGACTGTGTGGCCCTGCTGTGGCAGGGGGGTTGGGCTGGATGATCTCTTTGGATCCCTTCCAACCCCTGACCTCCTGTGGAAGTGTGAGTGGAGGAGGCTTAGTGATGGAGCTGCTTGGGCTGCACTAGGGATGCTGTGCTCTGCACAGCGATGCCGTGGCAGAGCTGTGAGGGAAGGTCAGACTGAACCACAGTGAGAGGCTGAAATGCACCTTCTCACCCCTCTGAGAAAGGGGGAGAGGCAGATATGGCAGGAGAGAAGAGAAGTGGTCAGCAGAGCATCTCTACTGGGCTAAGCCACATGCATGAGAACGCACTGAGATATCTGTTGGATGGACTCCAAGGCAGCCTGAGCAGGAGCAGCACCAGCATGAAGCATTGATGTGCTCCAGCACCTTTCTCCTCTCCATCCTGAGCCATGAGAAGAGGATTTCTAGAAGAATACATGGAAAGAGAAGAAAATGATTGAGCTGGGAAGCCTCTCAGAATTATCTGTTTGCTAAGAAGCTATCAAATTATGTTTGGGCATATTGACTTCAGCCTGTCCTTGTTTCAATGTTTGTGTGTCATCTTGGGGAGCTGTTTGTAACCACACACTGCTGCTTATGGATTTCTTAGCCCTTTCCCTCGTGTCTGGATGGCTGTGATCAGATACAGAGATAACCCAGAGAGATCAGCCCTGAGATCAATGAATTAGGCATTTAATACATTGATATTTCATCACTTGCCTCTGTGGAGAGAAAAGATTAATATGGCAGCGGTAAAACTGTTCTGTGCCACTTTGTTATACCTGGCAGGGTTTAGAATAACTCCCTCACAGGCTGGGATCATCTGAGGTGAGACCCCAGCTGGAGCACTGCATCCAGCTCTGGAGCCCCCATTACAAGAGGGATGTGGAGATGCTGGAGTGTGTCCAGAGCAGGGCCAGGAGGATGCTCAGAGGCTGCAGCAGCTCTGCTGTGAGCACAGACTGAAAGAGTTGGGGCTGTGCAGGCTGGAGCAGAGGAGGCTCCCAGGGGACCTTCTTGTGGCCTGCCAGCATCTGAAGGGGGCTAGAAAAAGGCTGGGGAGGGACTTTTGAGGCTGTCAGGGAGTGACAGGACTGGGGGGAATGGAGCAAAGCTGGAGGTGGGGAGAGTGAGGCTAGAGGTGAGGAGGAAGATGTTGAGCAGGAGAGTGGTGAGAGGCTGGAATGGGTTGCCCAGGGAGGTGGTTGAGGCCCCGTGGCTGGAGGTGTTTGAGGCCAGGCTGGCTGAGGCTGTGTGCAGCCTGCTCTAGGGTAGGGTGTCCCTGGGCATGGCAGGGGGGTTGGGACTGGCTGCTCCTTGTGGTCCCTTCCAGCCCTGCCTGATTCTATGGTTCTATGAGAGCAGGGAGCAAACCTGTACCAAAACCCACCCAGGTGAGGACTGGGTCTGGTTTAGATGCACTTTACTGGTATCACTCAAGCTTCTAACACCTTTGGCCCAGCAGTAGACCTGCATCAGATCACACAATCCTTTGGTATTTGTTTTGCTTCCCAGGCTGAGGCAAGGGCATTGGCAGCTGTTTTTCAGCAGGTTTCTCTCTCTTCCTCCAGCACTGTCAGTAACCAGCCTGCTTTTGCCAGTCCCTGAAGCATTTTAACTTGACATTTCAAATGCTTTTGTGTGTGTGTGTGTGTGTCAGGGCTGCAGGAAAACACTGAAGTGATTGATTGATGACTTTCAAGGCATATATCCTTTTTGTTTCCTTCTCCTCTGTAGGGAAGGCGTGGGATTTTCTGCCAGCTCCTGCAGACAGGTATGTCCCTGCACTCTGCAGCTGTACTTACATAACCTGACTGATGCCTCCTGATGTATTGCAGAGGGGGCTATAAGGTTACAAAGCACAAGAAGGTGACAAGAACCTTCCTTGCCCTCCAGCTGCAAATAGTAGGGGTTTTGCTTTATTGATAATAATAATAATAACAATAGAGCAGACTACAGTAATTTCATGGAATCATAGAATCAAGCAGGTTGGAAGAGTCCTCCAAGCTCAGCCAGTCCAACCTAGCACCCAGCCCCATCCAGTTCAATAGACCATGGCACTTGCCAAACTCAGACAGGCTTCTGCTCTGGATCTGCACATTGCAGCAGGCTTCTGCCTTACAAAGACTACACCAGTAAAAAAATCAATGTAATGAAAAGGTGTCAAAGCACTTGCTAAGATCATAGAATCACAGAATCATAGAGTCACAGAATGAAGCAGGTTGGAAGAGAGCTCCAAGCTCAGCCAGCCCAACCTAGCACCCAGCCCTGCCCAACCAACCAGACCATGGCACTAAGTGCTTCATCCAGGCTTGGCTGCAGCACCTCCAGCCATGGTGACTCCACCACCTCCCTGGGCAGCCCATTCCAATGCCAATCACTCTCTCTGACAACAACTTCCTAACAACATCCAGCCTAGACCTGCCCTGGCACAGCTTGAGGCTGTGTCCCCTTCTTCTGGTGCTGCTTGCCTGGCAGCAGAGCCCAACCCCACCTGGCTACAGCCTCCCTGCAGGCAGCTGCAGGCAGCAATGAGCTCTGCCCTGAGCGTCCTCTGCTGCAGGCTGCACACCCCCAGCTCCCTCAGCCTCTCCTCACAGGGCTGTGCTCCAGGCCCCTCCCCAGCCTTGCTGCCCTTCTCTCAACACCTTCCAGCACCTCAACATCTCTCTGCAGTTGAGGAGCCCAGAACTGGACACAGCACTCCAGGGGTGGCCTGAGCAGTGCTGAGCAGAGGGGCAGAAGAAGCTCCCTTGTCCTGCTGCCCACACTGCTCCTGAGCCAGCCCAGGATGCCATTGGCTCTGCTGCCCACCTGGGCACTGCTGCCTCATCTGCAGCTCCTCTCTCCCAGCACCCCCAGCTCCCTCTCTGCCTGGCTGCTCTCAGCCACTCTGTCCCCAGCCTGCAGTGCTGCTTGGGGTTGTTGTGGCCAAAGTGCAGAACCCTGATTCCACACCATATCAGCTGAAATGGAGCTTTGATCACGAAAAGTTGATCAGTTGGATGTGAAAAATCACAGAGGTTGGGTACAACAGGTGATGATTTGGCCTGGTTTAGATGTGCTTTATTCAAGCTTGTAATACTCTTGGTCCAGCAGTGGACCTGCCTCACATCACACAATCCTCTGGCAGTTTTTGCTTTGCTTGTTCAGTGCTCCCCTTCAGCAAGGTAATTACTTAGGGGTGCCCAGGAACAAATCTGACCCTGATCAGCACAAGCTGTTACTCGTTGCAGATGTTTCCACTAGCTCAGGAAATCATTCACAGGCTGAACATGGACAGCCAGAGCAAGCCACACTCAGGAGCTGCTCAGAGAGCATCTCTCATCAAATTAGCCTTAAGGCAACTTAGAATGAAGCCTTGAAAGAAGGATGCTTAAGTGGCTCTTCATCAATTTCTAACCTGATTACTTGAATCAATACAACTCTTGACCAGTGCCAAGCCACACTTCTTTAGAAGCTGTGGACACTTGCACAAAGCAGATCTCAGCACCTCCCTTTCCCAGGGCTCGGGACCGGGTCCAACAAATCACTTTAGCTTGGGCTTAAGTTTAAGTACATGAATATCTCATTAACATCAAGGAGAGGATGTTAACTAAAGAATGTGTAAAGTGCTTTGCTGGATTGGGGCTGTAGGCACTGCAGGCATCCTTGCTAGGTAGAAATGTAAGTCAGACAAAGTGTTTCAGCAAGAGGCCAGTGTGACCTTGAGAATCCCCCCACAGCAGCAAGCTGGGAGAGCAGGATGATGTTTGACTCAGTATTTTTCCCATTCATGGGACCCCATGAGAGCATTTAAATCTCGAGTGCTGTGTCCAGTTCTGGGCTCATCAATTCAAGAGAGATGTTGAGGTGCTGGAAGGTGTCCAGGGAAGGGCAGCAAGGCTGGGGAGGGGCCTGGAGCACAGCCCTGTGAGGAGAGGCTGAGGGAGCTGGGGGTGTGCAGCCTCCAGAAGAGGAGGCTCAGGGCAGAGCTCATTGCTGCCTGCAGCTGCCTGCAGGGAGGCTGTAGCCAGGTGGGATTGGGCTCTGCTGCAAGGCAACCAGCAACAGAACAAGGGGACACAGTCTCAAGCTGTGCCAGGGCAGGTCTAGGCTGGATGTTGTTAGGAAGTTGTTGTCAGAGAGAGTGATTGGCATTGGAATGGGCTGCCCTGGGAGGTGGTGGAGTGGCTGTGGCTGGAGGTGTTGAAGCCAGTCCTGGCTGGGGCACTTAGTGCCATGGTCTGGTTGACTGAATAGGGCTGGGTGCTAGGTTGGGCTGGCTGAGCTTGGAGCTCTCTTCCAACTTGTTTCATTCTATGATTCTTATGTCTTTTTGTTGTATTTTTTTTGTTGTTGTTGTGTCTTTTGTTGTGTCCTTTCCCTGTTGTGTCTTTTCCCTGTTGTGTCTCTTCCTTGTTGTGTCCTTTCCTTGTTGTATCTTTTCCCTGTTGTGTCCTTTCCTTGTTGTCTTTTCCCTGTTGTGTCTTTTCCCTGTTGTGTCTTTCCTTGTTGTGTCTTTTCCTTGTTGTGTCTTTTCTCGTTGTGTCTTGTCTTTGTTGCATCCTTTCCTTGTTGTGTCCTTTCCTTGTTGTGTCCTTTCCTTGTTGTGTCTTTTCCTTGTTGTGTCCTTTCCTTGTTGTGTCTTTTCCTTGTTGTGTCCTTTCCTTGTTGTGTCTTGTCTTTGTTGCATCCTTTCCTTGTTGTGTCCTTTCCTTGTTGTGTCCTTTCCTTGTTGTGTCCTTTCCTTGTTGTGTCTTTTCCTTGTTGTGTCCTTTCCTTGTTGTGTCTTGTCTTTGTTGCATCCTTTCCTTGTTGTGTCCTTTCCTTGTTGTGTCCTTTCCTTGTTGTGTCCTTTCCTTGTTGTGTCTTTTCCTTGTTGTGTCTTTTCCCTGTTGTGTCTTTCCTTGTTGTGTCTTTTCCCTGTTGTGTCCTTTCCTTGTTGTGTCTCTTCCTTGTTTTGTCCTTTCCTTGTTGTGTCTTTTCTTGTTGTGTCTTTTCCTTGTTGTATCCTTTCCTCTGTTGTGTCCTTTCCTCTGTGGTGTCTTTTCCTTGTGCCTTTCTTTTTTCTCTTGGGAAATGCAATCACTTCCACAATAAAAATAAAGACTTTGCTTTTCATGTGACAAGTTCTCACCAAGGAATAATAGTAATAATGATGATAATAATCACTTAACAGGACATTGAATGGAATGAAGGACAAAGTGCCTCTGTTCTACATCTCCACAAAACAACCTTCTCTTCTTCCCTGCTAGCTCCTGCAGTTATGTAAAGCTACTGAACTGGGAACTCACCTTCAAAGAACTGCAGGGAGGCACCAATCTGCAAATGAAGGACTGAGGTATGTTTTATTATGCCACATTGAACAGAAAGGTGTTTTGGGGGTGGTTTTTCTTCACTGATTGAAATAGCCTAATGATCAAACACTCTTTGTTTTCCCCCCTTCAAAATCACAGGATAAGCAGCTCCTGTTAGAAGGACATGATTAGATTCTATGCTCATGGAAAAGATGATTAGGCACTGGAATAGACTGCCCAGGAAGGTGGTGGAGTCACCATCCTTGGAGGTCTTTAAGGAAAGGTTGGATGTGGCACTTGGTGGCATGGTTTAGCTGATGTTGTGGTGTTAGGTTGTAAACTTGATGATCTGAGAGGTCTTTTCCAGCCTCAATGATTCTGTGAGAGAAAGAAAAAGATACCTTGTGGGCTACCAGCATTTCTAGTGTGTCTTAGGGAAGTCCTTTCCTTTTCTCTTTTCCCCAAAAAGTCAAGGAACCAAGGAAAGGTCTTAGCCCACAGAATCCCTGTTCTCCTATAGGGTTATTACCTGGTGGAGCAGGTCCAGAGGAGGACCACCAAGATGCTCAGGGGGTTGAAGCAGCTCTGCTATGAAGATGGGCTGAGGGAGCTGACAGTGTTCATCCTGGAGAAGAGAAGGCTCCAGGGAGACCTAACAGCAGCCTGCTGGTGCCTGACAGGGGCTACAAGAAGGTTGCAGAGGGACTGTTTGCAGTGGCCTGCAGTGACAGGCCAAGGGCAATGCCTTCAAACTAGAGAAAAGCAGATTTAGATTGGATATTAGGAACAAGTTCTGCACCATGAGGGTAGTGGAATGCTGCAACAGGTTGCCCAGGCAGGTAGTTGAGGCTCCATCCCTGGAGATATTCAAGGTGAGGCAACCTGATCTAGTTGAGGATGTCCCTGCTAACTGCAGGGAGGTTGGGCTGGATGACCTTTAAAGGCCCCTTGCAACTCAGACCAAGCTGTGATCCTGTGATTGTTGCCCTTGCTTGCCCTGTGCTCATGTTCACCTCTGAAGTCTCTGCTCATGGTGATTCCCTCATTTCCCAGCGATGGAGCTCGCCCCCACCCCGCTGGCCTCTGCTTAGCCTCAAGCACCCCAGCACTTTTCAACCAATCAGGATTGCATTTGATTGCCTATAATTGAATCATATTGATTTTTAATGAGTTTAATTGATTGTGATTGTCCCAAGGGCTGCACTGGCAGCTTTTCCTTCTTGTTAGAGGCTTGATTGTGTTGCAGAGCCGGAGGGCACACAAGGGGTTAATGAAAGGCCACACCGAGTTAATAGGGAGCTGGGAAACCAAAGGGAGACCTGGAATGAATACCTGTGGAAGGAGCCAAGGATGGATAAAGGCAAACAATTTATTTGACTTGAAACAGGTTCTAAAGGACAATAATTGTTTTAAATAGAAAGCTGCTGAGTTATAATTGGAAGTAATTGAAACTCCCTGAAATATTGAATAAAACATTAGATATTTTAAGTGCTGTTATCTTCCCAATTATCTTTGGAAATAATTGCAGTGAAGCCCATGAGCTGTTGTGAGAGGAAGGGGAAGTCACCCAGGGCCCATTGTTTCCTGCAGTGATCATGCAGAGTGTTCAGTTGGAGAGGTATTTATAAACAGGTGAGAGGCCTTGCTCCTGCTCTGGCATTTCGAGGGTGAGTGCCAGCCCTGCTAAGGGTGACAAGGGAGGTAAGCAAGGAGCCAGAAGGAAGCATCTGGAGGTCATAGATTCATAGAATAAACCAGGTTGGAAGAGAGCTCCAAGCTCAGCCAGCTCAACCTAGCACCCAGCCCTGGCCAATCAACCAGACCATGGCACTAAGTGCCCCAGCCAGGCTTGGCTTCAACACCTCATTGACCTCATTGCTGTCTACAACTACCTGCAGGGAGGCTGTAGCCAGGTGGGGTTGGGCTCTGCTGCCAGGCAGCCAGCAACAGAACAAGGGGACACAGCCTCAAGTTGTGCTGGGGCAGGTCTAGGCTGGATGTTGTTAGGAAGTTGTTGTCAGAGAGAGTGATTGGCATTGGAATGGGCTGCCCAGGGAGGTGGTGGAGTGGCTGTGGCTGGAGGTGTTGAAGCCAAGCCTGGCTGGGGCTCTTAGTGCCATGGTCTGGTTGGTTGGGCAGGGCTGGGTGCTAGGTTGGACTGGCTGAGCTTGGAGCTCTCTTCCAACCTGCTTGATTCTATGATTCTATGACTCTATCTCCAGCCATGGCAACTCCACCACCTCCCTGGGCAGCCCATTCCAATGCCAATCACCCTCTCTGCCAACAACTTCCTAACAACATCCAGCCTAGACCTGCCCTGGCACAGCTTGAGACTGTGTCCCCTTCTTCTGTTGCTGGGTGCCTGGGAGAAGAGACCAAGGTCCTGGCTGAGTTTCAGTGTGATTAATATACCCATTACCTTGGACTTGAATCATAGAGTCATACAATCACCCAGGTTGGAAGAGAGCTCCAAGCTCATCCAGTCCAACCTAGCACCCAGCCCTATCCAGTCAACTAAACCATGGCACTAAGTGCCTCATCCAGGCTTTTCTTGAACACCTCCAGGGATGGTGACTTGAGGGGTTTTGAGACAGCAACCATGACAGGAGCAAAGCAGCAGAAACTTCTCCACGGCTTCTGTTCATCTCACACACAAAGATCAGTCTGCTGCATTCTCTTTCTAATTGCCACAGGCCAAATTTTCCCAAGTGGACACAAAGCAGGCAAGGAATTGAATCTGCAATGTTCTCAGGCTCGGTTTTGGTCCCTGGAAGTGAAGCATTTCCCCTCCTCTTGGCGTAGATGTTAGATATTAGTCTATTAATGCTACCTCTCCTGTGGGCTCCATTCAGGCAAGAGGAGGGGGAATATCATTGAGGCATCAGTGGGGGAAAATTGCTGCATTGGAGTGGCAGGTGAAGTGGATCTGCATGATGGTTTTATCTACAAGGAGAGAAAGAGAAGGGTGAACATGGCACATGTACAGAGGGAAAAGCAGCTTAGCTCCAAGAGACTACCATAAGCTGTGGCAGGCTGCTAATATGCCTGGAAAAAAATGCATTAAGCAGGAGATGATTTCTTCCCCAGCTGATCATCTGTTCTGTCTTAGACTAATATCTACCAAAGTCATATGCTGGGCAGCTGGCTTCCCTCTGCTGCTTCTCTGGAAGGACAATTGAGAAGGGAGACTTTGCTGTCTAATATGGCTCACAGAGATTTTCATGTCTACATGGGCAGAGGGAGCAGCTGAGAGTCAACTGAAGGGGAAAGGATTGAGCCTGCAATGCTCTGAGCCGTGCCTGTGCTCCACTGCACGGGGTGAAAGCAGCTGAGCAGGCTGCTGCTGCTGAAGCTGTGGCATAGGTGAACAGCTCCAGGTGCTCTTTTAGGTGCAGTGATGTGTCAGTTACTGGTTGTGAGCTTGAAGGCTATGCTCCGGCCAACACCCTGATGCAATGCCTCCTAGGAAGGTCAAACACTGAAGTGATGCCAGCAGACTCCTTTCTTGTCACAGGCTCTACCCTTGATGTGCTGTCACCAGTTTCCCAGCTCTTTGTCATAGCATCATAGAATCAGAGAACCATAGACTAGTTTAGGTTGGAAGGGACCTCAAAGCTCAGCCAGTTCCAAACCCCTGACATGGGCAGGGACACCTCCCACTAGAGCAAGTAGCTCAAGGCCTCATCCAACCTGGTTCTGAACACCTCCAGGGAGGGAGCAGCCACAGCCTCCCTGGGCAACCTGTTGCAGTGTTTCACCACCCTAACTGGAAAGAGCTTCTTTCTATCAGGGGTCTGGAGCACAGCCCTGTGAGGAGAGGCTGATGAACTGGGGTTGTTTAACCTGCAGAAGAGGAAGGCTCAGGGCAGAGCACATTGCTGCCTGCAGCTCCCTGGAGGAAGGCTGTAGCCAGGTGGGGTTGGGCTCTTCTGCCAGGCAACCAGCACCAGAAGAAAGGGACACAGCCTCAAGCTGTGCCAGGGCAGGTCTAGGCTGGCTGTGAGGAGGAAGCTGTTGTCGGAGAGAGTGATTGGCATTGGAATGGGCTGCCCAGGGAGGTGGTGGAGTCTCTGTGGCTGGAGGTGTTGAAGCCAAGCCTGGCTGGGGCACTTAGTGCCATGGTCTGGTTGGTTGGGCAGGGCTGGGTGCTAGGTTGGGCTGGCTGAGCTTGGAGCTCTCTTCCAACCTGCTTGATTCTGTGATTCTGTGGTCATCTAGTTTAAGTCTCCTCTTTTCCAGGTTAAACCCATGTGTCTGCAGGTGGATCTCTTCCCACAATCCCAGCTTGACTGTTTAGCCTAGGGCAGCTGACCCACTGCTTCCTGGTGAGAGACACACCATAGCATGTGGTGGCTCCTCTAAAAGGAGGAGAAGGAGGTCCCTTTGCTCGACACTGGAGCTCTTTCACAGTGCTGGAAAAAGGAACAGCAAGTCTGCAGCACACCAATGCCCTCCCTTTGGATCTGCAGAGATCCTGCACTGAAAACTCAGAATTCTCTTCCCTGGGGGACCAGAATCTAATGCAAGGTGTTCTGGCTGCTGAAAGTGATGCACAAAACTGGTGCAAGTACCTTTCAGGACCTCGATAAGCTGAGATGTCATAGCTGTTTGGCATGGTGAAGTTCCCAAACTCCTCCAAGCTTCTCTTCGTTCGTTTTGAGTGTGAAGTGCTGCGTGATGGAGGCAGTGCAGGGTGAGAGGAGGGGGTGCAAATGTGAATGATAAGCACTAGCAGGAAAGGGAAGAAGCACTTGTTAAAGATGTCTAGACACCACAAAGAGCAATTAGCCAGGTTTAAAATCCTGCCAGCAAGAACACACGGCAGGAAACACAAACAGAAGGAGTGTAAGAGCCACCAGACTTCACTTGGCTCCTGCCACTTCATCAGGGCTAATTAAAGTGTTCTTCCCCAAGTCCTTAAAGAGATCAATGATGACAGCAAACAGTTTCCAGGGGGATGCAATAGTATGAAGTGAGGGGGAAGAAAGCAACAGAGAGTTAGCGAGCTGCATTGTCACATCCATGAGAGGAGGCAGCGGTGCCCAGGTGGGCAGCAGAGCCAATGGCATCCTGGGCTGGCTCAGGAGCAGTGTGGGCAGCAGGACAAGGGAGGTTCTTCTGCCCCTGTGCTCAGCACTGCTCAGGCCACACCTGGAGTACTATGTCCACTTCTGGGCCCCTCCTTTCAAGAGAGATGTTGAGGTGCTGGAAGGTGTCCAAAGGAGGGCAGCAAGGCTGGGGAGGGGCCTGGAGCAGAGCCCTGTGAGGAGAGGCTGAGGGAGCTGGGGGTGTGCAGCCTGCAGCAGAGGAGGCTCAGGACAGAGCTCATTGCTGTCTGCAGCTGCCTGCAGGGAGGCTGTAGCCAGGTGGGGTTGGGCTCTGCTGCCAGGCAGCCAGCAACAGAACAAGGGGACAGAGTCTGAAGCTGTGCCAGGGCAGGTCTAGGCTGGATGTTGTTAGGAAGTTGTTGTCAGAGAGAGTGATTGGTATTGGAATGGGCTGCCCAGGGAGGTGGTGGAGTGGCTGTGGCTGGAGGTGTTGAAGCCAAGCCTGGCTGGGGCACTTAGTGCCATGGTCTGGTTGGTTGGGCAGGGCTGGGTGCTAGGTTGGGCTGGCTGAGCTTGGAGCTCTCTTCCAACCTGGTTGATTCTGTAATTCTATCCCATCCCAGCAGTCACAGCTAAGTGACAAAAGGCCACAGAGAAGGCAAATGGATGCTCTCAGGTTAATTTGTGTAGCATTTGCCACATCCAGTGTGAAATGTCTGCAAGGTTCTAGCCAGGCTCCTCATGCATGTGTCACTGCTCACACACCAGAGTTTGACAGCCGCACGGTGCCATCACTGCCAGCCTGCATGGAAGCAGGTGCATGCACTGCATCCAGGCAAGAATCACAGCATCACAGGATGTCAGGGGTTGGAAAGGATCCAAAGACATCATAGAATCATAGAATGAAACAGGTTGGAAGAGACCTCCAAGCTCATCCACCCCAACCTATCAACCAGCCCTAGCCGATCAACCAGACCATGGCACTAAGTGCCCCAGCCAGGCTAAGTGCCACCAAGCACTGCAGCTGAGAGGGCTGCAGCAGCTCTGCTGTGAGGACAGGCTACAAGAGTTTGGGCTCTGCAGCCTGGAGAGGAGAAGGCTTGGAGGAGACCTTGGGGTGGCCTTCCAGGATCTGAAAGGGGACCCTCGGGGGGCTGGGGAGGGACTATTGACAAAGTCTTGTAATGACAGGAGGGGGAGGAATGGGTTTGAAGTGGCAGAGGGGAGATTGAAAGTGGCTGTTAGGAAGAAGTTGTTTGCAGTGAGGGTGGTGAGACACTGGCACAGGTTGCCCAGGGAGGTTGTGGAGCACAGAAGCACAGAATAGGATCAAATATCTTCAATCCCATTCTGTGCTTCTGTGCTCCACAACCTCCCTGGAGGTGTTCAGGACCAGGCTGGATGAGGCCTTGAGTGACCTGTTCTAGTGAGAGGTGTCCCTGCCTATGGTATGGGGTTGGAACTGGCTGAGCTTTGAGGTCTCTTCCAACCTAATCCATTCCATGATTTTCCTGGGACACAATCTGAGACCAGCCATGCTCTGCAGCCCATTGGCAGGTTCTGGCTATCCAGGGCAGCTGACCTGAGCTGGCCACAGGTGTAGCCCATACCATAAACCATGTCTTGCTCTTTATAAAGGGAGAAGTTGGATGAGGATGTGGCTTCTTCTGCTCTTGTTTGTGCCTTCCTTCCTGAGGACTGCTTTCCAGTTTGCTGGGGTTGCTGTGCATTTATAGGGGTGAGTACAGCTCTTTTATACTTTATATTGGCATTGGCTTTGCTGTTTTACTAAGTGTGGTTTCATCAGAACCTGTGGGTTTTCCCTCCTTCCTCCCTTTCCTGAACCCCCCCCTTCTCTGCTTGAGGAGATTGGATGATAGAGCAGCTGCTGGGATCTAGTCCCAGGTATGGGCTAAATTGCTGTGCAATTCTGGGGGTATAAAGGAGGCAGAAGAAACTTTGCCCAGATAAATCCTCACCTTTCTAAAGCTTCCACTTTGCAGCCAGAGAGTGCAAATGTGCTTAATTAAGACACCTCAAACCCACAGCCATAGGTTGGGCCAAAGTCAGGTTGGCAGCTTCCCTTTAAGCAGTGTTAAGGATCATTAAGTACCCCACAGGAGGCTGACTCCACCAACCACACTTTATTGATAGTCCAGAGCTCACTGTTTACAACTACTCCTGTTAACTAGAGGCTGGAACAAACTATCCCAAGCCAAGGGCCCCACAGAACACAGGCAGGCTCAGAATCCAGGCTCAGATCTCTTTCTTCACGTGTTCTTCCTTTCACCTGGGATTATAACATCCTGGTGGCTGCTTCCTTTTAAACAGGTTAGCACAACTCTTTTGCTGGGCAGGTCCTTGGCAGGTAGAGTGGCTGTTTTTCCCCACGTGCTCCACCAAAATGTCAGTGGTTTTAGGGAAGTAATGGAGCCTCCACTAAGAAAATCAATGAAAATGAGCTTAGCCTAGCAGCAGAGTCAGCCTTGGTGGTCCTGTGTGTCACATTGTCACCTGCAGCTCTGTGCTCGGGGGCAAGGTGAGCAATGGTTGTGTGCTGCTTTTATTTACTGCCTTCCACCTCAGAGGGCTGCTGCAGCAGTGAAACTCTGGGGACTTAGTGCTACTGTTCCTAGTAAGCCTTCTGGCTGTTGCAAATGCTTCCATAGAATCATAGAACAAGTCAAGGTTGGAAGGGGCCACAAGGATCAGCCAGTTCCAATCCCCCTGCCATGCCCAGGGACACCCTACCCTAGAGCAGGCTGCACACAGCCTCAGCCAGCCTGGCCTCAAACACCTCCAGCCATGGGGCCTCAACCACCTCCCTGGGCAACCCATTCCAGCCTCTCACCACTCTCAGGCTGAGCAACTTCCTCCTCACCTCCAGCCTCACTCTCCCCACCTCCAGCTTTTCTCTGTTCCCCCACTCCTGTCACTCCCTCACAGCCTCAAAAGTCCCTCCCCAGCCTTTTTGTAGCCCCCTTCAGATGCTGGAAGGCCACAAGAAGGTCACCTGGGAGCCTCCTCTGCTGCAGCCTGCACAGCCCCAACTCTTTCAGTCCGTGCTCCCAGCAGAGCTGCTGCAGCCTCTGAGCATCCTCCTGGCCCTGCTCTGGACACACTTCAGCATCTCCACATCCCTCTTGTAATAGGAGCTCCAGAGCTGGATGCAGTACTCCAGCTGGGGTCTCAGCAGAGTGGAGTAGAGGGGGAGAATCCCCTCCCTGGCCCTGCTGGCCACACTGCTCCTGCTGCAGCCCAGGCTCTGCTTGGCTTTCTGGCCTGCAAGTGCACACTGCTGGCTTTCAAGGGAAACAAATATGAGTTAGTGTAAAGGAAAAGTGGCAATTCACTCAGTGCTTAGCTTATCACCATCATCCCATGGGACCCACCTCCCTTAGGCTGTTGGGCAATCCTGTTTATCCTTATTTCACAGATGAGGTACACCAATGGATTTGCAGGGAGCCCATTATCCTCAGTCACTACTAGCTTCCCAGAAAATTCCTGCTTTGTAGATGTGGAAACAGACTGGAAAATCTGGCTTTAAGTGCTGAGTGGGAGCTAAGCTCTCCTGAATGTGGTTTTCATATATGGGAACTCCTGAAAGCCCTGCAAGATTTGGCTGTTATTCCACAGGGAAGAGAGGTGGCTGCAGAGCAGAGGAGGTAGCTGAACCTAGGTCTGCCAAAATCATGACCTCACCATTAGACTTAGCAGGTGTCTAAATGATTTTAACACTCACTGCATTAAAAAGGTCTGCTCTTATCATTCAGCCAATCACAGAATGGTTTGGGTTGGAAGGGACCTCAAAGCTCAGCCAGTTCCAACCCCCTGCCACAGGCAAGGACACCTCCCACTAGAACAGGTCACTCAAGGCCTCATCCAGCCTGGTCCTGAACACCTCCAGGGAGGTTGTGGGGCACAGAAGCACAGAATGGGATCTAAGATCCCATCCTGTGCTTCTGTGCCCCACAACCTCTCTGGACAACCTGTGCCAGTGTCTCACCACCCTCACTGCAAACAACTTCTTGCTCACATCCAGTTTCAATCTCCCCTCTGCCAGTCTAAACCCATTCCTCCTCATCCTGGCATTACCAGACCTTGTCAGTAGAACCTCCCCAGTCTTCTTGTAGCCCCTTTCAGATACTCTGCCCTATCTTTGTGTTTTCATTTTGGTGTGGAACTCTTCATGTACAGAGGCTAAATGCTGGACAGTTAAACATGCACAAAGCTCCTCTCAGCCCTATCTTTGTGCTTTCATTTTGGTGTGGAACTCTTCATGTACAGAGGCTAAATGCTGGACAGCTAAACGTGCACAAAGCTTCTCTCCTCTCAGCCCTATCTTTGTGCTTTCATTTTGGTGTGGAACTTTTCTTGTACAGAGGCTAAATGCTGGACAGTTAAGCATGCACAAAGCTCCTCTCAGCTCTATCTTTGTGTTTTCATTTTGGTGTGGAACTTTTCTTGTACAGAGGCTAAATGCTGGACAGTTAAACATGCACAAAGCTCCTCTCAGCTCTATCTTTGTGCTTCCATTTTGGTGTGGAACTTTTCATGTACAGAGGCTAAATGCTGGACAGTTAAACATGCACAAAGCTCCTCTCCTCTCAGCTCTATCTTTGTGTTTTCATTTTGGTGTGGAACTTTTCATGTACAGAGGCTAAATGCTGGACAGCTAAACATGCACAAAGCTCCTCTCCTCTCAGCCCTATCTTTGTGCTTTCTTTTTGGTGTGGAACTCTTCATGTACAGAGGCTAAATGCTGGACAGTTAAACATGCACAAAGCTCCTCTCCTCTCAGCCCTATCTTTGTGTTTTCATTTTGGTATGGAAGTCTCCATGTACAGAGGCTAAATGCTGGACAGCTAAACATGCACAAAGCTCCTCTCCTCTCAGCCCTATCTTTGTGTTTTCTTTTTGGTGTGGAACTCTCCATGTACAGAGGCTAAATGCTGGACAGTTAAGCATGCACAAAGCTCCTCTCAGCTCTATCTTTGTGTTTTCATTTTGGTGTGGAACTCTTCATGTACAGAGGCTAAATGCTGGACAGTTAAGCATGCACAAAGCTCCTCTCAGCTCTATCTTTGTGTTTTCATTTTGGTGTGGAACTCTTCATGTACAGAAGCTAAATGCTGGACAGTTAAACATGCACAAAGCTCCTCTCCTCTCAGCTCTATCTTTGTGTTTTCTTTTTGGTGTGGAACTCTTCATGTGCAGAAGCTAAATCTGGGATGCTCCTGGAATGATCAATCAGTTATGAAATGGGAACTGCCATTACAAGCTGTCTACTTAATTATTTGACAGGTTAATTAATCTCCTAAGGAGCTGCAGAACTGCTGTTTCCTTGGGAAGTGATGGAAGCAAACTTTGGCAGATCCCTGAGGTCTTGGCACTATGGCACCAATGAGGCTCTAGAAAGTTCTATCTAACAGACACTGAGTGAGGTCAAACTGCCTCCATAGGAGCAAATGCAATTGTTTATTGCCTGAAGGTGTTTGTGTTGCTAATTATTTGGCTGCAGCTAATTATGGTTTGCCTGCTTAGTTGCAGCTAAGTTTTCAAGGGTTGCCTTTATTCCCTTCCTGACTTCCTTCCCTGGAGTGTTTCATCCACATTAAACCTTTCTGGGGTGACCAAAGTCTTCTGCATGTTCTGTTTGTAGAAGGAAGCTGGGAAGGGAAAGTGTTTGGAACATGCTCCCCTTCCTAGAAACATCCCAGCATCTTTTCAGGAAAACCTCTTGGCTCTTGGGATTGCAGCTCCCTCCAGGATTTAGAACCACTGAATGGGTTGGGATGGAAAACACCTGCAAAGGTCACCCAGTCCAGCCCCCCTGCAGTCAGCAGGGAAATCCTCCCCTAGAGCAGCTTGCTCACAGCCTTCTCCAGCCTCACCTTGAATAACTCCAGCCATGGGGCCTGAACTCCCTCCCTGGGCAACCTGCTGCAGTGTTCCAGCAGCCTCCTGCTGCAGTGTTCCAGCAGCCTCCTGCTGCAGTGTTCCAGCAGCCTCCTGCTGCAGTGTTCCAGCAGCCTCCTGCTGCAGTGTTCCAGCAGCCTCCTGCTGCAGTGTTCCAGCAGCCTCCTGCTGCAGTGTTCCAGCAGCCTCCTGCTGCAGTGTTCCAGCAGCCTCCTGCTGCAGTGTTCCAGCAGCCTCCTGCTGCAGTGTTCCAGCAGCCTCCTGCTGCAGTGTTCCAGCAGCCTCCTGCTGCAGTGTTCCAGCAGCCTCCTGCTGCAGTGTTCCAGCAGCCTCCTGCTGCAGTGTTCCAGCAGCCTCCTGCTGCAGTGTTCCAGCAGCCTCCTGCTGCAGTGTTCCAGCAGCCTCCTGCTGCAGTGTTCCAGCAGCCTCCTGCTGCAGTGTTCCAGCAGCCTCCTGCTGCAGGTGTTCCAGCAGCCTCCTGCTGCAGTGTTCCAGCAGCCTCCTGCTGCAGTGTTCCAGCAGCCTCCTGCTGCAGTGTTCCAGCAGCCTCCTGCTGCAGTGTTCCAGCAGCCTCCTGCTGCAGTGTTCCAGCAGCCTCCTGCTGCAGTGTTCCAGCAGCCTCCTGCTGCAGTGTTCCAGCAGCCTCCTGCTGCAGTGTTCCAGCAGCCTCCTGCTGCAGTGTTCCAGCAGCCTCCTGCTGCAGTGTTCCAGCAGCCTCCTGCTGCAGTGTTCCAGCAGCCTCCTGCTGCAGTGTTCCAGCAGCCTCCTGCTGCAGTGTTCCAGCAGCCTCCTGCTGCAGTGTTCCAGCAGCCTCCTGCTGCAGTGTTCCAGCAGCCTCCTGCTGCAGTGTTCCAGCAGCCTCCTGCTGCAGTGTTCCAGCAGCCTCCTGCTGCAGTGTTCCAGCAGCCTCCTGCTGCAGTGTTCCAGCAGCCTCCTGCTGCAGTGTTCCAGCAGCCTCCTGCTGCAGTGTTCCAGCAGCCTCCTGCTGCAGTGTTCCAGCAGCCTCCTGCTGCAGTGTTCCAGCAGCCTCCTGCTGCAGTGTTCCAGCAGCCTCCTGCTGCAGTGTTCCAGCAGCCTCCTGCTGCAGTGTTCCAGCAGCCTCCTGCTGCAGTGTTCCAGCAGCCTCCTGCTGCAGTGTTCCAGCAGCCTCCTGCTGCAGTGTTCCAGCAGCCTCCTGCTGCAGTGTTCCAGCAGCCTCCTGCTGCAGTGTTCCAGCAGCCTCCTGCTGCAGTGTTCCAGCAGCCTCCTGCTGCAGTGTTCCAGCAGCCTCCTGCTGCAGTGTTCCAGCAGCCTCCTGCTGCAGTGTTCCAGCAGCCTCCTGCTGCAGTGTTCCAGCAGCCTCCTGCTGCAGTGTTCCAGCAGCCTCCTGCTGCAGTGTTCCAGCAGCCTCCTGCTGCAGTGTTCCAGCAGCCTCCTGCTGCAGTGTTCCAGCAGCCTCCTGCTGCAGTGTTCCAGCAGCCTCCTGCTGCAGTGTTCCAGCAGCCCTCCTGCTGCAGTGTTCCAGCAGCCTCCTGCTGCAGTGTTTCCAGCAGCCTCCTGCTGCAGTGTTCCAGCAGCCTCCTGCTGCAGTGTTCCAGCAGCCTCCTGCTGCAGTGTTCCAGCAGCCTCCTGCTGCAGTGTTCCAGCAGCCTCCTGCTGCAGTGTTCCAGCAGCCTCCTGCTGCTGTGTTCCAGCAGCCTCCTGCTGCAGTGTTCCAGCAGCCTCCTGCTGCAGTGTTCCAGCAGCCTCCTGCTGCAGTGTTCCAGCAGCCTCCTGCTGCAGTGTTCCAGCAGCCTCCTGCTGCAGTGTTCCAGCAGCCTCCTGCTGCAGTGTTCCAGCAGCCTCCTGCTGCAGTGTTCCAGCAGCCTCCTGCTGCAGTGTTCCAGCAGCCTCCTGCTGCAGTGTTCCAGCAAGCCTCCTGCTGCAGTGTTCCAGCAGCCTCCTGCTGCAGTGTTCCAGCAGCCTCCTGCTGCAGTGTTCCAGCAGCCTCCTGCTGCAGTGTTTCCAGCAGCCTCCTGCTGCAGTGTTCCAGCAGCCTCCTGCTGCAGTGTTCCAGCAGCCTCCTGCTGCAGTGTTCCAGCAGCCTCCTGCTGCAGTGTTCCAGCAGCCTCCTGCTGCAGTGTTCCAGCAGCCTCCTGCTGCAGTGTTCCAGCAGCCTCCTGCTGCAGTGTTCCAGCAGCCTCCTGCTGCAGAACTTGTTCCTCACCTGCAATCTCAAGCTGCTCTGCTCTCGTTTCAATTCATTGCCCTGATCCTGTCCCTGCAGGCCTTTGCCAGCAGTCCCTCTGCAGCCTGCTTGTAGCCCCTTTCAGCTACAGGTAGGCTGCTCTAAAGTCTACCTGGAGCCTTCTCTTCTGCAGGCTGAACACCTCCAGCTCCCTCAACCTGGCCTCATAGCAGAGGTGCTAGGAGCATCTTTGTAGCCTCCCTGGACTCTCTCCAACAGCTGTTGAAGCAAAGCCTGGGTGAGGCACTTAGTGCCATGGTCTAGTTGACTGGCTAGGGCTGGGGGATAGGTTGGGCTGGATGATCTTGGAGGTCTCTTCCACCCTGGTTAATTCTATGACTCAGAAAGGTATGGAATGGTGACAGGAAAGGACAGAGCCTCCTGCCTTGCTAGAACAATGCCACTGCCTGCCTCCTCTCAACAGACAACACAATTACAGCTGACACAGTAATTGATGCTGACTTTTTCCTGCCAGAGAGATGGACACACATTATTATCCCATCAATCTTGTGCCACATGTCTTGTATCCCTGGTGGGTTTTTTGTCCTGCTCTGATGGCAAATTGACTGAAGCAGGCCAAACAGTCTGCTTGCATTCCCAAGGGTTACCACCATGACAGAGTCAGGGCATCTTACAGGGCACCAGGAGAAAGGTGAGCCCAGAGGGATGATGAGCCAGTGCCAACTGAAGCCAGGCTTCCTTCTGCCACCTTCTTCAGCTGCTGCTGTCTCATGGATACATGGAATGGTTTAGGTTGGAAGAGACCTCAAAGCTCAGCCAGTTCCAACCCCCTGCCATAGGCAGGGACACCACCAACCAGAAGAGGTCACTCAAGGCCTCATCCAGCCTGGTCCTCAACACCTCCAGGGAGGTTGTGGAGCACAGAAGCACAGAATGGGATCCACAACCTCCCTGGGCAACCTGTGCCAGTGTCTCACCACCCTCAACCTGTGCCAGTGTCTCACCACCCTCAACCTGTGCCAGTCTCACCACCCTCAGCGTAAAGAACTCCATCCTAACATTCAGTTGCACAGCTTTCATTTCAAAGGAGATGTGAGAGTGTCCAGTGTCTGCTGACTGTGCATGCAGCTTTTGGTCCTTGACAGCAACTCTCCTTCACTCATCCCCTACTTTATCTGTGTTGAAACACAGACTCTGAGGAGGTGTCTGCCAGGCCTCTGTGTGCATCTGCTCAGGAGAGTTGTGGAGTCTCCTCCTCTGGAGATATGTAAACCATACTTGGTTGTGTTCCTGTGCAATCTGGTCCAGGTGATGTGCTCTGGCAGAGGGTTGGACTGGGTGAGCTTTTGAGGTCGCTTCCAGCCCCTATCATTCTGGGATGCATGGAAACTCTGATATGAATGAGTTAAGCATCTCTTTGACAGCTCCCCAGTCATCCAAGGTTTAGTTCTGCCCTATTTGCCACTTGTTTGTGTGAATCCTGGCAGTCAACCATGTGCTGCAGCAGGACAAGGGAGGACATTCTGCACCTTTAACTCTGCTCTCTTCAGACCCCACCTGCAGTCCTGGGTGCAGGTCTGGAGCCTCCAACAGAAGAAGGACATGAAATTACTGGAGCCAGTGCAGAGGAGGCCACCAAGATGCTGAGAGGGCTGCAGCAGCTCTGCTGTGAGCACAGGCTGAGAGAGTTGGGGCTGTGCAGCCTGGAGAAGAGAAGGCTTCCAGGAGACCTTGGAGAGGCCTTCCAGGATCTGAAGGGGGTTACAGAAGGGCTGGAGAGGGACTATTGACAAGGTCTTGTAATGAGAGGATGAGGAGGAATGGGTTTGAAGTGGCAGAGAGGAGATTGAAAGTGGCTGTTAGGGAGAAGTTGTTTGCAGTGAGGGTGGTGAGACACTGGCACAGGTTGCCCAGGGAGGTTGTGGAGCACAGAAGCACAGAATGGGATCTTTGATCCCATTCTGTGCTTCTGTGCTCCACAACCTCCCTGGAGGTGTTCAGGGTCAGGCTGGATGAGGCCTTGAGTGACCTGTTCTAGTGGGAGGTGTTGCTGCCTATGGCAAGGGGTTGGAACTGGCTGAGCTTTGAGGTCCCTTCCAACCTAATCCATTCTGCGATCCTCTCCTTGTGTGCGTTTCACCTATTTCAGGTGCTTCATCATCTCTGCATCCAAACCATGGAGCTGAGCTTAGTCCAAACCCTACATCTACAGTTTTCTATCTCTTCTTAAAACCAACTTCTGTTTACATCAGGAAGATGCCTGATTTCTGCCTGTGTCCACTGAAGTCTCCCAACAGAGGAGGAGGTAAATGATCCTCTCTGGTTAGTGACGATAATGTGATTAGTCTACAAATAAACCCAAATATTCTGTCTCAAACCCCCAACAACTCCACCAACAAAAGAGATCAAGCCTCTCAAACCCAGTGTTTGTCACAGCTGCATTGTTCCTGAGATGAATAATCACTAAAGATAGTGTTGTGGATGCAGTTAGACCATGTGGCAGTGTGAATAAAAGGCTGTAGATGGGAAAATTGTACTCCAGGAGAGCGTATGCAAGAGTACAAATGTAATACTGCCCATTAATATGTATTAATGCAATGAGAAATGCCTGCCTGAGCTGGTTTACACAGATTAGGATGGCAGGCAGTGAAAGGAAACACATGGGCTTGGTTAAATGGGCTGTGGAGATAGGAGGGGACTCTAAGCCAGAGCACAGGAGCCAACCACCAAGCTAGGCTGTCTGGTTACGCCGCTGCGGTTTGTTCCTTCTCTCTTTCATGTCTGTGGCTTTATGATGATGAGGCAGCAGCAGCATTCAGTGCTCCTCATGCATTAGCTCTACTCAGCCCTCTCGAATCTCTAAAAGCTTTCCATTAAAAAAGAAAAGAGGAGAAATAAGACAATTCTCCCCAAGGTAGCTGCTTAGCAGGAATCATCTCATTTGCTGTAGCGGCTGCAGGATGCAGAGCCTGAGCTCCCCATACATTTGTTGTCAAGCCAAGCTTAGCTGTGCCTCAAGTACTCACTGACTGCTCCAACTTATGTGCACGACAGGCAGAGCATCTTCCAGCTCCCAGAACTGCACAAAGTGGGGAGTTCTCACAGCCTGGAGGGGAGTTTTGCACCGAGACACATTAGTGTTTTGAATGATGCCAACTGCACCCTTCTGTCCGGGCATGCTTAGTTACACATCTGAAAAAACAACCATTTTGTTCCCCCTTCTGGCTAACAATCTTGTTAGGAGACAAACTATTGCAGCAGTCATATGCTCAGCAGAAGATGTAGGCTTGCCTGAGTTTATTTAAAGCACACAGCACAAGTCATGAAATAAACCATCAGCTTGGCAGCTCTGCTCCACCGCCAGCAAAAAGGCTGCTTTTTGGTCTAGGGATGGCTCACACTTTGCTGGGCAGGACAGGAGGTAAAGCCAGGCAAGGCTTAGCTGAGGAAAGGCAGAATATACACTCCAGGAGTTGCCTTGGTTGGAGAACAAGGTGTGGATGGAGTCATCCTGTGGATAGGGGGGAGGATGAAGGAGTCATCCTGTGGATAGGGAGGATGAAGAACCAAAAGATATTGGGGTGCTGTAGGATCAGGATTCCTGGAATACCAACAGAGGGGGAGGGACTATTGACAAGGTCTTGTAATGACAGGATGAGGAGGAATGGGTTTGAAGTGGCAGAGGGGAGATTGAAACTGGGTGTTAGAGAGAAGCTCTTTGCAGTGAGGGTGGTGAAACTCTGGAGCAGGTTGCCCAAGGATCACAAGTTTAGAGGATATTAGGGGTTGGAAGGGACCCAAAGAGATCATCCAGTCCAACCCCTCTGCCACAGCAGGACCACACAATCAAGCTCAGGGCACACAGCAACACATCCAGACAGGCCTGCAAAGGCTCCAGAGAAGGAGACTCCACAGCCTCTCTGGGCAGCCTGGGCCAGGGCTCTGGGACCCTTCCAGCCAAGCAGTTGCCCCTTGTGTTGAGCTGAAACCTGCTGTGCTGCAGCTTCCATCCACTGCTGCTTGTTCTGTCCCAGGGAGCAAGTGGTAGGACAAGAATGGAGGAAGACCCACACCTGGAAGTTTTTAAGGCCAGGCTGGATGTGGCTCTGGGCAACCTGATCTAGTGGGAAGTGTCCCTGCCCATGGCATGGGGGGGATGGAACTGGATGATCTTTGAGGTTCCTTCCAACCCTGACAACTCTCTGATTCTATCTTTTGCATGCATGAGAGCTACTAACTCTGCCCAGGCAAGGCTGGTGAGGTTAAAAACATGAAACAGCTCTGCCTTGCAGCAGCACTTGAGATCCTCACTTTGGAACACAGTAAATTAAGTGAGAGTTGCTAAGCAAGAGGGCAAAATCCATGGTAGATTCACCAAAATGGCCTTCAGTTACAGTTATAGAATCAGTCAGGGTTGGAAGGGACCACAAGGAGCAGCCAGTTCCAGCCCCCCTGCCATGCCCAGGGACACCCTACCCTAGAGCAGGCTGCACACAGCCTCAGCCAGCCTGGCCTTAAACACCTCCAGCCATGGGGCCTCAACCACCTCCCTGGGCAACCCATTCCAGCCTCTCACCACTCTCCTGCTCAACAACTTCCTCCTCACCTCCAGCCTCGCTCTCCCCACCTCCAGCTTTGCTTCATTCCCCCCACTCCTGGCACTCCCTCATAGTCTAAAAAGTATCTTCCCAGCTTTTCTGTAGCCCCCTTCAGATGCTGGAAGGCCACAAGAAGGTGACCTGGGAGCCTCCTCTGCTCCAGCCTGCACAGCCCCAACTCTTTCAGTCTGTGCCCACGGCAGAGCTGCTGCAGCCTCTCAGCATCCTCCTGGCCCTGTTAGTTTCTCTGCTTCTCTGACTGCTCTGATGCTATTCATAGGCAGGTCATGACACTGTCAACAAATCAGTGGATCTTAAGCTTCTATTATTAGCATCCTCCAGCTGAAAATGAGAGATTTCTTCTGCATCTGCCTTGTTCCCTGTGTAATGGAGCTGCAGCCAGTGTGGTCAGGAATAGCACTGCCATGGAACACCTGCAAGCTGCACTGGCATTGTGAAACAAATCAGTCTCACAGGAAGCCTGAGAGATGGAAGGAAGGGAATCAAAGCAGAAAACACAGTGTCTTTGAGGTGTCCTAATTTCTGTCATCCCACTGACCCAGCTGCAGAGCAAAGGAATGTTTGTGGCCCACTGTTGTGCCCTCAAAGCCAGACTGTTGTTGTTAGATGCTTATGGACACAAGGAGATGGTTTCCTTCTGCTGTTACTTCACTGTAGAACGTATAAGCCATTGAATAGCTCAGATTGGAAGGGACCTCAGACCTAATCTCCAACTTCCCCAACGTGGCCAAGGACACCTCTCAGCTGGTCAAGGCCTCATCCAACCTGGTCTTGAACAGCCCCAGGCAGGAGGCAGCCACAGCTTCCCTGGGCTGCCTGTGCCAGACTCTCACCACCCTCCTGATGAACAACTTCTTCCTCTGCTCCAGCCTCCCTACTCTCCCTCACCTTCAAATCATTCCCTCTTGGCCTGTCTCTAGACACCCTCAGGACAGCTCCCCCCAGCAGCCTTCCTGGAGGATCCCTTCAGGCACTGGCAGGCAGCATGAAGGACCCCCTGGAATCTTCTCTTCTCCAGGCTGCACACCCCCAGCTCCCTCAGCCTATTTCAAGAGAGAATATGAGGCTACCAAATAAATCTGAGTTGCTGCCACGTTTAAAAGAGACACTGAGAGATTGCTCTGCACACAATACATTTCTGAACCCCTGGCAGCAGGAGGTTGTTGATGCTGGGTTTGTTTTTCACCTGAGTTTAAGCAGTGGCTGGAGAAATAGGGAGAGAGTTCTGCAAGGGATTATTAAATAGAAAGATGTCACCTCCAGTTCAGGATGTCCCTCACCTGTAAGCTGCCTTTCAGCATGAAAGGTGCTCTGACACTCTTCACAGCCAATTTGCTGCTAATGGCCAAGCTTAGAGGGTGCTCGATAGAAATAACACCTCAGCTAATCTTTAAATGACTTCTAAGTCCCTAATAGCAGAGACTGGGGGTGGAGAAGTTTGTGCCTTGACTGATGAAGGGCTGAAGTTGCTCCAAAATGCAGCTGTGTTGCCATAACCACAATGTCTTCAACCAGGTTGGAAGAGAGCTCCAAGCTCAGCCAGCCCAACCTAGCACCCTGCCTGGAAATGGACCTCCAGAGCTCATCCAGTCCAATTTCCCTGCCAGAGCAGGGTCACCTAGACCAGGTCACACAGGAACACATCCAGCAGGGTTTGATTATCTCCAGAGAGGGAGACTCCACAGCCCCCCTGGGCAGCCTGTGCCAGGGCTCTGGCACCCTCACAGGAAGAAAATTCCTCCTCAGGTTGAAATGAAACTTCCTATGGCTCAGCTCCCACCCAGTGCCCCTTGTGCTGTCCCTGGGCATCACCCAGCAGAGCCTGGCTCCAGCCTCCTGCCACTCACCTGCACACATTGATAACCATTGCTGAGGTCACCTCTCAGTCCCCTCCTCTCCCAGCAGCACAGCCCCAGCTCCCTCAGGCTCTGCTCCTCACAGAGCTGTTCCATTCCCTTCAGCAGCTTTGTGGCTCTGTGCTGGACTCTTTCCAGCAGTTCTATGTCCCTCTGGGGGGCCCAGAACTGGACACAGTACTCCAGATGTGACTTCAAAGCCCCAGCTCTCTCAGTCCCTCCTCATAAGAGAAGACTCCAGGGAGACCTATCAGCCCTTCCAGTATCTGAAGGGGGCTACATGAAGGATGGAGAGAGATTGTTTACAAAAGCCTGTCAGGACAGGATGAGGGCAAAGGCTTCAAACTAGACCAGAACAGATTTAGACTGGATATTAGGAACAAGTTCTGCATTGTGAGGACTGTGGAACACTGGAACACACTGCCCAGGGGGGTAGCTGAGGTCTCCTCCCTGAAGATATTCAAGGTGAGGCTTGAGAAGGCCCTGGGCAACCTGGTGGAGTTGTGGATGTCTCTGCTGACTGCAGAGGATTTGGGCTAGATGACTTTGGAAGGTCCCTTCCAACCCAAACCATTGCTGGATTCTATGAAGCTCCTTTGGGACTGCTGTTACTTTCCTTCCTCCCACCTGATGCTTCTCCCCTGGTACTTTCCCTCCCTCTTCCCACCTGATGCTTCTCCCCTGGTACTTTCCTTCCTTCCTCCCACCTGATGCTTCTCCCCTGGTACTTTCCTTCCCTCTTCCCACCTGATGCTTCTCCCCTGGTACTTTCCTTTCTTCCTTCCTCCCACCTGATGCTTCTCCCCTGGTACTTTCCTTCCTTCCTCCCACCTGATGCTTCTCCCCTGGTACTTTCCTTCCTTCCACCTGTTGCTTCTCCCCTGGTACTTTCCTCCCTTCCTTCCACCTGTTGCTTCTCCCCTGGTACTTTCCTTCCTTCCTCCCACCTGATGCTTCTCCCCTGGTACTTTCCTCCCTTCCTTCCACCTGTTGCTTCTCCCCTGGTACTTTCCTCCCTTCCTTCCACCTGTTGCTTCTCCCCTGGTACTTTCCTTCCTTCCTTCCTTCCACCTGATGCTTCTCCCCTGGTACTTTCCTTCCTTCCTTCCTTCCACCTGATGCTTCTCCCCTGGTACTTTCCTTCCTTCCTTCCACCTGATGCTTCTCCCCTGGTACTTTCCTCCCTTCCTTCCACCTGATGCTTCTCCCCTGGTTCCTTCCTTCCTTCCTTCCTTCCTTCCTTCCTTCCTTCCTTCCTTCCTTCCTTCCTTCCTTCCTTCCTTCCTTCCTTCCTTCCTTCCTTCCTTCCTTCCTTCCTTCCTATGCTTCTCCCCTGGTACTTTCCTTCCTTCCTCCCACCTGATGCTTCTCCCCTGGTACTTTCCTCCCTTCCTTCCACCTGTTGCTTCTCCCCTGGTACTTTCCTCCCTTCCTTCCACCTGTTGCTTCTCCCCTGGTACTTTCCTTCCTTCCTTCCTTCCACCTGATGCTTCTCCCCTGGTACTTTCCTTCCTTCCTTCCTTCCACCTGATGCTTCTCCCCTGGTACTTTCCTTCCTTCCTTCCACCTGATGCTTCTCCCCTGGTACTTTCCTCCCTTCCTTCCACCTGATGCTTCTCCCCTGGTTCCTTCCTTCCTTCCTTCCTTCCTTCCTTCCTTCCTTCCTTCCTTCCTTCCTTCCTTCCTTCCTTCCTTCCTTCCTTCCTTCCTTCCTTCCTTCCTTCCTTCCTTCCTTCCTTCCTTCCTTCCTTCCTTCCTTCCTTCCTTCCTTCCTTCCTTCCTTCCTTCCTTCCTTCCTTCCTTCCTTCCTTCCTTCCTTCCTTCCTTCCTTCCTTCCTTCCTTCCTTCCTTCCTATGCTTCTCCCCTGGTACTTTCCTTCCTTCCTCCCACCTGATGCTTTTCCCTTTAAAGGAACCTGTTGTTGTTTCCCCTGCAGCTGTTTCCTCCTTCCCCTTGCAGTCCCTGTTCTGACTCCCCTGTTCACCAGGGGATCGGATGCTGTCTGCTGCAGCACCGTGTCGAATGCTCTGCTGAAGCCCAGCTAGATTAGATCTGCTGCACTGCCTTTGTCTAGCAAATCAATTACCTAATCAAAGGAGGGTACCCAGTGAGCCTGGCACTTTCTCTGTCTTTCAGGCAAACCTATCTAGCATTTCCATCCCATTTTACATTTCCTCGTGTGTCTCTGTTCTCTCCTTAGGGATTAACTCTGTAGTCACTGCTGTTTGTGATCCAAGTGCCACTGGCCTTGCTTTGCAGGCACCTGGTACAAAGGAGTTGGTTGTGTGGGGTCAGGATGTAGCTGCAAATGCCTGCACAGTGTCATGGCCTGGCTCAGGAGCAGTGTGGGCAGCAGGACAAGGGAGGTTCTTCTGCCCCTGTGCTCAGCACTGCTCAGGCCACACCTTGAGTGCTGTGTCCAGTTCTGGGCTCCTGAATTCCAGAGAGATGCTGAGGTGCTGGAAGGTGTTGAGAGAAGGGCAGCAAGGCTGGGGAAGGGCCTGGAGCACAGCCCTGTGAGGACAGCTCATCCAGTTCCAATCCTCCACTATAGGCAGGGACACCTCCCACTAGAACAGGTCACTCAAGGCCTCATCAAGCCTGACCCTGAACACCTCCAGGGAGGTTGTGGAGCACAGAACATGATTGAAGATCTTAGATCACATTTTGTGCTCCACAACCTCCCTGGGCAACCTGTGCCAGTATCTCACCACCTTCGCTGCAAACAACTTCTTCCTACCATCCACTTTCAATCTCCCCTCTGCCACTTCAAACCCATTCCTCCTCATCCTGTCATTACCATTATCAGTAGTCCCTCCCCAGCCTTCCTGTAGCCCCCTTCAGATCCTGGAAGGCCACTCCAAGGTCTCCTCCAAGCCTTCTCTTCTCCAGGCTGCACAGCCCCAACTCTCTCAGCCTGTGCTCACAGCAGAGCTGCTGCAGCCCTCTCAGCATCTCTGTGGCCCTCCCCTGGACTGGCTCCAACACTTCCATGTCTTGCTTGTGCTGGGGGCTCCAGAAGTGCACACAATCCTCCAGGATGAGTACAGTTTGAGTTTGCCCTGCTACCAGCACATCGCATCAACAGAACAAGGTCTCAACATGTGAAAGTTGTGGCACAAATAAGCATCTGCAAGTCTGCAGGGACCAACTGTGCTGTGTCTTTAGTCTGTTCTGTCTATGGCATCCTATCCAAGTCCCACAGGGAAACTCAGCTGTGACAAAAGCATCCTCTGCACAATTGCCTGATATTTTGGTAGCCACATCCTTCAGAAGTACAGGGCCAGTAATTGATTCTGCTGGGGGAAACACCTCAGAGATAAATATGTTCTTCTTCCTCTTTTCTCTCGTCTGTCTCTTCTGTCCCATAAAAAATAACTGTGCTTGTCCTGCTGAAGCTGCTGTAAATGAAAGTCTGTCAGTGCTGCCATTAGAAGCTCTGGGTTTAAACAGTTTATCATTCAAAGGTAAAGATTCATTTTTCTATCCTTGCTGCAACTGATGCTCAGTGAAAAAGTCCAGGCACAGGCTACTGCCTTTAAAGATGGTTCCTCTGGATTGTTAAGTGTAGTCATAAGCATTACTGAACAGAGGTGGCCCAACAGGACTGCAACATAGAGAATATATAGGGGTCTACACTCTGGTCACAGCATCCCCAAGCAGCACTACAGGCTGGGGACAGAGTGGCTGAGAGCAGCCAGGCAGAGAGGGAGCTGGGGGTGCTGGGAGAGAGGAGCTGAAGAGGAGGCAGCAGTGCCCAGGAGGGCAGCAGAGCCAATGGCATCCTGGGCTGGCTCAGGAGCAGTGTGGGCAGCAGGACAAGGGAGGTTCTTCTGCCCCTGTGCTCAGCACTGCTCAGGCCACACCTTGAGTGCTGTGTCCAGTTCTGGGCCCCTCAATTCAAGAGAGATGTTGAGGTGCTGGAAGGTGTTGAGAGAAGGGCAGCAAGGCTGGGGAGGGGCCTGGAGCAGAGCCCTGTGAGGAGAGGCTGAGGGAGCTGGGGGTGTGCAGCCTGCAGCAGAGGAGGCTCAGGGCAGAGCTCCAGCCTGGCCTTAAACACCTCCAGGCATGGAGCCTCAACCACCCCCTTGGGCAACCCCTTCCGGGCTCTCATCACCCTCATGGTGAGGAACTTCCTCCTCTGCCCCTTGCAGGGGTTGTGCCTGGCTCTGCACAGTGCCTCTCTGTGCTCCAGCCTGGTGCTTACTGAAGGAAAACAGAGTGAAGTACAGCTGAGAAGCCTGATATCCCTCATGGAGGGAATGTGCAGTCATACAGCCTGGATGCTTGGCAGCTCCATGTATGACAGGAGAGGGAAATGCAGGTGAAAAGTGCATGCATCAGAGTGACAGCAGCCAGGTCCCTTTGATTAGTCTGTGTGGGGTATGCCTGGAAAAACAATCAGAGGGGATTCTTCTCCAAGCTGTGACACTAAGGTCAGGCCACAGCTCCCACCCCAACACAAGCAAGGTGCATCTCTTGTGCATCAGCTCAGCAAAGGTCATGTCTGCTGCCAGGCTGATGGCCTCATGTACAAATACATCTCCCTGCAGGCTCAGCAGGGGAGGAAAAATCAGTGCAATGTATTCAGTAAAGTGATGTAAGCCCAGAAGAACTTCACAGAATGTCAGGGGCTGGAAGTGGACTTCCAAAGCTCATGCAGTGCAACCTCTCTGACACAGCAGCACCTAGAGCAGGTCACACAGGAGCACATCCAGGCAGGTCTGGAATATCTGCAGAAAGGGAGACTCCACAGCCCCCCTGGGCAGCCTGTGCCAGGGCTCTGGCACCCTCACAGGGAAAAAGAATTCTCCTCATGTTGAAATGAAACTTCCTCTGCCTCAGCTCCCACCCAGTGCCCCTTGTCCTGTCCCTGGGCATCACCCAGCAGAGCCTGGCTCCAGCCTCCTGCCACTCACCTGCACACATTGATAACCATTGCTGAGGTCACCTCTCAGCCTCCTCCTCTCCCAGCAGCACAGCCCCAGCTCCCTCAGGCTCTGCTTCTAACAGAGCTGTTCCATTCCCTTCAGCATCTTTGTGGCTCTGTGCTGGACTCTCTCCAGCAGTTCTGTGTCCCTCTTGAACTGGGTGCCCAGAACTGGACCCAGTACTGCAGCTGTGGCCTCACCAGTGGTAATGCACAGTCATCTTTATATCCCTGACCCCATGCCTCAAAAACCATTTCAGATGTGTACTACTGCTGAAAGTAGGCAAAGATTCCACCCTCTGAAGCTCCTGAGCTCATCCACAAAGAGATAAATTACTCAATCAAATTCATTCAGAGAGGCTTGGAGGACAGACTGTAGCAGGAATGAGGAACCCCCTGGACCAGCAGGGAGAAGGCAAAACAGGAGAGAGGAACCCCCTGGACCAGCAGGGAGAAGGCAAAACAGGAGAGAGGAACCCCTGGAACAGCAGGGAGAAGGCAAGGCAGAAGAGAGGAACCCCCTGGACCAGCAGGGAGAAGGCAAGGCAGGAGAGAGGAACCCCTGGAACAGCAGGGAGAAGGCAAGGCAGGAGAGAGGAACCCCCTGGACCAGCAGGGAGAAGGCAAGGCAGGAGAGAGGAACCCCCTGGACCAGCAGGGAGAAGGCAAGGCAGGAGAGAGGAACCCCCTGGACCAGCAGGGAGAAGGCAAGGCAGGAGAGAGGAAACCCCTGGACCAGCAGGGAGAAGGCAAGGCAGGAGAGAGGAACCCCCTGGACCAGCAGGGAGAAGGCAAGGCAGGAGAATGTAGACACCCCCCCCCTTCCCTGCCCAAGGTGAGCTCCCTTCCTGCAGGCTGCAGCTGGCAAATTGCCACTTAGCAGAGGCACAATCATGGGCATTCCGAGTGGCTCTTGCAATTCCTGTCTGGATAATGATGGAGCAGGTGCAGCCGTTCAGGACCCCCAGCTGAGCTAAGTACACGGCTGCAGGATGGTGCTGAGGAGGCTGAGGGAAGTGCTTCTGCCGGTGCCACACAAACATCTGGGGCCAGGCAGCAGCTCCTTCCTGTTGTGCCCTGGCAAATCCCCACCCCGCAGGGCAGGGCGAGAGGTGTCTGTGATGGTCATGAGTCAGAGGATGCTGAGAGATTGGCCTTCTGCTCTGTGCCCCTGGCTCTCTTGAAGTGCTCATTTCCAAGCTTCTCTCAGCCATGCTTCCCTGCCACTGTGGTGCACACTGGCCTGAGAGAGCACTGAGGAGAGGGACTACCTGCAGGGAGGCTGTAGCCAGGTGGGGTTGGGCTCTGCTGCCAGGCAGCCAGCAACAGAACAAAGGGACACAGCCTCAAGCTGTGGCAGGGCAGGTCTAGGCTGGCTGTTGTTAGGAAGTTGTTGTCAGAGAGAGTGATTGGCATTGGAATGGGCTGCCCAGGGAGGTGGTGGAGTGGCTGTGGCTGGAGGTGTTGAAGCCAAGCCTGGCTGGGGCACTTAGTGCCATGGTCTGGTTGGTTGGGCAGGGCTGGGTGCTAGGTTGGGCTGGCTGAGCTTGGAGCTCTCTTCCAACCTTGATTCTATGAAATGATTCTATGAAATAAGATTTTAACAGTTTTAAACCCCAGGCTGAACAATTCCTGTCGGTGCCTGAAACATTCCTGCCTCTGACTCATCCCCTTTTTGTTCTCCACCTTGCCTAAGGGACGAAACCTTAGTCCCATCAGCTCCTGTCATCCAAAATGCCATCTGACAGTGACTGCAAAACCTCCCTGGGGAGCCTGAGTGCAAGCAGCTGCTGAGGCTGCACGAACGAGGCCATGTGGCTGCCCCTGTCACCCTATCACCCTTGCCAACACCCAAGTGATGCTCTTTTGCTGGCCTGGCTGGTGCCACAACACCATCCCTCTCCAGTGCATGGGGGAATGCAGGCAGGCAGGTGCAGAGCTGCTTCCCTCATTCACTACCCTGCCCAGGTCCAGTTTCTGCAGTGCCAGGAGTCTCTTGTAGGAGTCTCTGCAGCTCTCTTCTGTGGGGTGTTGCTCTGCTGCATCTACCCCATCAGGCTCAGATGCCAGCGAGCCACAAGGGATCAGCTACGGTGACAGGAGTTTAACCTTCCTTTCTCCAGTAGCTTGAGCTGCTTTATCCAGGGAAATCACAGCAAGTGCCCCATGCCAAGTCCTAATCCAGCTGAAGTTAGTGACACAGCTCCAGCTGACCTCAGTGGGGCTGGAATTTAAGGAGCACCATAAAGTTCCTGTGGGCTTTACGTGCAGTTGACCAAACATATGTGCTCTGCCTCTCTGCATGCCTGTTTGCCTTTCACCCTCTGGATGGAAGCTGGCTTTGGAAGTGCACAGCTAGCACAGCAGCTGTGTGCTTGTGTGAGCTCACTGGAGGGCTGCCTGCCACCCCTCTGCCAGGAGGATTTGTGCTGTCACAACTGCATCCACACACAGATACTTGGGTGTGCTCTGGGACGAGAAGGAGAAGAGATTTTTAAAGCACCCTTCTGAGTTGTTGATGCTTTTGAAGGGAAAACACAAAGCCTATGGAAAGGCAGATCTGAGCTACTCAAGGCCATTTGTGTCCTGGGCTGTATTTAGAGTGGACATTAGGATAAAGCTTTTCATGGAGAGAGTGGTCAGGGAGTGGAATGAGCTGCCCAGGGAGGTGGAGGAGTTACCCAGCCTGGCTGTGCTGAAGGGTGGTTTGGCTGTGGTGCTCAAGGCTGTGGTTTAAGGTGAATCCTGTACCGTAGGGTTCTAGGTTGGGCTTGGTGCTCCTGAGGGGCTTTGCCAGCCTGGATGATTCTGTGAAAAGCAGTGGGAGCAGCAGGACAAGAGAGGTGGCTCTGCCCCTCTGCTCTGGGGAGGCATCACCCAGAGCACTCTGCCCAGTTTAGGGGGTTGCAGCACAGCCCTGTGAGGAGAGGCTGAGGGAGCTGGGGGTGTGCAGCCTGCAGCAGAGGAGGCTCAGGGCAGAGCTCATTGCTGTCTGCAGCTGCCTGCAGGGAGGCTGTAGCCAGGTGGGGTTGGGCTCTGCTGCCAGGCAGCCAGCACCAGAAGAAGGGGACACAGCCTGAAGCTGTGCCAGGGCAGGTCTAGGCTGGATGTTGTTAGGAAGTTGTTGTCAGAGAGAGTGATTGGCATTGGAATGGGCTGCCCAGGGAGGTGGTGGAGTCCTCATCTCTGGAGTTAAGAGGAGGCTGCATGAGGTACTCAGTGCCATGGGTTAGTTAATTAGGGTTAGGTAATAGGTTGGACTTGATGATCCTTGAGGGCTTTTCTGACCTGGTTGATTCTGTGACATGTGATTCAGTTCTGGTGCCCCCAGCAAAAGAGGGACATGGAACTGCTGGAGAGGTGACAGAGATGATCAGAGGGCTGGAGAACCTACCCTGTGGGGACAGGCTGAGAGAGCTGGGGCTGCTGAGCCTCCAGAGAAACCTAACAGTGGCCTTGCAGTACTTGAAGGGGGCCTACAAGAAAGCTAGGAAGGGCCTTTAGACAAGGTCTTGTAGTGACAGGATGAGGTGCAATGGATTGAAGCTTGAGGAGAGGAGATGTAGACTGAAGATTAGTGAGAAGTTGTTTGCAGTGAGGGTGGTGAGACCCTGCAACAGGCTGCCCAGGGAGGTTGTGGATGCTCCTTCCCTGCAGGTGTCCAAGGCTGTGCTGGCTGAGCACCCTGGTTCAGTGAAAGGTGTCCCTGATGGCAAGGAGGGTTGGAAAGGATGATCTTTAGGGTCCCTTCCAGCCTAAACCATTCTGTGAAGCCACAAAAGACCTTGCAAAGCAACTTTTCACAAGACCCTGGTGACTTGTAGGCTTTTGCACCCTGAGTTTCTCCACAGCAACACCTCCTAGTTGGAACTGAGGTGAGCCCAAACTGTTTTACAGAGCAAAGTCGGCTCTCAGCCAGTCACAAGACAGACAGTTGATAGGACAGGCAGGATTTCAAGCCCTGCAAGCTATTGATGCCAGGACAAGCAACTCCAGCTGCTGCTGCTGCTTCCCAGCCAGTGGAATGAGCAGTGCTCAGAAGGTCACAGTGGAGCTGGGTAACAGCTCTTGAAGGAAATAACTTCTTTTTGGGGAGGGGGAGAGAAATGGGAGGGAAATTCAGCCCCAAGCTGCTTTAGTCACTCTGCAAATTACTCAGCTTGCTTCAAATGCAGACGGGGTGGGGGGGAAAAGCCCAGCAAAACACACAGCCTAGATGCTTTGTTTTGACAACTGGGATGAAACATTTTGATTTCCCTGTGCTGAGAAGCTTAGCATTCTCAAATTTGTCTCCACTTAGCCTGTTCCAGAAGATGAGAGCTGTTTGTTCTAGCCTAACTATTAATTATTTTTTTTCACTTCCCCACTTGGTACCAGAAATTGGTTTAAATGAGTGCTTAAGCTTGGCCAAGGGAAATTTCTTCTCTTCTTTCCCTCCAAGCTGATTGATTTCTCCAGCTCAGCTCATGAACCAGCTCACTGCAAGGAGCCCAGGACAGATATTTTTCCCCCTCCAAGATCCTCAAACCAAAGAGGAAAGAATGGAAGGTGCATAGAATAGAATTAGAATAGAATAGAATCAGGCAGGCTGGAAGAGAGCTCCAAGCTCAGCCAGCCCAACCTAGCACCCAGCCCTGCCCTACCAACCAGACCATGGCACTAAGTGCCCCAGCCAGGATTGGCTTCAACACCTCCAGCCACAGCCACTCCACCACCTCCCTGGGCAGCCCATTCCAATGCCAATCACTCTCTGCCAACAACTTCCTAACAACATCCAGCCTAGACCTGCCCTGGCACAGCTTGAGACTGTGTCCTCTTGTTCTATTGCTGGCTGCCTGGCAGCAGAGCCCAACCCCACCTGGCTACAGCCTCCCTGCAGGCAGCTGCAGGCAGCAATGAGCTCTGCCCTGAGCCTCCTCTGCTGCAGGCTGCACACCCCCAGCTCCCTCAGCCTCTCCTCACAGGGCTCTGCTCCAGGCCCCTCCCCAGCCTTGCTGCCCTTCTTTCAACACCTTCCAGCACCTCAACATCTCTCTTGAATGGAGGAGCCCACAACTGGACACAGCACTGCAGGTGTGGCCTGAGCAGTGCTGAGCACAGGGGCACAAGAACCTCCCTTGTCCTGCTGCCCACACTGCTCCTGAGCCAGCCCAGGATGCCATTGGCTCTGCTGCCCACCTGGGCACTGCTGCCTCCTCTGCAGCTCCTCTCTGCCAGCACCCCCAGCTCCCTCTCTGCCTGGCTGCTCTCAGCCACTCTGTCCCCAGCCTGCAGTGCTGCTTGGGGTTGTTGTGGCCCATGTGAGCAGGACAGACTCTTTGCAGCCGTTCTGCACAAGGCAGCCTTGCTGTGTCTCCTCTTTTGCTTTGACAAGGAAGTTTTACAGTGAGCCCACATGGCCATTCTGATGCCAGCAAGTTCCCTGCAGATGGAGAGAGCAAATAAAAATGTGCATATTTACATTATGCATGCAGATTAGATGTGTGCATTCCTCACAGCCTGTCCCTGAAACACCCTCCAACAAGAGCGTGGGGGAGAATGCAAAGGAGTTGACTCCCAACTCTATTCTTCTATTGCCTCCCTCCCATGCTTGTGCACTTAATATTGGCTGATTAACCCTTTCCAAGTGACCTGCTCTGTGAGTAAACTCTCAGTGCTTGATAATCTCTGTCGTAGTGCAAAACAAAACAGAAAGGGAGAGGGAATATTTGCTCTCAGAGTACTTCTAAGTTCCAAGTCAGCAGGAAGCATCTGGCCGTGGTAGTGGTGGGGAAATGAGTTACTGCATTTCCTAACTTTGCATTGTCTGGTGAAAGAGGAGAACCACAGCACCATGCAGGTTGGCAAAGAGATCAGCAGAAAGGAAAGGAAAAGCAAGCAAAGGGAATGAAAAGCAAAGGAAGGGAAGGGAAAGGAAAAGCAAAGGGAAGGGAAGGGAAAGGAAAAGCAAAGGGAAGGGAAGGGAAAGGAAAAGCAAAGGGAAGGGAAGGGAAAGGAAAAGCAAAGGGAAGGGAAGGGAAAGGAAAAGCAAAGGGAAGGGAAGGGAAAGGAAAAGCAAAGGGAAGGGAAGGGAAAGGAAAAGCAAAGGGAAGGGAAGGGAAAGGAAAAGCAAAGGGAAGGGAAGGGAAAGGAAAAGCAAAGGGAAGGGAAGGGAAAGGAAAAGCAAAGGGAAGGGAAGGGAAAGGAAAAGCAAAGGGAAGGGAAGGGAAAGGAAAAGCAAAGGGAAGGGAAGGGAAAGGAAAAGCAAAGGGAAGGGAAGGGAAAGGAAAAGCAAAGGGAAGGGAAGGGAAAGGAAAAGCAAAGGGAAGGGAAGGGAAGGGAAAGGAAAAGCAAAGGGAAGGGAAGGGAAAGGAAAAGCGAAGGGAAGGGAAGGGAAAAGCAAAGGGAAGGGAAGGGAAGGGAAAAGCAAAGGGAAGGGAAGGGAAGGGAAGGGAAGGGAAAGGAAAAGCGAAGGGAAGGGAAGGGAAAGGAAAAGGAAAAGCGAAGGGAAGGGAAGGGAAAGGAAAAGGAAAAGCGAAGGGAAGGGAAGGGAAAGGAAAATCGAAGGGAAGGGAAGGGAAGGGAAAGGAAAAGCAAAGGGAAGGGAAAGGAAAAGGGAAGGGAAAGGAAAAGGGAAGGGAAAGGAAAAGGGAAAGGAAAGGAAAAGGGAAGGGAAAGGAAAAGGGAAAGGAAAGGAAAAGGGAAGGGAAAGGAAAAGGGAAGGGAAAGGAAAAGGGAAGGGAAAGGAAAAGGGAAGGGAAAAGCAAGGAAAAGGGAAAGGAAAAGTGAAGGGAGGGAAGGAGAAGGAAAAGCAAAGCAGGGGAAGGAACAAACCAAACACAATAAACTTAAGTAAAATAAACCACAACCCAGTAAAGCAAACCAAACCAAAAGGCAATCAACTAAGGTGCCTGTCGCAGGTCCCAAAGCAAGCCCTGCATGTATGTGCAGACTGGAAGGTAGGAAGCTGGTTCTGCCCGGGGGAAGGAGCCGGCTGAGCCTCCGGCCCTGCTCCTCTTAGCACGGGCAAGATCGCTCTGCACAGCCCCGGACCCCGCTGTAGCCTTGCCTCGGGGCTGCGTCCAGGCACTGTGACTCTCCGGCAGGTCAGTGCCCAGCCTGCTGTGGTGTTCTGAGGTGCAACACAGCAGCTCCCAGAATGGCAGGCGGAGAGTGAAGCAGTTCATCCATCGGTGCCCCAGAGCACAGGACAATGCGATGGTGACCCAAGATTTGACTGCTGAAAGGCTGATGGATCTCCACATTTAAAGCAAAGGAGAGGGAAGGGAAGGAAAGGGAAAGGAAAGGGAAAGGAAAGGGAAAGGAAAGGGAAAGGAAAGGGAAAGGAAAGGGAAAGGCAAGGAAAGGCAAGGAAAGGCAAGGAAAGGCAAGGGAAAGGAAAGAAAGCAAAGGAAAGAAACGGAAAAGAAAGCAAAGCAAAGGAAAGAAACAGAAAAGAAAGGAAAGAAAGCAAAGGAAAGGAAAAGAAAGCAAAGCAAAGGAAAGAAACAGAAAAGAAAGGAAAGGAAAGAAACAGAAAAGAAAGAAAAGCAAGCAAAGGAAAGGAAAAGAAAGCAAAGCAAAGGAAAGAAACAGAAAAGAAAGGAAAGGAAAGAAACAGAAAAGAAAGAAAAGCAAGCAAAGGAAAGGAAAAGAAAGCAAAGCAAAGGAAAGAAACAGAAAAGAAAGGAAAGGAAAGCAACAGAAAAGAAAGAAAGGAAAGCAAAGGAAAGGAAAAGAAAGCAAAGCAAAGGAAAGAAACAGAAAAGAAAGAAAGGAAAGCAAAGGAAAGGAAAAGAGTGGATCTCCACATTTAAAGCATCTCTTGTGCAGGTCTGGAGTCATTTTGTTTAAAGTTGGAGTGAAATAGTAGTCAATGTGGCACAAAATGCCATGCAAGTGTTGTGAATAAAAGCTTCAAAGGGTACTAAAGTGCCATTGATTACCTTTGAGAGGATCTTTAACATCTAAAATCCCAGATAAAGAACTTACACATACACTGTAATGTTAAACCATCATCTCTGCCTTGATAATAATCTGCTCCACCAGATGAATCCATCCATTAGCACCTGTCAGGGGGTTCTCACTGCAGACACACAAGGAATTCACAGCAAGTTAGGCTTCTGTGAAGTTGGATGGTGTGATGCCCTTCAAAAGCCATCAGCAGTCACCTCTGCTTTGGCAGTGTCCTAGTTTTGCTGGGACACAATCCCCGGCCAGCTGCAGGCTATTAACAGCCAACTAAGGCAGCCAGGCCAACTGAGCTGACTGGCTACAGGTGGATCACAGAATTAGTCAGGGTTGGAAGGGACCATAAGGATCAGCCAGTTCCAACCTGAGGTCCATCTGAGGTCTGCCAGGAGCAGGGGACAGGCTCTGCTCACTGCTCCCTGGGATAGGACAAGCAGCAATGGGTGTAAGTTGCAGCAAAAGAGGTTCCAGCTCAACACAAGGTGGAACTTCTTTACTGTGAGGGTCGCAGAGCACTGGCACAGGCTGCCCAGAGAGGTTGTGGAGCCTCTTTCCCTAGAGACTTTCAAGGGCTGTCTGGATGTGTTCCTCTGTGATCTGTGTTAGATAGTGTGGCCCTGCTGTGGCAGGGGTGTTGGAGTGGATGATCTCTATGGGTCCCTTCCAACCCCTAACATCCTGTGAGCCTATCCTATGATGACAGAGGAAGAGTAGGAAGAGAGAGCTGGCATTGACTCCAGGCAGTTATCCACATTGGGCAGCTGTGCCATTTGCTGATGTCAACAGGGTGAGAAAGCTGAATGGAAGGCACCTCAGCAAGCCAGGAGCAGTGGGTGCTCTAAAGACAAATGTCACATCCCTGGAGCTGTTGAAGCCAAGCCTGGCTGGGGCACTTAGTGCCATGGTCTGGTTGGTTGGGCAGGGCTGGGTGCTAGGTTGGGTTGGCTGAGCTTGGAGCTCTCTTCCAGCCTGGCCGATTCTATGATCTCCACCTAGCTGCCAAAGACCAGTTGATGAGCTGACTCAGCTGCAATGGGGAAGGCCTTGCCTAAGGAGCACTGAGGCTCAGCCTGGAAGACAGAAACAGGCCAGATTTGAGAGCATTTAGCACAAAGCATCTTCCTGTCCTTCCTGCTCATCTCATCCTACTCAAAAGTCCCTTTCTTGCCGTTTCAATCTTTGAGCAGCTTCTCTCCTTTGCTCTTGGTGCTTTGGGCTTGTCCTAAGCCTGCTGAGTGATGACATTCCCCAAGCTGCTTTCCAAGGAGGTGGAGAGAGCAAGAATGACAGCCAGGCACAATCTGGGAGCACTATCTTCTACTTCCAAGATTCCCAGGAGCCTTTTTCCCTTCATACTACCTGCCAGCTAGGGAAGGAAGCCAGCACCAGAGCCTCACTCTCTCAGCCTCATGGCCAAAACCTTGCTACTGCTAACAGAAGGGCTGAATGCACTGGGACAGGGCAGCTTGTGTTTTGGGGGTCCTGCAAGGAGAGCAGCCTGGTAATGTCCTGCAAGGAGAACAGCCTGGAAATGTCAGAGCTCCTTTCCTTCCCAGGCTCACTGCAGGAGTGCAAGAAGCTCAGTCCAGCCACAGACTGCAGTAAGGAGGGTGCTGTCATGCAGAAAATCTTGGCAGGAGCTTGTGACTGCTGAACCCTCTCCCAGAACCACACAACCAACCCAGCCAAGCAGATGACAGCTCCTAACAGGCCATCTCCCAGCCTGGCCCAGCTCCGAGTGGGTGCCTGAGCCAAGGCTCGCTGTCGCTGCCTTGCTTTACCTAGACAGAGCTGGGCAGGTGGCATGGGCAAGAAACCAAAGAGAAGCAGTTCAGTCCCAGGGAGCAGTCTTCCATCTGAGGTGGCACGTGGCAGGAGAAGATGCAGTGTGCACTGGCAGCAAGATCAGATGTGCCTTGTAACACTTCCTGAAGCTTTGGAACGAGCTCAGGCTTGAAACTGAGAGGAATTTGGTGAACTTGGTCTGTTTTGTCTGAATTGCACTAGTTTTGACCTCTGGGGTGGTGGCTTTCTTTTATTGCATGTGGCTTCTGGTTTCAGCTCCTGCTGGAAGGGCTGAAATTCCAACACCTAAGATGCATCATCACTTCCATTTTTGTTATCTTAGGCCATACCTTGGATGCTGTGTCCAGTTCTGGGCTACTCACTTCGAGGTACTGAGGTGCTGGAAGGTGTTGAGAGAAGGGCAGCAAGGCTGGGGAGGGGCCTGGAGCACAGCCCTGTGAGAGAGGCTGAGGGAGCTGGGGGTGTGCAGCCTGCAGCAGAGGAGGCTCAGGACAGAGCTCATTGCTGTCTGCAGCTGCCTGCAGGGAGGCTGTAGCCAGGTGGGGTTGGGCTCTGCTGCCAGGCAGCCAGCAACAGAAGAAGGGGACACAGCCTGAAGCTGTGCCAGGGCAGGTCTAGGCTGGATGTTGTTAGGAAGTTGTTGTCAGAGAGAGTGATTGGCATTGGAATGGGCTGCCCAGGGAGGTGGTGGAGTCACCATGGCTGGAGGTGCTGTAGCCAATCCTGGATGAAGCACTCAGTGCCATGGTCTGGTTGGTTGGGCAGGGCTGGGTGCTAGGCTGGGCTGGATGAGCCTGGAGCTCTCTTCCAACCTGGTTAATTCTAAGATTCTATTATTATTATGGTCTTTCAGTACTACATATTTGCTTCTGAATTTCCAGCCATGCCAGAGCTGGGAAGAAAGAACCAACAGCTCTTTCTATCAGCAGTCACCCTGCTTTTCTTTTCTCCTCTCCTCCAGCAACCTGGTGCCATGGTAGGATAGGCCTGGGTCATAGGTTGGATAGAGCTGGGTGATAGGTTGAGCTGGATGATCTTGGAGGTCTCCTCCAACCTGGTTGGATTGGATAGGGCTGGATGAGAAGTTGGACTGGAGGATCTTGGAGGTCTTCTCCAACCTGGTTGGATTGGATAGGGCTGGATGAGAAGTGGGACTGGAGGATCTTGGAGGTCTTATCCAACCTGGTTGATTCTATGATTTGATGATCTGAGAGTGGAGAGAGCCTGGAATGGGTTGCTCAGGGAGGTGGTTGAAGCCCTGTCCCTGGAGGTGTTTAAGGCCAGGCTGGATGAGGCTGTGGCCAGCCTGATCTAAGGTAGGGTGTCCCTGCCCATGCCAGGGGATTTGGAACTGGCTGATCCTTGTGGTCCTTCCAACCCTGCCTGATTCTCTGATTCAATGAACTGAAGCTACCACAAGATGTGATTTGCTGCAGGTCTCCTTTACCTTCAGGAAGATTACATTTGCAGTGGGAGGTATTGTTCAGAGTGACAACACTGTGGTGGGAGGGAGAGAGATCCCTTGAGGGGTCTCTAATACCCCTCCTTGTGTTTCCCATTCCTTAGTAATCTCTCCTCTGCAGGCCTGTCCTACCCAGCCCTGCTTAGCTGGTAATTGCTGAAGGATTCCCAATACAAGGTATGGAAAGAGGGAGAGAGAGAGAGGAAAAGCACATTAAAGGAAAGACAACATTTGCAGCAGGCTGCTGTGTCCTTGACCGAAGGAGACACCAGAGACAGCTCCAGTGATTTACTCTCTGACAGGCTGGCATCTCTGTGATTCACAGAGCTAATCAATTAGGTGATACATTCCCCCCTCCCTGCCACTCCTTCAGCTTTTAACAGCTTTCTTGCCAAGAGTGGAAATGCTCCAGAGCTGAATGGGCACCAACATCCAGAGCCTTCTGTAAGAGCTGACAAACACCATCCTAGCAGATCTGGAAGTGGATCAGGACACTGGGAAAGGGGATTTGCCATGGGGACAAGGGGGGGGGGGGTTAGCCCCACTGACAGAGAGTGTTGCCTCTGGAGGGTGGTGGGGTCACCATCCCTGGAGGTGTTCAGGAGAAGACTGGATGAGGCACTTAGTGCCATGCTCTGGTTGACTGGCCAGGACTGGGTGCTAGGTTGGACTGGATGAGCTTGGAGCTCTCCTCCAACCTGGCTGATTCTATGATTCTTTCTCCAATGTGAGAGGATCCTAGAAAGATGCAGAATGGTGTATCCCTGGGTGATACAACACAGCTGCTGTTGTACAGTTGCACAGCCCCTCCCAGTTAAGTGGACTTAGGTCTGCTCCTGCATCGTGTTGTCTATGCCACATGCAAGCTTTAGCAGCTATGCTGCACTTGGGTCCTTCAGCCATATGCAAACAGAGCCTTGGCCTGCAGCATTCTCTGCTCACTGCTCCCTGGGATAGGACAAGGAGCAGTGGATGGAAGCTGCAGCACAGCAGGTTCCAGCTCAATACTTCTTTGCTGGAAGGGTCTCAGAGCCCTGGCACAGGCTGCCCAGAGAGGTTGTGGAGTCTCCTTCTCTGGAGCCTTCCAAGGCCTGTCTGGCTGTGTTCCTGTGTGCCCTGAGCTAGATTGTGTGGTCCTGCTGTGGCAGGGGGGTTGGACTGGATGATCTCTTTGGGTCTCTTCCAACCCCTGACATCCTATGATTCTCATTGTCTGCTTCCTCTGACTTCTGTGTCCAGTTCTGGGCTCCTCAGTTGAAGAGAGATGTTGAGGTGCTGGAAGGTGTTGAGAGAAGGGCAGCAAGGCTGGGGAGGGGCCTGGAGCAGAGCCCTGTGAGAAGAGGCTGAGGGAGCTGGGGGTGTGCAGCCTGCAGCAGAGGAGGCTCAGGGCAGAGCTCATTGCTGCCTGCAGCTGCCTGCAGGGAGGCTGTAGCCAGGTGGGGTTGGGCTCTGCTGCCAGGCAAGCAGCAACAGAAGAAGGGGACCCAGCCTCAAGCTGTGGCAGGGCAGGTCTAGGCTGGATGTTGTTAGGAAGTTGTTGTCAGAGAGAGTGATTGGCACTGGAATGGGCTGCCCAGGGAGGTGGTGGAGTGGCTGTGGCTGGAGGTGTTGAAGCCAATCCTGGCTGGGGCACTTAGTGCCATGGTCTGGTTGGTTGGCCAGGGCTGGGTGCTAGGTTGGACTGGATGAGCTTGGAGCTCTCTTCCAACCTGCTTGGTTCTATGATTCTATGACATTGTGGTGCTCTGGCAGAGCAGCATCAGAGACTTGTTGAAGTTTGGAACTCACACAGGTTTTACCCCTGCTTCTTAGCATCCTGAGGCATGGCAGAGTTGCATGGTGGAATAAAATACTGTCCTCTGGGTCCAGACTGAAGGTCTCTCTCTCAGGCACACTGGGTTCAGAACATATAGGCAAAAACATTAAGAGCATTACTCTGCTCTCTCCCTCTAATAGCACAAGACTGTCTTGAGCATCCTGGGATGCACCCAGCTTAGTCCTGGCTCCTCCTTGCTGCTCAGATGACGCTCCTTTGAAAACTGAGGCATTGTTGAACGTTCTCTGATTTGATCTGGATGAAATCTCTCATCAGATCCTGCTGCTTTACGTGGCAAAGTACCCACAGGCAGGAGAGTCCAATTCACACCCGCTCAGCTTCAGGCATGAATTTGCTGTTTTCAAAGTGGAGGCAGCATCAGATGCATAGTCAAAGGGGGGGGGAGGGGGGGGGGGGGGGGGGAAGAAGGAAAAAAAGGAGTCCTTCTCCAGCTGTGAAAACTGCCCCTTTAATTTGCATGGGAAGATAGGAGAGAAGACCAAAAGAAACGTCCTGTTGGCTGTTGGGTTCCTCCTGGGTGCTGTCGCCAGCAAGAGCTTCCTCTCGCCGTTCCACTCTCAGCTGTCAATAGCTGCTGGAGCTCTTTTAGCTTCCCTCCTTCCCCCTCGGTGAATTGCATCCTTCCAGATAGCATCTCTTGAGTTCACATTTGGTTTAGGGAAGGGGGGAGCAAGCTTGATCTGTTCTGCCTGCCACATGAAAATGGTTGTATCCTCTTCTCCCACTCAGCTTTCCCCGTTGAGGTAAATCCTCTCTACCTGTTTCTGTTTTACTCCACTTTGAGGTTTTGCTTCAGATGTTGGCCTCTCTGGTTTACATCCACACTGTACCTCATTAAAGCTCTGCATCACTCCAGATTCCTCCTCATTACAGCAGGCAGAGCTTATTGGAGCACAGCTGTAATGAGGGCAAAGAGCATGGCTTGAACCCAACTTCTAATAGCTCATTAGCCAAAAAGAAAAGAGCAGCCAGACACTGTTGTTGTTTCCTCGTGCCTTTGGAGCATCTGAGAGCAGTCCCCTTCCCAACCCAGGGAGGCTAGCAACGTTTAGTCTTCAAAAGCAAGGCACAGCTTTCTTCTTCATTGAGGGCTGGCTCACAGCCTTACAAGTGCCCTGGACTACTGTGTCCAGTGCTAATGTCTGCAGGCATTCACCAGTCACTTAGTGTGGTTGCTCAGTGCTCATTTATCATAGAATCAGAGAATGCCAGGGGCTGGAAGGGACCTCCAAAGCTCATCTGGTGCAGGCCCCCTGCCAGAGGAGCATCACCTAGAGCAGATCACACAGGAACACATCCAGGTAGTTCTTGAGTATCTCCAGAGAGGGAGACTCCACAACCCCCCTGGACAGCCTGTGCCAGGGCTCTGTCACCCTCACAGGGAAAAAAATTCTTCCTCAGGTTCACATGGAACCTTCTGTGCCTCAGACATAGAAGCTCAAACATGGAACATCCTGTGCATCAAGCATGGAACCTCAAACATGGAACCTCCTATGTGTCAAGCATGGAACCTCGAGCATGGAACCTCCTATGCATCCAATAATGGAACCTCAAGCATGGAACTTCAAGCATGGAACCTTCTATGCATCCAATAATGGAACCTCAAGCATGGAACTTCAAGCATGGAACCTCCTATGCATCTAATAATGGAACCTCAAGCATGGAACTTCAAGCATGGAACCTTCTATGCATCTAATAATGGAACCTCAAGCATGGAACTTCAAGCATGGAACCTTCTATGCATCCAATAATGGAACCTCAAGCATGGAACTTCAAGCATGGAACCTTCTATGCATCCAATAATGGAACCTCAAGCATGGAACTTCAAGCATGGAACCTTCTATGCATCCAATAATGGAACCTCAAGCATGGAACTTCAAGCATGGAACCTTCTATGCATCCAATAATGGAACCTCAAGCATGGAACTTCAAGCATGGAACCTCCTATGCATCCAATAATGGAACCTCAAGCATGGAACCTTCTATGCATCCAATAATGGAACCTCAAACATTGAACCTTCTGTGCATCCAATAATGGAACCTCAAGCATGGAGCCTTGAGCATGGAACCTTCTATGCATCCAATAATGGAACCTCAAGCATGGAACTTCAAGCATGGAACCTTCTATGCATCCAATAATGGAACCTCAAGCATGGAACTTCAAGCATGGAACCTTCTATGCATCCAATAATGGAACCTCAAGCATGGAACTTCAAGCATGGAACCTTCTATGCATCCAATAATGGAACCTCAAGCATGGAACTTCAAGCATGGAACCTTCTATGCATCCAATAATGGAACCTCAAGCATGGAACTTCAAGCATGGAACCTTCTATGCATCCAATAATGGAACCTCAAGCATGGAACTTCAAGCATGGAACCTCCTATGCATCCAATAATGGAACCTCAAGCATGGAACTTCAAGCATGGAACCTTCTATGCATCCAATAATGGAACCTCAAGCATGGAACTTCAAGCATGGAACCTCCTATGCATCTAATAATGGAACCTCAAGCATGGAACTTCAAGCATGGAACCTTCTGTGCATCCAATAATGGAACCTCAAGCATGGAACCTTCTATGCATCCAATAATGGAACCTCAAGCATTGAACCTTCTGTGCATCCAATAATGGAACCTCAAGCATGGAACCTTCTGTGCATCCAATAATGGAACCTCAAGCATTGAACCTTCTGTGCATTCAATAATGGAACCTCAAGCATGGAACCTTCTGTGCATCCAATAATGGAACCTCAAGCATGGAGCCTTGAGCATGGAACCTCCTATGCATCCAATAATGGAACCTCAAGCATGGAACCTCCTATTCATCCAATAATGGAACCTCAAGCATGGAACCTCCTATGCATCCAATAATGGAACCTCAAATATGGAACCTCAAACATGGAATTTCCTATGCCTCAAGCACCTTCTCAGTGGTCCTGCTACTATTAGGAAGCAGTGAGGGGAGCAGCACTGCACACTGTTGGCTCTTTCCTCACCTACTTAAAGGTGGGTCCAATCCTGCCCCATGTTGTCACTCCAATATTCTCCTTCTGCTCACTCATAGTTGTTTGGTGACAAAGCTGGTGAGAGGCTTGGAACACAAACCCTATGAGGAGAGGCTGAGGGAGCTGGGGGTGTGCAGCCTGCAGCAGAGGAGGCTCAGGGCAGAGCTCATTGCTGTCTGCAGCTGCCTGCAGGGAGGCTGTAGCCAGGTGGGGTTGGGCTCTGATGCCAGGCAGCCAGGGACAGAACAAGGAGACACAGCCTCAAGTTGTGCCAGGGCAGGTCTAGGCTGGATGAGGACACAGCCTCAAGCTGTGCCAGGGCAGGTCTAGGCTGGGTGTTGTTGGGAAGTTGTTGTCAGAGAGAGTGATTGGCATTGGAATGGGCTGCCCAGGGAGGTGGTGGAGTGGCTGTGGCTGGAGGTGTTGAAGCCAATCCTGGCTGGGGCACTTAGTGCCATGGTCTGGTTGGTTGGGCAGGGCTGGGTGCTGGGTTGTGCTGTCTGAGCTTGGAGCTCTCTTCCAACCTGCTTGATTCTCTGATCAGCCTGGCCTAGATGTGGAGTGCAGGTACAACTCCAAGTGTTTGCCCAAGCCCTGGTGGTGGGATGCCAGTCTGGGCTGGTGCTGTATTGCACCCGTGGAGAATGTCAGCTTCCCCCCTTTGTTTTTGCACAAGTAGACAAAGCCAGAGGCAGCTGCTCAAACTTGCAGATGAGCTTTACAAGAGCCCACCTTGCCTTTTGCCTTCTTTGCCTTCTGGGTAACGTGCAGCAGGAGCTGCTCTATATTTGGAAGTGTTATCAAGAGCTATCAGCTCTTTCGACTGGAAAGGAGCAGAACTGAAGTCATTGCCTAGGCTTCACTTGGCTCTCGCTCAGGCAAGGTGGCTAAACACACAGTGAAAGTGACAAAACCCAAGTGAGGACCCTTGGAATTGATGTGCTTGTGGCATTACATTGCTGGGACATCTCTCAGCAATTTGCACTGTGAAATACCAGTGCACTGAAAACCTGAGGAGGAGATTCACTGCCTGGGCAGCCTGGCTCATGTATTCTTATTAGCTGCTCACAGAGGGAAAGGCTACCAGGGCTGATATTTAATGCTGAACTTTGGGCTCTGTTCGCTGCAGGCTCAAACATGTAACATTTGGAGAGCCCCCCAAGGTGCTCCTTTTAAGGGAGAGTTGATTAGAGAAGTGTCTTCTCTGAATGGGTGATGTCTGGTCCTCAAATGAGCAAAGACTGGAGGGAAGTTGTAGCCAGGTGGGGTTGGGCTCTGCTGCCAAGCACCCAGCAGCAGAACAAGGGGACCCAGGCTCAAGCTGTGCCAGGGCAGGTCTAGGCTGGATGTTGTTAAGAAGTTGTTGTCAGAGAGAGTGATTGGCATTGGAATGGGCTGCCCAGGGAGGTGGTGGAGTGGCTGTGGCTGGAGGTGTTGAGGCCAAGCCTGGCTGGGGCACTTAGTGCCATGGTCTGGTTGGTTGGGCAGGGCTGGGTGCTAGGTTGGGCTGGCTGAGCTTGGAGCTCTCTTCCAACCTGCTTGATTCTATGAAGTCACACAAGGTGAGCAGCTGAGGTTTCCCTGAGGATGACTCTAGGGCAGAGGAAATAGCCTCAAGTGGTACTGCTGGGTGATGCTATGATTCTATGGTGGGAGCTGTGGTGGTTGGACACTGCCTGGGGTCCAGTGACCTAAATTTAAGAGTTTTTAATATATGGTGAAACCAGGAGAGGCATCAACAAAACCTCTACACTGAACTTCTGAAGGGCAGAGGTTGGACTGGCTGAGCTTGGAGATCTCTTCCAACATGGCTGATTCTATGGTGGGAGCTGTGGTGGTTGGAGGCTGCCTGGGGTCCAGTGACCTAAATTTTAGAGTTTTTAATATATGGTGAAACCAGGAGAGGCATCAAGAAAACCTCTACAGCTCTTTCTACCAGCAGTCACCCTGCTTTTCTTTTGACTAGCTAGGGCTGAGTGCTAGGTTGGACTGGCTGAGCTTGGAGGTCTCTTCCAACCTGGTTGATTCTATGATTAAATGATGAGTGATGATGCCACAACCAGAATGTGCTCCATCCTCTTCTAGAGTGTGTCTGGGGCGACCTAGCAGGCTCCAAGCCCTGCATTGCATCTGTGAGGACCATAGGGAACTGCTTGTTTCAGGGCTCTGCTGGTGGCTGACAGGGCTGCCCAGCTGAGATAGGAAGGTGCTGTCTCCCCTGGAGGAATGTGCTCCTCAGTCAGGAGCAGGAACACAATTCTATTTGAAGGCCTTTTATTTTTAGCTCATTATTCAGGGTTTGTCTCTGGCACATCAGGGTGACTCATGTTTTGCTCCTCTTTCCTCCAGCTCCTGCTTGCAGAGACACCTTCATCCTTTGGTTCATAGAATCAGCCAGGTTGGAAGAGAGCTCCAAGCTCAGCCAGTCCAACCTAGCACCCAGCCCTAGACAACCAACCAGACCATGGCACTAAGTGCCCCAGCCAGGCTTGGCTTCAACACCTCCAGCCACAGCCACTCCACCACCTCCCTGGGCAGCCCATTCCAATGCCAATCACTCTCTCTGACAACAACTTCCTAACAACATCCAGCCTAGACCTGCCCTGGCACAACTCCAGGCTGTGTCCCCTTGTTCTGCTGCTGGCTGCCTGGCAGCAGAGCCCAACCCCACCTGGCTACAGCCTCCCTGCAGGCAGCTGCAGACAGCAATGAGCTCTGCCCTGAGCCTCCTCTGCTGCAGGCTGCACACCCCCAGCTCCCTCAGCCTCTCCTCACAGGGTTCATGCATGGGCTTGCAGAGACAACTCCGTCCTTTGTGTCGTGCATGGGCTCTCTACTTAAGGGCTTGTTGTTGCAATGGGGTTTGGCAGGAGCAAGGGCTTCTTCTCAACCAAACACTTCTCTTTTTGCTCACTTGTGAGAGTTTGGGTAATTGTCTTCTTTCTCTGGCTAAGAAAGGTAGGATTAGGTAAAATGCAGCTGTGGTAAATGCATCTGTGTTGGCTACAGGCATCTGAAAGAGAAAGGAGCTATTCAGACAATGAACAAGAAACCATCCCATGCATCAAATCCTGTTCCTCACGTCACTGCCAACCACTTAGCAGATGTTCAGTCCAGATGATTCCCCTGGAACATCTGTGCCATATCCTCTACCTGCTGCAAGCTACAAAACAGTTCCCTGCAAGACCTTGCAGCGAGCTTCAGGCCCTGGACAGAAAAGACAAAACCTTCAAGACTGCAGCAAACTGGCAGAGATGAAAGGCAAAGAGCAAACAGCTCCTAATAGCCTGCTCGTGCTTACTACAGAGGAGGCTCAGGGGTGACCTCATTGCTGTCTACAACTGCCTGAAGGGAGGCTGTAGCCAGGTGGGGTTGGGCTCTGCTGCCAGGCAACCAGCAACAGAACAAGGGGACACAGTCTCAAGCTGTGCCAGGGCAGGTCTAGGCTGGATGTGAGGAGGAAGTTACTAATTCCTTGACCAGTTCTGGGCTCCTGAATTCCAGAGAGATGTTGAGGTGCTGGAAGGTGTTGAGAGAAGGGCAGCAAGGCTGGGGAGGGGCCTGGAGCACAGCCCTGTGAGGAGAGGCTGAGGGAGCTGGGGGGGTGCAGCCTGCAGCAGAGGAGGCTCAGGGCAGAGCTCATTGCTGCCTGCAGCTGCCTGCAGGGAGGCTGTAGCCAGGTGGGGTTGGGCTCTGCTGCCAGGCAGCCAGCACCAGAAGAAGGGGACACAGTCTCAAGCTGTGCCAGGGCAGGTCTAGGCTGGATGTTGTTAGGAAGTTGTTGTCAGAGAGAGTGATTGGCATTGGAATGGGCTGCCCAGGGAGGTGGTGGAGTTGCTGTGCCTGGAGGTGTTGAAGCCAAGGCTGGCTGGGGCACTTAGTGCCATGGTCTGGTTGGTTGGGCAGGGCTGGGTGCTAGGTTGGGCTGGCTGAGCTTGGAGCTCTCTTCCAACCTGCTTGATTCCATACCTGCACTGGCACTGCCTTTTCCCTGTGCAAAGCCATGGCACTGTGCTAACAACCAGCACTTTGTGCTAGCCTCAAGCTCCCAGCTCCCCTAAGCTTTCTCTGATCCCTCCAGTGAGCCATTAGTGCACCAACTGTTGTGAGGAGGTTTTAACAACACTTTGAAAAGTGATTTTATTTCTTTTTTAATGAGCTGTTTATTACCTTCTCAGATTTATTGTCTTCCATTCAGGCCAATTATGTGTCATAAACAAACCCAAACCCACCTCTAACAAAAAAAGAAACCCAACTCCTGAACTAAACCAAAGCCAAGCAAAACCAAAGAGCTGTTTGTCATTTCTCCCCCCCTTTTTTTTTGTCTCTCCTGTGCTTGAGGAATAAATGTCAGAATGGATTTAAGTCCACAATGTCCAAGGTAATCGTTGGTCCTGAATATTTCACACTTGGAGTGTCAAAGTGAAGGTTCTTGTGAGTGAATTCCATTGCAGGAGGTGGTTTGTGCCAAGTGATTATCTGCTGCTTCCTATCTGAGGGAGCTGTCTCTAGCTGGGCTTAGAATCATAGAATGGTTTAGGTTGGAAGGGACCTCAAAGATCACCTAGTCCCAACCCCCTTCCATAGGCAGGGACATCTCCCACTAGAACTGGTCACTCAAGGGCTCATCCAACCTGGTCCTGAGCACCTCCAGGGAGCTTGTGGAGCACAGAATGTGAAGGTTTGCAAGGGACCACAGGGATCATCCAGTTCCAACCCACCCTCTGCCATGGGCAGGGACACCTCACACTAGATCAGGCTTGCCAGAGCCTCATCCAGCCTGGCCTTAATCACTTTCATAGATGATGTTTCCACCACCTTCCTTAGAATCATAGAATCAGCCAGGTTGGAAGAGAGCTCCAAGCTCAGCCAGCCCAACCTAGCACCCAGCCCTGGCCAACCAACCAGACCATGGCACTAAGTGCCCCAGCCAGGCTTGGCTGCAACACCTCCAGGCACAGCCACTCCACCACCTCCCTGGGCAGCCCATTCCAGGCTCTCCCCACCCTCCTGGTGAAGAAAATGATGGGGATGTGCTCCCTGTGAGGCAATGAGCAGAGCTCATGCAAGTGGTCTCCATAACAGCATACAATACCCCCTGGCTGTGTGAGGCACCAACATGTCCCTGACACATCAGCCTCCTCTGGGCTTTTTGGCCTTTTTTACTGCCCATTGACTGAAGAGGCCACAAATAACAACCTCTGCTGCAGCACATCCCCCCTCAAAAAACAACAACAAAGAACAAGGACAAGCAGCAATGGATGGAAGCTGCAGCACAGCAGGGTCCAGCTCAACACAAGGGGCAACTGCTTGGCTGGAAGGGTCCCAGAGCCCTGGCACAGGCTGCCCAGAGAGGTTGTGGAGTCTCCTTCTCTGGAGCCTCTCAAGGCCTGTCTGGCTGTGCTGCTGTGTGCCCTGAGCTAGATTGTGTGGTCCTGCTGTGGCAGGGGGGTTGGACTGGGTGATCCTTTTGGGTCCCTTCCAACCCCTGCCACCCTGTGTGTGAACAAGCCAAGGATTCTCTCAGGTTTAGCTCTTGCATGCTGACAGAAATGTAGATCCTCAGTCTCCACAGTAATTAATGCCCATCCATCAGCTTTAAAATCACCTGTGTGTAATAAATGCAAGCAGCTAAACATCTTGCTGCTGAGCTCCCACCAGTTGTCATCCAGGCAAGACAATTTATGATGCCTTTTCCCAGCATCCTGTCAAAAGCTGGTTCCTGTGGCTCCTCTGGAGGCCAGCTGCAGCTTGCAGATCAGTAGGGTGAGGGAAGTGATGCTCCCCCTCTACTCCACACTGCTGAGACCCCACCTGGAGTACTGCATCCAGCTCTGGAGCCCCTGGGACAAGAGGGCCATGGATGTGCTGGAAGGTGTCCAGAGAAGGGCCATGAGGATGAGCAGAGGGCTGGAGCTGCTCTGCTGTGAGGAGAGGCTGAGGCAGTTGGGGCTGTGCAGCCTGGAGAGGAGAAGGCTCCCAGGTGACCTTATTGTGGCCTTTCAGTATCTAAAGGGGGGCTACAAGAAAGCTGGGGAGGGACATTTTAGGCTGTCAGGGAGTGATAGGAGTGGGGGGAATGGAACAGAGCTGGAAATGGGGAGATTCAGCCTGGAGGTTAGGAAGAAGTTGTGGAGCATGAGGGTGGTGAGAGCCTGGCAGGGGTTGCCCAGGGAGGTGGTGGAAGCCTCATCTCTGGAGGTGTTTAAGGCCAGGCTGGGTGAGGCTGTGGGCAGCCTGCTCTGGTGTGAGGTGTCCCTGGGCATGGCAGGGGGGTTGGAACTGGCTGCTCCTTGTGGTCCTTTCCAACCTTGACTGATTGACTCTAGGAATTCAGAGGTTTGCCCTGCTGCCTCTTTCCCTTGGTGGATCATCTCTGATGAGAGTTCCTGGCCAATCATTCCCCTGTATAAAAGGTCAAAACCAATGCAGGAAAGTATTCCTGCTGGTGAAAGGAAAATTCACTGATTCAGGAGCTCCTGTTCTGGTGTCAGAGTGCAGCCTTGCTTGCAGAGGGAGGTGAGTGTTCAGCTCACCCCGTACATGTTTGTAACCCAGCCTGTTGCATGGCTCCAAGCTAGAGGAGGGCAGATTTAGATTAGATGTCAACAAGAAGTGCTTCACCATGAGGGTGATGAGACACTGCAGTAGGTTGCCCAAGGAGATAGTGGAAGCACCCCCTTGGAGGTGGCTCTGGCCAGCCTGATCTAGTGTGAAGTGTCCCTGCCCATGGTAGAGAGGTTGGACCTGGCTGATCCTTGTGGTCCCTTCCAACTCTGACTGCTTCTCTGATTCTCTGAATTCAGAGATTTGCCCTGCTGCCTCTTTCCCTTGGTGGATCACCTCTGCTGAGTGTTCCTGGCTAATCATTCTACCCCTGTGCTCAGCACTGCTCAGGCTACACCTTGAGTGCTGTGTCCAGTTCTGGCCTCCTCACTTCAAGAGAGATGTTGAGGTGCTGGAAGGTGTCCAGGGAAGGGCAGCAAGGCTGGGGAGGGGCCTGGAACACAAATTCTGTGAGGAGAGGCTGAGGGAGCTGGGGGTGTGCAGCCTGCAGCAGAGGAGGCTCAGGGCAGAGCTCATTGCTGCCTGCAGCTGCCTGCAGGGAGGCTGTAGCCAGGTGGGGTTGGGCTCTGCTGCCAGGCAGCCAGCACCAGAAGAAGGGGACAGAGTCTTAAATTGTGCCAGGGCAGGTCTAGGCTGGATGTTGTTAGGAAGTTGTTGTCAGAGAGAGTGATTGGCATTGGAATGGGCTGCCCAGGGAGGTGGTGGAGTGGCTGTGGCTGGAGGTGTTGCAGCCAAGCCTGGCTGGGGCACTTAGTGCCATGGTCTGGTTGGTTGGGCAGGGCTGGGTGCTAGGTTGGGCTGGATGAGTTGGAGCTCTCTTCCAACCTGGCTGATTCTCTGATTCCTTCAGAGTTGCCCCAGGCACTGGAGGTCGGGGGGGGGGGGGGGGACAGGCTCTGCTCACTGCTCCCTGGGATAGGACAAGCAGCAGTGGATGGAAGCTGCAGCACAGCAGGTTCCAGCTCAACACAAGGGGCAACTGCTTGGCTGGAAGGGTCCCAGAGCCCTGGCACAGGCTGCCCAGAGAGGTTGTGGAGTCTCCTTCTCTGGAGCCTTCCAAGGCCTGTCTGGATGTGTTGCTGTGTGCCCTGAGCTAGATTGTGTAGTCCTGCTGTGGCAGGGGGGTTGGACTGGATGATCTCTTTGAGTCCCTTCCCACTCCTGACATCCTGTGAGCCTCTGCTCGTGTGGACTAAAAGCTGCCATGAATTACAGAGCCAGCAATATCCTCTTATGCCCAGAGTGCAGTACAAGACAGACAGCACTGACTGACTGAAGGTGTTTATACAATCAATCCTAGAAGCAGCCACAGGTGCCCCATTTCTCTGATCCTCACTTCACACTCCAAGCTGGCTGCCTGGCTGGGTGAGGCAGTAAAGATTGCATCTGGGTTTGATAGCAAATTCTAATTTTCATGTGCAAATTAAACCAGTCTGCACTTACATCTACTTTCCTGAGGCTGGGTGGTGCCACAGCACACTCAATCACAACCCAACCTGTTCCAGCACAGTAATTGCAGCCTGCTTTGTGGCTAACAAGTGCAATTTGAAGTGCAGCAACAAGCTGGAAAGAGTTGGTGGCTTTAGTAAATCCCCCCATGGAGATTTCATACCCTCTCTAATGTGCTTCCACCAAACCCTGCCTTTGGCTTCTTTACCTCCCAGTGACCCTTGGGCTTCTGGCCACTTTGGGACTTCTGCTGTGGGATTTGAATGAGGAGGTTTTGATTCATAAAGGCAAATCATTTGTTGTGGCAGGGGAGGTCTAGGCTGGATGTTAGAATCATAGAATCAGCCAGGTTGGCAGAGAGCTCCAAGCTCATCCAGTCCAACCTATCCCTCAGCCCTATCCAGTCAACCAGACCATGGCACTAAGTGCCCCAGCCAGGCTTGGCTTCAACACCTCCAGCCACAGCCACTCCACCACCTCCCTGGGCAGCCCATTCCAATGCCAATCACTCTCTCTGACAACAACTTCCTCCAAACATCCAGCACAGACCTGCCCTGGCACAGCTTGAGGCTGGGTCCCCTTGTTCTATTGGTGGTTGCCTGGCAGCAGAGCCCAACCCCAGCTGGCTACAGCCTCCCTGCAGGTAGTTGTAGACAGCAATGAGCTCTGCCCTGAGCCTCCTCTGCTGCAGGCTGCACCCCCCCAGCTCCCTCAGCCTCTCCTCACAGGACTGTGCTCCAGGCCCCTCCCCAGCCTTGCTGCCCTTCCCTGGACACCTTCCAGCACCTCAACATCTCTCTTGAATTGAAGAGCTCAGAACTGGACACAGCACTTAAGGTTAGGAGAAAGGTTTTGCTAGAGAGAGTGATTGGCATTGGAATGGGCTGCCCAGGGAGGTGGTGGAGTGGCTGTGGCTGGAGGTGTTGAAGCCAAGCCTGGCTGGGGCACTTAGTGCCATGGTCTGGTTGGTTGGGCAGGGCTGGGTGCTAGGTTGGACTGGGTGAGCTTGGAGCTCTCTTCTATGATTCTTCATCTCTTTCTCTTTTCCCTTCTCCCCAAAGCATCCACCCATCTCAAGGGACATGGAGGCTCTCAGTCTGATTTGGAGCAGCCAAACCACAGTGGATACTTTAGCAATGGTGTCAGAAGCTTTTTGGAGCCTGAGAGGCAGCAGGAGGTCTGGGCTGATGCCAGCCAAGAGCACGTTTGTTCGCCTGAGCCAAAGGGCTGCGCGGATGAGGTCAGTGTCACACAGCATCCCTGAGCTGCCTGAGATGCAAGGGCATGAAAGCTGCCACCAGATCTTGGGGGCAGGCACGGGGATGGATGCCTCCTAGCAGGGGACTATTGAAGAGCCAAGCTGCTTGGGCTGAGGGTGATGAGGAGCTGCTGTGTACCTGGTGCTTGTGCCTTCTGTGCTCAAGCTGGCACACCACCTAGGCGGCAGGAGCAGCTTGCTCTCAGTTCAGGGAAAATACACAATATCCAAACCTTGAGAGGCTTTTTAGAGCAGTGGAGAATAGGATGTAACAAGATCCTATGTGTGTGTTTGCCCAGCATTGATTTCCAATTGGGAAATGAGGTGGATGTTTCTAACAATGGGATGATGAACCCCCGGAGGGATTGCCTAAGGGATGTGATAAGCTCTGTTACTTAAATCCAATATACCAAGTTCAGATCACTTCTCTGAAGGAGCCAATCCTGCTCAAGCAGAAGCTCCTGAGCTCAGTAAAGGACCACTGGGTGAATTTTTACATGCCCAGGTAGGTGGGAGGTCAGAGCAGATGATCATAGCAGTCCTCTTCTATTTACATCCCAGGGTGAAATCCTCCAGCGCCTGCTTTGTAAAGGCGAAATCAAAAAGATGAGGGAGGTCTTGAAGCCAAATATTGCCTGCCAAAGCCAATTAGCAGCACTGCACTTAGGAGTGAGCTGTGCCCTTGCTGGGCCAGAAGCATTTGACCACTGATTACAGCAAAGGATGTAGTGAGGAGGCTGCAAGGAAAGGGTTTGGAGTGCAGGGAAGCTGCGTGCAGAGAAAAGGCTGGAGAAAGATGTGAATGGCCTGAGGCTGAGCTAATATCTGGCTCCCCAGGAGAGTACAGGACCCACTCTGCTCTGCTCCTGGTGCAGCTGCAGGGAACAGAAGCAGCAACAAGGCCCCACCCCTGGAGGTGTTTAAGGCCAGGCTGGATGAGGCTGTAGGCAGCTTGGTGTAGTGTGAGGTGTCCCTGCCAAGGGCAGGGGGGTTGGAACTGCCTGATCCTTGTGGTCTCTTCCAACCCTGACTGCTTCTATGACTCTAAGAAAGTCTCTGAACAGGAGGAAGGATGAAATAGGAGATCACAGAATCACAGACTGTCAGGGGCTGGAAGGGGCCTCCAAAGCTCACCCAGTCCAACCCTCCTGCCAGAGCAGGGTCACCCAGAGCAGATCACACAGGAACACATGGAATCATAAAATGGTTTAGGTTGGAAGGGACCTCAAAGATCATCTTGTTCCAAACCCCTGCCATAGGCAGGGACACCTCTAGGCAGGTTTTGGGTATCTCCAGAGAGAGAGATTCCACAACCCCCCTGGGCAGCCTGTGCCAGGGCTCTGTCACCCTCACAGGGAGGAAATTCCTCCTCATGTGTACATGAAACTTCCTATGGCTCAGCTCCCACCCAGTGCCCCTTTTCCTGTCCCTGGGCATCACCCAGCAGAGCCTGGCTCCAGCCTCCTGCCACTCACCTGCACACATTGATAACCACTGCTGAGGTCACCTCTCGGTCCCCTCCTCTCCCAGCAGCACAGCCCCAGCTCCCTCAGGCTCTGCTCCTCACAGAGCTGTTCCATTCCCTTCAGCAGCTTTGTGGCTCTGTGCTGGACTCTCTCCAGCAGTTCCATGTCCCTCTTGAACTGGGGAGCCCAGAACTGGCCACAGATGTGCAGCAAGTGCCAGAAATGTGCCCCAAAGCCCCTGCTTTGCCTCCTGCCCCAGCAGCCACCACACAGGCCAGTATGAAATGGGCAACCTCACACCTCCAGTGTTTCCCTGCAATCCCTTATGACCCAGTGAGGAGACCTCTTGCTTCCCAGGGCAGACAGGAGGGAGCTGGCAGCTCCATTAGGGAGCATTTGCAGCCAAGCCTGTCCTGTATCCGATGCACTGCATGCATGCAGGTTATGAATAATTCCTTCCCTAAGAAGCAGGTTAAAAATAGCCTTTGCATTTAGCTGCTTGGTGCCTCTCTCCTTGCTCACTGAGGCTGTTTGAAGTGCTGACAGACATGTTCAATGTGGAAATGTTTAGGAGGCATCTCCTGCCAGTGTGGGGAGTTGCAGGGACAGCTGTAGGGCAGAGAGTGGAGTCTGCTTTTCTCCTTACCATGGCTTAGAAGGAGAGGGGAAGAAGTTTGCTCTGCAGACAACCTCTCCATTGCCTAATCCTTTACCCTCTGCTGAGGTTGCTGATGAAGAGCCAGTTGTCAGTAAATAGTGTTGGAATGGGATACCTGAGGTTGGATTAAGCTTAAATATAGAATCATAGAATGGTTTAGCTTGGAAGGGACCTCAAAGCTCAGCCAGTTCCACCCAATGGTGCTAGGAGGGGGAGGAATCCAATTTAAACTGGCTCCAAGAGGTCCTCATCTAGGTGCCAGCTACTGAGACAGCCTAATTGGAGCTTGGAGGGAGCTGAGAAGCTGTGATGTGTTTCTGTGTGATCTGCTCTAGGTGATCCTGCTCTGAGAGGGGGTTAGGTGATCTGGTGGATCACAAGTTATCCATGGCACAGCAATGTGCCCCTGTGGCCAGGAGGGCCAGAGGCATCCTGGGGTGCATTAGGCAGAGTGTGTGCAGCAGATCCAGGGAGGTTCTCCTCCCCCTCTACTCTACCCTGGTGAGACCTCATCCTGAATACTGCATTCAGTTTTGGGCTCCACAGTTGAAGAGGGACAGGGATCTGCTGGAGAGGGTCGAGAGGAGGGCTGTGAGGATGATGAGGGGACTGGAGCACTGCCTGGTGAGGAGAGGCTGAGGGACCTGGGGCTGCTTAGGCTGCAGAAGAGAAGACTGAGAGGAGATCTAATCAATGTCTAAATCTCTGAGGGGTGAGGGTCAGGAGTGGGGGACAGGCTCTGCTCACTGCTCCCTGGGATAGGACAAGCAGCAATGGATGGAAGCTGCAGCACAGCAGGTTCCAGCTCAACACAAGGGGCAACTCCTTGCCTGGACACATCCCAGAGCCCTGGCACAGGCTGCCCAGAGAGGTTGTGGAGTCTCCTTCTCTGGAGCCTTTCCAGGCCTGGTTGTGTTCCTGTGTGCCCTGAGCTAGATTGTGTGGTCCTGCTGTGGCAGGGGGGTTTGATTGGATGATCCCTTTGGGTCCCTTCCAACCCTTGGCATCCTGTGAGCCTGTGACCTTTCAAGGTCTCTTCCAGCCCCTAACATTCTGTCATTCTGTGTGACCCTCCACCTGTATTATCATACACAGAATCACAGAATTAACCAGGTTGGAAAAGACCTCATTGACTCCAACCTATCACCTTACCCTGCTACTTAACCAACCCATGGCACTAAGTGCCTCATCCAGTCTCCTCTTAAACACCTCCAGCAACGGCCACTCCACCACCTCCCTGGGCAGCCCATTCCAATGCCAATCACTCTCTCTGACAACAACTTCCTCCTAACATCCAGCTTAGACCTGCCCTGGCACAGCTTGAGACTGTGTCCCCTTCTTCTGCTGCTGGGTGCCTGGGAGAAGAGCCCAACCCCAGCTGGCTACAGCCTCCCTTCAGGGAGTTGTAGACAGCAATGAGCTCTGCCCTGAGCCTCTTCTTTTCCATAGCCATATGGAGACACAGGAGCTGTACTGGCACCAAGTAAGCCACTTCCTCTTCTTCCAGCACTGTGAAAAGATCATAGCATTATAGAGTCATAGAATCAGTCAGGGTTGGAAGGGACCACAAGGAGCAGCCAGTTCCAACCCCTCTGCATGCCCAGGGACACCCTACCCTAGAGCAGGCTGCACACAGCCTCAGCCAGCCTGGCCTGAAACACCTCCAGCCATGGGGCCTCAACCACCTCTCTGGGCAACCCATTCCAGCCTCTCACCACTCTCGGGCTCAACAACTTCTTCCTCATGTCCAGTCTGAAGATACTGGATGCATCTGAAAGATGCTGTGCTTGTCTTGGGTATGCACCCTTTGAGCCTGGAGTTTTTGCCACCCTGTGCAAAACTGAATGGCTCCAAGCTCATCAAATGCCTCTGCTGTGGTGGCTTCCTGGAGCATCCTTTCCATAGGTGCTTCCAAGCCCTGGCACTTCTTCCTCCCAGCTGCCAGAGGAGAGCAAGCCCTAAGGTCTCACTCAGCCCTCAGGTCTCAGCCCTTCTCTCTCGCTTTGTGGCCACACTCTGTCTGCCCCCAGCCTCAGAGATCCCTGTAAAAAACTGATCCAGTGTTCAGAAATCACAAGGTTCTGTGTCTTCCACTTAATTATTGTTTTCTTTTAATGAGCAATTATGTTTTGAAGGCACCTCAGGGCTGCAGGCGTTAACCACTTATCACCTGCTGAGCGATTTAAAAGCAGTGAAGCATGTCCCATTTGCAGGTTGGAATAAGGCCTGAAACCTATCAGCAGACAAATGAGGTCAGAAGCACTCCATGTTTGTAACTCTCCTTGTAGTGTCATCTGTTGGTGCTCAGAGAGGACCTCTCCAGTTTTGAGCTGGAGGGACTAAGGGGGGGGATCTCTGTTCTCATGTTCTGATAAGAAGCAAAGGGCTTATTAGAGGCTGTGAAAGGGAGAAGGCTCTGTTGGCTGTTTTGCACTATTTACTTGGCCAAGGATCTTCCATAAGCATCTCTCTGCTACAGGCCCCTCCTCTCTTCCCCTCCTCTCTTCCCCTCCTCTCTTCCCCTCCTCTCTTCCCCTCCTCTCTTCCCCTCCTCTCTTCCCCTCCTCTCTTCCCCTCCTCTCTTCCCCTCCTCTCTTCCCCTCCTCTCTTCCCCTCCTCTCTTCCCCTCCTCTCTTCCCCTCCTCTCTTCCCCTCCTCTCTTCCCCTCCTCTCTTCCCCTCCTCTCTTCCCCTCCTCTCTTCCCCTCCTCTCTTCCCCTCCTCTCTTCCCCTCCTCTCTTCCCCTCCTCTCTTCCCCTCCTCTCTTCCCCTCCTCTCTTCCCCTCCTCTCTTCCCCTCCTCTCTTCCCCTCCTCTCTTCCCCTCCTCTCTTCCCCTCCTCTCTTCCCCTCCTCTCTTCCCCTCCTCTCTTCCCCTCCTCTCTTCCCCTCCTCTCTTCCCCTCCTCTCTTCCCCTCCTCTCTTCCCCTCCTCTCTTCCCCTCCTCTCTTCCCCTCCTCTCTTCCCCTCCTCTCTTCCCCTCCTCTCTTCCCCTCCTCTCTTCCCCTCCTCTCAGCAGAGCTGCTGCAGCCCTCTCAGCATCTTGGTGGCCTCCTCTGCACTGGCTTCAACACTTCCATGTCCTGCTTGTGCTGGGGGCTCCAGAACTGCACCCAGTGGTCAAGAGATGCAATGTTGCAGGGGCAGGAAGCCAGCAAGTCTCAGCTCTATGGAAAACAGTCTCACAGGGCTGAGACATTCAGCCCAGCTGGTTTGTCTTTGGGGCTTGTTATTCCCCAAAGACAATTACCAAGAGGCAAATCCTTGAGCATGAAGCTCCCCAGCTGCAGGCATGTGCAGGAACAAACCCTGAGCGCAGGCACCAGCGCCTTGGGGGACAGAGACCTGGGCTATCAAAAGCTGCTTGGCTTTCTGCTGATGCTTTTATGACCTAATGGTTTGGGTTTGGGTGTTGTGGGTTTTTTTTTGTCCTCCCTCATCTCCTTGGCTTCCAGGTGGCACAGTTGGAAGCCTATTTGGAAACACAAACCCATTACCCTGCTTCTATTTTTACGTCGCGCAGTAAAAAGGCTCCGCAGCAGCAGCCAGAGCCTGCATCGAACTCCTCAGCTGGAAGGCTGAGCAGCCTAGCTCGTGTGTGCCACAGAGCACTGCTGGTGACATGAGCCATGCTGTTAGTCAGCAGATGTGCCATATGCTCCAAGGTGTGTGTCCTCCACAAGTGACCGTGTCACTTGAAGCCCTCAAACGCATTTGAATCTCAGAGGCGCTGCTGGAGGGGCTCGAGTGCAAGTGTCATGAGGAGCAGCTGAGGGAACTAGGAAAGGAGGTTCAAGGGAGGCCTTATCACTCACTACAACTGCCTGAGTCACAGAGTGCATCCATTTGGAAGGGACCTCAATGGAAGAATTGAGTACAACCTCAGCAAGTGTGCTGATAGCACCAGTGTGGCACAGTTGACTTGCTAGAGGGCAGGGACCCATCCAAAGGGACCTGGACAGGCTGCAGAGCTGTGCCCAGGCCAACCTCATGGCATTCAACAAGGCCAAGTGTAAGGTCCTGCACCTGGGTTGGTACAATCCCAAGCACAACTCCAGGCTGGGTGGGGAATGGCTGAGAGCAGCCCTGAGGAACAGGACCTGGGGGTCTGTGGTGAGGAAAAGCTCAACAGGAGCCTGCAGTGTGAGTGCAGCCCAGACACAACCCTGTGCTGGGCTGCAGCAAGAGCAGTGTGGGCACAGGGCAAGGGAGGGGATTCTGCCCCTTGGCTCTGCTCTCCTCACACCCCACCTGCAGTCCTGGGGGCAGTTCTGGAGCCCCCAGCACAAGCAGGACATGGAAGTGTTGGAGCCAGTGCAGAGGAGGCCACCAAGATGCTGAGAGGGCTGCAGCAGCTCTGCTGTGAGCACAGGCTGAGAGAGTTGGGGCTGTGCAGCCTGGAGAGGAGAAGGCTTCCAGGAGACCTTGGAGTGGCCTTTCAGTGGAAAAGATGTGGAGATGTAGTGCTTAGAGACAAAGTTTAGTGGTGGACTTAGGAGTTAAAGGCTGGACTTAATCTTAAACACCTTTTCCAACCCATACAACTCTGATTTTGTGTGGGTCTCTCTTATATGTTCCACACAGCCTTGGAGGCATCAGGATACTAAAGATCAGAAGTGTAAAAGGGATACAAAAGGGCTGAACCTTGCAGGAAGCCCCCAGAGCAGCAGAGGGTGATGTCCTTGCTGCAGGAAGCACTTTCCTTCCCACTTGGTGTCTGATGTGTCCTTTTTGGGGTAGCAAACCTGCAAGAGTCCTTTTCCATGCTGAGGCTGCTTCTTTAAAGCTGTAGTTGCTCTGAATTAAGCAGGGGGTAGAAGTATGTGGTGAGGTGTCCCCTGGAGCGAGCTGAGCTGTTCTGTTGTTCCAAAGCACAAACTCTTGCAACATGTCAGGTGGTGCCTCCTGGCTGCTTTCTTCTCCATGCTGCCCATTCTTCCAGCCAGCCAGAAATGAGGAGAGTAGCTCTCATTCTGGAGAAGCACAGCCCTTTCTGAGCAGCAGCCAGCCTCAGTGGCATGTCAGAGCAGCCCTCCTCGTGTTTCCACCTGTCCATCATCAGAATGGGCCTAGTAACAAGCCTTGTTTACCTTTATTTCCTGGTAATTTTTGCCTCCCCTCTCCATTTGACCTTCTGTTGTCAGCTTCTTTTCTCTCTGGTCCTGTGTCTGCTCTGATTTGGTGATCAGTGGCTCCAAGCACATCTCCCAGCAGAGAGAGCAGCACATCCAGAGGAGCCTCTGTGACAGCGTTCAGAAACGTGCAGCTTGCAGGGCTCCTCCCAGCCCTCCTTTCCCATGCAAGATCAGGGCAATATTTATTCTGTGCCTGTCTCATCCTCTTCCAGCCTCCCAGGCTAGGATGTCTCAGCTCTTCTGGTGTTCTCAGCTTGGATTTGGGGCACAGCTCAGCAAAGTTTGCTCCTGGCATCCCCAGCAAGCTGGGCGCAGCGATGCTAATCTCATGGCAAATGGAGCAGAGCTCGGTGATAGGATGTGACCCACATTGCAGCTGTGTAGAAACTGAAATGCCTCTGGATGATAAATTCTATTAGGAGCAAATAAATAACAAAGCCAGGTATGAAAGGGGCACAGTCTGATTTTCTCTTGTCTTAGTGTGATCAGAAGGTAATTTGAAGGGGCTCAGCTAAGCAAGCAGTGCAGAGACCCTGAGGAATGGGGCTCTCTTTGCTTCCACAGCAGTAGGAGGAGAGGAGTGAGTGACATTGCAGAGAATCAGATCCCTTTCTCCTTCTTGGAAGCTCCAGAGGACTGGAATTGCACTTGAAACCAGACATAGCTGCACTTGCACTCTGTGAACATTCTTCTTTGGGGCCACAGAGATGCTGAGAGGGCTGCAGCAGCTCTGCTGTGAGCACAGGCTGAGAGAGTTGGGTCTCTGCAGCCTGGAGAAGAGAAGGCTTGGAGGAGACCTTGAAGTGGCCTTGCAGGATCTGAAGGGAGCTACAGAAGGGCTGGGGAGGGACTATTGACAAGGTCTTGTGATGACAGGATGAGGAGGAATGGGTTTGAAGTGGCAGAGGGGAGATTGAAACTGGATGTTAGGAAGAAGTTGTTTGCAGTGAGGGTGGTGAGATACTGGCACAGGTTTCCCAGGGAGGTTGTGGAGCACAGAAGCACAGAATGGGATCAAAGATCCCATTCTGTGCTTCTGTGCTCCACAACCTCCCTGGAAGTGTTCAGGGCCAGGTTGGATGAAGTCTTGAGCGACCTGTTCTGGTGGGAGGTGTCCCTGCCTATGGCAGTGGGTTGGAACTGGCTGAGCTTTGAGGTCCCTTCCAACCTAAACCATTCTATGATAGCAGCACATTCAGTTGTGTCGAAGAGCCTGCAGGGCACATGAGAAGGCTCTGTTCCTCTTTCCCTGGGGAAACCATTCCAGGGCAAATCAGAGAATCAACCAGGTTGGAAGAGACCTCCAAGATCATCCAGTCCAACCTAGCACCCAGCCCTGTCAAAGATGGGACTGGCCTCTAAAGCTGTGTGCAGATCTGGTAGGGGGAGATCATAGATTCAGTCAGTGTTGGAAGGGACCACAAGGATCATCCAGTTCCCTCCCCTCTGCTATGGACAGGAACACGTCACACAAGATCAGGCTGTCGACAGCCTCATCCAGCCTGGCCTTAAACACCTCCAGGGATGAGGCTTTGGGACACAATGAAGGTAAGACAAGAGTGGATAAACTCAGCTCAGGTTGCTGAGCACCAGGAGTTTCTTGGGTGAAGACATCCATGTGCTCATCACCAATACTTAGTATATGACCTATCAGTAGTTATGGATGCTTCTCTCCTTGATGTGAGGGCTGTGCATTCCCTCCAGCCTAGTAACTGTGTTTACCTGCAGGCAGAGGGCAAGATTTCTTTGAAACGACAGCTAAAGGCTTTCCTTTGCTGTCCAGCACTCGATGTGGGGGGGGGGGGAGAGTGATGTATTTGCAATTCAATTGACCAGGCTTTTAGGGCTGCACTAAGGAGCAGCCACTGCTGCCTAAGTGTTGAGCAGCCGTACAGCTGTCAGCTTGTGCCTGAAGAGCCTGAACTTACACGTGTAAGCTGGACATGTGTAGGGTAGGGCCTGCCTGGTGATGACAAAAAGATGCACTTGTGAGCTGCTGCAGAGCAGGTTTCAAAGGATGTGACCCTTCTGAGCTGTAAAATGCACGGATTGGAATGGGAGGTAAACCTTTATGAGGTCTTATGATGGCTGATCCTTGTGGTGCCTTCCAACCCTGATTCTAAGACTCTATGATGTTTGAGCCAGCTGGCACTTCTGTTAGGCACTGGGACTCCACAAACCCCACACACTAACACAGCTCCCATGCTCCTTGTCACAGCCACAACACATTTAGAGTCACAGAATCAAGCAGGATGGAAGAGACCTCCAAGCTCATCCAGTCCAACCTAATACCCAGCCCTATCCAAGCAACCAGACCATGGCACTACCCAGTCCAACCTAATACCCAGCCCTATCCAACCAACCAGACCATGGCACCACCCAGTCCAACCTAATACCCAGCCCTATCCAAGCAACCAGACCATGGCACTAAGTGCCTCATCCTGCCCATGGCAGGGGGGTTGGAACTGGCTGATCCTTGTGGTGCTTTCCAATCCTGATTATAGAACTCTATGATGTTTGAGCCAGCTGGCACTTCTGTTAGGCACTGGGACTCCACAAACCCCACACAGTAGCACAGCTCCCATGCTCCTTGTCACAGCCACAACACATTTAGAGTCACAGAATCAACCAGGTTGGAAGAGACCTCCAAAATCATCCAGTCCAACCTAATACCCAGCCCTATCCAAGCAACCAGACCATGGCACCACCCAGTCCAACCTAATACCCAACCCTATCCAACCAACCAGACCCTGGCACTGAGTGCCTCACCCTGCCCATGGCAGGGGGGTTAGAACTGGCTTATCCTTGTGATGCCTTCCAACCCTGATTCTAAGACTCTATGATGTTTGAGCCAGCTGGCACTTTGTGAGGCACTGGGACTCCACAAACCTCACACACTAAGACAGCTCCCATGCTCCTTGTCACAGCCACAACACTTTTAGAGTCACAGAATCAAGCAGGATGGAGGAGACCTCCAAGCTCATCCAGTCCAACCTAATACCCAGCCCCATCTAATTAGTCAGCCTAATACCCAACCCTATCCAATCAACCAGACCCTGGCACTGAGTGCCTCATCCTGCCCATGGCAGGGGGGTTAGAACTGGCTGATCCTCGTGTTCCCTTCCAACCCTGACTGATTGATTCTATGATTCAATGATTCTATCCAAGCCTCAGGGGAAGGGCTGCTGAAACAGGAGGGACACCTTGGTAGAAAAGCCATTTGAAGGCATATTAATTACCAGGCAGCTAGTTCTGGGCAATTGAATCTCAACTCCAGATGTTCCCATTCTGACTAAATGCTTCAGCAAAGTGTTGAGTTGATGACTATCTGGTGAGCTCTGTGTGTGTGTGATAAAACCCAAGACTGCTGAGCTAGAGGGATTGACTGTTGATAGCAACCCAGTGCAGGGAGCTGCTGCTTCATCTTTTTGAGCTTGTGCTTTGGGGGTTTGCTTTTCTTTTTTTTTCAATCATAGGCAAAGCAGAGCAGGGGTCAAAAATGCTCTTTAATTTTTAATCTTTACTGTACTATTGTGGTCCTGATTAAAGTCAGCGACGGCTGCATGGGGATGAAATGGAATAAAGACACATCTGTGTTTGGCCTGAAAGGCCTCTGAGCCTTTATTTAATGAGGGACTGGAGGTTTAAGGCCACCTTGATTTCTCTACAGCTATATAACAGGTGCAATGGCACCGGGGGCAGATTAGAGAAGAACTAAGCCATTGAGAGAAAATGAAATCAACCTGAGCTTTTGCCCCAAGCTGTAATTGAACCAGAGCTGAAGTTCAAACAAGAAATTATATCCCTTTTTCTCTCTTTTTTTCTTTCCTCACAGTCCAGCCAAGCTCAGAAATGTCAAGCAGGTGCCAGGCTGTTTCTAGGTGACATCTTTGGGAGCATGAGCTTTTTACCAGCACAAGGTAAGGGAAGATGTGCAACAGGTTAAGCAATATATTGCAATGAGATTATAAGGTCCCAGAAACTGGATTTGGATTCCTGAAGCTGGATGTGTGCTGCTGTAATCAATGGCTACAGACTCCTCAGGAAAGACAGGTAAGGGAGAAGGAGTGGAGGAGTGGTTCTGTATATTAGGGGTGCTCTGGATGTCATGGATGCAGAGATTGCCACAGCTTCAGTGCTGTGTCCAGTTCTGGGCTTCTGAATTCCAGAGAGATGTTGAGGTGCTGGAAGGTGTCCAGAGTAGGGCAGCAAGGCTGGGGAGGGGCCTGGAGCACAGCCCTGTGAGGAGAGGCTGAGGGAGCTGGGGGTGTGCAGCCTGCAGCAGAGGAGGCTCAGGGCAGAGCTCATTGCTGCCTGCAGCTGCCTGCAGGGAGGCTGTAGCCAGGTGGGGTTGGGCTCTGCTGCCAGGCAGCCAGCACCAGAAGAAGGGGACCCAGGCTCAAGCTGTGCCAGGGCAGGTCTAGGCTGGATGTCAGGAGGAAGTTGTTGTCAGAGAGAGTGATTGGCATTGGAATGGGCTGCCCAGGGAGGTGGTGGAGTGGCTGTGGCTGGAGGTGTTGCAGCCAAGCCTGGCTGGGGCACTTAGTGCCATGGTCTGGTTGGTTGGGCAGGGCTGGGTGCTAGGTTGGGCTGGCTGAGCTTGGAGCTCTCTTCCCACCTGCTTGATGCAATGTGTCCCTTGTTCTGTTGCTGGTTGCCTGGCAGCAGAGCCCAACCCCACCTGGCTACAGCCTCCCTTCAGGTAGTTGCAGACAGCAATGAGGTCACCTCTGAGCCTCCTCTTCTCCAGGCTACTCTCCAGGCCCCTCTCTGCCATCTCTGGTGCCTGTGGAAACAGGCCAAGGGAGGGGGGAAAGCCAATGTGAGGGCAGCTGTGAAGCAGAGAACGTTTCTAAGATGCAGAAGTTGAGGCATAATGAATTTGTTCTTTTGAAAAACACCCCCTGTTTTTAGCTGCCAAAGGGGGCTGTTTTCGAGGGCTCAGTGACAGGCTGTGCTGCCAAGGTGTGTAGGCTGATTTTGGAGCAGCAGGCAGCCAGCTTGCATGCAGGCTGAGGTCTTGCAGCCTCCTGAGAGCACGCTGGCAAAGGGAGACTTTCTACTAGACTTGGGCTGTAAAAATTAGAGCTGAACTGTTCCTTTTTACAGATGGCTCTAATCCAGCCAGCTCACAGGGAGCAGCAGCTCTGGAGGAATTCAGGATGCTTGGGCTTCCCTTCTTGGTGGCAAACAGAGGATACTTCCCTCCAAGAGGGCTGCTGCACACGAGTCAAGGCATCCTGGCACCAGGACTTATGGGTCAGTGGCTATGAGGAGAGGCTGAGGGAGCTGGGGTTGTTTAGCCTGGAGAAGAGGAGGCTCAGAGGTGATCTCATTGCTGTCTGCAGCTACCTGAAGGGAGGCTGTAGCCAGCTGGGGTTGGTCTCTTCTCCCAGACAACCAGCAATAGAACAAGGGGACACAGCCTCGAGCTGTGCCAGGGCAGGTCTAGGCTGGATGTTAGGAGGAAGTTCTTCACAGAGAGAGTGATTGGCATTGGAATGGGCTGCCCAGGGAGGTGGTGGAGTCACCATCCCTGGAGGTGTTGAAGCAAAGCCTGGATGAGGCACTTAGTGCCATGGTCTGGTTGCTTGGGCAGGGCTGGGTGCTAGGTTGGACTGGAGGAGCTTGGAGGTCTCTTCCAACCTGCCTGATTCTATGATTCTATGAAAGCATAAGGTGGCATTTTTGCTCTCCTGCACACAACTGCCTGAGCCCATTTCCAATGCATTGATCCTCAGCAGAAATTGCACCCTTCCAGGCCATGAGCTGATTGGCAAGAGGTAGAGTCTTGCCAGTCCAAACACACCAAGTGTCGTGGACTCAGACTTGGGCACTCAATCTGGGCCTCTGGCAGGGGAAGTGTCAAATCCTGGGCTGAAGGTCTTCTAGCTTAGCTTCTGAGCTGGCACTGACAGACTGTTCTTGCAGCTGACACACTGCTGATCCAGGAGCAGGGATCAGCAGCAGCAGCTGGGTGTTGATGAGCAGAGGCTGAGAGCCCACTCCACGGTGATAATAAGTAGGTCTTAAAAAGGGTCAGTTGTGCAGGAGACAAAGGAGTGCTGCAAGCCAGGAGCATGTTTCCATGGCAGTGGGGGCCTCTGTATGTCTCTCTGATGTGCACAAGAGCTAATGCCCAGAGAATAAATGTTAGGAGAAGCACCTGAGGGAGCTGGAGATGGTTAGTCTGAGGAAGAGGAGGCTGAGGGGGGACCTCATCCAGCCACCTAACTCTGCCTTGCCTGATAACACAAGCAAGCACATTGATACTTAGTGCTGCACAAGTCAGCTGAGCAAATGAGCATCCCAAGGTAACTGGTTGTAACTTGCCTGATTACTGCCACAGCAGTACCAGGACCACCACTCCCACACTGAAGTGGTGTTCACCATGAGTGGAGGGAACTTAGCAGCTTAGAAGGGAAAATGTTTTCTTGCAGTGCCTCGGCTGGTTTGCCAAGCAGATAATCTTGTCCTGGCATGCAGAATTCTCTCTTCACTGCTTTTATCTCTGATGGGTTATTGTCTTGTCCTCCTTTGGCATGCCAAGCACTTTGGGGACCATCCTGGTCTCTGCTGACCACCAGTTTCTAATCTTGGAGAGGGACTGCATTAAGAGGATGAAACCAAATAATTCCTCTGTCAGCTCATTGTGGGATGTCTCTGGCTAAAAGCCTGGGAACCAGTTTTCTGATGACCTACTGTTTGATGGTAGTGGACTGGTTTGTGCTGCTGCAATCCCTCCCACACACTTGGCTTTGACTGATAAATCTCAGTCCAGCTAGGGGGAAAAAAAACTGCTGATCTACACTGGTGCTGCCAGCAAAGGCCACAGCCCTGCACGGGGCCCCCAAAGAGGTACAAGAATCTATCTGGTGAGGTTGAGCCTGGTTTAATTCTGCTTTCTAAAGCATCTTGGCAGCTGTCTAAATCTGACAGGTTGCTAATAAGACTTTCCCTCAATGCAAAAGGCTCAGTCATTTACATTGGCTTCACACCTCTCTGGCATCAGGAGAGCTTGTGCCCTACCTGAGCCTGAACGAGGAGCAGATGGGAGGAGGAGAGCAGGCAGCTCCAGGAGGGGGGAAGGAGCAAGCCTTGCTCTGTGCTTGAGCAAGCACGAGAAAATGCCATTTGGAAAATGCCCAGGGGTGAGAGAGATGGCTTTGGAATCAGTCTTCTGCCCAGAGTGGTGGTGTGGAGCAGCTTTCCAGCTGAGGATCACTCTCTTCAAAGGAGTAGCAGCACTACCTGCTTTTGTTTTGCTCCACTGAGCCCAGTGCTGGTGCCCTGCTCGCTCTGCCTCCTCACAGCACCAGCAGCAAGTCACCTGAGATGCTGTCTATTTGTTCTCTTTTGGTTGGTAACCAGCTGACAGCCTCCAGAGAAGGACCATGGCTCTCCTTGTGCTGTGGCAGCCTTTCCAACAGGTGCAACAATGCAATTAGCTGCTCTGCAACTCCCCCACTACCTGAGCAGATGCAGGCATCCCCAGGAGCTTGGCTGGTGAGCACAGTCCACATGTTAAGCTTTGTTATGTTCCACATTAAACCTGCTGTCCAGAGAAGGGCAGCAAGGCTGGGGAGGGGCCTGGAGCAGAGCCCTGTGAGGAGAGGCTGAGGGAGCTGGGGGTGTGCAGCCTGCAGCAGAGGAGGCTCAGGGCAGAGCTCATTGCTGTCTGCAGCTGCCTGCAGGGAGGCTGTAGCCAGGTGGGGTTGGGCTCTGCTGCCAGGCACCCAGCACCAGAAGAAGGGGACACAGCCTGAAGTTGTGCCAGGGCAGGTCTAGGCTGGATGTTGTTAGGAAGTTGTTGTCAGAGAGAGTGATTGGCATTGGAATGGGCTGCCCAGGGAGGTGGTGGAGTCAACATTCCTGGAGGTGTTTAAGAGCAGGATGGATGAGGCAATTAGTGCTATGGGTTAGTTAATTAGAAGGCATTCAATGATAGGCTGTACTCAGTGATCTTAAAGGCCTTTTCCAACCTGGTTGATTCTGTGACTTTAGTGCCCTTTGTAAGCTGGATGCTCATCAACTTTCTCTTGGTCTCATCACCTCCAAATGAAAGAGAATCATAGAATCAGTCAGGGTTGGAAGGCACCATAAGTGGCAGCCAGCTCCAACCCTCCTGCCATGGGATGGACACCTCACACTAGATCAGGCTGCCCACAGCCTCATCCAGCCTGGCCTTAAGCACCTCCAGGGATGAAGCTTTCAACACCTCATTGGGCAACCCCTTCCAGGCTCTCACCATCCTCCTGCTGAACAACTTCTTCCTAACCACCAGTCTGAATCTCCCCATTTCCATCTTTGTTCCATCCCCCCCAGTCCCATCACTCCCTGACAGCCTAAAAAGTCCCTCCCCAGCTTTCTTGTAATCCCCTTCATATACTGAGAAGCCACAATAAGGTCACCTGGGAGCCTTCTCCTCTTCAGACTGAGCAGCCCCAACTCCCTCAGGCTCTCTTGAGGCAACCTCTCCATGCTTTGTAGAGGGACTGTAGCACCCCCATACCTCAGGGCAGTGCCAAGGGCACTAGGAGTCCTGGCATGCACTTTGCACCTCAGGTAATACATGAGCAGGGCAATGTTGCAGGACAGTGTAAGTTGGAAGGCTTTGCTCGTTACAGCCCACCTGCTTTAAAGTTCCCTGCCCTTCCAGTTAAAATTCAGCTGTGAGGTGATTGGGAGGGGCTCAAAACAAATAGAAGTGGGTGGGTGGGGTTAGCCTTTCCTTTGCACGTTCCCTGGCTGCTGGGTTCGTGCAGAGAGTTTGAGTTTAGGGCTTTCTTCCCCTTGTGAAGGGCACTAGCTGGGCCCCAGGGTTCTGTTGTCTTGGAGTGCTCTCTGTTACAGAGATGTTTTCTGAAGATCTGAGTCTAAATTGTACTTAGTCTGGGACAGTGCAGGCTGAGAGACTCTGGAGAGCTTTGCAGTTCCCTGGCCAAACTTTGAGGAGGAGGGAAGGAGGATGCTGAGGTGCAGAGACCCACTGAAGGCTCCTAGGAAGCAGAGCAGAAGAGGACCTTGTGCTGCAGGGCCACCATGACCAGAAGGTAAGTTTGGTTTCTGACTTCTTATTTATTCTGTCTTTAAAAGAAGCTGGTGTTAGAGTTTGTGTTATTGTGCTCTGGGTTTGGACAGTGTCATGCAGTACTCCAAGGAAGGTGATGTCTATAGCTGCCTGAAAGGAGGTTGTAGCCAGGTGGAGTTGGACTCCTCTGCCAGGCACCCGGGGACAGAACGAGAGGACACAGCCTCAAGCTGTGCCAGGGCAGGTTTAGGCTGGACATTAAGAAGAAATTCTTCTCAGCAAGAGTGATTGCCATTGGAATGGGCTGCCCAGGGAGGTGGTGGAGTCACCATCCCTGGAGGTGTTTAAGAGGAGGCTGCATGAGGCACATAGTGCTGTGGGTTAGTAAATCAGAAGGGTTAGGTGGTAGGTTGGACTCAGTGATCCTAGAGATCTTTTCCAACCTTGTTGATTGTGTGAAAGGAGAGGTCCCACCTGCAGGTTGTGGTTGATTTAGGATGTTGGCAGGGGTGAGTAGGGCCATTGAGCAGGGAGGAAATAGGTTGGACAGTTCAGGTGGTCTGAAAAGCAGCTCTTGTACAATGTCCTCGGGTGATGTTGTGGTAGAAGATTGCTCAGAATAAGGCATGGGATCCTTTCTGGGGGAAGTAGCCTCTGCAAATCAGGAGGTAGGAACCTGAGTTGGAAGATCAATGTAAGCAGTGTGGAAATTGCATCTGTAAGAGGCTGAGCTGTGCTGGAGGGCAATGCTCTTCTGCAGTGCGTGTTGTAGCCTTGTTGTCTGGAGGCCTGGAGCACTGCCTGTCATTGTGGCAGGTAAATAAGGGACCTTACTAGAAAGGCTCAGCACTTACAATGGTTGTTACAAACGAGAGACCTTGCCTGAAAGCAAAAGAGATGAAATTAAGACAAGTGCAAAGCTCTCCTCTTAGGCAAAGCAGAGCACACGGAGCCGAAGCAGGGAATACGCAATGAGGCAGCAGAAGGGCAGGAGAGGCTGAGGTTGTGCTGGTTCACAGGGAGAATATGAATCAACTCACTGCTGCTGCTGCAAAACAGCTCTCTGTATCCAGCACTGTGTTAACAAGGGTGCTCCTTGCCAGGGAGGGGAGGCAATTATCACAACCTGCTTGGGGCTGGCAGAGCCCCAGCCAAGTGTGGGCGGCCAGAACTGATGTGAAATTGCCTACATCTGTTAAGAGATTCGGAGGGGGAGAGAGCCCAGGGTGAAAAGCACCAAAACAAGAGACTGTGACAGGGGTCAGGCAAACAGGACCTGCAAACAAAGGCTGAGGGAGCTGCATTTGTGCCTTTTAGGGGAGGAAATGCTGGGATGCACTCAGTCTTCCCACACATTAGTATCACTTACAAGGAGGCTGCTGGGTGAGCCGTTCTCTGCGGTCACTGCGGTGAGAGAAAGCAGCTGCCTGGATTCGTGGGGAAGATGATTTAAGATGTTTATTAAGTCAACCCTTCTAATCCCTAGAGGGGTAAAACACCCAAAAGCAGGCTGGCTAGGAGTGATGTGGCATCTTCTTTTCCCAGTGAATTTCAGGAGTGGGCTTTGCCATTGGAATGGGCTGCCCAGGGAGGTGGTGGAGTCACCATCCCTGGAGGTGTTGCAGCCAAGCCTGGCTGGGGCACTTAGTGCCATGGTCTGGTTGGTTGGCCAGGGCTGGGTGCTAGGTTGGACTGGCTGAGCTTGGAGCTCTCTTCCAACCTGCCTGATTCTATGATTCTATGAAGAACTGTTAGGACAAGTAGCTATTTAAGCACATTTGCTCCTGCTTCTGGTGGTTCCATGAAGTGCCTTTTTGCCATAAGCAGCTATAATTAAGGCCAATGTACAAACCACAGCCTTTTCCTTGAGGACTTAAACACCCCAGCTATAATTAGCTGAAGTCTTTATCTCTTAGTGGCAAAACTAGGTTAAACGTGCCTCGTGTGGCAGCTCTGTTAATGTATGGTTGCAGAGCAAGCATCAGGAGGAAAGGAAACCCTTTAAAGCAAAGGACAGCACTGGTGTGACAAGAGGAGTGTCAAACTAACCAGGCAGAAATTAGGCAGGGGATTGTTGAGAGAAAGCTCTGAGCTGTCAGAACAGAGATGGTCTCAAACAGCCCTTTGGTAGTAGGAATGCTAGGGGCAAAAAGCAGAACTTGTTTGTTTTTTTCCACTGGAGCTTTGCTAAATTAATTCAAAGGGTCCTAGAGAACTGCTGCCTGTCACAGCAGAGCCCGGGACTAGGAGATCCCTTTTGTTGGGGGATTTCAGCTGCTGAGAGGAAGAGAAAGGGGTTTGTAGCAGTGGGACTGTTTTGTGCTCTTTAGCGACACAGATGTACCTCTTTCATCCACTGCTTTGTCATGTGTGAGGCAGTTACTGGGACTCCTTTTCAGATCTCACAGTCACATCTCTGTAACTGCATGGCAGGGAAGGAGGGAAAGCCAATTTTGGAAACACCTTCATGAGGGTGGCTGCAGGTCCTCAGGTGCTGGCTGTCTCCTTGACTTTTCCAAGGCTGCAGGCACTTTGTGTTGATTGGAGTGAGTGTCATTAGAGGTGAGTGGCAACAGCTGGGGGAGCTGCCTTAAGGCAAGGCTCAGCTGCTGGAGGCTACTCACTGGAGGGGAATAGTATTGGTGGCTTTCTGTGGTGGAGTTAGAGGGAAGAGCAGCTAGTGTTATCTACCTTAGCTTGTGTACAGTGTTTGACACTGCCCTCCATGCCATCCTGGTCACCACACTGGCAAAGTATGGGCTTGAGGGGTGGCCACACTCACAGCATCACAGGATGTCAGGGGTTGGAAGGGACCCAAAGGGATCATCCAATCCAACCCCCCTGCCACAGCAGGACCACACAATCTAGCTCAGGGCACACAGCAACACAGCCAGACAGGCCTGGAAAGGCTCCAGAGAAGGAGACTCCACAACCTCTCTGGGCAGCCTGTGCCAGGGCTCTGGGACCCTTCCAGCCAAGAAGTTGCCCCTTGTGTTGAGCTGGAACCTGCTGTGCTGCAGCTTCCATCCACTGCTGCTTGTCCTATCCCAGGGAGCAGTGAGCAGAGCCTGTCCCCTCCTCCTGACCCCCAGCCCTCAGAGATTTAGAGACATTGATTAGATCCCCTCTCAGTCTTCTGCAGCCTAAGCAGCCCCAGGTCCCTCAGCCTCACCTCACCAGGCAGTGCTCCAGTCCCCTCATCATCCTCACAGCCCTCCCTTGCATTCTCTCCAGCAGATCCCTGTCCCTCTTCAACTGTGGAGTCCAAAACTGAAGGCAGTACTGAAGCTGAGGTCTCACCAGAGTAGAGAGGGAGGAGAACCTCCCTTGATCTGCTCTTGGACAAATGGGTTTCAGACAAGTACACACAAGGGCTCTCCACAGGCTGCTCTCCAGCAGTCACCTCCTAGTCTGTGCTGGTGCAGTTTATTATCCCTCCCCAGGTGCAGGACTCTGCACTTGTCTTTGTTGCACCTCATCTGGTCCCTCTGTGCCCAGCTCTGCCTGTCCAGGGCTCTGGATGGCCTCACAGCCTGCAGCTGTCCCAGCCAAGCCTCCCAGTTTGGTGCCATCAGCAAACCTGCTGAGCAGACACTCTGTCCCCGCATCAGTGTCCCCAGTGACACTCAAGGAGGTGCAGTCAGTGGCTTAATGTCCAAATGGAGACCAGTGATGAATCTCAGAGGTGGATGCTGGGACCAGTGTGTTGCTGGGACCTGTTAGCTGCTGCAGAAGACATGGTCAGGGCCTTCACAGATCAGTGTGATCATAAACAGTGCCACATGGGCTGACATAAGGTGGCCAGCAGCTGGTGGGAACCAAGGTCAGCATCCACCTCTTATTATCCTTCTTTGCTTTGCATTCCCACACCAGTGCTGTTTAACGTGTTTGTCAGTGGCATGGCCAGCAGGATTGGATGCCCCCTTTCTGGAGATGCTCAAGGCCAGGCTGGGTGAGGCCTTGAGCAACCTTGTCTAGTGAAAGGTGGTCCTGCCTGTGGCAGAGGGGTTGGAACTAGATCATAGAATCAACCAGGTTGGAAGAGAGCTCCAAGCTCATCCAGCCCAACCTAACATAGAATCAACCAGGTTGGAAGAGAGCTCCAAGCTCATCCAGCCCAACCTGGCATAGAAACAACCAGGTTGGAAGAGAGCTCCAAGCTCATCCAGCCCAACCTGGCATAGAAACAACCAGGTTGGAAGAGAGCTCCAAGCTCATCCAGCCCAACCTAACATAGAATCAACCAGGTTGGAAGAGAGCTCCAAGCTCATCCAGCCCAACCTAACATAGAATCAACCAGGTTGGAGGAGAGCTCCAAGCTCATCCAGCCCAACCTGGCATAGAAACAACCAGGTTGGAAGAGAGCTCCAAGCTCATCCAGCCCAACCTAACATAGAATCAGCCAGGTTGGAGGAGAGCTCCAAGCTCATCCAGCCCAACCTGGCATAGAAACAACCAGGTTGGAAGAGAGCTCCAAGCTCATCCAGCCCAACCTAACATAGAATCAACCAGGTTGGAGGAAAGCTCCAAGCTCATCCAGCCCAACCTGGCATAGAATCAACCACTTTGGAAGAGAGCTCCAAGCTCATCCAGCCCAACCTGGCATAGAAACAACCAGGTTGGAAGAGAGCTCCAAGCTCATCCAGCCCAACCTAACATAGAATCAACCAGGTTGGAGGAAAGCTCCAAGCTCATCCAGCCCAACCTGGCATAGAATCAACCAGGTTGGAAGAGAGCTCCAAGCTCATCCAGCCCAACCTGGCATAGAAACAACCAGGTTGGAAGAGAGCTCCAAGCTCATCCAGCCCAACCTAACATAGAATCAACCAGGTTGGAAGAGAGCTCCAAGCTCATCCAGCCCAACCTAGCACTCAGCCCTATCCAATCAACTAGACCATGGCACTAAGTGCCTGTGCCTCCCAACCCAAACCATGCTATGAATCGTGTCCCAGGTGATCCTACCTCTCATCCCTGGTGGGTGGGCCAAGGTGAGATGTCAGAGCAAGGCAAGACGCTGCTGCAGAGCACTGCAGTGTGCCAGATGTGGCTAGCAGGACAGCAGAGGCTCTCTGCCAGGAGAGGAACTTAATTTCTTTGCTGACAAATGAAAGGAAGATGTGACTGGAAGTGCCCCGCTTGGGAGGTGTGAGCAATTTCCCTGTAATCAATCATCCAAAGCAAATTGTTTTCATTCCTTTGCATTATTTAGCAGCCTCTCAACAGCAGACAGCACGAGCTGGGTTTGGTTTTCCTCTTGTTCCTCCCAGTGATGTGATTTGTGGGCTTTGGCAGTGGGGTGCTGGGGTGAAAGAAGGTTGAAATGGGCTTCTGCCTTCAGAAAAACACTTGGCAAAGGCTGTGCCTGTGATTATCAGCCAATCATTCCCATGTAGAAGTGGTTTGTCTGCCCTTATTAGGTTTGTAAAACATCTGGCAGCACAAAGCTGACAGTGAAACACCTACAGGAGAGGATGTCAGAAGCAAGAGGGAAGGAGTGAGGTGGTGATAAGGTAGAGCTGAGTTTGATAAGAGTTCCTAACTCCCACAGTAGTTGCAAGAAAGGTGAGACTGATATTAGACCTATCAGCTCCCCTGGGTATTAGGAGAATGAAGCCCTTGATGTGCCTGGAGACCATAGAGGGAGGGCTGGGCAGAGCAGCAAGGCTGGGTCCTATGGCCTAGGCTGAATCATAGGCAGCATTCTCCTCCTCTTCCTGTGGGGAAGAGATATTTCCTTAGAGATACTAAACTCTTCAGGCAACCAGCAGCAGAACAAGGGGACACAGTCTCAAGCTGTGCCAGGGGAGGCCTAGGCTGGATGCTAGGAGGAAGTTGTTGTCAGAGAGAGTGATTGGCATTGGAATGGGCTGCCCAGGGAGGTGGTGGAGTGGCTGTGGCTGGAGGTGTTGAAGCCAAGCCTGGCTGGGGCACTTAGTGCCATGGTCTGGTTGCTTGGGCAGGGCTGGGTGCTAGGTTGGACTGGCTGAGCTTGGAGCTCTCTTCCAACCTGTCTGATTCTATGATTCTATGAATCCCACTTCTTAGCCAAGATGCAGATCTCACTGTGTGCACAGCAGGCCACGTGTGTGACCTGTGGTGCATCAGCTCTCTGAAAACCTCCCATTAGTAGAGCCTGTCCCACTTTGTGATGCCTCCCGAGGGTTGATGAGACCAGGATAATGTATTCCCATAGCAAGGAGCTGGTAGGTGACACTGCTGGATAATCTCCACTCAGTACATCCCAGAACTGCCCAATTTTGTTGCTATCCCTGGAGATGCTCAAGCAAAGCCTGGCTGGGGCACTTAATGCCATGGTCTGGTTGATTGGCTAGGGCTGGGTGCTGGGATGAGCTTGGAGGTCTCTTCCAATGTGGCTGATTCTCTCAGGGCAAGGCACATAGATGGATGGAACTGGAAAGATCAATCTAAGGATTCATTTCTGCTCTGGATAGAAGTGCTTGGTTGTTTGTTTGTGTCACTGGTGTGCTGCAGTTTTCATTTCCATGGCTTTCCAGCAGCTACCGGTGGTGCGGCGTGAGTGGGAGGTTGGGGAGGGTTGGGTTTGCTGCTTGTTGTCAAATCCCTGCAATTACAAGGCTGGGAGCCTGTGCAGTGAACGCTGGGGGATCACAAAGGCATCAGGACCTCCTAGCATGCAGAGGCAAACAAGACAGACAGGTTGATTATGTCACTGGCACCGCAGATTAGCTCTCAGCACTCGCTCACCTCTCTGTGGCTCAGCCTCTTGTACAAAACAATAGTGCCTGTGATACTTTCCCCCCTGCCTTTGTCTGTCGTGCCCATTTAGCTGGATGCTGGTGGAACCAGGAGTGTTTCTTGCAGCACGTTTGCAGAGTGCTTTGTATGGCAGAGGCATGAGCACAGCAGCAGCAGCGGCTCTCAGGTGCAGCTGCCTCAAAGGCAGTGCAGAGATCACAGAACCACAGAGTGGTTTAGGTTGGAAGGGACCTCAAGCATCAGCCAGTTCCAACCCCCTGCCATAGGCAGGGACACCTCCCACTAGAACAGGTTGCTCAAGGCCTCATCCAACCTGGCCTTGAACACATCCAAGGGGGAGCATCAACATTTGTAGTCCAGAGGTACATATAAAAGTGTGAACAAGAAGGAATATAGTCCCTGCCACGTGGTGGCCTTCCACATGGTGATGGGGCAGCAGTGATGGGGGTCAGAAGCAGAAACACTTCTGCAATCATATAACTCTACCTATCTGCATACTTAAAACAAACAAAGGATGAGCTGTGAAACATCTGCCCACCCGGAGGCACTGAGATAAGGAAACACAACAACTCTTACAGAGACCCTGAGAGCTGCAGACATCAAGATAAGGAAGCAAAGATGCCTACAGAGTGCCTGAAACTGGCCAGAGCTGATCTAGTGGTTTGGGCTCAGTGATAAGCCACACAGCTCAGCACATTCTGCAACCAAGAGGGCAGCACAAGGAAAGCTGTTGCCTTCATCCCTAGGACCCCAGAGAACACCACCAGGTAAAAGATGAGGACCTGTGGGCAGGCAGACATAAAACACCTCTCAGAAGTGCTTTGTACATGCATAAACTTTCCCTGGAACTCTCATGAGTATGTAATAAATAACAACTTATAAACCCACCTGGCTACAGCCTCCCTTCAGGTAGCTGTAGACAGCAATGGGTTCACCCCTGAGCCTCCTCCTTAGGTCCTACCCTCCAAGCTTGGCTGCCCCAGTGATGAGTGGCAGTCTGGGGGAATGGTCTGTATAAATCATGGAAGGATCCTTTCATTTGCAGTGATAAGACAAGGGGCAATGGTTTGAAAGTGGAGCAGGGCAGTTAGGTTGGGCAGCAGGAGGAAGTTCTGCACAGTGAGAGTGGTGAAGAGAGTGATTTGCCATTGGAATGGTCTGCCCAGGGCAGAGCTCACTGCTGTCTGCAGCTACCTGCAGGGAGGCTGTAGCCAGGTGGGGTTGGGCTCTGCTGCCAGGCAGCCAGCAACAGAAGAAGGGGACACAGTCTCAAGCTGTGCCAGGGCAGGTCTAGGCTGGATGTTGTTAGGAAGTTGTTGTCAGAGAGAGTGATTGGCATTGGAATGGGCTGGCCAGGGAGGAGGTGGAGTGGCTGTGGCTGGAGGTGTTGCAGCCAAGCCTGGCTGGGGCACTTAGTGCCATGGTCTGGTTGCTTGGCCAGGGCTGGGTGCTGGGTTGGGCTGGCTGAGCTTGGAGCTCTCTTCCAGCCTGGTTGATTCTATGAATCTATGAAATAGCAGAGCAGGTTGCCCAGGGATGTGGTTGAGGCCCTGTCCCTAGAGACATTGAAGAATCAGAGTCCCTGTGGCCCTGGGCAGCCTGCTCTAGATGGAGGTGTCCTGCTCTCTGGAGGGGAGTTGGATGAGATGACCTTTGAGGGTCCTTTCCCACCCAGTGCTGTGAATTTGCCTCAGCTCTTGGAAAATGGCTGGCACTTGGGTGGGGGTTAGAGACCCAAGAAACAGCTCTTTATGCTTTGCTGTGCCAGGCTATTGATGCTTTTACTATCAAGCCTTGTGTGGGTTTCCACAGTTGAGAGGTCTTCAGTGTCACTTGGATATGAGGAGGTTTACACCTTCCCTTTGGCTTAGATTTCCCTGATCTCCCTCCTGCTGCTTCAGTTGAGAGTTTCTCTTCTTTCACTGGGAAGCAAGTGCTAGGGGCTAGGAATGGAGTGGGGGTTTGCTGTGCCTGGCCCCTACCACTGTGGCACATACCAGCTGCTTCTCAAGGGTTATTAACCTCTAGAGTGAAACCCTCTGTGCTGCAGCAACTGATGAACCAGAGACAACAGGCTGGCAAAATGCTCTCTCCTGTCTTTTTGCTCTTTCTGCTCCCCTGCTGCCCACTCTGCTTGGCTGGCACAAATAAAGTGGTACTTAAATACTGTCCTCAGGTCACCCTCATGGCCTCTGACTTGGCTTGAATAGGGATAGACCGGCCAGAGGTGGGATCAGTGATCAAACCTCAGCAACCATCAGAGCCAATACACAAAGACTGGATGTTCACCTTTGCTGGAGGAAGGGGGAGGAAGTTCCCACCAGTTGTGGCCGCAGGAGTCATTAAAAGCTGATTTCCAGGGCTTTCTGCAGCTAAAGAAACTTATCTTAAGATGCTCTGAGAGGAAAGTTCAAGTACAATGTCTGCCACAGCCTGAGCAGCTTTACCTCCTGGTGTGAGCCTGTGATTACACAGCAGCGATGGAAGGCTTAGTCATAGCAGCAGGTCCCCAGGAAACCTCGAGTGGGGGGAGGATGTTGCCATCAGGCAGCAGAAAGCCTTATCAAAAGCCTGCCAGGGACATGTGCAAAACAAAAATGGGAGTTTCACTGCCAAATCTCCACTTCATCTTGGGGGGAATGAACAAGCTGGTACTTCTGCAGCTCTTGTGAAGGGAATGCCCAGGAATTAGGAGGAAGTTGTTGGCAGAGAGAGTGATTGGCATTGGAATGGGCTGCCCAGGGAGGTGGTGGAGTGGCTGTGGCTGGAGGTGTTGAAGCCAAGCCTGGCTGGGGCACTTAGTGCCATGGTCTGGTTGGTTGGGCAGGGCTGGGTGCTAGGTTGGGCTGGCTGAGCCTGGAGGTCTCTTCCATCCTGCTTGATTCTGTGACTCTAAATGTGTTGTGACTGTGACAAGGAGCATGGGAGCTGTGTTAGTGTGTGGGGTTTGGGAGTCCCAGTGCCTCACAAAGTGCCAGCTGGCTCAAACATCATAGAGTCTTAGAATCAGGGTTGGAAGGCACCACAAGGATCAGCTAGTACCACCCCCCCTGCCATGGGCAGGGGCACCTCACACTACATCAGGCTGCCCACAGCCTCATCCAGCCTGGCCTTAAACACCTCCAGGGGTGAGGCTTCCAACACCTCCCAGGCCTTTCAGAGCCTTATCAGGCATGGGGCTGGTTTATCTATAATGGGGTGCAGAGCACTGCAGCATGTGGCTGGTGCATCACCTATGCACAAATCATCCCAGAGCAGGCAGCCAGAGGTGGAATTGCAAACCTGCACTTAATGACTGAGTGACAGCCATCTGCACTACCTGCTCCCAAGCTGATGTTGTGAAGGATAATTTTTTTCCCCTGCTTGTGAAGCTGAAAGCAAACCCAGGAGAGAGGATCTCTTGGGTTTATTTGCTGTGCTTTTAATTGATTTTGGAGATGAAAGCCTGAGTGAAAGTATTGGCTTGAAAGCCCCAGGTGCTGAGAGCTGGTGGCTTTGGCAGAGGATGTGCAGAGGAAGCATATTGCCTGGGTCCTGCCCAGAGGCTGTCAGGATGGTGTTGGTCAGTGCAAGTGATGCTGTTGTGGGGGATCTGACACTGGTTTTGCAAGCTCCATGGATTACAGGAGTTAAGTGCCTGAGTTGTCAAGCCCTGAGAACCAGAAAGCCTTCATGAGCTTTGAGTCTGTCCTCCAGAGCCAGACTGCAGACAAAACAGGGATGCTGCTGTCCTAAAAATAGCTCTGACTTGGACTACAACTTGGTCTCTGCCCTGTTGGACTGGTTTCTGCCCTCCTCCCCAGAATCAGACCCCCAGCTTGTGGCAGGTATATCTGTCCCTGTAGTGTTCACCCATCAGAATGCCAGGCTGGACACATTGATGATTTAAACCATCAGGCTTGGGTAATCCAACTTTCCTCTTGCCTCTCAAAAAGCCTCTATGGAGAACTTGTGTAACCTGCCCAACACTCCAGCAGCTCTGTCCTGGAGGTGACTGGACCTGGAATGTGGAATGCTGGAAGGTGTTGAGAGAAGGGCAGCAAGGCTGGGGAGGGGCCTGGAGCAGAGCCCTGTGAGGAGAGGCTGAGGGAGCTGGGGGTGTGCAGCCTGCAGCAGAGGAGGCTCAGGGCAGAGCTCATTGCTGCCTGCAGCTGCCTGCAGGGAGGCTGTAGCCAGGTGGGGTTGGGCTCTGCTGCCAGGCACCCAGCAACAGAACAAGGGGACACAGGCTCAAGCTGTGCCAGGGCAGGTCTAGGGTGGATGTTGTTAGGAAGTTGTTGTCAGAGAGAGTGATTGGCATTGGAATAGGCTGCCCAGGGAGGTGTTGAAGCCAAGCCTGGCTGGGGCACTTAGTGCCATGGTCTGGTTGGTTGGGCAGGGCTGGGTGCTAGGTTGGGCTGGCTGAGCTTGGAGCTCTCTTCCAGCCTGGTTGATTCTATGAAGTCCCACAAGGTGAGCAGCTGAGCTTTCCCTGGTGAGCAAGACCTGAGGGTGACCCTGGGGCAGAGGAAATAGCCTGCAGTGGTGGTGCTGCTGGGAGCTTAGTGCTGGAGTGGCTGTAATGACCTTCATTTTCTCTTGGAAGGGCTGAGTGTTGCTCCCTCTCAAGAATTAGCTGAGTCAGGGAGAAAAAGGAAAGATAATTTTGTTTCAGTGATACGTGACCCTTGCTCTGAAGGCAAGAAAGATCTTGTCTCACTGGTGTCTGCTGCTGCCACCCTGGGAATAGGCTCAGCGCCAGATCCCAGTTTAGCATTCCCACTGTGCTCCCACAAGGCTTTAAAACAACAGAGGTCCCTTCCCTCAGCTGCTGACATTCAAACACTCGGGTCAAACGTTCAGTAGGTGGTTGTGCTGTTCATCTGACGTGTCAAGGGTGTGACAGTGCCAGCCTGTGTAGCTGTCAGGGATTTTGATGAGGCTACATCAAGGCTGGGCTGCAGCAAGAGCAGTGTGGGCACAGGGCAAGGGAGGGGATTCTGCCCCTTGGCTCTGCTCTCCTCAGACCCCACCTGCAGTCCTGGGGGCAGTTCTGGAGCCCCCAGCACAAGCAGGACATGGAAGTGTTGGAGGCAGTGCAGAGGAGGCCACCAAGATGCTGAGAGGGCTGCAGCAGCTCTGCTGTGAGCACAGGCTGAGAGAGTTGGGGCTGTGCAGCCTGGAGAAGAGAAGGCTTGGAGGAGACCTTGGAGTGGCCTTCCAGTGTCTGAAGTGGGCTGCAGGAAAGCTGAGGAGGGACTAATGGCAAGGTCTGGTAATGACAGGATGAGGAGGAATGGGTTTGGAGTGGCAGATTGAAACTGGCTGTTAGGAACAAGCTGTTTGCAGTGAGGGTGAGACGCTGGCACAGGTTGCCCAGGGAGGTTGTGGAGCACAGAAGCACAAAATGGGATCTTTGATCCATGGAGAGGTGTTCAGGACCAGGCTGGATGAGGCCTTGAGCAACCTGTTCTAGTGGGAGGTGTCCCTGCCTGTGGCGAGCAGTTGGCACTGGCTGAGCTTTGAGGTCCCTTCCAACCTAAACCCTTCCATGCACTTCTTTGGGAATCTGAAAACCCTCAAAACTGTGCCAGGTCCTTCTGTGGGTTTTTCTTTTTCAGAAGGCCCTCTGAGAAGTGACCTGCATCCATTAGCACAGGTGCCCATGTGGCTGCAAAGGGAATCTGCTGCCTGCAGCCAGGCTCTGCAGTGAACTAAACACAGCCTAACAAGGCATAGCCCCAGGCCACGCTGAATTCCCTCCCAGCGCCTCCCATGTAATGCATTTCCCTTCCTTGCATATCTGCCAGCTGTGACACTGCTGCTGTTCTGCTGCATTGCTTCTTGTAATGTTTCTCCTGCCTTTTCCAAGTGGTAAACCTGCTCCTGATGTAATTGCTGTGATAAAGGTGTGTGGTGTGAGGGATCATCTCCAGCAGCCCTGCTGCTCCAGGTTTCAGCCAAGAGGAGATTTTATTTCACACTTCTGTGGGAAGGCTGCTGAACAGGTTTGTTTTCCCCCAGCACCACCTTCCCCTGCTTGGCATTCAACAGAGAAGATCATAGAATCAGGCAGGGTTGGAAGGGACCACAAGGAGCAGCCAGTGCCAACCCCCTGCCATGCCCAGGGACACCCTACCCTAGAGCAGGCTGCACACAGCCTCAGCCAGCCTGGCCTCAAACACCTCCAGCCATGGGGCCTCAACCACCTCCCTGTGCAACCCATTCCAGCCTCTCACCACTCTCCTGCTCAACAACTTCCTCCTCACCTCCAGCCTCACTCTCCCCACCTCCAGCTTTGCTCCATTCCCCCCACTCCTGTCACTCCCTGATATCCTGAAAAGTCCCTCCCCAGCTTTCTTGTAGCCCCCTTCAGATGCTGGAAGGCCACAAGAAGGTCACCTGGGAGCCTCCTCTCTTCCAGCCTGCACAGCCCCAACTCTTTCAGTCTGTGGGCAGCCCATTCCAATGCCAATCACTCTCTCTGACAACAACTTTCTAACAACATCCAGCCTAGACCTGCCCTGGCACAGCTTCAGGCTGTGTCCCCTTCTTCTGTTGCTGGCTGCCTGGCAGCAGAGCCCAACCCCACCTGGCTACAGCCTCCCTGCAGGCAGCTGCAGGCAGCAATGAGCTCTGCCCTGAGCCTCCTCTGCTGCAGGCTGCATCCCCCCAGCTCCCTTATGTTGAAGAACTTCTTCCTAACATCCAGTCTGCCTCTTCCCATTTCCAGCTTGGTTCCCTTCCCTCCAGTCCTTTCACTACCTGACAGCCTCCGAATTCCAACCCAGCTTTCTTGTAGGCCCCCTGCAGATAGTGGAAGGTAGACAGCTGCTGCTGTAGGCCAGGAGTTAGGTGTCACTCACCCTGCTGATGACAACCCCTCCTGCCTGAGCTTCTCCTGAGCGTGTCAGCCTCTGTGTGTTGGACTCTGCTGGAGAGAGTCCAAGGGAGGGCTATGGGGAATATTAGGGGACTGGAGCACTGCCTGGTGAGGAGAGGCTGAGGGACCTGGGGCTGCTTAGGCTGCAGAAGAGAAGACTGAGAGAGAATCTAATAAATCTCTGAGGGCTGGGGGTCAGGAGGGGGGGACAGTCTCTGCTCACTGCTCCCTGGGATAGGACAAGCAGCAGTGGATGGAAGCTGCAGCACAGCAGGTTCCAGCTCAGCACAAGGGGCAACTTCTTGGCTGGAAGAGTCCCAGAGCCCTGGCACAGGCTGCCCAGAGAGGTTGTGGAGTCTCCTTCTCTGGAGCCTTTCAGGGCCTGTCTGAATGTGTTGCTGTGTGCCCTGAGCTCGATTGTGTGGTCCTGCTGTGGCAGGGGGGTTGGAGTGGATGATCTCTTTGGGTCCCTTCCAGCCCCTGACCCCCTGCGGTCCTGTGAAAGACCTAATAACTGTGTGAGTCCATGGATTTCTGAGTCAGGGGGGTGGTAGAAAAACAAATGTGGGAGCAGTCTGGCATCCTCTCTCCTTTTCTCTTGGCAGCAGTCAGTGACCCCACTGGTCTTTTTGCTAGTTAAGGAAACAAAGAAACCCAAGCAAGTACTTACTCTCTGAAAGGCATTTTTACTCTTTGTTTCCTCAGTCTCACTTGACAGCTAAAAGCTGCAGCAATTGCAGCTTCCCAGGCTCGGTTGTGCTGCCTGCTGCACGCCTTGGTGCCTCAGAACAACCGCCAGAGCAAGAGAGGGATCCATGGGAAAGAGGGATAAGAGCAGATGCGTTGTCAGCGTGATATAGGAGCGGGGATTTTGGCAGGCTCCCGAAGGCATCTCCTGGCGGCGAATTCCCAAGCCAAGGGGAAAGCTGGGATGAGCAAGCAGCAAAGAGTGACAGCCTGGTGATGCATTAGGGATTTACCCGCTCGAAGGAAGCCTTTGGAGGATGGTTGCCTGGGGACTTGGTGGGGTCTGCAGGGACTGTGCTGCTTTGCGTCTGAATGGCAGGGTGTAGAGAGGGGGCTGGGTGCTCCTGCGTGCCATGGAGGACTGCAGGTGCCCTAGGGATGGGGAGCAGAGCTTTCAGTACCTGTCTCTGTCATTCTACAAGCTGCACAGAACTGCTGCTCTCTTCAATGCCAAGTCCTCTCCTGGCCTACAGAATGGGTGCAGTCCCAGGTATGTTCTGGGCACCTCAGTTCAGGAGGGACATAGAACTGCTGGAGAGAATCCAGCACAGAGCCACAAAGATGCTGAAGGGAGTGGAACAGCTCTGTTAGGAGCAGAGCCTGAGGGAGCTGGGGCTGGGAGCTTGGAGAAGAAGAGACTGAGATTGATAACCTCATGAATGGTTGCCAATGTGTGCAGGGTGAGTGGCAGGAGGCTGGAGCCAGGCTCTGCTGGGTGATACCCAGGGGCAGGACTAGGGGCAATAGTGGACACTGAGCCACAGGAAGCTTTGTGTAAACATTGAGAAGGAATTTTTACCCTGTGAGGGTGACAGAGCCCTGGCACAGGCTGCCCAGGGAGGCTGTGGATCTTCCCTCTCTGGAGATACTCAAAACCTGCCTGGACACATTCCTGTGTGATCTGCTCTAGGTGACCCTGCTCTGGCAGGGAGGTTGGACTGGATGAGCTTTGGAGGTCCCTTCCAGCCCCTGACATTCAGTGATGTTGCTGTGCCTGCAGAGAGGTCAATGCCTGCTCAGTGAATGCAGCTACATGGCCTTCTCCATCACCCAGTGGAAGTGCTCATGCCATCCTGCTGGGTGGCAGTGCTCATGCCATCCTGCTGGGTGGCAGTGCTCATGCCATCCTGCTGGGTGGCAGTGCTCATGTTATCCTGCTGGGTGGAAGTGCTCATGCCATCCTGCTGTGGACACTTAGGAGCCTGGGCTGCCTATGAGGCCCAAGCAGCATTGAGGGTCCAACTTCCATTAGCTAAGCCCTTTTTGGATGGTAAGGACTGCCCTTGATAACACCTCCAATGCCCACCTGCAGCAAAAGCAGCCAGGAAGCCCTCTGGTTGTATTTCTTGAGTGCCAGGGCTCTTCAAAGCTCAAGGACAGTAATTGAATATCATGTCCAAACCCCAAACCAGTCTGTAAATCCCAGGGCTGTGAACAGGATGCTTCAGAAAAGCTGCTTCACTCATCTTATCTCTTACAGACAGTTACTGTGTTCTTGATGTAATTATAGTGATAAAACAATGTGACATAACTGCTGGCTTCTATCATGGTATCACTGCTGTTGACTTAAGTGACAGGGTAATAATTTTATAAGAGACCTTTTATTTTTCCTTCCCTGGCAGCCCCTGGCAGTGTTTAAGCACAGGAGCTGATCTGTCTGCTAGAGCACATTAATACACGTTCCAGGAGCCCTAAAACTTTCTTTGATGTTGTTGATCAGTTTTATTTATGCACCTCTCTTCCAGGTGACATCCCTTTTTGTTCCTGCAGCACCCAGGCAGTGGCTTGGCTCCCCAGCTGCCTCAGGGACTGGTGTTTGCACTGCTGGGTTGGAGCTGCAGAGGCAGCACTTAGCCATTCAGTGTTTGGGACAGGAGAGAGAGGGGAAGATGAGAACTCTTTGCATGGTTCCCTCACTTCCCACTCCTTGGTGCTTTGCAGCTGGAGGTACCCTTGGGATGGCTCCTGTGAGAGCTCCTGGCTGAGTGAGCCTCACCAAGAGGATTAGAGTGGATTCAGGCACCTCCTTATTTTTTGAACATATCAAAGCCCTGACTGAAGTTGGGGACAGAGTGGCTGGAGAGCAGCCAGGCAGAAAGGGACCTGGAGGTGCTGGTCTACAGCCAACTGAACATGAGCCAGCAGTGTGCCCAGGTGGGCAGCAGAGCCAATGGCATCCTGGGCTGGCTCAGGAGCAGTGTGGGCAGCAGGACAAGGGAGGTTCTTCTGCCCCTGTGCTCAGCACTGCTCAGGCCACCCCTTCAGTGCTGTGTCCAGTTCTGGGCTCCTCAATTCAGGAGAGATGCTGAGGTGCTGGAAGGTGTTTGGAGAAGGGCAGCAAGGCTGGGGAGGGGCCTGGAGCACAGCCCTGTGAGGAGAGGCTGAGGGAGCTGGGGGTGTGCAGCCTGCAGCAGAGGAGGCTCAGGGCAGAGCTCATTGCTGTCTGCAGCTGCCTGCAGGGAGGCTGTAGCCAGGTGGGGTTGGGCTCTGCTGCCAGGCAGGCAGCACCAGAAGAAGGGGACACAGCCTGAAGTTGTGCCAGGGGAGATCTAGGCTGACTGTGAGGAGGAAGTTGTTGTCAGAGAGAGTGATTGGCATTGGAATGGGCTGCCCAGGGAGGTGGTGGAGTCCCCATCTCTGGAGGCTGGATGAAGCACTTAGTGCCATGGTCTAGATGACTGGCTAGGGCTGGGTGCTTGGTTGGACTGGATGAGCTTAGAGGTCTCTTTCAGCCTGGTTGATTCTGTGACTATGTATCAGGTGCTTCAACCACGCTGGGAAGATGCAGCCCAGAGGCAGACACTGCAGGGAAACTCTCAAGCCAATGGGAGTCTAATCATATATATTTTTGTGCCTGCACTGCCTTGTCTCAGCTAAGCATTTATTGATGTAGCTTCCCAGGAGCTGGCTGATCTGTGCTGCTGTCTTAACTCCCTCTACCAAATCTCATTGCCAAGCACAGGCTATTGGGTAAGGAGGGACATGTCCTGCTGGTCCATCTCTCAGCCATCCAGGCTGACTAAAAGTGCTTCCAAGTGCCAGGCAGAGATCCTTGACAGTGCTTCACAGCATGTGGGGAGAGTACTGCTCCTCTCCATAAGTATTTCCAGGTGATAGAACAGAGCTGTGCTCAAAGTGGTGCCTGTAGGCTCCTTCCAGGAGTGCTCCTGCCTTTGGATGCCCTGGAAGAACTTGCTGGGATGTTGCTGATATTTCTTTACCCAACCTAAGAGGTCACTGTCTTTAGAATCATAGAATGGTTTAGGCTGGAAGGGACCTCAAAGCTCAGCCAGTGCCAACCCCCCACCACAGGCAGGGACACCTCTCACTAGAACAGGTTGCTCAAGGCCTCATCCAACCTGGTCCTCAGCACCTCCCTGGGCAACCTGTGCCAGTGTCTCACCACCCCCACTGCAAACAACTTCTTCCTAACATCCAGTTTCAATCTCCCCTCTGCCACTCCAAACCCATTCCTCCTCATCCTGTCATTACCAGCCCTTGTCAATAGTCCCTCCCCAGCCTTCCTGTAGCCCCCTTCAGATACTGGAAGGCCACTCCAAGGGCTCCTCCAAGCCTTCTCTTCTCCAGGCTGCACAGCCCCAACTCTCTCAGCCTGTGCTCACAGCAGAGCTGCTGCAGCCCTCTCAGCATCTTGGTGGCCTCCTCTGCACTGGCTCCAACACTTCCATGTCCTGCTTGTGCTGGGGGCTCCAGAACTGCCCCCAGGACTGCAGGTGGGGTGTGAGGAGAGCAGAGCCAAGGGGCAGAATCCCCTCCCTTGCCCTGTGCCCACACTGCTCTTGCTGCAGCCCAGCACAGGGTTGTGTCTGGGCTGCACTCACACTGCAGGCTCCTGTTGAGCTTTTCCTCACCCCAGACCCCCAGGGCCTGTTCCTCAGGGCTGCTTTCAGCCATTCACCACCCAGCCTGGAGCTGTGCTTGGGATTGAGCTAACCCACCTATGTCCCACCAATATTAGTTCTTTGCTCATTTTCTTTGGGCAAGCCCAGGTGTGTGACACAGGAGGTTGGAGGGTGAGATGCCCAGGCAACCAGCAACAGAACAAGGGGACACAATCTCAAGCTGTGCCAGGGCAGGTTCAGGCTGGATGTTGTTAGGAAGTTGTTGGCAGAGAGAGTGATTGGCATTGGAATGGGCTGCCCAGGGAGGTGGTGGAGTGGCTGTGGCTGGAGGTGTTGCAGCCAAGCCTGGCTGGGGCACTTAGTGCCATGGTCTGGTTGGTTGGGCAGGGCTGGGTGCTAGGTTGGGCTGTGTGAACTTGGAGCTCTCTTCTAACCTGCTTCATTCTGTGATTCTGGGTGCTAGGTTGGGCTGGCTGAGCTTGGAGCTCTCTTCCAACCTGCTTGATTCTGTGATTCTACACCCTCACAAGCTTCTATTTCACTGTGTGCAAAACTGATTGTGCAAGAGAGAGGAAAACTACCTTTTGTTTACTGCAGGGAGTTGTCAGGGGGGATGATGAACTCAGGCAATCAAGCTGCAGGGAGGCTGAGTGCTGCTTGGCAAGATCTTGGATATTCAGAATGTTTTTCAAGGCTTCCTCCCTGTGTTTTTTCCCTGTTCCTTGTGAGGCACGAGGATGTCTGGGAGAAGTGATGTTTGCTTTTGGTGACAATCAAATAGAGGGAAGGAATCATCCAAGAATATTAATGGGCAGTGAACCTTACAGGGTTTATAGTTGGAGCTTGTCAAAATGGCTCTGTGAGGAGTTTTGACAGCCTGCAGGTTTTCAAGGGGGAAGAGTTTTTTCCATTGCTCTAAACCATCCCAGAGTGCTCACATGAGGAATGCTTTTGATTTAGATGGCTCAGAATCTTCTGGAGTTTATTTCTCTATCTAAGGAGTAGAGGTGGGGGGGGACACACCTCAAACTTAGCATAAAATCATTTTTCTGCCTTTTGGTTTTCTCTTGACAAATGATCCTAACGAGTTGAGGTGGGTGGACAGCTCTTTGGAGAGGCAGGAGGAGCTTTGCAAGTTTCCTGCTAGCTTTAAAAGCCATGGTTGGAGCTGAGCCCATGGAAGGTGAGACCATCATGATCTTCTTCCCAGCATGAGCACCTGGGGATTGCACAAGAAGTGAGAAGGCAAACTTGCAATAATGCTCTTCCTGTCTTGCTCACCCTACCCTAGAGCAGGCTGCCCACAGCCTCAGCCAGCCTGGCCTGAAACATCTCCAGCCATGGGGCCTCAACCACCTCCCTGGGCAACCCCTTCCAGCCTCTCACCACTCTCAGGCTGAACAACTTCCTCCTCACCTCCAGGCTGAACCTGCCAATCTCCAGCTTTGCTGCATAAAAGAAGAGGTCTTTGTGCCCCTCTGTCCTGTGCTGCTGTGGAGGATTTCCTTCCAGGCAGTGGGTCAGGGGAGCAGGAGCTGCACAGAGAAACCACCTTCTTCATTTCCCTTCAGGGATCACAGAATCAGGCAGGGCTGGAAGGGACCACAAGGATCAGCCAGTGCCAACCTCCCTGCCATGAGCAGGGACACCCTACCCTAGAGCAGGCTGCACACAGCCTCAGCCAGCCTGGCCTGAAACACCTCCAGCCATGGGGCCTCAACCACCTCCCTGGGCAACCCATTCCAGCCTCTCACCACTCTCATGCTCCACAACTCCCTCCTCACCTCCAGACTGAACCTGCCCACCTCCAGCTTTGCTCCATAAAAGAAAAGGTCTCTGCACCTCATTGTCCTGTGCTGCTGTGGAGGATTTCCTTGCAGGCAGTGTGTCAGGGGAGCAGGAGCTGCTCTCTGCCAGTGTGTGTTTGTGATCCAGTCCCCTGTGGCAGCCCCTAATGACAGGTTGTGAGGTTGAAAGAGGCAGCAGGGCCAGGAGAGGGCTGTAACTGCTGGATTAATGCTGCTTTTGTAGTCCTTTCCCTCTGTATTGAAGGTGTCTGTTCAATACCAAGTGCTGCCTGCCCGGACTGCCAGTCTCTGGCAGGTACTGTGTTTAGGTGCCCTCCTGGGCTGTTCAGACAATCAAAAGGTGGCACATGGCCTCCCTAAACAAACGGCTTTAAGAACTCTCTGTGCTGCTATTGAAGTGCTGATCCTGCTGGACACACGACCCATCACACAGTGGAAAGGGCAGAGCTTTTCACTGAGCGCTGTCATTCTTGCAGCTGGCAGCTTTTGTGTGCCTGGGAGCTGTGGCAGAGTCCCAGACAATGGGGAAAAGGAGGCTTTAATAACAGCCCTTCCTGTGATCGACCTGCTGCTGCTGGGAGCTGCCAGGAAGGGGGCAGGAAGCTTGGGGCTTAGGGCTGGAAAAGAGCCAGGCTGGTCCTCAGCCTTGGTTGCAAAGCGAGTGCTGCTCATCAGAAAGTTACCCCAGCACCCTCTGCACAGGGCTGCAATCCAGCAGAGCACCTCCCAGTAATGAACTGCACCAGCACAGGCTGGGAGGTGACTGCTGGAGAGCAGCCCTGTGGAGAGGGACCTGGGAGTGCTGGGGGAGAGCATCCATGGCACAGCAATGTGCCCTTGTGACCAAGGTGGCTGATGGGATCCTGGGGGGCATTAAGCAGAGTGCGTCCAGCAGATCAAGGGAGGTTCTCCTCTGCTTCTACTCTGCCCTGGTGGGAACTTATCTTGAGCACTACCTTCAGTTTGGGTCTCCACAGTTGAAGAGGGACAGGGATCTGCTGGAGAGGATCCAGTCGAGGGCTATGAGGATGATGAGGGGACTGGAGCACTGCCTGGTGAGGAGAGGCTGAGGGACCTGGAACTGCTTAGGCTGCAGAAGAGAAGACTGAGAGGAGATCTAATCAATGTCTCTAAATCTCTGAGGGCTGGGGGTCAGGAGGGGGGGACAGGCTCTGCTCACTGCTCCCTGGGACAGGACAAGCAGCAATGGATGGAAGCTGCAGCACAGCAGGTTCCAGCTCAACACAAGGGGCAACTGCTTGGCTGGAAGGGTCCCAGAGCCCTGGCACAGGCTGCCCAGAGAGGTTGTGGAGTCTCCTTCTCTGGAGCCTTTCAAGGTCTGTCTGGATGTGTTGCTGTGTGCCCTGAGCTAGATTGTGTGGTCCTGCTGTGGCAGGGGGGTTGGACTGGATGATCTCTTTGGGTCTCTTCCAAGCCCTGACATCTGTGAGCCTGTGAAAGGATGCTTGGCTAGCGGTGAAAGAGGCCAGGGAATGAGGAAGAGGAGCAGGTCTGGGCTTGGAACCAATGCATGTTGATGATGTGTGTAAGAGAGTACCAGACATCTCCCCCACTTACCCTAGTGGTCCAACAAAGAAATGAGATCAGGCCTTTCCTCCTGCTGAGTTTAGCTCTTGCCACTGATGAGGAGGTGGTGGGATCCTTCCCAAACCTTGGGCTCCTTAGGCTGAATCTTCATTGATCTTTGGCCAATCTGCCTGATGCAAGGCAGCCCAGGGCTGTGCTGGGGAGAGCTGAGTAGCAGCAGGAAGATGGAAATTATTCTCTTTTCATTGTTAGTACCTTACAAATAGCATCATGGAATAGCATCTTCCTAACTAGTGCTGAGAGCCCAGAGAAACAGGGCCTGTGTGAGCAAGTAGGTGCTGCTGAACACGAGGTTCCTTGGCTGGCTGGCTGGGAGATAGAGGAAAGGAGACTCAGGTCTGTTGTGCAAGAGGCACATTAGGAGGAGGCCATCCTGGGGACATGTGGGTTAAGCCAAGCACTTGGAAAGGCTCCTGCTGCCACCTGCACTTTCTTCATTCAGCACCTCACCTGTTTTCTTCTCTCTTCATTTCCTCTGCCCTTCTCATTTCCTCCTCCTCAGATTGGTTATCACTGCAGCTCTCCTAGCCTCTGCCTCTCCATCCCCTCCCATCTTGAACTGGTCAAGAAAGGCCTGGAGCCCTGCAGGGATTTCTGTGCCTTTTTCATCTGCCTTAGACCCTTGGCTCACCTAGGAGACAGGCTGTGAAAAGGAGAGGTCCCCAGCAGTGCTTTCTTCTCTGGGCTCTGACAGGTCTCCTCTTGCTCCATTTCACCTTCCCAAAGCATGGACCAGCTTCAGGGCCAAGCTTCCCACTGCTGTGCCTGTGCTAGTTGTGTCGGGGAGCTGAGGGGTGCTGGCCTGTGTCTTAGATCTGGTGTATCTTGCAGACACACCTAGGAGGCTGCACAGGGCCAAAGAGTGAACCTGATTTTGATTTCAAGCTAGCATTTTGTTAACAACGTGGGGAGAGAAAAGTTCTGCTGCCTTCTTTTGAGGCAGCTTTCATGTTCTGAGGGGAGAAGGAGAAGAGAGTGATGAAATCAATCCTCTCCTTCAGCTTGGCCAAGGCAATAGCTCATCCTCTATAAATTTTTCAGCAGTACTCAGTCACTCAGAGCATTTTTCTTTGGTCAGGTAGTCCAGATTTATAAGAGATGTAGCCTTAATTAATCTGCAGCCACACTCATCTGTATCGTGTCACCTACTCCATCACAGGAACGAGAGCTGCTGACCCAGGGCTCCAGCATTTGCTTTCCAGGTCAAGCAACAGATCACTTCCAAATCTTTCAAACCTCTTTCCCTTTCTCATTGGTTTGAGGCTTAACTTCTCTGATAGTCCTGGCTGTGCTGGTTGGATGAGCAACCTGGTCTGGTGGGAGCTCATGGCAGGGGGGGTTGGAACTAGATGATGTTAAGGTCCCTTCCAATCCAAACCTTTCTGTGCTGTTTCCTTTTGGTTCTTCTGGCTTTACCTTCCCACTGCTGTTGGCTCTCACTGGTTTGAGGATTAACTTCTCTGATAGCTTTTGGCTGTGCTGGTTGGATGAGATTGGAACTAGATGATCCTTAAGGTCCCTTCCAATCCAAACCATTCTGTGCTGTTTCCTTTTGGTTCTTCTGGCTTTACCTTTCCACTGCTGTTGGCTCTCACTAGTTTGAGGATTAACTTCTCTGATAGTCCTGGCTGTGCTGGTTGGATGAGCAACCTGGTCTGGTGGGAGCCCATGGCAGAGGGGGGTTGGAACTAGATGATCCTTAAGGTCCCTTCTAATCCAAACCATTCTGTGCTATTTTCCTTCTGGTTCATTTGGCCTTACCTTCCCACTGCTGTTGTTTCCTCATTGGTTTGAAGCTTAACTTCTCTGATAGTCCTGGCTGTGCTGGTTGGATGAGCAACCTGGTCTGGTGGGAGCCCATGGCAGGAGAGGTTGGAACTAGATGATCCTTTAGGTCCCTTCCAATCCAAACCATTGTGTGCTATTTCCTTTTGGTTCTCCTGGCTTTACCTTCCCACTGCTGTTGGCTCTCACTAGTTTGAGGATTAACTTCTCTGTTAGCTTTCGACTGTGCTGGTTGCATGAGCAACCTGGTCTGGTGGGAGCCCATGGCAGGAGAGGTTGGAACTAGATGATCTTAAGGTCCCTTCCAATCCAAACCATTCTGTGCTGTTTCCTTTTGGTTCTTCTGGCTTTAGCTTCCCACTGCTGTTGGCTCTCACTGTGCCTTTCTCTGTGTGTGAGCAGACACCTTGCTGCCGCCGGAGGTCTTTGCTGCTGCAAGTTGCTACGTTGCTGTCCCTTACAACTATCTTTTTTTGATGAAGAGAACTGAGCTCCTTTTAGTCCCTCACAGCAAGGCATTTTTCCCTACTGCATCTGGGGTTTGTAATTCTGCCCAGCACCACCTCTGAGTGCTTCTTAGCAGCCTTTGAAAAACGTATTTGTGAGAGCTGTTATCATCAGTCTCGACTCGTGCGGTCTGAAGTTACAACCACCTTCTCCATCCCTTTGCATGCAGCTAAAGACTGTATTAGGCACTGCCAAGTACATCCTTCTCTGGGAGCTCAGTCACTCACTGCATTATTAGGCAATAACTCTCCTTTGTGTGTGAGTGTGCATTGCTTGCTTTTCTTCTTCTCACTGCCCAGGCGCCCTCGTGCTCCCTGCAGCTTTCCACCCACAGCTGCCAGGTAGCTCTCACAGAAAAGCCCCTCAGGATCATAGAATCATAGAACTGACCAGGCTGGAAGAGACCTTCAAGCTCATCCAGTCCAACCTAGCACTCAGCTCTATTCAGTCAACTAGACCATGGCACCAAGTGCCTCATCCAGGCTTTTCTTGAACACCCCCAGCGATGGTGACTCCACCACCTCCCTGGGCAGCCCATTCCAATCATCCAGCCCAACCATTAACCCTACTCTGCCAAGTTCATCCCTCAACCATAGAATCAATCAGGCTGGAAGAGACCTCCAACCCCCAGCCTAACCCACCCCCCAGCCCCATCCAATCAACCAGACCATGGCATCCATGACTGGACAGGGCTGGGTGCCAGGTTGGATTGGATGATCTTGGAGGTCTCTTCCAACCTGATTGATTCTAAGTGCCTCATCCAGTCCCCCTCCAAACACCTCTAGGCACAGCAACTCCACCACCTCCCTGGGCAGCCCATTCCAATGCCAATCACTCTCTGACAACAACTTCCTCCTAACATCCAGCCTAGACCTGCCCTGGCACAGCTTGAGGCTGTGTCCCCTTGTTCTGCTGCTGGCTGCCTGGCAGAAGAGCCCAACCTGTTTCCCTAAGCACCACATCCAAACGACCTTTAAACACATCCAGGGTTGGTGACTCCACCACCTGTCTGGGCAGCTCATTCCAAGGTCTGACCACTCTCTCTAGGGGTGGGGGGGGGGAATTCTTCCTAATGCCAGTCTAAACATAGCCTGTTGCAGCTTGAGGCTGTTGCCTAGAATCATAGAATTGATTAGAGAATGGTTTAGGTTGGAAGAGACCTCAAAGCTCAGCCAATTCCAACCCCCACCCCCAGCCATAGGCAGAGACACCTCCTACTAGAATAGGTTGCTCAAAGTGGTCCAGAACACCTCCAGGGAGGTTGTGCAGCACAGAATGTGATCAAAGATCACACAACCTCCCTGGGCAACCTGTGCCAGTGTCTCACCACCCTCACTCCAGACAACTTCCTAACATCCAGTTTCAATCTCCCCTCTGCCACTTCAAACCCATTCCTCCTCATCCTGTCATGACAAGACCTTGTCAATAGTCCCTCCTGTAGTCCCCTTCAGATACTGGAAGGCCACTTCAAGGTCTCCTCCAAGCCTTCTCTTCTCCAGGCTGCACAGCCCCAACTCTCTCAGCCTGTGCTCACAGCAGAGCTGCTGCAGCCCTCTCAGCATCTTGGTGGCCTCCTCTGCACTGGCTCCAACACTTCCATGTCCTTCTTGTGCTGGGGGCTCCAGCACTGCACATAGGACTATAGGTGGGGTCTGAGGAGAACAGAGCCAAGGGGTAGAATCCCCTCCCTTGCCCTGCTGCCCAGACTGCTCTTGCTGCAGCCAAGCTCTCCTTGAAGCCTTCTCCAGGCTGCAGAACCCCAACTCTCTCAGCCTGTCCTCCTAGCAGAGCTGCTGCAGCCCTCTGAGCATCTCCGCGTGCGTACGCGCACACATTGCAGCGCCAAGCAGAAAAGCCTCCAGTCTCCTTCAGCACAGCCTGTAATCCTATTAGAAGGATTATTCTGTTGTCCTAAGCTATCTGATCATGGTAGGAACTCATTTAGGTCAGCTGTTCAGGAAATTTACACACACAAGGCAAAATAAAAAGCAAAGGCATTAAGTAAGCCTCTTGCTCTGATTCAAGGCATCGACAAGCTCCTTTCAGCCCTTCTCCGCCTTGCATCCCTGCTCTTGTGGTTGCTCTGCATCCTTTTTAAACCCTCATGTAAATGACTTGCTTTCAGATTATTTTACTTCTAAGTGCAGATGGTAGCTAGACCCCAAGTATTTCCAGACTTTGAAAGGATTAGAGTTTTAAACAGTAAAACACTTTGGTTTGGGTTTTTTCTGTGCTCTCCCTCTGTGCGCATTAGAACTTGGAGAGCCCAGGGTCTGGGCGAGCCTGGTTTGTGGGCAGAACTTAATGAAAGCTAAATCTGGTCTGGCAGGGCCCCAATCAGTTTAATCCCTGCTCTGCTGATTATCAGCAATGTTATAATTTAATTTGAAGGCTCTGTATTTAGGAGGTCAGTGAAGCACTCCCATGCTCTCGTCTGCAGAGAGAGCAGGCAGGGTGGCAGGCAGTTGGAGTGCCTGGGTGCTCCAGGTGTTTAAAGAGAGGAGAGCTTAAGCAACCAGACAAAAGGAGTCAGAGGCACTTCTGCCCTCCACTCCTGGTAGCTCTTGGCCTCAAAGTGGGGCATGCAGAATCGTGGTTAGTCTCTTCTCTCAGGCAACCAGTGACAGAATGAGGGGACACAGAGAGAGTGATTGGCATTGGAGTGGGCTGCCCAGGGAGGTGGTGGAGTCACCATCCCTGCAGGTGTTCAAGAAAAGCCTGGATGAGGCACTTGGTGCCATGGTCTGGTTGATTGGATAGAGCTGGGGGATAGGTTGGACTGGATGAGCTTGGAGCTCTCTCCCAACCTGCTTGATTCTATGATTTAGTTGCTTAGATAACGTTGGGTGATAGGTTGGACTTGATGATCTCAAAGGTCTTTTCCAACCTGACTGATTCTGTGATCTGTGGTTCTGTGATGGTTATGTAGCCAGGTAGGAGGCCCTTCATATAGGGAAGATGGTGGTGGGAGCAGTCACCTCCCAAACTGGGATAAAACCGAAGCTGTCCCGGGTTATTTTGTACCCTCCACCCAAATCTTTGCTGCAGAGCTCCAGGGAGGCATGCACTAAAACCTCTGCTGCTGTTGCCAAACAAACACAGCCCAATCATGAAGGGCTCTGCTCTGGTTGTTGACAGGGCTGATCCTTCAACGTGCAGTTGAACTCTTTCTCTCCCTCTCCATCCAGCCCAGCTCTTTCTCTCTCCCTCCCTCTCCATCCAGCCCAGCTCTTTCTCTCTCCCTCTGTCTCCATCCAGCCCAGCTCTTTCTCTCTCCCTCTGTCTCCATCCAGCCCAGCTCTTTCTCTCTCCCTCTGTCTCCATCCAGCCCAGCTCTTTCTCTCTCCCTCTGTCTCCATCCAGCCCAGCTCTTTCTCTCTCCCTCTCTCTCCATCCAGCCCAGCTCTTTCTTCCCCTCTCTCTCTCCATCCAGCCCAGCTCTTTCTTCCCCTCTCTCTCTCCATCCAGCCCAGCTCTTTCTCTCTCCCTCTCTCTCCATCCAGCCCAGCTCTTTCTTTCTTCCCACTCAGAAGGAAATGTTGTCAATGCACACACAAACCTGTCAATCCCTGGTTTTACACAGCATTTTTGGGCCTTAAGCAGCCCAGCATCTCCAGTCAGAGGAACTTGCCTTCAGTCTAACAGGGCTCTGAGGAGATCCTTGCTTTTGTACCTGCCCAGGAGCTCTTCAGGTCCGGCAGCCCAGCATGGCTCACACCTACCCAAGCTGTTGCACACACTGTATCCTAGTAATTTCTGCAGGAAGCAACCAGCTGAACTGCAACACGTTTGTGAGGTGGAGAACCTTCCAGAAAGCATCAGACATAGTGTGGGTGTTCTGCCATGGATTAAACAGCTGCTCTGGTGTACAGAAATCACCTCCGCAGCAGCCACTCTCCTCCTCCAGCAACTTCCTGTCTGCATCCCTCAGCGCTTGGGTCTCACTGGGACTGAACTGTGTCTGTGCCCAAAGCTTTCTCTTCTTCTCCCATGGTGAGATCTGAGCAGCAGCCAGGTTTAAATTTGCCAGAGTAGCTCTTCCCTTATACTGGTCTAGGGCCTAAGGGTAGGAGAGTGAAAGGCATGGAAGTCAAGGTGCTGATGTGCACGAGTAGGCTTCCTCCATTGGGAGATGTCAGAGGGTGGTGGCATCTTGTACCTGGCCAAGTTCTAGCTTCTGAAGAGCTCCCAAGGCATGTTGGTATGACACACTCATAGGAAGAGGAGTGGTGTCCTCCACCCCAGCATCTACTCTCTTTGGCAGTTGTTAAGGCCTGTGATCTGAAGGATATCTTGGAGGTTCTTAAACCATCTTTGGTCTTGTTTGACCTTCCAAGCAAGTACAATGATCTCCTTTCATCCTTTCCCTTCACCTCTTCACTTGGGTCTCCTTTGTTGGGTTTGTTCTGGTTCTAGAGTATGTGAGGTCATCCTTGTTAACTCATGCCCAGCCAACACCACTTCTCTTACCTAACCAGACGACTTGCTTTAAGAGTGGAGGTTTTTACTGCCAGATACCTGCTCCTTCCTCTATGTTTCCAGTGGAGTGCTGGTGACATCCAGTGTCTAGTTTGGCTTATCACTGGCATGCCTGTTTGTCCTGTGCTGATATCCCCAGGGGATGCTATAGATCTAAAGACTTTCCCCCCCCCAGCTAGTCTGCATTTGAATGAGAAATCATGCACCATGTCGGAGGTGTTTGTGACATCTGTAATTCACACATGAAGAAAAAGGAACCTTTGAGGCCAGAGCTCCTAGGAGAAGCTGCCTTTAAAAGCAGAGGCAACTGTGTACAAAGAGAAATGAGAACTGAGAAACAAATCACAGCTTCCATTGGAGATAATGAGAATCTCAGAGAGTAGCACAACGTGCAACTTGCTGAGGCCAGAGTGGTGCTGTCTCTCCATTCCCGGGAGAGAGGCTTAGCAGTGTGCAGTACTGGCTGGGTCACTGCTTCCATTCCTGCTCTGTAGGCAGCATTGCCCCTGCAGGAAAAAGGCTGGGGAAAGGTGCAGATGAAATGCCAAGGTCCAGTGGTGCAGGCAGCTTGCTGCTTGCTGCGTGCTTGCTGCTGGGGCACACACACAGAGGGGCATACACATTTTCACCAGCTGGCAGGGAAGGAGACAAGTCCCTTCAGCTTACATGGTGAGCTTCCAGCTGAGATTCATGCTGGTGAAAAGGACTTTGGCTGAAGCACTGGTGATGAGAGAGCTCAAACAAACCTTCCCCATGTACTCCAGAGGTGCAGCACAGGCTCAGGGCAGTGTTTAGCCTCATCCCCACTGTCATGGAAGATACATGTCCTGTTTTGCCCAGGCATGATCCCAGCGACCCCCTTTCCTCTGCTGGGGGGGGGGAGGGGGAAAGCAGAGCACAGGGAGAAGACAAGACTTGTACTTCCCCAGTAAGGGAAAGCAAGCTCCTGACTTCACCTAATACCACAGAATCATAGAATCAGGCAGGTTGGAAGAGAGCTCCAAGCTCAGCCAGCCCAACCTAGCACCCAGCCCTGGCCAACCAACCAGACCATGGCACTGAGTGCCCCAGCCAGGCTTGGCTTCAACACCTCCAGGCACAGCCACTCCACCACCTCCCTGGGCAGCCCATTCCAATGCCAATCACTCTCTCTGACAACAACTTCCTAACAACATCCAGCCTAGACCTGCCCTGGCACAGCTTGAGACTGTGTCCCCTTCTTCTGGTGCTGGCTGCCTGGCAGCAGAGCCCAACCCCACCTGGCTACAGCCTCCCTGCAGGCAGCTGCAGACAGCAATGAGCTCTGCCCTGAGCCTCCTCTGCTGCAGGCTGCACCCCCCCAGCTCCCTCAGCCTCTCCTCACAGAATTTGTGTTCCAGGCCCCTCCCCAGCCTTGCTGCCCTTCCCTGGACACCTTCCAGCACCTCAACATCTCTCTTGAATTGAGTTTTGTGATCAGGTTTGGCAAAGTGCCATTCCAATGAGTGAATCTCTGTGGTCCAAGGAGACATAATGTTTTGGGGGATCAATAAGTAGGCTTTTCCACATGGCTTTAGGCTTTTGCTTCATTTGGCTTTAGCTATGTTATGCTCTGCTTTGCCTGCAATGACTCTCATGATAGCAACATAATTCCCCTTGAGTTTTGGGTTCTGTCTGTGTTTAAAGGTTGTTTGCATGTGGTGCTTGGAGATGTGGTGTAGGGGTGAACTTTGCAGAGTGGGGTTCTCAGCTGGACTCAACGATCCTGAGGGTCTTTTCCAACCTGAATGCTTCTGTGAGTCTATGATTTGCTATATATTAGTGCCATTGGAATGCTCTGTGCCTCTCCTTGCTTTGAAGACAACTCGAGGTGAAGGCAACTGTTGTGATCCCTGAGAGGGTGAAGGGGCCCTGGGCTGAGCTGCCAAAACCACTTGACAAAGGATGTATTCTATAAGTTCAGCTCAGGAGTTCAGCTCCTTTCTCTCTCTCCATCCAGCCCAGCTCTTCTTCTCTCTCTCTCTCTCCATCTAGCCCAGCTCTTCGTTTCTCTCTCTCCATCCAGCCCAGCTCTTTCTCTCTCTCCCTCCCTCTCCATCCAGCCCAGCTCTTTCTCTCTCTCACTCCCTCTCTCTCCATCCAGCCCAGCTCTTTCTCTCTCTCCCTTTCTCTCTCCATCCAGCCCAGCTCTTTCTCTCTCTCCCTTTCTCTCTCCATCCAGCCCAGCTCTTTGTCTCTCTCCCTCTCTCTGTCCATCCAGCCCAGCTCTTTTTTTCTCTCCCTCTCTCTCCATCCAGCCCAGCTCTTCCTTTCTCCTTCTCCCTTCTGGTACAAGGAGTGCAGAAGAGCAGTGGTTTAGCCTGCCCAAGGCCAGAGGCAGCTGACTCCCAGCAGGATGGTTTCCTCCTCATCTAGCTCTGCTGATCTTAGTTTCTGCTGTTTGTTTTCTTTAATTGAATATTTCATAAATTAACATGATTTCAGCTGAGTGTTTGTCTTTCCCTCCCTGAGCCTTTATGGCCAAGATGGCCTGGAGTGGGCTAATTAAAACCCTGAGCCCTGGCTGTGTCCCTAGCCAAGGAGTAAGAGGAGCATATAACGTACGCTGCCGATGCAGATCAGGGCGCTGGGGAAGCAGAGCACCAGAGGATCTGTCTGTGCCCATCAGTCTTACTTAAAAAGCCTTTTCTATTCATTGCCGTTGAGGCCTGTCTCTTCTCTGCCTTAAGTGGATGCTAAGGTTAGGAGCCCCTGGGTGAGCATCATCCTCGCCCGTAGCAGCGCTGCAGCCACTCCTGCAGACGTGGGCGGAAAGCTCCCAGCTTTGCGCCGTCGCCACCTGGAAGGACTTTTGCTCTGTGGATGAGCACTGCCTTGAGAAGCAGCTCAAGTCCTCTCCCTGCCCCTTGAGACAGGGAGCCGCAAGTGGCACGTTGGTGTTTATCTGGCCAAGCAGAGCCGAAGCTGAACTGCAGCACTTCTAAGCTGGGGGGAGATGAGGAGCAGGGCGGGGAGGGAGCTGCGGCTGCAGAGCCGGAGCGGAGCGGTTAAGTCTCCTCTTCAGCAGGCTTCAGGGGACTTTTCAGCAGGCTGCCTCCTGCCTTCCCAGGCCTTTTTTCACCGTTGTTCTTTCAAGATAAAGAACTTGGCTCCGTACAGGAGCAAGCCAAGCGCTGGTTTTATTGCTACCAGCTGAATAGTAAAGAGCCGAGCAGAACCCATTTGCTGTCGTGCAGCGCTTGGAATCCAGCTCGGTGCTTTGCATTCCAGGACGTTCTGCCTCATCCCTTGCCATAGATTCCCTTGCAAGCAGTAAAAATATCTTGCAAACGACTTAAGCCCAACCACAAAAGCCCCTATGTAAATAGGCTGGTGCTCAGTTACAGGGGGGAAGCCATTGCACAAGAGCAGCTGTAGGAATCTTTCTTGCCTTTCAGTGAGGTAATGCCTTTCTGCAGCCACCAAGGCACTCTGAGGCTAAGCTCAGGCTGGTTACCTGCACAAACAAGTCACAGGACCACAGGATGTCAGGGGTTGGAAGGACCCAAGGAGATCATCCAGTCCAACCCCCCTGCCACAGCAGGACCACACAATCTAGCTCAGGGCACACAGCAACACATCCAGACAGGCCTTGAGAGGCTCCAGAGAAGGAGACTCCACAACCTCTCTGGGCAGCCTGTGCCAGGGCTCTGGGACCCTTCCAGCCAAGAAGTTGCCCCTTGTGCTGAGCTGGAACCTGCTGTGCTGCAGCTTCCATCCATTGCTGCTTGTCCTATCCCAGGGAGCAGTGAGCAGAGCCTGTCCCCCCCTCCTGACCCCCAGCCCTCAGAGATTTAGAGACATTGATTCAATCCCCTCTCAGTCTTCTCTTCTGCAGCCTAAGCAGCCCCAGGTCCCTCAGCCTCTCCTCACCAGGCAGTGCTCCAGTCCTCTCATCATCCCTGTTGCCCTCGACTGGACCATCTCCAGCAGATCCCTGTCCCTCTTCAACTGGGGAGCCCAAAACTGAATGCAGTACTCAAGATGAGGCCTCACCAGGGCAGAGCAGAGGAGAACCTCCCTTAATCTGCTGGACACACTCTTCTTGATGTCCCCCAGGATCCCATCAGCCACCTTGGCCATGAGGGCACATTGCTGTGCCATGGATGTTCTCCAGCAGCACTCCCAGGTCCCTCTCTCTGTGCTTCTGTGCTCCACACCCTCCCTGGAGGTGTTCAGGACCAAGTTGGATAAGGCTTTGAGTGACCTGTTCTAGTGAGAGGTGTCCCTGCCTATGGCAGTGGGTTAGAACTGGCTGATCCTCGAGGTCCCTTCCAACTTGAACCTTTCTGTGCTTCTCATTTGTGTTAATGTCCATCAAACTTGACTCCCTGCTCTATTTTTCCATTTACCAGGCGTGAATAAGTGAATCTCTTTGCAAGATCCAGCCAACCCAGTCTGTTTTCCTGCTTGTCCCGTCCCTCAACCAACTCCCTCTCATGCTTCCTGAGGAGCTTTTATTGCTTCTGACAGCTAGGGCTGTGGTCTCAGCAGAATGGCTTCCCCAACCCTTGTAAGCTCTCTGCCAAAACTGGAGTTAGCTGTTCTCAGAGTTAACAGCCTCCAGTTCCAGACACAGAGTTTCAGTCTCCCTGGCCTCACTCTGGCTCCTGCCATGGCTCACCTTGTCAGCACCAGGAGCAACCTAACACTCCTCTCATCGCCTCGGCTTGACCCCCACTCTCTGCCTTTAAAAACCCACCAAGCAGCAGTCTTCTGAGCTGCCTTTGGTGCTTCTAGTTGTGAGAGAGGTTAATGGGAGGAAAACAAGATCAGCAGGCTGCCTTCTGTCCTTCCTTTTTCCCCAGATGAGTAGCTTGAAGTGCATTTGTAGTTTTATAATTCATGTAAAACAAAGGAGGAGAGCTGGAAGTGTGGCTCTGAAGAGGGAAAAGAGCAGCCCAGCTCCTCGTGGTCTGAAAGGTGCATTTCTGACTGCTCTTCTTGCAGAGAATCTGAGAGCCAGCACGACAGGCTGGGTGGGTGGGCAGAGGCCAATGGGATGAGACTGAACAAGGCCAAGTGCAGGGTTCTGCACTTTGGTCACAACAACCCCAAGCACAGCACTCAAGGGGTGGCCTGAGCAGTGCTGAGCACAGGGGCAGAAGAACCTCCCTTGTCCTGCTGCCCACACTGCTCCTGAGCCAGCCCAGGATGCCATTGGCTCTGCTGCCCACCTGGGCACTGCTGCCTCACCTTCAGCTCCTCTCTCCCAGCACCCCCAGGTCCCTCTCTGCCTGGCTGCACTCAGCCACTCTGTCCCCAGCCTTTAGTGCTGCTTGGGGTTGTTGTGGCCAAAGTGCAGAACCCTGCACTTGGCCTTGTTCAATCTCATCCCATTGGCCTCTGCCCACCCATCCAGCCTGGCCAGGTCCCTCTGCAGGGCTCTGCTACCCTCCAACAGCTCCACAGCTGCTCCTGGCTTGGTGTCATCTGCAAAATCATTGCTGCTGGACTCAATCCCCTGGCCCAGATCATCACTAAAGATATTGAACAGGACTGTGCCCAGCACTGATCCCTGGGGCACACCACTAGTGCCAGCTGCATGTGGCATCGTTCACCACCACTCTCTGGGCCTGGCCTTCCAGCCAGCTCTTGACCCATTTCAGAGTGAATCTGTCCAAGCCACAAGATACCAGCTGTGCCAGGACCCAATTCCTTTCTTTGAAAAAGAGAGAGAGGGGAAGGCATCCTGTCATTGTATTGTCCTGTTAGGTATTTTGAGCTCTGGGAAGCTAAATCAGACCAATACTTTAACAGGACTTGTGCAGAACCCTTCAGACCCACTTCTACCTCACCGTGTCCAGTTCTGTTCCAGTTCTACCTCCTATGTCCAGTTCTGGGCTCCTGAATTCCAGAGAGATGTTGAGGTGCTGGAAGGTGTTGAGAGAAGGGCAGCAAGGCTGGGGAGGGGCCTGGAGCAGAGCCCTGTGAGGAGAGGCTGAGGGAGCTGGGGGTGTGCAGCCTGCAGCAGAGGAGGCTCAGGGCAGAGCTCATTGCTGTCTGCAGCTGCCTGCAGGGAGGCTGTAGCCAGGTGGGGTTGGGCTCTGCTGCCAGGCAGCCAGCACCAGAAGAAGGGGACCCAGTCTCAAGTTGTGCCAGGGGAGGTCTAGGCTGGATGTTGTTAGGAAGTTGTTGTCAGAGAGAGTGATTGGCATTGGAATGGGCTGCCCAGGGAGGTGGTGGAGTGGCTGTGGCTGGAGGTGTTGCAGCCAAGCCTGGCTGGGGCACTTAGTGCCATGGTCTGGTTGGTTGGGCAGGGCTGGGTGCTACATTGGGCTGAATGTTCCTGGAGGTCTCTTCCAACCTGCCTGATTCTGTGAACCTTTTGGTTGTCCCTCCAGCCTGGAAGGGTTAAAGCTGCTGGTGAGACCTCCCCCTCCCAAGCTCTTTGGTGTTCACCACTTCCTATGCAGAGGGGGGAGGCTCTGGCAAGCTTGCCACGGTGCTGTCATTAGCATACATTCATTTCAAATTAATTAAAAGCCAAGATGAGATTCCCAAACTCATTTAACTTCCTAAGCTTTGTCCTCTAGGGATTGATAGTGGGGAGAACAGCTGGGGACCCCAAGTGTCCTTTAGAAGGGGATATAAAGCAGTTAATCCTGGTTCTATCAAAGGGAGCGGAAATGAAAAGCAAATTCCCACTTGAAAAGAGCTTTTTCCTCCCCCCCCACCTCCTTCATTCCTCCATGTGTTTTTTCCCCTCACTTTGCTTCTCCATACAAGAATTTGCTTGTCCAGGAAGGTTGGAAAGCTTTTGCAGCCCTGCTTGTTTAAAAATTAATCTGTGCTGTAAGAGTCATTTGTGAGTGTGTGTGAAAGGGAGAGACAAGTGCCAGAGACTGCTTACAAATGTGCTTTGTGTCTGCTGGCAAGAGCTGTGTCAGGGGTGTGCAGTGCTGTTAGCCAAAGCCAGAGATGGTGATCTGCTTTGACAGGACCTGGTCTGGGATGGCTTTCAGAAGGACTAACCTGCAGCAGCCTCACAGTGTTAGCTGGGGGGGGTGAGACCTGAGTTGGCCTGAAATCCACTCGTTGCTCTTAACCTGGAAGAATTCCCTCCCTGAGAGGAAAGTCTGAGCAGAAGTGATATAGGGGTGTGGGCAGCAGGGCAAGAGAGGGCAGTCTGCCCCTGGACTCTGCTCTGCTGAAGCCTCGCCTCCAATCCTGCCTCCAGTGCTGGTGTCCCCAGCAGAAGGAGGACACAGAGGTGATGGAGTGAGTCCAGAGGAGGCCACTAAGGTGCTCTAAGGGCTGCAGCAGCTCTGCTGTGAGCACAGGCTGAGGGAGCTGGGGGGGTGCAGCCTGCAGAGGACTCTGGGGAGACTTTAGAGCTGCCTTCCAGCACCTGAAAGGATCCTACAGGGAGGCTACAGAGGGAGTTTTCCTCAGGCTGTCTAGAGACAGGGCAAGGGGGAATGGTTTGAGGCTGAGGCAGAGCAGGGTTAGACTGGAGCTGAGGAAGAAGTTCTTCAGTAGGAGGGTGGAGTAGGCTCTGGAATAGGCTGTGGATGCCTCCATTCTGAAGGTGTTGAAGGCCTTGAGCATCTGAGCCTAGTTAAGAGATGTCCTTGCCCATGGCAGGGAGGTTGGAGAAGATGATTTCTGAGGTCCTTTCCAACCAGAGCCATTCTATGAGGCTGTGATTCTGTGTTCCACACGGGAGGGTGTTCTCAGCTGTAAAGAGAGGAAGCAGAGGTCAGGCTGAGAGGCTAGACTCTGGGAAAAGACTGGATGGGGCACTGAGTGCCATGGTCTAGTTGACTGGATAGGCCTGGGTGCTAGGTTGGACTGGATGGGCTTGGAGGTCTCTTCCAACCTGGTTGACTATGGAGGTGCTGGCTCTGATGGAAAGTGCAGGCATACTTTGCTCTGCAAGTGAAATGTGTAAGTTGAGAGTTATGCAAATCTGGAGCAAAACTCTGCTCTTTTCCTCTCCCAATAACCCTTCCCTGTAGCTGGTTATTATCCTGAAGCAATTTTGCTCTCTGATGATTCAGTGAGGGAAGCTGCTGAAACAAAACAGCAGTGAATTGCAGAGTAGTCAATATTGCAGAACAGCACAGGAGGCACTCTTCAGCTTTTGATTTTGGGTCTCAGTCCTTGCTCAAGGCAATTAACCCTCATCCAGCCAAGGAAGAGTAGCAGTGTCTGTGCACCAGGTGTGCTCTCAGGCTCTGGCACTGGATATGGAGGGCATGGATTAAAGTGCTCACAAACAAGAAGGTAAAGATTCCTAAACAGGCCAGTGAAAGAGTTTGACTCGTGAGTAAATTGGAGGGAGATGACAATTTGTGTCAAGGAGGAACAGGCAAATCTTTTTAGTACTCTTTTATTCATCCTTTCTTAATTGGCATTATCCACTAAGGCAGGATGTGAGGCTGAAGAGCCAAGGAGCACTGAACTGGGATTTGGGTTGTAGCAGTGGCAGGGAATTTTGAGGGCAGGCAGCTGAATTAAGTCTGGCATAGCAAGAGTGTTGCTTTGGCAGCATTGGTCTGGCAGTGTAGGATGTGATGGAGCTGCACTGAAGCACTGTATGAGGAAGTTTTCATAGCACCTGCCCACGGCTCTGCTTGGCTACATCCCATGGAAAACTCAGCCTTCCACACAGAGCTTTAGTGGGGCTGCAGTTCTTGGAAGCAGAGGTGAGGGATGGAAGGAATGAGCATTTCCTCAGAGAGCAGCAAGTTAATTAATGGCTCCAGAGCACATTATTACAGCAATGAGCTGATCCATTAGAAATCACTGCCAGCCAGTTACCGAAGGTCAGCTCCACGTGCAGTGGACCTTGCATGTGTGCACACAGCTTTCCCCATCTTCAAGGAACCTGATACATCCTCAGCTGAGACTGGAATTCAGACCTTTAGAATCAGGCAGGGTTGGAAGGGACCACAAGGAGCAGCCAGTTCCAAACCCCCTGCCATGCCCAGGGACACCCTACCCTAGAGCAGGCTGCTCACAGCCTCATCCAGCCTGGCCTGAAACACCTCCAGCCATGGGGCCTCAACCACCTCCCTGGGCAACCCATTCCAGCCTCTCACCACTCTCCTGCTCCACAACTTCCTCCTCACCTCCAGGCTGAACCTACCCATCCCCAGCTTTGCTCCATTCCCCCCAGTCCTCTCACTCCCTCATAGCCTAAAAAGTCCCTCCCCAGCCTTTTTGTAGCCCCCTTCAGATGCTGGAAGGCCACAAGAAGGTCACCTGGGAGCCTCCTCTGCTCCAGCCTGCACAGCCTCAACTCTTTCAGTCTGTTCTCATAGGAGAGGAGTGGCATAAAAATACCAGGTGGGCACAGAAACCACCCTCCTGAAGTGCCTGAAATAAACCCTGCAGCTACTGCATGTCTGAGCTGTGCATCTAAATAGGTTCTGGTGAGGTCTCTAGAGCCTAGGAGAAGCCTTTCCAAATGGATGTGAGTCACATACCACTTAATCATTTAGATACTGATGGAGATTGTTTATTTGTGAGTTCTCCTTTTCTTCTGTAAATTGAGTTGGTGATTTTTTTTTTGGGGGGGGTTGGAGGGTGGGAAAGGCAAAGGTTGGCTTTGCTAAGAGGCGTGGCTGGTCTGCAGCTGCTTGTTGAAACCAAGCTGTTCTCCTTGGAGCTGTGTCCCTGGGAAGCATTGCTTCCTGCAAGAGAAGTGCTTGCTATTTAAGACAAGAAGTGGGAAGACTCTGAGGGCAGGGGAAAGAAAGGCAATAGCAGAGAGGAAGCACAGCCTAATTTGGGGTGATAAATAGATTCATGCATCTGTTTGAATGAGAGCATCAATTTGCTGACCACTCACCCCTTTGCTGGTCTAGCTGCATCATTCTCCTGCTCAGCTGTTGTGTGTTTCTGGGGCAGCTGGGGAGGTTTGCAGGGCATTACATCTGCTTTCCATATTTGTGTTTCACAGAATCACAGCAGCATGGAGGTTGGCAGAGCCCCTCAGGAGCACCAAGTTTAACCCCTAGCACTACAAGATTCACCTTAAACCACAGCCCTAAGCACCACATTCAAACTGCCCTTAAACACATCCAGGCTGGGTGACTCCACCACCTCCCTGGGCAGCTCATTCCACTCCCTGACCACTCTCCAGAGGGGGGCAGTGAAGCTGGGGGAGGGCCTGGAGAGTAAATTTGATGAGGACCCAATGAGGGAGCTGGGTATGGTTAGTGTGAGGAAGAGGAGACTGCGAGGAGACCTCGTTGCTGTCTAAAACTACCTGAAGGGACATTGTGGAGAGGCTGCTGCTGGGCTCTGCTCACAGGTAATTGGAGACAGAAGAAGAGGGAATGGCCTCAAACTGAGGCTGGGGAGGTTTAGATTGGACATTAGGAAAAGAGACTGGTCAGGGAGTGGACTGAGCTGCCCAGGGAGGTGGTGGAATCAGCCAGCCTGGCTGTGTTTCAGGGTGGTTTGGCTGTGGTGCTTAGGGCTATGGTTTAAGGTGAATCTTGTAGAGTAGGGTTCTAGGTTGGACTTGGTAATCATAGAGCCAACCAGGTTGGAAGAGACCTCAAAGATCATGCAGCCCTACCTATCACCCAGCCCTGTCCAGTCAACTAGACCATGGCACTAAGTGGAGGCTTTTCCAGCCTGGATGTTTCTGCGCTCCTGTGTAAGTCAAATTGTCTGGATGGGGTAAGGTGAAGTGGGAACACGCTGGAGAAGAGGAGGGCAAAGCAGTGGTGTCAAAAGGCAGTGGAGTCAGCACAAAAACTGGCTGCTGCTCTCCTTCCAGATGCTTCTCCAGAAGGCAGGGCTGCAGGGGAATAAGAAATACAGTAGCCACAGGGCAATTAGAAGGCACTTTGTTTGAGGCTCTAATGGACGATGCATCTCACGTGTCCCAGCCTTCATCTCCTGTGACTGAGTTTTACCATACTGAGGTTTTTCATCTCTTGGGATGAAGCAGTCTGCACTTTCAGACCTTCAGGACCTTCTGTACCTTTTATCTTTGATTTGATTCCATCTCATCTTTCTAGCAGCCTTTGATTTCCCAAGTGAATTAGAGCTCCAAATGTCATATATCTGAGGGCTGGCGTAAAAGGGGGCTTAAAAGGACTTATTTTGGAGCAGTAGGAACCACATGCATCCAGCATTGAACAGCTCCCAGATGTTGCAGCTTCGTTTAATTGCTGAAATCAGAGATGTTGGGAATGGATTTCATCTGAAAGTCTGATCTCCTAAACTAAAAGGCATAGGATAACATTTGCTCATCCCCTGGAGATGCTGCCAGAAGTCTGTCTCTGATTAGCAATGTTAATGGAGTATTAACATAAGCCATGCCAGCAAGGGAAACTGTAGAACACATTATCATCAGGAGAGCCAGCTGTGTAAAGGCATGTAAAGATGATGATAAATGGAGTCTGTGGCTGAGGGAGCTGGTGCTGAGCTGCTCCATGCCCTAATCCAGAAGGAGAGGAGCAGGGATGGCCACACCAGCTTGCTGTTCTCTGTGCCACTGTACCAGAGAGGGATGGAGCAGAACAGATGTTAGCTTGGTAGGAACAGGGAGATGGAGAGGACTTCCCAGCTGAGCCAAGACTTCTGCTGGTGTAGGCTGAATACTTTTGGCTCAGCTCCATCTTGCCTTTTGCAGCCTCTGTGGAGGATTGGTCTGGGGTCTGTATGTCGTAACAACTCTGATGTTCATTCCAGAAGTCTCCAGAGGTTCTTTGTGCTGTTTGCTGTTGTTTCAAAGGTCTTTTTTCCCTCTTGACTCAGAGCATGTGAATAGCCTGGACCAAGAGTGAGGCTCAGAGATATTGTAAAGCTGCTTATTTCCTCTATACTGGCCAGGCAAGCCTTACAAATCCTCAGACACTTGCCTCTACCACCTCCCTCGTGGTGTCCATACTGGCAAGCCAAAGGAGATTGTTTGAGTTTGAGGAACCAGGACCTTCATGTGAGAAACTCAGTTCATAGAATCACAGAATGGTTTAGGTTGGAAAGGACCTCAAAGCTCAGCCAGTTCCAACCCCCCTACCATAGGCAGGGACACCTCCCACTAGAACAGGTTGCTCAAGGCCTCATCCAACCTGGTCCTGAACACATCCAGGAAGGTTGTGATCTTTGATCCCATTCTGTGCTTCTGTGCTCCACAACCTCCCTGGGCAACCTGTGCCAGTGTCTCACCACCCTCACTGCAAACAATTTCTTCCTCACATCCAGTTTCAATCTCCCCTCTGCCAGCTCAAACCCATTCCTCCTCCTCCTGTCATTACCAGACCTTGTCAATAGTCCCTCCCCAGCCCTCCTGTAGCCCCCTTCAGATCCTGGAAGGCCACTCCAAGGTCTCCTCCAAGCCTTCTCTTCTCCAGGCTGCACAGCCCCAACTCTCTCAGCCTGTCCTCACAGCAGAGCTGCTGCAGCCCTCTCAGCATCTTGGTGGCCTCCTCTGCACTGGCTCCAACACTTCCATGTGCTGCTTGTGCTGGGAGCTCCAGAACTGTCCCCAGGACTGCAGGTGGGGTGTGAGGAGAGCAGAGCCAAGGGGCAGAATCCCCTCCCTTGCCCTGTGCCCACACTGCTCTTGCTGCAGCCCAGCACAGGGTTGTGTCTGGGCTGCACTCACACTGCAGGCTCCTGTTGAGCTTTTCCTCACCCCAGACCCCCAGGTGCTGTTCCTCAGGGCTGATCTCAGCCATTCCCCACCCAGCCTGGAGTTGTGCTTGGGATTGCCCCAACCCAGGTGCAGGACCTTATACTTGGCTTGTCCTTGTAAGGATACTGCTGCCCAGCACACATAGAGTCATAGAACCAACCAGGTTGAAAGAGGCCTCCAGGATCATCCACTCCAACCTAGCACCCAGCACTGTCCAATCAACCAGACCATGGCACTAAGTGCCTCATCCAGGCTTTGCTTGAACACCTCCAGGGACAGTGACATCATCTCCTTCACCTGCAAGCTCTGCTTTGCTGTGTGAGGAGAGCAGCAAGCCCTAGATCAGCCACGCACAGAGCCCTGGAGGGTTGCACTCCTGCTTCAGTGTGCCAGGAGCAGCAGGCACACGGCGAGGCAGTGCTGAGTCCTAGCAGCACACACTCATTTGCATGGCTTCCTGATGGAGCTACACATTTCACCCTGAGACCTTTTTGACTTCTTCCTGGCTTGCCTCCTGCAGGAGCTGTTCAGCAGCAGAGTGCCATACCCTGCTGTACAAGCTTGGCACCTCATCACGCTGACTGATTTGGTCTGTATTTACACTTGTAGACTTCAGTACTCTCCTGGCAATTGAGCTCCTTCCCTGCCTACATAAAAATGATTTCATTATTAGCTTTGTTTAGTCCTTGTTCTGCCTCTGCCTGCCTCCTTTCCCCCAGCTGCCAACGAGACTCCCAGGTGGTGATCTGCGTTTGTGCCCGGAGCATCCTGAACTCCCTACCTCACCTGCCAGCTCTAAGGATGAGCAGCACTCTGCACTTCCCACTTAAGCCATCAAAACCTCACCCTAATCAGCTTATTTATCTATTTACTCGTTTTACACCAAGCAGATGATAACTTCTGCTGGAGCTGCAGCCTGTGGGTTGCTGTGTTGATGATTAGAAAGGACTATTCTAGTACTCTCTAAGGTATTTTCCTGCCTTTCCCCTACTCTACTCAGACCTGTAATGTTTACTCAATGCTTAGTCTAAGCCAGAGAAGCTGCCTTTGCACAAGAGGCCCCAAAGTGCAGGGGATTCAGCTTGTTTAGGTCCTTGTGAAGTGCAGGAGAAGGTGTTATGAGTGTGATCTGTGTAGGCAATAGAGGTTTTATTCCCACTCTAAATCCTCTATATTTGAGCCAGGTCACATGTAAGATCTCATCCAGTCTCTCACAAGGTTCCAGCAGCCCTCTACAGGTGTCTCAGCTCCCACTGACAGCAGAGGGTGGCCATGGTGATCAGGCCTTGTGGGTGCAAGTGATGACTCCTAGGAAGGACAGGGTCACTTAGGGACAAATCATAGAACCAGCCAGGTTGGAAGAGAGCTCCAAGCTCAGCCAGCCCAGCCTAGCACCCAGCCCTGGCCAATCAACCAGACCATGGCACTAAGTGCCCCAGCCAGGCTTGGCTGCAACACCTCCAGCCACAGCCACTCCACCACCTCCCTGGGCAGCCCATTCCAATGCCAGTCACTCTCTCTGACAACAACTTCCTAACAACATCTAGTCTAGACCTGCCCTGGCACAGCTTGAGCCTGGGTCCCCTGCAGGCAGCTGCACACAGCAATGAGCTCTGCCCTGAGCCTCCTCTGCTGCAGGCTGCACACCCCCAGCTCCCTCAGCCTCTCCTCACAGGGCTGTGCTCCAGGCCCCTCCCCAGCCTTGCTGCCCTTCTCTCAACACCTTCCAGCATCTCAACCTCCTCTCTGCAATGGAGGAGCCCAAAACTGGACACAGCACTCAAGGGGTGGCCTGAGCAGTGCTGAGCACAGGGGCAGAAGAACCTCCCTTGTCCTGCTGCCCACACTGCTCCTGAGCCAGCCCAGGATGCCATTGGCTCTGCTGCCCACCTGGGTGCACTGCTGGCTTAGTGCCATGGTCTGGTTGATTGAACAGGGCTGGGTGCTAGGTTGGACTGGATGAACTTGGAGGTCTCTTCCAACCTGCTTGATTGACTTATTCTGGTGTTTGTATGCCATGGGCTGAGGATGCATCCAGGATGTGCCAATGCCAGTGGTCTGTGTGTGCATCTTGTTGGCAATCTCACAGCCTATGCACTATCCTCTTTGGGGATCCCCAGGGGAGAGGTGTAGCTCGTTCAGTGCATGGTCTGTCCTTCATGAGCAAAGGTGGAACAGGTGACTCTGAGTGGCTGTTCCAGAATTCCTGGCAAGGTTTTGCAGTTTTCTTGCAGGGGCAGGAAAAAAAATCTCCTGCACACTTCTGGGAACTACTTTCTACTTCAAATCCCAGAACTGTGTTTGACTCAAAGCATTTCTGCTATTAAAAACCCCTATAAATCTCACTTCACCAGGCTGGGACCTGGCTCTGTAGTGGGTGGAGAAGCTGCTGGAGTAGGGGTAGGTTTGTTTTTTCTCCTAGGTGGGGTATGACAAGAAATGTTTCACTAGGTGGAAGAAAATGAGTCAAGAAGTGGCTGGAGAGGCTCAGAGAGTGGTGGTGAGTGGTGCCACATCCAGTGGGCAGCTGTCACCAGTGGTGTGCCCCAAGGATCAGTCCTGAGCCTGTTCAATATCTTTATTGATGATCTGGATGAGGGGACTGAGTCCAGCATCAGTGAGTACAGATGACACCAAGCTAGGAGCAGGTGTGGAGCTGTTGGAGGGTAGCAGAGCCCAGGGGTGAACTCATTGCTGTCTACAACTACCTGAAGGGAGGCTGTAGCCAGGTGGGGTTGGGCTCTGCTGCCAGGCAGCCAGCAACAGAACAAGGGGGCACAGCCTCAAGCTGTGCCAGGGCAGGTCTAGGCTGGATGTTGTTAGGAAGTTGTTGTCAGAGAGAGTGATTGGCATTGGAATGGGCTGCCCAGGAAGGTGGTGGAGTGGCTGTGGCTGGAGGTGTTGAAGCCAAGGCTGGCTGGGGCACTTAGTGCCATGGTCTGGTTGGTTGGGCAGGGCTGGGGGCTAGGTTGGGCTGGCTGAGCTTGGAGCTCTCTTCCAACCTGGCTGATTCCACGCAAAGCTGAAGACAGAAAGTGAAACCAAGCAGTCAATTTGCCAGCTGCAATCTCTGATCTGTGGCTGTCTGCAAAGAGCATCACAGCTCTGCACAGGCTCATTATGCCTCGTACCCTCCAAGCAGGCAGCGTATGCACAGCACAATGTATCCTGCTGCCTCTTGCCCAAGTATCTTCTGTTTTCATCTATATTGCATTAAGACCTCGGGGCCCTATCATCAGAGAGAAAGAAAAACTAAAATACAATTCTCTTATTGTACAATGCATTTCATTCCCAGCTGCTGGATTGAATTTATTCCTGTTTGAGGTAGTGTCTGGGAGTATAAATCATTTAAGTTTATGTGTTTTTTGTTGCTGTGGCAACTGTTTGACTAATTGAATTCCAAAGTGTCTCTCCCTGTTTCAGAGCTGGGATAAAGGGCACTTGTGTTCTTAGCAGCAGGAGGTTGAAAGGAGAAGTGGAGGGGACAGGGGCAGGCAGCTCTGTCACAGTGACATGGCTTGGGTCTGCTGTGCCTGGGGTTAGCAGCTGCACCTTGGGCAGTCAGCAGGGAGGAGGGCAAGGGCCATAGAATCCAGCAGGTTGGAAGAGAGCTCCAAGCTCATCCGGTCCAACCTAGCACCCAGCCCTGGCCAGTCAAATAGAGCGTGGCATAGAGGGGTCACAGCTACCTGTAAGCTTCCCCTGTGAGTACCATGGTCAGAAATGTTTGTGCCCCTTAGCAGGATGAGGGAGGGATGAAAAGCCTGGGACTGAGCCTCGAAAAGCCTGGGAAGGCTGTGGTTTACCTTTCCCTCGTGGTGTCTCTGCTGGAGTACTTCATAGCTATAAACCAGCCTCTTCTTCTTTCCCTGGGGACTTGGTGTGAGCCTCTGGGTCTTGTCTACCAGTTGGCATCATGCAGGTGGTCCTAAAGGAACCCTCTTGACTTTGAGGGAGACAGAGCACAGCAGTAGGCTGCCCAGGGAGACTGTGGAGTGTCCTCTGGGGACTTTCAAAACCCACCCGGACTCATTCCTGTGTGATCTGATCTAGGCAAACCTGTGCTAACAGGAGGGCTGCACTAGAAGACCTCTAGAGGTCCCTTCCACCCCCTGCCCTTCTGTGATGCTGTACAGAATTTCTTTCCCTGGCAGTTTTTTGCAGTCTTGGATTTAAGCTAGAGGGGCTGGGGAGTCCTGACTCTCCCCTGGGGGCTTGCAGGGACTTGCCCTGCTCTGTAGTGTTTTTTCCTTCTTCAAAGTAGAGGTAGATGTTCTCCTAGACTGGGATGAGAGGACAGAAACATTATAACCTGCTTCTTTGCAAGGGAATTTGGCCCAGGAGGATGGAAGGAGCAATTCCTTTGCAGGCAGAAATTTCCAGGCAGGAATGGGCCTGCCTGTGCTATTCCCAACTTGTTCTGGCCACTTCTGTTAGCCTAGAGAGGGCTCTTTGTGTGTGTGTGTGTGAATTATGGAGGTGTTTATTACAGCCACAGAATGTTAATAGACAGCCTAATGGCAGTCATGCTGGCTAATGAGAAGCTCCTGCATACCTGCTGCTTGTCTCTGGGAATAACAGCAGCCACAGTTCAGCAGGAAATCATTTCCCCTGCTCCTGCCCTCTGCTCTTGCCTTGTGCTTACCTCATGTGGTAACCTTTATTCTGTCTCTCCCTGCAACCTCAGGCAAGGCCAGGACCTCTTCCTCCCCTCCAGCCAGAGGGGCTGTGGGGGGGTCTGCTCACCTTTCCCACCTTCTAAAGGCTGGAATGGAGTTAACTTTCTTCCTAGTAAGTGGTAGAGTGCTGTGTTGTGGGCAGGGGATGAGACTAATGCTGGCAGCACGCTGATGCTTCACTTGTTGCTAAGCCGTGTTTGTGTGAAGCCAAAGGCTCTTCAGCTTCTCAAGCCTGCCCTGCCAGCAGGGTCTGGGGGTGCACAAGCAGCTGGGGAGGGTCACAGCAAGGACAGCTGACCCAGGTGGCCAAAGGGATATTCCATAGCATAGGATGTCAAGGCCAAAACATAAACTGGGAGGAGCTGGCTGAGGGGACGCAGTGGCTGAGCATCTGCCCGTGGGTGGTGAGCAGTTGCACTGTGAATCACTTCTGTGATCTATTGATTATTATCATTTGCTGCCCTATTAAACTGTCTTGCTCTCAATCCACAAGTTTTCCTTCCTTTCTCTGCTGCTCTCTCCCATCTCACTGAGGGAGGGGATGAGCAAGCAGCTGCGTGGTGCTTAATTGCTGGCTGGGGTTAAACCTTGACATCTGTGAAGGGTTGTGTGGAGCTTGAAAAGGTTACTGCGTGCACCTGAGCTAATCCAGGATGGCTGTGAGAGGAGTGAAGCCTTGGATGGATCCAGTCCTTCCTTTTGCCCACGTTCCTGCAAGAGATGTTGTCTGATCCAGGGCATGTATCCCTAGACTCACAGCCCTGTGGTAGGTGGTCCTCAGCTGCTGTTTATTTTGGTGTGGGTTTGTTCCCAGCCCATCATGTGCTCACCTCATCTCACACTGGCAAAGCCAAGATACAGCAGGTCCTGGGAGGGAGCAGGACAAGGCAATTCCCAGGGTACTTGGTCAGGCTGTGAGGATTTTTGTCGTTCTTTATTGTACTTTTAATGACTTTACAAAGGTCTTTAACACACACAAATGCCTTACCTGAAGGGAGGCTGTAGCCAGGTGGGGTTGGGCTCTGCTGCCAGGCAACCAGCAATAGAACAAGGGGACACAGCCTCAAGCTGTGCCAGGGCAGGTCTAGGCTGGATGTTGTTAGGAAGTTGTTGGCAGAGAGAGTGATTGGCACTGGAATGGGCTGCCCAGGGAGGTGGTGGAGTCACTGTGCCTGGAGATGTTGAAGCCAAGCCTGGCTGGGGCACTTAGTGCCATGGTCTGGTTGCTTGGCCAGGGCTGGGTGCTGGGTTGGGCTGTGTGAGTTTGGAGCTCTCTTCCAACCTGCTTGATTCTATGCTTCTATGAAGAGTGGTGGCTTGGGAAGTGTGTGAGCTGGTGAGCTGGCAGGTGTGTGTTGGATTGGGAGTGGGATGTGTAGGATCCCTGGGGAAAGGCTTTGGCTACAACCAAGGAGGAGAGCTCACACCTCTAATTTCTGCACTGGAGGTAAAGGTCTCCCTTAGGAAAAAATAATGAAATGAACAAGCCAATTGAAATGCCATAGAAAGAAAAAAAGAACTGCCCAAAATAAAGAGGCAAAATCCATAACTGAACCTGAATGAAGTAAGAGGCTGCTCACCAGGCCATGTGAGAATCACACAGGTAGCAAAGCCCCTCAGGATCACCAAGCAAAACCTAGAGCCCTACTCTACAAGATTCACCTTAAACCATAGCCCTGAGCACCACAGCCAAACCATCCTTAAGCACATCCAGGCTGGCTGACTCCACCTCCTCCCTGGGCAGCTCATTCCACTCCCTGACCACTCTCTCCATGAAAAACTTCCTAATGTCCAATCTAAACCTCCCCAGTCTCAGCTTGAGGCCATTCCCCCTTGCTCTGTCTCCAGCTACTGTGAGCAGAGCCCAGCAGCAGCCTCTCCACAATGTCCCTTCAGGTAGCTGTAGACAGCAATGAGATCTGCCCTCAGCCTCCTCCTCCTCACACTAACCATCCCCAGCTCCCTCACTCTTTACCTGGGCAGCTCATTCCAGCCTCTGACCACTCTCTCCCTAAAAATCTTCTTCCTACTGTCCAATCTAAACCTCTCCAGCCTCAGCTTGAGGCCATTCCCTCTTCTTCTGTCTCCCAAGACAGAACTCCCAGCTGGGACTAAGTTTCACAATGTTTCCCCTGTGGGCAGAAATTGTATTCTTCAATCGTTTCCTGCCCAAAAAAAGGCAAAAATAGAAAGGAAAAAGTGCTCTTATTGCTGCAGAAAGAGCCAAAGGCTTTCCTCCTGGGCTCAGGGAGCAGTTGTGATCACACCAGATCTCAGTGTAAAGGTAGGGTTTGGGTTGCTCAGCAGCGAGGAGCTGCAGATAAGGCACACTGCAGGGTGTCCATATGGAGCTGCTGGTAGGAACCCAACACCAGGCTCTTGGAAGCAGTTCAGAAGAGGCTTTGGGGAAAGAGTTCACAAGGGTTGGCTCCCAGCAAAACATAATGCTGTAAAAATAGCTTCTGACCATCTCCTGTCAGCCAGGCACTGCCACCTGAATCCCGTCGAGTGATTCCTCTGGCATCTGTTGTCCCTGCCTTGCCTTCAACAGCTTATTTTATGATCAATGAACATCCAGACAGACACTGTGAAATTCCAATCAGGGAAATTTACAGTGTTAAGGCAGACATTGTATAGCAGGATATAAATAAATAGGGATTGTCAGTCACATTGCTGGCAGCAAGAGTCTGGTGTCAGTTGCAGTAGATGAAGCATTACTTCACACATTGCTTTACGGTTTTGCCTTCTAAGTGTATCTGTGCAAAAGGCTTTTTTGACTTGCAGTGGTAAATATCCTCTGGTTGCTGTGATTGCAGCATGAAGCCAGTGTCAGGAGTCAAGAGGGAGTGAGTGACAGCAGTGGATTTTGCCATAATTCCATGTCTTGTTGCCAAAGGCAAGATGTAGTGAGGGAAGCTGAGCTTAGATTCACAGGACCACAGGATGTCAGGGGTGGGAAGAGACCCAAAGAGATCATCCAGTCCAACCCCCCTGCCGCAGCAGGACCACACAATCCAGCTCAGGGCACACAGGAATGCATCCAGACAGGACTTGGAAGGCTCCAGAGAAGGAGACTCCACAATCTCTCTGGGCAGCCTGTGCCAGGGCTCTGGGACCCTTCCAGCCAAGCAGTTGCCCCTTGTGTTGAGCTGGAACCTGCTGTGCTGCAGCTTCCATCCATTGCTGCTTGTCCTGTCCCAGGGAGCAGTGAGCAGAGCCTGTCCCCCTCTCCTGACCCCCAGCCCTCAGAGATTTAGAGACACTTATTAGATCCTCTCTGTCTTCTCTTCTGCAGATTAAACAGCCCCAGGTCCCTCAGCCTCTCCTCATCAGGCAGTGCTCCAGTCCAGTCGCCAGCAACACAGGGGGTAAGTGTCTAGATCCTTTTAAGTCAATGAGAGCTTTCAGCACCATGGGAGGGTTGCTTGGTGTAATGATGTGGGGACCCACTGAGATAATCACAAAATCAGGCAGGTTGGAAGAGAGCTCCAAGCTCATCCAGTCCAACCTAGCACCCAGCCCTGCCCAACCAACCAGACCATGGCACTAAGTGCCCCAGCCAGGCTTGGCTTCAACACCTCCAGCCACAGCCACTCCACCACCTCCCTGGGCAGCCCATTCCAATGCCAATCACTCTCTCTGACAACAACTTCCTAACAACATCCAGCCTAGACCTGCCCTGGCACAGCTTGAGGCTCTGTCCCCTCACAGAAAGGAGGAGCAGCATGGTCTTCTGTCATCTCTAGCAGGACAAAGTGAGCTGTAGTTGGTGTAGGCTGTACCTGGGGCTAGGTGGGAAGAATGCATCAGGTCGGTAGTGAGACCTTAATTTGTTGCAGTTGGGCTGACCTTTCACCTGCAGATTAGCACATTTCATTACCAGCCTGGCCTGACCAGCAATATACAAATCCCTGTGGGAAAGGACTTGGGAGTGTTGATGAACAAGAAGCTGGATGTGAGCAGAGTGTGAGCTTGCAGCCCAAAAGGGCAATGGCATCTTGGGCTGCATTAAAAGATGTGTGCTCAGTGGATCCAGCCATCACTTTGCTCTGGTGAGACCTCACCTGGCCTGCTGCATCCAGGTCTGGAGCCCTTAATACAGTAAGGACAGGGACCTGATGGAGCACATGAAAATGATCAGGGGGTAGGAGCAGCTCTGCTATGAGGACAGACTGAGCGAGCTGGGGTTGTTCAGCTTGGAGGAGAGGAGGATCCAGGGAGACATAATAGTTCCTATCCAGTACTTCAAGGGGGCTACAAGAAGAGTGGAGAGAGACTGTAAAGGCCTCCAGTGACAGGATGAGGGCAATGGCTTCGGGCTAGAGAAGAACAGATTTAGACTGGATGTTAGGAACAAGATCTGCACCATGAGTGTAGTGAAACACTGGAACAGGTTGCCCGGGCAGGTAGTTGAGGTCCCATCCCTGGAGATAGGATAAAGAAGTTCAGGCAGGAAGCAGATAAAAACGCCTGGGTTTAGTGCAGAAACTAATGCTGCACTCCTCTCTGGGGACAGGCTCAAAGGGGCAGCACTGCCTCTGCAGCCTTTTCTTCCCTGATTTGTGCCACGCCGTCCCCTTGTGCTGCACACTGCCTTTGTGCCTGGCTGCACTGCCCTGCCTGCCCAGGGTGGCAGCCTGCCCCAGGGCTCAGCACGGTTCTCACCCTTCCCCAGCTGCAGCAGCAGCTGTGAGCTGCAGAGTGCTTGCAGGAGCAGCTGTGAGCTGCAGAGTGCTTGCAGGAGCAGCTGTGAGCTGCAGAGTGTTTGCAGCACACTGCACTTGGTCCTCTGGCCCTGGCCCATCCCCCAGCAGCGAAGGGCTTTCAGGCTAAGGAGCAGAGGTTTGTAACCTGGTGCTGGGCTAAGGTTGGTTTGTTCCTGGGTACAGTATGGATGTGTGGCTTGGAGGAGGATGCCCAAGGGAGGGCTGACAAGGGTTTGGTCTGCTTCAGAAGGCTTTCTTTGTGACAGGCAGTTGCCAAGTGCAGTCACTTGGAGGTCTCTTCCAACCTGGTTGATATTATGATTGATTCTACTGTGTCAGAGATGAGCCCAAGATGTGATCAGGTTTCTGCTGTGAGCTATCAGCTCTCCCTCTGCCTTATCACTGTGCTTAACTGCCAGTGAGGGAACCAATCCTCACTGTGCAGCTCAGAAGCTCAGGTACTTGAGGTCCCATCCCTGGAGATATTCAAAGTGAGGCTCAACAGGGCTCTGGGCAACCTGATCTAGCAGAGAATGTCCCTGCTGACTGTGTGTGGGGGGTTGGACTGGATGCCTTTGGAGGTCCCTTCCAACTCAGACCATTCTATGACTCCCTGATTCTAAAGCATCACCTGGAGGTTCCTGTTGTGCTGGGATAGCTGGAATGCTGCATTGCCTTTGCATCAGAGCCTTTTGTCAATTAAAGCTGAGTGTCCAGCAGGGAACAAGGAGGCAGGAAGGAGCTGCTAGTGTAGTTTTGCACTTTATTTGAGAAGAGAAAGAGAGAGAGAGAGAGAGAGAGAGAGAGAGCTACAGAAACTATGTCAGGAGGGTACAGGTCTACACACAGCTTCATCAATCAATAAATGGAGTTGTTAACATAACACTTGAGGATATGATACCTTGAAGGAGACATAGACACATGGCCAAGGAGTATTTACAGCTCTAACATACAGTATATTTATAGTTGAGAGAGAGAGAGGAGAGAGAGAGAGCTCCGTGTGCGCAGAGAGCGCCGCGGACAGGCGGAGCACGCCCGCGCGCACCTCGGCAGGTATAAAAGGCCCTTAAAAAACAAAGCAACGTCTTACAGGATTGGAGACATGAGTCTGCCTTTCACTTGCAGCAACTGACTGTTTTCGAGGTGGAAATGGTTCCAGGAGTTGAGGTTTGGCTTTGAAAGCTCTGTTCTCCAGCGCTCAGGTTCCTGGCGCGGGGTTGGCTGGGGTGGTGCCGGAGAGAGAGGTGTGAGGTGAATGGAAGAGAGGGCAGTGGAGGTATGGGGAAGAGAGGAGGGGGGATGTACAGCCTCCAGGGGCTTGGGGCAGCAAGGTGGAGATGAAAAACCGTGAGCTTTGGTGATGTCATTAAATCATCTTTTGTACTAAACATAAATTATTGACACAGCTTTAAAAAAATAATCTTCTGTATTCGTTTCAAGGCTGGGGGGGGAGAGAGGAAGGGGCAAAGCAGAGCAGGAAGAGAGGAAGGGAAGGACTGGGGTGGGGTAAATACCTCAGCACTTTGAAAGGTCCCTTCACCTGACTGCAACTCCTTAGTTTAAAATGTGCACTTGTAAGTCTGACTAGCACTGTATCAGTCATCCCCTTCCAGGGTGCTTGATGCGCATAATGGAGCAGGTAGGGGAGAAGAAGGGATCCTACCTTGGCCAACACTCACTCCAAGGCTCCTCATACTCTGAGCTGGAGACAGTGGAGGTGGGATGGGCAGGCAGAGATCACAATCACCTTGCTCTCACTGGATTCTCCCTTGAGGGCTGGCCTGGGGTCATTGCCAAAAGGGAGAAATGATGAGTTCTGATGTGGAGAAGGGAATAATCATAGAATAGAATCAGAGAATCCCCCAGGTTGGAAGAGATCTCCAAGCTCATCCAGTCCAACCTAGCACCCAGCCCTGCCCAACCAACCAGACCATGGCACTAAGTGCCCCAGCCAGGCTTGACTGCAACACCTTGTGGGTGTAAGGTGCAGAAAAGAGGTTCAGCCTCAACACGAGGGGGAACTTCTTTCCTGGAAAGGGTCCCAGAGCCCTGGCACAGGCTGCCCAGAGAGGTTGTGGAGTCTCCTTCTCTGGAGCCTTTCCAGGCCTGGATGTGTTCCTGTGTGCCCTGAGCTAGATTGTGTGGTCCTGCTGTGGCAGGAGTGTTGGAGTGGATGATCTCTTTGGGTCCCTTCCAACCCCTAACATCCTATGATCCCATGGCCTCCAGGGACAGTGACTCCACCAGCTCCCTGGGCAGCCCATTCCAATGGCAAGACTGAGGGATGAAAAGATTGAGAACCAGCAACTGAGCTGCAAAATGACAAACAAGGCTCAAAAGATGCAGAAGAAACTCTCCACTGAGCAAAAAAATAGGTTGGTGCATGGGGTAAAGAAAAAACCTCTGCCAAATAAAAACAATTAACTCAGCAAACAGCAGCAGGGGATTTGCTTTCTGCTCATGCAGACTTCCAGTGACATTAACAGAGATTAAAGTAAGCTGGTTTAAATAATAGTAACAGCAAAAATGACATCAGAATGTCTTTCCTCTGAGGTGCAGAGCCCTTCTTCTCTTGCTTCCAGCTCTTCTGCCAGGCTCAGCTCTGGAACAGCTCCTCCTGGGAGCTAAGCATGCCTGTGTCATCGAAGGGCAGTTCAGCTGGGAGCAGGAGGAGTTTCTTGGAAGTCAAGCCTCCCCTTGCAGCTGCCTGCAGGTTGGGTGTTTCTCTCTGTGGTAGCAGTGCCAGCACCAGCAAAGCACAGTGGTTTCTCTGCCTCAGCCACTACACTGCTGCATAAGCCACTAATGGGCAATACTGCATCAACACAGGTGTCAAGTGAAAGGCTCTTAGAATCACTGAATTAACTAGGTTAGAAAAGACCTCTGAGATAGATCATCCAGTCCAGCCTAACACCTAACCCTTCTAATTAAGCTAACTCATGGAACTAAGTGCTCCATCCAGCCTCCTCTTAAACACCTCCAACCACAGCCACTCCACCACCTCCCTGGGCAGCCCATTCCAATGCCAATCACTCTCTCTGACAACAACTTCCTAACAACATCCAGCCTAGACCTGCCCTGGCACGACTTGAGGCTGTGTTTCCTTGTTCTGGTGCTGGCTGCCTGGCAGCAGAGCCCAACCCCACCTGGCTACAGCCTCCCTGCAGGCAGCTGCAGGCAGCAATGAGCTCTGCCCTGAGCCTCCTCTGCTGCAGGCTGCACACCCCCAGCTCCCTCAGCCTCTCCTCTCAGGGCTGTGCTCCAGGCCCCTCCCCAGCCTTGCTGCCCTTCTCTCAACACCTTCCAGCACCTCAACATCTCTCTTGAATTCAGGAGCCCAGAACTGGACACAGCACTCCAGGTGCGGCCTGAGCAGTGTAGCTCATACTGAGCTGTGATATCTGGAGTTGGCTCTGTCTCAATACTCTTCTGCCTCTTACTCAGTGCAAGACTCCAAAGTGGGTTAATTACTGCACAGAGACCTGCAGATTTTCATCCAAATAGTTCTGGACAAAGCATCCCCTAAACACCATCCCACACACAGCCCCAAGGCAGACTCCACTCAAGAAGGTTGTGTATCCTCAGCCTCACCTAGGGCAACCTTGCCTCCTCTCCTGACCCAGAAGAGGCAGAGGGAGCTGTTAACAGTCACTGGAAGCTAAATCCACATCAATCATTTGCCTGCACAGGAATCCTTCATTTCATCTGAAATGACTGATGTAAAGTAGCACTTCATTAGCACGAGGTGAGGGAGGTAATTCAGCCTAGTTAGTTAGTTTTGTTCCACTTTAAGCCTATCCATACGAAGCTCTCATGCAAGAAATTGCCTCCCAGTTTAGCTAAAAATTTAAAGGACACTTTGAAAGAAAAAGAAATGTTTAAGAAAAGGAATTGGGGGGGGGGAAGATGAAAATAGGAAACTTTCCTTCTTACAGGGAATTGGCTGGGTGTGGGAGCTGAGCCAGGGGAGTGAAAGGGAACTGAAAAGATCTAGCCTGCTTGGACTGAAACCAGAGACATCAGAGGGCAGAGAAAAGGCAGCGAAGTGAGGGTACCTGCAAGGGGAGCCTGGGAGGAGCCTAGCAAGGCTTCAGCCTTCTGGAGCAACCTTCAGGACTCATTTAGATGAGCATGCATAATTCTGTAGCGACTGCTCCCTCACATCTATAGTTCCTGCCCAACCAGGGCTCTCTTCCACTTCACTGCAGCTCACACCTGGTTTTCACTGCCTTCATGATCACTGACCCCTCACTGGGAATGAATTCTTTGCCCATTTCCTTCTTCTCCTTGTGTCCAAGTAGGCTTCCTTGCTCCCTTATTAGCACCATTTGTTCTCTGAGTGGTTTTATTAAATCACCTTTGCTATCTCCTGCAAGCTCCTCCCTTCTGACTTCCAGATGACCTTAAGCATCAGAAATCTGCCCTGAATGACTCATTTTCAACACTGTCACAACTTTGGAGGTTTTACATCTCAAGCACTTCTCAGGCCTCACTCCTTTAAGGGTCTATCCATATGTCCCACTGTAAGAGCTGCCAATCACATCTGGGGAGTGCATGGGAGATAAGATACAGAGGAAACTAATTCTGGGAAGCAACACTTAGAATCATAGAATCAACCAGGTTGGGAGAGAGCTCCAAGCTCAGCCAGTCCAACCTAGCACCCAGCCCTGGCCAAGCAACCAGACCATGGCACTAAGTGCCCCAGCCAGGCTTGGCTTCAACACCTCCAGCCACAGCCACTCCACCACCTCCCTGGGCAGCCCATTCCAATGCCAATCACTCTCTCTGACAACAACTTCCTCCTAACATCCAGCCTGTACTTCCCCAACACAACTTGAGACTGTGTCCCCTTGTTCTGCTGCTGGTTGCCTGAGAGAAGAGCTCAACCCCACCTGGCTACAGCCTCCCTTCAGGTAGTTGTAGACAGCAATGAGCTCTGCCCTGAGCCTCCTCTGCTGCAGGCTAAACAACCCCAACTCCCTCAGACTTGTTGGGCAAAGGAGAGTAGCCCAAATTCCTGGCCTACTTTTCTGGATTTTTTTTCTTCACACTGAATTTGTTCAGGGATGGAGTGGGCCTGCATGATCCTGCCCAGCAGCTTCTTACCATGATGATGAGTTTTAAGAGCCCCTCAGCTTGAGGGTGCATCTTCCTTAGTGGGACCCAGGAAAAGAAGTGGGATGAAATCTCAAGTATGCAGGCTGAGTAAGCTGGATCCTAAAGATACCTGCCTATCTTGTGAGATGTAACTGCTGCTCCACTTGGAGCTTTGCCTGTTGATGCCTGCTCTTCCCTGCATGGCTCTTTGGCTGGCTCCTCTGACAGCTCTTCACTACACAGCGAGGTGGCTTTCTTTTTAATGGATTGATGTCAGAATAACTTTCAAGGGCCACAGTGTCATTTATATGCCCCTTTGAATTTTCCAAGAGATTTGTCCCCTTACCCTTTTGCAACAGTAAATTCAGTTGATGACCAAAGCTGAATCACATAGATGCTGCCAATGAAATAAATACTCTGTTTCTAAAGGGCTAGCAGTATAGTGCCTCTCCATATGTCAAGCTGTCTCAATAGATGAGAGTCACTGAATCACAGAATGGCAGGGATTGGAAGGGACCTCTGGGGATCATCTAGTACAATGCCATTGCCAAAGCAGGTTTCCCTAGGTCAGGTTGCTCAGGAATGTGTCTAGGCAGGTTTTGAAAGTCTTCAGAGAAGGAGACTCTACAACCTCTCTGGGCATCCTCTTCCAGTGCTCCTGCACCCTCACAGGAAGGAAAATTTTCCTTATGTTTATGTGGAACTTCTTGTGTTTCAGTTTGTGCCCTTATTCACCCTTGTCCTATCGTTGGCCACCACTGAAAAGAGAGAGGGCTCATCTTCTTGATACACATCCTTTAGATAGTGCTAAGCATGGATAAGATCCTCTTTCAGTCTTCTTTTCTCCAGGCCAAACAGCCTCAGGTATCTCAGCCTCTTTTGTAAGAGAGATGTCCCAGTCTCATCTTTGTAGCCTTCCATTGGACTTTCTTCTCTAGTTCCCTGTATCTCCTGAACTGGGGATCCCATGACTGGACACAGCATTCCAGATGAGGTCTCACTAAGGCGGAGTCGAGAGCAGGGAGAACCTCCCTCGACCTGTTGGTCAGACTCTTCCCGAATGCCTCCAAAGACAGGAACATTTTGCAGTCCAAATTAGAGCTGAAGCCGCCACGGGTGGAAGAGCAGTGCAGGAAGGAGTTTCGGGTGGAAGAGCAGTGCAGGAAGGAGTTTGATTCAGAATGAAACGCCAGTTCTCTGGCATTGCATTGGCTGCTTTGCGTCTGAAACCATCCCCCGCCTGCAGCACGTAAAAAGGAGATCCCGACTGACGATTTGACAGTAGGAAAACAAAACCGAAAAGGATGGGAGGAAAGAACGAAGGGTGAGAGAGAGCTGCGCCCGGAGCGGTGCGAGCAGGAGCCCAGCCCCTGCCGCCGGGCGTTGGCGGAGCGGGGCCGGAGCCGGAGCCGTGCCGGCGGTGAGTGCCGCTGTCCGCGGTGCTGACCCTGCGGCCGCTCCCCGCCCAACCTCCGCTTTACAGCGAAGCCTTCCAGCGGTGCTGCTGCCGGCCGAGCCGCTTTGTCTGCGCTGGCAGCAGCGCTTGCGGCGCACAGGCGTAGCGTTTAAACAGAAATCCCTAAATAAGGCCCGCACCAGGCGCTTGCTGCCCAAGAGCTGCTGGGCTGCAAGGCTGTTGTATCATCCAGCAGGGCTTGGGCTCTCTCTTCCTCTCCCAGTTGTGCCTCTTACCTTCTTTTCAGAGCCATATGCCAGGATTTGTTGTGTGTTGATAGAGGGAGGAGGAAAAGCAAATCGAAGTTGAGAGGAGGTCTGTGTCATAGAATCAAGCAGGTTGGAAGAGAGCTCCAAGATCATCCAGTCCAACCTAGCACCCAGCCCTAGACAATCAACCAGACCATGGCACTAAGTGCCCCAGCCAGGCTTGGCTTCAACATCTCCAGGCACAGCCACTCCACCACCTCCCTGGGCAGCCCATTCCAATGCCAATCACTCTCTCTGACAACAACCTCCTCCTAACATCCAGCCCAGACCTCCCCTGGCACAGCTTGAGACTGTGTCCCCTTGTTCTGTTGCTGTTTGCCTGGCAGAAGAGACCAACTGATGGCAAATGTCCTTGGCTGCCAGCATGGATATTCTGAGTCTGTTGTCATGCCCAGTAGTGGATTTTCTTGTATTACAAATCAACTAAATAGCTTTTATGATAGGGTTTGTTGTGTTCTGTTTGCTGCTTATAGCATTTCTCTTCCTCTTTCCTTCTTTAGTGTCCCTAACATCATAGTGGTCTTCAGTGCCTCTCAGTATCCACAGCCTTTACTGTCAAAATCCTGGGTCTTCAACTCCTTCAAGTTTTAGCCTGGTGTTGCACAAGATGATTTAGTTACAGAGAAACAACAATTTGGTCCCTTGCTGATAACTTCTATTGTCTCAATCTAGCTACATAAGAATGAGGCTGGACTTGAACAGATCACAGCCGGAATCAATCCCAACCACCTCTCCAGCAATCAGAACAAGTTGCTGGGAGCTGAGTAACAGCTGGATTCTTGGTGAGAGAAATTACAGGCATAAACCCAAGATCAAATAGACTCCTTGTGTTCATTCAACGTTTCCAAGCTTAGTGATAGGTACTCCTGCACCTTAAGTATCAGGATTTAAAAGGAAGCTGGATCACTCCTGTTGGGGAAAAATAGTTTTTCTGTTCAGTCACTTTCACCGACTTTGTCCCTGTTGAAAAAGGGGGAGAAGGACACTGAGGCACACACTCATTTAGCCCTATCATCTCTTCTTTGGGTTTTTTGGTTTGTTTGGATACCCTTGGGATGGTTCTGTGGAGACAAGGAGATCTGAAGGTTAGCTGAAAGTCAAATCTTCAGACCTGCAGTAGGAACAAGAGATCTGGGCAGGAAGCTGCTGATGGAAAGCTCTCTCTGTGTGTGTGGTCTTTCTGTGTCAGGCTGGCATGGACTAGTAGGTGAACAGATGTCCTTGCAGGCTAGGTGCTAGTTGAGCCCTTAGACTGCTCCACTGTATCCCTCTCCTCCTGCTCCCAAATCTTGCTTACAGCGGAAGGAAAAGCTGAAGAGAAATCTTACCACTGATGAAATTCCCTATGTAAGAGAAATAACTCCAACTCTTCTTTTTTTTCTTCCCTTTCCTTTTTACTTTCAAGAAGAGAGAAGACTTGGGAAGAGGGGCTTGGAGCTTGTAAGAGAGAGAATGTCCTTTCAAAAGCTTTATAGGGGAATCGAACAATGGATTAGCATTGTTATAGAGAGGTGAGGCAGAAAACACATGCCATGACCAGTGTTCTTTAATAGCCTGGAAGAAAACACACTGAGCAGCTAATAGTATTTGCTTTGGGAACAGTAGTCAGTGAGCCTTGAGTGGGGAGCAGTGTAGGAACCAAGGCAAATCAGTGACCTTGTCACCGGCTCAGGACTAGGATGAGCTAACACACATCTGCCTCACGCCTTGAGACTCAAGTGCTGTGTAGTCTCTGTGGCACAGACACCTAGGAACCGTAGTGGATGGCAAATGGCTGCTGAAAGCAGGTGACAGATTCTGGGCAGTGCAAAACCAGAAGGCTTTTAAGTCCTGATCACAGAAGTCAGTTCTTGAGAGTAAATCAAAGAGGCCAGCTGAGCAGAAGGGAGTCACGGAGCGTTGCACGAAGCCAACGTACTACCAGCTAGGGGAGAGCTCTTGGACAAAGAGCTCTCTCCTCACCCTCCCCCTCCCAACACACGTACACACACTGCCACATACAGTAAAAATATCAAGGTTATGTGTTTCCTGAAGTATGGTTGGCTGAATAAATACATTTAGAGCTAACTCTTTGTAAAGCACTTGCAGAATGAGCGGCAGCGCAGCGCTATCATGGGAAATAAAAAGTAACCCAACTGCAATTCAGCCAGAATCATTCCAAACCCCAAAGGTTGGCCTCATTTTCTCTCTCTTTTTTTTTTTTTTTTCCCTTTCTTTAATGTGTCTGACATTTTATGGCATCAATAATGCAAACAAAGAGGAAATCATATTTGCAGAACACTAATGCACGGATGTCTAAAGCGAAATACAATACTGATTACTTTTTAAATGAAGCCACCAGGTTTTGATGTGCTGTGGTGGTTAAATTGGTCCATCAAATTCCTTCCAAAGCAAATACCAGTCCAAAGCAGAAGCTTGACCTTCTGTATAACCTTGGGTAGTCTTTTCCTCTGTATTCTGATTGAGGGTAGTAAATCTTCTTGATGGGCCTGATTACAGAAATGCCAGGGGCACACAACTCCATCTGAACAGGAGGGGAAGCTGCAGGCATGTCCTCTCTTCAGAGGCTATCCAAAACCTTCAACAAATATCATGGTCAGCCTGCTGTGAAGAGCTGTGGGTGGCAGGATGGGTGGCCTCTGAAAGAGATGTCTTGAAGTACTACTGAGATTAATTTAGGGTTAGTGGCTAATCTGTTCCACACCAGATTGCTTGGTTCTCGCCTAGAACCTCCTGCAGGTGACTGCAGAACAAGGTTTGAGTGTGAAAAGAAGAGTGTGGCTAGGAAGGTGTGCAAAAACCACATTAAAAAGCCCCTTCTTTGCCTCTTCAGTGTTGTTTTTAGCTGCTAGTTGTTGGGGTGTTTTCTCCACAAAGAAATGCGTCTCAAAGAAGCATCTTGAGAACCACAGACAGGGATGTGCCTCCCTACACGAGAGTGAAACAGCTGTTGTGGTCCTGCCTGGGAGATCTTGCTGTTCAACCTACTCTTACCACAAAAGACACAAGGGCTTGGGGGTCTGCCCTGTGCTTCCAACTTTACACCAGGGGTCATGGGACCTATTTTCAGTGTCCTCTGACTTGACAGGATGAACTGTGTGGACTCCCTTAATCCATGCAGCTTTGGTTTGGTAGACGGAGTTAATGGTGTGCCTGTGGGCAGGATTGGATGCCTTTGCCTCACGTCAGCTGGGAGTTTGCCTGCCATTTAATCCCGGATCAGAGCACTGTGTGTGGGGATTGTATGTGTTGGAGTCAATCAGTGCAAGCAGCTAATTGCCACTGGTTAACTAACGCCTTTTAATTAGGACTGCGTCGCTCGGTGGGTGCGTGAAGGCAGCTGTTTGTCGCTGGCAAAGAAACTGCCAGCCCTGTGATGTAAGCCTCTTTGGGGAAACCTCAGGCCACTGGCTGGAGCCACTGTCACTTGAGCCCAGTAGAAAATCAGTTGCAGCAGTGCTGGCCTGGCTGAGGTTGGAGTCATGCTCCGTTGGGGTCAAACCCGACAGCGGCCGCTCCGGTGCGGAGGGGTGGGACACCGTGGGCTTCAGCTGGGATTTACAGGAGATACCCCACATGCATTGCAATGAGCTTGGCTGTAAAATTCACTGCACAGAGGTTAATCTAGATGTCAACACTGCCTGACAGCAGTGAAATTACTCCGGGGCAGTGCTCCTTCTGAAGTCTTAATATAACAGTCAATTCCAGCCTGCCTGCAGGAAATGAAAGTGTTCTGCTTTGGCTGCGGAATCATTCGGCGCCAATTTCCTCACTGTTTGAAGTCCAAACTGTTTGTGGTCTTGGGATTCACCTCACATTAAGACTTTCACTTCATTTAAAAGCTCTGCTAGTCAAGTCCTGAGAACTGCAAGGACAGGAGCCGCACGGAGAGAAAAAGGAGAGGGCAAACCGGGGGGTGGGGGCGGGGAGGGAATGTTCTCTCACCTAGCACACCGAAATCAAACAGCTTCACCATCTCTGCTCTGAAAAAGGAGTGACTGCAGAAACTCAGCAGCAGGGACTGGGGAGGCTGGAAGGCAGCAGAGACAAAGTGTGTAAGAAGAGATTTGGACCTCCCAGAGCTATGATTTTCTTTAGAGGTCTTTCAGTCCTTCCCTGCTGGGGTCTTGTCCTAAGCAGTCAGTAGTTCAGCAATTGTACAGCCCCTTGTGCTGGGTGGGAGCTCAGCTTCTACAGAGGAGAGAGCAATGCTTAGATCTTTTTTGTCCCTCCTTTCCTCTTGGAGAGATGCTAAACTTGTGGGCTAGCAGGAGGCAGTAGGACCCAATGGTCACTCCTTTAGTTTGAAAAGATCTGTAGGATGGGGTCTGAGAGAAACTTAAGCCACGAGGATGAAACCAACCTAGCAAAGCATTTAGCTCAGCTGTAAGATTGTGTCCCTCTCTGGGCTCTTCTCTTTCTTCAGTTTAGCTTTCAAGGTTGTAAGCAGTGGGACTCTCCTGCTCCTCTCAGGGAGCCATTTCGTGGCTCAGGAGTGTATTGGAGAGGAATAAGAGGCCCAGGAGAGATGGAATACTCTTGCATTCCTCTTGGAGCAGCAACTGACGTCACTGCCTGTGTCATTTATGATAGTGCCAGCCAGAACAGATGTTTTGAAGACATCTACTTTCTCCATGCCAGTAACTCATTATCTCTTCTTGCAAGGACAGCAGCAAAGGGGAGGAGAAAAGTTTTAGGACTTAGCAGCTACTTAAACAAACATTAAACACATACTGATGTAAAAGACACCTTGGAGCAAGGGGGGAGAAGGCACCTTAGAGTTAAGCAAGTTTGTCCACTCCTGGAAGGCAGTGCTGAGCAGGGAAATGTCTCTTGTTCTGGGTTTGGTGTTTGTTTGAGACAGCATTGCTATGCCAAGGCTCCATGATCCTCCCATCCATCAGAACAGCCACCCCATCTGAAAGGAAAATGAGCCCTCTGGGGTCGTGGCACAGCATGCCTGTGCCTACTGAGTGCCATGGCAAAGGAGCTCTTTGGATGCCCAGAGCTGTCAGAGGAGCCACTGCAGAACGGTATTGCAGCCCAGCTCCCACTTGCTCAGCTTGCTTATCCTCACTATTGCCTCACCACCAGAGACTATCCACAGGTGTTAGGAAAACACTGGGTAGGAGCCACAGCTGTGGTGGTTCAGCTGATTCCTGGGCAGATCAGGAAGCAAAGTTATAGGATGCACCAAAAACTCAACTACTTGCATTGCCTCTTCCATAACCTTTGTGAGTCACAGCTGGGCAAAGGATGTAGGTGCTCCCTGGGGGCAGGGAAAGGAGAGAGATTCAGAGATCCACTTCTTAAGATGCCATTCTGACCACACAGCTGGCACACGAATGCCTGCTGGTCAAGTGCTCAGGATTGCTTCTAGTTTTGTGGGCTTGCAGTGATCCAGCTCTGAATTCTTCATGCTATATCCAGAGCTGAAGGGAGCTCATGCATTTGAGGTCTGGGCAGTAAGAGCCTTTCACACCTGCTACCATCCTTCTGTCTCTGGGGCCCCCCCAGACATCACTTTTTCTGGCTTTCTTTTTAGTTGCATTTCTTACAGAACAAAGATAACAGATCACAGTAAAGCACCAACCTTAGCCATGCTGTTTTCTGCCTGCATAAATGCTCCCTTGCTTTGATGGCTTTCTGTCTCCATTTTAACCCAAAGTTACAGCTGGGACTTCTCCTGGAGCTCCAACAGGTTGCTATTTTCTTCTGGTGTTGCTTTTATCTACCAGGCTACTTAAAATTCTCTGCCACACTCCCCAAACCAGTCTCAATTTCCCAATCCAAGATACTTGCTTCCTAAACCCTGCCTTTCCTTTTCCTTGGCTTCTTTATTTCTCCACATAGTTTCTCACCTGGTTCCACCCAAGCAGACAGCTCAAAGCTAACAATGTCTCCCAAGCAAGCAGCCCCTCTAAAGGCATTCCAGGCTTTCCACATTTGTTTGTGCAGCACTTGTTCCCAGAGCCTGCAATTTGACTCTGGACCCAAGGACAGGCCTGAAATGAGGCAGCTCAAGCTCCTTCAGTGCCAAAATAAGATCATAGAATCAAGCAGGTTGGAAGAGACCTCCAAGCTCATCCAGTCCAACCTAGCACCCAGCCCTAGCCAGTCAACCAGACCATGGCACTAAGTGCCTCATCCAGGCTTTTCTTGAACACCTCCAGGGACAGTGCCTCCACCACCTCCCTGGGCAGCCCATTCCAATGCCAATCACTCTCTCTGTGAAGGGCATCTATGTGCTCTGTGTGAGGCAGGACTGACTTTTGGTCTGGCAGATCATTGTGTGTCTTCCCTTTGCTACATGTCAGCTCTCCTCTCACACCCTGACAGGCTGGGGTGGAAGGAAAAGCAATGGCTGGAGGAGACAAGACGGGTCACTGGTGAGACCCAAAGGCTGGAGGCACATTTGCTGCCCACAGTGTGTGCCCTGCCATCTGTACCATGGGCCAAAACAGTACCTTACCCTCCAAGAAAGCAGCATTTTTGGTGACCCAAATGGGTGTTTGGGTGACTGAGTTGGTGTTAATCAGCTGAATATCCAGGAGCAGGAAGATCCAATTGCTCCTTTGCAGCGGTGCTCAGGCTGACTTTTCTCCCAGTTCCCTTTTCTGAGCCCCTTGAATCATAGAATCAACCAGGTTGGAAGAGACCTGCAAGATCATCCAGTTGAGAAAGATGGTAGAGGCTGGGTGGTGGCAACAGCTGCTTGGGCATGCAGGGAACTAGGCCTGGCTTGCTCCAGAGCTGAGTGAGACCTGCTGGTGTTCCCAGGCAGCTCTCTGCTCTTAGTAGAGGCAGGATAACAAGAATTATCTCACTGGGAAACGAAGAAGGAGCAGCCACTCAATTCTCCTTGCCGCTGAACAGTCCCCACACTCAGATTGATGGCACTGGGTGAGATCATTCCCCAAGCTCTGCTCTTCTCCATCCTCTCACATGCACCCAGAACCCATCTTCCTACGTGGAAAAGCAGTGTCACCCGTGTGGGTGGGCAGCTCCGCTTGCGGTCCCTGGGTGAGCCTCCTGCAAACGAGGTCTTAGGTGTTCACCAAGAACTCAGCACAGCTGCTTTCCCTCCCAGACTGTCATGGCAAAAAGGGGTGCAGCAGGTTCCATCATGTCTTCAAACACAGCCTCCTCCTCCTCCTCCCAACCAGAGAATCTCCATCCAGCACCAACAGGCCAAGGGGCATAAAGCAGCAGCAGGAGCAGATGAGGAGCTGTGATGGCCACAGAACTGCAGCTTACTCTGCTCTTCTAAGCAGCTGTTCCCAATTCACTTTGATAAGAGGATCTTTTTTTCTGAGGCAGTTGCTGCACTTGGTAGGACTAACAGTAAAGCAGTCAGACAGCCTGAACCTTGGTCTCAGTCTCTTCACATCTTCTTGCCTCTCATAGACTACTTAGTCCTAACCATACAGCACCAAGGCTCAGTGTCATGAGCTCACCTGGCTGTTGTGACCATACAAAGAAGTGGCAAAAGGGACAGGGTAGTGATGATGGGGAGGAGGGGAAGCAGGGAAGAAGGCAGGAAAGGAGGATGTGGCTGTTGTGTAGAGAGGGGAATCCTACTGACTACAGGGACCCATTGTCTATAGCTGATCTGATAGTGGGAAGCCCCATGACATTAGCAGAAAAAGAAATGAGAGCAAGAGAGAGGAGTCACCAAAATGGTGTAGCCTTGGACAATCTGGTTCAGTGCCTGAGAGCCACAAGAGCAAGAAGCTGTTTAGGCTAAGAGACAGACTGCCCGAGGGAAGGGTTTTCCTTTGGAGAGCTGAGCAACTGACAGCCACTGTTTGCTTTCCCTGTCTGCAGAATCACAGCTTTACAGAGCAGGAGGTGTTGGGAGGGACCTCTGGAGAGCACCTAGCCCAGCCCTCCTGCTCAAGCAGCTTCAGCTAGAGCAGGCTGCACAGGCTTGTATCCAGAGAAGGATCCTCCACAGCCTCTCTGGGCAGCCCATCCCAGTGCTCCAGCACCCTCCAAGTTAATTTTTCTCCAGTCCTTTTGGCCCAAGCAGGCTGTATACAAGGGGAACCAGGCCAAGACTACCAGCACTTGAGCCAATCTTTTTCACTTTCAGAGATACCTAAGCTGGCAGGTGGGGAAAACTGCTCCCAAAGGAGCAAGATGCAGCTACTGAGGGTTGGCATAACGTGTGTGGTCTCCTGTACATGGGCCACACCCTTGTGCCTGTCCATGCCATCTTTGGTGTCCATGCCATGAGCTTCTTGTGCCTGTTTGGGGACAGTCTGTCCAGCCTCTGCTGGCAGGAGTCTGTCCCAGATCTCTCTAACACAGAGGAAGGTTACATCCTTACTCCCACATGGATGCTGCCAGCCATCATCTCCTATCTGAAGCCTGCACTGCTTTTTACACAAGCACACAACAAATCTGCAGCCACTGCTGCCACTGGAAACCTCACTGTAGCAATGTCCCCTGTGTCTGCCTGCAATCATAAGCCAGGCCATGCCAGAGGCATGGGGGGGAGGTAGAGGTTGGCGAGAGACAAGGAGGATGAGGAGGGGATAGCAAATATTTCCCTTCAGTAGCCAGCCATAACCACAGGCCCTGATCTTCCCTTGCATCCTGGCCATGATCACTACCCTGGCCATGGAGAAGGAGCCAGGATCCCTTCTCTGTCTCCTCTTCCCCCATCTGCATTCCCTTCTAGGCAGCTGCCACATCTGAGCAGGCTATTTTTGTACCAGCAGTTGTTGCCTTGATGATGCCTCTGCTGTCCGCTCCTTGCCTCCTGAGAGCCGTTGCCAAGCTGAGGCTCTCCCCTCACCCTCCATCACCAGCACCAGAGGAAAAAGACTCAGGAAAGTTTTGTGTTCTCAGCCCAGCCTGGATGAGCTTCAGCGTCTGACTCAGCCGTTCCCCAGGTCAGGATTATTTCCTGCTCAAGAGAGATGGGCTACAGGGAGGATGAGTCTCTCCCTCCTGTCCCCACCACCCTGTCGCTGCTTGCCAGGTCTTTGTCCTCATTGAGATGCAAGGCTGGCTGCTGCGGCCATCCGCTGAGCCGTCTGCTCCTGAAGGCACCTTCCCCTCCTTCCCCCACCCCCTCCCGGGGCTGCCTGTGGAGCTATTCTTCAGCCTCTGCGTTTCACAACAGCTCAAAGGCAGATGCATCAATCCTTTCAGGGGATGGGGACGTGAGGAGAATGGCAAGGGGGCTGCAGGCAGGTGTTGGTAGGTTCCCAGCCATCTCACAAGCCTTGTTCCTCTCCCTGTCCCCTGGCTGGCTTGTGCCTGAGGCATGAGGAAGAGGTGAGGAAAGGGAGAGGATGAGGAGGAAGAGCACTGGGATATGCTGACCCCATAGGATGCAGGGATGCTCCCCAGCTGTCCGCATGCTGCAATGAAGGGAGCAGGGATCCAACCCTGGCCACTGAAGGCTTACACCAGGAACTGCTTTGGCCCTGGTGCAGACAGCTGAAGGAGAAGGGACAGCTCCATGTCTGCTAGACAATGTGAAAGGTGGGGAGCGAGAGGAGGGGTGGGGATGGGGTGGGTTGTTCTCCCAAAGCCGCCTCCTGCGCTGGGCGCCCTGGGCTGAACGGCACTCCTGTCTCCACACTGAAATGTGGTGGGGATGATTTGGGACTGGCTCTCCAGGACTCCCCCTTTGACCTCTTTGCACAGCTGCCTGGCTGCCGCTGCCCTCCTCACCCTGGCAGCAGCAGGAGGCAGGTGGGGGGCAGGCTGCCGGTGCGCATTTTACCCGTAGGTGCCACAATCCTTTGACTGTGAGTTCAAAAGCCTTGAGTCTATACAGTTAAGAATCAGCAAATTAGAAAAATCGTCCTGAAATGTTGGGGGCAGGGGGGAAAAAAGACAGGAAGGCAAAGGAGGGATGGGGAAGGAGCGAGAGGGAGGGAGGGAAGGGATTGGTAAAAGAGAGTTCATCCAGGGGCACTGCCCTGGCTTTGCGCCCATCACCTGCGGGCTGGGGAGGAGAGAGGGAGGCAGGGCCGGGGAGAAGAGAGGGAGGCAGGGCTGGGGAGGGGAGGGAGGGCTGATTTCACACATTCAGTGCATATCATACAACCAGGGCAAGGCTCTCCTACCCGGGATGGCATCACTGCTGTAGCCAGTCTAGAGCCCTGCCCAGCAAGCCTGAACCATACTCACAGCAGGGTTACAATTCATTGCTCAGGGCAAAGATACCTTCTCCTTTCTTCAGCTTGGGGTATTTCCCCCCCACCTTGTCTTTAAATTATATATACCTTTGTAAGTACTTTTTTTTCCTCCTTTTTTTTTTCTTTTCTTTTTGCCTTTTTTTTTTTGCCTTTGTGGTTTTTTTTTTTCCTTCCCAGTCTTATACTTTTCCTGTAAGAGCAGCTTCTTCCTGTATTGGTGTGCAAGTTTATGATCTAGAGAGAGAGAGAGATATCTATAAATATATATGAGCCAAACTGCCTTACAGGTTATTGGTTTGTGGGATTTTTGTTGTTGTTGCTGTTGGGTTTTGTTTTGTTCCTTTTGGGTGTTGTAGGTGTAGCAGGCACTTGAGTTTATATGAAGATGTTTGCTTGGGAGCTGAGGGGCAAAGGAGTTGGGGAAGGGGAGAGGGAAGGAAGGAAGGAAGGAGGGAAGGAAGGGAGGAGTAAGGGCTTTTGACAAATGGCCATGGCTAGCCAAGGATGTCCAGGTAGATTGGCGTGGCCTTGCCCAGGGCATGAAGGATCTTGTAGATCTCCTTGATGTTGAGCCTTTGCTGAGGTTCTCTCTGCCAGCAGCCCAACATGATGTCATAAACCTCCTTGGGGCAGACTCGAGGCCTTTCTAACACTCGGCCTTGGGTAATGCACTCAATGACCTGAAAGAGAGAAGGAGAAGAGAGACCTTGAACACCCTGCCAGCAGTGTCTGGAGGATGGTTGGTGCAAAGCCACCAAGAAAAGACTGGATGGGGCACTTAGTGCCATGGTCTGGTTGACTGGATAGGGCTGGGTGCTAGGTTGCACTGGATGAGCTTGGAAGGCTCTTCCAACCTGCTTGATTCTATGATAAGAACAGGAGCCTGCAGTGTGAGTGCAGCCCAGACACAACCCTGTGCTGGGCTGCAGCAAGAGCAGTGTGGGCACAGGGCAAGGGAGGGGATTCTGCCCCTTGGCTCTGCTCTCCTCACACCCCACCTGCAGTCCTGGGGGCAGTTCTGGAGCCCCCAACACAAGGACATGGAATTGTTGGAGCCAGTCCAAGCGAGTCCAACTGTTTGAGCCAGCACCAAGATGCTGAGAGGGCTGCAGCAGCTCTGCTGTGAGCACAGGCTGAGAGAGTTTGGGCTCTGCAGCCTGGAGAAGAGAAGGCTTGGAGGAGAGCTTGGAGTGGCCTTCCAGGATCTGAAGGGGGCTACAGGAGGGCTGGGGAGGGACTATTGACAAGGTCTGGTAATGCCAGGATGAGGAGGAATGGGTTTGGAGTGGCAGAGGGGAGATTGAAACTGGATGTTAGGAAGAAGTTGTTTGCAGTGAGGGTGGTGAGACACTGGCACAGGTTGCCCAGGGAGGTTGTGGAGCACAGAAGCACAGAATGGGATCTTTGATCACATTTGATCACGTTCTGTGCTTCTGTGCTCCACAACCTCCCTGGAGGTGTTGAGGACCAGATTGGATGAGGCCTTGAATGACCTGTTCTAGTGGGAGGTGTTGCTGCCTATGGCAGGGGGCTGGAACTGGCTGAGCTTTGAGGTCTCTCCCAACCTAAACCATTCTATGATTCTATGTTCTGCCTTGGTTGATGTGATACCATTTAGTGATTGGGAGCACTGAGAAGCCAAGAGGTCTGAAGCTCCTCAGCACTTAGCTCTTTGTGTGTTGCTAGCAACAATTTTCCACTGAAATTTAATCTCCAGCTGCAGTCTTGCAGTTCCCAAAGTCCATCTCCATTTGACACTTCCCTGCCTCAGTGCACTCTCCAAACATAGAATCATAGAATCAGTCAGGATTGGAAGGGACCACAAGGAGCAGCCAGTGCCAACCCCCTGCCATGCCCAGGGACACCCTAACCTAGAGCAGGCTGCACACAGCCTCAGCCAGCCTGGCCTGAAACACCTCCAGCCATGGGGCCTCAACCACCTCCCTGGGCAACCCATTGCAGCCTCTCACCACTCTCATGCTGAACAACTTCCTCCTCACCTCCAGGCTGAACCTACCCACCTCCAGCTTTGCTCCATTGCCCCTAATCCCTGAGAGCCTGAAAAGTCCTTCCCCAGCTTTCTTGTAGCCCCCTTCAGGTACTGAAAGGCCACAAACAGGAGGTCACAAGCAAATGAAATGAAGTTTGAATTTATTCTGTCATTTTATTTTTTTTCCCTGCTAATTGAAGAAGGGAAAAAAAAAACCACTAAAATCCCCAGAGTTAAAAGAATATTTTACAGAGCTGAAATTCTATTTCTCTTCCCTGGAAGCAAAGAGTTCTTCCCACTGCAAAACCCAGGAGAGTTCTACAAGTGAGAGTCCAGAACATCTTCTCCTGTCTCCATGTCTATGGGCAGTTTGGCCTCATTTTAACATAGAAAACAGCTGGGGAAAAAAATAAAAAAGAAAGAAATTTCATCTTAAATCATATCTGTGATGGTGAAAATCACACAGGGCAGGTCTGAGTCGGGTTGGTGCTGCTGCTGAGCGAGATGCGAGCTCCTGGGTGGCATTAGCTGGTGAAGGACCTGGAGCACAAACCCTATGAGGAGAGGCTGAGGGAGCTGGGGTTGTTTAGCCTGGAGAAGAGGAGGCTCAGGGCAGAGCTCATTGCTGTCTACAATTACCTGCAGGGAGGCTGTAGCCAGGTGGGGTTGGGCTCTGCTGCCAGGCAGCCAGCAACAGAACAAGGGGGGACAGCCTGAAGCTGTGCCAGGGCAGGTCGAGGCTGGATGTGAGGAGGAAGTTGTTGTCAGAGAGAGTGATTGGCATTGGGATGGGCTGCCCAGGGAGGTGGTGGAGGCATCATCCCTGGAGGTGTTCAAGAAAAGATTGGATGAGGCACTTAGTGCCATGGTCTGGTTGCTTGGCCAGGGCTGGATGCTAGGTTGGGCTGGCTGAGCCTGGAGGTCTCTGCCAACCTGGTTGATTCTATGATTCTATGATTAAAGCCTCTTCAGAGGGATGTCATTGGAAAAAAGACTCCCCTAAGTGCCTGTGTTTTGCTCAGCAGAGGGATGGATGCAAAAGGAAGGGAGGTTATGATTTGTCAGAGCTGCTCTTACTGTCTGGCCTCCTTGGCTGGGGGCGATGAGGCTCAGCACTGCAGAGCATGGCAGGTCCCTCGCACGCTGCAGCTAAACAGGTCCCCAGCAGCGTGCTGAGGGGAGCCACCCAGCAAGGGGGGGTTGGAATTTATCATTTCCTCAATAGTAGCTGCCACACAGATCCTCATGGCTTTGCTTTTTGCATGTAAATACAGAGCAGAGACATCAGCACCTGCTGAAAGCAGAGGAGGAGGAGGCAGCAGGCAGCAAAGGAGCCTGCACGGCCATAAAGCTGCTGGCAATGGTGACTTGGAGGAGGAGGTGAACTGTGGTTTCTGACAGGGTGTCCTGGACATGCACAGAAGTCCTGTTGCTGAGGCCTTTCTCTCCAGGGCAAGGGAAAGGTGCAGACAGCAGGTAATGGACTGGCAGAGGTCTTCAGAAGAGGTGGTACCCTGCCTCGTTCCTCTGCTCAGGCAGAGGCTCTCCCAGCTGTGGCAAAACATGCTGAAAATGCAACTGGGGGTACCACAGGAGGGAGGGAGAGAGTGGGCATCCCAGCCTGGCTAGAGCCCACAGCCAGCAGTGGTGCTGCTCACAAACCAGCCCTGGCAGCCTGGGGCTTAGCACAGACCCAATTAACCTGCCTCAGCTGTGGCCAGGCTGCTGCTGCTGAGACTTGCTCTGAATCCTCACCATCCAGGAGCTGGTGAAGGTGTCAAGTCCTCTGCAACCAACCAAGTTCTGCCCAGCTGTCCAGAAGCTGTGGAAAATGAGCTAGATGAGGTCTAAAGGAGATCACTCTCCCCAGGATAGTGTGGTCTGGAGTGGGAAGCCAGGGCACTCAATAAGGAGATACAGCACCAGGAAAGGGAAAGGACAAGACTTAGAATCATTGAATCATAGAATCAGCCAGGTTGGAAGAGAGCTCCAAGCTCAGCCAGCCCAACCTAGCACCCAGCCCTGGCCAACCAACCAGACCATGGTACTAAGTGCCCCAGCCAGGCTTGGCTTCAACACCTCCAGCCACAGCCACTCCACCACCTCCCTGGGCAGCCCATTCCAGTGCCAATCATTGTCTCAGCCTCTCAATCACTCAGCCTCTCCTCACAGGGCTGTGCTCCAGGCCCCTCCCCAGCCTTGCTGCCCTGCTCTCAACACCTTCCAGCACCTCAACATCTCTCTGCAATTGAGAGGCCCAGAACTGGACACAGCACTCAAGGTGAGGCCTGAGCAGTGCTGAGCAGAGGGGCAGAAGAACCTCCCTTGTGCTGCTGCCCACACTGCTCCTGAGCCAGCCCAGGATGCCATTGGCTCTGCTGCCCACCTGGGCACTGCTGCCTCACCTTCAGCTCCTCTCTCCCAGCACCCCCCAGCTCCCTCTCTGCCTGGCTGCTCTCAGCCACTATTGCTGCTTGGGGTTGCTGTGGCCAAAGTGTAGAACCCTGCACTTGGCCTTATTCAGTCTCATCCCATTGGCCTCTGCCCACCCATGCAGCTTGTCCAGGTCCCTCTGCAGGGCTCTCCTGCACTCCAGCAGCTCCACAGCTGCTCCTAGCTTGGTGTCACCTGCAAACTCACTGCTGCTGGACTCAATCCCCTGGCCCAGATCATCAGTAAAGATATTGAACAGGACTGTGCCCAGCACTGCTCCCTGGGGCACACCACCACTGCCAGCTGGATGTGGCACCATTCACCACCACTCTCTGGGCCCAGCCTTCCAGCCAGGTCTTGACCCATATCAGAGTGAATCCATCCAAGCCACTTTTCCCAGAGATGGTTACAAAGCTGCAGGACTCTAACCCACCCTCCTCTTTCAAGCTTAAGGGTGACTATTTTCAGTCTGACTGCAAAGGAAACTGAGGCAGAAGGCAGGAGGGGGAGCTGAGCTGGCTCATTCCAACGTGCCTACCACCCCTGCCCACGTTGCACATGCTGATTTGTGTGTGCTTGTGTTCACCCTCCCAGGGAAATGCAAGAGCAGCTCATTAAACAGGGTGACAAACAACTTCTGTCGTTGCTGCTTGCTTTGTTTGTGCCTCCAAAATGTTTGCCTCTGCTACTTTGGGCTACACAGTCAGGCCCCATTGAGCACACGAATGGGCAAGCATTAGAGCTGTACAGCAGCACCTTGGATTTGCCATCTCTGCAACTCACTTAATTAAGGCATCTGTAGCCACAGAGCAGGAGATGCACATTTTTCTTTACAAAAGGGGAAGTTTCTGAAATCCATTGGATACACAGGGGGATAAAAATGTGCAAGGTTCCCCCATGCTGCTATGCCAATGCATCTTGGCCCTCTTCTCTAATACCCCCTGCTAGGCTGAGCAACAAATAAAGCTCCTTCCCAGGCGTTTCTGCTGATGTGCCTCAAAGCTCAGCTCCAACACCCTGCTAATCCCACCCAGCCTTCCCTCAGCCTTCTTAACACTGAGGCCTGATGGGCTGCAACTGCTGTTCAAAGACACAGGGACAAGCCAGCTGCTAGGGTTCTGCCCTCGGTGAGCTGAGGCAACACATCTGATAGATACCCCTGTAGGAAGAAGTGCCACAGGGCAGGCTTCAAATGCTTCCTGCAGACTGCAGCCTCAGGCTCAGCTAGAGAGGAGCCTAGGAAATGCAGGGCATGGCAATAACTCAGCTCCCAGCAGCAGTTTGGATGTGCCCAGCTCTGGCAGCTCCCCAAGGGTTTACCAGCTGGGGCTGTTATAGGGAGGGGTATAGCAGAACTTAGAAAAGAGAGGATGAGCCAGCACATGGCTTTGGCAGAGACCTTTGTCCACTCATCCAGCCTGTCAGAGACCCTCTGCTGGGCTCTCCTACCCTCCAACAGATTGACAACTGCTCCTAGCTTGGTGTCATCTGCAAACTTACTGATGATGGACATCTTACCTGGCTTTGGCAGAGCCCTTTGATTCCTGCCTGCCTCAGTTTCCCCAGCTCTTACACAGGCACAGCAACATCTCACCTGGCTTTGGCAGAGCCCTTTGCTTCCTGCCTGTCTCAGTTTCCCCAGCTCCTACACAGGCACAGCAACATCTCACCTGGCCTTGGCAGAGCCCTTTGATTCCTGCCTGTCTCAGGCACAGCAACATCTCACCTGGCTTTGGCAGAGCCCTTTGATTCCTGCCTGTCTCAGTTTCCCCAGCTCTTACACAGGGACAGCAACATGTCACCTGGCTTTGGCAGAGCCCTTTGCTTCCTGCCTGTCTCAGTTTCCCCAGCTCTTACACAGGGACAGCAACATCTCACCTGGCTTTGGCAGAGCCCTTTGCTTCCTGCCTGTCTCAGTTTCCCCAGCTCTTACACAGGGACAGCAACATCTCACCTGGCTTTGGCAGAGCCCTTTGATTCCTGCCTGCCTCAGTTTCCCCAGCTCCTACACAGGCACAACAACATCTCACCTGGCTTTGGCAGAGCCCTTTGATTCCTGCCTGCCTCAGTTTCCCCAGCTCCTACACAGGGACAGCAACATCTCACCTGGCTTTGGCAGAGCCCTTTGATTCCTGCCTGTCTCAGTTTCCCCAGCTCCTACACAGGCACAGCAACATCTCACCTGGCTTTGGCAGAGCCCTTTGATTCCTGCCTGTCTCAGTTTCCCCAGCTCTAAACAGGACCAATGACACCTCTCCCCTGATGGAGCCATGGGACTGTGGAGGAGGGGACCCCCTGTATATGAACTGCTGTGCCAGCAACCTGGAAAGGAGAGAAGTTAGAAAGCAGTTTGCAGCTGAGGTGCCTCAGCACTGTTGTACCTCTGTGTTTGAGAGCTGAAACCAGGGCTGCTTCCCATAGGTGAAGATCTCCCAGAGGATCACCCCGAAGCTCCAGACGTCACTCTCTGTTGTGAACTTCCTGTACATGATGCTCTCTGGAGGCATCCAGCGGATAGGCAGCATGGTGTGGCCTCCAACCTGGGGGAGGGCAAAGGCACGAGGAAATGTGAGTGATGAGAGCCCTGTTGAGAGGAGGTCAGCCCTGACATGATGTGGTTAAACTCAAGGCTTCCCTGGGAGCTGCATCAAAGCTGCTCAGAAACAGAAAGCAGAAGCTCTCTGAGCTGGCTGCTGCCTTCCTGACTGCCCAGGGGCTTGCCCACCCACCCCACCTGGTCAGCAGGATGGATGGGGAGTGATGTGTGTCAAGATAAACGATGGCCTCTGCTCCCAAAATGGGCTCCTAGTGACAAAGAGCCAAGAGCACACTCCAGCCCCACTGTCTGATGAACCAGAAGGTAAGAAACTGCATTCACCAAGCTACTGCTCTGAGTCTTGCAGACACTCAGTGCCCTGAGCGACCGAGGGAGCTGGGGATGGGTAGTGTGAGGAAGAGGAGGCTGAGGGGAAACCTCATTGCTGTCTACAGCTACCTAGAGGGACATTGTGGAGAGGCAGCCAGCAGTAGCTGGGCTCTTCTCACTGGTAATTGGAGACAGAAAAAGGGGAAATGGCCTCAAGCTGAGGCTGGGGCAGTTTAGATTGGACATTAGGAAAAGGAGAGTGGTCAGGAAGTGGAACGAGCTGCCCAGGGAGGTGGTGGAGTCAGCCAGCCTGGATGTGTTTAAGGGTGGTTTGGCTGTGGTGCTCAGGGCTATGGCTTAAGGCAAATTTTGTAGAGTAGGGCTCTAGGTTTGTCCTGAGGGGTTTTGCCAAGCTGGATGTTTCTGTGATTCAAGCACCCACCAGAAGCTCAGTGTGAGATTTGTTTCCCTTCCACGAGGTTTTCTAACAGCCACACACAGGCACCTGCACATCATCAGACTGCAGGAGAGATTTTGTGCTGCTGGCCTCATCAGAGTGCCTTGAGTATGTGAATGACTGCAGGACCACACTGCAAAGAGACCTCGTAAAGAACAGGCTCCTGCAGTCAGGGATATCATAGAATCATCCAGGTTGGAAGAGAGCTCCAAGCTCATCCAGCCCAACCTAGCACCCAGCCCTGCCCAACCAACCAGACCATGGCACTAAGTGCCCCAGCCAGGCTTGGCTTCAACACCTCCAGGCACAGAGACTCCACCACCTCCCTGGGCAGCCCATTCCAATGCCAATCACTCTCTCTGACAACAACTTCCTAACAACATCCAGCCTAGACCTGCCCTGGCACAGCTTCAGGCTGTGTCCCCTTCTTCTGTTGCTGGCTGCCTGGCAGAAGAGCCCAACCCCACCTGGCTACAACCTCCCTGCAGGCAGCTGCAGGCAGCAAGGAGCTCTGCCCTGAGCCTCCTCTGCTGCAGGCTGCACACCCCCAGCTCCCTCAGCCTCTCCTCACAGGGCTCTGCTCCAGGCCTTTCACCAGCTTCATTGCCCTTCTCTGGACACCTTCCAGCACCTCAACATCTCTCTGGAATTGAGTGGCCCAGAACTAGACACAGCACTCAAGGTGTGGCTTGAGCAGTGCTGAGCACAGGGGCAGAACCTCCCTTGTCCTGCTGCCCACACTGCTCCTGAGCCAGCCCAGGATGCTGTTGGCTCTCCAGCAGCCTGCTGGCCACACTTCTGATGCAGCCCAGGCAGAATTTACCTTCAGATTACTAGAGATTTCTGCACAAGTGTTTCTGAGGAAGAGAAGGCTTTCTCTCTGCTGTCCTGCATAAGAAGCCCCATCTGTGGGGCAGCAGCTGATTGCTAAAGCACATCAGTGCTGGATGCTGTGTGACTGCAAGTCCCCAGCACTCATTTCTGTCTGAGCTTTTGGTGGCGATGAGAAAGAGCTCTCCTGTGGTGCTGCCTGTCTTATTACAGGCACCAAAAGCTAGCTTTGTAGCAGTGCAGCTGACTCAGACAGGCTGAAATCTCTCTGGTCCTGGGAAGGATCAGGGCAGGAGGTAGCTGGTATCTAAGTTTCCAGACGGTGTGTGGCTATTCAAGGTAATGAGATTGTTGCGCTGGCTTGGATGGGAAAAGCTTCTTGTACAACAGAAACTCTCCTCCCAGCTGCCAGTTTTCCCAAGCTGCCACAGATCTCTTTGCCTGCTCAAAGCAGAACTAGTGTGGGGAAGGGTCAGCACACAGACACTGCCTGGAAGCTGGAGGGGCAGTGCTGGAACAGGGAGTGAAAGGGATGCGCTGCTGCCAGGCTTTCCACACGGAGGCTGCCAGTCAGACTTCTCTGGGGCTGACAGAAGTTGGACAAATCCTATGAGGAGAGGTTGAGGGAGCTGGGCCTGTTTAGCCTGGAGAAGAGGAGGCTCAGGGGTGATCTTATTACTGTCTACAACTACCTGAAGGGGCATTGTAGCCAGGTGGGGGGTGGCCTCTTCTCCCAGGCAACCAGCAATAGAACAAGGGGACACAGTCTCAAGTTGTGCCAGGGTAGGTATAGGCTGGATATTAGGAAGAAGTTCTTCACAGAGAGTGATTGGCATTGGAATGGGCTGCCCAGGGAGGTGGTGGAGTCACCATCCCTGGGGGTCTTCAAGAAAAGACTGGATGAGGCACTTAGTGCCATGGTCTGGTTGATTGGATAGGGCTGGGTGCTAGGTTGGACTGGATGAGCTTGGAGGACTCTTCCAACCTGGCTGATTCTATGATTCTATGAGTCTAAGACTTGGGCTTGCAGTTCTGTACTCAGAGGCCTGCAGGCCAGCCCTTGCTCTAGCTCTGAAACAGCCCCTCCCTCAAAAGAAAGAGAAGCAGTTTTGCAAGCCTTGGGAGCATCTTCCTCTCCTGAGCACAGAGGCGCTGGGAGCTGTGATGCGAGGAGATAAAAGGCTCACTGCAGCTCCGCACCTCCTATTCAGAGCTGGCTGGGCTGTTCTCAGCTTGCTGCTTTGAGCTCCCAAGGATGTTCTCCCCTGATGGAAATGGAAATATGCTTTCCTTTGTTCCTCTGAAAACCTGGCCCCAGTTTTAGCTTTCCCCTGCATTCCCAGCAAAGGAGCTCCGAGGAGCTGTTATCAGCGCAAGAGGACACACAGCCAACTTGACTGCTGCAAAAGCTGCTCTGTGCTAATGCTTATTTTCTTCCCCTTGTAAGCAGCACTGACTCTTCAGTTTTCCAGCAAGCTGGAAATGATTACCTATTGCCAAGCTCTCCACATTGGTAATATCCTGAGTCTTGCAGAATCATTTGAGATGAAGAAGTCGTGCAAGGTCCTGATGACAGCCAACAACTCAGAATCACAGACACAGCCAGGATGGCAAAGCCCCTCAGGAGCACCAAGAACAACCTAGAACCCTGCTCTGCAAGAGTCACCTCAAACCATAGCCCTGAGCACCACAGCCAGACCACCCTGAAACACATCCAGGGTCAACCACCTCCCTTCTGGAACAGGTCTTAGAGCAGGGCAGGAGCCATGAAGCAGCTCTTCAGCTTACACAAAGGTTATTGCAGCAGTATTGCTTAAATGGGAGGGCCTCAATTTACCCTCCTTGAGGATCTGGCCCTGAAAGCCAAACAGAGAAGCCAGTAGTCCCAGCTCAGTACTGATAAGCTAAAGTCAAGCTCTTTGGTCTCCTCAAGACACATCCTGGTGAAGAACTGCCAGCAAAGTGACCTCTACAGTCAGCTGTTGTCCCAAGGCTGTGACACACACAGCTTAGCTCACATGGTGGAGCCCAGAGACTGCCCAAGCATTCCTCTCTGCCACATGAGATATGAAGGTCAACAAGACCAAGTGCAAGGTCCAGGCAATGCCAAGCACCAATATAGGCTGGGCAGTGACTGGCTTGAGAGCAGCCCTGAGGTGAGGGACTTGGGGCTGCTGGTGGCTCAGAAGCTCAGCATGAGCCAGCAGTGTGCTCTGGCAGCCCAGCGAGCAGCCAGAGCCTGGTGTGGCCAGCAGAGTGAGGGAGGTGATCCTCCCCTTTCAGTATCTTAAAGGGAGCTACAAGAAAGCTGGGGAGGGACTTTTTAGGCTGTCAGGGAGTGATAGGACTTGGGGGGGGGATGGAACAAAGCTGGAAATGGGGAGATTCGGACTGGATGTTAGGAAGAAATTCTTCAGCAGGAGGGTGCTGAGAACCTGAAAGAAGTTGCCCAGGGAGGTGGTGGAAGCCTCATCCCTGGAGGTGTTTAAGGCCAGGCTGGATGAGGCTCTGGCCAGCCTGATTTAGTATGAGGTGTCCCTGCCCATGGCAGGGAGGGGAGGGTGGAACTAGATGATCCTTGTGGTCCCTTCCACCCGTGACTGATTCTGTGCTTCTATATATCCTTTACTAAAACTCAATCCAGTAATAATTAATAATCAAATTAATTTTGGGGTGGGAGAAAACCCCAACCAGCAAGCAAGGTTCAGCAATGCCTGGATCCCAAATTATGGCTCAGCCATGCTCCCAGGTATTCTTTGCAGAGGTGGCCTTTGCATCTCTCAAAAAGAGTGGCACACTTCTAAGAGCAGACCTTTGCTTGCACTTCTTAGGTGGCTAAAAGCAGAACAGGCATCAATTAAACTGTGCCATAAACCCACCCCAATGCCCAGCCTGCTATTACACCTTAATGCATTGCCTTTGACTGGCCCTTCCTGCTCCCCTCACAAGCTGATTAGGATTAAAACTCCCATTTCACAGCTGAAGAAACAGCTGCAGGAAGGCAGGGAAAGGCCTTGCTCTGAAGCTGTGCAGCAAGTGAACACACGAGTCGAGTCCTGCTGCTCTGCAGTCAGCCATGCCCTGTTATTTGCTGAGGCAGCAGAACCATTTAGAGCTCAGCACGGAGGGACTGTGCTGCTGCTGCTGCCACAGGAAGCAGAGTGTGTCCAGGGTGACAGAAACCCTTTGAGTCATAGGATCATAGAATCAGCCAGGTTGGAAGAGAGCTCCAAGCTCAGCCAGCCCAACCTAGCACCCAGCCCTGCCCAACCAACCAGACCATGGCACTAAGTGCCCCAGCCAGGCTTGGCTTCAACACCTCCAGCCACAGCCACTCCACCACCTCCCTGGGCAGCCCATTCCAATGCCAATCACTCTCTCTGACAACAACTTCCTAACAACATCCAGCCTAGACCTGCCCTGGCACAGCTTGAGGCTGTGTCCCCTTGTTCTGTTGCTGGGTGCCTGGCAGCAGAGTCCAACCCCACCTGGCTACAACCTGCCTTCAGGTAACTGCAGACAACAATGAGGTCCCCCCTGAGCCTCCTCTTCTCCAGGCTAAACAACCCCAGCTCTGGATGGTCTTGGAGGGCTCTTCCAGCCTGGTTGATTCTGTGACTCTAAGTGGGGACTTGCTTTAAAACAACTAAAGCTTCCTCTGGCCCTCTCTGTCAATCCTATGATGCTGCCAAGCTTGTTCTTTCTCCTTGTTATTGCAGTGCTTCACAGACCTGCAGACTGGCCTCTTCAGTCCATTGCCATGGCTGTCTGGGTTTCCTTGACATTTTTAGCTCTCTGACTTCCTCTCCCCAGACCAACTGCCCACGCCCACACTGACCTGAATTCCCACTGCTTTGCTCTTTCAGTTTGCAGTGCTGTCCTGGTAATAAAGAGAGCAATCAGTGCATATCCTCTGAGCAGCCAAAGCCTCCTTCTGCTGCTCAGGCTTCAAGATTGCAGCATCACCTGCTCACTGCCAGCCTCTCGTAATGGATGCTCCCAAGTGCATGACTTAGCTCACAGCCACATGCTTCTGAGCTGCTCCAGGGTACCTGGCCTCTGCTCTCGACTCTCATTACACATCCAAGCCCCTAGACTTGCAAGCTAACCAGCCACTCCCTTTGAGCAGCTTCTTGCTGTATGAGCTGTGAACCTGAGGGAGCTGGGGGAGGTTCATGGAAGGCCAGCATTAATGGCCATTAGGGAGAGAGATAATTACTTAATGCTGCTACAGCACTCTGACGATGTAAAGCTCTATAAGTGCTATGTACAAGTAGTTTTATAAGGCTTGAGGTCTGTCTGCTGGTGTCTGGGGAGAAGGTTCTCCTTGTCCCAGCTTTCCAAATGACATCCAGCTGATTAGGGAAGGAAGAGATGAGCTGCTTTCCCCAGTGGGTTCGACAGCACAGCAGCAGGTAGTGGAGCTGCAGTGTGCAGTGAAGTCTGTGCAATGTATTTGCAGTTTGGGCCACAAAGATACCAGAGCAAGGCTTAAAAAAAAACCCTTATGAGGTCTTTGTATGGATGGGAACCCAGACACTAGCATGGCCTGGTTTGGGTTGTATCTCAAAGGGGAGCTACTGAGGTCTCTTCCAACCTGGATGATTCTATGATGCTATGATCCACGAAGCAACCTTCAGCTGTGAGCATGGAAGGCCACTCCAAGGTCTCCTCCAAGCCTTCTCTTCTCCAGGCTGCACAGCCCCAACTCTCTCAGCCTGTGCTCACAGCAGAGCTGCTGCAGCTCTCTCAGCATCTTGGTGGCCTCCTCTGGACTGGTTCCAACACTTCCATGTCCTGCTTGTGTTGGGAGGTGCAGAACTGCACACAGATCTATCACAGAATCAACAAGATTGGAAGAGATTTCCAAGCTCATCCAGTCCAACCCAGCATCCAGCCCTAGCCAAGAAGATCTTAGCTAAGACAGAATTTGGTCTCTGGCATACTCTAAGCCTCTGTTTTATTCTGCCTTTTGTTTCCTTCACGACTTTGAAATGATATAAAAAGTAATAAATAATCAGTTTTGTTTTCCTTGGTTCCCTGACAGCTTTCTTCCTGCCCCTGGCATACTTCAGGGAGGCTCAGCTGCTGCTCCTGCCTTGGGAGAAGGCAGAAGAGCCACTGTAGGTGTCTCCACATGGGGCAGCATTATGTGAAGGTCACTTTCATGTGCAGGAAGCTGAGCCATTGGAGCTTGCACAGAATCCCCCAGCAGTGGAGGACACCTCGGCACCATTTCTCTCCAGGAAAAAAACCCCACTGCCCACTCAATCCACTGCCCTAGTGATAAGATCCATATCCCCTGGTTGCTCTCTCTGTTCCTGCTGCTGTAGCTGGAGAGGAGCTGAGATCTGCTTTAATTGTAGCCCTGGCTGTCATCCCAGGCTGGGACACAGCAGAACATACTGTACTTTAGACCTCGGCTCCAGGAGCTGGATGATCCCTGGAAGGTCCTCAGCTCTGAACCTTCCCCCAGCAGCCAGATGTATGTCCCTAGCAGGACACACTGATCCCTGCTGTGGGCAGGATGTGGTGGTCAGCAGTTCTGGACAGCCTCGTGTGAATAAGAGCCACAGGTGGCTGGGTCACTGCAGAGAACACAAGGGCAAAAGAAATAAGCCACGCAAGCAAGAGGCAGGAAAAGCTTCTCTGTTTGGCTAAGCTGAGCTCCTGGAGGAAAACAAACAGCAAACAGAGCTGCTGGAGGTCACACCTCTGTGAGGCTGTATGGCAGCTCAGGCTGAGGCATGAGAAAGTGGCTCCTCAGGTGCAAGGCAAGGGCAGTGCTTGCTCCTAGCTCCTTCCTCGCCTCCACTTCTGGGTCCAGCAGCACTGAGACCTTTCCCTGTCAGCTGTGCCCATGTTTTGCCTGTGTGAGCACTGACAGCTTCCTGGGCAAAGCAGAGGGATTAGCTTTGATATGTCAGAGGGAGCTCAGCTTTGCTGAGTATTAGCTGTCCTGCACCTCAGAGTTGTCACTGATACCTTACTCAGGCTCTTAGGTGCTCAAAAGCTGTCCTGCACCTCAGAGTTGTCACTGATACCTTACTCAGGCTCTTAGGTGCTCAAAAGCTGTCCTGCACCTCAGAGTTTTCACTGCCACCTTACTCAGGCTCTTAGGTACTCAAAAGCTGTCCTGCACCTCAGGGTTTTCACTGCCACCTTACTCAGGCTCTTAGGTACCCAGAAGCTGTCCTGCACCTCAGAGTTTTCACTGATACCTTACTCAGGCTCTTAGGTGCTCAAAAGCTGTCCTGCACCTCAGAGTTTTCACTGCCACCTTACTCAGGCTCTTAGGTACCCAGAGTCTGTCCTGCACCTCAGGGTTTTCACTGCCACCTTACTCAGGCTCTTAGGTACCCAGAAGCTGTCCTGCACCTCAGAGTTTTCACTGATACCTTACTCAGGCTCTTAGGTACCCAGAGTCTGTCCTGCACCTCAGAGTTTTCACTGCCACCTTACGCAGGCTCTTAGGTACCCAGAAGCTGTCCTGCACCTCAGAGTTTTCACTGCCACCTTACTCAGGCTCTTAGGTACCCAGAGTCTGTCCTGCACCTCAGAGTTTTCACTGCCACCTTAGGCTCTTAAGTACCCAAACTGTTTCCAGCCAGCTGCCTCTGCTAGCTCAGTTTAACTGCAAGTTGTGAGTGGATGCAATTCCCAAGTATTTTATCTGCAATTTCTGTTCAGCTCAGGCAGGAAGAAAGGGTCCAGCTCTAGCTGAGGCTGCACCATTGCCACTATTCCTCTAGCCTCAGAAAAGCCCCCAAGGTGCCCTCCTGACCACCTGGCACCGTGCACCCTGGCCGTGCCAGCCCCCAGGCTGAGCACCTTCCAAGTGATCCCAAAAAGCATCACTGCAAACTCTCTGTGCAGCCCTCTCCTGGCAGTCAGCTGTTGAGCTTTAGCTGTCACTGCTGTCACAGCCAGTGCTGAACTTGAGCTTAAACCCAGCAAACACCACAAAGCTTCCCCCAAACATTTCAATTTACCTGACTTTTATGTCCCCTCCAGGCAGCGCTCCGGATGTGTGTGCTCCACTTTCTGCACAGCGGCAGAGCTGATCCTCTCCTAATCCTCACTCCCTGCACCAACCAGCTCCCTCCCTTTGCAAGCCCTGGCAGTGCCACAGCGTGGGGCTTGCTGCTCGCTCCCCTGCATGCCGCTGGCTGAAGGCACATCACAGCGACTTTGCAAGGCATCACAAAGGACTTTTGGAGGTTTACAGAATACACAAAGCCACCTGCAGCTGTTGCTTCTACTTGCATGCAGCTGGCACAGAGCTGCCCAGCCTTGCCCGCAGCAGAGGGTAGCACAGAATCAGGCAGGGTTGGAAGGGACCACAAGGAGCAGCCAGTTCCAACCCCCCTGCCATGCCCAGGGACACCCTACCCTACAGCAGGCTGCACACAGCCTCAGCCAGCCTGGCCTCAAACACCTCCAGCCATGGGGCCTCAACCACCTCCCTGGGCAACCCATTCCAGCCTCTCACCACCCTCCTGCTCCACAACTTCCTCCTCACCTCCAGCCTGACTCTCCCCACCTGCAGCTTTGCTCCATTCCCCCCAGTTCTGTTTCTACCTGATAGCCTCAAAAGTCCCTCCCCAGCTTTTTTGGAGTCCCCTTCAGATCCTGGAAGGCCACAAGAAGGTCACCTGGGAGCCTCCTCTGCTCCAGCCTGCACAGCCCCAACTCTTTCAGTCTGTGCTCCCAGCAGAGCTGCTGCAGCCCTCTCAGCATCCTCCTGGCCCTGCTCTGGACACACTCCAGCATCTCCACATCCCTCTTGGAATAGGGGCTCCAGAGCTGGATGCAGTACTTGGGTACTGCATCAGGAGATGCGGCTCACCTGCTGCCAGAGGGAAGAGAGAGCTGGACTTACCCAGAAGGAGAGAGAGCTGGACTTACCCAGTGAGAACATGAGGCAAGGAACCAAACATCCCTGTTGTGAGGTGATGTAAAGAGCCAGATGGACTTGCTCAGGAGCAGAAAAGCCTGCCCAGGCAGGGTTAATGAGGAAGCGAGAAGGGGGTGAGACCTTCCTGCTGTCAGTAGGACTGCTTGGCAAGGGCCCGTTTGTTCCCCCCCCAGATGCACATACTGTCTTTAAACACGAGTCTAAAACTAAAGCCTGCCGCTGACATTGTTTTTCCTTGCTTCAGTTACCAAACTTAGCTGCTCTATGCCCTGGAATCCTGCATCAAGCTGAATCAAGTGGGGTCATTCGCAGGCAGGGACAGTAGCCTCTCCCCACCCACCCCCCCCTTCCCCTCACCTCTGCTCCACTGACTGGTTTAATCCCACGCTTTTCAGCATTCCTAATGAGCCATTAACAAGCTGCCAATTACTTATGCAAATGAGGGGGGGAGAGGGGGAGGAGGGCAGACGTGGAAGGGTGGCTGTAGCTGAAAGGTAAATTCTGCCACCTCCAAAGGGCCTGCGATAAATCACTGCTGCTCTCAGATCTGCCTGCACCCCAAGAGTCCTCTCAGTTAGATGAGCTGCCAGCTAAAAATGCCAGAGGTAATGCAGAGGATGCTCGAGCACAGGGAAACAGAGGAGTAATCGCCCATCCATTTTTAATTGTGTTTGCCAACAACCGATGTGGTGTGCTCCTCAGCACGGCTCACCCCCTCCCCTCCCCTCCCCACACCTCAAAGCAGCAGCACCCACTGGTAGGAAAGGGCTGCAGAGGGACGAGAGGCAGCTTCTCGTTTGCCTACCAGTTAAGTGCTCCAAAAGCCAGCACGAAGCCCGTGAGGAATTCCAGCCTCCCTTCCTTAGCTGGGGAGATGTGGGAGCAGTGCAGCTGCGGGTCTGCAAAGCACCTGGGAAAGAGGTCAGGGAGGCACCAACAGGCGCTCAGCCTCTGTCCTAACAGTTGCCACTGAAGCCTTCTCAGGTGCAAGAGACCTGCCCAGCCTCCCGATCCTCTAGCTCACCTCCTGAAAGCTTCTTGTGGCCCAGAGTGGCAAGAACCCCGACTGGTAGCACTGAGGGATTCGCAGGTTCACAGGCTCACAGATGTCAGGGGTGGAAGGGACCCAAAGAGATCATCCAGTCCAAGCCCTCTGCCACAGCAGGACCATACAATCCAGCTCAGGGCACACAGGAACACAGCCACACAGGCCTTGAGAGGCTCCAGAGAAGGAGACTCCACAGCCTCTCTGGGCAGCCTGTGCCAGGGCTCTGGGACCCTTCCAGCCAAGAAGTTGCCCCTTGTGTTGAGCTGGAACCTGCTGTGCTGCAGCTTCCATCCATTGCTGCTTGTCCTATCCCAGGGAGCAGTGAGCAGAGCCTGTCCCCCCCTCCTGACCCCCCAGCCCTCTGATAGTTATAAACACTGATTAAATCCCCTCTCAGTCTTCTCCAGACTAAAAAGCCCCAGGTCCTTCCCAGGAGTCCCACTGCTTGGCTGTGGCTTGGCACTGGGTGGTTCTGCAGAGATGCATGCAGCTGGTGGCCTCTGTGGTCTTCTGCAATGCAGACACAACACTGGCACCACACCTGTCCAAAAGCTACCAACTAAGCCACCTTTCTCCTGGTCACTGCTCAGATAACAGCAGATGGTGGGAAAGGCCACTTAAAATCACAGAATCAACCAGGTTGGAGGAGAGCTCCAAGCTCATTCAGCCCAACCTAGCACCCAGCCCTGGCAAACCAACCAGACCATGGCACTAAGTGCCCCAGCCAGGCTTGGCTGCAACACCTCCAGCCACAGCCACTCCACCACCTCCCTGGGCAGCCCATTCCAATGCCAATCACTCTCTCTGACAACAACTTCCTAACAACACCCAGCCTAGACCTGCCCTGGCACAGCTTGAGGCTGTGTCCCCTTCTTCTGTTGCTGGGTGCCTGGCAGCAGAGCCCAACCCCACCTGGCTACAGCCTCCCTGCAGGCAGCTGCAGACAGCAATGAGCTCTGCCCTGAGCCTCCTCTTCTGCAGGCTGCACACCCCCAGCTCCCTCAGCCTCTCCTCATAGGGTTTGTGTTCCAGGTCCCGCACCAGCTTCATTGCCCTTCTCTGGACACCTTCCAGCACCTCAACATCTCTCTGCAATGGAGGAGCCCAGAACTGGACACAGCACTCAAGGTGTGGCCTGAGCAGTGCTGAGCACAAGTGAAGACACACTCAAACTACAGCCATCAGCTAGCTTGTCAGGCACCATTGTGGCTTTACCAATACATTGCCACCACCCTGGAGCCCCTTGCTCCACCACCTCTCTCACCAGAGCCTGTTTTAAGCCGGGTCTGCTCAGAGCTGTGCAATACCCACCAAACAGCACAGCTGTCAGCTACTTCCAGCTTCAAAGGGGATCTGCAGCCTGCAAAGACTGCAAATACCAACAGAAATTGCCCATGACTGATCTGCATTATCATTTTGCAGTGAGCTGGTAATGCTACAAGAAGTGTTTAATAGCTCAAAAGCTAATCAGATAGAGGCTAAGTTAAACCACCGTGATGCAAAAATCACCTCCATCAGGATTCTGCTCTTCTGGCAATGAAAGGGGATGAAAATCAGCTCAGTTTCTGGCTTTGGGAAGGAGGAATAAGATCTGCCCAGAAATTCTTAACCTGGTGATAGGAAAGCAAAGTCTCCAAATGGCCTGAGACATGCAGCTTAGGATGCAGGAGCAACAAAGCCCTTGCATGTGTGATCTGTTCTAGGCTAAAACGCTTTCAGATTGCTATCTCCTAATCTCCCCTTTCCATCCTCCTTCTCTCTCAGTCCTGACAGTGCCTCCCCTCTGGGTACCCAGTAATGCTCTCTCTCTGTCTGCAGCCAGAGCCATTCCTGACTGACGACTGCACATGATTTAGATAAGGCTCCATTACTTAACTTCTGCTTGCTGGCTAATCAGTTCAACTGCCTCGGCATTAATCATCATAATATTCAAAATTCATTAGGCTAGATTGTTTGGAAATCTATTTCTTGTTAATGTCAGGTTCAATGAGCAGAGGCCTGGCAGCACACAGACAGATTTAATACACCAGAGGGTAGGGGAACTCCCTGCAGGAGCAGTCCCCCTCTTTACCTGCAGCTGGACCACGATCTGCCTGCTCTGTCATTTGGGAGGCTCATCAAGCAGCAGTGAAACGCCCTGGGCATGCTGCCTGGGGGTGAGCAAGGGGCATGCTGCCTGGGGGTGAGCAAGGGGCATCTATAGCAATGGATGGCTGAGGGGGGGGAGTTTGTAAGGGGGAAGATTAGATGCTGAGATCTGCATCCCCACATCTTTCCTATCTAAAAGCTGGGCAGGCAACCCAGGGGCTTTCAGGGAGGTGGTGGAAGCTCCATCCCTAGGGGTGTTTAAAGCCAGGCTGGATGGTGTGATGGTTTTGAGAGAGACTCTGTTATCTGTATTTATGTTCTTCTCATCTATCTCAGCAAGCCTATGAGTGAAGTAGACATCACCACTGTTTCCTTTTCACAGCCTATCATCTAATTCTTCTCACCAAAACATTCCAGCTAGCTTCAAACTAGCACAGATGGGGATCTGAGCAAGCTGATCATAGAATGGATTAGGTTGGAAGGGACCTTAAGGATCAGCCAGTCCCAACCCCCTGCCACAGGCAGGGACACCTCCCATTAGAACAAGTTGCTCAAGGCCTCATCCAATCTGGTCCTGAGCACCTCCAGGGAGGTTGTGGAGCACAGAAGCACAGAATGGGATCTTTGATCCCATTCTGTGCTTCTGTGCTCCACAACCTCCCTGGGCAACCTGTTTTTGTAGGTATTCACAGAGTCATGGAACGGTTTAGGTTGGAAGGGACCTCAAGGACCCTCCAGTTCCAACCCCTTGCCACAGGCAGGGACACCTCCCACTAGGACAGGTCACTCAAGGCCTCATCCAACCTAGTGTGACCTAGTGTGAGGTGTCCTTGCCCGTGGCAGCAGGGTTGGAACTGGATGATCCTTGAGGTCCCTTCCAGTCCTGACGCTTCTATGTGCAGCTGCGGTAAGGAGGTACCAAAAATTCATCCAAAGCACTTTTAACACAGAAAAGTGTTCCTGAAAACTTAAGGGGACTTCAGATTAAAGGGTGGGCTCTTAGTGCTTTAGCAAGATGAGAAACTCAACAGCAGTAAAATAGTTGGATTGTTACAGCAAGAAAGGAGTTGGATGATTCCTTCCAGCCGGTTCCCTGCAGGCCAATGGAGGATGGTTCCCAGTGGTGCTCTTCCTAATGGTTTATTTGGCCTGCTTAAGCATTTTGGGTGATGTTGCTTCCCTTCAGGTGCAAGTTCTCACCACCCCCCCAAGCTGAACAGTGGTTTCTCAGCAGGGGAACATCACAGAAAGAGAGAACAGCTTCAGAAGGTGCACAGGCTTCCTCTCCTAAGGAAGGCAGCGCAGGCACAGATGGCATCTCAGACAAACACGCTGCGAGTTGTGCTGGAATGAAGAGCTCCTCACCGGAGGCTGCAGTGTCACACCTACTAATGATGTGATTAAACTCATCAGTGTCAGTGGGAAAGCTGTGCCACTGCTGAATGGGGAGCTGCATTTCACAGCAGAGGCAACCCTCCACCTGCCCACCAGGAGTTAGGCCAAGGCAGAGACACAACGAATCTGTGATGCCAAAGGCTGGGCTGTCCTGAGAGCTAAAAATAAGGGAGGTTGCCTTCTGCATGCCCTCCCTGAGCCTACCTGAAGCATCCCTGTCAAAAGATGGTGTGGCACATAAAGGAGAGGCTGTAGATCATTGAATCAGGCAGATTGGAAGAGAGCTCCAAGCTCAGCCAGCCCAACCTAGCACCCAGCCCTGGCCAACCAACCAGACCATGGCACTAAGTGCCCCAGCCAGGCTTGGCTTCAACACCTCCAGCCACAGCCACTCCACCACCTCCCTGGGCAGCCCATTCCAATGCCAATCACTCTCTCTGACAACAACTTCCTAACAACATCCAGCCTAGACCTGCCCTGGCACAACTTGAGACTCTGTCCCCTTCTTCTGGTGCTGGCTGCCTGGCAGCAGAGCCCAACCCCACCTGGCTACAGCCTCCCTGCAGGCAGCTGCAGGCAGCAATGAGCTCTGCCCTGAGCCTCCTCTGCTGCAGGCTGCACACCCCCAGCTCCCTCAGCCTCTCTTCATAGGGTTTGTGTTCCAGGTCCCACACCAGCTTCATTGACCTTCTCTGGGCACCTTCCAGCATCTCAACATCTCTCTGCAATGGAGGAGCCCAGAACTGGACACAGCACTCAAGGGGTGGCCTGAGCAGTGCTGAGCACATGGGCACAAGAACCTCCCTGGTCCTGCTGCCCACACTGCTCCTGAGCCAGCCCAGGATGCCATTGGCTCTGCTGCCCACCTGGGCACTGCTGCCTCACCTTCAGCTCCTCTCTCCCAGCACCCCCAGCTCCCTCTCTGCCTGGCTGCTCTCAGCCACTCAGTCCCCAGCCTGTAGTGCTGCTTGGGCTTGTTGTGGCCAAAGTGCAGAACCCTGCCCTTGGCCTTGTTCAGTCTCATCCCATTGGCCTCTGCCCACCCATCCAGCCTGTCAGGGTCCCTTTGCAGGGCTCTCCTACCTTCCAACAGCTCCACAGCTGCTCCTAGCTGGGTATCACCTGCAAACCTACTGATGCTGGACTCAATCCCCTGCTCCAGATCATCAATAAAGATACTGAACAGGACTGGGCCCAGCACTGATCCCACCAGTGACAGCTGCCAACTGCTGAGACAGCCAAAGAGGGACAGGCAGAGAAGAGACTGCACCCACCTGAGCCCTGCTGCAGCAGTGCTGGGGAGGCGCAGAACCAAAACTAGCACTAGCCCAAAGGGTGGCACATGCAGAAGGGGAGGCTGCAGGTTCAGCTGGAAGCAAGCTGAGTTTGAAAATGAGAAGGAATGGAGCACTGGATCCTCTCCTGCACTGTTTTTCCACCTGAGGCTTTCTGTGCTTTGAAGTTTCCCCCCTTTCTGATCCCGTTTCCTAGGTGCCCTCGAGTGGGACTGAGCTGCTGAGGTTTGGCACCCTTGTGTTGAACCTCTCCCTCCCTGCTTTATGTAGCCATCAGTGCAAATAAATAAGGAAACCCACAAACACAGGAACCTGGTACCCAGCTGCCATTCGAGCCCTCAAGCACTAAGTGGCCTCGCAGATATGACTGGTGGCCTTCTGCTCCCCTTCCTGTACCAGCCACACGCTCCAGCCCAGCGAGCCCCGCTGGGACCAGCTCACAAACCCAGCACCCGGCAGCATGCAGCTGACTGGGTTTGCCATGATGTAGAGCTGCTCCTTGAAGGTCAGCTCTGAACTGGGCAAGCTTTCCTCCAGGAGTCTCTAGCCTCCATTAGGGTTAGCCACAAGAGGAAGGATGGAAGGAGAAAGGGAGCCTAAAGAAACCGCTAATGTTCTGCAGTGTCTGGTAGGATGAATGACCCCTGCAAGACATATGCTGAGCAGACAGGACAGCCCTCAATTATGTCATGGCTGGAGCATTTACTTCAAGGAGAAACGTGACTACAAATGATGGGCTTAAAGCCTTGGCTGGTTTTGCAGCCCCTGGCTGAGCTGCTCTGGCCCAGGAGGGTTAGGTGTGTGCATGCAGCGTGCACAGGCAGTGACACACGTCTCTGCCTAGGAAACAGCCTCGCAGCCCGGGGAGCAGGGCTGCAAAAAGCCCTGTTCAGTTTCACTCTGCCCTCTTCCCTTCACCAGAGAGTGCCCCAAAGCATTCACTAAGGTGCTGACAGCTGCCAGTCCATAGCTCCCAGCGGGCAGCTCACAGCCTGCCTCAGGAAATCAAGCGAGTCCTGCCTACGGGATGGGAACTTCCTGCGTGCCACACTGACTGTGCCCAGCCCCAGCCTGCACAGTCACACACACAGCCAGGCTGGCAAAGCCCCTCAGGAGCACCGAGTCCAACCTAGAACCCTGTTCTGCAAGACTCGCCTTAAACCGTAGCTCTAAGCACCACAGCCAAACCACCCTGAAACACAGCCAGGCTGGGTGAGTCCACCACCTCCCTGGGCAGCTCAGTCCAGTCTCTGACCACTCCATGAAAAACTTTTTCCCAATACAATCACAGAATCAAGCAGGTTGGAAGAGAGCTCCAAGCTCAGCCAGCCCAACCTAGCACCCAGCCCTGCCCAACCAACCAGACCATGGCACTAAGTGCCCCAGCCAGGCTTGGCTGCAACACCTCCAGCCACAGCCACTCCACCACCTCCCTGGGCAGCCCATTCCAGTGCCAATCACTCTCTCTGCCAACAACTTCCTAACAACATCCAGCCTAGACCTGCCCTGGCACAGCTTGAGGCTGTGTCCCATTCTTCTGGTGCTGGCTGCCTGGCAGCAGAGCCCAACCCCACCTGGCTACAGCCTCCCTGCAGGCAGCTGCAGACAGCAATGAGCTCTGCCCTGAGCCTCCTCTGCTGCAGGCTGCACCCCCCCCAGCTCCCTCAGCCTCTCCTCACAGGGCTGTGCTCCAGGCCCCTCCCCAGCCTTGCTGCCCTTCTCTCAACACCTTCCAGCACCTCAGCATCTCTCTTGAATTGAGGAGCCCAGAACTGGACACAGCACTGCAGGGGTGGCCTGAGCAGTGCTGAGCACAGGGGCAGAAGAACCTCCCTTGTCCTGCTGCCCACACTGCTCCTGAGCCAGCCCAGGATGCCATTGGCTCTGCTGCCCACCTGGGCACTGCTGCCTCCTCTTCAGCTCCTCTCTCCCAGCACCCCCAGCTCCCTCTCTGCCTGGCTGCTCTCAGCCACTCTGTCCCCAGCCTGCAGTGCTGCTTGGGGTTACTGTAGCCAAAGTGCAGACCCCTGCACCCCAGTACCTTGCTGCACTGTCCCCCTGCTAACAGCTACACACTCTCCTCTCAACGTTTGCCTCACTTTCAAGCTGACAACTTAGTAAATATTTGCCATCAGGCAGCACATCTCCTGACTCTGCTCCTTCTTGAGAAAGACTATTTACATACAGCTCTTCCCATCCTCAGCAATCAATTGCTCCACACTCTCTGTGTTTCTGCTGCACCTCTCCAGAAGCTCTTGACCTTATGGGTAGCCTTTGTGGGGCTGAGTCAGGGACAAGTGGCTGCCCCAATACAAGAACATGCCAGATAATGATTCCTGATAGAGGTACACGTTTTGGTCTTTGGCTTGGGTGGTTCCAGAAGTGCATTTGGTTCACTGGCACACTGAAGCCCACGAGCTTGCTGGGGAGCTGCCACCTTGCAAGGGGCCTTGTTCTGAAGAGGGCAAAGTTTCTAGAGCTTGTTCTGAGGTGGGCACAAGCTCACTTTGCAGCCAGACTTGCTGCACACCGATGGGCACAGGCTGGCTGCTTTGTCAGCCACCTGAGCGGTGTGACCAGCTGCTGCTGGAATTTGGTCCTGATAACCAAAGGTATTTGCCATCCTCCTTAATGCTCCAGGAGGCTGGGAAGCAGCAGGCACAGGTAGGATGTGCTGATCTCCTCCTGACCCACAGAGATTCCTGCTGCAGCACCCCATGAGGCAGGAGGCAGGAGCCAGCCCCATGAGCATCACCCCATAGGACAGGAGCCAGCAGCCATGCAGCTCTGTGGCTCAGCAGAACCCACTGCCACGGGCAAAGCTCTCCCTAAGGAAGCTCAGAGCCCATTGCTGCCACTCAGCCCCGAGCCACCTGGCACACAATAGCTCCCTCAAAGCCTTCCTTTCTCTTTTGCCTTTCCTGCATTTCCTAGACAACCTCTGCTCTGGTTTGCCTTTCCCTCCCTCTGGCTGACAGGTGCAGGTGCCCTTGGTGCCCTCTCGCTGCACCCACCCCCCCTTGCATTTTAAACTGCTTAACAGCTTTAACTGCGCCTAATGAGGCTCCAGCCTGTGCTCTGCTGCCATCCCTCTGCCTCTCTGACACCGGGAGAAGAGTGCTTTTGGAAACCTATTGTGGACTTCCCTGTGTCGGGAGGTCTAATTACAGGGCAAGTGGTGACCTTCTAAGTACAGGGTAATCTGCTGTGTAATACCAGGGCAAATCATCCCAGCACTCCTGTCTTTCCCACTGCAGTCTGCTGTGGAGATGGAAATCCAGCCACTTACATGGCAATTAAACTTTGAGCCGTCTGACACTTGCCCAAGCCAGTGAGAAGTAACCAGCAGAAGCCTGCTGGCTCTGAAAGTGCCAAAGGAGCCACTGCTCTGGGAGTGTTTGGTGTCACCTGCCAAAGGAGCCACTGCTCTGGGAGTGTTTGGTGTCACCTGCCAAAGGAGCCACTGCTCTGGGAGTGTTTGGTGTCACCTGCCAAAGGAGCCACTGCTCTGGAAGTGTTTGGTGTCACCTGTCTAAAGCAGGGGCTGCTTTGTCACCCAGGCTCTGCAGCTGCCAGTTGCTTGGGACAGCAGGTGTGGGCTTTTTAGTCTGCAGAAGAGACGACTGAGAGGGGATCTAATAAATGTGTATAAATCTCTGAGGGCTGGGGGTCAGGAGGGGGGGACAGGCTCTGCTCACTGCTCCCTGGGATAGGACAAGCAGCAATGGATGGAAGCTACAGCACAGCAGGTTCCAGCTCAACACAAGGGGCAACTGCTTGGCTGGAAGGGTCCCAGAGCCCTGGCACAGGCTGCCCAGAGAGGTTGTGGAGTCTCCTCCTTCCAAGGCCTGTCTGGCTGTGTTCCTGTGTGCCCTGAGCTAGATTGTGTGGTCCTGCTGTGGCAGGGGGGTTGGACTGGATGATCTCTTTGGGTCCCTTCCAATCCCTGACACCCTGTGAGCCTGTGATGCAGCTGTATCCTGCCAGCCTTGCATCAGAGGGAGAAGAGGAAGGTGGCGCAAGGGGCATGTGGATGCTTGGGGGGAATAGTCACCCACCCTGTCTTCACAAGCAGTTTAGAGTGGCTCATGTGGGATCACAGAACCACAGCACCATGCAGGTTGGCAAAGCCCCTCAGGATCACCAAGCCCAACCTAGAACCCTACTCTACAAGACTCACCTTAAACCATAGCCCTGAGCACCACAGCCAAACCACCCTGAAACACATCCAGGGGAGTGACTCCACCACCTCCCTGGGCAGCTCATTCCACTCCCTGACCACTCTCTTTTTCCTAATGTCCAACCTAAACTGCCCCAGCCTCAGCCTGAGGCCATTCCCCCTTCTTCTGTCTGCAGTTCCCTGTGAGCAGAGCCCAGCAGCAGCCTCTCCACAATGTCCCTTCAGGCAGCTGTGGACAGCAGCCGGTGGTGAGCTCTCAGGAGTGCTTTCTTACTCTGAGCAAGAGAGATGTGTGGGACCAGCACCAACTCCTTCCTCTGAACCCATCCAAACCAGGCAGGCACAGCCCCAGGCATTCACCCAGGACACCAACCGAAAAGCCAACCCAGAGATCCACATTTGTCCTTCCCCCATTGTGAGATGCTTTTTGCTCCCTCACACCAACAGCCTGTTTGGCCCCAGGGCTGGGGGCTGCCTCTTTGACCCCTGCTACCTTTTATGGCCACGAATTAGATTTGCATACATTTTAGACCCACACTGACATCATTCCCTCTGGAGAGCTTGGAGGTTTTTATAGCAGACATGGTAATGATTTTCAGATTATGGGCTGAGAAAGGATTTTAATTCCTTAGGAACATTAAGGTGGGCACCAAAGGATTCTTATGGCATTTAAATAGTGATGGGGGAAGGAAAAAAAAACCCACAAGGAAAAAGGTAAGAAAAAAAGGAGAAAAAGGGGAAAAAAAGGGAAAAAAAAGGAGGAAAAAAAAAAGAAGGAAAAAAAGGAGGAAAAAAAGGAGAAAAAAAAGGAGAAAAAAAAGGAGAAAAAAAAAGGAGAGAAAAAAAGGAGGGAAAAAAAGGAGGGAAAAAGGAGGGAAAAAGGAGGAAAAAAGGAGGAAAAAAGGAGGAAAAAAGGAGGAAAAAAGGAGGAAAAAAGGAGGAAAAAAGGAGGAAAAAAGGAGGAAAAAAAAGGAGGAAAAAAAGGAGAAAAGGGAGAAAAAAGGAGAAAAAGGAGGAAAGAGGGAAAAGGAGAAAGAATTTTAAAATGAGAAAATGGAAAAAAGGAGAGAAAAATTAAAAGGGAAAAAAGGACAGAAAAGAGGAAAAAGTTAAAAGAAAAAGAAATGGAGAAAATAGAGGAAAAGGGGGAAAGAAGAAAAAAGAGAGGAAAATAGAGAGGGGTTAAAAAAGAAAAAGGGAAAAGGAAATAAAAAGGGAAAAGAGGGGAAAAGAAAAAAACGGAGAAGAAAAGGAGAAAAGGGGGGGAGGGGTAAAAAGGGGAAAAGGAAATAATAGGAAAAAAAGGGTGATGGGAAAAAAGGGAGGAAAAAGGAGAAAAAGGAGGAAAGGGTAAAAAAGAGAAAAGGAGAAAAGGAAATAAAAGGGGGGAAAGGGGGGAAAGAGAAAAAGGGAGGAAAAAAGGAGGGGGAAAGGGGGAAAAGAGGTGAAGGGTAAAAAGGAATAAAAGGGGGGAAAGGAAATAAAAGGAAAAAGGGGGAAAAGAGAAAAAAAGGAAGGAAAAAGGGGGGAAAAAAGGAGGAAAAGGGGGGAGGGGTAGAAAGAATAAAAAAGGAATAAAAGGAAAAAAGGGAGGAAAGGGAAAAAAGGGAGGATAAAAGGAGGAAAAAGGAGAAAAAGGGAAAGGGGTAAAAAGGAATAATAGGGGGGAAAGGAAATAAAGGGGGGAAAGGGAGAAGAAAAGGGAGGGGGAAAGCAGAAAAAGGGGGAAGGGGTAAAAAAGGAAAAAAAGTGGGGAAAGGAAACAAAAGGAAAAAAGGGGGGAAGGTAAAAAGGCTGGAAAAAAAGGAGGGGAAAAGGAGAAAAGGAGGAAGGAGAAAAAAGGGGGGAAGGGGGAAAAAGGCAATAAAAGAAAAAAGCAAAGAGAGAGAAGAAGGAAAGAACAGAAGCAAGGGGGAAATGGAGGAAAAAAATGAAAAAGAAAGGAAACAGAAGGGAAGAAAAGGGAATAATGAGGGGGGAAGAGGTAAAAAGAGGAAAAAAAAGAAAAACAAAGGAATAAAAGGGGAGGGGAAAGAAAGGGGGGGGAAAGGAAATAGAAAAAAGGAGGGGGGGAAAGGCAATAGAAAAGAGGAGGGGGAAAGGAGGGGGTTCTGCTGCATTTACTTTGCAAAGAGCACTGAAATAGAAAGGCAAAATCCCCCACGCTGGTTCTGAGCTCGGCTCTGACACCTCCCCTCTGTGCCTGTTTCAGTTGAATCCCTGCCAAGTTAAACAAGCAGAGATGGGATTGCAGCATCCTAGTTGCAAACCCAGTTTTTGGCAGGTGAAGCTTTCTCCTGAGTCACTCTGGTGGCACTGCATGGCAGTGACCTGAGCTAAGCCTGTGTGTGCCACTCTCTGTGGCATTGCCCTCTGCAGGCTGGCTCACACCCCACGGGTAACACAGAGTTTTAGCCCCTCAGCCCACACTCACCTCTTTCTGCCCCCTACCTCTTCCTCCTGCTCTCTCAGTAACTAACCAGACAAGGTTGCAAAGCAAGGAAGTCAAGTGTCTAGGGCATCCCAGCATCTCCACAGCATACAGCACACCTCATGTGCCACAAGGTGCTGCACCAGCCCCTTTCCTTGGGGTGAATGAGGCTGCCCTGGGTAAAGCAGAGGTGGTTTGGAGCAGGTCAGCTGCCCTTGCAGTTCATACAATCACTAAGGCTGGACAAGACAGTGGAGATCATACAATAGAATCAACCAGGTTGGCAGAGAGCTCCAAGCTCAGCCAGCCCAACCTAGTACCCAGCCCTGGCCAACCAACCAGACCATGGCACTAAGTGCCCCAGCCAGGCTTGGCTGCAACACCTCCAGCCACAGCCACTCCACCACCTCCCTGGGCAGCCCATTCCAATGCCAATCACTCTCTCTGACAACAACTTCCTCCTAACATCATCCAGCCTAGACCTGCCCTGGCACAGCTTGAGGCTGTGTCCCCTTCTTCCCAACCACCATGACCACTCACCCATGGCCTGAAGCACCACATCTACAGCTTAGACTCACAGAATCAGTCAAGGTTAGAAAGGACCACAAGGATCAGCCAGTTCCAACCCCCCTGCCATGGGCAGGGGCACCTCACAATGTCTACAGCTTCTTGAACACCTCCTGGGATGGGGACTCCACCACCTCCCTGTGCAGCCAACCCCTCAGCACGCTCTCACTAAAGAAGTCTTTCCTCATGTCCACTCTAGAGCTGCCCTGGCACAGCTCAAACCCATTCCCTCTCACCCTGCTGCTGGTTACTGGGGTGAAGTCACTCTGGCTTGCTAAGGCTGAGAGCTCTGAGCTTTGTCCCCTAACAGAATCAGGAATGTTAGAGGTTGGAAGGGACCTCCAGAGATCATCAAGTCCTGCAAGGTGGGGAAATGCAACTCCCTGACCTCCTGCAAGGTGCTGGGCAGCTACTGGCTTGTACAGAGAAGCAAAACAGGGCATGGAGAAGCCTGTCAAGAAAGGGAAAGAGAGACAAATGTTGCTCTCAGTGTTAGTTACACCTGGCAAAGGAGGCAGAGGGTTACACCATGAATATCATGGAGGAGAACAGCAAAGAAGATGCTTTGTTCAATCATCCCTTTTGCATTGCACCTCAACTAGATCACACAAGATCTGCCCTACACTGGTGAGACCCCACCCAGGGGACTGCATCCAGCTCTGGAGCCACTGTCACAAGAGGGATATGACTGTGCTGGAAGGTGTCCAGAGGAGGGATACGAAGATGATCAAAGGGCTGGAGCTGCTCTGCTGTCAGGAGAGACTGAGGCAGTTGGGGCTGTGCAGACTGGAGAGGAGAAGGCTCTGAGGTGATCTTTTTGTGGCCTTTCAGTATCTGAAGGGGACTACAAGAAAGCTGGGGAGGGACTTGTTATGCTATGAGGCAGTGATAGGAGTGGGGGGAATGAAACCAAGCTGGAAATGGGGAGATACAGCCTGGATGTGAGGAAGAAGTTGTTCAGCATGAGGGGTTCAGCACAGGACAGAGGGGTGCAGAGACCTCTTCTTTTATGGAGCAAAGCTGGAGATGGGTAAGTTCAGACTGGAGGTGAGGAGGAAGTTGTTGAGCATGAGAGTGGTGAGAGGCTGGCAGGGGTTGCCCAGGGAGGTGGTGGAAGCCTCATCCCTGGAGGTGTTTCAGGCCAGGCTGGCTGAGGCTGTGGGCAGCCTGCTCTAGGGTCGAGTGTCCCTGGCCATGGCAGTGGGTTGGAACTGGCTGATCCTTGTGCTCCCTTCCAACCCTGACTGATTCTATGATAGCAGGTGGCCATTTGAAGCCTGTGCTGTGAGGCAGAGGCAAGAGTGGGCTTGGGCCTCCCCATCATCATCATCACCTGACTTTGCAGTCTTCCTTTTGTAACCTCAGCAAGCTTCAGGGCATAGGATTTCTGGGTGGTTATTTTAAGCAAACTTGTTAAACCTCTTGCTTCTGTGCCAGGTAGCTGCTGCTTAACCAACAGGCCATGACTAAGCAGAGAGTGGAAATTAGCAGCATCTCTGAGCTCAAGCAATGAGATTTTGGGACTGTCCTCCCTTAGGACCACGTTTAATAGTGGTGCTTGATTATGAAAAGGATAAATCTGATGTGATTGATGCAACAGGGGATTGGATTTGATGATCCAGGGAATCTTTTCCAGCCCTCTGTATTCCTAATGAATCTATGTTTTAAGGGCTCAGGGGTGGGGGGGATGCAGTACTCTACTGCTGGCAAACAGCAGTCCAGTGTGTAGATACCTCCTGATGGGTCTCCATCCCTGGGTTTAATCACTTCTCATCACCAAGAAGGTTAACCACTCCTGGTTAGAACCATAGAATAGCATCACAGAACCAGTAAGGATTGGAAGAGACCACAATGATCAGCCAGTTCCAACCCCACTGCCATAGGCAGGGGCACCCTACCCTAGAGCAGGCTGCTCACAGCCTCAGCCAGCCTGGCCTTAAACACCTCCAGCCATGGGGCCTCAACCACCTCCCTGGGCAACCCATTCCAGCCTCTCACCACTCTCCTGCTCAACAACTTCCTCCTCACCTCCAGGCTGAACCTACCCATCCCCAGCTTTGCTCCATTCCCCCCAGTCCTGTTTCTACATGATAGCCTAAAAAGTCCCTCCCCAGCTTTTCTGGAGCCCCCTTCAGACCCTGGAAGGCCACAAGAAGATCACCTGGGAGCATCCTCTGCTCCAGCCTGCTCAGCCCCAACTCTTTCAGTCTGTGCTCACAGCAGAGCTGCTGCAACCCTCTGAGCATCCTCCTGGCCCTGCTCTGGACACACTCCAGCACCTCCACATCTCTCTTGTCATAGGGGCTCCAGAGCTGGATGCAGTACTCCAGCTGGGGTCTCAGCAGATGGTTCTGCCCATCCTCCAAATAGTAGCACAAACATCTCAGCTCCCAGGTCTCCTCTCTGTTTCTCAGGTACTTACCTGTCTCTCCCACAATTGCTGTGTCCTTTGCAACCTCTTATTTCATGTGCATCTCCCTGGTGAAGATGAGCAGAGAGCACCTTCCAACTATGTGAAACTGAGGCATGGAAAGACTTTACTGAACTTCCTACAGTGGCAGAGGACAATGGTGGCATGGAAAAGACCTGCAGCCCTGTGCCCAGTCTCTGCTGGACTCTTCTCCATGCATCTCACTGAGCTCTCCCTTTGACAGAGGGCAGGAAGGATGCTGAAGCACTCACTGGGCTCTGTCAGCCTAAGGTGGGTCTGAGCTTGGGCTTTCTGAGGGCTGGTGCAAGGTTGTTTCAGCAGGGCTGCCCAGGGAAGTGGCTGTGTTCCTTCTTCCCTCTCCAGGAGTTTTAACTCTTTAATCCCAGCCTGCTTAATAAGATAAAATGCTGTGATTTCTGCAGGATCAAATGGTGGAGGGTAAGCTAAGGGAGTTTATTAATTAGCATTAATTAGGGCTTGGGGGAGGGGTGCTGGCAATAAGCAGCAGCAGCAGCAGGGTTGTAGATGATGGCTGCAAATATGATCCAAGCACTACCTGCCATGGCTTTATAGCCACAGGGAGGCTGTCAGATTAGTGCTGGGCATAGCACACTGATAGGGAATAAAGACCATAAAGGAGAGGGCAAAGCTTTCTGCCTTCAAGCCACAGCTATTCACAGACATGTGCTACACGTCCCCAGGGCCTGATCCTGCAAGCAACACCAGGTAGAGCACTTCTGTGCCTTGTGAGTGCTCCTCTGGCTCCCCCAGGGATTGCTTGGAGCAGCTAAGTGCTAAGCCCAGTGGTAAGCGGTTGCAGGAACAGACTCTTAGTGTGCCAAGCATTTGGGATGAAAACAGCTATAAAGAAGTCACATATTATTATGTCACATTGCAAAGGTCAACCCTCCTATTTGTTCTGTCAGAAGGACATGATTGAAAGGCAAAGAAACAGTGTCAGGGCACAGGGGAAGATCATTTCTTAACAGCTGCCTGCAGGGCCGAGGAGCTGAAATTACATCAGTGCTTAGCACTAAACTCCCGTCCACACCCCACAGTTCAATTTGGGCCCAAAAAGGCATGAAAGTATCAACATCATCTGTTGGTGGCACATCTTAGCCACTAACACAGCCCTTCTGAAACCAGCAGCACCTAAGCATCTAACAGCAGCAGCAAGTTTGCAGGTGGCACCAAGCTAGGAGCAGCTGTGGAGCTGTTGGAGGGTAGCAGAGCCCTGCAGAGGGACCTGGCCAGGCTGGATGGGTGGGCAGAGGCCAAGGGGATGAGATTGAACAAGGCCAAGTGCAGGGTTCTGCACTTTGGCCACAACAACCCCAAGCAGTGCTACAGGCTGGGGACAGAGTGGCTGAGAGCAGCCAGGCAGAGAGGGACCTGGGGTACTGGTGGATAGTAGGCTGAAGCTGAGGCACAGTGTGCCCAGGTGGGCAGCAGAGCCAAAGGCATCCTGGTGGTAGCTTCAGGGATGCTGTGGCAGCTGGGAACTCAGCAGGATAAGCATCCTTACAGAGAGGCTCCAGTATGCAGTGGACACAGGGGGCTGGTGGCTCTTACCTCTGGAACAGAGGTGCTACCAGCCCTCAGCTGCCTCACACAGCTCCCATCAAACCCAAACTTCCCTGCACTGTCTGGGCATCAAACTCACACAAAGCCCTCACTGCCACTCCTGGAATGGGTTGCCCAGGGAGGTTGTTGAGGCTCCATGGCTGGAGGTGTTTGAGGCCAGGCTGGCTGAGGCTGTGGGCAGCCTGCTCTAGGGTAGGGTGTCCCTGGGCAGGGCAGGGGGGTTGGAACTGGCTGATCCTTGTGGTCCCTTCCAATCCTGACTGGTTCTATGATTCCTCTGGGCAAGGGATGGGAGCTGCAGTGGGGCAGTGATGGTTGACATCCTCTCAAGTACATTGCAAGCACCCAACTGGCCAGACACCGAGGCTGTGCCTGGACTAGTAGACAAAAGACACCAGGGCTGGCATGTGACAGCCCAGCTGTTCAAACGGGCTGGTTTTAGTCCATGGCAATGTGATGGCATCCACACAAGCATTGGAGAGGACAACACAAGCCAGGCTTGGGCCTGGTGAGCTGCACAAATATCACCTGCTTGGAGGCATGGAGCGGTTTAGCTGCAGGGGTGCAAACCATGCAGGGCTCTCTGCCATCAAAGCCAGGGGACACTCCATGCTGTCCACCAGTTCACAGAATCATAGAATCAACCAGGTTGGAAGAGAGCTCCAAGCTCAGCCAGCCCAACCTAGCACCCAGCCCTGGCCAACCAACCAGACCATGGCACCAAGTGCCTCATCCAGTCTCTTCTTGAACACCTCCAGCCACAGCCACTCCACCACCTCCCTGGGCAGCCCATTCCAATGCCAATCACTCTCTTTGACAACAACTTCCTCCTAACAGCCAGCCTAGACCTGCCCTGGCACAGCTTGAGGCTGTGTCTCTTTGTTCTGGTGCTGGGTGCCTGGCAGCAGAGCCCAACCCCACCTGGCTACAGCCTCCCTGCAGGCAGCTGCAGGCAGCAATGAGCTCTGCCCTGAGCCTCCTCTTCTCTAGGCTAAACAGCTCCAGCTCCCTCAGCCTCCCTCAGTTCAGACACAGCCTGGACACCCACAGAGGAGGACTGCACTGAGAACTTCTGCATCCACTCCACATTCTCTCACCACACGACCAAGGCTCAGGGAGCTGCTGTAGGAGGAAGATGAGCAGAGCTCAGCACACAGGAGAGCCCCTTCGCTGCAAAGGCACTAGACCCGACCAAAGCCACTCAATCCCAGGTGTCATTCCGTGCCCGAGTGGCACCAGTCCCCCACTTCCAGCTGCCCCAGAGGTCGAGATGCACTCACTGTTGCAGCTGCCGGTGGTGCCAGTCTCTGCCGCTGCCACGCTGCGCTGAGCTGGCCCTTCGGACACGGCCCTTCCTGACAGTCAATGGGGGGAAACAAGGGAAGGAGACAAACAAAAGAGAAGGGAAGGGTGAGAGAGGGAGGGAGGGATGGGGGGGGTGAAGCAAGGGGACAAGAAGGGAAAGGCTGTGTCTTTAACTGAGCCCTATGTCTTCCACTGCCTGCAACATCCCAACACTGCACAAGCCCCGCACGGGGCGGGTGAGACCCCCTGGCGCTGGGCACCATCACCTTGCACACCCCACATCAGCACCTGCACCAGTGCAGAGGCAGGGTGAGCTGGGCAACAGGCAAGCTGGGCCTTGGCCTCTTCAAACTTCCTGAACTGTGAGCTGGTCTCTTGGAGGACCTAGAGAGAAGTTTTGGGAGGCATAAGTAGTTCCTCTGCATCTGGAAGCCAAGCACCCTGCCCCTTGCCCATTACCAGCCCCCTCCTCGGGCACAGTGCAGGGACTCATCTGCCTCTGCCAGCAGAAGGAGACCCAGTCCTGATGTCTTCATTCAAGCAAGCTTGGGTTATCCAGAGTTGCAGGCTTCAATGGCCAAATGACCCAGTGAAGCAGCTGATAACGTCACTCTGTGCTTCCCAAAAGGCTTTGTCCCATCAGTACTGTTGCAGGTTGGGGAAAGAGGGAAAAACCTCATCCCACAGCTTCCAATCACCTGCAAACCTGCCAGTGCTTGCAAAACTCAACCTTAGGGAGGGCTCAAGGCAAGCAAAATGATGGAGCAGAAAACAGAGCACTACGTTTTCCCCATGCATTGGAGCAGGAGAGGGAAGAAGGGGAAGGGATCTCAGAGTGCAGATCAAACGTGGTTGATGAGCATAAGGTCCACTGACTCTCTATTAGTGTGCTTGGGAGAACAGGAAAGAAAATCCCAAGGCAAAAGGGCAGTTGGTGGGCACAGAGGCTTGGGGGGAGACTTCTGGCCATGCTGCTGAAGAGCTTCGGCTGACAGCTGCCTGGGGACTGCCTAAAACAGGGCTTCAGGGTGTGCCCATCCAGTCATCACCTTGGGAGCCTTCCCACCCCACACCAGAGGTGCAAACTGAGCTGCTTCACGTAGCTGACAGCTCCTCCTGCTCGGGGAATTGCCCCCCCAATGACTGACTCACCTCCCTCCCTCCCCAAAACGCTGAGGGACTAAGTGGGGGGAGCAGAAGGGCTTAGAAAACTGTTTTATGCTGGCAGATTGTTTCAGATGCCTCTGCTTTGTTGCAGTTAGGGGATGAAACAAAAGGAGGAGGGGGAAATCAGACATCTATCCCATAAAGCTGCATCCTCCAGCCAGCTGTGGCAGAGGTACAGACACTGGAAAGAAGCAGAGCAAATGAAGTCATCCAGCAGTGGAATAACAACCATCAGAGTAATACAGTGCAGGAGGAAGCAAACTGTGCCTCAAACACGGAGCTGAAAGAGAAACATCTTCCTCTGGCAGATCTACCACAACACATTTATTGCAACAGCAACCAAAAAAAACCCCAACTAACCCAGAGTGTAACAACAACAACCCCCCCAACTAACCCAGAGTGTGACCCAAACCTGATTTATTCCTCCACCTAGGTAAATATGAAGAGGCAGCTGCCTCTGACTGCAAACTCCACTCATCTCATGTGGTTTCCTTCTCTGTACTGGAGGAGGGGGGGGAAGAACAAAAAGTAGGAGTGGAGTTTTCTGCCTTGCTGCCAAGGGGATGCTGGCAAAGCACTTGAGCTATAGATATTGTATCTTGTCACTAATCATAGAATCAAGCAGGTTGGAAGAGAGCTCCAAGCTTATCCAGCCCAACCTAGCACCCAGCCCTGCCCAACCAACCAGACCATGGCACTAAGTGCCCCAGCCAGGCTTGGCTGCAACACCTCCAGCCACAGCCACTCCACCACCTCCCTGGGCAGCCCATTCCAATGCCAATCACTCTCTCTGACAACAACTTCCTAACAACATCCAGCCTAGACCTCCCCTGGCACAGCTTGAGACTGTGTCCACTTGTTCTGTTGCTGGCTGCCTGGCAGCAGAGCCCAACCCCACCTGGCTACAGCCTCCCTGCAGGCAGCTGCAGACAGCAAGGAGCTCTGCCCTGAGCCTCCTCTGCTGCAGGCTGCACACCCCCAGCTCCCTCAGCCTCTCCTCACAGGCCTCTGCTCCAGGCCCCTCTCCAGCCTTGCTGCCCTTCCCTGGACACCTTCCAGCACCTCAACATCTCTCTGCAATGGAGGAGCCAGAACTGGACACAGCACTCAAGGGGTGGCCTGACTGCAGGGAACTAAACAGGATTTGGCTTTTTTGTTGTTGTTGTTGCTGGGTTTGTTGGTATTTTTTTTAATGCATCACATTAATTGATAATTTGGCCTGAGAATCCCCAGTGGAACACAGGATTTGCTATATTGGATCAGCCCTAGCAGCCCATAAAATCTGGCCTCTTGCCTCAGCAGCACTCACAAAAACCCATCAGCCAGTCTCTTGGCTTTACCAAAGTTGCTGCCCATTTCTTTGAGGCTGTGGAGTTGAAAGCCCAGAGGTCCACCTGGCCTGCAGAGCAGCCTCTTGCAAACCCTGTGAGGTGGGGTTTGGCAGGGCTGCACTGCAGTTTGGATTGGCACTGTTGCTGTTATTGCATGCAAAGAGGAACCTCTGCAACTACAAACAGCTCCGACAGACACTCTGCTGCTTTCTCCTCTTGGCCACCACAGCCCAAATCATGAGAAGGTGAACTTGCTGTTTGCACTGAACGTGGCTGAGGCCAGAGAGGAGGAGATGCTTTGTGCTAAGCAGAGCAATATTGATTGGGCAGCCTAAAGATTTCCCTCCCTAATTCCTTCAGCAATCTTATTGTGTGCTGCCTGTGCAATTGGATGGGGAAAGAGAGGGGTGGAATTGCTTAAGTGTTCAAAGCTCAACACACACCAAGAAAAGATTCCTATTTCTGCCTGTGTGTGCAATTTTGTGCATCATTGCCCCTTGATTGTACATTGAACATGCTCTCTTTGACAGCCTGGCCCTAAACAGCCTGTGGATTAAAGACAGCTGCTTGCAAATAGGGGATTTCTCCATCCAGCTGGCCTGGAGAAGGAGCTCGCTGCAGCTGAGAGACAGGACCATGAAAGAGGGTGGGGGGAAACAGGAGAGGAGAGCCTGTGGAAACTGTGGGTTTGCTGAAATCAGGAGGAGAAGGGAGAGGAACAGGAAAGGAAAGGCTTTGGAGGCTCTGGCTGTGCTGAAATCAGGAGGAGAAGGGAGAGGAACAGGAAAGGAAAGGCTTTGGAGGCTCTGGCAGTGCTGAAATCAGGAGGAAAAGGGAAAGGAACAGGAAAGGAAAGGCTTTGGAGGCTCTGGCTGTGCTGAAATCAGGAGGAGAAGGGAGAGGAACAGGAAAGGAAAGGCTTTGGAGGCTCTGGTTGTGCTGAAATCAGGAGGAGAAGGGAGAGGAACAGGAAAGGAAAGGCACTGGAGGCTCTGGCTGTGCTGAAATCAGGAGGAAAAGGGAAAGGAACAGGAAAGGAAAGGCTCTGGAGGCTTTGGCAGTGCTGAAATCAGGAGGAAAAGGGAGAGGAACAGGAAAGGAAAGGCTCTGGAGGCTCTGGCTGTGCTGAAATCAGGAGGAGAAGGGAGAGGAACAGGAAAGGAAAGGCTCTGGAGGCTCTGGCTGTGCTGAAATCAGGAGGAAACAGGGGAGGAAAGGCTGTGGCAACTGTGGCCATGCTGAAATCAGGAGTTAGAAAGAAAGGCAATGTGTTCTTTCCATACAAACATCCTAATTAAGAAGGATGACAAAGATACTTGCATCTTAATTGTCCTGAGGATGCCTTCAGCAAGGCATAGTTTCTCCATGCTCTCACTGACATGGTTCATAAGCTCCCTTCCTCCAGTCCTTTTGCTGATCACGCTGGGGGCTGGGGCTGCTCCCTGCCTTTCCCCACCGTGGTGTGATCTCAGGGCTGCCCACACGGTAAAGGAGAGCTGAGATCAGCATCTTGCCAGGGGGAAGGCAGGAGGAAGCCACTGGCCACCTGGAATGCAGTAGGAAAACTGATCCAACAATCCAATTAAGGGGAGAGAGGAGAGTTTTGCACACCCAGCTCTCCCTCAGCTGAGAGGCACTGCTCCTCCCAAAGTGTGAGCAGTTCCCTTCCACGTGCTCAGGAGCCCAATCCAACCTGACCTTGGACACCTCCAGGGATGAGGCATCCACAGCACTCTGGGCAGCCTGTCATGAAACCATAGAATCAAGCAGGTTGGAAGAGAGCTCCAAGCTCAGCCAGCCCAGCCTAGCACCCAGCCCTGGCCAACCAACCAGACCATGGCACTAAGTGCCCAAGCCAGGCTTGGCTGCAACACCTCCAGCCACAGCCACTCCACCACCTCCCTGGGCAGCCCATTCCAATGCCAATCACTCTCTCTGACAACAACTTCCTAACAACATCCAGCCTATGCTTCCCCCAGCACAACTTGAGACTCTGTCCCCTTCTTCTGGTGCTGGCTGCCTGGCAGCAGAGCCCAACCCCACCTGGCTAGAGCCTCCCTGCAGGTAGCTGCAGACAGCAATGAGCTCTGCCCTGAGCCTCCTCTGCTGCAGGCTGCACACCCCCAGCTCCCTCAGCCTCTCCTCACAGGGCTGTGCTCCAGGCTCCTCCCCAGCCTTGCTGCCCTTCTCTCAACACCTTCCAGCACCTCCACATCTCTCTTGAATTGACTTAATTGTCTTAGTGCCTCACTGCCCTCACAGTGCAGCCACCCTAAATCCACCTTCTTTCTGTTCACATTGCTCCCCCTTGGCCCATCAGATTGCCAGGCTGGATTGGCTCTCAGGAAGCATCCAGGGTGTGGGGAGAAGGCAGAGGGGCTAAGGACAGAGGTTAGTGTTTGGGCAAGTACTGAGGTTGTACACCAAACAAGACACCTGAGCCACACAGCTTGCAGTGCAGCAGCAACCTGTCCCAAGCAGCAGCATGGAGGTCAAGTCCCATGGCAGGGAGTTCTGTTTTCCCCAACCCAACCTGCAAAGACAACGTCGCCAGACTGGGAGCTCTTCACCTGCCACATCCCTCTGGTTACTGAAACACAACAAATGGCAACAGGGATGAAAACAGCAGCTCAAGCAGGAGAAAGACAGGTAGAGGGTGAGGAAAAGGGGAGGAAGGAACCAGGATGTGGGTGGAGGTCTTGGGGCAATTCCCATTTTTGAGGATCTGCCCAGAAATATGACACAGCTTTAATTTCCCCAGTTAATTCCTCTGCACTTGAGCTGCTTTGTGTGAAGGGCTCTTAATGCTTCAAACAGGAGGGAAGGAAAGAAGGGGAGGGGAGGGGGGAGGTGGTAAAGAAACAAAACCAAGGCTCAACATTTGTTTTTCCCCTCAGTGGAGAAATGGAGAAGCGTGGAGGAAAAGCATCTGGCTAAAACACAAGAAGATGCTGCTCCATCTTTCCTGCAGCAGATAATGAACTGTGCCACAGATTCCACTGGCAGAGGTTTTTCATAAGAGCCACAGAAATATCACAGCCCAGCATGTTCAGCACCACACTGAACACACAGAACACACCAGGACAGGCACAGAGACACTTCAAGCAGCCACATCCAGCAGTTCCCTTGCTCCCTTCTTTCCAGCCCTACTGCAAGACAAGGCAGAAGGTCACTCTTCATGCACCCCACCCCAGACCACCAGGTAAGGCAGTTGTGAGGTATCATGGGATGAAGCTGTCCATGCCTCATGTGGCATACAGTTGGCAGAGAATCATGGAGTGGGTTAGGTTGCAAGGGACCTCAAAGCTCAGCCAGTTGCAACTCCCTGCTGTAGGCAAGGACACTTTCCACTGGGAGAGGTCACTTAAGGTCTCATCCAACCTGGTCCTCAACACCTCCAGGAAAGCTGAAGGTGCCATCTACACAAGATCCCCCACAACAGCATGGCAGGGACCGAGTTTGCTTTTCCCCCACCTACTGGCACTGAAGTGGAGCCTGAGCCCACTGCCCGGGTGCAGGAGCCTGGCTTGCTCTCTGTCCAGAGCTGGCTACTCCTGCCAGGGTTCAACCTGCCACTGACAGCTTTCTTTCCACCCCAGAGGGAGTCAGTGCCACATTCCAGATAGAAACTCAGAGGGACTTCTCCTTCCCTTCATAGGAATGGTAGAGAGCCCTTGCCCACTGGTCACAGGGCTCCCTTCTGCTGCTAACAGGCTGGGCAGCAGCTCTGCCCTGCTAGGATGGATCTCCCAGGCTGCAAATGGCAGAGGGACAGCAAAGCAACAGCAGCAGCAGCAGCGAGTGACACGAAAGCAGGTGGTTGGAGGATACACATGGACACGAAGGGGCTGTGGGCAAGGATGCACACCAAGTGCTGGTGGAGAGTAGAGGTGAACCTCTGCAGAGAGCTCACAGCTAGCTGGAACAGAGCAGCAGCCAGTGCTGGTGTGATCTTTGAGGGAGCCTCTGTCTGGGGGAGTGTGGGTCAGGCTAAGTTTGCTTTCAGTGCAAGGTTTGTCTATCAGCCTTATCTACCCTGCTGACTGAGCCTCCAAAGGAGCACAACCCAGCAGCTGCTACACCTCAGTGCTTCATTATTTTCATGGAAACCTCTCTGGAAAAAAAACCTACATATAACTGAGTGTGGCCTGCAGAAAGCAAACAACTCTGTGCTGCAGAGGGAAGACTCGAAGCAAGAGATGGTCTAGATGGGAGATGGTCATCAGAAAGTAACCTGGTGATGGGTACTGAAAATTGTCATCAGAAAGTAACCTGGTGATGGGTACTGAAAATTGTCATCAGAAAGTAACCTGGTGATGGGTACTGAAAATTGTCATCAGAAAGTAACCTGGTGATGGGTACTGAAAATTGTCATCAGAAAGTAACCTGGTGATGGGTACTGAAGATTATCAGGAGGTTGGGTTGGGGTTTTTGTTGCCAGCCACTTCAAAAGAGAAGAAAGAAAATGTTTCCATGGTGAACCTCCATGCTTTAGAGCAGGCTTGTGCCTGAGGGAGCCTAGACTGTGTAAAGGACACCAACCTAAGGCCAAAGTCACAGCAGAGATACTGGGGTGCATCTGATGGTCTAAAGGATGTGAGAGCCAAGCTTCACAGGAAGGTACAGCAACCTTTTATTAAGCCAGCTGATACTACTTGGAAACAAAGGAAAAAGAAGAGAGAAACAGCTCAGGGAGTGCTCATGTGCATAAAATTCACTCTTGCTTTCCCTCCTCCAGCAGTATTGTATAGCCTGTTTAAAAAGACACCACTGCTTCCTGCAAACCTTGTTCCTCCCCCATCCAAACAATGCTCCAGAGTGGGGAGGGAGCAGTTTCTGTTATTATGTTTAGTTCTCTTTTGCTAGAAATAGAAACACCTTTGCAGAGCCCTTTGCAAATGCTGCCTGTGTCCTTGTTTTGACAAGCAGGTGTCCTCTATGTAATGAACTGTGACCAGGAGATCTCACAGGACAGAGGTTTCTGGAAAGGATGGAGATAAATCCCCCCAAGAGGTTTCAAGCCCAAGCCCAGGATGTGGGGCAGGATGCCAGAAAGGTAAGGCATGGAAGATCTGGAGAAGGGAATGTCTTAATGAGGTTTAATGTCCACATAAATCCTTCCTCCACTCAACGTGTGTATTTGCTGCTATGTCCTACCCATGTCAGGACATCACCTTGGAAGTTATTAAGGGCTGTGATTTAAGAGTGTGTTCTCTTCTGGAGAGGAAGAAATACTGCCCTTGCCCTGGGCAGCTGCCACCTGGTTTTGGTTTGGGACTGAATTACTCATTTTGGGGTAGGAAAGGAAAACCACCTGAATGTCACTGGGGCACAGGTGGCAGCCCTACAGAAGGGCTCTAGGAGCAAGCAAACTCCACTCTGCTGAGTGGGAGAGCAGCTGTGGGTGCCAAGTCATAGAACAGAATCATAGAACCAAGTAGGTTGGAAGAGAGCTCCAAGCTCACACAGCCCAACCTAGCACCCAGCCCTGCCCAACCAACCAGACCATGGCACTAAGTGCCCCAGCCAGGCTTGGCTTCAACACCTCCAGCCACAGCCACTCCACCACCTCCCTGGGCAGCCCATTCCAGTGCCAATCACTCTCTCTGACAACAACTTCCTAACAACATCCAGCCTAGACCTGCCCTGGCACACCTTGAGGTTGTGTCCCCTTCTTCTGGTGCTGGCTGCCTGGCAGCAGAGCCCAACCCCACCTGGCTACAGCCTCCCTGCAGGCAGCTGCAGGCAGCAATGAGCTCTGCCCTGAGCCTCCTCTGCTGCAGGCTGCACCCCCCCAGCTCCCTCAGCCTCTCCTCACAGGGCTGTGCTCCAGGCCCCTCCCCAGCCTTGCTGCCCTTCTCTCAACACCTTCCAGCACCTCAACATCTCTCTGCAATGGAGGAGCCCAGAACTGGACACAGCACTCCAGGTGTGGCCTGAGCAGTGCTGAGCACAGGGGCAGAAGAACCTCCCTTGTCCTGCTGCCCACACTGCTCCTGAGCCTGCCCAGGATGCCATTGGCTCTGCTGCCCACCTGGGCACTGCTGCCTCATGTTCAAGTGATATACTCCAGCCATTCTGGCAGCCTCCAGCTGCCTGGGCAGCACTGGGCACTGTGTGCTTGGCTTGCTGCAGTCTCCACGCCATGCGCAGCTCAGCTGAGGCACAGTGTCCCTGACCTGCAGTCCCACCAGCTGCTGTCACAGTCTTGAGTCATACCTAAATAAAACAACCAAGCCACCTACTCACACCTTTTTTTTCCTCTAAAGGAAACAACAAGGACAACAAAACCCACCCAAATCTTTCATCTCCAGTATGGAGAGATTCCATCCTGCCTTCCCACCAAGACCCACCCCACGGATTGCACAGCACCTTACACAACACATCCCAGACATGCTTCTTCAGCATCCTCACCCTTCCTCTTCACACAGGAGCTGGGCTACTTCTCCCCACCTCCCCAGCCCCTCCACTTTCTAATCAGATGCTGTTTCACATCTCCTCAACACCTCCACCTCCATAGCCATCTCTTCTCCACCCTGTCCTGTTGGAAGAAGTTTTGAAGGGAACAGCTGCAGGGATCCCTCTGTGATGCATAAGGAAAAGGACTCATTGGAGAGAGCCTTGTGAAGAGGTGGAGGGAAAAAAAGCCTTTCTGCTGCTTTTGTTCCACAAACGTTTGTTTGCTGTATCCAAACTTGGTAGCAGGAAATGAAGCAGCTCACCTTTCTTAAAGCACTTCTGCATCCCACCAATACAGGAGCCAGATGGTGTTCTTGCTTTGTTTCAAAAGATTGGAAATGGGAAAGAGAGGGGATGGCCAGAAGCTAATCCTCAGCCTGGCACACACTCAGATCTCCACATGCCCACTTATCTATGCCCGTGGGGCTTGGGCAGGAGCAAGCACACTGGAGCCAGTTTGCAGAGACCTCCAGACCTGTCCCTTTGTGCCAGCTCTGAGGTGGAATCCTTCACTGTGTCGCCAGCAAATGACAGATGACAGAGTTGTCCCTGGGCTGCAGCTGGGACACACCAAGCAGTGCTTTCTAGAAATCACCTGAAGCAGATCTTTTGCTCCAGGAGCCCCTGGTTGGTGGGAACGACACAGCAGGGCTGCTGCACCCAGACACCCAGGAGCAGACTGGGGAATTTCACCAGGCAGGCTGCAGGTGGGACTCAGGCACAGCACCAAGGAGTTTTAGAGCTCAGCTCTCCAGCCACACCTCCACCTCCCAACAGTGAGACTCAGGAGCAGTTTTTTCCCCTCCCACGAGCTCTTTGCCCTCTGCCTGTACCCATTCCAGAGCCCTTGCCTGGGTGCCCACTTTGCGATGGGTCTGAGCACTTGAATGGCTTGTGGCAGGAGCCTCAGATTGCTGCTGTGCATTCAAGAGAGTTCAGGAATTAGAACTGTGAGGAGAGCAGAGCAGAGCTGTGCTGCTGTTGTGAAGCTGAGGTGTTTGTCTCACCTGCACTTCCAGGAGATAGCGAATGCTGCTGCTGCTGCTGCTTACCAGAGTTAGAGTCAAGTTTCATCCAGCCAGTTCACATCAGCCCCGTGTGGCTTCATTACTGTTACAAGCAGCTTCCTGTTCAGAGGGTTTGCTGCTCTTGTTCATGGGCAATTTAGAAATGCAGCTTGCCACAGAGAAACCAGGGAGAGCTCCCAGTCCAGGGACAGCAAGGCTCACAGCGGCTGCTGCAGAGGAGGAGTGCAGCAGTGCTGTGCAAAGGCAGAGGTAGGAGATAGCGGTGGATAGGGAAGGACAGAGGCTGTCACACAGCTATGAGTGCACCAGGAGGATGAGTAATGACAGCAGCTCCATGTCTTCTCCTGGTAAACATGTCCCACAAGGTAATGGTTAGAGAAGGAGATGGAGAAATGACCCTGTCTGGGTTCTCATAGGCTGGGAGGAGAGTGGCTGGGCTGTGGCTGGAGGAGGGATGAAGGTCACTTGGCTCCTGGATTTCTGCTCTTTGCTAGTGGAAATGCATGGTCTGGATGGGCTTTCCAGCTCTGCCACCAAAGCCTGCTTTGGCCTTAGGTAAGTCACATAAACCCTCTGTCCCTTCTGCCAGCGTGAATATGGGCACCCAGAACCTCATTTTGCCAGAGCATGGACCTCAGGTTTGAGACTTTTAGAGGTACCAGAAGTCAGTGACAGCAGAGGGAGGAAAATCAATGAAGAACAAGAGGCTGTGCTCATCTGAAGCTCAGCTCTTGCCCTGGCAAACAGGTGATAACCAATTACTACATTGCTCATCTGTGGCAGTTTCTGTTAGCAGATAAAAGCCCACCCAAAACCCTTACAACAGTGCAGGAAACAGCATGGAGCAGCCTTCAGCCAAGCATTCTGCACAGACAGGATGAGGTCTACAGGACACCACCACAGAGAAGACAAAAAACCTCCTGCCTAGAGAGCCCCTGGTACTGCAGGAATGCAAGTTCAGCTGGCATCGTCCCGGGGGGGGCACACTGACTGTACCTGGGGTAAGGTTGCAGGAAAGGGGGCAGGGAAGGATGTGAGTAATCACAGAGGCTGCTTCTCATCCTCCCTTGGGCTGTCCTCTTTCCTACTCTCTCCTTCATGAAGTTGCAGCAATGACAGGACCATAGCCACTTCTCTTCCCACATCACTGCCCAGTAACTGAGACCTTTGCCCAACACAGAATCATAGAACAGCTGCAAATACTCCTTGGCCATGTGTCTATGTCTCCTTCAAGGTATCATATCCTCAAGTGTTATGTTAACAACTCCATTTATTGATTGATGAAGCTGTGTGTAGACCTGTACCCTCCTGACATAGTTTCTGTAGCTCTCTCTCTCTCTCTCTCTCTCTCTCTCTTTCTCTTCTCAAATAAAGTGCAAAACTACACTAGCAGCTCCTTCCTGCCTCCTTGTTCCCTGCTGGACACTCAGCTTTAATTGACAAAAGGCTCTGATGCAAAGGCAATGCAGCATTCCAGCTATCCCAGCACAACAGGAACCTCCAGATCCTTTAGAATCAGGGAGTCATAGAATGGTCTGAGTTGGAAGGGACCTCCAAAGGCATCCAGTCCAACCCCCCCACCCCCCAGTCAGCAGGGACATTCTCTGCTAGATCAGGTTGCCCAGAGCCCTGTCGAGCCTCACTTTGAATATCTCCAGGGATGGGACCTCAAGTACCTGAGCTTCTGAGCTGCACAGTGAGGATTGGTTCCCTCACTGGCAGTTAAACACAGTGATAAGGCAGAGGGAGAGCTGATAGCTCACAGCAGAAACCTGATCACATCTTGGGCTCATCTCTGACACAGCAGAATCAATCATAGTATCAACCAGGTTGGAAGAGACCTCCAAGTGACTGCACTTGGCAACTGCCTGTCACAAAGAAAGGCTTCTGAAGCAGACCAAACCCTTGTCAGCCCTCCCTTGGGCATCCTCCTCCAAGCCACACATCCATACTGTACCCAGGAACAAACCAACCTTAGCCCAGCACCAGGTTACAAACCTCTGCTCCTTAGCCTGAAAGCCCTTTGCTGCTGGGGGATGGGCCAGGGGCAGAGGACCAAGTCCAGTGTGCTGCAAACACTCTGCAGCTCACAGCTGCTCCTGCAAACACTCTGCAGCTCACAGCTGCTCCTGCAAGCACTCTGCAGCTCACAGCTGCTCCTGCAAACACTCTGTAGCTCACAGCTGCTCCTGCAAGCACTCTGCAGCTCACAGCTGCTCCTGCAAGCACTCTGCAGCTCACAGCTGCTCCTGCAAGCACTCTGCAGCTCACAGCTGCTCCTGCAAGCACTCTGCAGCTCACAGCTGCTCCTGCAAGCACTCTGCAGCTCACAGCTGCTCCTGCAAGCACTCTGCAGCTCACAGCTGCTCCTGCAAACACTCTGCAGCTCACAGCTGCTCCTGCAGCTGGGGAAGGGTGAGAACTGTGCTGAGCCCTGGGGCAGGCTGCCACCCTGGGCAGGCAGGGCAGTGCAGCCAGGCACAAAGGCAGTGTGCAGCACAAGGGGACGGCGTGGCACAAATCAGAGAAGAAAAGGCTGCAGAGGCAGTGCTGCCCCTTTGAGCCTGTCCCCAGAGAGGAGTGCAGCATTAGTTTCTGCACTAAACCCAGGCGTTTTTATCTGCTTCCTGCCTGAACTCCATTAATGACAGGCCCTCAGCAGCCTACCTCTGGCAAATTATTCCATTGTCTAAATGATGACCCTGCAGGGGGGGAAAAAGTGTTTTGAGGTTGAACTAAATTGCCTATTATTTCCTCTTCCATATTTTGTGCACTTATCAGTCAGGCTTTCAGTTGCCTTTTCTCTAGGTCCCTGTATTAAGTTTCTTTAATCCAACACCAGAGGTCACAGCCTGTGCTCGCTGCCGTCTCTTTGGATGGCCTTCAATTTATCAACGTCTTCAAGAGGAGAGGGAGGGAGGGAGGGAGGGAGGAAAGGGAGAGGAGGGGACGAGGGAGAGGAGGGAGAGGAGGAGGAGAGAAGGAGGAGAGGAAGGGGGGGAGGAGGAGAGGAGGGAGAGGAGGGAGAGGAGGGAGAGGAGGGAGAGGAGGGAGAGGAGGGAGAGGAGGGAGAGGAGGGAGAGGAGGGAGAGGAGGGAGAGGAGGGAGAGGAGGGAGAGGAGGGAGGAAGGGAGGAAGGGAGGAAGGAGAGGAGGGAGGGAGGAAGGAAGGGAGGGAGGAGGGGAGGGAGGAAAGGAGGGGAGGAAAATGACCTCAGGGCCATCCCAAAGTATGTGACTGTTGTGTGGGGTACCACAGAGCTCCCTGTGTAGGCATCTGTGTGGATGTCTGACCCACAAGCTCGCCCAGGGCTGCAGAGCAGTACAGGCAGTGGTCCAGAGATGCCTGATCAATAGCTCTGCACATTTCAACGAGGTAACAGCCAAGGGAGTGAGCCCAAGAGCTCCAAATACCAATTTAACTCCAACATTTCCTAGTCTCTCTTTGCTCTGAGCATCAAGCTGCTGCTGCAGCAGTGCCTTACCCTGTAGTAATCAGTGCTGTAGACATCTCTTGACATCCCAAAGTCTCCAATCTTCACCAGCAGGTTGGCTCCAACCAAGCAGTTCCTGGTGGCCAAATCTCTGTGGACAAAGTGCTGGGAGGCAAGGTAGACCATTCCAGAGGCAATCTGGCTGGCAATGTGGAGCATCTGGGATAGCCCCAGCTCCCCTTTGGCTTGTCGAGGCTGCCCATCCACAAGGATCATAGCGTCTGGGCCATGTGCCCTGTAGGGAGGAGGAGGCAAAAAGCACAGAGTTGAGTCTTCAAAGTCAGCAGGAGGTAAGAATCACAGACCCACAGAATGATTTAGGCCCACCCAGATGCTCTATTCTCTCAGCTTTTCTTCCTTCCACTGGAGCTGGGTGTACCTCCTCCCAGTGTAGAGCTGGGGACTGGTCCCTGCTCCAGCAGCAGCAGAAGCTATGAGGATAAGCTATGAGAGCTGGGGCTCTGCAGAGTGAACAGGAGAAGGCTTCCAGGAGACTTGGAGTGGCCTTCCAGGATCTGAAGGGGAAGGCTGGGGAGGGACTATTGACAAGGTCTCTTAGAATGACAGAATCAACCAGGTTGGCCCAACCTAGCACCCAGCCCTGGCCAACCAACCAGACCATGGCACTAAGTGCCCCAGCCAGGCTTGGCTGCAACACCTCCAGCCACAGCCACTCCACCACCTCCCTGGGCAGCCCATTCCAATGCCAATCACTCTCTCTGACAACAACTTCCTAACAACATCCAGCTCAGACCTCCCCTGGCACAGCTTCAGGCTGTGCCCCCTCATTCTGGTGCTGGGTGACTGGCAGCAGAGCCCAACCCCACCTGGCTACAGCCTCCCTGCAGGCAGCTGCAGACAGCAATGAGCTCTGCCCTGAGCCTCCTCTGCTGCAGGCTGCACCCCCCCAGCTCCCTCAGCCTCTCCTCACAGGGCTGTGCTCCAGGCCCCTCCCCAGCCTTGCTGCCCTTCTCTCAACACCTTCCAGCACCTCAACATCTCTCTTGAATTCAGGAGCCCAGAACTGGACACAGCACTCAAGGGGTGGCCTGAGCAGTGCTGAGCACAGGGGCAGAAGAACCTCCCTTGTCCTGCTGCCCACACTGCTCCTGAGCCAGCCCAGGATGCCATTGGCTCTGCTGCCCACCTGGGCACTGCTGCCTCCTCTGCAGCTCCTCTCTGCCAGCACCCCCAGCTCCCTCTCTGCCTGGCTGCTCTCAGCACTCTGTCTCCTGGTAGGGCTCACCCTCTGGTAGCCTGTGTGAAGGTGGAATAACAAAAGCCCTCACATTGAGGGAAAAGCAGGAGGTTTTGCTGTGACCTTCCTGCTCATGACTAAGGTACAGTACAGCACTGCCTCCAAGGCTTTCATGCTGCTGCCTTTGAAATGCTTCTTGGCATTTCACCCCTGTCATCAGCAGTAACCCCCCAGAAAGACAGCAAATTGAAATTGCACATAGAGAGCTTTGCCTCCCTCTTGCCATGGAACTGAACAACCCACAACAACATCCAAACTGTTTCTCTCCTTTATTTCTCTCCCCCAACTGCTCTGCTGGGCTGGAGGTCGTGCCAAAAGGATTAGAACCCAGGTGTATGTGCTTCAACCTATAGCTTTTCCAGCTCCCCTCTCTTCAGCCTCCTCCCTGCTGTCCCACCGCTGGGAACATGGCTCTGAAGGTCCCCTCCTGGTAGAAAGGACAGCTAGAAGAGGAGGAAAACTCCAGAAGTGAATGCTGAGGAGCCAGGAGTTGGTTTTTTTTGGGAACCATGTGTGGGTGATGCTGCAGTGAATGTGGAATAGGCTGGACAGGGGCAGCTCTGCAGCTGCTGGAGGCGTCTCAGAGGCTTGTGGGCACAGTGGCAGCAGCAGCACACTGGAGGAGTTTCTAAAGGCAAAGGAGAGGTGCAGAAGGGAGTATGCAGACATGAGGCTGTTTGATGTCTTATTTAAACAGCCCACAGATGGGTTTATCTGGTGAGGACAACAGATGTTGAGAGCAGGGGAAGCTGAGCCAGGGCTGGGCAGGTTAGCTAAAAGCAGCAAAAGGAGGACAAAGAAGAGCTGCTGAAACTGTGCTGGACAGTTTGAACCAGCCCTGCCTTGCAGTTGCACCACATTCAGCTGCAGCTGCTACCTGTTGTCATCAAAGGTAAACAGCCCTAGGTGAGAAGGGCTGAAGATGAGGCAGCAGTGCCCAGGTGGGCAGCAGAGCCAATGGCATCCTGGGCTGGCTCAGGAGCAGTGTGGGCAGCAGGACAAGGGAGGTTCTTCTGCCCCTTTGCTCAGCACTGCTCAGGCCACCCCTTGAGTGCTGTGTCCAGTTCTGGGCTCCTCAACTGGAGAGAGATGCTGAGGTGCTGGAAGGTGTTTGGAGAAGGGCAGCAAGGCTGGGGAGGGGCCTGGAGCACAGCCCTGTGAGGAGAGGCTGAGGGAGCTGGGGGTGTGCAGCCTGCAGCAGAGGAGGCTCAGGGCAGAGCTCATTGCTGCCTGCAGCTGCCTGCAGGGAGGCTGTAGCCAGGTGGGGTTGGGCTCTGCTGCCAGGCAGCCAGCACCAGAAGAAGGGGACACAGGCTCAATCTGTGCCAGGGCAGGTCTAGGCTGGATGTTGTTAGGAAGTTGTTGTCAGAGAGAGTGATTGGCATTGGAATGGGCTGCCCAGGGAGGTGGTGGAGTCGCTCCTTGACCTATTCCAGGGAGCTGTGAGCAGAGCCTGTCCCCTCCTCCTGACCCCAGCAGTAGCCTTACACAAAGGGGCCACCCCATGCCATGCCACCTCTAACCCAGCTGGCCCTGCTGATCCCAGTGCTGTCCCCTGACACTCCAGTTACTCTTACAGACCAGCAGAAGCCCTCTCTGGGAAGCACACAAAGGTCTAACAACACTTAGGGGAATGTATTTATTGTGCTTTTTCTCCAGGAAAGTGGGACTGAAGTGAGGCTCTGCCTTTTTACTGCTTTTCCAATTCCTGCAGTTAAACTGGGAAAAGTCCACCTGAGTGTCTCCTAGGGACTCCCAGCATCCCTGGCCTCCAGTGCCTGGGGACAGCTGTCTGCTGCTGTGGGGAATTGTGGCACAAGAAGAACTGCTGCTTGCTGAGGGAAGCCAGGCACTCCTGCACCCCCTGACTCCCCTGCAGACCCTGACCCCTACAAGGTCATAGAATCATAGAAGCAGTCAGGGTTGCAAGGAAGACCATAAGGATCAGCCAGTTCCAACCCCCCCTGCCATGGGCAGGGACACCTCACACTACATCAGGCTGCACACAGCCTCATCCAGCCTGGCCTTAAACACCTCCAGGGGTGAGGCTTCCATCACCTCCCTGGGCAACCATGTCCTAGGAGGAAGTTCTTCACAGAGAGAGTGATTTCCCATTGGAATGGACTGCCCAGGGAGGTGGTGGAGTCCCCATCCCTGGAGGTCTTCAAGAAAAGCCTGAATGAGGCACTTAGTGCCATGGTCTGGTTGACTGGCTAGGGCTGGGTGCTAGGTTGGGCTGGATGAGCTTGGAGCTCTCTTCCAACCTGCCTGATTCTGTGATTCATGTTTCCTAGTGTAAGCAAGGCTGAACATGGGTTCAAAGCTAGTGCAGTATCAGCTTTCACTCACCCTACCTTGCCAAGGATGTCATCTCAGAGCCTGAGACAGGGACTGAGCTATCAAATCAACTCCCTCACAACTGCCCAAACGAGGAGGGAAACTGACAGAGGAATGTTCCCAGCTCTGCTACTGCCCCCAGACAGGTTGGCACTGCCTGCCAAAGGCAAGAATCAACCTCTGGGATCCTTCCTCATAGATCACAGGCTCACAGGATGTTAGGGGTTGGAAGAGACCCAAAGAGCTCATCCAGTCCAACCGCCCTGCCAGAGCAGGACCACACAATCTAGCTCAGGGCACACAGGGACACATCCAGACAGGCCTTGAGAGGCTCCAGAGAAGAAGACTTCTTCTTCTGGTGTAGGTAATTGCTTCAAAATGAAAACCTCAGGGAAGGACTTGTGCTTCCTGGTCAGAAACTGACCCTGGCAGTGGGCAAAAACCAATCACTAAGCATATCCCAGCCGCAGCTCCGGACCTGCTGCGCTCCAGCTCCTTGCTCCTGGCGCAGCCCTGCTCACACTCAGCAGTCAAAACAGGCAACTATCAAGGGTCCAATTTTCTAAGTACTGGGAAATAAAACTACTAATTATTTCAAGAGGTAAGTGCCACTCCACTGGCATGCAGGTCTCAAAGTGCAATTTCTGTACCGTGGGAGAAGAGCACCACAAAGCCTCCTCCCGCCGCTGCTCCCTGCCCCTCGCCGCTGCCAGGCTCAGGGCACGCAGACGACCTGCCTCGTGGGATGAGATGGCTGAGTGATGAGTGGAGGGGGGAGGGCTCCTGCAAGCTGCATCTCTCTGGAGGCAGGCAAGGCAATTACTGCAGGCTGCCAGCCCTCACCTCTGCTTGCTTCTCCAGCAGCCTGGGGCCACAGGTTGGCAGAGGTGGCATCTCGGTCAGGGTCTTTGTCTGAGGGGGCTTAGGGAACAAGGAGCAGGGATGGACTCCACGGGCAACACCTCCAGCATTGCTCAGGTCTTTTCTGAAGACAGGGGTGAGAACCAGAACCCGATGGGCACAGGATACAAAGGAGCAAGGACTGCAGCAAGTGTCTCAAAGCAGTATTTCGCAGAACCACAGCACCAGGCAGGTTGGCAGAGCCCCTCAGGAGCACCAGGGCCAACCTAGTACCCTGCTCTACAGGATCCACCTTAACCCACAGCCCTAAGCACCACAGCCAAACCACCCTGAAACACATCCAGGCTGGGTGACTCCACCACCTCCCTGGGCAGCTCATCCCAGTCTTTTTCCTAATGTCCAATCTAAACCTCCCCAGCTTCAGCTTGAGGCCATTCTCCCTTGTTACAGAACAGAATTATCCATGAGCAGAGCCCAGCAGCAGCCTCTCCACAATGTCCCTTCAGGCAGTTGTAAACAGCAATGAGGTCTCCCCTCAGGCTCCTCTTCCTCAAACTAACCATCTCCAGTTACCTCCCTCAGTCTCTCCTCATAAGATTTATTCTCCAGGCTCTATTGTTGGGCTGTTGAAGCAGGAGCTGCATGATGGGGAGAGTGACAGCTCATGGCCTTCCTGCTTCAGCAGGCACGACTCTGCTGGGTGTAAGGGACTCAGAGCTGCTGGCAGATGTGGCTTCATGTCCTTCTGCTCCCATAGGGCAGAGAGGGATTGCAGTCACATCTCCTGAAGCTTCAAACTTGCTGAGGTGGGGAAGAAAAGTCTGGGTTCCATAGCTCACAAGGAAGATCCTTGGGGCTACCAAAGAGGGAATGTTGGGGTGGGGCTAAAAAAACACCAAATCTGGTGAAGAACATCACCTCCTACAAGCTGCCCTTGGAGCAAGTACACTCATTGCTCAACCCACTGGGACTGCCTAAGAGGGAATGTTGGGGTAGGGCTAATAAAACACCAGACTTGGTGAAGAACATCTCCTACAAGCTGCTCTTGGAACAAGTGTACTCAGCCCACTGGGACTACCAAAGAGGGAATGTTGGAGTAGGGCTAACAAAGCACCAAATCTGGTGAGGAACATCATCTCCTACAAGCTGCTCTTGGAACAAGTACACTCACTACTCAACCCACTGGGACTACCTAAGAGGGAATGTTGGAGTAGGGCTAACAAAGCACCAAATCTGGTGAAGAACATCTCCTACAAGCTGCCCTTGGAACAAGTACACTCACTACTCAACCTCACTGGGACTACCTAAGAGGGAATGCTGGGGTAGGGCTAAGAAAGCATCAAATCTGGTGAAGAACATCTCCTACAAGCTGCCCTTGGAGCAAGTACACTCATTACTCAGCCCACTGGGACTACCTAAAAGGGAATGTTGGAGTAGGGCTAACAAAGCATCAAATCTGGTGAAGAACATCTCCTACAAGCTGCTCTTGGAGCAAGTACACTCACTACTCAACCTCACTGGGACTGCCTAAGAGGGAATGCTGGGGTAGGGCTAATAAGGCACCAAATCTGGTGAGGAACATCATCTCCTGCAAGCTGCCCTTGGAACAGATACTCTCATCCCTCTGCCCTGCACGCAGCCACAGCATCCCTGGTGCACCACAGTGCCTCTAAGCCCTGGGGAGCAGCTGCCCAGCAGCTCCCCTGCCCTCCTCCAGACGTACCTCAGGAACTTGTTCAGGTCGCCGTGCTTCATGTACTCGAAGACCATGATGAGGGGGTCACCGTCACCACACACCCCGTAGAACTTGACAATGTGCTCGTGCTGCAGGTTGGTGAGCAGCTCTGCCTCCCTCTGGAAATCCTTGCGGGCTGCCAGGGTTGGGTCTTTCAGCGCCTGCAGGAAGGGGCACAGAGACACACACCGGGTGGGCTGGAGCAGGGCTGAAGGAAAGGAGAGGAGCCACTGCCACCGGCTGGGGAGCACCAGGAGGGGCCGGTGGCAGGTGCTGGAGGCAGCACCCTAGCATTTTGTTCATGCAGTTGCCAGCCCAGCAGGATCCCCAACTCATTTCCCAGGCAGAAGCAAACATGCCTCGGAGGGTAATAGCTTCCAATTATTCCCAGCTTGGGCAGGATTTGTACTGGTGACCTAGGGGTGAACAGCTTCATAGCTCATGATTATTAAATTCCTGAGCCAGGCAGTCCTTGCTATCTGTCTTTTATTCTGAAAGAGCTGACTGCACTGCCTTTATTCAGCAGACGGATCTGCCTGGCTGTGCAGTTATTGTGTGGATTTTTCAAGCTGCCTCTGAAGAAGGACACTGGCAAGTCTTTGCTCATCACTTTGGAAATGGTGTTTTTTATTCCCCGCTGCTTATAACAGCTCCCCTGGCAGACTGATGCTGAAATTGGTATCCTTATTGAGACTATCTCATCTTCCACACTGGAGCGTGCCACTTTGCCAGTGCAGGGTGGCTGGCAGCCACCTCCAGGCTGTGTGACCCAGCCTGACGTCACAGGGTTGCTAGGAGGATGTTGCTGTGGGTGCAGCTGGTGAGCAGGGAGGGTTCCTCAGGGCTGGAGCCTGGCTTGGCCATGTAGCATTATCATAGCATCATCAGCCAGTTCCAACCCCCCTGCCATGAGCAGGGACACTCTACCCTAGAGCAGGCTGCCCACAGCCTCAGCCAGCCTGGCCTCAAACACCTCCAGCCATGGGGCCTCAACCCTGAGCAGCCCCTTGCAGGCTCTCACCACTCTCAGGGTGCGCAGTTGCTGTGGAGAGCTGGTTTGATGGCAGCACGTTGGCATCGAGGGAGGGCACTGAGTGAAGCACCTGAAGTTCAGAACGTTTGGCAGGCTGGCTGGGGTGGCCACCAGAAGCAGCAGGGCCAGAGCAAACGTTGAAGGAAAGGAAGAGGCAACTCTGGTTTTTCAGTTGCTGGGTCTCAGCTGTGTTCTCCTCATCCTCCACAGCCCAGCACTGCTCAGCACCAGGTCTGGCTTTAACTGTGCAACCTGACTGAAGTCAAAAAGGACTGAAGCCAACCAGGCCCAGTTTTCCTCAGCTTCAGTCTGATCTGCACTGGGATCCAATCTGCTCTGGTTCCCCCCTTAGTGGTTGGGGACACTGGATGGTCCCTCTCCCCTTTCCCCCAAGCTCTCAGTCTCCCCACACAGCTGGGAGAGGTGGCACCAGCAGGGGTGCAAAAAGGGGTAGCCAGCATCAGGGAGCTGTGCCTAGAGGAAGGGAGGGACAGTGCACGCTGGTGGTGCAACTCAGGCTGGTCCATGGCACTGCTAGGTGCAATGCCACCCCCAGCAAAGCAGCAAGAGCTCCAGACTGGAGCAGATCTGCTGCCAGGTCCTTACCCAAGCCTTAAGGTACTGCCTCACCTCCTTCTTATGCCCCAAAACTGCTAGTCAGGTGGCATGACTTAGTCCTCTGTCCTCTGGGAGAGCTTGACTAGAGCTATTTTGATGGATGCCAGCTCGATGGTGCAGATGGCAAAGCATCCCTCCTTATCTCAGGCACACAAGTATTTTTAGTCTTCTATTATCTTCAGAATGTTGATGCTGCCCTGGTTTTTTGCCCAGGAAAAGAGTCTCCTGCCACATCTCTCTCTCCCCCCTTTTATCCTGTGGTTGCCTGGAACGTTTCAGGCCGCAGCAACCTTTAGCTTTCCTCTCCTTCATGCTCAAACATTTTGACAAGGTGTTAGGACCTGTAAGTTTGTAAATAGCACATGCTAAAAAACACTCCAGCAAAGACATCACACCCTATCAGACCCCACGTTACTGAGGTTGCACAGCCAAGCATTTAGGAATGAGGGAAACAGGAGCTAGAAGGGCTAGAACAAGGAAAAGGGACCAAGGCCAGGGGAAAAGAAGGCTCAGCAAAGCCATTTAAACACCTTGCCTAGGAAGGTTTGGGGTGGGTTGTATTTGTGCCCCATCACATGGCTCTTGTTTGACACCTGCTAAGTCACTCAGCATCTGCAGGTGGCAGCCACTGTTGTGACACGTCACTTGCTCCAGCACTACTTGGGACATCCTCTCTCCTGCGGCATCAGGGCCAGGTGTGCACAAGCACCACACATCAGGTAATGGCAGGAGCAAAGCTGGAGGTGGGGAGAGTCACACTGGAGGTGAGGAGGAAGTTGTTGAGCATGAGAGTGGTGAGAGGCTGGAATGGGTTGCCCAGGGAGAGGTGGTTGAGGCCCCATGGCTGGAGGTGTTTAAGGCCAGGCTGGCTGAGGCTGTGTGCAGCCTGCTCTAGGGTAGGGTGTCCCTGGGCATGGCAGGGGGCTTGGAACTGGCTGCTCCTTGTGGTCCCTTCCAACCCTGACTGATTCTGTGACTCTTGTGTGACGCCTGGTAAGTCACTCAGCATCTGCAGGTGGCAGCCACTACTGTGACATGTCACTTGGTCCAGCACTACTTGGAACATCCTCTCTCCTGTGGCATCAGGGCCAGGTCTGCACAAGCACCACGCATTTGTTGCTGCCGCAAGACTCAGTGTAGGTCTGCTGCCTGCTGTGGGGCCAGGGAGGCAAGTCAGTAACTCCAACCTCTGCTTAAGTAATCCTTTCAGCTCAGTTTCCCTGCTTCTTCAGCTGCCCTCAGCAAAATGGGGATGAGACAACCCCCAGCACCTCACCAGGAGGCTGTAAAAAGGAGCTCACACATGTGTAGGGAGCTCTCAGACACAGGAGCCATCATTACAATGGAGCAGCCCATAGAGAAAAGAGAAATCCACGCTGGGAGGACATGCCCTGCACAGCAGCAGCTCCTCCAGCATCTCCAGCACTTGACTTTGTAACCTCTCCACTCTTTGCTGAATGTAGTTTTTGTGCATTTCTCGGGATGTTTTTAGCAGTGAGCTGAATAAAACAGGAGGCTTGGTCACGGCATCGCATCGGAGCTCAGCTCAGCCGCGGCGCTGCAGCCTTCACACCTGCTGAAAAGCTGAGCCCATTCACCGAGTGAGTAACACAGACACTGCCTTTGGCCCTGAGAGGCACCCCTGAGAGCAGAGCAGGAGCAGAATCTGGGCCACGGACTCAGCTGCCCTAACCAGAGTGTCCCACAGCTGCCCTGGGCTGCAGTGACCTGGGAGCTGGTTGTCAGCATCCACTGGAAGCAGAACTTCATGAAGTGCAACCAAATTTCAGCTCAATATGGAAAGCTTTTTTTACTCTTTTTTTGGTCCTTTCATTCCTTGCCTTTTATTTTCCTCTTTTTTTTTATCCTTTTCTTTCTTTGCCTTTTTTCCCTTCTCTTCTTTTTCACCTTTTCATTCTTTGCCTTTTTTCCCTTCTCTTCTTTTTCACCTTTTCTTTCTTTGCCTTTTTTCCCTTCTCTTCTTTTTCACCTTTTCATTCTTTGCCTTTTTTCCCTTCTCTTCTTTTTCACCTTTTCTTTCTTTGCCTTTTTTCCCTTCTCTTCTTTTTCACCTTTTCATTCTTTGCCTTTTTTCCCTTCTCTTCTTTTTCACCTTTTCATTCTTTGCCTTTTTTCCCTTCTCTTCTTTTTCACCTTTTCATTCTTTGCCTTTTTCCCTTCTCTTCTTTTTCACCTTTTCATTCTTTGCCTTTTTCCCTTCTCTTCTTTTTCACCTTTTCATTCTTTGCCTTTTTCCCTTCTCTTCTTTTTCACCTTTTCATTCTTTGCCTTTTTCCCTTCTCTTCTTTTTCACCTTTTCATTCTTTGCCTTTTTCCCTTCTCTTCTTTTTCACCTTTTCATTCTTTGCCTTTTTCCCTTCTCTTCTTTTTCACCTTTTCATTCTTTGCCTTTTTCCCTTCTCTTCTTTTTCACCTTTTCATTCTTTGCCTTTTTCCCTTCTCTTCTTTTTCACCTTTTCATTCTTTGCCTTTTTCCCTTCTCTTCTTTTTCACCTTTTCATTCTTTGCCTTTTCCCTTCTCTTCTTTTTCACCTTTTCATTCTTTGCCTTTTTTCCCTTCTCTTCTTTTTCACCTTTTCATTCTTTGCCTTTTTTCCCTTCTCTTCTTTTTCACCTTTTCATTCTTTGCCTTTTTTCCCTTCTCTTCTTTTTCACCTTTTCATTCTTTGCCTTTTTTCCCTTCTCTTCTTTTTCACCTTTTCATTCTTTGCCTTTTTTCCCTTCTCTTCTTTTTCACCTTTTCATTCTTTGCCTTTTTTCCCTTCTCTTCTTTTTCACCTTTTCATTCTTTGCCTTTTTCCCTTCTCTTCTTTTTCACCTTTTCATTCTTTGCCTTTTTCCCTTCTCTTCTTTTTCACCTTTTCATTCTTTGCCTTTTCCCCTTCTCTTCTTTTTCACCTTTTCATTCTTTGCCTTTTTCCCTTCTCTTCTTTTTCACCTTTTCATTCTTTGCCTTTTCCCCTTCTCTTCTTTTTCACCTTTTCATTCTTTGCCTTTTCCCCTTCTCTTCTTTTTCACCTTTTCATTCTTTGCCTTTTTCCCTTCTCTTCTTTTTCACCTTTTCATTCTTTGCCTTTTTCCCTTCTCTTCTTTTTCACCTTTTCATTCTTTGCCTTTTCCCTTCTCTTCTTTTTCACCTTTTCATTCTTTGCCTTTTTCCCTTCTCTTCTTTTTCACCTTTTCATTCTTTGCCTTTTTTCCCTTCTCTTCTTTTTCACCTTTTCATTCTTTGCCTTTTTTCTTCTCTTCTTTTTCACCTTTTCATTCTTTGCCTTTTTCTTCTCTTCTTTTTCACCTTTTCATTCTTTGCCTTTTTCTTCTCTTCTTTTTCACCTTTTCATCCCTTGCCCTTTTTTGCCTTCTGTTTTTTGTCTTGTCATCCCTTGCCCTTTTTGTCCTTCCCCCCCCCCCACCTCAGACTTACAACATGGCCCCAAATGAGAGGGATTTTTCCCTGCCATCCTCCACCCTTCCCCAGAGCCGGCAAGCAGACAGATTTCAAGGCCCTGCTCCAAAGCTGGACCTGTATGATCTTGCAGGATGAAAGGCACTCTGGAGATGTAAGCTCCTAGCAGCAATTAACAGCAACAAGTTCAGATGCTGTTTCTGCCTACATGCAAATGAAACTCAGCAGGCACTCGAGAGCCTGGACCACATGAGCCGTGGCTGACACCGAGAGGCAGCTACCAGCCATGGAACTGGGCAGTTAATCATATGGGTAGCTGTGCTGCCTTGGCTTGAACCAGTCTCAGAGGTGAAAGATGCCATCCTGCAGTTCACAGGTGGAGCATAAGGGGACAACAAAAGAGAAAAGCTTGAGCTGCCAGTGATTGAAACAGCTTTTGAGTAACTGGATGCCTCCAGCAGCCTGGAAAGACTGCTGGAATCTCTCTCTGTAGAGCATCAGTTTAAATGCAGATCTTCTTCCAAGGAGTTAGATGTCAATTAACAGCTGGGGATTAAACTAGGTGCCAACTGGTGCCACTGCAGAGGGGAGCACAGAGAATCATAGAATGGCCTAGGTTGGAAGGGACCTCAAAGCTCAGCTAGTTCCAATCTCCCCCCCATAGGCAGGGACACCTCCCACTAGAACAGGTCACTCAAGGTCTTGTTCAACCTGGTCCTCAACATCTCCAGGGAGGTTGTGGAGCACAGAAGCACAGAATGTGATCAAAGATCACATTCTGTGCTTCTGTGCTCCACAACCTCCCTGGGAAACCTGTCCCAGTGTCTCATCACCCTCAACCTGTCCCAGTGTCTCACCACCCTCAACCTGTCCCAGTGTCTCACCACCCTCACTCCAAAGAACTTCTTCCTAACATCCAGTTTCAATCTCCCCTCTGCCACTTCAAACCCATTCCTCCTCCTCCTCCTCAGCCCTCCTGTAGCCTCTTTCAGATCCTGCAAGGCCACTCCAAGGTCTCCTCCAAGCCTTCTCTTCTCCAGGCTGCACAGCCCCAACTCTCTCAGCCTGTGCTCACAGCAGAGCTGCTGCAGCCCTCTCAGCATCCTGGTGGCCTCCTCTGGACTGGCTCCAACTCTTCCATGTCCTTCTTGAGCTGGGGGCTTCAGACCTGCACACAGTGCTCCAGGTGGGCTCTGAAGAGAGCCAAGGGGCACTCAGAGCATTCCTACACCGAGTGGTGCCCTGTGCCCAGAGCCGTGCTGGCAGGGCACAGCTCAGATGAAGACCCTCCCAAGGATGCAAAGGGCACAGCACAAGGCAAGCTGAACTTGTGTTGGCCCAAACCCACGGCAACAGAAGCAGTGTGCGGCTGGGCGGGCAGGCAGGCGCCGGGCGGAGCGGAGCTGTGCTGCTTCGCACAGACCGAGCCCGGCAAATGGGTTAGCCCTGCTGTGCTTCCAGGCGCTCGCTTGGTTGGGTGTTTGGTGGTTTTTTTTGTTGCTGAGGCCCTTTTCAGAGATGAAACCCAGGAGGAGGAGAGCCCCGCTCCTTCAGCAGAGGGCAGGGGGGCTCCGCGCCGCGCCGCGGCAGCCGCACGGGGGCTGGCGGCTCCCAGAGCCGCTCCTCCTCCTCCGCCTTCCTCCTCCTCCCCCGGCTGTCTGCTGGCCGCGGCGGCAGGAAGAGAGGCTCTGGCGCTGGGGAGCACAGACGACCTTGAAGCGAAACACTCCAAACTCGGTGTGACTAAGTGGATTTACCACAATCTCTGGCATCAGATAAATCTCCGCCCCTGGCCCCCAGCCCTCCCTTGCTTCCCGTTCCCACGCGGGCTCGTCCAGCCAGCCCCTTGCGCCCTACTCGCTGCCATCTGCCCTTGGGATTTACCTTCACTGCCACCAGCATTTTGTCGTTGGTGGGGCTGAGGTTGTAACACTCGGCCAAGAACACCTTCCCAAAGGCACCTTCTCCCAGCTCCCTCTTCAAAACGATGTCTCTCCTCTTAATATGCTGGACATCTGTTGGAGGGAGGGGAGGAAGAGGGAGAGGAGTGAGGGAAGAATGAATCAGGGTTAATTCAGGGAATGGAAAACAACTAATTCAATTTTCTAGCAAGCTGCAAAGGGTCTGCCATGGCTCTGCAGAGGTATCTGCGGGGATCTCTGAACCCACCCACGGAATGCAGCCGGCCCTGGGACGCAGCTAAGTCTCATGCAAAACAGCTGTGTAGAAAGCACTCAAGGTTTGTCTGTTCTCACTAGGAGCTGGCAGCAAGCTCGTCCCTGAGGACGGCAACCTTCGGGGCAAGAGCTGCTACAAAGACCAGGATCTCTTTGGAATGCTCCTGGAAATGATTCATCTCCTGTGAGGCACAGCAAAGGTCACATACTTCCAATGCCAGGTCAGGGCAGATTAGAAGGTCCTGTTGAGTTTCATATTTCAAGTGGGGGGGATCAGTTCAAACCCAAATTCAGGCAGACTTTTGAGGCTGAACTTTGGCAAGTCCCAGAGAAGAGGAGGACCATTGACCCCCAAGCACCTTAAGGCCGGAGCAGGAGCTGGGGGGAAGTGCTGAGCACTGCCCTGCAGCAAGACCCTGACCTTGCAGCCATCTCCTGCAGTACTGCTCCCTCGGGAACAAGGTCATCCCGGGATAAAGTCCCTGGCACAACAGACAAACCGAACCCATTAGTTTCAATGATCCTTGCCAGTGACATCTGGGACAGTGAGGACCGACAGGGACTAGCAACCAAGGTCTCAGGAGAATCACAAGAGCAGCAGCTCTTCATTTCACAGAGGTGCAGAGGCCTGGGCAGACTGCTCTGCTCCAGCTAACAAGGGCTACATCTACCCAGGCACTGAGCACCCACACCACTGGAGAAGCAACCGGCAGGGTACCCACGAAGGCTGCACCGTGACTAAACACCACTGTCTGCTGGGAGAGCTTGGAGGTCTCCACAGTCTCTCTGGGGAACAGCACTGGGGCACAGCTTCTTCCTACCAAACCTGCCTGGCATCCCAGCACCCTCAGAGATCCTCTAGGAATAGAAAGTGCCTCCTTTTTTAACGGCTGGAATGAGCTGCGGGAGCGGCTAGGGATGGGCAGCCACCGGAGCACCTTCGGGAGGCACAGCACCCAAAGCTTCCTCCTCTGCCTCCCTTGAGAACTGTGAAAGCAGAGACCATCTCCAGCATCAGCCTGATGGTTATGGCAGGGCAGTGAGGGCTACATGCTCTTCTCCAGTGCGTGGTGAGCAAAAGCTGGCACGTCTGCAGCCTGCTCAAGCAGAGGCGTTGGATGAAGCAGTGCCCTCTTTCCACTCCTACCCTGGGACACGCACAGCTTGCATCTGTTTACTCACACACTTGGCTCCATCTCTTCCATGTGCCACAGGAGCTGTACAGATATGCACCCCCTCAGCTCACACCCGATTTCCCTTGGAGGACTGCAGGAGGTGGAGGTGACTTCTACCTGGCCTCAGGGGAGTGCCACTAACAGTGCCCACAACAGTGCCACCAGCTCCTCCCAGCCACGTGGGCAGCTGCAGCCCCACGAGGTGCCCCACAGCAATCCCTGTGCCACTTAATGCATCAAAATCCAGCAGACTGGAAGAGGAACAGAGAATCACAGAATGGGTTAGGTTGGAAGGGACCTCAAAGCTCAGCCAGTTCCAACTCCCTGCCACAGGCAGGGACACCTCCCACTAGAACAGGTCACTCAAGGCCTCATCCAACCTGGTCCTCAACATCTCCAGGGAGGTTGTGGAGCACAGAAGCACAGAATGGGATCTTTGATCACCTTCTGTGCTCCACAGCCTCCCTGGGAAACCTGTGCCAGTCTCTCACCACCCTCACTGCAAACAACTTCTTCCTAACATCCACTTTCAATCTCCCCTCTGCCACTCCAAACCCATTCCTCCTCCTCCTGGCATTACCAGACCTTGTCAATAGTCCCTCCCCAGCCTTCTCTTCTCCAGGCTGCAGAGCCCCAACCCTCTCAGCCTGTGCTCACAGCAGAGCTGCTGCAGCCCTCTCAGCATCTTGGTGGCCTCCTCTGGACTGGCTCAAACTCTTCCATGTCCTGCTTGTGTTGGGGGCTCCAGAACTACACACAGCTCTATCACAGTATCATAGAATCAACCAGGTTGGAAGACACCTCCAAGATCATCCAGTCCAACCTATCATCTTCCTGCTAGACTCATAAACATGTTGATATTTCTTTCTTCTGGGCTATAGCCATGAGAAGATGGAGGGAGCATCATAATCTCCCTGGGCAACCTGAGCCAGTGTCTCACCACCCTCAACCTGTGCCAGTGTCTCACCACCCTCCCTGTAAAGAATTTCTTCCTAGCATCCAGTTTCAATATCCCCTCTGCCAGTTCAAACCCATTCCTCCTCATCCTGCCATTCCAACACCTTGCCAATAGTCCCTCCTGTAGCCCACTTCAGATACTGAAAAGCTACCAGAAACTCTCCTCAAAGCCTTCTCTTCTCCAGGTGCCTTTCAAACAATTAAGCTCTTTTAATCAGGAGCCCAGAGGCAGGCTGAAGGAGCTGCCATGCCCAGGCCCTTTGGCTTGTTTGGGAAGATGGATGCTGGGAGATTGCATAAGCAATGGGGCTTGTAATGAATGATCCCTCTGTGGAGAATTCCCCCTGACCTTTTCATTAATTGTTCAATAGCCTGAAAACTATTAGTTACCAATATTAATAATATTGGTAGCATTAAAGCAGGGGATGGGAGCACGTCCCAGATGACTCTGGCTTTAAATCTGCAGTGACAGCCAGGGAGAGCAAATCACACGTGGACTTTGCCTTCTCCACCAGGTTTAGCTGAGTGGTTATAAGGAGTACCTGGAGAGATCTGAAATACCATGTGTTGAAATGTTAAGTGATGCACTTGGGTGAGCAAAGTCCTAATCTAAGAAAAGCTCAAATGGCACCAATTTACTTAATAGAGGAGAGGAAAAGGAGGGTTGGGGTTTTTTTCCCCCCCTCTTGGCAAGCATTTCTATAGCACTCAGCAGCACAGTACCTGGGATTTGCTGTATTGACCAACTATGCATTGGCATTCTTGGTCTCTTGAGCAGCAGCAGGCAAGGAAGCTATGGGGAAGTGATCTTGTGCTGAGAGGAGCTCAAGGACACTTTACAGAAAGAAAAATAAACCTCAGGACCCCAAGAGAAAAATTGCAATGCAGCTGGTGTGAGACAAAAGCACAAAGCAAACCCTCTCCAAATAGCCAGCAGTGCTATTAGACACCACTGCCACTTGTGATGAGTCAGTGCTAACACCACGAGAACTGAATCAGAGAGTCATAGAACCAACCGGGCTGGAAGAGAGCTCCAAGCTCACCCAGCACCCAGCCCTGGCCAGTCAACCAGACCATGGCACTAAGTGCCCCAGCCAGGCTTGGCTGCAACACCTCCAGCCACAGCCACTCCACCACCTCCCTGGGCAGCCCATTCCAATACCAATCACTCTCTCTGACAACAACTTCCTAACAAAATCCAGCCTAGACCTGCCCTGGCACAGCTTGAGGCTCTGTCCCTTTGTTCTGGTGCTGCTTGCCTGGCAGCAGAGCCCAACCCCACCTGGCTACAGCCTCCCTGCAAGCAGCTGCAGGCAGCAGTGAGCTCTGCCCTGAGCCTCCTCTGCTGCAGGCTGCACCCCCCCAGCTCCCTCAGCCTCTCCTCACAGGGCTCTGCTCCAGGCCCCTCCCCAGCCTTGCTGCCCTTCTCTCAACACCTTCCAGCATCTCAACATCTCTCTTCAGTTGAGAGGCCCAAAACTGGACACAGCACTCAAAGTGTGTCCTGAGCAATGCTGAGTACAGGGACAGAAGAAACTTCCTTGTGCTGCTGCCCACACTGCTCCTGAGCCAGCCCAGGATGCCATTGGCACCCCCAGCTCCCTCAGCCTCTCCTACAGACCTCTCACCAGCCTTGCTGCCCTTCTCTGGACAAACCTCTCTTTGTGAACTCCTTAGGGTCTTCCCCTTGGAAAATTTTCAGCTGCAAACTCTTCCTCCCAACAACATCTTAACGAAGGCTCAGCCATTTCTGAGAGCCTGCATCCAGATTGTGCAATTATGGCTGCATTATTAAAAGAATATCCCATCTGTCTTCAAGACCAAATCTCACAGCAAGTCACTAAGGTCACCTGGGAAGCTTCATGGAATATTTATACCAAGAACTGAAGGAGATGTTGTGGCAGATAGAGTTGAACCCAGGGAGGAGCAATCCCTTTGAGGCAGTGGACTCAGGTAGCACTGCTAGGCTTAAAGTGAGCTCGAATGGTTACGAAAGAAAGGTTCATGCAGTTAAGCAGTTTGGCAGCAACTGGACAACCTTAACGTGGAGCCAGAGGAGTATTTTTGCTGATCACAATTTTCCTCAACCTCAAACAGCTACAGATTTGGCATCAGAGCATTTTAGGCACAATGATGAGTGATAACAAATTGCTTCTTTCTCACGCACGGAGCCCTAAAAGCCTGAAGTTTACACCAAGTTCTGCCATTCACAGTGAGCTCAGCACTGTGATCAATTCCACATCACTATTAAACGCAGGCTGTAAACACAAAGCAGTGACAAACCACCCTGGCCCTCTGCAGCTGGCTGTGTTATTGCGCTAACCTTGCATCCCTTCGCTTGTCTGTCCTGGCTGTAACTCACGCGGAAGGCCGAGTGGCCATGAAAGATGCTGTGCTGCAAGGGCACCTGGGAGGTTCATCTGCATAAATCTGCTTGCCTCCTCCTGGAGAAAGCTGAGCCCTGTCTGATAAACAGCTGGTGTTTATTTGTTTTAGGCAGGCAGTGGTGTGCTAATCTGTCTCCGCCGCGCCGCAGCCAGCCCTGCCGACAAGGTGTGCACAAACTGTCTTCCCCCAAGTACCACTCTTTCTCTCCTTCCCCTTCCCCCTCTACCATTAGCTTATAAAAACAAGCCAACAAGACAATTCAAAAGAAGAACCCATGCAGGAGCCACAGCAAGACCTGGCAGGAGAATAAGCAGACTTGACAGCACGATGGGAGCTCATTCAAGGCCGCCTTGTATCTGGAGGAAGGATGCGAGCGCAGGACGCCGGAGCGATTCCGGCTGTAAATGAAACATCTCTGCAGTTCTTGTTCTGGAATTACTACCTTGCTGCACGACACAGAAGAAGAGCTGGGCAGCTCCCCTCACCTTCCCTCTTGTCCATCAAGATCCAGCACGCAGAGAACGTGTCTCCAGCTCTTGCTTTGGCTGTTACTCTGAACAAGCACCAACCACATCGGTGAGCGCTCAGCCTGCAGCTGGCTGGGGACTCCCCAGGACTTCAGTTCAGCGATGGCAGCGCACGGACAAGCTTGAGCATTAACAAGAGGGTCAGCCTGGGACACTGCACTCACCTTCACAAATTGCCTCCAGAGCAGAAAGCATTCCCTTTTCTCTGGAAAAAGCTCAGGCAGAGGGGTTGTGGCTTTGGCTCTGCCATGGGACCTTACCTAACCTCCTCGGAACCTTTGCAGGCTGGCTGACTTGATCTGTGCTTCGAGTGCACTCAGTCAGAAAAGTGGCTGCTTGAAAACAGCATCTTCTTCTCCTTCCTGTTCCCTCCCTTGTGTCCCTTAGCCATTGCTGCTCCTCTCCTCGACACAAACATATTCCAGTCTGCTAACCTTGTGACCTCCAGCACAGCCATGGGATACAGGAGAAGAAGAGGGAAACAAGATTAATTCTGCTCTTCTCAAACATCACTCTACCACTTCCTGATGGGTCACTCCTGTACTGGCCCCAGGGGGGGTAGAGCCTGCAAAAGCCAAACCTTTTTTCCCTTCAATCACAGACTCAGTGACTCTTCACCTATCTTTTTACACTCATAGTGGAGAATCTCTCTAGCTTGTGACGAGGTCAAGGCAAGAAGACCCCCCAACTCACCACCAAATCCCAGGTAGAGCACAAAGTGCTCACAACAGCCTGCCTGCAATTTAAGCACCTTTTCTTTGTCCTAATAACCAACACTTTTCCATCACAGGAGCAGAAATTGGGGAGCTGTCTGGGTACATCTCATGAATCTGCTTTTCCAGTGCTTGGTCTCCTCTCTGAACCAGCCCTGGGTATCAGCTGCAATAGAGATGGCCTCAGTCAGGCTGCAAATTCTGCATTTCAGATTCCCATCACAGCCAACATCCTTAAAGCAGCAGCCTGATAATTCTCTGGAACCCTGGATGCACATGATTGTGTTTGGACACAGATGACTCCAGCGGGAGGTAAATGGACAAATCAAACTGCAAACAGAGGCAGCCACGAGCGGTGCCAGCGCTTAAGTTACAGCGAGGCACAAAACCGCTTCTGCAGCTGCAGCGTTTGCAGCAGCCCTGAAAGTAATTCCTCACCTCTCCTCCTTGCCCACTCCTAACAGCAGTCTGTCTGATCTCACTGCTGTCTGCAGCTACCCAAAGGGAGGCTGTAGCCAGGTAGGGGGGGAAGGTTTGATTGGACAGGGCTGAGTGATAGGTTGGGCTGGCTGAGCTTGGAGGTCTTTTCCAACCTGGCTGATTCTATGCAGTTCTAGCAGACAGCTTCCTGTCCTTGGGCTCTTAGTTCAGAGAATGATAGAACCAGTCAGGGTTGGAATGGAGACCACAAGGATCAGCCAGTTCCAAGCCCCCTGCCATGCCCAGGGACACCCTACCCTAGAGCAGGCTGCACACAGCCTCAGCCAGCCTGGCCTCAAACACCTCCAGCCATGGGGCCTCAACCACCTCCCTGGGCAACCCATTCCAGCCTCTCACCACTCTCCTGCTCAACAACTTCCTCCTCACCTCCAGTGTGACTCTCCCCACCTCCACCTTTGCTCCATTTCCCCCAGTCCTCTCAGTCCCTAAGAGCCTGAAAAGTCCCTCCCCAGCTCTTTTGTAGCCCCCTTCAGATCCTGCAAGGCCACAAGAAGGTCACCTGGGAGCCTCCTCTTCTCCAGCCTGCACAGCCCCAACTCTTTCAGTCTGTGTTCACAGCAGAGCTGCTGCAGCCTCTGAGCATCCTCCTGGCCCTGCTCTGGACACACTCCAGCATCTCCACAGCCCTCTTGGAATAGGGGCTCCAGAACTGGATGCAGTACTCCAAGTGGGGTCTCAGCAGAGCAGAGCAGGGGGGGAGAATCCCCTCCCTGGCCCTGCTGGACACACTTCTGCTGCTGCCCAGGCTCTGCTTGGCTTTCTTGGCTGCAAGTGCACACTGCTGGCTCATGTTGAGCTTCTCATCCACCAGCACCCCCAAGTCCCTCTTCTCAGGGCTGCTCTCCAGCCACTCACTGCCCAGCTTGGAGTTGTGTCTGGGATTGCCTCAATCCAGATGCAAGATGAACCACATGCAGCTCACTGAGGAAAAAGAGTAAAATCTTAGAAGCTTCTCCTTTCCCCTTTGGCCACCCACTGCAGCAGCAGGTTTTCCTCCTAGTCTAGAAAAGATCAACCTCAGTTTTCTACCATCTCCTTCTCCTTCCACACACATGGTCCTGTTTTCCCTAGAGGTAGGTCCCTTCCTGCGCCTCTCTGCCACCAGCTCCTCCTTCCCTTAGCTTTGTCTCATTATGGCATTTCCTAATCTCTTCTTCTTCTCTTTCTCTTGTTGATCAATCCCTATTTTAAAGGCTGCCTTCTCTCAGATGTGTTTCTAGGGTATCCTGATTTGAGTCTGATCCTAGTGGGGTTTTTTGGTGGTAATAGCCTTGATTTTCATAAGCCTCTGAAGCCTCATTTGCATCAACAGCACTTTATAAATGATAACAACAATGACATTTTTCAGTGGCTGAGTCATTTGCTGTAACAACTAATTTATGCCAAAGAATTCTCTCTCTCTCTCTCTCTCTTTTTAATTATTTATACAGAAGCTGTCCACAAAAAAATTGGTAGCAAAGTTCTCAGCTAGGCAATGATTCACTCAGCTCTCTCTTGACTCGCCGCTGAAGTAATCCCTCTGAATAAACCCTGCACAGCTTCCCTGCTCTCTGACAATTAAAAACCAACTCAACAAAGCTCACAACTTGCACTGTGAGTCTTGTCATTAAGGCATGGACCAAGCAAGCCAATGCCTTTCGTGTCAGTTGCAGTCAGCTGCAACCTGGGTGTCAACCCAATGTGTTGAGGAGTTGCCTGATGTAGCTGATCAGAGCCAAGGCACAGATCGGGGAGGATCAGATCAAAAAGCCTTGCTGCTGGAGGGCTGATAAGTCATGCTCTCACAGGTTTGTCTCACAGGGAGAGAAGATAGCTGTGGCTCCCTCCTGGCCTGGTACAAATCCATCAAAGTCAGTGCAGGATATTGATTTCAGTCATGGGCTGCCGGGAAGTAGATGTAGACAAACAGAGAATTGGCCCCACGTCGTCTTAAAAAAATGGGGACATAAACAGGCTGCTCCTTATCTCTCTGTGGACCCCGAGTAGGTAACCCTCCACTTCTGGTGGCTTCTTTCCTTGCTCTGACATGAGCCACCCCTAGGAAGAAGCCTGGATACAGGCTTTGGCAGCTCGGCGCTGCGCCCAGGCGCTGGTACTCTGCCAAGTTCCTCTGTTAAGGCACCCTTCAAGGACTCAGATTCAAAAGTGTCATGATTATAAACAACAAATAGTCCTTACAGCCCTCTGAAAAAGACCCCAAACCACCCAGCTTTATCTAAGGCAGCTCTTAATCTCTGTTTGTTTCTGGGAGCAGCCACAGCCCTTACCGGAGTCACCTGGGCTCCAAGATATGCATACACCAAGACCCTTCCCACCCCCTTCTTTGCAGGCTCCCTAAGGACAAGACCACCTTGCTCAGACCTTCCCCTTCACTCTGGGGCAGTGTTTTTCAGTCTTGCTGTTTCTACATGACAGCTCTCACAGCCATTTGGGTGTCCACACAGCAACCTTATACAGAGAGAGACTTTCTCACACTTCCCACCCACCTCTCCTTTGGCTTTGATGGAAATGAAATGCAAAGGAGGCTCTTCCTTCTACTTCATTATCCCTCTCTTTGCATCCCTTCTCAGGTTTTACAATCCCCAACAGCCCAATGCATGTCACTGGCTTCACAGCCTCTCTTCAAATCTTTTCTCATCATCTCTTGTACCTTACCAAGACGTTATCAACTTGCTTCCAGGCACCCCATGTGCTCAGCTGTATGTCTCATTATCAAATAGCCAGGATCAAACTCCTTCACAAAGACCTTAAAAGACAACTACTTGATGTTTCTGAAGTCCTCTACATCCTTACCTTTCCCTTCATTCTTTGGGAGCAGCCACAAGTGCAGATCCCAGATGTGCAGGAGGCATTACTGCCCAGCTGACCCAGCAGACCCGGAGCCAACGCATGACACACTGGTGAAGGACCCTTGGGGGAAACCAGCAAGGCTTGGCAGGTTTAGCAGGACAGGCTGGGCTAAAAAGACATCTCTCCAGGAATACCAATCTGCATCAGGAGCTAAAGTTCAGTGTCATGAAGCCCAAGAAAACGGAAGGACAACTTCTGCAAGGCAGACCTCTGGTGCTTTGAGAGCACTTCGCATCCACTGCTTCCAAGCACACCTCCAGCAGCTGGAGCATCATTGGCTCCTCTGGCTTCTGCTGTTGCAATAGCAGGTGGAGAGCAAGCCCTGACCCCAAGGGCTGCCTGTCAGTTGTCAGCTAACTCCAGCCAGCCTCCAGTGGAGGCAGAGCAGCGTTTCTTGTGAAGCAGTTCTCCAGGACCACAGGGTGATTTCATTACCAGCAGGGAGCCACTGGATCAGCACCCCCCAGCAGCTGCATCTCTGCTGCAGCACCAGCTCCAGCACCACCTCACAAACACTTCTTAAGCAAAACTTCCTGTCCTAGCTTAAACCACCTGGCAGTACCCTAAAAACAAAACATGATTTCAGGCTCTTCTCACCCACACCTCAGTCCCATACACCTGAGTGCTAACTGCTCAGTGATGTGTGAGACCACAGTACAAAGTGCCCCATGGCTACAGGCTGCTGAGCAGCCCCAGCTGGGCTGCACAATGCCACACAGCCCTGCAGGATGAACAAGCCATCCTGGGGAGATCCCAGAAGAGCTACAGCAAGAGGAAGGTTCTTGTACATCAGCTCCAGCAAAAGCTTGAGAGTGACTACAGCAACAAAGAAAGGAAGCATCCAGCACACCCAGGCCCTGCACAGCAGCAGGCTCTGGCACTCAGGACAGCATCCACCTCCTCTTGCCTGTGACTTACCACAACTACTCAGGCAAGGGTTCACACCACATCACCTGGAGCCTTCCCTGATCCAACAAGGTAAACCTCTTCACCTGTGCTCTTGCCACTGGTTAAAATGTCCCTTAGCATGGAGACCTGGAAGACTTCCCAAAGCTAACCTCATGCTCGCAAGGTTCCCTGCCACTGCAGGGCTTGAGGGTAGGGAGCAGGCACACAGCTGTAAGTGGGCTCCCAGATGTGCCTGAATGTAGTCTGCCTCTGTCCAACCTCCTTGTGCCCAAGGCACATGCAAGATGCCCTCAGGTTAGGGCAGACCTCCTGGTCCCCCTCGCTGCTGTTGCCTCTACAAACTTTGAGTGCAAGTTCACCCCATGCTCTCTGCAGGCACCAGCTCCTCCTCAGCTGCCTCCCAGGGAGACACAAAGCTCTGCTGAAGGCACCAAACCCTTCTTTAACATTCCAGACAGCACACTTTAAAACCTACCAACGATTCCTACCACCTCCTCCACCTTCTCAGATAACTCTTGGCTGGCTTTAGGCTGCAAGGCCAAAATGCCTCTCCAGCTTCGGCACAAACTGCACACTCCAAGGAGATGCTCAGGCTCTGAATCACAGAATCACAGAATCAAGCAGGTTGGAAGAGACCTCCAAGCTCATCCAGTCCAACCTAGCACCCAGCCCTATCCAGTCAACCAGACCATGTCACCAAGTGTCTCATCCAGGCTTTTCTTGAACACCTCCAGGGATGGTGTCTCCACCACCTCCCTGGGCAGCCCATTCCAATGGCGTTTCATACACAAAAGTTAACTACACAACTCATCTCTGAGAAGGAGGAAGACAAAGGAGACAGACAGAGGATGAACTGGAGTGGGCTGCAGGGGTCATTTCTTTGGGTGAAATGCCCAAGAGACCTATAGCAACACATCATAAAAGGGACTTTGCACAAAGCATCATCCTCACCGACTCGCTGGTACAGGCAGCAGCTCTTGGAAGCAGCAACGCTTGGCAGGGTGGGAGGAAAAGGGAAGGAGAGAGGGGAAGGGAGCCTTTCTGGTGAGCATGTTTTCTTTCCACCAGCCAGGCTCCTAGGTCCCTCGCTGCCAAAGCACTCAGAATAAAACATTAATTCAATACCACACATTTAATTACACATTATTTGAAAGTGAATGTATTTAACGGAGGAAAACAGCCTTCAGAGAGCATCTCCCTCCCTCAGACTCATGAGTCTGCAGGGAGGGAGGGGGGCTTGGAGAGGAGGTAGAAGGAATAATGGCTTGTTTTACATCAGCGAGCATTGCCACTCAGTTCATCCCATCAAAAGGGGAGATCTTAAAGAGATAGGGCTGTGTTGTGCAGGAACTCACCGGCTGGTTTCATTTCCCATCCTCGCACTCGGCTGGGAAGTGCTGCTGCAGACAGCTACCACTTGCCTCGCCTTTTGCATTCTTTTAACAGGGGAAGGGAGGGATTACAGGTGGAGGGACGGAGGAGGATTGGCTACCCCTCGAGGGAGCAGACGGTAGTCAGATTTCAGGCTTAAGGCTTAAAGGACGCAGTAATCAGACACAACTGCATCCCATTGCTGAGATGGATAAGCACAAGGAGCTGGGAGGGATAAGGTCCCAGCAGCAGCCTTGCAGCTTGGAGGCTGTCTCCCAACAAGAACACAGAGACTTACCTTCTGTCTCCAGGGCCTCAGAGGCTACCAGCTGAGGGCTTCAGCCTGGGAGTTCACTGCCACAGCCTTGCCTGCTCCAGAAGCCTGGCAATGGCCACTTTCAGGCACCATCAAGCCTTGTAATCCTCCAGTCAAAGAGAAAGATGGGGACTGACTCCAGTACCTGACCCCTCCTCAGCTCTGTGTGAGTAGCACTAAGCTGCTGCAAGGCCAGAAAAGAGCTGCCAGGTCCTTAGCAGGAAGGAGTCTGCCCTCAGTAAACTCAGCCTGAGCTTTTACCTTCACTGTCCTCTGAGTTCTGGCACCTCTGCAACACCCCAGCAGGAGCATGTCTCTCAAGGTCGGGTTCATTGGCTCAGGTCAGGACATCTCATGTCTCCCAACCCTTTTCTCTACACTGGGTCTATCCTCCCACTCCCAAACTTGGGAGTAGCATAAAAACAAATCCCTCAACTTGGCAACAGCCCTGGTTAGACTCCAGACCCCATCTGGACTGACACAAACTTGTGCCTTGCATCATTGCTGCTAGCACCCAGTCCTCACTGCAACAGCTAAGAGGAGAACTCAGCCCAGCCAGCCTTTACCACCACAGTGAGCTACACCTCTGACCAACAGACATCCTGTGGGCAGTTTAGAGCCCTTTTGGCCTCCCCAGCCACATCCTGCTAGTGCCACCCTGCTCCCAGCAGCCAGTCTCAGAGCCAGTTTGCTTGCACAGCCAGGCAGATATCGTAGCCCAGGGTTCAGGTCACAGTGCTAAGCTTTTCCTTGCAATTTTGAGGATTTAGGGGGCTTTGATGCCACTGTTTCAATGTTGTTCAGTTTCTGCTTTGAGGGATCTAGCCAGAGGCTGCATCTGCCTCGTCTGTCATTGCCTTCCTAACAGCTTCTGATCTTAATGTTCCCCCACCACGAATGCCAGAACATCCCAGACACAATGAAGACGTTCTGGGGGCTAAGTGACCGTTCCAAGGGCAGCATTAAGGATGGTCTGAACGTGGCTGGAGCACCAGTCCATGATCCAAAACCCACTCCGAGCAGAGCAAGAACTGGCCCCGAAGTTGGAGACAAAATGAAGTGTTTAGGAGAAGTGCAGTTCCCTCCAGCTGTGGGAGCACGAGAAGACCCTCAGGAAAACCTCTTGTGACAGAATTTCTGGGCTGCCTTAAAGCAGGAAGGTTGGTGAGGAGTCCTGGTGTTCTGCATTTTCCAGCTGGAGCTCCAGGCAGGTTGGGAATGCTGCTGATTGTTGCCAGCCTCTTCATCACCACGAAGGAGAAGGACCATTTCAGACAAAACAGAGCATCCTCTGCCCTTCTCTTTCCTTCAGTCCTTCTTTTGCTTCTGCCATCTCTCTGGGCACCTCTCTCTCTTCTCTTGCCCCACACCCAGTCATTCTCCCAACAACCTCCTTTGGTGGCCATTAAGGCAGTGGCTGATGCAGCCAAACTCCTGGAAACAGGAATATTCCAGAAGCGAGGCTATGCGGAGTAGGAACATGAGGTGTTGAAAGACAGATCTCAGGCTCAAGTTAGGGTTTCATTAAAAAGCCTCTCTCCAATTTGCCCAATTTCCATCTCTCCCCTCCCTTCCCACCTCCTCCAACTCCCTTTCTCACAGGAGCAGCACAGGAGGTGAGCCTCCATCTCTGGCTTGATGAGGTGTTCCCTCAGACTCATGTTTTCCTAACACCCTGAATGGAGCTTGCTCCTTCTTTGTTTCTGCCTAAGGTTTCCTTGGCTTTCTCCCTGCTTGTTTGTCTGCACAACCCCATCCCTTTTTCCATCTTGCCAACTCCTCCTGCAGAAGGAAACCCCTGAAGGAGGAGAAACCTGAGCCAGCTCTGCCTGTTGGGCTCTAAGATTACTGTGGTTTGGGTGACTTAAGCAATTGTTAGGAGGCAGCAAATGATGCAGAGAGGAATAAAGGAGAGATCCTACAAAGGGATTAGCTAATCTGATGGGGATAGCAGCTGCTCCTCCTTTAGCTCTCCAGGTCTCTGCATACTTGGGGCTTCCTGTACTCCTTTGGTCTGAGTCACAAGTAGGACGCAACGAATGTTGGTCTAGTGCTCCTGGGATGCTTCACACAAAGAGCAACCCACCTCTCCTCTTGCTGAAAAATGGGCCAGACCAATGGCAGGGAGGCTCTAGTCAAGGGAAAGAAGCCCACCAGTACCCTGGGTCCATCCTGCAGAGGAGGACAGAGAAAAGCCATGCAGACGATCAGAGGGTTGGAGCTCCTCTCCCATGAGGACAGGATGAGAGAGTTGGGGTCGTTCAGTCTGGAGAAGAGAAGGCTCTGAGACCTTAGTGTGGCCTTCCAGTATCTGCAGGGGGCTACAAGAAAGCTGGGGAGGGACTTTCTAGGGTGTCAGGTAATGATAGGATTGGGGGAATGAATCCAAGCTAAAGGAGGGGAGAGTTAGATTAGATGTAAGGAAGAAGTTCTTCAGCATGAGGGTGGTGAGACTCTGGCACAGGCTGCCCAGAGAGGTGGTGGAAGCCTCATCCCTGGAAGTTTTTAAGGCCAGGCTGGATGTGGCTCTGGGCAACCTGATCTAGGGAGGTGGTGGAGTCACTGTCCCTGGAGGTGTTCAAGAAAAGACTGGATGAGGCACTTAGTGCCATGGTCTGGTTGATTGGCCAGGGCTGGATGCTAGGTTGGACTGGATGAGCTTAGAGCTCTCTTCCAACCTGGCTGATTCTATGATTCTAGTGGGAAGTGTCCCTGGCCATGGCAGGGAGGTTGGAACTGGCTGATCCTTGAGGTCCCTTCCAACTCTGACAATTGTGTGATTCTGTGACCTCTGTAAGGCAATGTCTTGGCCATGTGCTGACTCCAGAGCCTCCTCCAGCAGCTGAGCAGAGGCACCATTGTGCCAACACCGCCTGACTCTCCTTGGCAGAAACAGAGCCCTTCGAGGTGAAATGAAGAGGAAAAAGGTCTCCTTGGGCAGAAAAAGCTCTCCTTGGACACAGCTTCAGAAGTCCCTCATCCCCAGGAGCTGAGGCCTACTTAAGGCACCACATGCTCTGTGTGAGGACACTCTGCTTCCTCCCCTGATGCGCTGCTCCATCATCCCCCCGCTGTGTCCTGTCTTTACTACGGTTATAAACCCATCGCGGTTTATTGTCTCTGACACTCCCAGCACGGGGAGCAGAGGGGGTCATAAAACACTGGATATTTCACAGTGTCACAGTATCATCAGGGTTGGAAGAGACCTCACAGACCATCAAGTCCAACCCTTTACCACAGAGCTCAAGGCCAGACCATGGCACCAAGTGCCACATCCAGTCCTGCCTTGAACAGCTCCAGGGACGGCGACTCCACCACCTCCCCGGGCAGCCCATTCCAGTGTCCAATGACTCTCTCAGGGAAGAACTTTCTCCTCACCTCCAGCCTAAATTTCCCCTGGCATAGCTTGAGGCTGTGTCCTCTCCTTCTGGTGCTGGCCACCTGATAGAAGAGAGCAACCTCCTCCTGGCCACAACCACCCCTCAGGTAGTTGCAGACAGCAATAAGGTCACCCCTGAGCCTCCTCTTCTCCAGGCTAACCAATCCCAGCTCCCTCAGCCTCTCCTCATAGGGCTGTGCTCAAGACCTCTCCCCAGCCTCGTCGCCCTTCTCTGGACACGCTCAAGCATCTCAATGTCCTTCCTAAACTGGGGGGCCCAGAACTGAACACAGCACTCAAGGTGTGGTCTAAGCAGTGCAGAGTACAGGGGCAGAATGACCTCCCTGCTCCTGCTGGCCACACCATTCCTGATGCAGGCCAGGATGCCACTGGCTCTCTTGGCCACCTGGGCACACTGCTGGCTCATGTTCAGGCGGGTATCAATCAGCACCCCCAGATCCCTCTCTGTCTGGCTGCTCTCAGCCACTCCGACCCCAGCCTGTATCTCTGCATGGGGTTGTTGTGGCCAAAGTGCAGCACCCTGAACTTGGAGCTATTTGTTCATTTGTCTGCCAGCTTCCAGTGATGCCTCACACCAGATGGTGGTGGTGGTGGTTGGGGGGGGGGTTGAATTTCCAAGGGAAGACAACCCCGCAAACTCCGCCGTGCACAAAGAGGGGAAAGCAAACACAACCCTACTGACCTCTCCCGGGGCAAAACATCAGTGCCTGCACCAGGGGGGAAAATACCCACTCCATTCTTCTGAAGTGCCCTGGTGAGACTCAGGGAAACAGCCTGCACCACTGGTAGCCTCAGCAGACATGATTAATTGCAGGCGGGGAAAAGGTGCGTGTTCAGCTCTACCCCAGCTCTGTGTGAGGACTGGCTGATTGCTGAGTTGGTATTCAAGACACAGAAAGAAGGCAACCTGGCAGGATCTTGGAGCTGCAAAGCCAAGCTTACAGATCTGTGCTTTTGCATCAGGAGAAAAAAAAAAAAAAAGCATCATCTATGGCTTAACAGCTTTAAATTTAAATGCAGCTACTGAAGTTTTACAGCAAGAATAAACTGCTAGTGAAAAGGACCAAAATGAGCAAGAAAGGAGGGGAAGGGAAATAATGCCTGGCGGTTAGCTGAGGATGCAGGGGCATAAAAAGGGACCTCTCCAAGCTGGCAATGGCAATTTGGAGATGAGGCTGCATGTGGGTGATGCTGCAGAGCGTGGAGGATAATGGTGGGGAGATATCCACTCTGCCATTAGCTGTTTCTCCTCGCTGGTGTAGGACAGATCTCATCTAATTGGGGAACATCTTGAAGAAGAGTTTGTGTGTTGCCTCCCTGAGTTGCCTTAATTAGAGGCTCAGCATCAGATGCTGAGGGAGCAACCTGGCAAAATCAGAGGCCAGCTTCCGCTAATCTAATCCATCAGTCTGCCTGCAAATCCTGTTCTGTTATTGCAATCTGAGCTTGGAGAGTGACCCCAAATTCAGCTAATATTATAAAGGTCACCTCCATGTCTCTTCTTTATCAATCAGAGTTTAAATCAAGTCCCTTAACCTTTTCCCAAGGCAGGTGATGGGCAAACCTACCCCGATCGATATCCGAGCGCGGATGAGCAGTTCCAAACTTCCCCCTGACTGCTGGCACTCACACAGCCAGGCTGCAATCTGCAGTTCCAAACTTCCCCCTGACTGCTTGCACTCACACAGCCAGGCTGCAATCTGCAGTTCCAAACTTCCCCCTGACTGCTTGCACTCACACAGCCAGGCTGCAATCTGCAGTTCCAAACTTCCCCCTGACTGCTTGCACTCACACAGCCAGGCTGCAATCTGCAGTTCCAAACTTCCCCCTGACTGCTTGCACTCACACAGCCAGGCTGCAATCTGCAGTTCCAAACTTCCCCCTGACTGCTTGCACTCACACAGCCAGGCTGCAATCTGCAGTTCCAAACTTCCCCCTGACTGCTTGCACTCACACAGCCAGGCTGCAACCCCCCTGCAAACAGAGCTCACACCAAGCCACCCAGGGCCTCCAGTCTGGAAACTGGAATGGCAGTGAAAGCAGACAAAATCAAAGCAGAAGGGAAAAAATAAGCACTGAGCTGCTCAAAACCACATCTTCATCCCGGGCAGGAAAAGGCTGCTGTGCTCTCCAGCTCCCCTCAGCTGTGCTCTCCTCACGGGCAGCCTTGTGTCTCCCTTGCACAAGCTGCAGCCTCCCCATGCCACATCTCCTCTGGTGCAGCTGCATTTCCAGTGCTGCTCACAGTATTGCAAGAGGGTCAAAGAGGTCCTCTCTGTCTTCTCCTGCTTCTGTTCCCTCTTGGGATTCCTCTTTCACACACATCCCGAATCAGGAGAGGCACTGAGCACATTCAGGACCTCAGTTATAGTCAGTGCTGGCAGAAACAAATCCCTCAGGTCCATGGTCTTAGAGCAGGGCTGGCTCTGGCTGCTGCCTTCAGTGTTTCCTTGCAGATCATTAGCAGACCACAGGAACAACACAGCTGATGAGGACTCACCTCCAAGACACATCACTTTCAACCTCTTTCCAACTGGAAAGCCTTCTAGCAGCAGCTCCTCTCTGGCTCTGAGGGCAGACTCCTCTGCAGGTCCTACACCGAGTCCTACAGCAAAGCTTCTGTCTCCAGTCCTAGGTTGGTCCTTGTCAAGTACTGGCTGAAAATCTCAGCCTACTACATCCATTGGATTTTCCCCAGATAGAGTGGCAGGTAGATCCCTGGGGAATGCCAGCAGATTAGTTGAGTGTGACCTCCCACTGCTTCAAGCCCCACGGGTTTGGCCTTCACAGAGCATTGCTTTTCCATGTCTTCTCCCACGGCATCCCTCAAAGTTCAGGCAGATCTCCAAGGTTTTCCCAAAGCAAACATTACACTTGCTGATGTGTCTCCTGGCCCAAATAATGCCCACCAGCTTCCAGCTCTCATCCATCTGCCTCATTTTAGGCAGGCAATTTAAACTGGCAGTGAAGAGTTTGCCAAGTGGTGGGCATGCCCCCAGGTGTGTGTGTGTGCTACAGGATGTTCTCTCCACCTCTAGGGAATGCTCACCTTGTCCCATGCCCTTCAGCAGCTGGCCACTGACCCAGGCAGATCTTTGTCTTCATCCTCCATAAAGCTGGATGCAATTTTGGCAGACAAGAAATGTTTAATAACCCTTCTCTTATCTCTGAAACAAGCTGACTTTCATTCTCTGTCATCTGTCTAAGTTCTCCATCTATCACTCTCAAGATAAGCACTTTCTCCTCCATATCCTCTGTACCAGCTCACTGTTCCCCTCCTATCTCCAAACCCCTCCTTGCTGCGAGGGCAGTTTTGTTGTGTCTCTGAGCTGCTCCTGTGCAAAAGGACCTTGCTGGCTGAAAACACTCTGGCAGTATGGCTGCTGCTTTCTGTCCCTTTGTTTTCTCCTGCTTCCTTCCTCCTCTCTCCTTTCTCTGTGATACTTCAGCCCTGCTCCATCACAGTCACAGAATCAGAATCGGTCAGGGCTGGAAGGGACCACAAGGATCATCCAGCTCCAACTCCCCATCTCTTGCTTAGGCAGCCTGCTGTACATCAGCCCTTTCATCCCCTCTGTTACTGCCTTTATTTCAGTCAGACTGAATGTTTACAGCAGCCTTCCCAATTGTATCTTAAAGACCTGCATTAAAGCCCAGCCAGCTCTCCTCAACTCATTTTGCATTCCCTGCCAGGCTGCTGACCCAAAGGCTGCTGGTTTTGTCTGGCTGTCCCTTTCTGCAGACCCTCCTCAGCACTTCAGCTCTGCAGGGAATACAATCACTGCATCCTAGATGCTCTTCAGTTTCAAGTGTATTTATTACAGCTCCTCAATTTCCTTTAATCTGTCATTTCTCCTACTCCCCCCCCCGACAGACACCCAATTGCTGCCTTTTCACTGAACTCTAAGTGCACTGAATGAGGATTTTATCTCTGGCTCTGGCTGCCTGCTCCAGCCCCATCCCTGCATCGACTCAGGCTGGCTGCCTTGTGCACAAATCATTGCTCATTACTCGTGGGGCTTAAGGAATACCCTCTGCAAATGAGCCCAAATGTGGCAGCCAGCAGGCTCCCACTGGTGACCCCTCAGGACTAAGTGAGGGAGAGAAAACAACACTTCCATGCACAGATTGCCTGTGTCATCAGCACCAAGATGGAAGCAGAGACTGAGAGAAGGGAACGTATCGATGTCTGCCAGAGCCTTGTAAAGCTATGTTGTTTGAGGGGGGTAGAACCATGCTTTTAAGTAGGGGATGCAGGTTCCTTCAGTGAGAAGGTAGAGTGTAAAGCCTCAGCAGCCCTCCAGAGCTGGAGCTGAAAGAGCTGGAGAAAGCCCAGCTGATAGGAAAGCCCTCAACATGCTTTCCTCTATGCTAAGCTGTGTGAGCACGCACACAGCCCGAGCTTTAATTGGTGTATTAATACATTAAAGCACTGACACAAACAAACAGGGACCCTTTTCATAAGCTACCAAATCCTTGAGTACATTGTAATTAGCTGGGCTTGTTAAACCACTTAATAAGCAACAGATAGCACGTGGCTGATGCTCCTGTGCCTGGGCTTGGTGGGAAAGACAGGCAAGGGCTTAAAGATGAACTGAGTTCAGTTCTTAGGTGAGCCCTTCAGAACTGTCACTTCAACTACTGTCAGAGGGAACTTCTCCCCCAAACAGACACCTGCCACCAGTGGCAGAGTCACAGCTCCCTCTGGTCCCATTCTTCTCTGGGTGCCCTGGACCCTGCCATGCCATGCACTTCCCTGTGCTTCTGGACATGCTGCAATACCCTGGGGGAAGGCAATACCCTGAGGATGGCAATACCCTGGGGGAAGGCAATACCCTGGGGGAAGGCAATACCCTGGGGAGGGCAATACTCTGAGGATGGCAGTACCCTGGGGAAGGCAATACCCTGAGGATGGCAGTACCCTGGGGAAGGCAATACCCTGAGGATGGCAATACCCTGGGGGTAGACAATACCCTGGGGAAGGCAATACCCTGGGGAAGGCAATACCCTGGGGGAAAGCAATACCTTTGCCTCAGATTCGCTTCCCTACCCTTAGCAAGTCCTAGTGATTATTGATTGTGAAGGTGCTCAAACAGGACCGATAGTGGGAAGGAGAATTACCACAACAGGACAAACCACCACGTGGCAGCAATTTCCAGTGGGCCCCAAAGCTTTCCCAAGCAGCTGTGATTCACAGAAGTCCTTTCTCCTTTGCCATCATCTCTTCTCCACTCACCGCACAACGACTTCGCAGGAGCAACCTCACCTTGCAGCTCTGACTCAAAGTGCTTGGAGGTAAATGCATTTCCCTGTACTTACCCTTTACTTGGGGTCCAAATCTGGGACCTGTTGGAGCAGAGGCTGTGAAGCTCCCTGAAGATATGCCTGATCTGGCTAGGGACGACGAAGGAGCTGCCACGTGCTTGCTGCACAACCAGGCAGCTGCCAGGCTGAGGCTGGTGGTTTCCAAGGAAGAGTGGGAAGGGTTGGCACTGGGGGAGAAAGGACTGCAGTGGATGCAGGGGGGTGTTACCTTTTCAGCTGCTGGGCTCCTTTCCTTGTGAGACATCAGCTTTTGGATACTCTAGGGGGGGAAATACCTGATGGCTGTGTCCTCGTGTCCATTACGCTGATGTGGATGTGGTACAGAGAGAGGGAAAGAGCCACACCACTCCACAGGACACAGTGGCACTGCCACCACTTGTACCAGCTCACAAAGCAGCACGAGCCAGCAAACCACCCAAAGCACAGCTCCAAAAGCTTTCTGCACAGCAGGACTCTGCCAGGGCTCAGGCTGTGGTCACCTCATTCCCACTCCCTGAGGCGTCCCAGGAACAGGCAAAGTTCAGCATCATAGAATCACAGAATCAACCAGGTTGGAAGAGAGCTCCAAGCTCATCCAGTCCAACCTAGCACCCAGCCCTAGCCAGGCAACCAGACCATGGCACTAAGTGCCTCATCCAGGCTTTAACATCAATGCAACCAAAGCAAAAGAGACATCTTCAGGGTTACTCAGCATCCCTAAATGTGGAATTTTAACCCAAATTCCAGCTCACACCCACAATGACATCACCAATTCACATGCCTCTGTGCAGTCCAGCTGGCTATCCAGCACCCAGCCTAACACCCACCACACACTGCAGCAGCTTCCAGAGAGTAGGCAGAGAAGCTCCCTCAAACACTGCCCCCACCCAAGCTCACCACAGGCCCTTGCAGCTATTCCTAGATCCCAACTGGCTTCTTCTTTTCATCTTTGCCTCCTATTCTAGTGCTGAACCCCAGGCCTGCTGCCTTGGAGCTTCCTCCACACGCTGCATTCATCCATTTTTAAAGGTGACCTTCCAACTCCAAAGGAAGTTAGCAAGCCTCAGTGCCTTCATTTGCCCTCTCCTCCTTTTCAACCTGCTCCTTAGCATGAATTCGAGAGGGGCCTGAAAGGCTTCCCTATTAAAAAGTAAAACCTCTGGAAGCAGCCCATGCTTCCCAACCATTCTTCTCCCACTTTCAGCAGCAGCCTCCTTGGGCATCACAGCGACTGCTTGCTGCACACCATCAGCTGCCAGCCCTGGTGCTGAAACCTGCTTGGGTGCTCAGCCTCCGACTCTCCCCACCCCCACCACTGGCCAGCCCCTCCCTGTTCAGCACAAGTATCACAGAATGGTAGGGATTAGAAGGGACCTCCAGAGAGCACTGGGTCCAACCTCCCCCCTGCCAGAGTAGGAGCACCCAGGGCAGGTGGCACAGAAACACATCCAGGTGGGTGTCGAAGGTCTCCAGAGGAGACCACAACCTCTCTGGGCAGCCTGCTCCAGGGCTCTGCACCCTCACAGTTGTTAGTTTGAGGCTGACAAGAACATTTTAGATGCTAGGCTGTGAAAAGGAAACAATGGTGATGTCTGCTGCACTCACAGGCTTGCTGAGATGGATAAAAACAAGAACACAAACACAGATAACCCAGTGTGGGTCCCTGCCACAGCTGGTGCCTGTACTTTTCCCCTTGGCCTGCTCTCTGTGTAACTCATCCTTCTGCTTTCTAACCCCCCTGGCCAATCCTCCAAACTCACCTTGCATGTGAGGCAAACTCTGGGATAAAGCAGAGGGGTGGAAAGAAGGTGGAAAGGTGGTTGGGAGCCCCTCCTGGGGACTGGTCTCTGGGGGGGCTGTTGTGTTCCTGTATTACCTTTAACTTGTGTATTGCTGTCTGTAGCTGTAACTGTTGTAACTACCTGCTGGTGTATTGTGCTAAGCTGTGAATACAAAGCTCCAGTCCTTCACTTCCAGCTGCCTGAGTCTAGTCTGGGTGAATTCATAGGAGTGGGGGGGGCAGGTAACACCCAAACCATCACAACAGCAAAGAAGTTCCTCCTCATGTTGAGAATCACAGAATCAGCCAGGTTGGAAGAGAGCTCCAAGCTCAGCCAGTCCAACCTAGCACCCAGCCCTGGCCAACCAACCAGACCATGGCACTAAGTGCCCCAGCCAGGCTTGGCTTCAACACCTCCAGCCACAGCCACTCCACCACCTCCCTGGGCAGCTTCTGGGTCCCACCTTATATCCACTGTTCCCTGTCCTGTTACCAGATGCCACTGACAAGAACCTGGCCCCTTCCTCTTGACACCCACCCCTCAGACATTTGTAGGCACTGATCAGATCCCCTCTCAGCCTCTATTCTCCAGACTCAGCAGCTCCAGGGCTCTCAGTCTTTCCTCATAGGAGAGATGTTCAGGTCCCTTCATCATCCTTCACAGCAACTCACTGCACCCCCTCCAGCAGATTCCTGTCTTATTGAACTGGGAAGCCCAACAGAGCTCCAAAATCTTCTTGATAATAAAGAACCATAGGGAGAGCAGGGGTGGAAGGGGGGTTGGTTTTGACTTGGATCATCACCCAAGTCAGCTGGGGTTAGGCTGAGGCCTCCTAAGCTCTTGTGCAGGCACAAATGAAAAGCAGCAATTAAATGAAGTTCTCTTTATCTCACCTTACTGCCAAAGCTGCATCTCACAAGCCCTGGGGCCAGATAGCAATGGAGAGGGAAGGTGTCTCCTGCCTTCAGCAGTGATATTACTCTTGCCAATGAATTGGTCACAGTAATTAAAAAGGCAATAACAAAGCAAGATGATGGTTGCCTCCTGGTGTGATACAACACTTTGCCATTTAATCAGGACAAGGGGAACCTGGAGTTTTACAGCAGTGCAACTGAGATAAGGAATTAGAACAATGATCTTAGAAAATGAAAGCTCAACTTCAAGCCCTTCACTGAGATTACACAGCAACAACAGCAAAACCACTCAAACAAAACCAAAACCACCCAAAAGCCCAGAGAACAATTTGCAACCAACCAACCAGTCTCTCTTGTTGCAAGGTTTGCAAGAGGTCATGCAGTCATACAATGGCTCAGCTTAGAAGGGACCTCAGAGATCACCTACTCTCCACCATGCCCAGGGACACCTCTCAACAAGACTCAGCTGCTCAAGGCCTCATCCAACCTGGCCTGCAACACTCCAGGCAGGAGGCAGCCACAGTCTCTCTGGGCAGCCTGGGCCAGAGTCTCACCACCTTCACACCGAAGAACTTCTTCCTCAGCTCCAGCCTAACCCTGCTCTGCCTCAGCTTCAAACCATTCCCCCTTGGCCTGTCTCTAGACACCCTCAGCACAAGTCCTTCTGCAGCCTTCCTGCAAGATCCATTCAGGCACTGGCAGGCAGCTCTGAGGTCCCCCTGGAGACTTCTCTTCTCCAGGCTGCACCCCTCCAGCTCCCTCAGCCTGTGCTCACAGTAGAGCTGCTGCAGCCCTTGGACACCACAAGCCAACATCATGCAGTCATGCTCTGAACTCAGTGGTCAGCATTTGCTCCCATCCAAGAAACCACAGCCTATTTCCTGTGCTGTGTGTCTGGCTGGCTGCTGGGAATGAGTCTGACACCCACAAAACCATTCCATGCTGACCCCCAAGAGACACCAAGCAGGAGCTCCCATTCACCTCTGCCTTGTGCCACAACGCGCCTGGAAGCGCCTGGCTCAGTCAGGCAGCAAACAGCCTCTCCTTCCAAACCATTCAGTTGTATTTTTCCCTGCCACTGTCTGCCAGACCCAGTGCTAACCCTGCAAAGAGCATGCCCAGGACTCTCATCCTCCATCCAAGCCAAGGGGTCTCTGCTTTTCCCAGCAGCCCCACTCTGCTCACCGGGATGTGCTCCTTCACAAGACAGCCACCCAGCTGCACCAGGGAAGCAGCTGCTTGGGTCTTGCTACAATTCTCTGCTGAAAGCAGGAGACTACTTCAGCTTTTTAGAGGAAGGAGGCCTGCCCAAAGCAAAGGCAGGGCTGCAAGAAGCTGCTGCTGGCTCAAGGCTTAGTGCAATTAATAATGGAAGGTTCCTCGCCTCATCCCTTCAGCCTTTCCTTAGCCCTGATGCTCAGTTTCACCTTTGGGCTATGAATGATTCACAGAGCCTTAAAATATATATAATCTCTATCTGCTAGAACCAAGAGTCTGTATTCAGGGGGTGGTGAGGGAGCAGCATGTGCAGTGCCTGCACTTGGGCTAGGATGTCCCTTAGGAAAGGACCTTTGTGCTCCTCTCTTCTTTCCAAACCCAGAGGCTGTTCTGAGCTTGAAGCTGAGGTCTGTGGGAGACCTCAGCTCCGTTTCTGCCACACAGGGATGTGACTGCTGCTGAGGGTTTCAAGAATGGCTCAGAACCAGGCTCTTCTCACCCCTCCCTGGCAGCAGGAGTGTGCAGACAGCAGCAGTGCATGGTGGGGAACTGAAACAGTCTGTGCAGGATTGCGCATGGGGACTCTGCAGCGAAGACTTACCTCCACATCACAGCCCAATGTATCACTCCAACTTCCAGCTGGGGCAGTGGATCACATTTAAGGATTGCTCTCTTCCCTTGGAAACCCAGCACCACCCTTCCACCATCACTGTTTGATTCCTGCCTATGCACACCAGCACAGACACACACACACACCCTTGCGCCGTCATCGGCAAACAGCTACTTACTGCTCCAGACAAGAACACCGCTCCAGGCAGTTCCAGGGATGCTCTGGATGTAACCTCCTTTCCAACTGGAGAGATGGCCATCTTCTGATTCCTGCTCCAGGAACCCAAGCATGAGCCTGGGTAAGATCTTGTGAATGCTCCAAACCCACCAGGATCCATCCTTACTCGTGAGGGAGCAGAGGTAAAAGCACAGGCAAGAGAAGAGGAGGTCTCAGACGGGGCAGGCTTGGCAGCAAAGTCCTCCGTGGCTTGTGGCCAGTAAGCTATGGGATGCCTCCCCTCCCTGGGCTGGCATCCCAGGAGCTCAGGGAGCTGTCAAACCTGAGCTGCTCAGTGCTAGATTAAGGGCATGGTGGTGGCCCAGAAGCCTGAGCCACCCCTTCAAGGGGAGATCCAAAGATACTCCCATGCAGTCCACTTGTTCTCAGGATCAGAGGCAGGTTTCAGCCTGTGGTGTATCCGCAGCTCAGCAGCAGCACGTTCCCTGAGAGACCTTCCTCCTTAGAGGGGGCACTGTTGAGACTCACTCAGATGGGGGGTCCCTGATGATATGTTCAGGAGTCTTCTTTGTTTCCTAAGGCTGATTCTGGGGTATTTTTCTTGGGTGAGAGATTCCTCTTCCTTGTAAGACTGCTACTGAGCTCAACCTGCCCCCATTTCCTTCGAGGCTTAGGCCGGCTCCTCAGAATCCAGGGAAGGAAATCTGGCACAAGATTAGATGCTTCATGCATTACAGTCATGCAGAGGAGCTTAAGGACCTAAACAGAACAGTACCCAATTCTCAGGAGCCCCCTCTGAGGTGTTCGGTATTAAACCAAACTTTCCAGCCTAGTCACAGGACAGGATTTTCATCCAGGGATTTTGTTGCCTTCTTCTGAAGCTGTGGCTGTAAAGATCTGTTAGGGTCCAGTGGTAAGCACTTCGTGGGGCTGTGGAAGAGGTGATCCATCTGTAGCACACTCTGCTGGCACCAGGCAGAAGGTGAAGGCACACTGAAGCCTCTGTAGCTTACTGATGATGAAAACGAGAGGTTGGCACTATCACCAAGCAGCCACCCTTGCAGTTCTGTGCTCCCAAGCTTTCCAAAGGACTGAAGAGCCAAGCTAAACACCTCCCACAGCTCTACCACACCTGCTGGCACTCCAATTGCATCCTCCTGCCACCAGACCTGACCTGGTGGTCCATCAGCAGTGGCAGTGAGGGTTAACCCCAGTCTCTAGCAGCGTTTGGCTCTTCTGGTTTTCCACCTTCGTGCAGTGCCAGATCTGCAACATTTCCAGCCAGAAGAGCCCCTGCTAGTTCCTGAGCATGGACTGACAGCTTCTAACTGATAGCATCTAATGCAGTCAGTTATTCTTCATGCATTTAGAGCAGATCTATCAAAATAATTCCTGCTAGAGGTCTGAATTCAGCACATTACACACAGCAGCTCCCTGGAAAGAGAAAAATGACACTTACCTGCCTTTAAGTGAGTCCCTTCTCCATCGCCTGCACTGCCTGTGCACTGCCAGATGTGATGGGTTTGGGGGGTGTGCACCCCAGGAGCTGTTCTAGCAGCACTGAGAGTATGACTGGAGCTTAAACACTCTGAAACCAGCAACTCCCTCTGGCGCCATTCAGTGAACAAAAGTAAACGAGCACAGACCAAACCTACCATCAGCAGCCTGCAGGGGACTGGACCAGGCACCACCAAGGGAGTGACTGCGCACAGCTGCTCCTACTGCCCCCAGATATTGCATGGCACTGCTGCAGCAAAGCTACAATGCTCCGTTGGTCCAGAATGCCTGCAGAATCAGCAGGCAGCAAAGCCTGCAGGGGAAATTTGGGCAGAGCTACAACTCTTCAGCCTGGCAAGCCAAGCTCACACCGGTGGTGTCAGACACGTGCAGGCTGCATTACCATGATGCCACTTCACATCCCTGTTATTGGCACCAGGACACTGAACCCCAGCAGGACCAGGCCCCAGGCACAGGCAGAACACACCAACCTGTAAGAGTATGAGCGCCTCCTCTCTTGTGTCAGCTGCTGCAACACTCCCCTGCCTCCCCAACCTAGCCCACAGACTGCAAACTCCCCTCCCTCCTTCTCCCAATTACCTTAATAAACAGCCTGGACACATCTCTGACTCACTTAAGGTAATGATGACTCGGGCACGATTAGCTTGATCAGATCTGCTGGCAGCTTTCTGAGCCTAATGCAGTGCCAGCCTGGCTCATGCTGACTTCTGCTGAAGGAGGCTGACCTCCAGCAGCAGCTGCGCTGCCATCAGCGGGTGGAGATCCACCTACAGGTCAGACACAGGCTGCTCCCAGAGTTCAGGCTGGAGCCATGAAGCCTGCTCGCTCTGAAAAGGAGCTCTTAACTGCTGCAGAAGCCTAAGGTACGACAGCTTTTCATGCCTGCAGACAGAGCTGGTGGAGTGGTACCAACCCCAGGAAAGAGCAACCCGGGGTTAAGGCCAGCCCCAAGCACCAGATCACCACAGAGCATCTCTCCACACCACATTTCTGGCTGAAACATTCACTCACCCAACGGGAGAGCAAAAGCAGCAGCAGTCAGCCAGTCACACAACATGAATATTTGAAGCAAACCCTCAGAGGGGAAAGGAAAAAGGGCCAAATAGTCTGAAATCATAGGCAAACCCTTACAAAAAGTCACCTCATCTGCAGGAACTGGGCACAGGTCACCAATGACTCACTAAGAGCAGGGCAAATCGTTTAACCAGCACTTGGAACGATTCCCTCTGCACTACAGAGAACAATCCAGAGTCATCCCTGCTGATTAGTCAGCAGTCACACTCCCAAACACAAAACTGAACAGCAAAGTTCAAGTGTAGTTGTCTTGTACTTGCACTCTGCTTTACTGCTGGGCAGACCATCCGCTTCTTGTAGCCAAGGAATCACCCAGGGCTGCCAGTGTGGGTTGGGATTGAGTAGAGCTCTTAGCCTGACAAACTCCAAGCCTGAAATCCACCTGAAAGCTCTGCCTGGAGGAAGCTCAGTTACCACTCTCTAGAATTCCTCTCCTGATTTCAGCCAGAACAGGCAATTACCACTCCTCTGCAAACCAGGTTACCAAAGCCCAGCAAGGAAGATGGACAAACAACCCCCAAACTCCAGTGGTGCACCCAAGAAGGTGAAGTTTGAAGCTGGAGAATTATAGCAGGAACTCACACGACCAAACTGCTCCTAGAGGAAGCAGTCTGCTCCCAGTAGAAGCAGTCTGATCCCAGTGGAAGCAGTCTGATCCCAGTGGAAGCAGTCTGCACTCAGTGGAAGCTGTTTGCTCCCAGTAGAAGCAGTCTGATCCCAGTGGAAGCAGTCTGCTCCCAGAGGAACCAGTCTGCTCCCAGCAGAAGCAGTCTGCTCCCAGCAGAAGCGGTTTGCTCCTGGTAGAAGCAGTTTGCTCCCAGTAGAAGCAATCTGGTCCCAGTAGAAGCAATCTGCTCCCAGCAGAAGCAGTTTGCTCCTGGTAGAAGCAGTTTGCTCCCAGTAGAAGCAGTCTGCTCCCAGCAGAAGCAATCTGCTCCCAGTAGAAGCAATCTGCTCCCAGCAGAAGTGGTTTGCTCCCAGTAGAAGCAGTCTGCTCCCACTAGAAGTGGTTTGCTCCCAGTAGAAGCAGTCTGCTCCCAACAGAAGCAGTTTGCTCCCAGTAGAAGCAATCTGGTCCCAGTGGAAGCAGTCTGCTCCCAGCAGAAGTGGTTTGCTCCCAGTAGAAGCAGTCTGCTCCCAGCAGAAGCGGTTTGCTCCCAGAAGAAGCAGTCTGCTCCCAGTAGAAGTGGTTTGCTCCCAGTAGAAGCAATCTGCTCCCAGCAGAAGTGGTTTGCTCCCAGCAGAAGCAGTCTGCTCCCAGTAGAAGTGGTTTGCTCCCAGCAGAAGCAGTTTGCTCCCAGCAGAAGCAATCTGCTCCCAGCAGAAGTGGTTTGCTCCCAGCAGAAGCAGTTTGCTCCCAGCAGAAGCAGTTTGCTCCCAGCAGAAGCAGTGTATCTGCACCCCTCAGCCCTCTGTGTCTTCCCCACACGGTACCTCACAAGAAACACGAAGGAAGCCACACACTGGACAGATGCAATTCCTTTTGCCACTGGGTTTGCTGCGTTGTGTTTTAGGGTTCAGGGTAGAGCAGGATCCCTGCGGTCCCCACAGGGCAGGATGTCCTCCAGCCTGCAGTGCACCCCTGTGGCACAACCAGCTCAGACTGCTGAAGGTGTGGGGCCTGTGGCCGCTGCTCCGTGGTGTCAGACCGCATGATGGCACCACCAAGGAGGCGTGAGTAGAGCGGAGAGGGGACATCAGAGAAACCACAAGGTATCAGCCGAGGCAAAGCAAAACGCATCCCTAGAGCAGAGGAAGGTCACAGCATCGCTCCGCTGGATGAAGCACCCTCCCTAGCCGCGCCTGTGCTGCCCTCCTCTCCTACCCTTCCCCTTGCAAAGCAGCTTTATGCACTTCCCCACAGCTTGTTAAACTCTTCCGCCACTTGATGATGGTCTGCAGGCACTGCTAAGTACACAGCTAATAAGGACTCTTGGAGTCCTTGCAGGAACCACACCAGAAGCGCTTCAAAGGGTGAAGCAAAGATGAAGTCACCCAGCATTGATTTCTCACATGCTCTCTTCCCACTGCTCCTGCAGACCCCTGGGGTTTAGCCTCACTGCTGTGCCTAGCCCTCTTTATCCCCTGCTAATGTCAGGGTTTAGCCTGGGGGATCTGCAGCTTGCTCTGGGTACAAATCAGAGCAGAGTGGTGATGAACTGCCACAGTTTGCTGACACGGCAAGAGGAACCTTCTGACTGTCCACCGCTCCTGGGACTTCTGCCTCTCTGGACAGCAGGGCACAGACTCACGCCAAAAAGGCCAAAGGTCTGGTGGCAAGGAAAACCAGCACCTTCCAGCAGGAGCTCCAGCCTCTTGGGAAAGAAGGGAGAGCTCCTGATGTGCACATCTAAATGAACAACAGAGCAGCAAAGTACAAGACTCAGCTGACGCAACCTGGATATCCATCTAGGGAGACTCAGTGTACCCCAGACAAGATCTACAGCATCACACACATCAAACACTTGCCTGCAGCAAGTCCAACCCCGAGGTCCCCCCAGGCCACACACTGCTCCCATCATGCAGAGAGGTACTGTGCCAGAAGCATAACATGCCCATCACACTCCTCTGAGACATGAACTGCATCTGCATCTTTTCAGAGTCAAAACTCAAGGAAATAAAGCTTCACTTCTCTGCTTGTCCACATACAGTAGGCAGGGTTGTGATTTGCAGGAGGAGCTGCTAGGTACCACTGCCTGCACCCTACCACACCTGTACCCCAGGATCCTTCAGCAAGGAGCTCAAGAGTCATTGGAAGCCACTGTGGGGAGGGAGAGCAGGACAACAGCATCAACTCACAGTCCAGATGTCTTGAAAAAGCACAGAGCCTTCACATGGGTACATCAGGCAACAAGATGCAACCAAGAAGCAAGCACAAGGAGAAACAAGTGCCCAGCCCCTCTGCAAAGCATGTCAGAGCCCACAGGCAGGCTTCAGCCAGCTCCTTGTGAACTGGCAGCACCAGAGCCAGAGTGGGAACTCATAGGTAAAGAACCAGATTCCTTAAATAGAAGGCAAAGCGAACTGAGGCTGACCACACCAGCAGCCCTAAGGAACTGTCTAAATCAACCCTCTGTCTGCAACGTTTCTGGGCTGTGAAACCTGATGACAGACCCTGGAGCAGCAAGGAAGAAGATACAGAGCATCCAACACCCGTGTCTGTTTCCCACACCTCAGAAAGGACAGGGAAATTGGGATGAAGTTTGTTGCAGCTGAGCTGCCCATCCTGTGTGTCAGGTTGCATCTCTCAGGCATCACTGATGTAAAGACCTCAGCCATCACCTAACCCTGTGAGCCACAGCACCCTATCACTTGTAGAAGCACACTCATTAGGAGGCAACAGCAGGCAGAAGTTCACTCATGGCATCATTTGAGACATTTGCTTCAAAGTCATGCCAGAAGTTGCAGGAACAGAAGGATGCTGGCAACACACATTTCTGTTTGGCTCATCAAAACTCTCCCCAGGTTTTCTAAGACAGTTCTAGCACCATCTACCACCAATATCAGCTTAAACACGTCCCCAGCCTCATGCTCACAGTCACCTGCAGGGTGGCACAGCAGCTTTAAGGCACATAAATAAGGCACCAATACACATCCTCATGCTGAGCCTCTCTCAACCTGCAGAGTTGGTTCCTTTCTCCTCCTGGAGCAATCATCTGTCCCCATGTGAACTCACGACCAGGAGCTCAAGCGCAGCACTCACCTGTACCCCACAGTCTCTACATGGAAGGCATCTCTGCTAGTTTAATAGGAGGCCAATTGTCCCTGCTGAAGGGACAACAGCCCAGCACCCAACAGGAGAGCAATTTGCACCACCAAGCAGGGAGACCTGAAACAAAAGCACTGCAGCAAAAACAAATCACTCAGTGTCAGGCTCCCCGAGAGATAAAGCTCCCAGTAAACCTCCTTCCACTAAGCACAGGAACCTGTCTGGGCAAATCCCAACATCACCTTCCAGCAGCACCACCTTGTCCTGAGAATGTGACCATTCTGAAGTACCAAAAAAGCAACAGGTTGTCAACTGAGAGCAGCAGCAGGTGGGGTCTGAGGCAAGAAAACATCTTTGTGCCTGCTGAGAGCGAGAGAAGCAAGAGCTACACCTAGAATCATAGAACAGAATGGCTTAGGTTGGAAGGGAACTCAAAACTCAGCCAGTTCCAACCCCCTGCCACAGGCAGGGACACCTTCATGTCCTGACAATCTCCCTGAGCAACCTGTGCCAGTGTCACTCAGGATCTCATCCAACCTGATCCTGAACACCTCCAGCATCACTCAGGATCTTATCCAACCTACTCTTGAACATCTCCAGGGAGGTTGTGATGCACAGAACACTCCACAACCTCCCTGAGCAACCTGTGCCAGCATCACTCAGGATCTCATCCAACCTGATCCTGAACACCTCCAGCATCACTCAGGATCTTATCCAACCTGCTCTTGAACACCTCCAGGGAGGCTGTAGAGCACAGAACACTCCACAACCTCCCTGAGCAACCTGTGCCAGCATCACTCAGGATCTTATCCAACCTACTCTTGAACACCTCCAGGGAGGTTGTGATGGACAGAACACTCCACAACCTCTGAGCAACCTGTGCCAGCATCACTCAGGATCTCATCCAACCTGATCCTGAACACCTCCAGCATCACTCAGGATCTTATCCAACCTACTCTTGAACATCTCCAGGGAGGTTGTGATGCACAGAACACTCCACAACCTCCCTGAGCAACCTGTGCCAGCATCACTCAGGATCTCATCCAACCTGATCCTGAACACCTCCAGCATCACTCAGGATCTTATCCAACCTGCTCTTGAACACCTCCAGGGAGGCTGTAGAGCACAGAACACTCCACAACCTCCCTGAGCAACCTGTGCCAGCATCACTCAGGATCTCATCCAACCTGATCCTGAACACCTCCAGCATCACTCAGGATCTTATCCAACCTGCTCTTGAACACCTCCAGGGAGGTTGTGATGCACAGAAGCACAGAACGTGATCAAAGATCACGTTCTGTGCTTCTGTGCTCCACAACCTCCCTGGGCAACCTGTCCCAGTGTCTCACCACCCTTAGGAAGATGCAAACATCTTCCTAAGCACCCTGAGCAAGGTTCACATCCCAGCTGCAAATCCCCAGCTCCACACCACCCGAACCAACCTCCCCACGCACGCAGCGCCTCGCCGAGCAGCAGACTATAAGGAGGTGGCATTCTGAAGGGTGTTTCTTTTCTTCTCCTTCATTTTTGCCTGCAAAGAAGAGGCCTGATGCAGCTGTTTCGTTAGAAAATAAAGTGTTTATTAAGAAACTAGACATTGAACACCCCTAGAAGTCTCTGTGAAAAGGGACTGTCCCATTTCCCCTTAGCACAGGATGAGAGTCATGGCAAGAGAAGAAACGCTCAAAAGGTGGAGGGGTCTCATTGTGGGGGTGGAGGGGAAATGAGGTAATGATTTACAATAATTAAAAATAAAATTAAAGGCTGAGGGGTTTTGTTTCTTTCCTTTAAAAAAAACCCAACAAACAAACAAACAAAACAAAGCAACCCCCATCCTTTAAACTTGCTACTTAAAGCCACCAAATTGCAAACAGCCGGGACCTGGCTTTAGGTTTTTCAGCGGTGAGGAAACCAGAGACTCTTAAAAGTGGTGTTAAAACAAATGGAGGAACATCCATCACAGTGGGGAGAACTGCTTTGAATTATGCTGGACGCTCCAGAGGACTTCTTCTAAGCAGAGATGGACCTGAGCTGCAAAATTCCACCTTTCCTCTGGATACAGGCTTCTGGTCCAGGCTGATGGATGTATCTCTACGGCTGATACGCACAGTTGAGAGCAGAGTCCCCTGAAGGGTGCTGGGGAAAGGAGACAGTTCAGATGGACAAGGCACCCCCAGGCCAGGTGGAGAGACCTCCAGGCTGTGGGGGGAGGGGGGGTTCAGTTCAGACAAGCACCCAGTGATTCACATGCTTGGTGAAGCTCCTCCTGGCTCTGTGAATCTGTAGAACTGAGGTGTGGAGGGCGCGGCCGCAGGTCCTCTCTGGCAGTGCACCTCTTGCGTTTCCAGCTCCGATGCGGGCAGGAAGCATCGCTGGGAGTTTTGGTCATGGTTTCTGAAGCCATCCAGCCTGAGCCAGGCCTCCTCATCCTAAAGCAGATGCCCCCCTAAGGCATGTCCATTAACTTAAAGCAATCTGCCACCGTTCCTCCTGCACCCTTCTATTGCACTTGACCTTTTGTTTCATGCGAACGGACCAGGAGAAGAAGCAAGAGAATGGAATATCCCCAGGGCCGTCTCTGTGGGAAAGCTGATAACAAAACCTCCTGGCAGTCTCCAGGGTGGTTCGTGCAGGTCACCTGTAAAGGCAAGATGAAGCAGAACATCCCATTCTGAGGCTTCTACCCACTTCTGGCAGAGCAGGACCCCGATTCTTTCCAGTGGCAGCAACCCTTCAGGGCTGGTGGTTTAGAGACATCTCTGATGCGATTAAGGTCATCTGTGGCCACCAAGAAGGCGAGCAGAGCTGAGTGGCTGGTGAGCAAGCTCCTGGTTCCATGCTCCTTTCAGAAAAGGATCTGGCCAGACCTGAAGCTTTTGGAGGTTTGTTGGGTTGGTTTTTTTCCTCCTCCAGAGAAAATCTGCCTTGCTTACAGGTTATCAGGGACATGTGTGAGCAACTCCGCGCTTCCCGTGCACCTGACATCCACAAGAGTCCTGGCAAGCGGCTGCGAGGGCAGTTGGCTTCTCTTAAGGACAGGATCAAAGGGTTTCCTTTTCCATCTGAGAGGCTTTGGATGAAGTAAGACAAAAGTGGGATGGGAGGGGGGGAATACAAACATTGGCCAGAGAACAGGATCGATATTCCTGTTTATGCCAGAGAAGAAGCAAGAGAACACTCTTCTGTCTTTTCTCCTCCTTCAGTCAGCCAGCCTCAAGCTGATGGCTCTGGGTACGTGACTGGGTTACAATCAACCTCTAGTCGGGTAGGAATAGAGGGGAGAGCTAAAGGGGCTGGAAAAGGCCCAGCAGCTGGGACCTGAGTGCGTCTGATATGGTTTTCCCACTTTGCCTCCTGCCCTAGCCCTGGCAAGGACACAGACTCCCCTGTGCTCCAGACTGCCGTCCAGGCGGGAAGCCCAGGCGAGCCCTCAGATAAAGCTCATCACTCAAGCAGCAGGGAGAGACCAGAGTGCAACAACGACACAGTCAGATCCAGAGAGCCTCTCTAACACACACAGACAGACAGACAGACAAAAAGAAAGCCTCCTAGGATAGGTGCACTTCAAAGACACCCACATCCTCTTCCTGTCAGAGAAGTAAGACCGCTCGGCTTGCTTGCTTTCTTCCCTCTCTCTCTGTTATTCCTTCCAACATTATTTCTCTGTGCAAGAACTGGGAGCAGGGCTGCCTTTGCTCTTACCAAAAGTCTTCCTTCTGCTTTAAGTTTCTTCCAGGCTCCCCACCTCGGCTTGGCTCTGGGAGACCTCCCATGGCGGCGCCGCGTAAAGGGAGGGCGCTGGCAGCGTTCGCTGGGCGTTGCGAAGGACGACAGAGCTCACAAAGGGAATCAAAACCTCCGAGCTGGGAGGACATGGCTAAAAGATGTCAGAGTTTGGTTGGCTTGGGTTGGGTTTGTCAGGGTTTGGGTTGAGTGTGTGTGTGTGTGAGTTTAAAGTACAATGGTTTTTGGCTTGTGTCATGAGGATGACTCCTTTCAAGTGGGGTTTTTAATTCTCTTTATTTGCTCTCATTGCTGCTTCTTGTGCCTCGCAGGGGACATTTAATGAACACAGCGACCATTGGAGGGGGAAGAGGAGGAGGAGGAGTGGGGGGGGGAGGGAAGAATAAAAGAACAACCCTGTTTATCTGGTGACAGAAAAACCACAGTTTCAGTTGGCTTTTTAAGGTGTGTACAGGCAGGGCTGCAGAGTCCTATTAGGAGGAGACCTCAATCCATACAGACCACGCTTACTGCTTCCCACCATTTCTGAGGGCACAGCCTATAAACTTGACATCAGAACAGGGACTTTTAAGGAGCTTTTGTTTTGTTCTGTTTTGTTTTGTTTTTTAAAAGCCATGACGTCCTTTGCTGAAATAAACACTGACATCCTCAACATAAATGCCTTGGTTAAGAGGTTTGGAATGTCCAGGGAGGCTTATTGGATTCAACATAATTTCTCTGAAACCTAAAGGGGGAAAAAAAACAGACAAAAGAAAAAAGCAAAATAAAGTAAACGAAAAACCAAAAAAAGAGCAAAACTAGAAACAAAAAAAAGAGAGAGAGATATTGACACACAGTGTAATTATTAAAAAAGAACCAAATGGATTAACCAGCAAATGGCTGCTGCCAAACCAAAGGCAAAACTCCTTCTCTGGGCAGGGCTAACCTCAGCCTGGCTTGGCGTGAGGAACGGGCAAGCGGTGAGTGCAGGCACAGTGCTCCGAGGACAAGGGGCGTGCAAGCAGCCTGGACAGAGAAGAGGGAACAAGGCTTTTCTAGAGGTTCCCACTCATCAGGAGTGGAAAAGCCCCTAATTCCTACCTAGGCTGTATCTCCCCTAGGCAGGGAGTGAGGAGAACAGAGCCCTTCCTATAGCTGCTTTTCTCTCCTGACTTATTGAGGCTTGACATCTCTCACGACTTGTGCTATGGCTTCACGCTCCTGAAGCTGCAGAAGCATCCTGACAAGGCTGGAGAGACCTGACCCTTAGAACCCTGTCAACTTCCTTACCCCAGCTGTCCTCAAACCTGCATAGTGGAGGCATCTTGGAACGTGGCCAGAGAAGGGCAACAAAGCTGGTGAGGGGCCTGGAACACAAACCCTATGAGGAGAGGCTGAGGGAGCTGGGGGTGTGCAGCCTGCAGCAGAGGAGGCTCAGGGCAGAGCTGATTGCTGCCTGCAGCTGCCTGCAGGGAGGCTGTAGCCAGGTGGGGTTGGGCTCTGCTGCCAGGCAGCCAGCAACAGAAGAAGGGGACACAGCCTGAAGCTGTGCCAGGGCAGGTCTAGGGTGGATGTTGTTAGGAAGTTGTTGTCAGAGAGAGTGATTGGCACTGGAATGGGCTGCCCAGGGAGGTGGTGGAGTGGCTGTGGCTGGAGGTGTTGCAGCCAAGCCTGGCTGGGGCACTTAGTGCCATGGTCTGGTTGGTTGGGCAGGGCTGGGTGCTAGGTTGGACTGGGTGAGCTTGGAGCTCTCTGCCAACCTGGTTGACTCTATGATTCTATGATCTCCTTACACAACCCCACCTCTTTAAAAGTGGAGTTTAGAACTTGCCAGAAGCACTGGCCAGGTGAGAAGGGAAGATGAGTGGAGCAGAGAGCACAGGCATGCTCCTTCCTCCAGACCCGAGACATTCAAAACCTGCCTGGATGCATTCCTGGGTGACCTGCTCCAGGTGGTCCTGCTCTGGGGTTGGACTGGATGATATTTCGAGGTCCTTTCAAACCTCTATCATTCTGATTCTATGAAATTCAGCATTTTCAAGGGCTGTAATAACCATCTCCTCATAATGCTCCTGCCTTAGGATGCCCCAGGCAGCAAAACTCACTATTGGCACATTTCTAACACAGAAGTTATTAGGTGTTAATTACTATTAAAGATTAAATTAAATGCCAATATCCAGGACTTGCCAGAAAACAGTTCTCTGGACTAGAGGAAGCAAACCTGGATGTGAGCTCCCAAAGGAAATCTTTCTGCTCAGACATCCAGTCCCACAGTCTGCTCCTCAAGGTCTGACTGAAGGAGGACATAGAATCACAGAATGGTTTAGGTTGGAAGGGACCTCAAAGCTCAGCAAGTTCCAACCATGGGCAGGGACACCTCCCACTAGAACAGGCCACTCAAGGCCTCATCCAACCTGGTCCTGAACATCTCCAGGGAGGTTGTGGAGCACAGAAGCACAGAATGGGATCAAAGATCACATCCACAACCTCCCTGGGCAACCTCTGCCAGTGTCTCACCACCCTCACTGCAAAGAACCCTTTCCTAACATCCAGTTTCAATCTCCCCTCTGCCACTTCAAACCCATTCCTCCTCCTGTCATTACCAGACCTTCTCAATAGTCCCTCCACAGCCCTTCTGTAGCCCCTTTCAGATCCTGGAAGGCCATTCCAAGGTCTCCTCCAAGCCTTCTCTTCTCCAGGCTGCACAGCCCCAACTCTCTCAGCCTGCCCTCATAGCAGAGCTGCTGCAGCCCTCTCAGCATCTCTGTGGCCCTCCTCTGGACTGGCTCCAGCACTTCCATGTCCTTCTTTGGGACTTGAACTCCTATTTTCTATCACCTTTTGTGCTAAGCCCTGCAAGCTGTTGCAGAAAAGCTCCATGCATCTGACTGCAGGTGTCAGCTCACTGCTTTTCACTTTGCTGCCTCAGACACCCATTTGTAACAGTACTGCTGCAGCTGAGGCCATCCCAATGGACTGCAAAGACACACGGCAGGAACTGGCACAGGTCACTGAAGGTAGCTGCTAAGAGTGCAGTGGAGTTGCTTTTAGCTCAGCTCAGGTATGTGGACATCAGAAGTCTCTGTGCCAGCCCATCAAAGGCCCCAGTACTGATCCACCAAGTTGCCAGGACCAAGGTATGCTGGGGGGCTGGATCTAGATGATCCTTGTGGTCCCTTCCAACCCTGACTCACTCTATGATTCTATGGCAGGACCCTGGGGTTTGCTCTAACCTCTCACAGCCCTTGAAGGGCCCAAAGGGGTTTTCTAAGGAATTCTTGGGTGTCTTAGCTCCACAACTGCTCCAAGGTCTGAAAAATGCTTCTGCTCCTCAACAAATCAGGTAAGTTAGCCCAAGCCCAGCACCTCCAGAGCAGCACAGAGCAGCTGGGATGCCCTTGTGAATCGATCTCCACAGGGAAGCTGCTTTCCACCAGGAACAGAAAGCTTCTTCCACTGAATTTACAGCAGCCAGAAGAGACTTTTCCTCATTCTTTTTTCTTTCTCTTTTCTCTTTTATGTCTATTTCTATTTCCTCCCTGAGCTACCTTGTTCCATCTGCTCATCAAAGGCCTCCTGATGAACCTGAGAAGGCAGACAAAAGCGGTTTGTTTGGTTTGGAACTCTTTAAACTTGGTGTTGGGTTGTATTTCTTTTTGGGGGGGATGGAATTCTGTGTTGTTCTCAGTGGCCCTGAAGGGTTGATCCACATGGGAGAGCAAGCCAGGCTCAAGCTTCAGTTTGTGTGTCACAAACAAAGCAAATCCCAAGCATTGAAATATCATCAGTAGTGAGAAAGAGCCTGGCTCAACTCTCAGAAGCCAAAGCAGAGGCTAAAGTGCTGATGCTTGGAAACATGGCCACAAGCTAAGTCCACTTCTTATCAGAGCCACTGAGAGACAAATAAAAGTGGCATCCCTGAGCACCACTGCTTACCATGGTTTGTTGTTCATGATCTAAATATAGTTTATGGCCACCAAAGGATGGCTGGGAAAGTCTAGGCTCAACAATACCAAGGATCTCCAAGGAGCACTCCTGTCTGCTTCAGTTTCTTTGCATTTCTCAGCTCTGCTAAATTAAGGCAATTCCACTTCTGCCAGACCACATCCAACAGGCTTAAAACCCCCACAGGGGACGCAGAGCCTCGGCAAAGAGGACATGTGAAAGATCAGCGAGACTGGAGGCTGGAGCCACCAAGGGCTTTGCTCTGTTGTCAGCACTGTGCTGCGAGTCCCAGCTGCAGGGATCTTCAGTGAGAGCAGGGTCTTGGGCTGCAGTAGGGGGGGGACATACAGTGGCCACTGAGGGCTGTGGCAGGAGGACAGGAGATGGTTCTGAAGCTGAGGGGCTGAGCACATACCGCTGGCCTGGGAAAGCAATGCAGCATCGGTCATTTGGGCATCCTCTGCTTCTGAGGTATTAAAGGCCCCAGAGAATCTGCAAAACACACATGCTTCTCTCCTGGCTGCTTTGCTCTCTCTCCCCTCACTGCTGTGCCCTGCACTGCACTGCTGCCTTCAGCCCCCTCCTCTTGTATGGAGCAGAAACCAACGAGGCTGTTGCTGGGCGAACATCTCCGCTGTCGGGTGTGAGATGGATGATGTTGACTGAGATGGGCCAGGGTTGGGATGGGTGAATCTCAACAGGTTCAGAGGTTTAATGCTGCTCTGGCATCTTCCTACTACCATCTTCCTACCACCAAATCTGTGGCTCCTGAAAAACTCACTTGGAAATAACCTTTACAAGTTCTGTTTGGTTTTGGCTGGTTCTGGGGTTTTTTGGGGTTGGTTTTGGTTTTGTTTCCTTGTTTGCTCATTTGGTGTTTCTGTTTGAGGTTTGGGGTTGGCTTTTTTTTGATGGTTGGTTGGGCTCTGTCTCTCAAGGGAAAGGAAAGAAAAGTAGAAGAATAAAAGGGGAAAAAATATTCAGCTTCTTAGAAGGCATGAGGGAAATTTTAAATGCAATCTGTTTTGTGGAGCTCTGCATCTTTCAGCCCTAGCTGGAAAATTCTGTCCTTGACACTGGCTGTAAGCTTGAAGGGAAACTCCAACACACAAGCCTGAAAATAGTAAGCAGGTAAAAAAAATCCCACCCTCTAGATTCAAATTAAAAGCATCTCCAGAAGACCTACCCCAACTGGGAAGGGGCTGACAGACTCAACTTTGTGCCTCTCCCTGGTTCTAGTGAGACTGCTTTTTAAATGAGATCATGACACTGCCTCTACTAAGAGCCATGGGATGGTAGAGGAATAAATGTATGGAGAGTGTTGGAGAACAGGGGAGGAAGAATGAGCTCAGAGTTACTGTGCAGCCCTAGCAGCTTGAGATGGATGGGGCAGGTGAGGCATTTCTCTAGGCAGGCTGTAAGGATGTGCCAATGAAAGGATAAGAAAATTGAAGGCAACCAAACCATGCAACCAGTTTTTGTCCTCAACCCTGGCCACCTGCTTCGTCCTCCAGAGCTGTCCTGCCTGACTCAGCCACTCTGCCCCTTGCACATGCCCAATCCAGCCTACAGACCCATGATGAACCTCCTTCCTCCACTGACTGGGAGCAAGACTAAGGAGCCAAACCAGATCATTTCACCTTGCCTCCTTCCTCCACTGACTGGGAGCAAGACTAAGGAGCCAAACCAGATCATTTCACCTTGCCTCCTTCCTCCACTGACTAGGAGCAAGACTAAGGAGCCAAACCAGATCATTTCACTTTGCCTCCTTCCTCCACTGACTGGGAGCAAGACTAAGGAGCCAAACCAGATCATTTCACCTCGCCTCCACTGCTTGCCTTCTGCTACAGCTGCAGCTATCCCAGCATCCCATGCTTCTAGGGCTTTTGAGACCTAAGGCTCCTCCAGGTCACCTGAGAAGAGCAGCAGGGAGTATGGCATGAGGAGGTGAGGAAAATGATGCACAACTCCTCATGGCAGACCCATCTGCCACAGCAAGAGAGGTGCAGACCAGGAGTGGGAACTGCTTCTAAACCAGCAGCATAAATAAGGGTGGGAAAGGATGAGAAAAGCCACAGGATGCCTGCTAACACCTGGCAAAAATGGGTTAAACAAAAATAGCAATGGAAGGGGCAAGGAGCTGGCCAAGCATAACACTGCTATCCACACAGCCCACATTAGGCACTGATCACTCTGCTGTGTTACAGCTGAATTTGTGGTGGAAGGGAAAAGCAGCAGAAGACTCCAGCAACAGTGTACATTTTATCTTTCTCTGTGCACAGATATGAAGTATGAATAGCATCAAAGAAGGCATGAAAACCATCAAGCCTGGCCCACATCCAGAGTGGAGGGAACAGCCATCCATCTAGTCAAAGGCAGGACTGATATGTCTGTAGCTGAGGGGAAAGCAACAGAGCAATCCAGCATTCCTGTCACGGATGGGTTCATCCTCAGGGCCAACACACAAAACCCTCTGCTTTGTCTCCCCCTCCATCCATACAGCAGGGCAAGATGCAACCCAGTCAGAGGCCTTGCTTGCCACAAGAAGGCAGGTCACAGGAGCTCAGCAAAAGCACAGCACGAGGTCCTCTGAAGCTCTTAGCTGCACACATCACCTCCAGTACCATCTGAGCCAAAGGCAGAACCTAGACCTCCTCCCATGCACACCAGCCCAAAAGCGTTGCCCTTCACAGAGAGCCATAAGAAAACTCAACCCACAAGTGAGACCCACACAGACCTCAAGCAGAGCCTCAAGGGAGTGAGCAGCTCTTTTAAGGCTCAGAAGGCTCTGGGAGCTGCAGAAAGGCCTAAGACTCCTCATTTTGATGGCAGCGGGGTCCTTGTTGCCCTCCACAGCAGCTCACCTTGCATCTCTACTCATTTGCCATAGCTTAACCTCAAGCAGAAGAGTATCCCACCACAGTCAACAAGACCTGGTGTCACTGGAAACCTCTCAGGACTGTGCTAGATGGAGCTCCAGCTCCAGTTTGTGGCACCTTTATCTTCTCCACACCCCAAAATCACGAGCAGGGGATCACAACACCGCACACGCATTTGAGAGCAGGAGGAGAGGGGCTGAGGATGAGACAAACAGCAGAAGGCAATGGGTCCAGCAGACCCCATTTCCACACATCTTTCTCTCATGCCTAACTGGAGCAGAGGAAGGGGTAGGAGAACACTGCAGGCACTGAAGAGTGTTGTTCCTTGAGAGGAGGGCAACATCTGCAGCTTTCCACGCAGAGAACTCGTTCAGACTGTGCAGGAGCCATTGATGCCTTTGGCCAGAGGAGTTCCAGCACTTCTACTGTTGTCACCCTTAACGTGGGCCATGTCCACATCAGCCAGGATCACAAGTTTGTTTTCTCTGGAACTCTTTCATTAGATGGAGTAGTTCCAAGATACTAAATGATGTAGCCTGATAGCTCGAGGAGGCAGAGCTCCAAGATTCCCCACCGATCCCCCTTAGGGAAAGCCTCCAAGTAGGAAAGCACTTACCAGGGTATACATAATAAGAGAAATAAGATGGAAAACAAAAATTAAGAGCAAAGGCAAAATCAAAATGCTGTCTTCCAGCCTGAGATGTGCTGTGATGTCAGCCAAAGCTACCCTCCCTGCCCAGAGGCACAGGCAATGCTTTTCTCCAGGCTGCACAGAGGTGCAGCTATTTAAAGCCACTCTGAGGCCCTCTGCGTGATGGAGAGCAGCCAGATCAGTTGGGCCTCATCGGTTTTGTTTTCCTTAGATTGAAGCCAGAGTATGTGGAATGACTTGTAGGAGGACCAGGGAAGGGGGAAGGACCAGGCACCCAGCAGCTTCACCCACAGCATGGAGCACTCAGCCTCTGCTCACTGCAGTCATTCTGGATCAGAGAGAAGGTGCCTGGGCAAAGAGGATGCTTGGCTTGTCTCCGGTGACACCCACAGCCTTGGGGCTTATAGGTCAGCCTTGAGAAGAAGCTGTAGGAAAGAGCCTTCAGAAATGCCTGAGCATTGGCTGGTAGCTGATGTCCTTCCATGTGCTTGCACCACCACAGCCAGGAGTCTTCTCCTCTGCAGTTCTCACCATCCAGGAGGGCCAACCACTTCCTCCTGCCTCCACAAGTCCCTGCTTCCCACTGTTGTGCTCTCCCTTTGCCTCTGCGCTCCAGGAAGCCCACGGGACCCAGCGTGAAAGATCCCATCCCAACAAGTAACACAGCAGTGTCATCACTTTGGGTTTCAAATGCAGTCTTCTGGCAATTCTTAAGTTATGGTGGCTTTTTTTTCCCCCTTTTCCCTTTTTTAACAAGTCAGCCCTCAGAGTGCTGCCAGTTTAAAGCTCTGTGCACAGTGCTACAAAGAGCTTCTGATTTCCACTTTGCCTGACAGGTATCCGCGTCCCTCCGACACCTCCACTCTGCCCCAGTTGCTGCAGGTAGCAAGAGCATTTTCCACAGTTACAGAAAGCACTGATTGATCTGCCCAGAAGTTAACACACGCTGGGAAGGAGCCTGTTTGGCCTCATGTTTCCTAATTGCTGATGAATTCCAATTATGGCAGGGCAGATCCACTGCCACCGCAGATGAGCACATCAAAGAGCCAACCAGCGAGGGAAGCCCCTGAGTCAGAACTTGCAGCGGGGCTGTTGCAAACTTCTCTTCAGCCAGAGAGCACTTCACAAACATTAGTTATGCCTGGCTGCTTCCCCAGGGAGGCAGGAGCTGCTGTGCTCCTTACACAGATGGCATAATGGTGGCATAGAGCAGGGCCACGGTTTCCGCAAGGTCCCCGAAGGAACCGATGCCAGTTGTGGGCAGTCCATGTGGAACAGCCTCAGCTTCCAGGATCCCAGCTTCTCCAGGCATCCTGGGCTCTAGAAGGGGACAGAAGTGCTTGGTAAAGCCAGATGGTCAGGATAAAGGAGCAGTCACCAAAGGTGACACACAGGGTGGGTGAGCAGACAGCTGCTGCGGTCTGCGTCTTGGACCTTTGCTGCCCAAGCAGTGCCAGCGACGCTCTCCTGCTCTTCTGAAGGCTGCTGGAGGAGCTGATCAAGGTCCAGGATAAATCCTTGCTTGCTCAAGTCTCTTTACTCTGCCATCTGTTCCAGCAATACCTTATGTCACCTAGAAAGGCCAGAGCTGCCCTCCAGGAAGCCCAGGAGTGGTACAAGCCCGAGTGCCTGAAGTGTCAGCAGGAGCATCCTGTGGGGAAATGTGATTTCCTGGGGTTTAGAAGCTGAGGAGATCTCAGCAGGCAAGGAGGCACCGAGCACTACAGGGGAGTTGTGAAAGGGAACAGGAAGAGCTGAGGGCAAAAACACAGCGAGAGCAGCAGGGAGCCTGGAGGAACAGAAGTTTGTTGGCTTCTCTGGGCTGCACTGTCTGGAATTGCTGTCCTTCATCCACACCTCTCCAGTGCTCCTGCTCTGCTGATTGGTTTAGAAGCAAAGGCTGCCACCATGGCTCCTCTCCTCTTGGTAGCTGCCCCACTACATGGTTCTCAAAACCTTCTCTTTGCCTTCTGCACCAAAATACATCAGAAGAACGTCATTAGCCTTGCCAAGAGAGAGCTCCCACCTCCAGATTTTGGTTCAGGACCTCTTGGTAGGTACCAGTGCATGGCAAGCTCTACCACACACCCCCCAGGGCCCAGGGTGGGATGTGCTTCAGCCAGGGGAAGAGGGGACAGCGATCACCGGGCTCGCACTGGGCTCCTGCTGCTCCTAGGGAGCGGTTTGGGTCTTGCCCATCAACGAGTGGCAGGGGTTTGTGGTGGCTTTCAATCAGCAGCAGGGGAGAAAGGGCTCTGCTCCCCCAGAACACACAGGGAACACTGCATGGCTCTGCAAGAGAAGCTATGAAAAGCCTGGAATGACCTCTGCAGCCAGTGAAGCAGAGAGGAAGTCAGCAGGAAGATCTCCCAGCAGCGTATGGGGAAGTGCTGCTGTGGAAGGGGCTGCTGCTGCAGGAGACTTACTCCAGCTGGTGCTGCTGCAGGAGACCCTTACTCCAGCTGCTGCTGCTGCAGGACACCCTTACTCCAGCTGGTGCTGCTGCAGGACGCCCTTACTCCAGCTGCTGCTGCTGCAGGACACCCTTACTCCAGCTGCTGCTGCTGCAGGACACCCTTACTCCAGCTGCTGCTGCTGCAGGACACCCTTACTCCAGCTGCTGCTGCAGGAGACTTACTCCAGCTGCTGCTGCTGCAGGACACTCTTACTCCAGCTGCTGCTGCTGCAGGAGACCCTCACTCCAGCTGCTGCTGCAGGACAGTCTTACTCCAGCTGCTGCTGCTGCAGGAGACCTTCACTCCAGCTGCTGCTGCAGGACAGTCTTACTCCAGCTGCTGCTGCTGCAGGAGACTCTATTCCAGCTGCTGCTGCAGGAGACTTACTCCAGCTGCTGCTGTAGGAGACCCTTACTCCATCCTGCAGCAGAAGATGAGCTTTGCAGAGTGGGGGAGATCTGACATATTACAGCAGGGTAGCAAATGAAGACCTAAAGCCAAAGTGTGTGGCTGCTGTGAGCTAGGAGGTTCCATTCAGAAGGAGAAGGGAGGAAGAGGAAAAGCCTTTCCTGCAAGGGTTTTCCAGCAAGAGGCCTAGCTGGGAATTTTCCCTCTGGCAGTCAGCTCCACACTTAACAAACTACATGACTGCCAGACCCTCCTCTGACCCAGTTTCAGTCTGGGCCTGAAAATAAGTCTCCCTCTCTCCTGCCTCCCTCTCACACCAACTCACCCAAATGCAGAAGCATTTAAAGCACTTCAGCCCAATCTTATTTCACACCATGTAATTCTGTGCAAGCCTTTGTGGCTGCCTTGCTTCTACCACTGCCATGTGCTAATCAAATATCAGCAGAGATGAGGGACAGGGAAGGGACTGAGCTCACAGACCTCTGCCTGGGGAGGCATTGCAATGCCAAAACTCCCAGGAATGCTGCCCATCAAAGCTCCATTTTCCTTCCACCAGAGGATTTCACTCTTGATAAAAGGGGAAACAATTTCATTTCAAAAATAAAGATTTTTCCTACTCTTCATCCCCAGAGACATTCAAGGTGAGGTTTGACAGGACTCTGGGACACCTGATCAAGTTGATGATCATAGAGACAACCAGGTTGGAAGGGACCTCCAAGCTCATCTAGCTCAACCCAGCACCCAGCCCTGCCCAACCAACCAGACCATAGCACTAAGTGCCCCAGCCAGGCTTGGCTGCAACACCTCCAGCCACAGCCACTCCACCACCTCCCTGGGCAGCCCATTCCAATGCCAATCACTCTCTCTGCCAGCAACTTCCTAACAACATCCAGCCTAGACCTGCCCTGGCACAGCTTGAGGCTGTGTCCCCTTCTGTTGCTGGCTGCCTGGCAGCAGAGCCCAACCCCACCTGGCTACAGCCTCCCTGCAGGCAGCTGCAGGCAGCAATGAGCTCTGCCCTGAGCCTCCTCTGCTGCAGGCTGCACACCCCCAGCTCCCTCAGCCTCTCCTCACAGGGCTCTGCTCCAGGCCCCTCCCCAGCCTTGCTGCCCTGCTCTCAACACCTTCCAGCACCTCAACATCTCGCTTGAATTCAGGAGCCCAGAACTGGACACAGCACTCCAGGGGTGTCCTGAGCAGTGCTGAGCAGAGGGGCAGAGTCACCTCCCTTGTCCTGCTGCCCACACTGCTCCTGAGCCAGCCCAGGATGCCATTGGCTCTGCTGCCCACCTGGGCACTGCTGCCTCAGCTTCAACTCCTCTCTCCCAGCACCCCCAGCTCCCTCTCTGCCTGGCTGCTCTCAGCCACTCTGGCCCCAGCCTGCAGTGCTGCTTGGGGTTGTTGTGGCCAAAGTGCAGAACCCTGCACTTGGCCTTGTTCAATCTCATCCCACTGCCCTCTGCCCACCCACAATGCCAGCATCTCCACTGCCACTGGGTTTGAGCACATGGGAATAAGGAGCTGGCCTCTGGGCACCTCCCTGCCTTGCCCCAGGGCTGGGGGCATGCTGGCAGCCCCACAGCCACAGCACAGAGGAGGGGAAGCTGCTGGGGCTGGGGCCAGCAACTTCTTGCTCGAGCTGCCCTGCTGAAGTGAAATGGAAAATGTTGCTTTGCCCCAACTGGGCCACAACCATTTCACCTCCAAGAGAAGCTCCTCAGGCCTGGCCTGGCCAGTCCTGGCTGAGACTGAGGACAGAGCTGGGTCTCTGTGGGACATGGCTGGTCCCAGTGGGAGCACTCTTCCAGCCCACCTCTGAGGCCACTCTGTCCCCAGCCTGCAGTGCTGCTTGGGGTTGTTGTGGCCAAAGTGCAGAAGTCTCCCTGCTTTAGAGGTTCCTTCCAAGCTGGGTGATTCAATGGTTCAAATCCTTGTCTGAAGCCACAGCCAGGATGTGTCCTCCTCTGTGTATGCTGCTCCTCATAGCAAGAGCTGCCACACCGGGGCAAAAGCATGCAGAAACATTCACTTCTAATGGCACTTCCACACTTGCACAGGTGACTAAAGGCAAGCACACACAGCCCCAGGTTCAGCCCCGGTGCCAAGCCAGCCCATGCACAGAGCGAAGCAAGCGGAGCGCTACCCAAGGCGCCAGCAGAAAGCAGGGGGGCACGCAGGCAACCTGCTGCCTGTGGCACACGTGGGCTGGGCAGCGGGGGAGCGTGTGAGAGGCAGGCAGGGAGGGATGCTGCAGCAGGGAGCACGTGGCAGGGAGCAGAGCGGTGCCAGAGCGGGGCTGGCGAGAGCGCGGGCAACGCACGTGCCAGGCTGGCAGCGCGGCGCTGCCGAGAGCCTGCTCCCGCTCTGCGTCAGGGCTTTAATGGCTTTTAACAGGAGACTTTGTAAGCAATCAGGAACTGGAACAAAAGGAGCTGGGGGAATAATTATTCTAACCAGGGGAGCTGCAGAACACGGCAAAATCGCGTGCTGAGCAATCATGCTAATTAAAGGCACCCAGAAGGATCCGGAGAGAGACGCCAAATGGTTCTCACTCTGCTGCCCCCATCCACTGACTGTCTCCTGGCTCTGCCTCCCACCAGCCCTGGGAAGGAAGGACAGCTCTGCCTGAGCCAGTCTGGAGCTAAACAAGTGACACAGGAGTGGAGCTTGGTGCCCCTGTTGCAGACTTGCCATGGCTCTGCGCAGTCTGATCCAGCTGAGGATGCCCCTGCTGACCGCAGAGGTGGTTGGACCAGATGACCTTTGGAGTTCCCTTCCAACCTAGACCATTCTGTCAATCTGTGCTCTGACTCCCACCAGCCCTGGGAAGGAAGGACAGCTCTGCCTGAGCCAGTCTGGAGCTAAACAAGTGACACAGGAGTGGAGCTTGGTGCCTCTACTGCAGGCTTGCCATGGCTCTGGGCATCCTGATCTAGCTGAGGATGCCCCTGCTGATGGCAGAGGTGGTTGGACCAGATGACCTTTGGAGTTTGCTTCCAGATCATTCTGTCATTCTGTGTGCAAACAGCAGCTGCTTTGTACCAGCAGCCTGGTGAGGGCCCCCCCAGCCTCTGGCTGAGCAGTAAGGATCCAAAAGCCCTGCTGTGTGGCTGCTTGTCTGCAATGAGCTGCATTGTGTGGCTCAGCAAGGAGGTCTCTCCCTGGGCTGTGTCCAGGGAGCACCTTTCCAGCACTGAACACTCTGTCTTGATGCCTCTGTAGCTTTGGTCATCACTGAATTGATCACTGCACTCAGGTTGGTACAGGACATCTTTCCAAGAGGCAAACATCTTAGAATCATAGAACAGTTTAAGTTGGAAAGGACCTGAGGGATCATCCAGTTCCAAGCCCCTGCCACAGGCAGGGACACCTCCCACTAGAACAGGTTGCTCAAGGCCTCATCCAACCTGGCCCTGAACATCCGCAGGGAGGGACCATCCACAACCTCCCTGGGCAACCTGTGCCAGTGTCTCACCACCCTCACTGCAAACAACTTCTCCCTAACATTCAGTTTCAATCTCCCCTCTTCAAGTTTAAACCCATTACCCTTTGTCTTGTCATTACCAGACCTTGTCAATAGTCCCTCCCCAGCCCTCCTGTAGCCCCCTTCAGACACTGGAAGGCCACTCCAAGGTCTCCTCCAAGCCTTCTCTTCTCCAGGCTGCACAGCCCCAACTCTCTCAGCCTGTCCTCACAGCAGAGCTGCTGCAGCTCTCTCAGCATCTTGGTGGCCTCCTCTGCACTGGCTCCAACACTTCCATGTCCTTCTTGTGCTGGGGGCTCCAGAACTGCCCCCAGGACTGCAGGTGGGGTGTGAGGAGAGCAAAAGGAGGGACTCTTCTAAGCAGGCAGCAGCATCCTAAATCTTAAAATGCCAGCTTAAAAGTATCAGCTTCAAGGGCTCAAAATGCCAGCTGGGTTTCATGCCATGCTAGCATCAGAAGAGCCAGAATTAACACTACAACATGGGCAGATCTTTTCCCCAGAGCAAGTGGAGACTAGGAAAATGTCCATGCTGCAGGGAAATGGAATGAAGATAGCATTGATCCCACAGGCTTTGCAGACCAAACTAAAACCATAAGCACACAGCCTGGTGTAAAACCCAAGACAGACTCCTCAAGGAGCTGCCAACTCTTGCCCTGGTCATAGAATCGTCCACTAGAATCAACCAGGTTGGATCAACTAGACCATGGCACTAAGTGCCTCATCCAGTTGGGGATGACCTTCCTTGGGCACTGCTGGAGTCCACAAGGGCAGGTGGGAGCAGAAACACAACTGACAGCACAAGACACAGCGCTGAGATCGCACACTGAGCACAGAGGTCTCTCTCTGTCCTTTCCAACCTCCAGGAGATGGTCCCTCCCCAGGAACTGGCTGGCTGAGAGCAGAGCTGGGCTTTTGCCTCCAGCAGTGCAGATCTGGGCTATGCTGCAGCAGTTGCCCAGGTTGGCACAGGCAGTAAGAGCTGTGCACGGTGGGGAGGTAGGGCACCAGAGAAGCAAACGCTAACAATTGCCATCAAGTAACAGCTTCCTACTTAAAAAGCAATGGGTTGTTTGTTAATCAACAGGTCCATTAACAGGGAGCAAATGCCTCTCTAATGGACACCCACAGGATCACAGGCTGAACTATTTGTGTGCAGCATCTTTTGATTGATTCACCCTAAAGATCATCAAGTAAATGAGAGAGGATGTAATATTTCTGCAGGAAACATTCCACGGCGGATGCATTGATTGCCAGGCTCAGGCAGCTGCTGTGTGCCAGCCTCTTCTTAAAGAGACTTCAGACTTCACTCTCTGATTAAATATTTCCAAGCTGGGAATGAATCAGGGACGTTGGCTTGACCATGGCAGGCGTTTAGCCTTTGGAGGCCTGGTATCCTGCCAAGGAGGGCCACTTGAGTGGGCAACGTCCAAGCCTGCTCCCTTTCTTCCTGCCCTTGAGGCTTATGATCCCATTCCCCATGCCCAGCTATAGAGATCACTGCTGTGTGTTCAGCCACCCCACTGCCTGGCCTTGTCCTGCCACCTCTACATCCTTCACTCGAGCCAAAGCAGCCTGCTCAGTGACACACCAGGAGCACAGAGCTGTTGGCTCATTTATTCAACTCCTGCTTGCAGCTAAAGCTGCAAAATTATAGAATCATAGAATCAAGCAGGTTGGAAGAGAGCTCCAAGCTCAGCCAGTCCAACCTAGCACCCAGCCCTATCCAAGCAACCAGACCATGGCACTAAGTGCCCCAGCCAGGCTTGGCTTCAACACCTCCAGCCACAGCCACTCCACCACCTCCCTGGGCAGCCCATTCCAATGCCAATCACTCTCTCTGACAACAACTTCCTAACAACATCCAGCCTAGACCTGCCCTGGCACAGCTTGAGGCTCTGTCCCCTTCTTCTGGTGCTGCCTGCCTGGCAGCAGAGCCCAACCCCACCTGGCTACAGCCTCCCTGCAGGCAGCTGCAGGCAGCAATGAGCTCTACCCTGAGCCTCCTCTGCTGCAGGTTGCCTGCCAACAGCTCTCTGACTCTCATTGTCCCACCTCAGTAAAGCCATTTTGAATCAAGCACCCAACAAATGCCCAATGGGGCAGGAGCTACCAGGCTGGAGAGCAAGGAATACCCTGAGAACAAAGGAATCACAGAACCACAGCACCAGGCAGGTTGGCAAAGCCCCTCAGGAGCACCAAGTCCAACCTAGAACCCTACTCCACAAGACTCACCTTAAACCATAGCCAAAAGCACCACATCCAAAGCATCCTTAAACACATCCAGGGTTGGGAACTCCACCACCTCCTTGAGCAGCTCATTCCAGTGCCTGACCACTTTCCAAGAGCCATAAGAAAAGGAGCAACGAAGCCATCAGCTCAGTCATTTGCCACCTCAGCAGCCCCAGCTGGCAGGCATGGCTCAGGGGCCAGAGCTAAGAGCTTCCTGCAACCTCTGGTTTGCAAAAGGAGCTTCCCTTTCTGATAGACCAACCACTGGGCTGACAGCTCCTTCATGAGCTGCTGGAAAGGAACCAGCTGTGGAACACAGTGACACTTGTGGGTGATGAGGGAACTCTGCCACTGAGCACCAAGTCACAGCCCTGGAGCTGCTGGAGCTGCCCTGAACGATACCAGTGGGGTCAGAAGACCTGGGCTGCTGCCACCACTCCTGAAAGGACGTGCTCCATTCACATGGAAATGAGACACACACACTGAGAGCAGACCCTCCTGTTCCCCCTCGGAGCTACTCCTAAATGACTGGCACAAGGCAGATTAAGAGTCTCTGAGGTCGGTGAAACGCAGGAGGACAAAGCACTGAGCATTCAGCTGGAAACAAGAGGAGAAAGCTAACCACTGCCCAGGCCCCAGGGGAGACAGAGGATCACAGCTCACAGGGTGTCAGGGGCTGGAAGGGACCCAAAGAGATCATCCAGTCCAACCCCCGCCCTGCCACAGCAGGGCCACACAATCTAGCTCAGGGCACACAGCAACACATCCAGACAGGCCTGGAAAGGCTCCAGAGAAGGAGACTCCACAGCCTCTCTGGGCAGCCTGTGCCAGGGCTCTGGGACCCTTCCAGCCAAGAAGTTCCCCTTGTGCTGAGCTGGAACCTGCTGTGCTGCAGCTTCCATCCATTGCTGCTTGTCCTGTCCCAGGGAGCAGTGAGCAGAGCCTGTCCCCCCCTCCTGACCCCCAGCCTTCAGAGATTGAGAAACATTGATTCAATCTCCTCTCAGTCTTCTCTTCTGCAGACTAAGCAGCCCCAGGTCCCTCAGCCTCTCCTCACCAGGCAGTGCTCCAGTCCCCTCATCACCCTCACAGCCCTCCCTGGGAACCTCTCCAACAGATCCCTGTCCCTCTTCAACTGGGGACCCCAAAACTGAAGATGAGGTCTCACCAGGGCACCTCCCTGGATCTGCTGCACACACTCTGCTCAATGCCCCTCAAGATCCCGTTGTCCCTCCTGGCCAGCAGGGCACATTGCTGTGCCATGGATGCTCTCCCCCAGCACTCCCAGGTCCCTCTCCACAGGGCTGCTCTCCAGTGGATCACCTCGGATATGCTCCATCCAGAGGGCATTGAACCTGCTGGAATGATGACTCTCTGATTTGCCTCAGAGGTGCCAGCAGCTACAGATGAGGACCTTTCTCTTCTATAGCTTTCATCCTTTCTCCCCTTCACCACTGGCAGGAAAAGAAATAACTAACTAACTACCAAGAGCCTGCAGGTCCCATTCAGGCTGGGAGCCACCACAGCCAGGCAGCAAGCTAAGAATCATAGAATCAGCCAGGCTGGAAGAGACATTCAGGCTCATCCAGCCCAACCTAGCACCCAGCCTTAGACAATCAACCAGACCATGGCACTAAGTGCCTCAGGAATGCTGCCCATCAAAGCCTCATTTTCCTTCCACCAGAGGATTTCACACTTGATGAAAGGGGAAACTATTTCAGAATAAAGATTTTTCCTACTCTTCATCCCTGGAGATATTCAAGGTGAGGTTTGATAGGACTCTGGGACACCTGATCTAGTTGATGATCATAGAAACAACCAGGCTGGAAGAGAGCTCCAAGATCAGCCAGCCCAACCTAGCACCCAGCCCTGCCCAACCAACCAGACCATGGCACTAAGTGCCCCAGCCAGGCTTGGCTGCAACACCTCCAGCCACAGCCACTCCACCACCTCCCTGGGCAGCCCATTCCAATGCCAATCACTCTCTCTGACAACAACTTCCTAACAACATCCAGCCTCGACCTGCCCTGGCACAGCTTCAGGCTGGGTCCCCTTGTTCTGTTGCTGGCTGCCTGGCAGCAGAGCCCAACCCCACCTGGCTACAGCCTCCCTGCAGGCAGCTGCAGGCAGCAATGAGCTCTGCCCTGAGCCTCCTCTGCTGCAGGCTGGAGCTGCAGGTAACAGCTTGGCTGAGGCTGCTGGGCTCCTGCCCCCACTTCTGTTTTCTCCACTTTTTGAAGGAAATCCAATCGAGTTTGTATTGACTGCTGAGCAAATGAGACAACATTATACAGGACACGACCCTCTGCAATCAAATTAGGTCATTGCAACACCATAACCAGCACAAAAGATGTAGCCTCAGGAACGTAAAGGATCAAGGAGAGTGATTTTTATGCTGCAAACGTTGAAAGACAAAAGAAAAATGGATTTTATCAGGCCGTGGAGCACGAGCTGTGTGAGATAAATCTGGAGTGGCAGGAACAAGCAGCACTCCTGTCTCAGGGCTTCCCTCCCAATTCCCTTCTCTGTCCCCCTCCCCAAGCTGGCCTGCCACTCCTCAGAGCTGGCTGTCAAAAGCACACCAAGTGCTAGGAAATACCTTTGGCACTTCCTGCACAGCTTCCCTGCTACCCTTCCCCAGAGCTTGAATGGTCTGGCAAAGAGCAAAGGCACTCTTCCAGAGCAGGTTCCAGCCACAGCCCACCGGCAACACGCCCCAGCTGCTGCTCTCAGGAGTGCTGGGACCTGCTGGGACTGGGGACTCAGTGTCCTGCTTCTGCTGCAGGTCACCACTGCTGCCTCTGTATTTACACTGCACACAGATCAACAGAGGAGAAGCAGCAAACACAGGGTCCAGCTGTGTGGGATTGTCCCCATCCTGGTTTGGCACTCAGCTCTCTTCCCATCTCCCTTCCCCAGCTCCCATCTCTCAATCTCTGCCCATGCTCCCTTCCTCAGAGCACAGATCACACACAGCCTCCCCCACCCCATCCCTGGAGGTGTTGAAGCAGAGCCTGGATGAGGCACTTAGTGCCATGGTCTAGCTGACTGGATAGGGCTGGGGGATAGGTTGGGCTGGCTGAGCTTGGAGGTCTCTTCCAACCTGCTTGAATCTATGATTCTATGATCCCAGCTCTTTCAGGTCCCAAACCCTTGGTCTGCCACAGGGGAGCCCTCATCACCCAACTGCTGAGCAATCGCCAGCAGAGCCAACGCACAAAGCTGCTTCTACCCAACCCCCCTCTACAAGAGGGGAGTCTCCAGTGGCCCAGGTGCTCATGTTGGGAGTTAGCTGTGGTGACGTGGAGGCCACCACACATCTCTGGAACGGTGAAAGTGAGGTTAGCACTGTGCACAGCAGCAGTACTTATTCATCACTGCACCACAGAGGTGAGGACCAAGCCGCGACTCTGTGTGAGCTGGGAAGTGATCAGCCCAGGCAGGTCAAAGCCCAGCTCAGCACAACTGCCCCACTGCCTGCTTCATCAGAGCAATACTCATCCTGCTACATGCAGTTAGGAGGACACAAACCTTCCTGAAGCCTGTGATCCACGCAGCAGTCTGGGCCAGCAGCATCCCAACTGCATAATGAGTCCATCACCTTCAGCTAAGCTGATTGCCCAAAGATGAAGAAAGGGAACAGAAGAATCCAAGCAAACTGTGATAAAGTTTTTGATCAAGCTGCTGATGATCAATGGAAGTTACCTGCTGGGCACAGAGTGTTCATGAGCCACCATTCCTGCAGCAAAGGAACAGCTCAGCCCAAGCTCCTTGCTCCACAGAAGTCAGGGAGACCACCAGCTCCTCCAGGACTGACAACAGGAGAACATGGCCCACCAAGCCCACAGGTCTCCCCTGCCCTCTCTCATGTTAAAACAGGGTGATGCTGGAAGAAGTAAAAGAACTAACCTTGAAGAGGAACTTGGCTAGAAAGAAAGGAATGGAAAAGGCTCTAACAGGCCTTGGGGGAAGATTTAAAAAGTACTGAAAATGGAAAAGGCAAAGACATTGATAACCTCCACACAGAGCTCCATCAGTTTAAAGAGGCCTCAGAGCTCCACAGCTGCCACACCTGCAGCAGCAGCAGCAGCAGCAAAAAGGACCAGCCAGGCAGGCTACCAGCTCCCTGCAACCACTGCTGCAAGGCACACAACGACCCTCAGCACAGCCTGCAGTTACTGTCCCCTTGCCCCCCCCTTCCCTGCAATGATCTCACTGCAGAGAAGTATTAGCTCTTACATCTTAATACTTATTAATTCATCCCCAAAGATTCCAGGGCATTAAAGGGTAGGCTTTCTAGAGACCCCCTCCTGCTGCTGTAGCCACCTGTTTAACAGCACACAGCAGCCAGGCTTCCAGAGAGCAAGAGAGTAGGGAGGGCTTCCTATTAAAGAGAAGAGAGCAGGCTCAGATGAGCAGAGACACAGAACATCATCATCATCATCGCTGCCTGAATTCAGCTGTTCCACTCTAACTAATCACTCCACTCTTCCAGAAACGTCCAGAGGATTCTTAGTGACCACAGGGAGCTGCCAGGATCTTTGCACTCCATCTCCTGCCCGAGTTGCCTCCTCTGATAGCCCAGCCCAGCCCAGCCTGCCTATGAAAGGGATTTGCTTTCCCCAAACTCTCTTTAAGCCTTCCCATCCCCCGGAGGGTCTGGGGAACGCTGAGGAAAAAAAGAAGCAGCAGACAGGATACTCTTTCTGGAGTATCCCAGTGGGAAGAGAGGGGATGAAGAGCACATTAAGCTCTCTCTCCCAATTTCTCAGCTTCTCACGGAGCTGGGGTTTGCAATTGCCCTCTGCAGAGCCTGCGTCAAGGCAGATCATTAATACCACTTGACGCCGAGGAGCTCTTGTGTTAAGGAAGCCCTGCAATTACTTAGCTCCAATCTCTATATTATTCATAAGATCCATATCTATCATGGCTGTAGTATTTACACAGCTATGGGGAAATGCAATAAATAAGGCAATAAGCAGCTCCTTCCTTCAGGTCGAGCTGAAAGGCTGCAGCTCGGAGAGCTGCTCTCCTCGGGCAGCGGCAGGGCTCACAGCTCAGGCTGCCTGCTCAGCTCCTCCAGCCACGGCCAAAGACAAGGGGAAAACACAACTGCTCTGCCTCCAAGGCCAGCACCCCAGTTCCAGCCAACTCCAGCTTCAACCAGGAGGCAGTGCCCAGGTGGAACGTGGTGCACAGAGCTCCCAGAAGGTGAGCAAGGAAAGGTCTCTCCTATGAGGAGAGACTGAGGGAGTTGGGACTGTGCAGGCTGGAGAGGAGAAGGCTCTCAGGTGACCTTCTTGTGGCCTTGCAGTATCTGAAGGGGGCTACAAGAAAGCTGGGGAGGGACTTTTTAGGCTGTCAGGTAGTGATAGGACTGGGGGGGTGGAGCCAAGCTGGAAATGGGGAGATTCAGCCTGGATGTTAGGAAGAAGTTGTTCAGCATGAGGGTGGTGAGAGCCTGGAATGGGTTGCCCAGGGAGGTGGTGGAAGCCTCATCCTTGGATGAGCCTCATCCAGGCTGGCTGAGGCTGTGGACAGCCTGCTCTAGGGTAGGGTGTCCCTGCCCATGGCAGGGGGGTTGGAACTGGCTGATCCTTGTGGTCCTTCCCAACCCTGACTGATTCTATGCTTCTATGAACTAGTCAAGAGAGCAGAGCAGAGCAGAAGCGCAGCCTGGGAAGGGACAATCTGAGCAAACCTGCTTGGGAAGAAGCAGGAAACACTCAAAATTCCTGGTTTATGGGGTCATAATACGGAGCTGACAGCTCCCAGCACTTGTTTGTCTGCCTGAACTCCTGACTCCAAAAGGCTGGGCCGTGAGAGGACTTCAGGTGGCGACTCAAACACAACAGGCTCCAGCGGGCTGAACGTGGGCCAGACTGCTGGCTGTCAGCAACCTGCTGTGACCTTCAGCAAACTGATGTCTTTCCAGCTGCCTCTCCTCATCCATAAAATGGAGATGAAGATGCTTGGCAGCCCCTTGATGGGCTGGAAGAAGAACAGCTTCTTTCCAGGAAACAGTGGAGGTGCAGGATGCCAGGTCCCCTCTCCTCATTAAGAGGAGGATAAAGCATATCCCATCCCTCAAACACTCAGCTGCCTGCCCTGCTCTTAGTAAGGTCCCCCCAGCGTCTGGGTTCTGTTGGGATCTGGCATGACAACAGCACAGTTTTCACCCCAGCTCTGGAATTTGCCCAGGAATCATTTTTAACACAGCTCTCAGTGTGGCCATTTGTGGTGGGATTCAGCTGGCTTCGCGCTGATCGCTGACTCCGAGCTAGCCTCACGCTGGCTGCAGCAACAGGCAGGACCACTGGGAGCCCAGACTGCAGGGACTCCCCCACCCCAAAGCAAGGAGTCTGACAAGAGGCAGATCCAAAATATCCTATCTCCTTCCACATGTAGGAAGCAAGCTTTGGGCAGCCACCTCACATAGAGCTTCTCCTGCTGTCCAGGGTTAACTAACTTGTGCTAGAGCCTAAGACACATCTTACAGAGCTCCAAGTTGGGCTTAAAATCTCAGGTCCCTCTGTCAAGCTCTTGATTTCCCTTTTCTTTCATCTTGGCTTGTAAACCATGTTCTAGTTTGAAGCCAGCTAGAGTGTTCTGGTGAGAAGGACTAGATTGCAGCCTGTGAAAGAGAAACAAGGGTGATGCCTACTTCACTCATAGGCTTGCTGAGATGTATAAGAACAAGAATCCAAACATAGATAAGGCACTATTACTTCTTCTGCTTGGGAGCTCTGAGCTGCATTTCCCCTCTCTAGCCTCTCTGATGAATCCACTTTGCTTCCTAACCTCCTCCTGGCCAAACCTCCATTCTCCCTTGGGACAGGAGTAAGGTTGAGAGGGGTGGGAGAAGGTGGAAGGGCAGGTAACACCCAAACCACTACAGAGCCATGGGACAGAGCAGAAGCTGTACCCACCTGAGAGACAAACTGAAGCTTGGGCTGCAACTTTCTACCTTCTCAAAGCCATACCTCAGGTAAGGCTTGAAACATAGAATCCTAGAATCAAGCAGGTTAGAAGAGACCTCAGAGCTCATCCAGCCCAACTTAGCACCCAGAAGCATAGAATCATAGAATCAGCCAGGTTGGAAGAGAGCTCAGAGCTCATCCAGCCCAACCTAGCACCCAGCCCTGCCCAACCAACCAGACCATGGCACTAAGTGTCCCAGCCAGGCTTGGCTGCAACACCTCCAGCCACAGCCACTCCACCACCTCCCTGGGCAGCCCATTCCAATGCCAATCACTCTCTCTGCCAACAACTCCCTCCCAACATCCAGCCTCACCTCCTAACATGAGGTCCTCTGCTTTGGCCTAGGCCTGCTGACCACCATCCCCTGCTGCCCTGTGCTCAGTGCTCCACAGCAATCAGGGCAGGGAGCTGTGCAATGACTGATTCTCTTAATATAAAGGGCCTGTCACTTATTTATTAGCTGGCAACAGGCCCTGCAGTCCAGGATGGATGCATTATAAATCAACTGCATTTCTAACCATTAAAAATTCATCCAATTCATAATGTAGGACTCCTGTAATTTCCTTATTAGTGGTGAGTGTGAAGGATTTGGGAGGGGTTTTTTCTTCCCCCCTCCCTTTGGTTTTTACTTGGCTTCTCTGCTTTTCCCCAAGATCTTGCTCATCTGAGGATTAGTTTTAGCTTAATCCTGCAAGAGGAGGGGTGGGAAAGGCTGGGGGGGTGAAGGGAGAGGAGGGCTGAAATCATTTTGTTCCAGTGTTTTTCTTCTAATTGCAAATTTGCCATATATACTTAAGAGACTTAGCTGCCTTATCTCCTACTCAGGCTGCTGGGAGGCAGAGAAACTGCTCAGCCTGCACTGAAGAGGTGCTGGTAGCTGGGGGTGGGGAGCAAAAAATAGAATAGATCCCTTTCTCTTCACAGAGGGAAGATGTAGTGGTGGGACAGGAAGGGGTGATGAAAAAGCCTGTGCAAAGGTATTAGCAGGAGGACATCATCTGTCCAAACACTACACACCAGGCAGATCACACACAGGTATAAAAATAGCTACCTACAGGAACCTTCAGGCTCGGTGCATTGAGGGAAAATAGGTCAGTAGGGCTGGAAGACACCAAGCCAGGAGCAGCTGGGGAGCTGCTGGAGGGTAGCAGAGCCCTACAGAGGGACCTGGTCAGGCTGGATTGGTGGGCAGAGGCCAAGGAGATGAGACTGAACAAGGCCAAGTGCAGGGTTCTGCACTCTGGCCACAACAACCCCAAGCAGCACTACAGGCTGGGGCCAGAGTGGCTGAGAGCAGCCAGGCAGAGAGGGAGCTGGGGGTGCTGGCAGAGAGGAGCTGCAGATGAGGCAGCAGTGCCCAGGTGGGCAGCAGAGCCAATGGCATCCTGGGCTGGCTCAGGAGCAGTGTGGGCAGCAGGACAAGGGAGGTTCTTCTGCCCCTGTGCTCAGCACTGCTCAGGCCACAGCTCCTGGACTCCTCCATTGCAGAGAGATGCTGAGGTGCTGGAAGGTGTCCAGAGAAGGGCAGCAAGGCTGGGGAGGGGCCTGGAGCAGAGCCCTGTGAGGAGAGGCTGAGGGAGCTGGGGGTGTGCAGCCTGCAGCAGAGGAGGCTCAGGGCAGAGCTCATTGCTGTCTGCAGCTGCCTGCAGGGAGGCTGTAGCCAGCTGGGGTTGGGCTCTGCTGCCAGGCAGCCAGCAACAGAAGAAGGGGACACAGCCTGAAGCTGTGCCAGGGCAGGTCTAGGCTGGATGTTAGGAGGAAGTTGTTGTCAGAGAGAGTGATTGGCATTGGAATGGGCTGCCCAGGGAGGTGGTGGAGTCGCAGTTCCTAGAGGTGACACCTGGGAGTTCTGGTGGACAACAGGGTGCCCATGAGCCAGCACTGTGCCCTGGTAGCCAAGAAGGCCACTGGCATCCTGAAGGGGACTAGAAGGGTTGTGGTGAATAGATCAGAGTTCTCCTCCCCCTCTACTCTGCCCCATTGAGGCTGCATCTGGGATATTGTGTCCAGTTCTGGGGCCCTCAGTTCAGGAAAGACCTCAGAGAACTGCTTGAGAGGGTCTGGCAGAGAGCCCCCAAGCTGCTGTGAGGCCAGGCTGAGTCGGCTGGGAGCAGAGGAGCCTGAGGGCTGCCCTCAGTGCTGCTGCTGAAAGATGTGCAGGGCAGCATGGAGAGGACAGAGCCAGGCTCTGCCCAGGGATGGCCAAGGGCAGGACGAGGGGCACTGGGTGCCAGCTGGAGCAGAGGAGATGCCACGGGAACAGGAGGGAAAGCTTTGTCCCTGTGAGGCTGCAGAGCCCTGGTGCAGGCTGCCCAGAGAGGTCGTGGAGTCTCCTTCTCTGGAGACCTTCAAACCCTCCTGGATGTGTTCCTGTGTGACCTGCTCTGGGTCTGCGTGATCCTGCTCTGGGTCTGGGTGATCCTGCTTTGGCAGGGGGGCTGGACTGGATGAGCTTTTGAGCTCCCTTCCAAGCCCTAACACTCTGTGGTTCTGTGAGTCTGGAAATGGATCTGTTTAGCTAAGTGCAGGGAGAGGGATTCTGGAAGCCAGGCTCGAGCAGGGTTCAGCATCAGGTAACTTGCAGCCTCTTTAGGAATGAGCACAGAGCAATCTAAAAATGGATTATGCAATAAAGGCTGCCTTAATGGGAGACAAGCCTGGGCTCCAAGAGCAATCCTTACATGCTGTGAATCCGATGGACTTTGCACCTCAAGACACTTGCATTCAAATCTTACATCAGCTGCACACAGAGAAGGGTTTGCTGAGCTCTCAGCTGGGCCCAGGCAGTAACTCACACCCAGCTCAGCAAGGCTGGGGCTTTACACTGCTCTGCAGGGCAAGGCAGCTGCCTCAGGAGCACTCCAGCAGAAGAGATGCTTCCATTAGCAGCAGCAGCAGCAGCATCTTCCTCTGCCCAGTCACAGAATCATTCTGGTTGGAAAAGGCCCTCAGGATCACCAAGTCCCTCTGCTATCCCTGCTCTACAAAGCTCACCCTCAAACCATGTCACAGAATCACAGCACCATGCAGGTTGGCAAAGCCCCTCAGGAGCACCAAGTCCAGCCTAGAACCCTGCTCTACAAGATCCACCTTAAACCCTGAGCACCACCCACACCCCACTCACACATACACCCCACAGCTATTTCTGAAGTGACCCACACAAGCAGCGAGGAGAACACTCTCTGAACTCTCTTTACCCTGGACTTCAGGGTTGCCTGACCTTGAAACAGCCTCAGGCCATGCACCTTGGTGCTGCCTCCTGCAGGGATGATGCCATGGGTATGAGGAGCTGTGGGCTTATGAGCAGAGCCCTCCTTTCTCTGGCATGGACATCTCCTTCGTGTGCAAAAGCACCCTGGGGCCAAGAGCACTGTAAGTGCTGGACAGGGAGAAGTACCAGCACCTAGGCAAGGAGCTGACAAAGCAGGGAATGCAAACCCATTGCTCCTCACTGTGTCCCATTCCCCCTCTCATCCTGTCACAGTGAGTCTTGACTCATGCCAGGCCAGGGGTGAGAAGCACACCTGCACTGCCAAGCCCTAAACATCCACAAGAAATCAGAGATGCAACCCATCCCTCCTGGCTTTGGGCAGCTCCTAGCATGGGAACTGCCTGGGGCAGCTGTGTCTGGTTAAGGAAAGGCAGAGCTGTGAGGTGCTCAGCAGAAAGCCACATGTCCTTCTGCAGCAGCACTGCGAGGCAGAGGGCATCAGCGTGTAGGTGTCACTGTGCAGGAAGCTGTGCCACAGGGAGTGAAGAAAAGCTGATCCAGCAAGGGGTTTACACCATGCCCATCCCACAGTGCGTGGGTGAGCAGCTGAAGGAGAGGTGCCCACTTCCACAGTACCATGGGGCACTTAGTGCCATGGTCTGGTTGCTTGGCCAGGGCTGGGTGCTAGGTTGGACTCGATGAGCTTGGAGCTCTCTTCCAACCTGCTTGATTCTGTGATTCTATGTGCCTAGGGCCATGGGGAGGGTGCCTGAGCCCCTGCATGAGAAGAGCAGGATGCTGGATGCAGGACAGAGTGCCAGCAGTGCACATCCCCCGTGGGGTGGACTCTTGGGCACTCCAGTCCAACCCATTTGATGCAGGGATGAGGGCAGCAGGCAGGCGTGAGAGCAGTGTGCTGTGTTAGAGCTGCTCCAAATCCAGGAGGAAAACAGCTCAGGGCCTCCTCTGATGCAGCTTGTTAAGTGCTTGACAGTTCCTACATCACAGCTCCAGTTCCAAAGGCAGCCCAGACAAGCCAGTCCTGCTTTATGCCCCCACAGACACTCGGATTAAAGGGCCTGGAGAAGACATTTCAGTCTTCTCTGAATTCCAGCTTCAAGCCGGAGCAGCAGGCAGAGTTTTGCTTGAGAAAACATTTCCCTGTCCAATCCTTGATGTCTGTATTTCCATCACCAAGACAGCCTCTCTGTAGGCAGCTCAGGTTCAGACTCCAAAGCCACACTCCCCCAATTTAAAGCCTCCTGTTCCTGAAGAGTGCAATCCAATAGGAACGTCCCCGTCCAAGGTGTCACCATCCACCAGAGCTGTGCCACCCAACATCACTCCCCTGTGCTGGGGCTGGAGCCTGCTCAGCTCCCTCTGACCTTGGGTGTTGCTACAAACACTTTGGGGAGACACAGGTTAAAGTAACAGACAGCAGCTAGAAGCTGAGCAGCTGCAGGAGGCAGGGGACACACAGAGCCACATTTCCCGTTGGCCCACACTGCTTTTCCTTCTCTCAAGGCAGGCCACAGACAATGCCTGCAGTGAGGGGCAAGGCATGCCCAGGGAATTCTGCAGCCTTGCCCAGATGGGCTGGCAAAACTCTCACTTCTGCAGCACCATCAGAGCAGGAAGGTCTGAACACCAACTTGCTGAGCGCGAGGCTGCAACTCAAGGTGCAGGTGCAGCAGGAGGGATGGGCACTCCACCTCTGCAATCACAGACTGGACTTCTGGGGTCTGCAAAGAGCAGATGTTTCCTCCACTAGTTCTTTCAGAGCTGGATAAAGCAGCACAGAGCACAAAATAGCCACAGGTGAGGAAAACCAGAGCAAAGAGGGCTGGGAAGAGCTGAGCGGATTTGAGCCCCACTGGCCATGAGATCTCTCCTGCTAGTCAGATGCTGCAGCCTGGAGAAGGAGATAAGAAGGTGATGCTGAGTGCAAGACAAGTTCATTCCTGCTCCAAGGGCTGACAGAAGCACAGATCCTTTTGTGGCTCACACTTTCCTTTGGGTACCTGCAACATCTGCTGTGGAGGCAGCAGGCCAGAGCCTGCAGGGTTCCTTCAGCACTCAGATCTTTTGCAGGCCATTCAGCATGGGAGCTCAGGAGCAGCTTCTGTGAGAGGCAATCATGAAGCAGAAGGCAGGGAAAGCTGAAGGCAGGCAAATCTGAGGGCAGGCAAATCTGGGGGCAGGCAAATCTGGGGGCAGGCAAATCTGGGGGCAGGCAAACCTGAGGGCAGGCAAACCTGAGGGCAGGTGGTGGCTGCAGTGCCTCTGTGCCTGCCACCTGCTAGCAGCTGAGTGGTGAGGTCAGAGCTTTCCTACACAACCAAGCCACAAACCCAGGACTTGCCAGAGCAACTGAGGAGACACAGAAGAGAGGAGCAAAACACACCAGGGACCAAACAGCCACTCACAGGTCCTCACTGAAACCTTGGAGAGCAACTCACAGAGGTTGACTGAGAAGAACAAAACTAAGCCAGTGAGGAGCCCCTGTGCAGAAGAGTCTTGACCCACAAGTGCCTACTTCTCAGAAGCGATCATCTTGCTGGAAAAGAGTCTGAGGCCTTCGTGTTGGGGGAGAGAAGAAGAAAAGAGAAGTCTGGAGAAGCAGCAGAGACCTGTGGGAGGAACTGAGACCTGGACAGCTCGGCCCCAGGCTGGGCACTGGGCAGCAGAGTGCTGCTGTAACTTCACCCTGGGCTGCACATTTATATTGCATTACATTTCTAATTGACAAATCCTCTTATCATAGCATCACTGAATGGGTTAGGGTGGAAGGGACCTCAGAGCTCAGCCACTTCCATGCCCCTGCCACAGACAGGGACAATTCCCACTAGAACAGGTCACTCAAGGCCTCATCCAACCTGGTCCTCAACATCTCCAGGGATCTGAGCCAGGCAGAGAGGGAGCTGGGGGTGCTGGGAGAGAGGAGCTGCAGAGGAGGCAGCAGTGCCCAGGTGGGCAGCAGAGCCAATGGCATCCTGGGCTGGCTCAGGAGCAGTGTGGGCAGCAGGTGCCATTTTTGGCCAAAAAACCAAAACCCCACAACACTCCAGGAAGATGAAGTGACCCCAAACCAGTTTGTGTTTGCTTTTTCCCCTTCACCCAGGATGAACAAACCACGTTACAGTGACCAGGGTAAATAACCCTTCCCAGGTTTGCTTCCCAGGCCCTGTTGAGACAGAGAGGTAAGGAAATCTGCTTTAAAGTCAAACAAAAAGAGGTGAGCTTTTTGAAACCACCAAAATGTTCCTTTTTGAACTGCTCTGCAACACAAGATTATCCAGCAAGGGCTGGACTGAAAGGGTGCTGATGGTGCTTTTATTGTGTGATCTGCCTTGTTTTTGTCTGCAGTGCTTCTTTTTAGCCGATTACCACGTATTTACAGTTGCTGTAATTATATCTAATTACTTAATTAGCATGAATACGTGTAATTACTAACTTTGAATATGTAATTATGCCAGGGCAGCCTGTAATAAATGAGGTTGGGGGGGAAAAAAAAAAGCAAGCAAGCAAGCAAGCCATTCTCATTAGGGCTCCATGGAAGGAGGTCTGCTCCACCCGAGTGGAGAAAGCAGCCTGGCCCCCAGGCTGAGCCAGTCCTGGGTGAGGAGAACAAAGCCAGCTCTGGGCATGGCTGGCAACAGCCTTCACCAAAATCATAGCCTGGCTTGGGTTGGAAGGGAGCTCAGAGGTCAGCTGCTCCAACCTCCCCACCATGCCCAGGGACACCTCTCAGCTACACTCAGCTGCTCAAGGTCTCATCCAGCCTGGCCTGCAACACCCCCAGCCTCCCTGGGCAGCCTATTCTAGAGTTTCACCACTCTCACACTGAAGAACTTCTTGCTCAGCTCCAGTCTAACCCTGCTCTGCCTCAGAGCCAGGGCAGGTCTAGGCTGGATGTTGTTAGGAAGTTGTTGTCAGAGAGAGTGATTGGCATTGGAATGGGCTGCCCAGGGAGGTGGTGGAGTGGCTGTGGCTGGAGGTGTTGAAGCCAAGCCTGGCTGGGGCACTTAGTGCCATGGTCTGGTTGGTTGGGCAGGGCTGGGTGCTAGGCTGGGCTGGCTGAGCTTGGAGCTCTCTTCCAGCCTGCTTGATTCTATGATTCCCCCTTGGCCTGTCTCTAGGCAGGCTCAGCAAAAGTCCCTCTACAGCCTTCTTTCAGGATCCCTTCAGCTACTGGCAGGCAGCTCTAAACCCCCCCTGAAGCCTTCTCTTCTCCAGGATGAACACCCCCAGTTCCCAAAAGCCCATCTACACATCACTGGTGGGAATCAGGCACCCACTGACATGAGACAGGCAGGGATCTGCAAGCAACCTGCCCCTCAGATAAATGAGCTCTGTTAAGGGTTGGGTTCCTTTCTCTGATTTGTGTCACTCTTGAGAAGCAGCTCTTTGGCTGGACAGAAAGTTGGAGAGAAGAGAATAGTGCAAAGCCCTGCTGTGGTACTAGAGACATCAGAGCCAAGAACTAACCTGCATCTGATGCATCATGTCAATAATTCATCACTGCAATTAAACCAGCTTCCCAAATGTTCCTTCTGAAGCACTGCTCCCTCTCTCACCACAAACCTCTCCACTCACTGTTACCTTTTTTTTGCCTCCTATATTTCAATCCTGAAAAGCAGGAGATGGAGCTAAGGTTGAAAGCTGCTGTTACTGGCACGAAGCACACACACATGAAGCTCATGTCCTACCAACAGCCTCAGCAACGGATTGCTAACCAGTGCTTCTGTTTCCACTGGCAGGAGGTGCAGGAGCTGCCTTTACCTGCCCAGAAGAACCCATAGCTGCTTTCTGCTCACAAATGAGGACATCCTGAAGCAAGTTGTGCATTACCAAGGTTCCTGACCGTAGCATGGAGCCATATGGTCCTACCCCACCTGTCCTCAGCACATACCCTGCCCACAGTGCTTGCTCACAAGCCTCATTCCTCCACTGCTGTCTGTTTACAGATAACGAGAGGTGCAAACTCCTCAACACCTGCTGCTCCTCCTGCTGACACCTGCCAAGCATGTAATGCCACTCAGCTTCTCCTCCAGGTGCCAAAGGGCAGGAGAACAAAACACCTGCCAGTTTACTCTCCTGCAATGGATCTGTGGTTGGGCTGTGCCCACTGCCGCTGTCTTTGCTTAATCCTCCAGGCAGAGCTGAGGGTAGGTGAGAGGAGGGCTTAGCTGCAAGCCCAGCATGCCACAGAGCTGCAGCACAAAGAGGTGGGGAGCATCTTCTCACACACTCAGTGCTTCATCACAGGAAAACAAGGTGGTGCAGCTTCTTCCACAGCTTTTGAGAGGTCCTCAGCTGGACCTGAACCAAGCTTATCTCTCCTGCTCCTTGACACAAGGCAGCAGCTGGAAAGGGGTAACAGACAACTGCAAACAGCCCATAAAGTCAGAGGGGGGAGCTGGCTCCTGTGCCCTCCATCCCACCATGCATGTGAGGACAGCACATGGATGCTAAGCCAAGGAGAAGAGGCCAGAGGCCAGAGCTGCGCAGCAGGCGCGAGGGGCTGCGGCTGCGTGGGCACAGGAGCTGCGCTCCATATTTCAGCTGCAATTCCATTATGCAGAGCTAAGTGGCTGGGGATAAGCATCCTTCATCCCTGCGTGATAAGAGATGTTTGCTGGGATGGAGGGTGACAGAAATCTATAGCACATCAATGTCCTATTAATACTGCATTAAGCATATAGAGTTTGCTCTCCTCATTGCAGCCTGGTAATGGGTATCGGCAGGTCCTCAACCCTCAGACAGCATCCAAGAAGCAGGGAGATGCTTGCAGGAGGAAGGAAGGAGAAAAGCTTCACCATGAAGCTATGCCTTGAGGCACAGAATCATAGACTCAACCAGGTTGGAAGAGACCTCCAAGATCATCCAGCCCAACCTAGCACCCAGCCCTGCCCAATCAACCAGACCATGGCACTAAGTGCCCCAGCCAGGCTTGGCTGCAACACCTCCAGCCACAGCCACTCCACCACCTCCCTGGGCAGCCCATTCCAATGCCAATCACTCTCTCTGCCAGCAACTTCCTCCTAACATCCAGCCTAGACCTGCCCTGGCACAGTTTCAGGCTGTGTCCCCTTCTTCTGTTGCTGGCTGCCTGGCAGCAGAGCCCAACCCCACCTGGCTACAGCCTCCCTTCGGGTAGTTGTAGCCAGCAATGAGCTCTGCCCTGAGCCTCCTCTGCTGCAGGCTGCACACCCCCAGCCTCTTCTCACTGGGCTGTGCTCCAGGCCCCTCCCCAGCCTTGCTGCCCTTCTCTGGACACCTTCCAGCACCTCAACATCTCTCTTGAATTGAGGTGCCCAGAACTGGACACAGCACTCAAGCTGTGTCCTGACCAGTGTTGAGCACAGGGGCAGAAGAACCTCCCTTGCCCTGCACAGGAGGCTCCATGTGAACCTGAGGAAGAATTTGTTCCCTGTGAGGGTGACAGAGCACTGGAACAGGCTGCCCAGGGAGGTTGTGGAGTCTCCCCCTCTGGAGGTATTCAAGAACCACCTGGGTGCATTTCAGCGTGATCTGCTCTAGGTGATGCTACTCTGGTAGAGGGGCTGGACCAGATGAGCTTTGGAGGTCCCTTCCAGCCCCTGATGTTCCATGATTCTATGATGAGGGAGACTCTTTGCTGAATATGTCACTCTAGCAACACCTCGGAGCAAAGGAGGGAGACTGGGAGTACCTCTGCTTACAGCTGGACAGCAGCTCTGCAGGAGGTGTGTGGCAGAAGACAGATGACAGCTTGCATCAGTAAAGCCTCATCTGCACATCCAGGCACTCCCCAGCCCAGAGGAGCTCTCCTCTCTACAAGTGACAGCAAATGTAGCATTTGTGTCCAAGGTCTGCACAGGGGGAAAGGGAAAAGCCCTGCGGCGTGAAAAGCAGGGAGAGCATGGGGGCCACAAACATCCTCCTGCTCGGCTTCAACTGAGCAGAGTGCACCAGATCAAACAAACCCCTTACAGCCAAAGCTCCCCGAAGCATGGTTAATTTAAGAGGTGAATCATGAAACTTTCCAGCCTCAAGCAAAGCCACCAGTGAAGTCAGAAGTTCTGCCCAAGCAATGTCCTGGGGACTAGAACACAATTCACACACCACATCCAGCCCAGCTTTTGCCTTGTGAATGACAAAGACACATATAACCACTAAGGGCTTGCAGTCTGCCAGCTTCTGGTTGCCAGCTCTTTGTTAGCACCCAAAGGCAGTGCCTGGGGGGGGGGGTGGGCAGAGGGGTTGGTTCCAGCCCCACTGCCTTGCAGCCCTGGGAGGAGGTGGTGATTTGCCGTGGATTTCCAAGCGTGCGGAGCTGTCGCTAGTGCTGCGTTTCACCCCCGTGGCACGGGGCCAGTTGGTCCAGGCACCACCCCCAAGCCCCTCTGTGAGCTTTTCAGGTCCTCATCAAACAGTTCTGTGAAACCAAATCCTGCTGCCAGCAGCTTTCCCTGCAACTCGCCCATGGTGAGCCCCACAGGGCAAATGCTCAGAGCCAAGCTCACTCCTTTGAGGTTCAGGTTCTGCTACTGCACAGCTGCATCAGCACCCACATCTCACAACGGCCAGCACACAGAGTAGAGACTTGAGAGAGCACAGGGGGGGAAGAAAAGACAAAATAAAGCAGGGCAGCTCCCCCTCCCACCCCCAGCCATCAGGGGTGGTAAATCTTTTGGAGATGAGGTGCTGTGCAAAGTGTAAAACAGAGTCAACGGCACAGAAAACTCATGGCACCTTCAGCTTCTCCACTCCTGCCTCATCACTTCCCTCCTCATTCCTCTCTACCAACAGACCCAACTTAGCAGGGTCAGGTGAAAACCAAAGTGGGAGCTGGGTGCAGCCATTGGGTTCACCCACACCTCTCCAGCAAGAGAACCACCACAGCGAGAACGGCTCCAGCTCCACCTCACAGCACCCTGGAGAGGCTGCCTCAGATGGGCACAGCAGCTGGGCTGCCCCAGAGACACCTCCACGGGCACAGCAGCTGCAGCTCCCCATCCCTGACCAGAAGGATTAAATTTAGGGCTAAATTAGCAGACTCAAGTGAAAACCAAAGGGAGAGATGCGTGCAGCCACTGGGCTCACCCCATCACTCCAACGAGAGAGCCACAGCAAGCACAGCTCTGCCTCACAGCACCCAGAAGAGGCTGCCCTAGAGACACCTCCACGGGCACAGCAGCTGCAGCTCCCCATCCTTGACCAGGGGGATTACATTTAGAGCTAAATTAGCAGATTCAAGTGAAAACCAAAGGGAGAGCTGAGTGCAGCCACTGGGTTCACCCCATCACTCCAACAAGAGAGCCACAGCAAGTACAGCTCCAGCACTGCCTCACAGCACCCTGGAGAGGCTGCCCCAGAGACGCCTTCATGGGCACAGCAGCTGCAGCTCCCCATCCCTGACCAGAGGAGCAGCTCTTTCCAAGCACTCAACGCTGAATGAGTTCCTGCAGGTCGAGAGCTCAGCCTCCTCCCTGTTTCCAGGGGCTGAGTTTTGTCTCCTGCACTCATGAGTCGGCAGCAGCCAAAGGCAGAGCAGAGATGAGCTCAGCACAGCACTCCCTGCACACAACCGAGCCACAAAGACAGCACAAACTGAGGGGGTTTTGTCCCCCTGCTTTGTGCAAGGTGTTTATTTTTCCACTTCTACCTGGAATCAAGATGCACCAAAAGGATGACCAAGAGAGGAACTCGATCCAAACCTCCTGCATTGCCCAGCTTGCATCTCAGTGCTGAGAAAAGGCCTGGGAGAGCTCAAGCAGCAGAGCTTGAAGCACATGTTGGGAGGCTGCATCTCACCTCTGGCACGGGAAGCGGTGCAGAACTCCCTGAAAAGCCTCCTTTTGCCCAGCACAGCTCCATTATGCTGAGAATTTAGGAAGGCAAACCAGAAAGGACCACTTGACCCCCACCTGCTAGTCTAATCAGCCCAGTCTACAACCCAGGCTCACTCAGGGAAGATGCAGAACCTTGTCAAGAGCCCATGAAGACAAGACAGCCAGCACCTGAGCCTCCTGGTCTCTGTCTCCACACATCTGCCCCATCTCTGGCCATGTGCCCTGAGCTGCTCCCTAGCCCAACGGGGAGCCAAGCAGGCAGCCCCATGGCTGGGAAAGTGCTGGAGGAGAAAGAAGAGGCAGGTCCTTTCCCCAGCTAAGCAAGGCTCACGTCCATCCCTGTGCCCCCAGGCGGCTCTCGCTCACATCTGGGACCTCATGCTCGGACCCAGCGAGGCAAAGCCCAGCTCCAAACGGCACTTTCAGGCAGGGGGTGGGGGGTGGGGGGGAGAAGGTGACTGGTGGGTGGCGGAGGGAGGGTGAAGGGAGGTGAAGGTGAGGGTGAAAACTCTTCTCTGGAAGCACCTACATGTATGCAGTGACTGCTGAGAGCTGAGGTTCGCTTTGGTTTCTGGACCATACCAAGACCCATTCTCCTCCAAAGAAAAACCAACGAACAACCTCCTCCTTCTCTTACTCCTTCTCTCAGCCTCTGTGCTCCGTGCCCTCCCCCCGCCCCCCCGAGGCCCCCCCCGGTGCCGGGGCACTGACTCACAGGTGTCTGGCTTGTGGCAGCTGTGGCCCTGGCGGAAGTACTGCGGGTTCTCGATCACCGGGATGCGAGTCATGCCGATCACCACCGCGTCCGCGCCCGCCTCCAGCGCCGACGGCGCCGCGATGCCGTGGTTGATGTGGTGCAGGGGGCTGGCCGAGTCCTCCTCGCCGCTGATCACCGCCACCGGACCTGCAGGCGACACACACGCGGCTGTCAGACCCGCCAGGCTGGGAGAGAGCCCAGGAGGGTTGTGGAACTCTTAGCAACGCAGGTAAAGAAGGAGGAAACTCCTCTCCCCAGGCGCTTTGTGCATAGGATCGTAGCAATCACAGAACCACAGAATCAAGCAGGTTGGCAGAGAGCTCCAAGCTCAGCCAGCCCAACCTAGCACCCAGCCCTGCCCAACCAACCAGACCATGGCACTAAGTGCCCCAGCCAGGCTTGGCTGCAACACCTCCAGCCACAGCCACTCCACCACCTCCCTGGGCAGCCCATTCCAATGCCAATCACTCTCTCTGACAACAACTTCCTAACAACATCCAGCCTGAACCTCCCCTGGCACAGCTTGAGGCTGTGTCCCCTTGTTCTGGTGCTGGCTGCCTGGCAGCAGAGCCCAACCCCACCTGGCTACAGCCTCCCTGCAGGCAGCTGCAGACAGCAATGAGCTCTGCCCTGAGCCTCCTCTGCTGCAGGCTGCACACCCCCAGCTCCCTCAGCCTCCCCCTGCAGGCTTTGCTGCTCTACATCCATCAGGCAAGAGAAGAAAGCAGCCCCACAAGCCCTGCTGACCAGGTGAGCTGCTCCATCTGCCTCCCCCCAGGCCCCACAGCACCCACTCACACGTCCTTGGCTACTGCTGTGGATCATGTCCCCAGAACACCAGTGTGGCCAGATGAACCCACGTCGATTTCTTGCTACAGATGGGCAGCCAACAACCATGCCCCAGCTTCCCCAGCCTCCTGCTCCAGACATGGCTCAGAATCACAGCACCAGGCAGGTTGCAAAGCCCCTCAGAGGCACCAAGTCCAATCTAGAGCCCTACTCTACAAGATTCACCTGAAACCACAGCCAAACCACCCTTAAACACATCCAGGCTGGCTGACTCCACCACCTCCCTGGGCAGCTCATTCCACTCCCTGACCACTCTCTTTTTCCTAATGTCCAACCTAAACCTCCCCAGCCTCAGCTTGAGGCCATTCCCCCTTGTTCTGTCTGCAATTCTCTGTGAGCAGAGCCCAGCAGCAGCCTCTCCACAATGTCCCTTTAGGCAGCTGTGGATGGCAATGAGGTCTCCTCTCAGCCTCCTCTTCCTCACACTACCCATCCCCAGCTCCCTCAGTCACTCCTCATCAGATTTGTTCTCCAGGCCCTTCCCCAGCTTCGTTGCCCTCCTCTGGACCCACTCCAGCAGCTCCACATCTCTCTTGTCTTGCAGTGCCCCAAACTGAACACAGCACTCAAGCTGTGGCCTCCTCAGAGCTGAGTACAAAGCCAACTCCTAACCCCCACATGCCTGCTCCCAAGAGCATCACTGCTCCAGTCTTGTCCTACCCAATGGCAGACTAGTTCCCAGGGATGAAATAAAGTCATGAAGGAAAGAAGAGACACACCTGAGAGCCAGGGGGTGCTTCCCACACAGAATTACTTCACAGCATTCAGCTCCAGCCCAGCTTTTGGCTTATGCTTGGCTTTATTTTTAGACCTTCTAACTTCAGCCTTTTCTACCAGCTGCCAAAGCTGGAAACCTCAGGGGACGTCAGGTCTTAACACATTCTTCCCCACTTCCATCTCCCCTCACCCATCCCAGGGTCTGACCTGCCAGCTAACATCACAGACACCTCCAGCACCAAGTGAAACTCTTTTTGCCATGCTGCAGCATGCTGCTCTGAGGCTTCAAACCTCCTACCAGGGGCTAGAAGCTCACCCAAAACCAAGCAGAGATGCTGCTCTGAGGCTTCAAACCTCCTACCAGGGGCTAGAAGAAGCTCACTCAGAACCAAGCAGAGATGCTGCTCTGAAGCCATTGGCTCTGCTGCCCACCTGGGCACTGCTGCCTCATCTTCAGCTCCTCTCTCCCAGCACCCCCAGCTCCCTCTCTGCCTGGCTGCTCTCAGCCACTCTGGCCCCAGCCTGTAGTGCTGCTTGGGGTTGTTGTGGCCAAAGTGTAGAACTCTGCCCTTGGCCTTGTTCAATCTCATCCCATTGGCCTCTGCCCACCCATCCAGCCTGGCCAGTTCCCTCTGCAGGGCTCTCCTACCCTCCAACAGCTCCACAGCTGCTCCTAGCTTGGTTTGAAGCTGAGGCAGAGCAGGGGGAGACTGGAGGTGAGGAAGAAGCTCTTCAGTAGGAGGGTGGTGAGGCTTTGGAACAGGCTGCCCAGCGAAGCTGTGGCTGCCTCCTCTCTGAGAGTATTCAAGGGCAGGTTAGATGAGAGCTTTAAGCAGCTGAGCCTAGTTGAAAGGTGTCCCTGGGCATGGTGGGGAGGTTGCAGTGGATGGTCTCTGAGGTGCCTTCCAACCTGAGCCATTCTAGGATCTTTTCAAATCCTGAAGAAATACTCTTCCACTTCTTCAGAAAACCTCCTGGCACTCTCTATGCAGCCTTCCTCCCTGTGACTGGACTTGGGCTTGGTGTCCTCTTTCATCCTCTTGTCTGCCTGGAAGCTCCCTGAAGCAGGGTACACCTTTTATCCCACTCCAGCTCAGGAATTGCCTGGTTTCACTCCCAGTGCTCTGCAGGCCACTTGTTACTTAAGAAAAATAAGGCAAATAATAAGACAGAGCTCAGGGGAGCCACTTTAGCATGATCACATCAGGATGCCTACATTATTTATCAAGGATAAGAGCTATACATTGTGATAAAGCAGAGGCTGAGGAATGCAGGCTGCTTTAGAACTAACCACAGATTAGAAAAGATAATGGTCACTTCATACACATCCATAACAGAATGACAGCTCCAGGGCAGGCAGGTGAAGAAACAACAAACCCCCCCAGCTTGCTATCACAGTTAGCTCTCCAAAGCAGCAGCAACAACAACAGAATGATGGAAGGCATAGCAAAATGTGACCTCCAAGGGGAAAAGGGAAAGAATTATGCTTTGTGCTGAGAGGAGATGACTGAAGGGACACATGACAACAGCCTTCAAATATGTAAAAGGTTGCAGCAAAGAGAAATGTAATAGCTGCTCTCCCTGTCCACTGGGGATAAAACAAGCAATAATAGGTTTGAATTGCACTGAGGGAGATTAGGGTTTGAATCTTTTCCCTAATGCCTCCAAGTATGGATGGTTGAGCCCTGGAACAGATAACCCAGAGATGCTGCAGGGCTCAGCCGACTGCTGAGCTGGGAAGGGAAAGGTTAAAGAAACTCCTTTCAAGGACAGTTTAGCTACAGGCCCTGGTGCTGCTCAGAGCCTTCCCAGGCTGCAGCACTTTCCACTAGAGAAAAACAACTCTCAGCATGGAGAGCTCTTCTCTTTTTGATGCTCCCAAAAAAGCTCCCAGCAGGGACCTCAGCAGACCTGGTCTGGGCAGCACCTGAGACACTGGGGGTGCAGCACCAGAGCAGAATGGGGCTGTGGCCTTTAAGACATGGTTTCAGAAAGCAGAACTCCATCCATGTCCCAGACCATGGCTAAGGAAGGAAACTGAGTTTGCTGGAACAGAAAGTGATGAGGTGAGTGGCCACAGCCTGAGCACTGCTTGGAATTCTGAGTCTGGAGAAGAGAAGGCTCCCTACAGCTGAAAGAAGGTTGGAGTGAGGCTGGGGTTGGTCTCTTCTTCCAAGTAACCAGCAACAGGACGAGAGGAAATGGGGTTGAGTTGGGACAGGACAAGAGGAATTCAGTTTGAGCTGTGCCAGGGAGGGTTAGGTTGGGCACGAGGAAAAAACTTCTTTAGTGAGAGAGTGGTGAGGAGCTGGAACAGGCTGCCCACGGAGGTGGTGGAGTCCCCATCCCTGGAGGTGCTCAAGAAGCTGTAGCTGTGGTGCTTCAGGGCATGGCAGTTGGGCTATGGTTGACTCAATGAGCTGAAAGGTCTTCTCCAGCCTCAGTGGTTCTGGGAGTGCAGGGCAAGTCCCCTCTCACCACCCATGGCTCCAGGAGCTGCTGCTCAGAACACCTTGTTTTAATAAAAGAGGCTAACTCCAAGAGCCAATTGTGCCATCTGCACTTGCCTGGGTAATATAAAGAAGCCATATAATTAACCTACTTAATTAGCATCGTATATGACCCACCACAGGAGAAAAAAAGCTGCTCTGCTAGCAAAGTGGGTCACCATGCACTGCACAGCAAGCACTGAGAGAGCCCTCATTACACTCCAACACCTAGCACAGAGCAAATCCCTCCCTCCTCTGACTTCAGACCTTGGTTGGCACTTGCCTCTTTCCCTGATCTTAGAATCAGAGAATCAGGCAGGGCTGGAAGGGGCCACAAGGATCAGCCAGTTCCAATCCCCTGCCATGCCCAGGGACACCCTACCCTAGAGCAGGCTGCACACAGCCTCAGCCAGCCTGGCCTCAAACACCTCCAGCCATGGGGCCTCAACCACCTCCCTGGGCAACCCATTCCAGCCTCTCACCACTCTCCTGCTCAACAACTTCCTCCTCACCTCCAGCCTCACTCTCCCCACCTCCAGCTTTGCTCCATTCCCCCCAGTCCCATCATTACCTGGCAGCCTAAAAAATCCCTCCCCAGCTTTTTTGCAGCCCACTTCAGATGCTGGAAGGGCACAAGAAGGTCACCTGGGAGCCTCCTCTGCTCCAGCCTGCACAGCCCCAACTCTTTCAGTCTATGCTCCCAGCAGAGCTGCTGCAGCCTCTCAGCATCCTCCTGGCTCTGCTCTGGACACACTCCAGCATCTCCACAGCCCTCTTGTAATGGGGGCTCTAGAACTGGATAGTTAATCTTAACTGCTGCTCTCCAAAGGGCCAGGTTGCTGACTGCAAGCAGACCCTTCCAAGGCAGGAGGAGCTCTCAGCCCCAGCTTTAGAGCACACAAAACACCTTTCCTTTTTAACGCGGGGTAGGGAAGGAACCCCCCAGAACTCAAACCATCAGGAAAAACAAACACATCAAATTAGAGTAAAAGAGAGGAGAAAAGAGAAAAAACACAGCTTAAAAAAACTCCACCCTGGTGCTGGAGCTGAAATCAAACCCTCCCCCGGGGCTGATCTGGGCACCAGCAAAGGCAGGCAACTGAAACTCGTAAAACAATAAGTGAAAAGCCCAACAAACACAATTAAAAATGGAGCTGTGCTGCGAGCAAGCTTGCATTTACTGCCTCATAAAGAGAGCCTCTGCCTGTCAGCCAAACAAAGGGAAATCAATTGCTTAATTTTTATTGGCAGATGTGGGCAGGAGGCCAAGGCAGAGCTCGGTGCCTGCGCGGGACCCGCTTGGAGCCAGCCTGCCGTGGGCTCCAGCCCACCCTCTGCCCTCCCGCCATGGAAGCAGCAGCTTCTCCTCACCTCTGGAGCCTCCAGTCCTGACCACAAGATGGGCCAGCATGTGATGCCTCTTTCCCTGAGCCACAGAGAAGCTGTTTCTTGCACTGGGCTTCAACTGGAGCCCTCCCTATTTCCAGCTGTCCATGCGCCTGCTCTGCCGGCACAGAGTTTCCTAGGTTGGAAAGGAGCTTCAAGCTCCTCCAGTCCAATCATCAGTTTCACACTGACAAGTCCCTGACTAACCCAAATCCCTCAGCACAACATCTCATCACTGTGAATGGCTATGGATGGAAAGGACCACCAGCATCATCCAGTCCAGGCTTCACCCCAGCAGCCTTCATCACCAGACCAGAGCCTCAAGCACCACAGCCACTCTCCTTCTAAACACCTCCAGGGATGGCAATGCCACCACCTCAGCCACATCCAAGCATTGTTTTCCACACCCAGGCAGCTCAGTTCTGCCTCCCTCTGTTATCCCTGCGTCCTTGCACAACTCCTGCAACACCCCACGGGAGCTGGAGGTGTAAAAAACCCCTGCTGCTTGGCACTGCTGCATTCCAGAGTCTCACCGCTCTCATGGTTAAGAGCTTCCTCCCTCACATCCAGTCTGATGCACCAAGGCAGAAGGAGCTCACCAGCCCTGTGCACCCCAGCCCCTCCTTTTCCCATCTCAGCCACCCTGGCAGTCCCAGCACCCAGCATCACTCCAATCTCCCTGGGGACAGAGGATCCCCAAACCTCTGGCATTCCTCTCACATCCCTTCCTTCCCCTCCCCCCCTTTCTCACGTTCATTTATTGAGCTCAGACACGAATCCTATAAGCACTCACCCTCAGAATGGAAACATTAGGATCAAACTGTATAAAATATGAATCCAGTGCAGAGGAAGGCACAAATGCATAAATCCAGCAGCACAAGCCACAAAAAAAAGTGCTTACAGGAAAACCATGAGACAATCTGACAGTTAAAAGGGCAAGGAGCTGAGGAGCCAGGGCCAGGCAGGGCAGCAGAGGCAGGGCCAGGCAGGGCAGCAGAGCCAGCCAGCACCCACAGCAAGGCCAAGCAGCACTGGGTTCTCACACCCAGCCTGAAAGCTCCCAGCCCAGTGGCACCAAACTGCAAAGCCAATAAGCAGGAACCACAAACGGAGCATGGGGGAACTGTAGGATGGCCTGGGTTGGAAGGGACCTCCAAAGGTCATCTAAGCCAAATCCCCCCTTGCAGCCAGCAGGGGATCCTCACCTAGACCAGACTGCCCAGAGCCCTGTTGAGCCTCACTGTGAGAGGAGGAGATCTGTTGTGGCCATGCAGTACCTTAAGGGGGCTACAAGAAAGCTGGGGAGGGACTCTTTAGGCTGTCAGGTAGGGATAGGACTGGGGGGAATGGAACAAAGCTGGAGGTGGGGAGATTCAGACTGGATGTTAGGAAGAAGTTGTTGAGCAGGAGGGTGGTGAGAGGCTGGCAGGGGTTGCCCAGGGAGGTGGTGGAAGCCTCATCCCTGGAGATGTTTCAGGCCAGGCTGGATGAGGCTGTGTGCAGCCTGCTCTAGTGTGAGGGGGGGTTGGAACTGGCTGATCCTTGTGGTCCCTTCCAACCCTGCCTGATTCTATGATTAAACCAGGAGAATGGCTTAGGTCCTGCAGCACAGGGATCTGCTGGCCAAGCCTTGACAAGCCAACACCTTCTCCTGTGTCATGGGAGATGGAAACTGGGAAGCTGCTTCATTTGCCAACAGGAAAAGCTTTTCATTGCTGAGGGCAGGTGAAGCGAGCAGCTAACAGTGCAGGCAACAGGAGAGGAAGAGAAGTGTGTTCTGTTTGTTGCTGCAGGAAGGCAGGCAGTGTTCTGCCTGGCCAGTGCTTCCCCTGCTAAGGGTGCATGCTCCCCCAGCAACACAAGGAGCCAGCTGGGGTCCAACATATCCATCCTTAGAGAGAAACCTCCCCAGACAGCATCATGGCATGACAGAGCCAGCACTAGCAGCTCCCACAGGAGAGAAACACACCCCTGGGTGAGGCAGAGCAGCGGGGAGCAGGAGCAGGGGCAGCTGGGGATCTGGCATCTGTGTGCAGCCAAATTCCCTGCATGGTCCTGGCTGCAGCCCTCCTGCCTCAGCCCCAAAGGCCAAGGCTCAGGAGGAGCTGGCGAGGCAGGATGGGGAGATGTTGGGTACCAGGTGAACAGCAAGACATCAAAATGAGGTCCCTGTGACCTTACTCATCATGTACCAGTCCATCATTCCCAGCCCTCCTTATGGGCTTCTCTCCACTTGAAGACAAATCTTCACCTTCTCCCCTCCCAGACCTCCATTATCCCACTGCACTTTCCCAGCTCCACAGGTGGCCAATATCCTACCTGCCCCAAACCCTCTGCTTGTTGCCATTTTCTTTTTCCCTTCCTCTTCTTTCTCTTGACTAGAGAAGGTTTGGTTTACTCCAGACAAAGTAACCAAGCTGTCACCTCAGGGCCACTTTGAGCTCCAGAGTGGCACAGGCTTTACAAGGCCAACAGCTGGGCAGCAGCTGGGTGGTGGCCTTGCAGCACCTATTAATCTGTTGGCTCACTCATCCCTATCAGTGACACAAGGTAAAAATGATATCAGCATTTCCTTCAAACAGCACTGCAGAGAGAGTGGGGAAGAGCATGGGCCCAATTGATTTCCAGTATGTCTGCTCTGTACCTCCAGGTATAAACACAACAGCAAAATCAATGGGAATAACATCAGATCAGCTTCCTAATCTCCTCTGTGTGCAAGCCACGCTTTATAGACTGCAGCACTCCCTACAGCTTGGCTGCAGGAGGCCCTGCGACCTCCACAGCCTCTCCCCCTGTCCCCACCTGCAGCCAGTTCCTCACTCTCAGCCCTTCTGGCCAAAAGCTTCAAGATCTGCAGCCCCACAGCACAGCTCTTGCCCTGCTGCACGCAGGAGGTCTCCCAAAGCCAAGCGCCTGGGCCCCGTGAGAGCAGCTCTGGCAGGCACTGGCTGAGCCCTGGCTCGTCCCAGCACTTGCTAAAAGCGAGGTGCTTGCTGCCTCACGCCCCTGCCCAAGCAGCTGATCAGGCCTGATGGGCATCCAAGCTGCCCAACACACCGATGGGCAGTGCCACACACACACCAATGGACAGTGCCATCCACACACCAATGGGCAGTGCCACCCACACACCGATGGACAGTGCCATCCACACACCGATGGGCAGTGCCACCCACACACTGACGGACAGTGCCACCCACACACTGATGGGCAGTGCCACCCACACACTGATGGGCAGTGCCACCCACACACCGACGGACAGTGCCACTCACACACCGACGGGCAGTGCCATCCACACACCAATGGGCAGTGCCACCCACACACCGATAGGCAGTGCCATCCACACACCGATGGGCAGTGCCACCCACACACCGACGGACAGTGCCACTCACACACCGACGGGCAGTGCCACCCACACACTGACGGACAGTGCCACTCACACACCGACGGGCAGTGCCACCCACACACTGACGGACAGTGCCACTCACACACCGACGGGCAGTGCCACCCACACACCGACGGGCAGTGCCACTCACACACCGATGGGCAGTGCCACCCACACACCGATGGGCAGTGCCACCCACACACCGATGGGCAGTGCCACCCACACACCGACGGACAGTGCCACTCACACACCAACGGGCAGTGCCACCCACACACCGACGGACAGCGCCACCCACACACCGACGGGCAGTGCCATCCACACACCAATGGGCAGTGCCACCCACACACCGAAGGACAGTGCCATCCACACACCGATGGGCAGTGCCACCCACACACCGATGGGCAGTGCCACCCACACACCGATGGGCAGTGCCACCCACACAGGGACATGAACAAGGAGGCAGCAATGTCTGCTTCCCCCACGCCCCCAGGACCCTGTGGCTGCACTCGGGCATGGGCTTAGTCGTGGCCATGCTGGCACTGCACCCCCTTGTGAGCACCCAGAGCCTGAGTGTCCTCAAGCAAAGACCCATGCCTGGAGCAAGGCTGCCTGCTCAGCACGGAGCACACAGTTCCCCTCTGCATTTCCAGTTCATCACCAGCCCAAGGCTTTTCTCCTCTTCTGGCCCCCAGCCACTGCAGAGGGAGACTGTGACAAAGTGATAAACCTTTTCTCCAAAGCCTTGCCTGGCTGAGTGTGGGAATGCAGCATGAGACTGGGGCAAGGGCTGACTGGCAGCTGGCAAGAGGTTGTCCTAGAATCATGGAATCAGCCAGGCTGGAAGAGAGCTCCAAGCTCAGCCAGTCCAGCCTAGCACCCAGCCCTGCCCAACCAACCAGACCATGGCACTAAGTGCCCCAGCCAGGCTTGGCTACAACACCTCCAGCCACAGCCACTCCACCACCTCCCTGGGCAGCCCATTCCAGTGCCAATCACTCTCTCTGCCAACAACTTCTCCCTAACATCCAGCCTAACCTTCCTGCCCTTCTCTGGGCACCTTCCAGCACCTCAACATCTCTCTGCAATTCAGGAGCCCAGAACTGGACACAGCACTCAAGCTGTGGCCTGAGCAGTGCTGAGCACAGGGCCAGAAGAACCTCCCTTGTCCTGCTGCCCACACTGCTCCTGAGCCAGCCCAGGATGCCATTGGCTCTGCTGCCCACCTGGGCACTGCTGCCTCCTCTTCAGCTCCTCTCTCCCAGCACCCCCAGCTCCCTCTCTGCCTGGCTGCTCTCAGCCACTCTGGCCCCAGCCTGTAGTGCTGCTTGGGGTTGGTGTGGCCAAAGTGCAGAACCCTGCACTTGGTCTTGTTCAGTCTCATCCCATTGGCCTCTGCCCACCCATCCAGCCTGGCCAGGTCCCTCTGCAGGGCTCTGTTACCCTGCAGCAGCTCCTAGCTTGCTGTCACCTGCAAACTTACTGATGCTGGACTCAATCCCTGGTCCAGATCACTGACAAAGAGATTGAACAGGCAAGTGCTGGGTGTGTTTCTCAGCAGCTCCTTGCCTGCCTCCCCAGCCACCTCCTGCCCTCCCACCCCATGTCTTGGCCACTGCAAGATCAGCCTTGCTCTGCTTGGAAGGCTCTAGCTGCCATGAAAGCAAACTGCTTGTCCTCTGGCTCCAGCCTCTTAGTGAGATGAGTGCCAAAGGAAGTGTCACTATCAATTTCATAACGTTATGGGATGGAGGGATGGAAGCTGGGCCAAGTCCCACACTCCTGACAGGCCCTCAGAAGGGTGAGGATTATGGGTAAGGAGACAGGAAAGGCAAAGGCTCCAGATCAATTAGCCTGCCCAGGCTATCTTCCAGCCACATCACCTGGTGCTGACACAGGCAACTCCTCCCCAGGGCCTGCCTGCCCCTCTGCTGAGCAGCTTTACTTAGAGCAGTGGTAACCAGAGCCCCTCCAATCCTATAGAGCTGCACATCTCCCCCTGTGACTCCCAAGGCACTGAGGGATTGTGCTGTCATTACAGGACATTCATTTTCTGGCCCCTTCATCCTAATTTGATACTGTCAAGATCAAAAAAAATCACACTTAAAAAAGAAATAAAGAAATATCTTCCTCTGCATCACAGAAACATATCATAGAAACACAGGAACAAGCAGGCTGGAAGAGAGCTCCAAGCTCAGCCAGCCCAACCTAGCACCCAGCCCTGCCCAACCAACCAGACCATGGCACTAAGTGCCCCAGCCAGGCTTGGCTGCAACACCTCCAGCCACAGCCACTCCAACACCTCCCTGGGCAGCCCATTCCAATGCCAATCACTCTCTCTGACAACAACTTCCTAACAACATCCAGCCTAGACCTGCCCTGGCACAGCTTCAGGCTGTGTCCCCTTCTTCTGGTGCTGGCTGCCTGGCAGCAGAGCCCAACCCCACCTGGCTACAGCCTCCCTGCAGGCAGCTGCAGGCAGCAATGAGCTCTGCCCTGAGCCTCCTCTGCTGCAGGCTGCACCCCCCCAGCTCCCTCAGCCTCTCCTCACAGGGCTGTGCTCCAGGCCCCTCCCCAGCCTTGCTGCCCTTTCCTGGACACCTTCCAGTATGATTCTATGAACTGAGCCCAAACCCTGGCTGCAAGGATGTTTTTGGTGGGTTTTTTTTTCGGCCATGTAAGGATTTATCTCTTGGCCTGGGAGCAAACCTCCTGAGTCTGGTCTGAAACGTGGCTCTGCATCCCTGCACCCTGGGTGAGCGCAGTGCTGGCAGGGGCTCGTGCACGCAGGGTGGCTGCTGGAAGGGAACCCAGACCCTTGGCACCTGCAGCCCCAGAGGCTGATTGATGTTTGCAGAAATGAAAAGAAAATCCCTCTGCAAAAAAAAAAGAAAAAAAAAAAAAAAAAAGGTTTAAAGTTGACCAAAAAAACTCCCAACAACCCTAATTTTGTTTGAAAAAGAGCCAAGTGCTATTATGGGCTGCAGGAGGAGCAGAGGGGGGTACTGCCCAGCTTCTCTTTGGCATGCAAGCAGGGTCTGGAAAGCAAACCAAGAACAAAAAGACAGAGCAGAGACACAAAGCATGTGTGGTGCTAGGAACTGTACATTCCTGAGTGTTCCTTCCACGTGAAAGCTCTGACTGATAGCAGAGCCCTGCAGGGGGACCTGGCCAGGCTGAGTGGGTGGGCAGAGGGCAATGGGAAGAGACTCAACAAGACCAAGTGCAGGGTCCTGCACTTTGGCCACAACAACCCCAAGCAGTGCTACAGGCTGGGGCCAGAGTGGCTGAGAGCAGCCAGGCAGAGAGGGTCCTGGGGGTGCTGGGAGAGAGGACACCTTCCAGCACCTCAACATCTCTCTTCAGTTGAGGGGCCCAGACCTGGAGACAGCACTCCAGGTGTGGCCTGAGCAGTGCTGAGCACAGGGGCAAAAGAACCTCCCTTGTCCTGCTGCCCACACTGCTCCTGAGCCAGCCCAGGATGCCATTGGCTCTGCTGCCCACCTGGGCACTGCTGCCTCAGCTTCAGCCCCTCTCTCCCAGCACCCCCAGCTCCCTCTCTGCCTGGCTGCTCTCCAGCCAAGTGTCACAGAAGTGGCTCCTGGAGAAATGCTCTTCAGTTGCAGCTTTCTAAGAGCTGGTTTGGAGAGTTCCACCTGCCTCACTGAGCCCCTCACCTGTCCTGTGCACAGGGGCATCAAGCAAAGCAAGGGACAAAAGGTTTGGGAGATGCAGGAGGGAACAGGAAACATCTCCCCCAGACAGAGAACTTGCTGCATTGCTGCTCCAGCAGCCCAAACAACCCCTCTAATAAATTAGAGAGCTATTAATTGAAATGGCTTCCTCTGTCCCCATGCTGCCAGTTCATCTGTAATTCAGATAGATCAGGCAGAAGGCAAGAGTCCAGCATATAAAATGATTAATTCCTCCATGGCCTGGGCAAATTTCCCTTTCTAACCAGCCCAGCATATATCCCTCCTCACCCATGAGCTGCAGGCATGGAGGTCACTGGGGAAATGCCATTTGCATCTCAATGCTCCTGACAGCAAAATGCATGCCCTGTGCACTGCCCCCTTTGGGTTGGCATTTCCAGTGTGGGGGCTCAGTCAGAGCCCTTGTGAGGAGCTTATCTCACAACTCCAGGGTAATGGGTTTCAGCTGGGAGAGAGGAGATTGAAACTGGATGCTAGGAAGTTCTTTGCAGTGAGGGTGGTGAGGCACTGGCACAGGTTGAGGGTGGTGAGACACTGGCACAGGTTGCCCAGGGAGGTTGTGGAGCACAGAAGCACAGAATGGGATCAAAGATCCCATTCTGTGCTTCTGTGCTCCACAACCTCCCTGGAGGTGTTGAGGACCAGGTTGGATGAGGCCTTGAGTGACCTGTTCTAGTGAGAGATGTCCCTGCCTTTGGAACTGGCTGAACTTTGAGGTCCCTTCCAACCTAAACCATTCTATTCTATTCCTGCTCTGCAAGTCCTCCAGCACTCAGCTCCCAGCCAGCCTGCCTGACACCAATGCTTTTTAAAGACCAGAATTTTTGTGCTGCAAGAGCAGAAATCATCAATCAAAGCAGCTAGGCTGGGCTGCAGAAGTGCAGCATCCACCAAGCCTGCCTGAGAAACAAGCAGCTGGTAGCCAATGCAAGTGTGGAGGCTGAGGGTAGGGTGCATAGAATCAGCAGGTTGGAAGAGAGCTCCAAGCTCAGCCAGCCCAACCTAGCACCCAGCCCTGCCCAACCAACCAGACCATGGCACTAAGTGCCCCAGCCAGGCTTGGCTGCAACACCTCCAGCCACAGCCACTCCACCACCTCCCTGGGCAGACCATTCCAATGCCAATCACTCTCTCTGACAACAACTTCCTAACAACATCCAGCCTAGACCTGCCCTGGCACAACTTCAGGCTGTGTCCCCTTGTTCTGGTGCTGGCTGCCTGGCAGCAGAGCCCAACCCCACCTGGCTACAGCCTCCCTGCAGGCAGCTGCAGACAGCAATGAGCTTTGCCCTGAGCCTCCTCTGCTGCAGGCTGCACACCCCCAGCTCCCTCAGCCTCTCCTCACAGGGCTGTGGCCCAGGCCTCTCATCTTCTCTGAGAGGGATCACCCCCAGCTCCACCTCTGTCATTTCCAGTGCCAGCAGCTAACTGGAACTCTGTGAGGCTGGAGGACAGCAGTGAAGCAGAGCAGCTTTAGAAAAGCAATGAAGAGTAGGAGTTAACCAGATGGACATGCTGGAGAAGGTGGTTAGGAAACAGGGACAAGCCATGTGAAGCTCCATGTGAGATCAGAGGCATCTGAAGGTGGTGCCAGCCCTGGAAGCAGCAAAGTCAAAGCTAACACAGACCAGGAGAGTGACACAAAGAAGGTGAAAAGCTACTGAAAAAGGACTCCTGGAAGGATGCAAGAACTGGGGCATCACAACAGGCACCTCAGGCAGGGCTGCAACAAGCAACAGCTTGCCATAGGAAGGGACATTAGGTCAGGACAATAAGGAGTGGAGGTTGTCCTTGCCCCTCCTTTTGCCATTAATGCATTTCTAGAAACAGCTTTTATTCTCCTCACCACCAGTGGCCAATCCAAGCTCTAAATGGGCTTTTGCCTCTCTGCTTCCCTTCCTACAAGACCTAGCAACATCCTTAAACTCTTCCTGGGACACCTCCCCCTTTTCCCAAAGGTGATACACCCTCTTTGTTTCCCTTAATGCCTTTGCAAGCTCCTTGCCAGTCTCATTTGGGTTCTGCTGGTTCTTGCAGCCTCAGCTGCCAGCTTCTAAAGCATGAGAGCACAAGAGACATCCTCAGTCCACTCTCTGCCTCTCTACACGTGTTCCACAGCCTACCCACGAGCTACTACTCCACCAACCTTAAGGCAAGCAGGAGGGAAGCTGCCTCACATTAGCCTGTGAGCAGGCAGAGAAAGATGGGGAGTTCAGCACTTCCCTCTGACCAAGTACCATCTCCCTGCTCCACACTCCATGCCCCCAGAACACATCCCTTGCTTGGCAGCTCTGAGCTCCCCACCAGAGACCTGGCAACACATCCACACTGGCAGGACAGAGCCAGCAATGTGCTCTGGTGGCCAGGAGGGGCAATGCCATCCGGGGGTGGGTTAGAAGGGCTGTGGTTAGGAGGCTGAGAGAGGTTCTCCTGCCCTTCTGCTCTGCCCTGCTGAGGCCACAGCTGCAGTACTGGGTCCAGTTCTGGGCTCCCCAGTTCAAGAGGGACATAGAACTGCTGAGAGAGTCCAGCACAGAGCCACAAAGCTGCTGAAGGGAATGGAACAGCTCTGTTAGGAGCAGAGCCTGAGGGAGCTGGGGCTGTGCTGCTGGGAGAGGAGGAGGCTGAGAGGTGACCTCAGCAATGGTTATCAATGTGTGCAGGTGAGTGGCAGGAGGCTGGAGCCAGGCTCTGCTGGGTGATGCCCAGGGACAGGACAAGGGGCACTGGGTGGAAGCTGAGCCATAGGAGGTTCCATGTAAGCATGAGGAGGAATTTTTTCCCTGTGAGGGTGACAGAGCCCTGGCACAGGCTGCCCAGGGGGGTTGTGGAGTCTCCCTCTCTGGGGATAGTCAAACCCCATCTGTGTGATCTGGTATAGGAGATCCTGCTCTGGCAGGGAGGGTTGGACTGGCTGAGCTTTGGAGGTCCCTTCCAGCCCCTGACAGTCTGTGATTCTTTGAAGGGATGTGGAGGTCAAATGGCCCCTCCATCTGCACCATGGAGGGAGGAGGAAGGAGGGAGTGGGATCAACTGCACCCTCACCCACAGCAGAGTGGTGAGAGAGCAGGGAAAAGGGAGCCTGACAAGGCTGATGGCTGTCTAGTTGGAAGCAGCAAGGGTCTGCTGACCATCAGACCAAGTGCCACTTGCACAAAGCTCACTTCGGGCTGCCAGAGCATCCTGCAGCACACCCTGCCAAACCTGCTCCCAAATTCCCCCACCTGGAGGCACCCATTAGGCTGGCAGCACCCTAAAGACCGTGGCCCCAAGTGTGCAGGCAGCACAAGGTAGGCAGAGCTGCAGCAGCAGAGGCATCTGGACCACAACCAAGCCCCTTTCTAGAAGCAGCTATCAAGTCCCTGCAGAAGAAGTGGAACGGAGCCACTTTTCATCCTACCTCTCAAGGAAATCATCAGTGCTGTTATGCAGACACAATTATGTCTCCAGAGCCTTTTAACTGCAGCTCTTTAGGGCTGAGTGGGTTGAGAGAAATCTCTTCACAGGGCTGGCATCACTTGGCTGGGGAGGGACACTGCCACCGAGGCGGTGGCAGGGAAGGGATGGCAAAATGCGACCAGCGACGGGGGGAGTCCTAAGCAACGCCAAGGCAGCATCTCCTGGGGGACCTGCCCCTGCTCACAGAGACCTATTTCTCATCTTATTCTTCCAGGCCTGTCTTTTAAAGAGGAATACAGAGGGGGCTGCCTGCTTCCCCTCGGGCTGGTGCCCCCCTCTAGAGAGAACCACCGCACGGCAGTCGCAGCAGGGCAGCGCAGAGCAGCATAAGGTTGTCTCATCTCCGCACCTCTGTGCTCCAAGCAGCTCTAAGGAATGCCAGCATCCAAGCACTGGGCAAACGAGAGCACAGGAAGGCAGCTTGGCCATCAGGCTCTTGCACTCCTTGCCAAATCCATGTCCAGAGAAGAGGGATGCAGGAAGCTCTTACTGTGGGACCCTTGAACTGCATGGCAGAGCCCTCTCTGAGCTTGGCAGAGCCAGGCAGGGGCTGCTTTATCAGCTCTGCCATCTGCTTGTTTGCTTTGCAATCCTCTGCTCCCCCTGGCTATGCTCAAAGACTCCTACCTGTTCTCCAAAAGCTTTGCTGGGCTCAGTAAACAAACCACAGGCAGGGATAAGAGTGGGGAGGGAGAAGGTAGGGGAGGGGGAAAGAGAGAAAAGAATCAAAATTTAATTAAAGACACTTTTGCTTCAGGGCCTCTGAAAATTACAAATTCATAAATCTCTCAGTAAATGCCCTGAGCAGTTGCTATGCCAGGCTGCCTACCAGTCCCACCAGGAGGGTCATAAAAAGCAAGCAGGCAGCTTGCTGGCTGCCTCCCTCCCTCCACCCTGCAACATCAGGCACCCCTGAGCAGCCTGTCAAGCCCCTGACAAGTGTTTCTGCAGCAAGGAGCTATCAATCTTCAGCACCGCTGGCAGCATGGAGCAGGTTACTGCTCCTGATGTTTGCAGCCAGAGCACAAGAAGAGGTAGAAGAAAGGTGGGATATGGTAGGGGGCAGAAATGTCATGGCAAGATGGGACCAGAAGACCCCTGGGATACCAGGTCCTTCAAAAGCATGTTGTCAAAAGCATGTTCAGCCTGGAGAGGAGAAGGCTCTGAGGGGACCTTCTTGTGGCCTTGCAGTATCTGAAGGGGGCTACAAGAAAGCTGGGGAGGGACTCTTTAGGCTGTCAGGTAGGGATAGGACTGGGGGGAATGGAGCAAAGCTGGAAATGGGGAGATTCAGACTGGATGTTAGGAAGAAGTTGTTCAGCATGAGGGTGGTGAGAGACTGGAATGGGTTGCCCAGGGAGGTGGTGGAAGCCTCTTCCCTGGAGGTGTTTCAGGCCAGGCTGGAGGAGGTTCTGGACAGCCTGATCTAGGGTAGGGTGTCCCTGGCCATGGCAGGGGGTTGGAACTGGCTGGTCCTTGTGGTCCCTTCCAACCCTGCCTGATTCTATGATTCTCTAAGTCCAAACGCCCTTCTCACAGGGATGACACACAAAGAGGGAGAGCATCTTTCCACCTCAGAGTGACAAGAACAAGCTGCTTCACCACACTCAGCCTTCAGCATGCAGAGAGCAACCACCTGAACATCCAGCACATGGGGTTACTGCATGGCTCTGCTATATTTAACAGACCTCTTGGCACAGTCTCTGGGAGTGCTATGAAACAAGAAAGGGTTTTTTTTTTGGCCAGTAGCCTGTCCTAGGAAAAGTCAGAAAAGGGCAATCTGGGGTATTTTTCATCCTTTAACTCACCATCAGCTACAGCTTTGAAGGAGTGAGAAGAGTGTGTCCATAGCATGCTCATGTCTTGGCCCTTCTCTGCTAACGAGCAAGTGGTTGGTAAAGTGGCAGTGAAATTCTGCTGGCAAAGTGGGCAGCAGTGGGTGAGAAAGGGTCACAGAATGGCTCAAGTTGGAAGAGACCTCAGAGCTCAGCTGCTCCAACCTCTCCTCCATGCCCAGGGACACCTCTCAGCTACACTCAGCTGCTCAAGGTCTCATCCAACCTGGCACTGAACACCCCCAGGCAGGAGGCAGCCACAGCCTCCATGGGCAGCTGTGCCAGAGTCTCACCAGCCTCCTACTGAACAACTTCTTCCTCAGCTCCAGTCTAAGCCTGCTCTGCCTCAGCTCCAAACCATTCCCCTTGGCCTGTCACTGCTCACAAGAAGAGATTAGCACACACTGAATTCATTTGCTGGGCTGTAGCCTTGGCTAAATTCTAACCAGAAAAATAATGGAAGAGGTGAAAGGAAACTTTCAGAATCAGTCAACCCATCACAGGCTACACTTTGAACTGTACCAGCTATTGACCCATCTAGTAACAGCTGTTTTCCAAGAGCCTGAGCCAGGTGGGACAGAGCAGTGGTGGTTACAGCATGAAGTCAGGGCACATTAAATAGAAATCCATCCACCAGGAGAGAAAATGAAAAGAAGAAACAAGACAGAACTGCTCTGCAGAAGCTTCACCCACACAAACTTTTGCCATTCCTAGAGCCAAGCTGAACCCCTGAGTCTGAGTCTTCCTGGGGAACCACCAAAATCTCACATCCCTCTAAGCAACTGCTGAGCTTTTGCTCCAGATCATGAGGAGAAGCATAAAGAGCTGAAAAGTGAGGCTGAGAACTTTGCCTTGCAGGGGGAAGGCTTTGGGAGCCAGTCAGCTCCTGCCTGGCCAGATTCTCCACAGCATGGGCTGAGGCACCCAGGGTACATGCAGACTATCTGAACCAAATTCTGGGCAGCCTACAGGGGAAGGGTGTCAACAGCCCACTCTGAGATGCTGTTTGGCATTTCTAGACCATCTGCATAAGGATGAAACCCCACTAAGGCAGAGGAGGCAGCACCACCAATGCCTCAGCTTTCAGTGGGCACCCGAGCACAGGCAGGCACCAAGGCTGCCTGCTCCATGGCTCAGCTACGCTCACCCTGCTGGACCAGGAACCCACAGGAGAAGAACTGGAAGTAGGTCCAAGCAGAGCAGTTTTCATAACTGGATTATCCTGGCTTTATTAAGCTCTCTCTTCCAAGGCTGCTCTCGAAGCTGGAGATGCAGTGCTTGGAAAGCTGCAGAGCATGGAGACTAGAAACTGAGCCTGCCCAAGAAAAAGCAGCAGCTCCCCAGGCAAGTGACAGCTCTGGCAGCAATATCAGCGACAGGGACAAAGAGCTGAGAAGAGGACTGGGGAAATGTAAGCAGTGTGTGGCTGCCATTCCTCAAGAGCATCCTGACACCATCCCTGTCCAGGCACTGGCTGCGCACCCATCGCTCTACATCATCTTCCCCAGTATCTAAGTACTTATCTCTTTCTTTATCTCAGCAGTGCCTCATTCTGCTTATCTTTCTAGGAAGCTGTAGCATTTGTCTCTCTTTAGCAGACAATAAGCATCTCCTGGCTTTTTTACCCCCAAAGGTCCCAGGGGACGTGGCTCTTTCCTCCTAGGTCCTCCTTGTGCTGGGGATGGAGAGAGGATGTGCGCCGCCAGGGCAGCGGCAGCTGGGGGAGGTGTGCGTGACAGCAGACATGCGGGCAGGGCTCAAGCTCAGAAGTGTGGAATATGCTGCCACAGGGTATTTCTTTTCCAGTGTAAGCTGGGATGGCAGCTGACCCAGCTTTCTCCTTCTACCTGCCTAGTTGAATCTCCCCCTTGCCGTGGCACTCTTCATGCAGAAACACGTAAACCTGGCAAGGCTCTGCTCTCACTCACACCCTGATAGCTTGGCTGGGGATGACCATGCCTGGTACCTCTCAAGCCTGAGACTGGTTTTATTCCTGCAGACACATTCACAGCTCCCTGTGTAGGCAGCAAGGGCAGACCCTTAAGGGCCAAGCAGCAGACAGCACCTCCCTCACAAGCACGAGCAATGAGCACCCCCAGACCTCAGGGACACAGAAGGAGGGTGCTCGGCTCTGCATCCCCCACAGCCCTTTACTTGTGGCATTGCCTTCTGCTTTATCCTCATCTTTTTTTTTTCCCCTTGAAGAGCAGAAAAGGCAAACAAGAGCTTATAAATTATCAATTCCTGATTGATTTTGCTGAGAAAAGCACATAAAACAATTGCACAACAAAGGGGAAGAATAACTTAGCATTTCAAGCGGGGAGCAGTGATGTTGCTGAGACAGCTCTATGTAGGCACAGCACTCCTCAGCCACCCAGCACAATCCCCCCAGCTCCAACCTCTTCCTCCTGCCCTTGGAAAACAGAGAAGCAAAGCCATCAACCTTAAAACACAGAGCCTCCTGCTTCCATTAGCAGTTATACGGCAGCACAACAGGCGTGAGCCGGCTCCACGCACGCAGCCTTCTGCCAACAGTATCTCAGTATCACAGTGTCACAGTGTCACAGTATCACCAAGGTTGGAAGAGACCTCACAGATCATCAAGTCCAACCCTTTATCACAGAGCTCAAGGCCAGACCATGGCACCAAGTGCCACGTCCAATCCTGCCTTGAACAGCCCCAGGGACGGCGACTCCACCACCTCCCCGGGCAGCCCATTCCAGTGTCCAATGACTCTCTCAGGGAAGAACTTTCTCCTCACCTCCAGCCTAAATCTCCCCTGGCACAGCCTGAGGCTGTGTCCTCTCCTTCTGGTGCTGGCCACCTGAGAGAAGAGAGCAACCTCCTCCTGGCCACAACCTCCCCTCAGGTAGTTGCAGACAGCAATAAGGTCACCCCTGAGCCTCCTCTTCTCCAGGCTAACCAATCCCAGCTCCCTCAGCCTCTCCTCGTAGGGCTGTGCTCAAGGCCTCTCCCCAGCCTCGTTGCCCTTCTCTGGACATGCTCAAGCATCTCACTGTCCCTCCTAAACTGGGGGGCCCAGAACTGAACACAGCACTCAAGGTGTGGTCTAACCAGTGCAGACACTAAAGCAAAGAATTGCAGTTACTGAGGCTGGAACTGACCTCTGAGATCATCAGGTCCAGCCTGTGGCTTAACAGCACCACATTGACTAGACCATGGCGCTAAGTGCCACATCCAATCTTTCCTTAAACACCTCCAAGAACAGCAACTCCAGTGCCAGAGAGACTCCACTGCCAAACAGACTCCAGCACCAAAGAGGCTCCACCTCCATAGAGACTCCAGCACCACAGAAACTCCACTGCCAGAGAGACTCCACCTCCATAGAGACCCCACTGCCAGACAGACTCCACCTCCATAGAGACTCCAGCACCACAGAAACTCCACTGCCAGAGAGACTCCACCTCCATAGAGACTCCAGCACCACAGAAACTCCACTGCCAGAGAGACTCCACCTCCATAGAGACCCCACTGCCAGACAGACTCCACCTCCATAGAGACTCCAGCACCACAGAAACTTCACTGCCAGAGAGAATCCTAGAATGGCAGAGGTTGGAAGGGACCTCAGAGATCTATTCCAACCTGCACACCATGGGCTGGAACACCTGAACAGGTTGCCCAGGGAGGTGGCTGAGGCTGGAGATATTTAAGATGATGCTAGACAGGGCTCTGGGCAACCTGATCTGGTTGAGGATGTCCCTGCTGACTGCAGAGGGGGTTGGGGTGGATGACCTCTGGAGGTCCCTTTCAATCCAGACCATTCCAATATTCTCTCAACTAGTCTCAGTTGCTCAAGGCCTCATCCAATCCAGCCTTGAACACCCCCACAGCCTCCCTGGGCAATGTGTTCCAGAGTGCCACCACCCTCATACTGAAGAACTTCTTCACAAGTTCCAGTCAAAGGCAGAGCTCTTACCTGCACCTTGAGCCAAGCCACCACACACTGCTCCAGCAGCACCAACAATGAGTTTTGATAGAGTCTGGGGTATGTTAGGTATCACAGCTCCAAGCTCAGCCAGCCCAACCTAGCACCCAGCCCTGCCCAACCAACCAGACCATGGCACTAAGTGCCCCAGACAGGCTTGGCTGCAACACCTCCAGCCACAGCCACTCCACCACCTCCCTGGGCAGCCCATTCCAATGCCAATCACTCTCTCTGACAACAACTTCCTAACAACATCCAGCCTAGACCTGCCCTGGCACAGCTTGAGCCTGGGTCCCCTTCTTCTGTTGCTGGCTGCCTGGCAGCAGAGCCCAACCCCACCTGGCTACAGCCTCCCTGCAGGCAGCTGCAGACAGCAATGAGCTCTGCCCTGAGCCTCCTCTGCTGCAGGCTGCACCCCCCCAGCTCCCTCAGCCTCTCCTCACAGGGCTGTGCTCCAGGCCCCTCCCCAGCCTTGCTGCCCTTCTCTCAACACTCTCCAGTATCTCAGCATCTCTCTTGAGATTCATTTCTCACCCTTCCTCTCTTCAGTAGCTTCCAGCCCACTTTGCTCAGCAGGGTACACCAGTCCAGCAGCTGGAGACTGGATGTGGGGCAACATCGTTGGGGTGGCAGCGCCGACGCCTGCGCATGTGTCTATCTCAGCACTGGATTCCAGACCATCTGGAGTTTGTACCTGGCTTTAACCCCAAAGAAAACAAGCATTTCTCTGTGCTGCCTAAACTTGGCTTGCTCCTCCTGCCTTTTACACACAGTGATTTCAATTTTGACCACACAGCAAAAAGAAGGGGGAGGAAAAAAAGAAAAAGGGCTAAAAGAGAGCATATGAATTATTTAGAAGTAAAGATGATGTTGAAAGAGGTGCTGGCTCGTGCATAGGAAATGATATTCCTTCACTGCTGCAGTAATGATCTGATTAGGCTCCAATCCCACCACATCCTTCGTGCACTAAGTCATCTTTACAGCGCTGAAGTCGCCTGAGGGTGAGGATGGAGGGAGGAGGGCGCAGGGCAGGCTCCGGTACAATGCGGTACCAGAAGGGTTGTGCAGTGTCCCTCTGGTCACCTCCCAGCACCAGCAGTTTCCTGGGGCACTGAAGCACCTTTTCTGGGGATTCTGACAGCAGTGTCTTTTAAAAGCTGCAGTTTCATCCCCCCAGAATAATTTATGTGCATATTTGGCTCCTCTCGCCTGAGCTGGAAACCCACCCGCGAAGCCTGCTACTGCCCCTCGCCTACACCTGCCTTGCAGACCTGCCTTTCATCTCTCTCTTGTGCCTCTTCCCAAGCTGGGTGGGAAACCAGGGCAAAACGTGCCAGAGCTGCTCCACCAAGCCCAGTGCCAGCTGCTTCTAGCCAGAGCACAGGCTCACAGCACGGCAGAGGGTGGAAGGGACCCAAAGAGATCATCCAGTCCAACCCCCCTGCCACAGCAGGACCACACAATCTAGCTCAGGGCACACAGCAACACAGCCAGACAGGCCTGCAAAGGCTCCAGAGAAGGAGACTCCACAACCTCTCTGGGCAGCCTGTGCCAGGGCTCTGGGACCCTTCCAGCCAAGAAGTTGCCCCTTGTGTTGAGCTGGAACCTGCTGTGCTGCAGCTTCCACCCATTGCTGCTTGTCCTATCCCAGGGAGCAGTGAGCCTGTCCCCCCCTCCTGACCCCCAGGCTTTGACAGGCTCCAGAGAAGGAGACTCCACAACCTCTCTGGGCAGCCTGTGGGATATAGCTAAAATATCCACACCCCCCCCATCTTCAGAGTTTAATTTCTTCTGATCCACACAACACTCTCAGCCCAAACTCCTACCTGTATCTGCCCTCCTCCAGGCTTCACACTTGCCCTGATTTAGGACCCCTAAAGCAGCCTGAAGTGCAGCTAAGCTCCTGATGCTAATGCTGCACATGTGCCAAGGCCAGCGTGAGCTGCAGGGCAAGGCATTGAAGGTGTGAACCCAGAGCTCCTTTGGGAATGACAGACAGAGAGCATGCATCAGGCCCCTGCCAGCCTGGGGGGAACTGGCCTTGTCCTAGGGTCCCAGGAGGCTCTGACCATGAGGTGCTGCATCTCTAAAGAGCTTCACAACCACCCCTGGAGCACCAGGCCTGCAGGGGTGATGCCAACACGTCAAGTGAGCCCAGAAGAGACCCTGCACATTCGTGACAGTGACCTGTCCACAGGCACAGCCTGCAATCCCAAACTGACCTGTACCCATCCAGCTGCACCACAAACACCTCCCTCCCAGCTGGACACACCGCAGGTGCCACTGCCATCCCCTGCATGCAGCTGGGACCATCTCTCCTGCACAGATCATAGAATCAACCAGGCTGGAAGAGAGCTCCAAGATCATCCAGCCCAACTTATCCCCCAGCCCTATCCAATCAACCAGACCATGGCACTAAGTGCCTCATCCAGGCTTTTCCTGAACACCTCCAGAGATGCTGCCTCCACCACCTCCCTGGGCAGCCCATTCCAATGGTATGTGGTGTGTGGATTTTGATGCACTGCTTTCACTGCTGCTGGTCTACACATTCCCTTCACCACTACCAAAAATAACTCTTCCTTTTTTTTTTCCCCCTTCCCTGCCCTCTTATGTTTATATTGACTGGTTTTTTTTTTTTTGGTAGCCAAGGAAATAGAGCCTTAAAGAAGATGCAAGGACAAGGGAGGTGGAGCAGAGGAGATCAAAGATTCCAATTTAGTCTCTCCCGTTCCTTGTAGAAATTGGGTATTGGTTGGCAGTAAAGCTTTAGTAGGAGAGATTAAAAGGCAAATAAAAGGCTTTTTTTCTTCCCCTAATGAAAGATGTGTTTAACCTACAAAAGTCACAGGGGCAGGGCCCTGCCCTGCCAGCAGCTGAAAAAGAGGTTTCTGCATAGAATCACAGAATCAGGCAGGGTTGGAAGGGACCACAAGGAGCAGCCAGTTCCAACTCCCCCTGCTATGCCCAGGGACACCCTACCCTAGAGCAGGCTGCACACAGCCTCAGCCAGCCTGGCCTCAAACACCTCCAGCCATGGGGCCTCAACCACCTTCCTGGGCAACCCATTCCAGCCTCTCACCACTCTCCTGCTGAACAGATTCCTCCTCATCTCAGTCTGATCCCTCCCCACCTCCAGCTGTGCTCCATTCCCCCCAGTCCTGGCACTCCCTCATACTCTAAAAAGTATCTTCCCAGCTTTTCTGTAGCCTCCTTCAGATGCTGGAAGGCCACAAGAAGGTCCCCTGGGAGCCTCCTCTGCTGCAGCCTGCACAGCCCCAACTCTTTCAGTCTGTGCTCACAGCAGAGCTGCTGCAGCCTCTCAGCATCCTCCTGGCCCTGCTCTGGACACACTCCAGCATCTCCACACCCTTCTTGTAATGGGGGCTCCAGAGCTGGATGCAGTACTCCAGGTGGGGTCTCAGCAGAGCAGAGCAGAGGGGAAGAATCACCCCCCTGGCCCTGCTGGCCACACTATGGTAGCACCTGCAGTGCGCAGAGAGCAGGGAGCTTTGCAGGGGCTGGAGGTGCCCTTTGCTACCATCACAAAAGGGATGACAGAAAGGCTTGAAGCCTGGGACAGCTGCAGAGCCAGAGGTACAGCTCAGGTCCCCTGGTGCCCCAGCACCCACCTTTGCTTGAACATGGGACTTCCCTGGTCAGAGACTTCAGCCTGGTCCTGAAGACCCTGATGGATGTGGGCTACCAGGAAGACTCCATCTCTTCCTCAGCCCTCCCAAAAAGGGCAGGAACAGCATCACAAAGTCAGAAACGACCAAAAAAGCCTCCAGCATTCATCTCTCCTGCAACCTGGGAGCTGAGATATTGAACCAAAAGAGCACTCCGGGCTGCTCTGCCTGGGTGCACGTCCAAGCTAAGGCAGCAGAGCGTGGCTGTAATTTGTCACATGCCACCTAGAACACAGCTCACACAGCCCAAATCAGTGGGTTTGTAAGAGGCAATGGCACAGGGGAAAACAAGCTCGGACCCAAATGACTTCATGGCCAAAGATTAGCAGCTGAGGACTGAGCCAGTCTGTTCTCTGCTCCCCAGCAAGACTGGGAGGCTGCGCTTTGAGCCACCTGTAGGAGGACAACACATCCTTTGCATGCAGCTCAAGCTCCTTTCTCAGAGTCCTGGTGGACAAACAAGTTCTCCACGGACAGCAACGTGCCCTCATGGCCACGAAGGCCAATGGGATCCTGAGATTCACAACCAGGGGATCAAGGGAGGTTCTCCTCACCCTCTACTCCACTCTGGTGAGGCACCACCTGCAAGACTGCATTTAGTTCTGGGCTCACCCAGCTCAAAAGAGACAGGGATCTACTGAAAAGAGTCCAAGGGAGGGCTACAAGGATGCTGCAGGGACTGCAGCACTGCCTGATGAGGAAAGGCTGAGAGCCCTGGGACTGCTTAGTCTGCAGAGGAGAAGACTGAGAGATGATCTGAGCAACGTCTATAAATATCTGAGGGCCAGGGGTCAGGAAGACAGGGACAGCCTCAGCTCACTGGTGCCCTGCAACAGGACAAGGGGCAAGGGGTGGAAGCTGCAGCACAGAAAGTTCCATCTCAACCTGAGTAAGAACTTCTTTTCTGGAAGGGTCCCAGAGCACTGCCCAGGCTGCCCAGGCAGGCTGTGGAGTCTCCTCCTCTGCAGACTTTCCAGCCCTATCTGGATGTGTTCCTGTGCGCCCTGCCCTAGATTCTCTGGTCCTGCTCGGGCAGGAGGGTTGGAGTCGACATCTCCAGAGGTCCCTTCCAGCCTCTAAGATCCTGTGATCCTGTAAGGATTGGTGTCACAACCACAGCACCACAGCAGGCGAGCACAGGGCAGGGCTGTGCAAGGCTACGACAGCAAAGGCTGCAGCCTGGGAACGGCACCGGCTCCAAAAGCCTCCGAGAGCTGCTTGTGTTGTCTGTCACCACAGAAATAAATCACTGCCTCTGCCTCCATCCACACACCATCTTTCTTCTGTTCTTCAGCTTGTGAGCTCAAACCCAGCCAACTTCATTAGCTCAGGTCACATTTATGGCTGACACACGCTGAGCAGCCAGGGAGCAGAAAGCAAGCTTGGCTCCGGGGCTCGAAAATCTTCTTGCTGTGTCCATTGCAGCTGAGGTCAGGAGAGAGAACAAATTCACCAGGCCTTAGCTGGTGCATGCTACACAGCTTTGTTTCCAACCACAAAGCATCCCTCCAGAACAATGGCCAAGAAAGGGCTGCTGCTCTTTTAAACACTACATTTCCCCGGGGGTGTGCATTGGGTTATGGAGCGTAGGGGAAGATTTCATTCCTGCTTAGGGATTCATTTTGGCTGCCTTTCCTTTCTCATCATGAGGGCTGAGCTTTTTGGGTTTGTTTTGTTGTTTGGGGTTGGGTTTTTTTTTTTTGTTCTGCTATTTTATTAAAGTATCCAGAGGCCTTTGGGAATGGATGCCCAGGAATGGAATAAAAAGACACTAAAATGAAATCAGAAAACCCCAGCAGGGCACAACTTCTGCCTTCTGCATGCAGATTTTGTCCAAACCCAAGGTGAGGCCCAGCCTGACCACAGAATGGTTGGAAGGGACCTCCAAAGGGCATCTTGGACAACCCTCTGCAATCAGCAGGGACATCCCCCAACTAGATCAGGTTGCCCACAGCCCTGTCAAGCCTCTACACCTTGAATATCTCCAGGAATACAGCCTCAACTACCTCCCTGGGGCAACCTGTTGCATGGTTTCACCACCCTCATGGTGCAGAACTTGTTCCTAGCATCCAATCTCAGTCTGCTCTTCCCTTATTTCAGACAATTGCTGCCATGCTGTCACTGCAGGCCTCTGCAAACAGGCCCTCTGCAGCCCCCCTCAGCTACTGGGAGGCTGCTGTCAAGTCTCCCTGAAGCCTTCTCCTCTCCTGGCTGAACCACCCCAGCTCCCTCAGCCTGTCCTTGCAGCAGAGGTGTTCCAGTCCTCTGATCGCCTTTATGGACTCTTCCTGACCCTGCTCCATCAGGTCCACATCCTCCTTACATTGAGGGCTCTAGAGATGAACACAGAACTCCAAGCAAGGTCTTACCAGAGCAAAGTAACAGAGTGACCTTTCTCATCTGCTGGCCATGGACCACTCTGACCCCATGGCCTTCACCTACCCCACCAGCCAGCCACAACTTGGTGTCATCCCCTCCAAAATTGGTGGCTCCTACCATCCCCACACCTCTTGGACCATCCCCATGGGTCTAGTCTGAGAGATGTGAGGGTGCAAGCCTGGCACCTGGCTCAAGCCACTGCACCAGCAGCATCCTGTGCTCTTCATAGGATAACAGAATGTCAGGGGCTGGAAGGGATCTCGAAAGCTCATCGAGTCCAGCCCCCTGCCTTGCACACATCAAAGCAGCCAGCAACAGAACGAGGGGACACAGTCTCAAGCTGTGCCAGGGCAGGTCTAGGCTGGATGTTGTTAGGAAGTTGTTGTCAGAGAGAGTGATTGGCATTGGAATGGGCTGCCCAGGGAGGTGGTGGAGTGGCTGTGGCTGGAGGTGTTGAAGCCAAGCCTGGCTGGGGCACTTAGTGCCATGGTCTGGTTGGTTGGCCAGGGCTGGGTGCTAGGTTGGGCTGGATGTGCCTGGAGCTCTCTGCCCACCTCCCTGATTCTGTGATTCCATGAAAGGCTGCTTGAGGATTTCAGACACTCCCCTTAGTGAAGCGACAGCAAAAACTGCTTTCCCTCACGCTGCTGATGGCAGCTGAAGGCAGCTCCAGGCAGCTCCCTCCTCCTGCCCCCTCTGCAAATTGCTGGGATATCCTCACTAATTAGCAGGCTCAACAAGTGAAATTGGGCAATTTGCTACAGCCAGGCTGGAAAATCAGAGAGCAAAGCAAGCAGAGGCTGAGCACAAGGAGGAGAGGAGGCTGCGGAGAAGCCCCTGGGGGCAGGGTGCTGAGGGACAGCCCCAGGGCTGCCAGGTGCCAGTGCAGGAGGGGGTCCCAGCAGCAGCCTTGTTGTGTTTGCACTTCAGAGTGTTGGTTTGGGGCTTTTTTTATGCCTGATGTTTACTTCAAGCATCGCACTCTGAGGGCTTATAAAGAGGATTAAGTGGTGAGGAGGTCTCGCAGAGTTAGGAGGAATTAATCAAGCGGTAATCAGAAAGGAAATTAATCTGAAGAGTTAATTAATCAGCCAAGGCAGGGAGGCTGCAGCCAGTCATCTCTATCACGCCTTCCAGGCAGCTATTCCATGCACCAGCCCAGCAGCAGGGGAGGGAGAAAGCAGTTTAGGGTTGGAGGGCTGCCCAGCCACCCCCTCCACACATCCTAAAGAGAAAGCAGAAGAGGGCAGGAAGTTTCCATAACCTCACATCCCACCGTGCAGGAACCTTGGGGAGTCCAGAGGAGGCCACCAAGATGCTCAGAGGGCTGCAGCAGCTCTGCTATGAGGACAGGCTACAAGAGATAGGGCTCTGTAGCCCCAAGAAAAAGGCTTTGAGGACACCTTATAGTATGAAGGGGGCTACAGGAAGGCTGGGGAGGGACTATTGACAAGGTAATGACAAGAGGAGGAGGAATGGGTTTGAAGTGGCAGAGGGGAGATTGAAAGTGGATGTTAGGAAGAAGTTGTTTGCAATGAGGGTGGTGAGACACTGGCACAGGTAGAGGGTGGTGAGACACTGGCACAGGTTGAGGGTGGTGAGACACTGGCACAGGTTGCCCAGGGAGGTTGTGGAGCACAGAAGCACAGAATGTGATCAGAGATCACGTTCTGTGCTTCTGTGCTCCACAACCTCCCTGGAGATGTTCAGGACCAGCTTGGATGAGGCCTTGAGTGACCTGTTCTAGTGGGAGGTGTCCCTGCCCTTGGAACTGGCTGAGCTTTGAGATCCCTTCCAACCTAAACCACTCTCTGATCTCCACCCATGAGCGCTCATCACCTGTACCCCTCAGCCCTGCTTGGGAAGTTTCAAAGGCTGAGGCAGTCACTTCAGAGCCTCTTCCCATGCTCCTCTTACTCCTTTCCTTTTGGAAAAGGGCTCCAGACATGCAACCCACAAGTTTTTGATTGCTTAATTGCTTCTGTACACCCCATGTCCTCCTCCCAGCATCCTAAAGAGTCTTCTTTGCTTCTCCATTGTTCGACTCTTCTAAATAAGCACCTCTGGGGATCTCTTCCCCTTCACTCTGTGCTCTTGCTGCATTTTATATTTAGCTTTTCTTTCTCTTAATCTTTCCTTACAATACATTCCCTGCAGAAACCTTCATCATTTTAGTTGCTCTTCTCTGAATTCCATCCAAAAGGCACCAGGCAAAATGGTTGGGGTTTTTTTTCTTGTGCAGATTTGCTTCCGTCCCTTCTGGACTGAATTTTGCCTAATGCCTCTTTCCCTTGGTGGGGAGGAGACATTCCCTGAGAGCAAGCTGCTTGATCAGGAATGCTCAACCTTCATTACAGGCTGGAGCACCTGGGGGAAGAAAGCTTCTCCCTCCCCCACCCCCCACCTCCCAGCTCACCAGGGCTTCAACCCAAGACATCTTTGGACTTAACACAAAACCTAGGCCAGTTTGCACAGACATCTGAAATCTCATTAACTTCACCATTGTTGTTATTGTTATTAGGTTCTTTTTATGCACAAAGCAGACATTTTGTTTGCCTGGATGGGGAGAGCAGCTTCTATTGTGTGTTTGAGAGACCACGAGCAGAATTCATCTCTGCTCACTGCCTACAACCTATCTCCAGGGAGGTGGAGACGGTCCAGGGCTGAGCCCAGGGTGCAAGAGGTTATCCAGCAGCCTCAAAACTCTTCCTTCAAAGCCTCTTAGCCAGAGAGCACAGAATCATAGAACTGTCAGGGTTGAAAGGGACCTCAAAATCACCCAGTTCCAACCCCTGACACCTCACACCAGATCAGGTGGCCCACAGCCTCATCCAGCCTGGCCTTAAACCCCTCCAGGGATGAGGCTTCCACCACCTCCCCGGGCAACCCACTCCAGCCTCTCACCACCCTCATGCTGAAGACCTTCCTGACACCTTCATCTAACTCTCCCCTCCTCTAGCTTGGATCCATTCCTCCCAGTCCTATCACTACCTGACAGCCTAAAAAGTTCCTCCCCAGCTTTCTTGTAGCCCCCTGCAGATGCTGGAAGGCCACAAGAAGGTCTCCTCAGAGCCTTCTCTTTGAGGACAACTCAGCACTCCACGGTCATTGAGAGGAGCTTACTGTGGCTGCTGCCCTCTGTGAGCTGCCAAGTCAAGCCTCAGCTTGGGCAGGCTGTGTTCTCCCACCAAAGAACCTCCTCCCCAGCATCAGCAGCCATGGTGATTAGGGAAAGAGAAGGCAGACCAAAGTTCACCTTTCAAACCAGAGCCACCTCATACATTAAGGGAGAGGAAGAGACATACCTGCCACATCTGGGCAGCACACATGAAATGGGCAGCCTGGTGAAGCTGATACTGCTGCCAGAGGGTTGGGGACACGAGGAAAGCACTGCAATAAGGTTTAAACCTTGCATTAGATGCACAACCTTCTCCCACCCAAACTGTGCCAAAAGGGAAAAAGATGCAAGTCACAAGCAAGGATCTGTGGAGCTGAAAGCTGCCCAGGGTGGGGGGAGGCTGTGGTATGCATGGGTGATGAATGACTGGAGGGAAAGTAGCTGCAGTGAGGATGCTGGCTGAGAGCTAGGTGGTCACTCTCAGCAAACACTCCACCAGCAAAAGGCCCCATAAAGTAGCTGCAGCAGCCTCAGAAGAAACCACATCCACTCCACAGCTCAATAGCCATGCAGCCATTAGAGCCTTCCCTCACAGTCATCTCCCTCCCTGCACAGCAGCTTGATTCCCAAGGAAAAGAGAGGAGCCTTCTGTCCTTGAGCCAATGCCACCCTCACACAGAAACCTCCCACACCACCCAGGGCTGTCCCTCTCCCTCAGCTGACTTTATTTCCCTTTGGGTACCCACAGGCTGTTTTCACACACGCTCTAGAGAGGAAAGAAAGGAAGGAAATATTACCTTGAAAGAAAAAAAGAGAGAGACAAAAACCTGCTGCTAGTGCCTAAAACAAAGCTAAAACCTGCAAAGTCCAGCTGGCACTGTGAGCTCCCCCTGACAGGCACCTCTGGATATCCTGACCCACAGAGGCAGCTGCTCATGGATGCTCCTGTACAGGGGAAGCGGAGAAGCAACCATGTTGGAAGAGACTTCCAAGGTCATCCAGTCCAACCTATCCATCCAGCCCAACCTATCCAACCAAGATCATCCAGTCCAACCTATCCATCCAGCCCAACCTATCCAACCAAGATCATCCAGTCCAACCTATCCATCCAGCCCAACCTATCCAACCAAGATCATCCAGTCCAACCTATCCATCCAGCCCAACCTATCCATCCAGCCCAACCTATCCATCCAGCCCAACCTATCCAACCAAGATCATCCAGCCCAACCTATCCAACCAGTCCAACCTATCCATCCAGCCCAACCTATCCAACCCAGATCATCCAGTCCAGCCCTATCCAATCAACCAGACCATGGCACTAAGTGCCCCAGCCAGGCTTGGCTTCAACACCTCCAGCCACAGCCACTCCACCACCTCCCTGGGCAGCCCATTCCAATGCCAATCACTCTCTCTGACAACAACTTCCTAACAACATCCAGCCTAGACCTGCCCTGGCACAGCTTCAGGCTGGGTCCCCTTCTTCTGTTGCTGGCTGCCTGGCAGCAGAGCCCAACCCCACCTGGCTACAGCCTCCCTGCAGGCAGCTGCAGACAGCAATGAGCTCTGCCCTGAGCCTCCTCTGCTGCAGGCTGCACACCCCCAGCTCCCTCAGCCTCTCCTCACAGGGCTGTGCTCCAGGCCCCTCCCCAGCATCATCACCTTTCTCCCAGCCCCTCCATACACTGCCTGGATCCATTTCATTGTAACAGCTTCATTACCACTTCTACTGTGACAGCCAATTATTAGCAAAATGGATTGTAATGATTTCCAGCCTGCCCAACACCACAGCACTCTGAGCACCAACAGGCTCAGATCTGGAAACCTCTCCATTCAGAGCTGGCCCCTTGGATACCTCAGCAAGTGATGCATCTCGGTGTGGTACCCCAAGAGCCCAGATAAAAGAGATGCTGCTGCTCTTCTCCATACCAATAATGCCACACAGAGGGCAGATTAGCAGGCAGCAGAGCGTCCCTTTGAAATATCCCTCCCACAGAGACCAAGAAGGAAAGATCCAGTCCCCAGGGGTGGGGTGGCTACTGTGTTCTGACTTTTAATGGCCCAATACTCTTCATTTAGGCTTTTCAGATGGCAGTTGAAAGGAGAAGGCATTTAACCCCTTGCAGCATCTGAACCCAGCACAGAAGGATCCTACACCATCACCTGTGACACGTCCCTGGCTCACCCAGAGCTGGAGATGGGTAGATAGGGAGCTGGGGCTGGTTAATTTGAGACAGAGGAGGCTGAGGGCAGACCTCATTGCTGTCTACAGCTATCTGGAGGGACTTTGTGGAGAGGCTGCTGCTGGGCTCTGCTCACAGCTTATTTGGAACAGGAGGGGGAATGGCCTCAAGCTGAGGCTGCGGAGGTTTAGATTGGACATTAGGAAATATTTTTCCTGGAAAGAGTGGCCAGGGAGGTGGTGGGATGAGCTGCCCAGGGAGGTGGTGGGATGAGCTGCCCAGGGAGGTGGTGGGATGAGCTGCCCAGGGAGGTGGTGGGATGAGCTGCCCAGGGAGGTGGTGGAGTCACCCAGCCTGGATGTGTTTCAGGGAGGTTTGGCTGTGCCACTCAGGGCTACGGTTTAAGGTGAATCTTGCAGAGTAGGGTTCTAGGTTGGACTTGGTGATCCTGAGGGGCTTTGCCAACCTGCCTGTTGCTGTGGAGATAAAGCACCCAGGATATACTGGGAGAATAAAGAAGCTGCAGACAGACAGACAAATACAGAGGCTGGGCTATAACTATATGCAAATCAATGCACGCCCTCTCGGATGATGCTATCAAAGGCATTACTCCCCAAATCCCTGGGGAGCAGCAGACCATCCCTGAGGTCACATTAGCATGGCAATAATGCAATCCCAGTTCCCAGCCTCCCTCTTCCCTCTCTGAGTTTCTGCCTCGATGTTTGCTCTCTTCATTCTAACCATCAACCACGGATCTCATGGCCCAGCCTGGGACCGCTTTGCCCAAGCGGTAGTAAGCACATGGCTTAATTTACTCACTCTCCAGCAACTAAAGGAAGGGAAGGCAAAAACAAAAAAGGGAGCTTTTCCTGCATGAAATAGCTCAGTCCTCCAGTGCAGTGATCTACACAGGCTGTGCTGAAAGCTGCTGGAACTAACTCGGGCTGGGGCAGCGACTGGAGAGGCAAGCGGAAAATCCCTGCGTGCTGCTCCTGTCGGGAGAACAGCATCCCAGAGGCACACAGCTCAGTGCCAACCACAGGCTGCCCGAGCCCTCCTGCAGCTGGGGATGCAGCTCAGGGTCCTGCTGGAGGGTATTTGCTCAGTCCAAGGCAAGGGACAGGGTCATTAGGAGGAAAGATGGAGCAAGGGATGAATCGTGGTGAAGCAGCCAGCAAGGCAAGCTCCGGGGATAAACGGCAGAGGATGGCACAGGCAGGGGCTGCCATGGCCACTCTGCTCCATGCTCAGCCCTGATGGTCCACACAAGTCTCCTGCCAGCTTCTCCAGGAAGTTTGTCTCATGGTGAGAGCACACAAAGCCTCTTGGATACCCGGGGTTAATCCTCTGGTTCCAAATCCCCTCCATGCTGCACAGTGCCCTCCTCTACTCCTCCCAAACTCTCCTAACCCCTCTAGAGATGTGCCCAAAGTTCAGGCCATTGCTCTTTGCTTGTTCACCTTCTGAAAACATATCCAACCTCCTTTTTTCTTCTCCTCCCTTGCTGCCTGCAGAAGGCTGTGATAAAGCCTCCTCCTTCACACCTCATCTCTTACAGCTGACAGGAGAAGAAAAGGAGTTTAATATTAATACTCTCCAAGAAAGAGCAGGGAGAAAGAGTGAAGGCAGCACTTCTCATGGGCAGGTGCCAGAGAGATCTGCCAGCAACACCCATCTCAAAAGCCAACACAAGCTCAAACTTTTCCCAAAGCCCCTGTGAGCTGCTTTGTAGTGAGCCCAGACTGAAGCAAAGCCACAAGGAGGTCAGGATGCAGGCCTGCTCTTCAAGGGATGCTCAGGACAGCAAGGCAGGATGCTCTTATCCTTAGCACACCTCCATCATTGGTGTCCATCATCTCAGTCTCTAACAACATCTGGAGATGAGAAGGCTGAGAGGGGATCTGATCAATGCCCATAAATATCTGAGGGCTGGGGGTCAGGAAGGGACAGGGACAGCCTCTGCTCACTTGTGCCCTGCGACAGGACAAGGGGCAAGGGATGGAAACTAACAGCACAAGAAGTTCCACCTCAACATGAGGAAGAACTTCTTGGCTGCAAGGGTCCCAGAGCCCTGGCACAGTCTGCCCAGAGAGGTTGTGGAGTCTCTTTCTCTGCAGACTTTCCAGCTCTATCTGGATGTGTTCCTGTGTGCCCTGCTCTAGATTCTCTGGTCCTGCTGTGGCAGGAGGGTTGGAGTCAAAATGTCCAGAGGTCCCTTCCAGCCCCTAACATCCTGTAACCCAGTGGGTGTCCTTGAGGGTCACTCTGCAGTCACTGGTGAGACAGACACAGCTCCAAACTCTCCTGCAGCTGCCTGTTAAGGAGCCCACCCCTCCTGCACGGCTGTGGGGAGCAAGCCTGCGATGATTAGTCTCATTAAGCCTCTGTGAAAGCTACTCCAACATCAAACTGATGAACTATCCAAGTCAGACTTGTTAGGAGAGGATAAATGGAAATCCAGCCTTGGTGCTTTAACAGTCCACAAGGCATCATTTCTGCTTGGGTGGCCCTTAGGCCCTTGCACCCCCTGGTAGGGCTCACTCAGCTGCTGGGCACAGCAGGGAGCCCAACTCAGTCCCCAAGCCTATCTCTGTCCCTGTTTTCCCATCAACACTCACACAAACCTACCCACGCTGAGTTGCTGTGAGTAAAGCTCTTTTTCTTCCCCCTAGTTAATGAAACATTTCATTAAGCCCCATCCCCTGCTCCCATCATTCATACTTCAGCACTTGTTAGACACTAAACCCAGGATTGGAGGAGGATGTTAGAGGAATTTCAGCAGGATTTGTCTATTAATTCCCTTTGCTATTTTTTAAACTCCTCTGCTTACAGAAATGCTGACATGCATGTCCCTGGCAACAGGTAGCCACTAATGAAATTAGCCACCAGCTGCTTTGCCAGGAAAGCTCAGCTCAGCTGGTAGGAAGAGCCTCAACCCCCCCAGAAAAGTACAGCTGAGATGGCAGGGTCTGGAGCTGCTGTTACAGGTGATGAAGGCTGGAGCAGAGGTGCATCACCAGGTCCTGGCTCCTCCAGCAGTGCACACACACAGCATCCCCCCACCTGCCAGCCCACACTTCCCATGCCTGTGGCACGGGGAAAGGCACAAGCAGTGTGGAAGCCTAATTGTGCATTGGTGATAAGCCTCAGAGTCAGGGATAAACTACCTCACAGAGATAAGGGCTGCTTATTTCTTTATCCTCTAGCAGCCAATATTTACTAGAAGCATTTCTCTCAGCCCACAACTTGTAGGAGATTATGCCTTAATATCCTGAAGGCTTTCTTTGGTACCTACCACACATTTTGACCCCCTGCACCTCAACAGCTGCAGCATGAGGCATGGATGCAGGCAGCGCTGCCTGCAGTGCTCCTGCTCACTCCAAGCACACCCGGGAGTGCTCACAGCTGCTTCCAGGCTCTGGATTGCTGAGTTTGAATTCAAGTCTTCAGTCCTGTCTAATCCAGGGAAGCACTGAAACCTTGCTGAATCTGATCTGAGCGTGGTGGAGACAGAAGGCTGACAACTGCAAGCTCCCACACGGCTCCCCCAGCTCTGCACCAGCACAGCACTGCCTTTGGCTCCAGGGAGATGAAGCTGTGTGCTTTGCTTTGGTTTTACTGCTGATCAAGGCAGCTGTAGGTGCCTTCTTGATAATTTAAACCAACAGAGCTGTGTTGGATTCTGCAGCAACCAACTTCTTCATGGAGGCAGCATCCCCTACCAGGAGAGCTCAAAGACTGTGACGCCTTCAGCGAGCTGCATCCGCAGATCACACATCTCCCGTAGCTACTGGGCTTACCAGAGCAATGAAAGAAACCAAGACTCAGGCACCAACTTTCCCTCTCCCACACTGCTAACCAAAATGGGAAACTCTTGCTGCTGCCTCCTCCTTCCAGCCTCCCCCAGCCTTCCCCATTCACACCTCAAAAGAAAGACGCAAGCGCTGCCTTCCCTCCTTCCCCTGCGCTCGAGAGGTGCCAGCACACTTAGGAAATCATTAGTGCAAATTCCAGCCAAGATTATTTCTCCTTAAAGAGCCTCCACAGCAAATCTCCCTCCAGCAGCTCTCAGGCTCTGCAGCTCAATGCAGACAAATGGGCACTTCCCACCAGCTGCTAACAACTTTGTAAAGCATCTCCCTGCCTCTGTTCTGCTGCGGTGCCTGCATGGCCACATGGGCACACAGGCAGCTGTGCTCCATGGGCACTGGGCAGGCCACCCCTGGAGTGCTCTGTCCAGTTCTGGGCACCTGGATTCAGGAGAGATGTTGAGGTGCTGGAAGGTGTCCAGAGAAGGGCAGCAAGGCTGGGGGGAAGCCTGGAGCACAGCCCTGTGAGGAGAGGCTGAGGGAGCTGGGGGGGTGCAGCCTGCAGCAGAGGAGGCTCAGGGCAGAGCTCATTGCTGCCTGCAGCTGCCTGCAGGGAGGCTGTAGCCAGGTGGGGTTGGGCTCTGCTGCCAGGCAGCCAGCAGCAGAACAAGGGGACACAGCCTGAAGCTGTGCCAGGGCAGGTCTAGGCTGGATGTTAGAAGGAAGTTGTTGTCAGAGAGAGTGATTGGCATTGAAATGGGCTGCCCAGGGAGGTGGTGGAGTGGCTGTGGCTGGAGGTGTTGCAGCCAAGCCTGGCTGGGGCACTTAGTGCCATGGTCTGGTTGGTTGGGCAGGGCTGGAGGTTAGGCTGGATGAGCCTGGAGCTCTCTTCCAACCTGCTTGATTCTGTGATTGCTATGTGCAGAAAGCCCTTGGGGAGAGGAGTTTCATCCTTCTTTACCTGCATTGCTAAGAGTTCCACAACCTCCCTGGGCAACCTGTGCCAGTGTCTCACCACCCTCACTGCAAAGAACTTCTTCATAACATCCAGTTTCAAACTCCCCTCTGCCTGGTCCTGAGCACCTTCAGGGAGGTTGTGGAGCACAGAATGTGATCTTTGATCACATTCTCTGCTTCTGTGCTCCACAACCTATCTGGGCAACCTGTGCCAGTGTCTCACCACCTTCAACTTGTGCCAGCATCTCACCACCCTCACTGCAAACAACTTCTTCCTAACATCCAGTTTCAATCTTGCAATCTAAACCATTCTGTGATCATGGCTCAGCAGAGCTACCAGGAACCTTAACCAAGGCTCCATCTGCAGAAGGAGAGCTTGCAGAGCTTCCTGTAGACAGTCCAGCAGCAGAGGGATGCCAGGTTTGTGCTTACCCGAATAGCAACATTAAAAAGAAGACAAAAGAGCAGCAGCATGTGGCAGGCATTCAGAGACCCAGCAGCACGTGTTAATGAGAGCCCCAATCAGCACAATCCAGCAGCACCTCTTCTCTCCTACCCAAAGAGCAGAACCTCACTCCCTCATAGCAGAGTAACACAAGCAGCCACACCACCACCTGAAAGCCCTGCAAAGCTCTGGCAGCAGAGAACCCAAATGGGATGCCCTCTGGTGAAGTATCCCAGAGCAGCTTTTAGCTTCTCTGTTGGGAAGTACTTAAGAGAAAGCAACATTTCTGTGTGTGACCTGGTGAGAGAGTCAGAGTCACAGAGTCATAGAGTCACAGAGAGTCATAGACATAGATTCAGTCACAGAGAGAGCCATAGAGTCAGAGTCAGTCATAGAGTCAGTCATAGAGAGTCAGAGTTAGAGTCATAGATTCATTCAGAGTCAGTCATAGAGAGTCATAGAGTCAGCCATAGTCACAGAGTCAGTCATAGAGAGTCATGGAGTCAGGGTTGGAAGGGAGCACAAGGAGCAGCCAGTTCCAACCCCCCTGCCATGGGCAGGGACACCCTACCCTAGAGCAGGCTGCACACAGCCTCGTCCAGCCTGGCCTTAGACACCTGCAGGGATGGGACTGTGGCCATCAGAGCCAGCAGCCCAGCAGCACCTGAAGCACTGTCCTTACCTGGCACGTATCAAGAGGCAGGAAGCAGCCCTGCTGCACCCTTACAACTTAGAACCCTAGAACCAAGCAGGTTGGCAGAGAGCTCCAAGCTGATCCAGTCCCACCTAGCACCCAGCCCTGGCCCATCAGCCAGACCATGGCACCAAGTGCCTTCAGTTTCAATATGCCAGAGCAGAACCCAAGCCCTCTGCTGCTGAGGGCTCTTGGCACAGGCTGACAGGCCATTAGCTCCAGTATCATGTTAATAGACAGGAGCAGCCAAAGAGCACTGCTTGAGAGCTTTAAGCAGAAATAATAAGCCCAAATCACTCCTAAATGCAGCAGGAGCAGAATAAACTTAGATAGGAGAGAAAGACAGCAAAGGCCAAGTGCTGGGGGGAGTGAGGATTCACTAACAACATGGGGAAGAGAGACAGAGGGGGGAAAAGAGAGACAGAGGGGGGGGAAGAGAGACAGAGGGGGGGGAAGAGAGACAGAGGGGGGAAAAGAGAGACAGAGGGGGGAAAAGAGAGACAGAGGGGGGGGGAAGAGAGACAGAGGGGGGAAAAGAGAGACAGAGGGGGGGAAAAGAGAGACAGAGGGGGAAAAGAGAGACAGAGGGGGGAAAAGAGAGACAGAGGGGGGAAAAGAGAGACAGAGGGGGGAAAAGAGAGACAGGGGGGGGAAGAGAGACAGAGGGGGGGGAAAAGAGAGACGGGGGGGGAAAAGAGAGACAGAGGGGGGAAAAGAGAGACAGAGGGGGGAAAAGAGAGACAGAGGGGGGGAAAGAGAGACAGAGGGGGGGAAAGAGAGACAGAGGGGGGGAAAGAGAGACAGAGGGGGGAAAGAGAGACAGAGGGGGGGAAAGAGAGACAGAGGGGGGGAAAGAGATAAAGGGGAGGGGTAAGAGAGACAGAAAACAAAGCCCTACAAAGCCTGTGGCCTGCAGCAGCAGCAGAGGGGAAGGGGGTTGCTGCAGACAACCCAGCAGTCAAATGAAGCTGTATCTAATTGCAGTTTTTATCTTGACATTTTAGATCAAGGGAGCCTGAGAGCAAACAGGAGAGAGAAGCTCCTAATAACCTCTAAATAACAGTTAAAAGCAAATGAAGAGAAAGTTAAACCATGTTCAAAAGAGGCATGAAAAACCTCGCTGGGAAATCCAGCAGCAGTGCTTCTCCTGGTCCCACACAGCCAGGGACAGGCACAGAGCTGCTGGAGGGAGCCCAGAGGGGGCCACAAAGATGCTCCCAGGGCTGCAGCAGCTCTGCTGTGAGCACAGGCTGAGGGAGCTGCAGAGGAGAAGGCTCCAGGGGCACCTCAGAGCTGCCTGCAGTGCCTGAAGGGATCCTGCAGGAAGGCTGCAGAGGGATTTTGCATCAGGGTGATTGAGACAGGCCAAGGGGGAGTGGTTTGGAGCTGAGGCAGAGCAGGGTTAGAGTGGAGCTGAGGAAGATGTTCAGCAGGAGGGTGGTGAGACTCTGGCACAGGCTGCCCAGGGAGGCTGTGGCTGCCTCCTGCCTGGGGGTGCTGCAGGCCAGGCTGGATGAGGCCTTGAGCAGCTGAGTGCAGCTGAGAGGTGTCCCTGGGCATGGTGGGGAGGTTGGAGCAGCTGAGCTCTGAGCTCCCTTCCAACCTGAGACATTCTGTAATTCTAACAGGCCAAGGGGCACTGGGTGGAAGCTGAGCCATAGGAAGCTCCATTTAAACATGAGGAGGAATTTTCTCCCTGTGAGGATGACAGAGCCCTGGCACAGGCTGCCCAGGGGGGTTGTGGAGTCTCCCTCTCTGCAGATACTCAAAACCTGCCTGGATGTGCTCCTGTGTGATCTGGCAGAGGAGATCCTGCTCTGGCAGGGAGGGCTGGACTGGATTGAACTTTGGAGGTCCCTTCCAGCCAGCCCAGGATTCTAGCAGGACACTCAACCAAAGCACTCAGCAGCCCAAGAGGAATGAAGTCACCTCACCAAATGCTGCCACCAGCTCAATTCTGGGTGGATGTCAAGGAGGTAGAGATGCTGTAAATCTGCAAAGACATTTCCCTTTTTATTCCTCTCTATGCACACAATTTGTGTTTGCTTTCCTGGCTGATGTGCAGGGGGAGAACAAGAAGAATGAAAAAAAAAAAGGTAATAATTCCAAATTCATACTAAAAAAAACCCAACCACTGAAGGAAATATTAAGATAAAAATTATTTAAGAGGCTAAATAATAACAGAACAGAGAGGATGGAGCAGCCTGCCTATAAAAACAAATCACTCTGAACTACCTACATTGTCTCATTTTGCCCTGATTGAATTACCAAATTAGTCAATGAAGACAGCAATATATTTGGGCTGAGGAAAATACTGGATGGTGTCTCAGAGAGGGAAACAACAACAACAAAAGAACAAACTTCCTTGAAAAATTAATTCAGCCTGGCTTGGATCTGAGCACTGTCATGCACCAGTGCTAATGCCAGCAGTAAATTGGATTTACATCCCTCTTCCCTGCTAGTGCTGGGCCTGGTGGCACAACCATGGCAGAGCTTTAAGCCAGAGAAGCTCACCACAGGGGCTGGAGTTGAGGCTGGGTTGATGCAACCCATGAAAGGCAATGAAAGTGTAAGGTCCTGCACCTGGCTGAGTGCAAGCCCAAGCACAGCTCCAGGCTGGGTGGAGAATGGCTGAGAGCAGCCCTGAGGAACAGGACCTGGGGGTCTGGGGTGATGAAAAGCTCAACATGAAGGTGCTGGGTTGGACTGGATGATCTTGGAGGTCTCTTCCAACCTGCTTGATTCTATGAGCTTGCAGTGTGAGTGCAGCCCAGACACAACCCTGTGCTGGGCTGCAGCAAGAGCAGTGTGGGCACAGGACAAGGGAGGGGATTCTGCCCCTTGGCTCTGCTCTCCTCACACCCCACCTGCAGTCCTGGGGGCAGTTCTGGAGCCCCCAGCACAAGCAGGACATGGAAGTGTTGGAGCCAGTCCAGAGGAGGTCATCAAGATGCTGAGAGGGCTGCAGCAGCTCTGCTGTGAGCACAGGCTGAGAGAGTTGGGGCTGTGCAGCCTGGAGAAGGGGTCCAGGGGGACCTTAAAGCTGCTGGAAGGAAGGCTGCAGAGGGACTTTTGCTGGGGGTGTCTAGAGCCAGGCCAAGGGGGAATGGTTTGGAGCTGAGGCAGAGCAGGGTTAGAGTGGAGCTGAGGAAGAAGTTGTTCAGCAGGAGGGTGGTGAGAGTCTGTCACAGGCTGCCCAGGGAGGCTGTGGCTGCCTCCTGCCTGGGGGTGTTGCAGGCCAGGTTGGATGAGGCCTTGAGCAGCTGAGTGTAGCTGAGAGGTGTCCCTGGGCACAGAGGAGAGGTTGGAGCAGCTGAGCTCTGAGCTCCCTTCCGAGCTGAGCCACTCTGTGACTGTACGACTTGGATCATTTCTGAAAGCCATCACTGCAGGGGTGGCTCAGTGACTGAGCACAACTGGCTCCTCCTCCAACAGCTTTTCTACCTTCTTTTGGCAGTCAAGCAGCACCAAAGGCAGGAGGTCACCCAGGCAGTGTGTGCCTTAGCCAACACAGGCAGAAGTAAGAAAACCAAGAAGAAAACATCAGAAGTAGGATACCTTCCACCTGGTCTAGTGTAAGGTCCTCCTTGCCCATGGCAGAGGGGTTGGAACCAGACAGTCACAGAATCAAGCAGGTTGGAAGAGAGCTCCAAGCTCAGCCAGCCCAACCTAGCACCCAGCCCTGCCCAACCAACCAGACCATGGCACTAAGTGCCCCAGCCAGGCTTGGCTGCAACACCTCCAGCCACAGCCACTCCACCACCTCCCTGGGCAGCCCATTCCAATGCCAATCACTCTCTCAAGTCTTTAAGGTCCCTTCCAACCCAAACCATTCTATCACTTTATGACTGTAGCCAGAGCACTGCAGCCCCTGGGCCAGGGCCAGATTCATCCCTAGATGCCATGAGACTGTGCTGAGAGGCCCCTGAGCAAAAATGATGCAGCCCTGGCCCGCGGATGCTACAGAGCCCCACAGCCTGGGAGGAGAGGAGGCAGGAATCAGCCTGCCAGGACGAGGAGCTGCCTCTCCTGCTGCACAGAGGGAAACATGCCTCAGCCCAAGGGCAGCAGCAGCAGCAGCTTTACCTGCCTCCCCACGTGCCAGCCCCACTTAGTGTGATGATTATTGAGCCCTGGCAGCAGCTATGAGACTGATGGAGGCAGCTCCAGAGGCGAGTGCTGGGGAAGCCACTGGGGTGCCCCTGCGCAGGGGTCTGCGTTATCCGGCTGCAAGATGTCACAACAGCTTCTGGAGCATCCAGACAAAAAATCACCTTGTCAGCAACAAAAGGGCCACTTCTCCTCTGCCCCAGGCCCAGCAGCTCTCTCAGCACCGCAGGCTTCTGCAGCAGGACACCTATGCCACCCAGGAGCCTCACTGGCATGCTGCACATCCCACAGCTACCCTGGCACCAGCAGCGCTGCCCACGCCATGTGGAGCTTGCTCTGAAGGGCAACTAGGGTGAAGGAAAAGAGCATTTCCCCCTCTCACACCAATTTACAGCCTCATGTTCAAGGTTTTCACCTCTCTGGCATTTGAGGCTCTTTGGCCCGGATGTCACCAAAGGCAGATGTGGCAAAACCACACTGCCAGAGGCCACACTTCCCAAGGGGGCTCTGGACCAAAAGTGGCTTTGGTTTTGCCCTTTCCTGTGGGGAAAAGCTCTCACTGCTCACAAAGTGAGATCATTCAGCAAGGTCAGAGACACTAAAGCACCCCAAGAGCAGGGTGTGTAAGATGCTTGGCTGCAGAACAAGGGTGCTGATGTGAACACAGTGCTTTTCAGAATCACAGACATAGGCAGGTTGGCAAAGCCCCTCAGGAGCACCAAGCCCAACCTAGAGCCCTACTCTACAGGATTCACCTTAAACCACAGCCCTGAACACCACAGCCAAATCAACCTTTAGCACAGGTGGGTGACTCCACCACCTCCCTGAGCAGCTCATTCCACTCTCTTTTTCCTAATGCCCAATCTAAACCTCTCCAAACTCAGCTGGAGGCCATTCCCCCTTCTTCTGCCTCCAATTCCCTATGGGAAGAACCCAGAAGCAGCCTCTCCACAACAACCCTTCAGTTAGCTGTAGATAGCAATGAGGTCGTCCCTCAGCCTCCTCTTCCTCAAACTGAACACCCTCAGCTCCCCAGGGGCTAAAGAGCAGCTCAGTCCTGCAGCTGCTCTGATGCCAAGTAAAACTATGAAGGAAAAAAGGTTTTCTGCAGCCAGCAAGTTCCAGCAGACACAGGGAGCAAAGAGGCCACGAGCCACAGAAGATGGCTCTGAGCACCAGCTCCACTCTCTCCTCATGCCACAAGCCTTGGGGCAGAGGGGAGATGCTGCAATCCAGCCTGGGTATGGAGCACAGCACACTGCAGGCTGGGCTGTTGTGGGTGCACTGGGCACCATTCCCAGCACGGTGTCCCTTAACATACCCAGGTGGCAGCAGTGCCTCATACAGAGAGCCCAAAGGGAGACCTGGGGCCAGTTTATGTGGCCACAGGCAATGAACTCTCCAGGGTCCCCCTTCCCAAGCAAGCCAGGTTTAGAGTAACAGCATCCCACCCTCTGTGCTCCTTCACTATGCAGGGTACCAACTGGGTACCAGCAGGTACAACCTCAGCACCAACCTCAGATGGCACACCCAGACAGAAATGGATTATAGCCCTACCCCCTTCACTCACAAAACATGAGTCCAAGTGTGCTGATTTATTCCTCCTGTGCACAAACTACCACCCAGGTGCCTTTGTGTACAGGCATTATCTTCTGCTCCATTGGCTTTTAATAGCACAGCTGTAGATCAACAGGAGATGCCTGAGCACCACAGCTCCCCTCTGCTCCCACCTTCACCAGCAGGTGCTAAGCACTGCTCCTGAGGAGGAGTTTTGGGGGGGCTGCCTGGGACACAAGGAGGCTGCACCACGAGAACTAGAAGCTGGAGATGGAACAAGGCCATGAGATCACCAAGGGCTGCAGCACTCTCCCTCAGTGCTTTCCTCAGTAGAAGGTCAAACAGCACAAGTGACAGCTCCTGCCCATTCCCGTGGGAAGTAACTCTGCTGCCTCCAAATTTCTAGGCACTGCCTCACAAACACACCTGGCCTGGGCTCAAACCAAGCACCACTGCTCTCTGCCTTCTCTCCATTTGCCTTCACAGATTCCAAACGACCCCCATGCCAATCCTGCCCTTCACATGACAGTCACCTGCCTCTGGACCAAGCTCTCCTGCTCCAGAGTTTCAGATCAGAGTGCCCAAACTCAGTATCCTTGGCTAAGCATCACATAAGTGAACATCACAACAGGCCTGCAGAAGAGGAGGCTCAGGGCAGAGCTCATTGCTGCCTGCAGCTGCCTGCAGGGAGGCTGTAGCCAGGTGGGGTTGGGCTCTGCTGCCAGGCAGCCAGCAACAGAAGAAGGGGACCCAGGCTCAAGCTGTGCCAGGGCAGGTCTAGGCTGGATGTTGTTAGGAAGTTGTTGTCAGAGAGAGTGATTGGCATTGGAATGGGCTGCCCAGGGAGGTGGTGGAGTGGCTGTGGCTGGAGGTGTTGCAGCCAAGCCTGGCTGGGGCACTTAGTGCCATGGTCTGGTTGCTTGGCCAGGGCTGGGTGGTAGGTTGGACTGGATGAGCTTGGAGGTCTCTCCCAACCTGGCTGATTCTATGACTATCTGTCTCAAGCCCCTCTGCCATGGGCAAGGAGGTCTCTTCCAACCTGGCTGATTCTATGAACAATCCTGCAGCAAGTCCTGAGGAGGCAGGGGTGATAAACTCACCAGGGACATGCTCCCAGAGGACCACTTACCAGCACTAACAGTAGCAAAATCGTTTTCAGAAGATAATTGGACAACTGCAGCCCAGACCAACTACAATTAAAACATTAATTAAAGCCCTTTGCTTCTTCCCACACCGCCCTGCACCTCATTAAAGCCACATCAAAGTTGACACACAGTTGTTTGGTTGTTGGCTGCCTTCAGAGAGGCAGCAGAGAGCACAAAGGACACAAGGCTTGTGGAGATGTCTCTCCATCAGCCTATCCTGCTGCTGTACACGGTGCCTGCTCTGGAGACAAACTGAGTTCTGCTGGCTCTGTGCTGCCATCCCAGTGGAGTCACACGGACACAGATGGACAAACATCAGCAGGCCAAGCAGCAAACACAGACTGGAGGCAGGGAGCAGGCAGGCAGGAGCATCACTGCCATGGACAGGAGCCCCCTGAGGATTAGGACCTTCTGCATGGTCCTTGGGGCAGGCTGCTCAGGTGACTGAGCCTGGCTGAGTTCAGAGCTGTGGAAAAGGTCGGTGAGGGATTGGGGCAAGTCAGCTGCAAGCAGATGAAAGACATCTTCCCAAGCCTACAAGCTGAGAGAGCAGGGATGGCTCATTCTCACTCCCCCCTTCCTCAAAGATGTGCCCAGCACATAGAATCATAGAGTCAGTCAGGGTTGGAAGGGACCACAAGGATCAGACAGTTCCAATCCCACTGCCATGGGCAGGGACACCTCACACTAGATCATAGAATCACAGAATCAACCAGGTTGGAAGAGACCTCCACAATCATCCAGTCAGTCTACAGCCTCATCCAGGCCTTAAACACCTCCAGGGATGAGGCTTCCACCACCTCCCTTGGCAACCCCTTCCAAGCTCTCACCACCCTCATGCTGAAGAACTCCTTCCCAACATCCAGTCTGACTCTATCTGTTTCCAGCTTGGTTCCATTCCCCCCCAGTCCTATCACTACCTGACAGCCTAAAAAGTCCCTCCCCAGCTTTCTTTTATGTGCAAAGGCAGAAGCAAGCTCAGAGCCAGAGGCAGCAGGGTCCCAGAGCTGCCACATGCTGATGGTTAGCTGATGGAAGAAGCTGATGCTCCAAGACTGCAGCAGGGATGGCTTAAAAATACTAAGTTTCACCATCTTTCCACCACCTCAGCTGGGAGCTCACACCCAGTCACAGGGAAGATGAGGTCACTCACACAGCTTTTGTCACTGCAGTGTGAGAATCAGAGGTGAAAGCCAGCAGTGAGACATCTGCTAACACAGAAGTGCCCTGGGCACACACCAGCTGTGCCATGGGGCTCTGCTGGGGCCAGCACGCAGCTGGCGACTGGAGCCTAAAGTCTGCATCTATGGGTGAGGGGGAGGAAGAGCCTACAGGAACATAGAATCACAGAGTCATAACAGCAAGCAGGTTGGGAGAGAGCTCCAAGCTCATCCAGCTCAACCTAGCACCCAGCCCTGGCCAAGCATCCAGACCATGGCACTAAGTGCCCCAGCCAGGCTTGGCTTCAACACCTCCAGCCACAGCCACTCCACCACCTCCCTGGGCAGCCCATTCCAATGCCAATCACTCTCTCTGACAACAACTTCCTAACAACATCCAGCCTAGACCTGCCCTGGCACAGCTTGAGCCTGGGTCCCCTTCTTCTGTTGCTGGCTGCCTGGCAGCAGAGCCCAACCCCACCTGGCTACAGCCTCCCTGCAGGCAGCTGCAGGCAGCAATGAGCTCTGCCCTGAGCCTCCTCTGCTGCAGGCTGCACACCCCCAGCTCCCTCAGCCTCTCCTCACAGGGCTCTGCTCCAGGCCCCTCCCCAGCCTTGCTGCCCTTCTCTGGGCACCTTCCAGCACCTCATGGCACGAAGGAGGCTCAGGGCTTCTCAGGGCACCTGGAAACTACTGATGTGACTCTTTTTTTGTAACTGCTTTTAGCAGCTGTCTAAAATAGACACCCTGGCTTGTAACAGCCACTGCAGTAGCTAATGGCTGGACAGTGCACTTTACATTTCCTTCCTAGAGAATCTATTATTACTCCTGGGAGTGAGGCAGAGGTTTTATTTCTAGATCTAAATAAAATCCTGCCCTTCTGCTAACCATTTGATGCATCTCTCCAGCCAAGGGTGGCTCTGTGCTCTCACAGGCAGCAACAAGTGCCTACAAGAAAGCTGGGGAGGGACTTTTTAGGCTGTCAGGTAGAGACAGGACTGGGGGGAATGGAACAAAGCTGGAAATGGGGAGATTCAGACTGAAGGTTAGGAAGAAGTTGTTCAACATGAGGGTGGTGAGAGCCTGGAATTGGCTGCCCAGGGAGATGGTGGAGTCACAGTCCCTGGAGGTGCTGAAGCAGAGCCTGGCTGGGGCACTTAGGGCCATGGTCTGGTTAAGGCCAGGCTGGCTGAGGGTGTGGGCAGACTGCTCTAGGGTAGGGTGTCCCTGGGCATGGCAGGGGGCTTGGAACTGGCTGCTCCTTGTGGTCCCTCCCAGCCCCGACTGATTCTGTGATTCTAAGTGACAGCAGCCCCCTTCTTTCAAAGCCTTCCCTGGACTCACACCACCTGGGACAGCAGGACAAGGGGTGTGAGCATTAACTGCTGGCTTGAGAGCAAAGAGAGCCTGAAGCAGGTGCCTTGGCACAGCAGCTCAGGACAGAGGGGGGATCCCTCAAAGGCTTTCTAAGGAGCCCAGGGTTGCTTTCCTTTGTGGCCATCATGCTGGTTATGGCCTGCTTGGCTCAGCAGAGGGTGAAGCACTGGTCAGTTTGAAGAGCTTGATGCTTTCCCACCCTGAAGGCACTAAATAAATAAACAGCAGTGCCTGCACTTCAGCAGGCTCTAAACAGGTATTCATAGAAAGGAGCCCCAGTGGAACCAACCACCTGCCCTTCCAATCCACCTTCCTGGCCAATAACAGCAAGATCAAGAGTAAGGAGTGCACCAAGGGGGCTACTCAGCCAAACAGAAGGACACCAGCAAGGCTCCAAGAGCCTCACTCAGCCCACACACTTCAGGGAGTTCAGCCCCTTGGCACTGCTGGGCTCTGTGCATCAGACACCAACAGCAATCAGCTCCCATTTGCAGTTCATCAGTTTGCCCTTCCAGACACTCCTGAGCCCCTGTGCTTAGCCCCTGGTGCTCCATGTGTGGCTCTTTCCCTGCACTAAGGCTGCCAGGCTGCTGATACTGCTTTGCACTCTCTTTCTTCCTGCTCCCACTACATGACAAATTCCCAGGAGGCTGAAATGAAAGGACTCTGATCACAGATTCCTCCTGAGCAGCTAACCCTTAAGGTGCAAGCTCCCCAAGATGCAGAGTGTTTGTTCTCACCCAAACAGCTGCAAGCACAAATCAGCAGGGCAAAAACAAGCAGGGCATGATTACAGCCAGCCTTGGCCAAGGCAACGTGGGGCAGAGTGGAGCCTCACCTGGAAGGCAGGTCACAGCTCTTGCAGATATATATATATATATGTAGAGAGAGAGAGAGAGATTTGGGGTTGTTGTTCTTTCAGAAAGCTGCAGCAAGAATTGCATGAGGAATGCTCTCCTCAGAGCCCACCTGGGTCAGAGGAGGCCCCAGCACAAGGACATGGAAGTGTTGGAGGCAGTCCAGAGGAGGCCACCAAGATGCTGAGAGGGCTGCAGCAGCTCTGCTGTGAGCACAGGCTACAAGAGTTGGGGCTGTGCAGCCTGGAGTAGAGAAGGCTTCCAGGAGACCTTGGAGTGGCCTTCCAGGATCTGAAGGGGGCTACAGGAAGGCTGGGGAGGGACTATTTGCAAGGGCTGGTAATGAGAGGAGGAGGAGGAATGGGCTTGGAGTGGCAGAGGGGAGATTGAAAGTGGATGTTAGGAAGAAGTTGTTTGCAGTGAGGGTGGTGAGACACTGGCACAGGTTGCCCAGGGAGGCTGTGGAGCACAGAAGCACAGAATGGGATCTTGGATCACATTTGGTGCTTCTGTGCTCCACAACTTCCCTGGTGGAGGTGTTGAGGACCAGGTTGGATGAGGCCTCGAGCAACCTGTTCTAGTGGGAGGTGTCCCTGCCTATGGCATGGGGTTGGAACTGGCTGAGCTTTGAGGTCCCTTCCAACCTAATCGATTCTATGATTCGAAGGAGGAAAGCAATAAATGAGAGGAGGCAGGGAGGGGGGGAGAGGAGGCGGGGGGGGGAGAAGAGGCAGGGAGGGGGGGAGAAGAGGCAGGGAGGGGGGGAGAAGAGGCAGGGAGGGGGGGAGAAGAGGCAGGGAGGGGGGGAGAAGAGGCAGGGAGGGGGGGAGAAGAGGCAGGGAGGGGGGGAGAAGAGGCAGGGAGGGGGGAAGAGGAGGCAGGGAGGGGGGGAAGAGGAGGCAGGGAGGGGGGGAAGAGGAGGCAGGGAGGGGGGGGAAGAGGAGGCAGGGAGGGGGGGAAGAGGAGGCAGGGAGGGGGGGAGAGGAGGCAGGGAGGGGGGGAGAGGAGGAAACCCAAAGGATTAAAAAGCTAAGATGCCAGGCTCAAGGCATCTTTTTGCAGGGGCTGGTCCTCTCAACTGCCTGATAAAGGAGGAAAGGAAATAATAAAGATGGAAGCCAATAAATAAATAACCAGATAGATGGATAGATAAATGAAGAGAGAAGAGCCCAAATCAACAACAGAGCCACATGCCAGGCACCCAAGAGATCTCTCTGCAGGGTCTGGTCCCCCTGAATCCTAACCCTGCGCCTGTTCCACCAGCGGCTCAGTGGACAGTTCCCATCTGGCTATGGAAGGGGGGGGGGGAAGATGTTAATAACCCCCAATCATAATCAGAACAGGCAACCACTTTACTTTAAGTACCTATTAACTAATGCTAAATTACAATGGAACTGCTCTGCAAGTGCTTGTGACATCCACATGCACATCAGCAGCGCCAGCGCTTTGCTCAGGGCTGCTGGAGCCAGCCAAGCCACAGCCATGCTGCTCCCAGCCCTTGCAGGAGGCCTGGCAGTGCCACTGACTCTTCTCTCTCTGTTTTCTTTTCCTCTTCCCCCTTCTCCTTCTTGTTTCTGCCTGGGCAGAACGAAATTATGTACCAGCATGTGTACAGATGTGCACCCCTCCCACTGCAGCAGACACCAGGAAACTCTGCTCCCCTCTGCTTTGCTTTTTCCACCCAAGGCTGAGCTTCCATGTGGGTTCCCCAAGGGCCTCATAGGCTCAAGGTGTTCTCATCAGTGGGGCATCAGCTGAGATGCCACCTGAGTTGTTGGCAGCCTGGCAGAGAGGGATCTGGGAGTGCTGCTTGACAATCTGCTGAACATGGGCCAGCAGTGTGCCCAGGTGGCATGAAAGGCTGTGCCCAGGGGGCATGAAAGGCCAATGGCATAGAATCAGTCAGGGTTGGAAGGGACCACAAGGATCAGCCAGTTCCAACCACCCTGCCATGGGCTACAGCCTCCCTTCAGGGAGCTGCAGGCAGCAATGAGCTCTGCCCTGAGCCTCCTCTGCTGCAGGCTGCACACCCCCAGCTCCCTCAGCCTCTCCTCACAGGGCTGTGCTCCAGGCCCCTCCCCACCCTTGCTGCCCTTCTCTCAACATCTCTCTTGACTTGAGGAGCCCAGAACTGGACACAGCACTCCAGGTGTGTCCTGAGCAGTGCTGAGCACAGGGGCAGAAGAACCTCCCTTGTCCTGCTGCCCACACTGCTCCTGAGCCAGCCCAGGATGCCATTGGCTCTGCTGCCCACCTGGGCACTGCTGCCTCAGCTTCAGCTCCTCTCTGCCAGCACCCCCAGGGCCCTCTCTGCCTGGCTGCTCTCAGCCACTCTGTCCAGGTGGGACCAGAAGGGAAAGGGCAGCAGTGCAGAGCTGTGCACCCCCTGCACGTGGCAGAGAGGCAGACTCAACACAGGCTTTATTTCTGTAGGAAATCAGATGAAAAGCAATCAACTCTCTGCCAACTGCAGCCAAACCTGAACCATCAGCTGGCACTGGATCTACCCACAGAAATGATTAAGGAAGTTGAGCATCTTCCTTATGAGGAGAGCCTGAGGGAGCTGGGGCTTGGAGAGGAGGAGACTAAGGGGGGGCCTCATTAATGGTTATCAATATGTGCAAGGTGAGTGGCAGGAGGCTGGAGCCAGGCTCAGCTGGGGGATGCCCAGGGACAGCACAAGGGGCAGTGGGTGGGAGCTGAGGCACAGGAGGCTCCATGTGAACCTGAGGAAGGATTTTTTTCCCTGTGAGGGTGACAGAGCCCTGGCACAGGCTGCCCAGGGGGGTTGTAGAGTCTCCCTCTCTGCAGATACTCAAGAACCACCTGGATGTGCTCCTGTGTGATCTGCTCTAGGTGATGCTGCTCTGGCAGGGGGCCTGCACCAGATGAGCTTTGGAGGTCCCTTCCAGCCCCTGACAGTCTCTGATTCTCTGCCCCAGGAAGAAAACATCATTAGGAAAATGGAAGCGTTTTTAGACCTCAGAGCCTGGAAAAAAAGCTCAGCTCAGCAAACCAAGAAGTGCTCTTGCCTCTGGATTTGCTCTAGCATCTTTCTCCCCCTATCTTGGCAAACTCAATTTGGTTTTCACCTTTTTTTACTCCCTTAAAGCTACGCAGCAGCAGGAGTGCAGCTCAGAAACAGGCCTGAGCACACGTTCTCTATCCCCAGGCACCCTCAGATGTGATGGGAAAGAAGCAGCAGATATTTGTCCATCAACCTCTGCACTCACACAGCCTCCATCTCTGTGCCATCCCAACAGCTTCTTAGTCCCAGGACTTTCCCTCTGCTGTGATTATTGGGTTATGAAATTTCATTTTTGTTAGTCCCAGGACTTGTGCAGGGGGTTGTAATTTTCCCTTTGCTTAATGCATTATGAAACTTCATTTCCTGTCATCTGCTGCAGTTGCAGGGCTTTCAGTGGGAGAATAGGGTTTACAAGGCTCCTGGTGACAAGCCTGACCTCAGAAGGTGAGCTTTAAATCCCTGCACCTCTGCTGGGTGGGCAGAGAGTGTGAGACACTGAGCCCAGGGCAAGGAATGAGTGAGGGGTGGCAGGCAGCACCTTCCCACAGGCTCCATCCCACCTGTAAAGCTCATTGCCCTGGACATGACAGTACATCCAAGAGCCCTGAATCCCAATCCTGTCCTCTCTAAGCTCCTTTTCTTTTCCCCACACCAGCACAAGGTTTTAATAAGCATCTCAACCCTCCCTCTAGATGCATCACCCTTTGCAGCAAGCAGCTGCAGCCCACGTCTGCAACTCCAGCATGTGCCGGGCAGTGCGGGGAGGGCAGAGCCAGGCTCTGCTCAGGGATGGCCAAGGACAGGACAAGGGGCAGTGGGGGCAAGCTGGAGCAGAGGAGGTGCCACAGGAGCAAAGGGAAAACTTGGTCACTGTGAGAGTGACAGAGCCCTGGAACAGGCTGCCGGGAGACAAGGGGAGAGGGGAGGCGAGGGGAGAATCAAGCAGGTTGGAAGAGACCTCCAAGCTCATCCAGTCCAAGCTAGCACCCAGCCCTGGCCAATCAACCAGACCATGAGGTGGTGGAGCCTCCTTCTCTGGAGACCTTCAAAACCCACCTGGATGTGTTCCTGCTCTAGGTGACCCTGCTCTGGCAGGGGGCTGGACTGGGTGAGCTTTTGGGCTTCCTTCCAACTCCTAATGTCCTGTGATTCTCTGGTTCCCCTCTGCCAGCTCTGTGCTGCCCACAGAACACCACACTTCACAAGAAGCCTCTTTGCCTGCCATTTTACTGCCACCTCCATCACCCCAGCTCCAGTATTGCCAAAGCAATCCCCCACAAGCTGCTTCAGCCCATCCCCCTCCCCACCCCCCACCGCAGGAGCCAAAGCCAACAGGCAGCCAGAAAGGGGACCCTGCCCTCCATCACGTTACTGAATGGCCTCTCCCGAGCCAGCAAGGGGTGGCACCGAGCCAGCCTCTGCCAGCCCAGCCAAGGGACACCCAGGAGACAGGAGCAGAGCACATCACAGCCCCTGCACAAGGAGCTCTTGTGGCTGCCACTGCTGCAGCCTGCGTTTGGCTCTCCTGGCAGCGCAGCCCTTGCACCGCTTGGCTCTTGGCTGGATCAGCAGCCAGGGTCACAACCAGAGCAGCAGCTCTGCCAGGCCTCTCAGGCAAGGCTCTGAGGCTGTGCTAGAAGCCAGAAGAGGATGCCACACCCTGAGTGCTGTGCCTAGTTCTGGGCTCCACAATTCCAGAGAGATGCTGAGGTGCTGGAAGGTGTCGAGAGAAGGGCAGCAAGGCTGGGGAGGGGCCTGGAGCACAGCCCTGTGAGGAGAGGCTGAGGGAGCTGGGGGTGTGCAGCCTGCAGCAGAGGAGGCTCAGGGCAGAGCTCATTGCTGCCTGCAGCTGCCTGCAGGGAGGCTGTAGCCAGGTGGGGTTGGGCTCTGCTGCCAGGCAGCCAGCACCAGAAGAAGGGGACTCAGTCTCAAGCTGTGCCAGGGCAGGTCTAGGCTGGATGTTGTTAGGAAGTTGTTGTCAGAGAGAGTGATTGGCATTGGAATGGGCTGCCCAGGGAGGTGGTGGAGTCACCATGGCTGGAGGTGTTGCAGCCAAGCCTGGCTGGGGCACTTAGTGCCATGGTCTGGTTGGTTGGCCAGGGCTGGGTGCTAGGTTGGCCTGGATGAGCTTGGAGCTCTCTTCCAGCCTGCCTGATTCTATGATTCTCTGAATGTGGACACATCATCCTCTAGCAGTCCTCTCCCCACCCCCACATGAGACACAGTGGGGCAAAGGCAGCTGGGATGTTGGGCATTTAACCACCCATCAGTGTGCTTTTAAGACCAGTGGCAACCCAAGAGGCCAGCCCAGGGCAAGGACTTTCCAGGGTCCAAGTTTACTCCTGGTTCCCTCTCTCTAGGAGCAAACCCATCTGCTTAATGGCAGGAGATGCCAGGGGGGAAGAGACATGCTCAGCCTCACAAGGTGCTTTGAGTAACACATGTGACACCAGCACACAATGTCCTGTGTCTGTGACCAAAACAACAGGCAAAGGCTGCTCCTGCAGGCCTGCCAGGCTGGCATTTCCACAGCAAGTGGCAACACAGCAGCTGGCAGTCAGCAAAGCAACTCCTGACTCAGGGCATGATGCACTCTCCCCAGACACACTCATGCTTTGGCTTCTTTTTTAACTAGCAAACAAGAAGGCTCTGGGTGCCACACGAGGCAGCTCCTACACAAGAATTAGCTGCCAGGGAGGGACCCAAGGCAGCTGGACTCGAAGATGCTCAGAGGTCCCTTCCAACCCCTCTGCTCCTGCCACCCAGAGGAAAGTGCCAGCTCAAGGTGGGGTTTGCAGGTGGTTGGCAGCTGCACTGTGCCCTGTACAGGGGGGTGGGATAAAGTAGGACTGTGTGTGAGCTGCTGAGGATCAGGACAAGGTAGGACTGTGTGTGAGCTGCTGAGGATCAGGACAAGGTAGGACTGTGTGTGAGCTGCTGAGGATCAGGACAAGGTAGGACTGTGTGTGAGCTGCTGAGGATCAGGACAAGGTAGGACTGTGTGTGAGCTGCTGAGGATAACCCAGGGAAGTGATTTGATGACTTGGACAAAGGCATCAATCCCCTGAACAGAAAGCTTTCAGGAGGAAGGAGTGGAAGAGCAGCCCACCAGTGGAGGAGAAGAGGAGACACTGTGGAAAGAGACTCAGAGCACACAAGACAATCAGCTTCAAGGTACCAGTGCCAGGTTGGGACCATCTGCAACAGCTCAGCTGAGACCACAAAACAACCCGAGGAGAGAGCAAGGCTCTGGAGTCATGGAAGTGCTGAGCAGCAAGGAAGGAGAGCTCAGAAACTGCCCTTTGGAAAGCAGGGGGGGACTACTGCTGCATTTTTGGGGCAGCTGCAGCTTTATGGGCAGTGCAGAGCCAGGGTGCTGCCAAACATGCCAGCCAGCACAGGGGAGTGGAAGGGCTGCAGTTGTGCTGTGGGCAGAAAGGTTTGGCAGCAAGTCTGAGGCAAGGAAAGGAGGCACAGGCTGAAGAAGCAGAGCCTGGCAGCATGGCAGTTGACAACGGTGCTGTGGCTGCAAAGGCTGCAGGGGAAAGGCAGGAGGCTCAGAGCAAGCAAGGCCTTGAGCAAGAGAAACTGCCCACAGGGCAGGAGGATCTGCAGCCACCATCTGGTTTTAAAGATGTGTTTCATTCCTGTCAGCTCCAGCTCTCCAAAGCCATCAATAAAACTTTTACAGCCTTCTCAGGGCTCTGAGTTCATATCAGAACTGGAGAAAATACAGCATGGTGAGAGGGGAGAGATGAGCCAAGGGCTGCAGCAGCTCTGCTGTGAGCACAGGCTGAGGGAGCTGGGGAGTGCAGCCTGCAGAGGAGAAGGCTCCAGGGGCACCTCAGAGCTGCCTGCCAATAGCTAAAGGCTGCAGAAGGACTTTTTGCTGAGGGTGCCTAGAGACAGAGCAAGGGGGAATGGTTTGGAGCTGAGGCAGGGCAGGGTTAGAGTGGAGCTGAGGAAGAAGTTGTTCAGCAGGAGGGTGGTGAGAGTCTGGCACAGGCTGCCCAGGGAGGCTGTGGCTGCCTCCTGCCTGAGGGTGTTGAAGGCCAGGCTGGATGAGGCCCTGAGCAGCTGAGTGCAGCTGAGAGGTGTCCCTGGGCATGGTGGGGAGGTTTGAGGCAATGAGCTGTGATGTTCTTTCCTGCCTGAGCCATTCTAGGACTCTGTCCTCCAAACACTGCACACACAAGTGCCCACCACAGCACCCCTCTGACTTCTGGGCATGCAGAATATCCAGCAGCACACTTATTCAAAGCCCTGTGCACCCTCACACACACACACTCCTGCCCCAAGGCTGGTTCCTCACATACAACTCACTCCTCTTTGGTTCTTCCACTAGGCTCAGAAGTTACTTCTTTTTACTTTCACTGCATCCAGCTCTGGAGCCCCTGGGACAAGAGGGCTGTGGAGATGCTGGAGTGTGTCCAGAGCAGGGCCAGAAGGATGCTCAGAGGCTGCAGCAGCTCTGCTGGGAGCATAGACTGAAAGAGTTGGGGCTGTGCAGGCTGGAGCAGAGGAGGCTCCCAGGTGACCTTCTTGTGGCCTTCCAGCATCTGAAGGGGGCTCCAAAAAAGCTGGGGAGGGACTTTTGAGGGTGTGAGGGAGTGGCAGGAGTGGGGGGGGATGGAGCAAAGCTGGAGGTGGAGAGAGTGAGGATGGAGGTGAGGAGGAAGCTGTTGAGCAGGAGAGTGGTGAGAGGCTGGAATGGGTTGCCCAGGGAGGTGGTTGAGGCCCCATGGCTGGAGGTGTTTGAGGCCAGGCTGGCTGAGGCTGTGTGCAGCCTGCTCTAGGGTAGGGTGTCCCTGGGCATGGCAGGGGGGTGGAACTGGCTGCTGCTGGTGGTCCCTTCCAACCCTGCCTGATTCTGTGATTCTTTCTCTTTGTGCCTCTAAGCCCCACCAGTGGCAGTGCCCAGGCACTCCCAAGGTGCTGTGACAAATGCCTCCAGAAGGCAGCTAACATCACCCCCCTTTTGCAGATGGGGAAGCCAAAGCAGAGGCAGAGGTTAAGTCAGCTCCTTGCCTATGGACACTGAGTCAGTGGAAGTGCTGGGAACTGCTCCCAGGAACCCTGTCTTCCATTCCTCCACTCCACCCACCAGTCAGTACATCCCCACCAGATGGTTCTTATCATTGGACATATGGACTGAATATTGCTAAGTTGGTGTAGAAGATTCCCTGTTTAATTAAGTGTCCTGTCTTCTCTTGCCATAGGATGCAGAGGAGCAACTCCAGCCAGAAGCCCATCTGGACCCACTCAGAAGAGTCTCCCTAAACCAAACAAAGCCCCAGGCAAGCACAAGAAGTGTTCCCAAACCTCTCAACCTGCCCTGCAAGACAAGGCCCAGCAAAGCCAGCAAAGGCTGTGACTCAAGAGCCTCAGAAGCAGCTCAGGTCAGTCAAAGCCTGGCTTCAAACAGTGCATGCATGAGCCACCAATTAGGCTGGGAACTCCTCTGTCATGTGGAGGCTCTTCCTGCAGCCTCCAATGGGCACCACCAACGCTGCCCAACTGGAGCTACCAGCAGAGTCAGAGAAAGCAGATGGCACAGAGTCATCTACTTTCTTCTGGCATCAGCTGTGTCACATCACGGTGCTGGTGGCACAGAGAGCCCCATCCTGCCTGGCTAACAGCAGATGCCTTCTCGCTTTCCAACCACTACCAAGGACACTTGAAATGCCTCCTAAAGTGGTTATTCATGATGCAGAGGAGGAAACCTTCCAACAGAGAGGCAGCAGATGGGAGCCTTCCACATCACCAACAGACAGGTCAGCGACTGCTTTTGTGGCAGGCACCTTACAAGCATAGAGCAGCATCTCGGTGTCTATCCCATCCACAGCCAGTCACAGAATGGGTCCACCTGTCCTTCCAATAGGACCTAAGCCAATGCCACATCCTCCTCTACCTCCTTCACACAGCCTGCCCTCTGCACCCAGAGCAGCACAAGGCAAAACCCATGCACCATCAAGCCCACGTAGATGAGTTCACCCAAGACCATGCTCTCCTGAGCACACAGCTGGAAGGAGAAGGCTGAAGGCTCTGCTAGGCAGCCTGCAGCTGCAGCTGTGTGCTGGTAAGGAGAGCACATTGCCTACTTCTGCCCAGCAGAAGCACAGGGAGGTGAGAACCACCACTCTGTGCATCTCCATCACTCCCTCAGCAAGCCGAAGAGGGCTGGACCCTGAGAAGGCTTTGCACCCAGAGCGACAAGGTAGGAATAAAACCACACAAGACCTTTCCACACCTGCTCTAAGAGCCTGGTGGTCCTGGGAGGTGCTCCCTGCTAGAGCAGAGCTGCTGCACCTACCTTTCATGCCAAACTTGGAGCGCCGGCCGTACTTGTTGATCATGATGAAGAGGATGACCAAGAGGACACAGGCGAAAGCTGCCAGCCCGACCGCGATGGAGACCTGCGAGGAATCACAGAATCAGAGAATCAGCCAGGTTGGAAGAGACCTCCAAGATCATCCAGTCCAACCTAGCACCCAGCCCTAGCCAGTCAACTAGACCATGGCACTAAGTGCCTCATCCAGGCTTTTCTTGAAGACCCCCAGGGACGGTGCCTCCACCACCTCCCTGGGCAGCCCATTCCAATGCCAATCACTCTCTCTGTGAAGAACTTCCTCCTAACATCCAGCCTAGACCTACCCTGGCACAGCTTGAGACTGTGTCCCCTTGTTCTGTTGCTGGTTGCCTGGGAGAAGAGGCCACCCCCCACCTGGCTACAATGTCCCTTCAGGGAGTTGTAGACAGTAATAAGATCACCCCTGAGCCTCCTCTTCTCCAGGCTAAACACCCCCAGGTCCCTCAACCTCTCCTCATAGGATTTGTGTTCCAGGCCCCTCACCAGCTTTGTTGCCCTTCTCTGGACATGTTCCAGCACCTCAACATCTTTCTTGAATTGAGGGGCCCAGAACTGGACACAGTACTCAAGGTGTGGCCTGAGCAGTGCTGAGTACAGGGGCAGAATAACCTCCCTTGTCCTACTGGCCACACTGTTCCTGATGCAGGCCAGGATGCCATTGGCTCTCTTGGCCACCTGGGCACACTGCTGGCTCATCTTCAGCCTACTATCTATCAGTACCCCCAGGTCCCTTTCCTCCTGGCTGCTCTCCAGCCACTCAGTCCCCAGCCTAGGGTCAAGAGAGAGGAACTTGGAGCCTTAGAGTCAAGAGAGAGGAACTGGGGAGCTCAGGCTTGGAAACCACAGCAACCTCCTTGCCCAGGTGACCCTTCTGCAGGCTCACACCATCTGCTGCACCGCTGTGGATAGCGGCTGAGGAGGGATCTACGAGCTGCAGTGTCATAGGGGTTTGGGATAACCTGGAGCCCCTCACACCACCACACTGAGCAATGGGGTTGGGAGCATCACAGGGCTGATGATTTGGGATCTCCCTGTCTGTGTCACCATCCCGGCACCAGCTCTCCCCAGCTTCTTCATTGGTCTGCAAGGAAGACCTCTGCTCTAATGCCTGGGCTCTCCCTTTGCTGCACCACATCAGGAGCCTCCAGTGCTGCCACCACCACTGTGCTGTGACATCACCACACTAAACCTCTACTAAGCTGAGCTGGGAGCAGCAGAAAATCAGAATCAGCCATGGTTGGAAGGGACCACAAGGATCAGCCAGTTCCAACCCCCTGCTGTGGGCAGGGACACCTCACACTAGATCAGGCTGGCCACAGCCTCATCCAGCCTGGCCTTAAACACCTCAGGGATGAGGCTTCCACCACCTCCCTGGGAAAACCCTGCCAGGCTCTCACCTCCCTCATGAACAACTTCTTCCTAACATCCAGGCTGAATCTCCTCATTTTCAGCTTTGTTCCATTCCCCCCAGTCCTGTCACTCCCTGACAGCTTTCTTGTAGCCCCCTTCAGATACTGAAAGGCCACAATAAGGTCCCCTGGGAGCCTTCTCCTCTCCAGCCTGAGCAGCCCCAACTGCCTCAGCCTCTCCTCACAGCAGAGCAGCTCCAGCCCTCTGCTCATCCTCGTGGCCCTTCTCTGGACACCTTCCAGCACCTCCACATCCCTCTTGTCCCAAGGGGGTCCAGAACAGGCTGCAGTAATCTCTCCTCAGAAAGAGCAACTCTATCCCCACCCACACCTCCCTCAGGACACAGAACTAAGGGCAACAACACCCCACCAAAAGGGAACTGAAGAAATTAAGTAGAACTGGTTTAAAGTTTGCTTTGGGTTTTTTTCTCTTCCCCCAAACCATTCAATTTTCCTAAAGCCTGTAATGGTTTTTTTTTTCCCTCCCCTCCCCCCCTTTATTTATTGTCATTTTTCAGCAGCAAATCTTTATACTACAACAATGTCTAAAGCCCCTTTCCCTGGAACTGCAGTTCCACTGTGTCAGTGTACAAGCAGAGGAAAGAAAACCTCCTTGGCCCTAAAGGGTTTACAATCCCAGGCTGATTTGAATACTTATGAATATTTATTCCTCCAAGCCCCTGTTGCTGGAGATCCTTTTATTGCACCCATGTAAACAGCAATTTCTCTGGCATTTGTCCAATTGCTTCTCCCTCCCCTCCCCTCCTCTTTGCTGATGCATTAAGGCTTTGCTTCCTTTTGCAAAGCTGTGGTTTTGCTCCACACATCTTTTCACCCAGAAAAAGCCTTTGCATTTTGCAGCTCTTCTTTTTCCTTACACCTGCCCTTGATAAATAGGTTGGAAGGGAGCTCAAAGTTCAGCCAGCTCCAACCCTCTGCCATAGCAGGGACACCTCCCACTAGAACAGGTCACTCAAGACCTCATCCAACCTGGTCCTCAACACCTCCCTGGGAAACCTGTGCCAGTGTCTCACCACCCTAAACCTGTGCCAGTGTCTCACCACCCTCAACCCGTGCCAGTGTCTCACCACTCTCAACCTGTGCCAGTGCCTCACCACTCTCAACCTGTGCCAGTGTCTCACCACCCTCACTGCAAACAACTCCTTCCTCACATCCACTTTCAATCTCCCCTCTGCCACTTCAAACCCATTCCTCCTTCTCCTGTCATTACAAGCCCTTGTCAATAGTCCCTCTACAGCCCTCCTGTAGTCCCCTTCAGATACTGGAAGGCCACTCCAAGGTCTCCTCTAAGCCTTCTCTGCCACCAGATGGGTTTTTTTCCCTCTATGTTTTTTGCTCTTCATACCCCAGGTCGTTTGCTCTGCTGTACATTTAATGGCCAGCACACATCAGCACTCCAAGCCTCAGTGTTCAAGGCTTTCATTCCAGTTAGAGGAGATTTTCAGCTGGAGGACAACTGAAACCAAGGTAGATTGAGTTCAGCTCTTCCTTCTGTTGCTGCCTGGTGGAGCAAAGCTGGAGGTTGGGAGGGTCAGACTGGAGAGAGTGGTGAGAGGCTGGAATGGGTTGCCCAGGGAGGGGGTTGAGGCCCCATGGCTGGAGGTGTTTAAGGCCAGGCTGGCTGAGGCTGTGGGCAGCCTGCTCTAGGGTAGGGTGTCCCTGGGCATGGCAGGGGGGTTGGAACTGGCTGATCCTTGTGGTCCCTTCCAACCCTGCCTGATTCTGTGATTCTAAGATCTTAAAGCCTGCAGAATTAGAGCAATTGTGGTAACTGAAACCGAGGTGGATTGAGTTCTCTTCCTTCTCTTGCTGCCTGATGGCCTTGAAGATCTTATAGCCTGCAGAATTAGAGCTGTTATGGTGACAGGCTAATTCCCATCCTTCCCCCCCCTCAAATCCTCACACACAAGAGTTTCTCTCTTTCTAGCTGGATTCTGCAGGAGAAAGACCTTCCTGAGACCTGATAAGACCTGACATGCCCAAAGCTTTCTTTCCTCTCCCGGTTTTGGCATGCCCTGCACAGCAGGAGGGGGGCAAACTGGCATCGACAGAGTGGAGTCAAGGTAAATCTGAGTCCCTCACAGAGCTAAGCCTAACAGCTCAATAACAGCCTGAAACAGACAACTGCCTGCTTGTTTGCTGCTGCTTTAGAGAGAGAATTTCTGACCCTGCCAGCAGCAACTTCACAGGATGCCTGATCTTCAAAGAGATCCCTGGCTCCGCTGCAGACCCCAGAACATCACATGGCTCCTCTCAGCATTTTACCACAGACTCCTCCTGATTGTTGTCTGCAGTCAGAAAGGAAGAGATTTTCCTGACAAACACCTCCAAGCAGCACAGGAGTGACTGAGCTGTCAATAGTCCTGCAGGGAAGAGGACAAGACTCACCCCAAAAGTGTCCTCCTCCGGCTTGTGGGTCACAGTGATGGGTGGGGTGGGACTCACTTCGTAATCACCAACTGCAACCAAAAGAGCAAAGACAGAAGGTTGAGCATGGCTGCTGTGGGACTCCAGGATGCAGCCCCAGTGGCAGTGCCTGACCACCCCTAAGAGTCCCTGCAACTGCCTACCTCACAGGGCACCAAAACCAACTGGCAGAGAGTTCCCTGTGCACATCCATGGAGCTAACACAGAGCAGGACAGTGCTGATGTCCCTCCAGGCTTGCAAACCATGCTGGAGTGCCTGACCTACCATGAGTGGCCTCCAGCCCTCTGCCATCTCCTGAACTCTGCAGAAATCAACTGCTCTGAGCAAGGTGAAAACACAAAACTGACTCCAGCAGAACTTGATCAGAGAATGGTTCAGGTTGGAAGGGACCTCAGACTCCAACCTCCCCACCATGCTCAGGGGCAGCTCTCAACTAGACTCAGCTGCTCAAGGTCTGATCCTGGTCTTCAACACCCCCAGGCAGGAGGCAGCCACAGCCTCCCTGGGCAGCCTGGGCCAGGCTCTCACCACCCTCACACAGAACAACTTCTTCCTCAGCTTCAGTCTAACCCTGCTCTGCCTCAGCTCCAAACCATTCCCCCTTGGCTAGACACCCTCAGCACAAGTCCCTCTGCAGCCTTCCTGCAGGATCCCTTCAGGCACTGGCAGCAGCTCTAAGGTCCCCCTGGAGCCTTCTCCTCTGCAGGCTGCACCTCCCCAGCTCCCTCAGCCTGTGCTCACAGCAGAGCTGATGCAGCCCTTGGAGCATCTTTGTGGCCTCTTCTAGACTCCCTCCAGCAGCTTTGCACCTTCCTTATGCTGGGGACAGCAGAACTGCAGGCAGGGTTGGAGGTGAGGTCTGAGCAGAGCCGAGAGGCAGAATCTCCTCTCTTGCCCTCTGCCCCCACTCCTCTGGCTGCAGCCTAGGATTCGGTTTGCCTGCTGGGCAAATGCATGGAGCAGTCAGGGCTTTTTGCAGCCTCCTTCCACTTCTTTTGGCTTCCTGATTTATTTTTTTCCCCTTAAGGAGCATGTAAGCCACAGAGAGACAGATTAAAGTGCAAAACCAAAACACCCACAGCAAGCACAGGGCAGGGAGACACTTACTTGAGACGAAGTTGTCTGTACTCTCTGTGGAAAGGACAAAGAGAGAAGCAACAGAGTTAGCAGCACACCAAAGGAAGAGTGGTCTCATTCCCAACCCACCTCAGGCCCTCTCCACCACCCTGAAGTGCTCAGGAAACCAACACTTCGTGTTTTGTCCTCTTGGGCAAGCATAACTGGGAGCTGCAGTGTGTGTCCCAGCAGGACACGCTGGAGAGAGCACAGGGCTGACTGTGCAGGCCCTTGGGCTGAACCAGGAGGGAAGGGATGCTACTGCAAGGCTGGGAGGGAGAGCAATTAGCAGCTTGCTAACCACACTTGGGAATGCTCCTGGAACCATCCTGCTTCCAGCAGGCCAGCAAAGCTCCCACAGACACACAGGGCTCAGCAGCATGGAGGTGGAGCAGAGAGGAGCAGATTTTGCCTTGCGTGGCAGTGTTCACCAAGGGCAAAATCCCACAAGGATGAGGAGCAGTTCCCAGGGAGGAGAGCCCAGTCTGAGGCAGAATCTGAGGTCACAGAGTCAGAGAAGCATCCAGGTTGGCAAAGCCTCTCAGAAGCACCAAGTCCAACCTAGAACCCTGCTCTACAAGGTTCACCTTAAACCATAGCCCTGAGCATCACAGCCAAACCACCCCGAAACACATCCAGGCTGGCTGACTGCACCACCTCCCTGGGCAGCTCATCCCACTCCCTGACCACTCCCTCCAGGAAAAACTTTTTCCTAATGTCCAATCTAAACCTCCCCAGCCTCAGCCTGAGGCCTTTCCCCCTTGGTCTGTCTCCAGTTCCCTGTGAGCAGAGCCCAGCAGCAGCCTCTCCACAATGTCCTTTCAGGTAGCTGTAGACAGGGTTAAATGAGACCTCCTCTGACCTCTTTTTCATGAGCTGCCCATGAAAGCAAACAACATCTGAGCTGGACACAGAAGCTGTGACTGCCCAGAGCTGCCTCTTGCCCAAGTAAACCCCTCCAGTCCCTGCTGTCAGGGACCAGCTCCCAAGGAGAAGAGCCCAGTCTGAGGCAGTGGATTAGATGAGACCTCCTCTGACCTCTTCTTCACAACCTGCCCATGAAAGCAAACAACATCTGAGCTGGACACAGAGGCTGTGGCTGCCCCAGAGCTGCCTCCTGCCCAAGAAAACTCCTCCAGTCCCTGCTGTCAGCCTCTTGCCTGCTCCAAGTCTATTCAGCAAAGCTCCTGCAGCTCCAAAGGCAGCTGAGGGCTCAATGATGAGGTCTAAAGCTCCTGGTGACACTCAGTTTACATAGCATGAGAGTAACATCAGCTTTCCAGTCCCTTGCCCGTGTAAGAAGCTGAGCCTGATATTAACTGGAGTTTACACAGCTTTGCTGGCAGAGGGCTGCTGGAAGGACACTGAAATGTTCAGGCTGAAGGTTTGGAAAGGAAGCTTAAAGCAGCCCCTGGGTGACAAGCAGGATTTTCTAAAGCAAGAGGGGGGGAAAAAAAGAGACCCTGGAAAAATATTTTGGTTTCAAACAAGCAGAAGAGTAACTTCTCTTGGATTTGGCTAGGAAGAGGGAGCAAAAAAAACAGGGAGGGGAGGAGAAATGTTTCACTTGGAGCCTGGTTTGGGGCTTTTTTCTTACACCATTCAAGCAGGCTCTGGTTGTAAAACTCTCCCTGATTTTATATTTTTCCCTTCCCATTTTTTTTTCCTGCTGGACTAAGCAAATTCAGCAGAAACACACAGAGAAAAAAGCAGCTTTTCTCCCCACCAAGCTTTATTTTCTGGAGCCTAAAGCAGAGGAGAGAACATTCCATAGAATCAGGCAGGGTTGGAAGGGACCACAAGGAGCAGCCAGTTCCAACCCCCCTGCCATGCCCAGGGACACCCTACCCTAGAGCAGGCTGCACACAGCCTCAGCCAGCCTGGCCTTAAACACCTCCAGCCATGGGGCCTCAACCACCTCCCTGGGCAACCCATTCCAGCCTCTCACCACTCTCCTGCTCAACAACTTCCTCCTCACCTCCAGCCTCACTCTCCCCACCTCCACCTTTGCTCCATTCCCCCCAGTCCTCTCACTCCCTCACAGCCTCAAAAGTCCTTCCCCAGATTTCTTCAGATGCTGGAAGGCCACAAGAAGGTCACCTGGGAGCCTCCTCTGCTCCAGACTGCACAGCCCCAACTCTTTCAGTCTGTGCTCCCAGCAGAGCTGCTGCAGCCTCTGAGCATCCTCCTGGCCCTGCTCTGGACACACTCCAGCATCTCCACATCCTTCTTATCAAGGGGCTCCAGAGCTGGATGCAGGACTCCAGGTGGGGTCTCAGCAGAGCAGAGCAGAGGGAGAGAATCCCCTCCCTGGCCCTGCTGGCCACACTGCTGCTGCTGCAGCCCAGGCTCTGCTTGGCTTTCTGGTCTGCAAGTGCACACTGCTGGCTCCTGTTGAGATTTGAGTCAACTTGAGTTCACTGAGAAGCTCCCAAGGAACTGAGCACTCACCACAGTGGTATTAACCTTTGTGAATTTGATAGGGATCACAGGCTCAGAGGATGTCAGGGGTTGGAAGGGACTCAAAGAGATCATCCAGTCCAACCTCCCTGCCACAGCAGGACCACACAATCTAGCTCAGGGCACACAGCAACACAGCCAGACAGGCCTTGGAAAGCTCCAGAGAAGGAGACTCCACAACCTCTCTGGGCAGCCTGTGCCAGGGCTCTGGGACCCTTCCAGCCAAGCAGTTGCCCCTTGTGTTGAGCTGGAACCTGCTGTGCTGCAGCTTCCATCCATTGCTGCTTGTCCTATTCGAGGGAGCAGTGAGCAGAGCCTGTCCCCCCCTCCTGACCCCCAGAGATTTAGAGACATTGATTAGATCTCCTCTCAGTCCACCACCCCCAGAAGGCAGTGGGTAAGGAGGCACTCACAAGGGCAATCACAGAATCTCAGCACCATGCATGCTGGCAGAGCCCCTCAGGATCCAATCTAGAGCCCTACAGTACAGGATCCACCTTAAACCATGGCCCCAAGCACCACATCCAAATCACTCTCAAACACATCCAGGCTGGGGGACTCCACCACCTCCCTGGGCAGCTCATTTCAGTCCCTAACCACCCTCTTGTGAAAAACAACTTTTTAATGTCCAATCTAAACCTCCCCAGCCTCAGCCTGAGGCCATTCCCCCTCGTTCTGTCTCCAGTTCCCCGTGAGAACAGCCCAGGAGCCCTTCAGCACATTTCATCTGCTTTCCCTGTTCTCCCATGCCCACTGACACAAGAGGCTCTTCAAGCACCACACCAGGGCATGGCTCAGATTCCTTCCCAAAGCCAGCCCCCTGGAGCAGCAGATCTCTCTGCCTCCTTTTATGGAGGTCCAGGACCTACTTAAGAGCTGTCCCCATTTCACAGATGTGCAGGTGAAGACACCAAGGGGGACCTGACAGAGCTGAGAGTGCAAAGCTGCACACCTCCTCACCCACCTATATTTGGATCAAGCTGCTGCTCTTAACCATAGGTCCAAGAAGGCTGGAAGAGAGCTCCAAGCTCACACAGCCCAGTCTAGCACCCAGCCCTGCCCAACCAACCAGACCATGGCACTAAGTGCCCCAGCCAGGCTTGGCTGCAACACCTCCAGCCACAGCCACTCCACCACCTCCCTGGGCAGCCCATTCCAATGCCAATCACTCTCTCTGACAACAACTTCCTAACAACATCCAGCCTAGACCTGCCCTGGCACAACTCCAGGCTGTGTCCCCTTGTTCTGTCCCTGGGTGCCTGGCAGCAGAGCCCAACCCCACCTGGCTACAGCCTCCCTGCAGGCAGCTGCAGACAGCAATGAGCTCTGCCCTGAGCCTCCTCTGCTGCAGGCTGCACACCCCCAGCTCCCTCAGCCTCTCCTCACAGGGCTGTGCTCCAGGCCCCTCCCCAGCCTTGCTGCCCTTCTCCAAACACCTTCCAGCACCTCAACACCTCTCCTGAATTCAGCAGCCCAGAACTGGACACAGCACTCCAGGTGTGGCCTGAGCAGTGCTGAGCACAGGGGCAGAAGAACCTCCCTTGTCCTGCTGCCCACACTGCTCCTGAGCCAGCCCAGGATGCCATTGGCTTTGCTGCCCACCTGGGCACTGCTGCCTCCTCTGCAGCTCCTCTCTCCCAGCACCCCCAGCTCCCTCTCTGCCTGGCTGCTCTCAGCCACTCTGGCCCCAGCCTGTAGTGCTGCTTGGGGTTGGTGTGGCCAAAGTGCAGAACCCTGCCCTTGGCCTTGTTCAGTCTCATCCCATTGGCCTCTGCCCACCCATCCAGCCTGGCCAGGTCCCTCTGCAGGGCTCTGCTACCCTCTAACAGCTCCACAGCTGCTCCTAGCTTGGTGTCATCTGCAAACTCACAGCTGCTGGACTCAACCCCTGGTCCAGATCACCAACAAAGAGGTTGAACAGGACTGCTCTAACAGAAGGAAACAATATGTCAGGTGGCCAAAAAGGGCATCGTGCTCCAAGGCAGAGCACCAATTTCCTACTCCCATCCATATGAGCTGCTGTGTTCAATGCCAGCCCTTGGAGGCAGAGCTGTGGGGCTGCACTCAGGCCGTGTGACCTGTGGGGAAGCTCCGTGTACATATATGGTGTGAGAGGAATCATGAATGAGAGCACTGGGGCTATTTTCTTCTATATTTAGCAAATGCCCTATTTTGCTGGATTTTCTCTGGGCTGCAGGGGCCAATTTGGAGCTGCCACTTTCTCAGGGCTGCATTCCTGGAGGCAGCAGCACGCATGGATCTTAACTCCCTGATGGCCAGAGTGGTGTTGCAATGCCAGGGAGCAGAGTGGCACCCTCCATGCTCCTCCAAGAGTACTCCCCAGTGCCGCACTGTCTGCTATGAGGACAAGCTGAGGGAGCTGGGGTTGTTCAGCCTGGAGAAGAGGAGGCTCCAGGGAGACATAACAGAGGCCTTCCAATACCTGAAAGGGGCTGCAAAAAGGAAGGAGAGAGACTGTTTGCAAAGGCCTGTGGTGACAGGACAAGGGGCAATGGCTTCAGGCTAGAGAAGAGCAGAGCTGATTTAGATTGGATGTTAGCAACAAGTCCTGCACCAGGAAGGCAGTGGAACACTGGAACAGGTTGCCAGGGAGGTGGCTGAAGCCCCAGCCCTGGAGATAGGCAAGGTGATGCTCAACAGGGCTCAGGGCAAGCTGATCTGGTGGACAATGTCCCTGCTGGCTGCAGTGGGGGTTGGACTGGATGACCCTGTTAAGGCTGGAGCAGAGGAGGCTCCCAGGGGACCTTCTTGTGGCCTTCCAGCATCTGAAGAAAGCTGGGGAGGGACTTTTGAGGCTGTCAGGGAGTGATAGGACTGGGGGGAATGGAGCAAAGGTGGAGGTGGGGAGAGTGAGGCTGGAGGTGAGGAGGAAGTTGTTAAGCATGAGAGTGGTGAGAGGCTGGAATGGGTTGCCCAGGGAGGTGGTTGAGGCCCCATGGCTGGAGGTGTTTGAGGCCAGGCTGGCTGAGGCTGTGGGCAGCCTGCTCTAGGGTAGGGTGTCCCTGGGCATGGCAGGGGGCTTGGAACTGGCTGATCCTTGTGGTCCCTTCCAGCCCTGCCTGATGCCATGATTCTATGACCTTTGGAGGTCCCTTCCAAGCCTGACCACGCTGTGAACCTATAATTCATGTCCTCAGCTGTTGGCTGTTGCAGCTGAGCCCTGAATCACTGCAGACTACAAGTGGGAATTCCAAGCAGTCAGAGAAGAATCCCCAGCAAGCTGCTGGGAAGTGCCTAATTGAGCCGTGGCAGCTTTTGTAGGCCTGTCACTCTGCAATTGCACATGTCACAGCCAGAGAGAAAACAAGCCTGACACTGCTGCAGCCTGCTTCAAATCACTGCACAAATGCAAGCTACAAGGGGAAAAAAAAAAACCCACCACCATTGAAAGGAAGAATTGCATCACTTCAAAAGGCTTCCCCTGCTCTGGCTTCTAAGCAGCAGCCCCATCTAAAAGCTCTTTCACAAGCAATTGGGCAGCCTCTTTAGGACACCCCAGAGGGCACCCAAAACAACTGGCCAAAATTCCATCCTATTCCTGCTGAAATCCCTAAAGGTCCTTAAAAAACATCAAAACAAATCCACCACAGAATGTGCTGCACAGCACAAGTCCCCACGCCACGTAGTGGCTCTCTCTGCACTGAGGAGCTGTGACACCAAAGGAGGAGAGCAGGGGAATCCAGATGGTCAGAAGAGGCCTCCAAAGGTCCTCTCTTCCAACCTGCTGCTCAAAGGCCATCTTGGAGTAGTCAAGGGCAAGGGTTGTTGTCAAGACCATGGCAGAAGCTGTGGATTGCAGGCAACCCTAATGGCACAAACTGAATATCACAGCTCACAGCATGGCAGGGGGTGGAAGGGACCCAAAGAGATCATCCAGTCCAACCCCCCTGCCACAGCAGGACCATACAATCTAGCTCAGGGCACACAGCAACACATCCAGACAGGCCTGGAAAGGCTCCAGAGAAGGAGACTCCACAACCTCTCTGGGCAGCCTGTGCCAGGGCTCTGGGACCCTTCCAGCCAAGAAGTTGCCCCTTGTGTTGAGCTGGAACCTGCTGTGCTGCAGCTTCCATCCATTGCTGCTTGTCCTATCCCAGGGAGCAGTGAGCAGAGCCTGTCCCCCCCTCCTCACCCCCAGCCCTCAGAGAGTTACAGACATTGATTAGATCCCCTCTCAGTCTTCTCTTCTGCAGACTAAGCAGCCCCAGGGCCCTCAGCCTCTCCTCACCAGGCAGTGCTCCAGTCCCCTCATCATCCTCACAGCCCTCCCTTGGACTCTCTCCAGCAGATCCCTGTCCCTCTTCAATTGGGCAGCCCAAAACTGAAGGCAGGACTCAAGGTGAGATCTCACCAGGGCAGAGTAGAAGGGGAGGAGAACCTCCCTGGGTCTGCTGCACACACTCTGCTTAATGCCCCCCAGGTCCCCATTGTCCCTCTTGGCCCCCAGGGCACATTGCTGTGCCATGGATGCTCTCCCCCAGCACTCCCAGGTCCCTCTCCACAGGGCTGCTCTCCAGCAGTCACCTCCCAGCCTGTGCTGGTGCAGTTTGTTATCCCTCCCCAGGTGCAGGACTCTGCACTTGTCCTTGTTGAGCCTCATCTGGTCCCTCTGTGCCCAGCTCTGCCTGTCCAGGGCTCTGGATGGCCTCACAGCCTGCAGCTGTCTCTGCCAAGCCTCCCAGCTTGGTGCCATCAGCAAACCTGCTGAGCAGACACTGTCCCCTCATCAATGTCCTTGATGAAGATGTTGAACAGCACCAGACCCAGTGCTGATCCTACCTGGAAAGGGCTTCTCAAGGAAGTGTCCTTTGATGGTTTGGTTGACTGAGCCCAGCTGGTTGGTGGCCACGATGGTGTAGTTGCCGTTGTTGTAGTGAGTGGGTTTGTTGAAGAGCAGGCAGCCCTCAGACACTTCCCCTTGCTGGTAGAACTCCATGTGGATGATCTCTGTCTCTCTGAGGAGCTGGCCGTTGTGCAGCCAGTGCAGGGTGGGAGCTGGGTTCCCGTGCACTGCAAAGGCAATGCAGTGGTACATGTGCAGCACTGGCTCCTCCAGAGTCAGGATGCGAGGGGGATCTGGCAGAGAGAGAAACATGGCAGGCTGACAGCACAGCTCCACTCACCCCAGGCAGGGGGAGGCTACTGCAAAAAGCCACCCCCAAAGTCCCTTTTTCCTTCTGCTCCTCCCGTGGATCTCTGTGCAGTGGCAGTGTGATGCCACAACAACCTCTCCCTCGGGTCCCCTCCAGGAGGAGGAGCTGAACCACAGCCAGCTCACTGGACAGGGGGACAAATTAACAGCAGGGATGGGGCCTTCCTGCAGCCAACAGACAAGATGGGAGCTGCCCAGTCCACACACCTACTACTTGCCTCAAGGGATCACAGAATCAGTCAGGGTTGGAAGGGACCACAAGGAGCAGCCACTTCCAACCCCCCTGCCATGCCCAGGGACACCCTACCCTAGAGCAGGCTGCACACAGCCTCAGCCAGCCTGGCCTCAAACACCTCCAGCCATGGGGCCTCAACCACCTCCCTGGGCAACCCATTCCAGCCTCTCACCACTCTCCTGCTCCACAACTTCCTCCTCACCTCCAGCCTCACTCTCCCCACCTCCACCTTTGCTCCATTCCCCCCACTCCTGCCACTCCCTGACAGCCTCAAAAGTCCCTCCCCAGCTTTTTAGTAGCCCCTTTCAGATGCTGGAAGGCCACAAGAAGGTCCCCTGGGAGCCTCCTCTGCTCCAGCCTGCACAGCCCCAACTCTTTCAGTCTGTGCTCCCAGCAGAGCTGCTGCAGCCTCTGAGCATCCTCATGATCCCAGGGAGGCCACCTGCAGCTGCTAAGGAGGATACCCTGCTGCAGCACTGCTGCCTTACACACCTGCAGGGCTCCCGGGGGAGCTCCTCAGCCACACGGAGCAGTTTTGGGCTGCATAGCTGTGGAACCAAACACCCCTCAGCGACTGCCTGTCCTAGGGGGCTCTGGCTGCACCGAAGATCCCAGAGGAGCTCTCAGCCACCCAACGCCCTCAGGGGGCTTTGAATTAACGGGAGGAGAGAGGGAGAGGGGAGAGAACAGCAGGGGCTCCACCTGCCATTTATTGCTTATGCACTGCCTTCCCCCCTCACCCCTCTGGGACACCCCAAGAATTGCAAAGATGCTTCTGAAGCTCTGCAACACCTACAGGTGAGGTCCCAAACCCCAAGGCTGGCAAAGTCTGAGCAGAGTTCTGTGCATAGACAGGACACAAAGGGACGTCAGACTTCCCCGAAACACTCCTTGTGCTGGCCCCATCCAGCTGCAAAGGCAACCCCCGAGGCACCCCCGAGGAACAAGAACATTGCACCAGCTCTGGGAAACAGACTCGAAGGTGGTAGAAGAGCAAAGTGTGCAGAGCTGGTTGGAGCTGAGCAGCATTCTCCCACTAGCCCCCAGACACCCTGAGCCACAGAGCTGTGTCCCAGCCACCTCCCTTCGCTCGCAAGCTCAGATCCACATGGGGCTTGCTCACATCTTCCTGGCAAGGAGGATTCAAACCAGGCAGCCACCCCCACACACAAACCCAGATCTGATCAGCTTGAGATTCCAGCCCAAGTAATGGGTCTGGGCAACAGGAGCAGGAGCAGCAGAGACTGCCAGGAGCTTGCAGGGTGACATGGGCGAGAACAGGCATGGCCACGGTGCTGGCTAAGGCATGCAGAAAAAGATGCTAAGGAGCAGAACAGAACCCCCCTGCCTGCTGCCCAGGCACCTCTCAGGCTGATCTGAACCTTCATCACCTCCATTCTTCAAGCCTTCAATGGCACTTAACTGGGGAAATGATGAAAGCAGTAAAGCATCTGTTCTTCTTTTGGTCTCCTCTTTATGACTGCCTTGTCTACAGTATCCCACGGCTCCTGTACTGCTCAGGACATGTGTGGGCTCACCAAGCCCAGCCAGAACCCCCCATACTTTCCTACTCCACCTGGCAAGGTTGAAGCTGGGAGACAGATTTTGCAGCTATAGAGTCAGGGCAAATATTACAGACACAGCAACATATAGTAAATCTCAGCTGCTTGGGAGCACAAAGCTGTGTAAACTTCCTCTTAAGGTCAGGTTTGTGTTAAGGTTTATTAGAAAGCACAAAGAAAGTGTGGCTACTTGCAGCTAAAAGTGCACAGCTGGAATTTGCCATGTGCCTGTTTACATGGCATTTGTGGGAACAGAGCTGGGGGGAAGCTCTCAGTACCCCTCAAACCAAAGGCAAGACTCAGAGAATCATAGAATCAAGCAGGTTGGAAGAGACCTCCAAGCTCATCCAGCCCAACCTATCCCCCAGCCCCAGCCACTCAACTAGACCATGGCACTAAGTGCCTCATCCAGTCTTCTCTTGAACACCTCCAGGGGTGATTCATTTGCTTTAGCAAGGGTGACACATTTAACCCCTCACACAGCATCAGGGAGGGCACCTCTGTGTCTGTAAACAGAGTTCTAATCCTTCTGTGGCTTTCCCTGTACTCTGCTGGATGTCCCAGGAGATGAGTGGAGAGAGATGCACCACCAGCATGGCACCACTGCTCCTCCCCTGCTCCAGGGCTCCTCTCTGCATCAAAGGAAGCAGCAGGAAAGCAAAAATTCAGCTCCATAGCATCTGTGCAAGGTTCCTCCTCCTCCTCCTCACTGCATTCAGCTCCCACTCCTCACCCACAAGAGCAGGTGGCAAGTGGCCATGCATTCAAAGAGTTCCCAGGGCAGCCCTCCAGCCTGTAGGTGGTTAAGGTCTCTCCACTGCTACTTACAGTAGACGGTGAGCAGCACACTGGCATTGCTCATGCCCACCACGTTCTCAGCAATGCAGGTAAGCAGGAACCCATTGTCCTCACTGGTGACATTCACCAAGGTCAGATTGATGGCATGAACGTTGGTCCAGTTGAGGTTGGTCTAAAAATCCCAGAGAGAATACAGGCAGAGATCAGCCTCTGGCAGCCCCTCTCCTCCCAGCTGCTGTCCCCAGCAGATGAGGAGTGCAGTTTTCCATCCTCCAAAGTCCAAGGGCAGCTGGGATCTGTGCAAAAGGAGAGGTTTCCTCCCACATCTTAAGGGGGGGAGAGAGACAAAGTGTTGTAGCACAGGTCAAGCTGGGCTCACATCTTGGCAAGTTTGGTGAGCTGCCTATTTCAGCTGCTGCTGACACCTCTGTGAATAGGTGATTCCACAGGAGAGACATGAACCAATTCAGCTGGGGAGCACAGATACACAAAGCTGTCTCATCTTCACTGTGCCAGCCAGACCACAGGAAGGGTTTGCTGCCTTCAGGTAGTTCCCAGGTTCTCATACAGGTAGAGCACAGCCTCAGTTTTCCCTTGAACAGAACCAATTCACCTTCCTCACAGCAGTCTCCACCACCCTTCCACCCAACCCTTTGCCTTGCAGAGGTCTGGGGAACCCCTGGCAAATGCCTTGCCCTTGCCACACTGGGCACAAGGCAGCCCTGAAGGCACAGAATCACAGAATGTTAGGGGCTGGGAGGAACCTCAAAAGTTCATCCAGCCCAACCACCCCTGCCAGAGCAGGAGCACCCAGGGCAGGTCACACAGGAACACATTCAGGTGGGTTTTGGTAGTCTCCAGGGAAGGAGATTCCACAACCTCTCTGTGCAGCCTGCTCCAGGGCTCTGCAGCCCCACAGTGAAAAAACTTTTCCTTGTGTTTCCATGGATTTGCCTATGCCTCATCTCCCACCCACTGCCCTTTGTGCTGCCACTGGGCATCACCCAGCAGAGCCTGGCTCCAGCCTCCTGCCACTCACCTCTGAGGTGTTTATAAACATGAATGAGGTCACCCTTTAGCCTCCTCCTCTCCCAACTACAGAGCCTCTGCTCCCTCAGGCTCTCCTCATCAGGGAGATGTTCCACTCCCTTAACCACAGAGTCAACCAGGTTGGAAAAGACCTCTGAGGTCATCAAGTCCAATCTATCCCCTAACCTTTCTCATTAACTAACCCATGGCACCAAGTGCCTCACCCACTCTTTGTTTGAACCCCTCCAGGACTGGGGACTCCACCACCTCCCCGGGCAGCCCATTCCAATGCCAATCACTCTTGCTGTGACGAACTTCTTCCTCACATCCAGCCCGAGCCTGCCCTGGTGCTGCGTCCTCTCGTCCTGTCACTATTTGCCAGGCAGAAGAGCCCAACCCCAGGCTGGCAACAACCTCCTTTCAGGCAGTTGCAGAGAGGCAGCCCCTACCTGGTGTGTGTTGATGGAGTGGAGATCTGCCACCGTCCAGTCGACGTCGGGCAGCGGCGAGCCCGAGCCGTTGCAGGTGATGACTGCATTCTCCCCTTCCCTCACTGTCAGGTTCACATGGCTCACACTGATCTCAGGGAGGTCTAGGAGAGACAAACAGCAAGGTGCTTAGGTGGGGAGCAGAGGTGCTTACTTCCAGCCAAAGGACCCAGATCCCACCAAGCTTTTTTCCCCCCAAGTCAGCCTCCCGCAGCCCAGGATGAGTAGCAGGAGAGAAGAGAGTGGCTTTGTCCTGCTTGGTGACAAAGAATGGTTTAGGTTGGAAGGGAGATCAAAGCTCAGCCAGTTCCAACCCCATGCCATAGGCAGGGACACCTCCCACTAGAACAGGTCACTCAAGGCCTCATCCAACCTGGTCCTCAACACTCTCAGGGAGGTTGTGGAGCACAGAAGCACCCAACGTGATCAAAGATCACGTTGGGTGCTTCTGTGCTCCACAACCTCCCTGGGAAACCTGTGCCAGTGTCTCACCACCCTCAACCTGTGCCAGTGTCTCACCACCCTCAACCTGTGCCAGTGCCTCACCACCCTAACCTGTGCCAGTGTCTCACCACCCTCAACCTGTGCCAGTGTCTCACCACCCTCACTGCAAGCAACTTCTTCCTCACATCCACTTTCAATCTCCCCTTTGCCACTCCAAACCCATTCCTCCTCCTCCTGTCATTACCAGACCTTGTCAATAGTCCCTCCCCAGCCCTCCTGGAACCCCCTTCAGGTACTGAAAGGCTGCCACAAGGTCTCCTGGAAGCCTCTTCTCCAGGCACTGCAGATGTTAGACAAGTGCCAGCTGAACAGAGCCTCCCATCACACTCAATTCCAAAAGCTAGTGTCCAGTTCTGACTGCTTTTCCCTTTGCACAATCCCCAATTCCCACCTCTTCCACTCCCAGAGCAGCTGCTCCAGGGAAGTTGCACATGCTAGGAGAGGATGCAAAATATTCCCACCTCTGGGGACAAGGCACAGAGCACCCAGCAGCCCCCAGGAGGAAAATGTCCCTCTGATTTATAACAATCAAGAGAAGATGACCAAGGCTGTGTCCCTCTACTAACTGCAGCTCTCCCTACACAAGGTGCCCTTGTTCTCCCTCGCTGGTGGCAGAGATCCACTGATTTATGGTGCCTCTGATTTACACCACTTCCTTCCTTGCCATCACAGGTGCCAAATATCTCACAGCACAAAACCAGACAGAACTGGATGCAGGAAGGGCAAACATCTTTCTCGCACAGGGGAGGTCTTCTGGGCTCTTCATAGAGGCAAACTGATCAGGCAGGGCAGGAGAGAGCTCAGCAGTGGACCCTTCCCATCACAGCATCCATCCCAACAACCCAAAGCCAGGGACACACAACCCTTCCGTTGACACCAAGGAGTTACAGCAGGAGGGAAACTGCACTGGGCTGATTTGGGGGGATGCCAGGAGAAACAAGGCAGCAGCCAAGGTCTGGCAGAGCTGCACAGGTGAGCAAGAATCCATGGAGAGAAGATAAAAAGGACACACATCACAGAACCACAGCACCAGGCAGGTTGGCAAAGCCCCTCAGGAGCACCAAGCCCAACCTAGAACCCTGCTCTACAAGATTCACCTTAAACCACAGCCCCAAGCACCACAGCCAAACCACCCTGAAACACACCCAGGCTGGCTGACTCCACCACCTCCCTGGGCAGCTCATTCCACTCCCTGACCACTCTCTTTTCCTAATGTCCAATCTAAACCTCCCCAGCCTCAGCTTGAGGCCATTCCCCCTTGGCCTGACTCCCATTCCCTGTGAGCAGAGCCCAGCAGCAGCCTCTCCACAACGTCACAGAATCAACCAGGTTGGAAAAGACCTCTAGGATCATCCAGTCCATTATTCCTGACACATGTCCCTTCAGGCAGCTGTAGACAGCAAGGAGCTCTCTCCTCAGCCTCCTCTTTTTCAAGCTAACCATCCCCAGCTCCCTCAGTCATAGTGGTTTAGGGTTGGGAGGGACCTCAAAGATCACTCAGGTTTGGTTGGGAGGGACCTCGAAGATCACTCAGTTTTGGCTGAGAGGGACCTCGAAGATCACTCAGTTTTGGTTGGGAGGGACCTCGAAGATCACTCAGTTTTGGTTGGGAGGCACCTCGAAGATCACTCAGTTTTGGCTGGAAGGGACCTCAAAGATCACTCAGTTTTGGCTGGAAGGGACCTCAAAGATCACTCAGTTTTGGCTGGAAGGGACCTCAAAGATCACTCAGTTTTGGTTGGGAGGGACCTCAAAGATCACTCAGTTTTGGTTGGGAGGGACCTCAAAGATCACTCAGTTTTAGTTGGGAGGGACCTCGAAGATCACTCAGTTTTGGCTGGAAGGGACCTCAAAGATCACTCAGTTTTGGTTGGGAGGGACCTCGAAGATCACTCAGTTTTGGCTGGAAGGGACCTCGCAGATCACTCAGTTTCAACTCCCCTCCATAGGGACACCTCCCACTAGAACAGGTCGCTGGTTTCAAACAGGGCCACACCAAGCTACAGCAGCCCTCAGGATCAAAGGACAAAGACAAAGGTGGTGTTGTCACAACACCCCCCGGGGGCTCTGAACGCCTGAGCAGCAAGCCTCTCCCTCTAGAGGAAAGCAGCTCACTCTGCCTCCCTGCTCCTCCCCAAGGAGACTGCGAGGCCAGAGGAGATGCTTGCCCTGCACGGCAGCACATTTGGGCTCTAAGAATCAGCACCTCCTTGTCCCCTGGAGCCCAACAGCACCACTGCTGCAGTCACCTTTTCTCCTGTCCCTGATCCTTCAGGCTTTTTTTGTTGTTGTTATTTTCCTTCCCCTTTTAATCCTCGTGGATTATTCTTCCCAGGCAGGGAGGAAATTACAGCACACTCCAATCTTTTTTAGCCCATGCAGGCACTCTTTGGCCACTTGCCAGAGCTGAAGGAAAAAGGGGGACAGCATGAACTTGAGGGGACATAAATAAACTAAGCCATGCAAATCCAACTGCTCCTGCTGGTGTTGCCTGCTACTGCTGCAGGAATCACAGAATCAGGCAGGTTGGAAGAGAGCTCCAAGCTCAGCCAGCCCAACCTAGCACCCAGCCCTGCCCAACCAACCAGACCATGGCACTAAGTGCCCCAGCCAGGCTTGGCTTCAGCACCTCCAGCCACAGCCACTCCACCACCTCCCTGGGCAGCCCATTCCAATGCCAATCACTCTCTCTGACAACAACTTCCTAACAACATCCAGCCTAGACCTGCCCTGGCACAGCTTCAGGCTGTGTCCCCTTCTTCTGTTGCTGGATGCCTGGCAGCAGAGCCCAACCCCACCTGGCTACAGCCTCCCTGCAGGGAGCTGCAGACAGCAAAACCAACAGACCCCAGATTCCTAGAGCAGAAAGCAGTTAGAGAAAGAAAACCTCTGGGTTTCCTGCCTTATTTTTTCACCTCCTTTTCTTTCCACCTCCTTTTTTTTCAGCCTGCAAGCCTGACAGCTGCTTGCATGTAGACAGTTTAATTGTTCTGCTGAAGGTGCAGCTCCTTCCCCTTCCCCTGCAAGGGAGGCTTTCCAGTAATGGGGATAGCAGAGCAAGGGCTGACACTGAACAGACAGCTGATGTGTGAACAAGGTGAAGGAGGAAGAAAAGGAAAGGGTAATTTCTGAACATGCCTCACGTTGCTCCTGGGGCACCACAGGACTCTCTTAAAGCATCAGCAGGAAAGAGAAAGAGTTACAAAGTCACTGCTGCCTCTTCCCTGCAGATATGGGCTTTCAGTTAGGGAAAACAAAAGAAAGGAAAAGACTAAAACAAAAGCAAGTGAATAAAGAGATGTATTTCCTAGGAGGCGTTGCAAAAGACACAGTGGCAGAGTCTTGTAGCAATGAACTGTCAGACAGAAGAGCAGCAAGGTGAAACACATCCCTCCCGGTGCAGGCTCATCACCAGCAGCCACACTGCAGCGCCAGAAATGCCCCAGGCCAGCCAACCTCCTCACACACACACAGCAGTCCCACACTGACCTCAGAGGCAGCATTTCTCACCCACAAACTGCCCCCTGGAGCAGTCAGAATCATAGAATCAGCCAGGTTGGAAGAGAGCTCCAAGCTCAGCCAGCCCAACCTAGCACCCAGCCCTGCCCAACCAACCAGACCATGGCACTAAGTGCCCCAGCCAGGCTTGGCTGCAACACCTCCAGCCACAGCCACTCCACCACCTCCCTGGGCAGCCCATTCCAATGCCAATCACTCTCTGCCAGCAACTTCCTAACAACATCCAGCCTAGACCTGCCCTGGCACAGCTTCAGGCTGTGTCCCCTTGTTCTGTTGCTGGGTGCCTGGCAGCAGAGCCCAACCCCACCTGGCTACAGCCTCCCTGCAGGGAGCTGCAGACAGCAATGAGCTCTGCCCTGAGCCTCCTCCTCTCCAGGCTAAACTACCCCAACTGTGTTCTGCTGCCCTTGGCCACACGCTGGGCACGCTGCCAGGCCAGGCTGCGCAGGCAGATGGCAGCAGGCAGGGCAGTGCCCCTGGCAGCCAGCAGCCCTTACCGCACTGGCTGATGTTCATCTCCTGCAGGCGGATGATGCCTGCGTCCACGTTCATGCAGTACAGCTCCTGGCGCTGCAGGCTGGCCTCGCCCTTCTCCTGCCACAGCTGGATCCAGCGGATGTCACAGCTGCAGTTGAAAGGGTTCCTCTCTAGTTTCCTACGGGCAGAGAGAGCATGAGAAAGGAGGGTGGGGTAGGGAAGGACGAGCGGGGCCATCAGCTGGCTCCAGGCTCCCCAACAAAGACACAACCGCGCAGCTGCAAGGGCCCCTTTAGAGCTGAGGGAGAGCCTCCTGCATGCTCTTTGCCTGGGGTCTTCTGGCACTTGCTGTTGATGTCTCTTCTGCCTCCAGAGGCACAGGGGTTACACACCCAGCGCTCACACAGCCTCCTTCCTGCGCTCACACGAGGTCTTACATCCCCCGGGGCAGCGCAGGGATACAGGAAGCATCGTTCACCGCAAGAGCTGCACATCTGCAGCCTGCTCCCGCAGCAACCCAGGTACCCAACACATACACCCCACAGCAAAGGAGCAGGACCCAACACATCCATCCCACAGCAACCCAGGTACCCAACACATCCATCCCACAGCAAAGGAGCAGGACCCAACACATCCATCCCGCAGCAACCCAGGTACCCAACACATCCATCCCACAGCAGAGGAGCAGGACCCAACACATCCATCCCACAGCAACCCAGGTACCCAACACATCCATCCCACAGCAAAGGAGCAGGACCCAACACATCCATCCCACAGCAAAGGAGCAGGACCAAACACATCCATCCCACAGCAAAGGAGCAGGACCCAACACATCCATCCCACAGCAGAGGAGCAGGACCCAACACATCCATCCCACAGCAGAGGAGCAGGACCCAACACATCCATCCCACAGCAGAGGAGCAGGACCCAACACATCCATCCCACAGCAGAGGAGCAGGACCCAACACATCCATCCCACAGCAGAGGAGCAGGACCCAACACATCCATCCCACAGCAGAGGAGCAGGACCCAACACATCCATCCCACAGCAGAGGAGCAGGACCCAACACATCCATCCCACAGCAAAGGAGCAGGACCCAACACATCCACCCCACAGCAAAGGAGCAGGACCCAACACATCCACCCCACAGCAAAGGAGCAGGACCCAACACATCCACCCCACAGCAAAGCAGCAGGCAGCTTCCCCACTGTCCTCAGGTATTGACTCATGTTTTCCAAGCCCACTTCAGAGGATGTCCAAGAGCCTGCACCTCCAGCCCCTACCAGTGCTCAGTGAAGCTGGCAGCTCTTCTCCTGAGTGCCTTGTAGGGACACAGCCTCCTGGTGACCTGGGACATGAGCTAATGAACAGCCTATAAATGCTTTTTAATCAAATCAAGCTGCACTGCACTGAGACCCTGCTGACCTGGCCAGGAGCAATGGGAAAGCAGCACTGCCTTTAATGTACTTCACTTAAAGCACACTTAGATGTAGTTTATGTAGCAGGGCTGTTTATTACAATTGATTTTTCCCACCTATTAACAATTCCATTTACATTTTTAAAGCCCTTTACGGCTCTCAGGGGCAGGTCCCAGCAGGGAGGAGAGGCCCAAGGCTCAGTGTTCAGTTTTGGGCTCCCCAGGTTAAGAGGGACAGGAAGAGTCCAGTGGAGGGCTGCAAGGATGATGAGGGGACTGGAGCAGTGACTGAGGAGGAGAGGCTGAGTGACCTGGGGCTGCTGCTGCAGAAGAGAAGACTGAGAGGGGATTGAACCAATGTCTATAACTATACAAGGGCTGGGGGTCAGGAGGGGGGGACAGGAGGGGGGGACACTGCTCCCTGGGATAGGACAAGCAGCAATGGATGGAAGCTGCAGCACAGCAGGTTCCAGCTCAACACAAGGGGCAACTGCTTGGCTGGAAGGGTCCCAGAGCCCTGGCACAGGCTGCCCAGAGAGGTTGTGGAGTCTCCTTCTCTGGAGCTTTTACAGGCCTGTGTGGATGTGTTGCTGTGTGCCCTGAGCTAGATTGTGTGGTCCTGCTGTGGCAGGGGGCTTGGACTGGATGAGCTCTTTGGGTCCCTTCCAAGCCCTGACATCTGTGAGCTGTGACAAACAGAATCCCTAACATGGGCTGCAACAATCACAGGAGAGCCACTCTGAAAAACAAAAGATTTCCCCAGAGAGCTGTGAAGAGAGAGCAGGGAGCAGAGGAGCTGCAGAAGGTGAGCTCAGTCACCCAAAAGCAGAAGGCCATCTCCAAAGATCAAACCACTCCTCAGACCCTGCTGTCACACAGGCAGAAGCTCCTTTCTGGGCTGCTCCACATGTTCCTGAAAAATTCATGCTTGCTTTTACAAAATTAATTCCACCAACTGCAAGGACTGGGGAGCAACCTTCCAAACATGCAGCTGCTCTGCCAGCAGCACAGGACTGCAGAAGGAGGAGGAGGAGGGAACTTCTGGCAGTGCCCAAGGGCATTTGAACCCTAATAGAGCCACTTTGAATCTCACAGAAGCAGTCAGGGCTGGAAGGGACCACAAGGATCAGGCAGTTCCAACCCCCTGCCATGGGCAGGGACACCTCACACTAGATCAGGCTGCCCACAGCCTCATCCAGCCTGGCCTGAAACACCTTAAAGGATGAGGCTTCCACCACCTCTCTTGGCAACCCCTACCAGGCTCTCACCACCCTCATGCTGAACAACTTCTTCCTAACCTCCAGTCTAAGTCTCCCCATTTCCAGCTTGGTTCCATTCCCCCCAGCCCTATCCCTACCTGACAGCCTAAAGAGTCCCTCCCCAGCTTCCTTGTGGCCCCCTGCAGATACTGGAAGGCCACAAGGTGGTCTCCTCAGTGACTTCTCCTCTCCAAACTGAACCACCCCAAGTCTCTCACAGCCTGTCCTCGCAGGAGAGGTGCTCCAGCCCTCTCATCACCCTCGTGGCCCTTCTCTGGACCCAATCCAGCACTTCTCACAGAACAAATGCCAGCTAGCTTTTCTGTTTTAAGAACAGACACCAGACTCAGCCTCACTCTCTGACTTCTCATTAGTTCAGTCCTTTCCTGTCAAGAGCACAGAAGCTCCTGCAAGACAGGTACAAGGCTCAGACGAGCAACTCAAAGGCCAAAGCAGTGAATTGAACAGAGCAAAGCAGATTCCACAGTAATTTGGTGGCACCTGAATGACAGGACACTGCCTGACTGCTACAGGAGGTGCTGCAGAGGATTTGCATCCTCTTCAGCACAGCCATGAAACCACACTTCCCCTCTGGATTCTGCCAGGTCACTGCTAGCAGCATGGCACAGTAGATGGTGCATGGGTAAGAGCCAGGGACTCAGCTAGGGGCAGGGCAGGCAACTGGAGCTGTGTGCTGGATCCCCCAGACAGCTGGGGGGGAGCTCAGAGGCAGCAGGAGAGAACTGCTGCTCCTCAGTGTCCTCTGCAGGGTGTGAGGCTGGGGAGCTCTGCTCCTGGAGTGAGGCCAGAGGAGGCCACGAGGATGCTCCCAGGGCTGCAGCAGCTCTGCTGTGAGCACAGGCTGAGGGAGCTGGGGGGGTGCAGCCTGCAGAGGAGAAGGCTCCAGGGGAACCTCAGAGCTGTCTGCCAGTGCCTGAAGGGACCCTGCAGGGAAGCTGCAGAGGGACTTGTGCTGAGGGGGTCTGAGACAGGCCAAGGGGAATGGTTTGGAGCTGAGGTAGAGCAGGGTTGGACTGGAGCTGAGGAAGAAGATCTGCAGTAAGAGGGTGGTGAGAGCCTGGCACAGGCTGCCCAGGGAGGCTGTGGCTGCCTCCTCCCTAGGGGTTTTCCAGGCCAGGTTGGATGAGGCCTTGAGCAACCTGGGCTAGTTGAGAGTGGCAGAGGGGTAGGAGTAGATGATGTCTGAGGTCTCTTCCAGCCTAAAACCACTCTGTGATTCCATGAAACACCCTGGTGAAGCAGGACTGCCAAGAGAGCTGCTGCCCTGGCAGCTAAGGGCAGGTCTGTAACAGGCAGCACCTTCCTCACCCATTGCTAGTTCATGAAGGGCCACGAATAACACAGCAGCAGTGGGCTCCAGAGCAGGACTTACCCACTCACAACCCACCCCAACAGCAGGCCTGGAACTGGCTCCAGCCAAGCCTCCCCTGCAGGGGCTTCTGCACCAGTTACCTCCCAGCACCAGCTGGCAGTGCCAACAGCCCCCAGCAGCTGGCAGGGCACAGTGAGTAGCAGCAGCACCCATTTCCTCTAGCACCCATTGCAGAAGCACTCTGGACAGGCAGGAGCTGCCCTCCCTCCTTGCTTGCTGCCTGCCCTGTCACAGAAGGTAGCTCTCTAGAGAGGTGCACAGAGGTTTCCACACTCACACTCCCCTGCACCTGCCCAAAACCTGCACCTCCCTTTCTCTCCCCTGACCACCTCCCTTGCAGGGATCATTAGGATCTGCAGCTCCTTCCAGCTCTGTCTCCCACTGCTTCTGTGCCACATATCTCTGCTGCCTGTGATTCTGCTTGCTAAGCTAAGTGTATTTTCCACTCTCTGTAAGGAGGAGAAACACCTCAGGGATAACAAGGCACTCACTGGCCAAACCCCACCATCAGACCAGAAGACAGCATCACAGGCTACTGGGATGTCTCCCACCACAGCAGGAGGGACAAAAGCTGATGCTGAACCACACAACAGGGCAGCCAAGAGGTCTTTGCTGCTGTCAGTGCAACAGAGTCACAGGGAGGATGGAGGCAAGTGGCTCCTTCTCATGAGACACACCCAGCACAGATTACTCCTGGAGAGGCCAAGCAAACCCTGGGCCTGGAAATGCTGCCAAAGCATTGCTTGGTTACAGGCACTCAGGAGCTGTGCACACTCCCACACCTCCTGAAGGTCTTGGTTCAAGTGGAAAAGGCCCTGTGAGGAACAGCAAGGATCACAGCCACAAGAGCTGAGCACTCTGCACCAGCAAAGCTGTTCCTGCACCAAGGAGCTGGCCCCAAAAAGGGACCAAATGTGCACCCAAGCCAGAGACATCCACCAGCCCCAGGTGAAGCACAGGCTGGGCTCCAGGCACAGCTCCTGCAGAGTGTTTGGGATAGAGGGAAACTGAGGCAATCCTGCCCCACACTCGTTCAAGGGAGCGATGAGAGAGCTGAGGATCCCACCTGGCTCCTCGAATCCAGGGCAGGGGAGGGTGAGGGAGATGCAAGGGAAGGGAGGGGAAGCAGCAGGGATCTCCACCAGGGCTATGCTTTTGGTGCTGTTACATCCTGCATGTGTGTGGCCCAACTGTGGCATCCTGGAGCACTGCCTGATGGAGAGAGGCTGAGGGACCTGGAGCTGCTTGGTCTGGAGAAGACTGAGAGGGGATTGAATCAATGTCTCTAAATCTCTGGGGGTCAGGAGGGGGACAGGCTCTGCTCACTGCTCCCTGGGATAGGACAAGCAGCAATGGATGGAAGCTGCAGCACAGCAGGGTCCAGCTCAATGCAAAGGGGAACTTCTTGGCTGGAAGGATCCCAGAGCCCTGGCACAGGCTGCCCAGAGAGGTTGTGGAGTCTCCTTCTCTGGAGCCTCTCAAGGCCTGTCTGGATGTGTTGCTGTGTGCCCTGAGCTAGATTGTGTGGCCCTGCTGTGGCAGGGGGGTTGGAGTGGATGATCTCTTTGGGTCCCTTCCAACCCCTGACATCCTGTGAGCTGTGATGTGAAAGGCTACAGCCATGAGCTCACCAAGTCAGCTCTTCAGAGACAGTGATGCTGCAGGTGCCTGACTAAGCCCAACTTTATTCCCTGGACAAAGCTGTATCCACTGCCTCCCCACACTGCCTGGAGAGCCTGCACAAGGGTGGAGCAGTGCTGGAGAGGGATGTCAGCAACATCCCAGCACTCAAAGGCCAGGCAGAGCCTCAGGCATACACAGAGCAGGACTGCATTCAGGCTAGGCAGCAAAACCAGACACTCCCTGCCCCCTGCCTCCCCAGCCACCAGCTAAAACAAAACTGTCTGCAGCTCAAGTGTCTCAGAGGGCAGTGGAGATCCCTGCCACACTTCTCCTGTCTCTTTTCATTCCCATAAAGCTGCTGCCAAGGCTTCACAAGCTTGCAATTAAAACACTCTTCCTACCTCGGGACCAAGAGCTCTTCCCCGTGCCTGAGAACTAAAAAGCAAGCACCCAGCAGAGCAAGCACAGGAATCTAGTTCTGCTTTCCTTCATGTCCATTTAGCTCCCAGAACCTGAGCTTCTCCCAGCAGTGCAGCCAGCCACCTTCTCCCTAACCCCCCTGCCAGAATGGGGTGGGATGGAAAAGGGAGAGGGAAGCTGACAACTGGGTTAGGTAACAGGAGCAGAGAATCGAGCAGGTTGGAAGAGACCTCCAAGCTCATGGAATGGTTTAGGTTGGAAGGGAGCTCAAAGCTCAGCCAGTTCCAATCCCCTGCCATAGGCAGGGACACCTATCACTAGAACAGGTCACTCAAAGCCTCATCCAACCTGGTCCTGAACACCTCCAGGGAGGTAGTGGAGCACAGAAGCACAGAATGAGATCAAGGATCACACTGGGTGCTTCTGTGCTCCACAACCTCCCTGGGCAACCTGTGCCAGTGTCTCACTACCCTCACTGCAAACAACTTCTTCCTTACATCCAGTTTCAATCTCCCCTCTGCCACTTCAAACCCATTCCTCCTCCTCCTGTCATGACAAGACCTTGTCAATAGTCCCTGCCCAGACTTCCAGTACAACCTAGCACCCAGCCCTGCCCAACCAACCAGACCATGGCACTAAGTGCCCCAGCCAGGCTTGGCTGCAACACCTCCAGCCACAGCCACTCCACCACCTCCCTGGGCAGCCCATTCCAATGCTTGGGGTTGTTGTGGCCACCTGGGCACTGCTGCCTCCTCTTCAGCTCCTTTCTCCCAGCACCCCCAGCTCCCTCTCTGCCTGCCTGCTCTCAGCCACTCTGTCCCCAGCCTGTAGTGCTGCTTGGGGTTGTTGTGGCCAAAGTGTAGAACCCTGCCCTTGGCCTTGTTCAGTCTCATCCCATTGGCCTCTGCCCACCCATCCAGCCTGGCCAGGTCCCTCTGCAGGGCTCTGCTACCCTCCAACAGACCAACACCTGCTCCTAGCTTGAAGTCATTTGCAGACTTACTGATGCTGGACTCAATTCCATGGTCCAGATCATCAATAAAGAGGCTGAACAGGATCAGGCCCAGCACTGATGCCTAAGGCACACCACTAGTGCCAGCTGCCAACTGGATCACAGAATGGTTTAGGTTGGAAGGGACCTCAAAGCTCAGCCAGTTCCAACCCCATGCCATAGGCAGGGACACCTCCCACTAGAACAGGTCACTCAAGGCCTCATCCAATCTGGTCCTCAACACCTCCCTGGGAAACCTGTGCCAGTGTCTCACCACCCTCAACCTGTGCCAGTGTCACAGCCTCCCTGGGCAACATCCCTCAGAAAGTTCTTGACCCATTTCAGAGAGCAGGCAGGGACCCAACTGCATGGCCACAGCTCTATCAGTGTGGCTGTTGGTGGCAAGAAGGGTTTGCTCCAGAAGCACAGACCATGTGGAGTTGGACTTGCAGCACTAAGAGGGACACTGCTGTCCCCCATCCCCCCCCAAAGCCTGTCTCTGTAGCACTGCAGAAAGCTCCTGCAGGGCAAGCTGGCAGGGGGGTGCTGGTGGCAAGATGCTGAGGGCTACAAGAGATGTAATTGGATCCAGAGTCTCAGGTCTTTCTGGGAAGGAATTTCTCATAGTGCCAGCCCTGAGCTCTCTGAGGAGATGACAAAGGAAGCCAAGGACACGACAGAGGAAAGCAGCTGTGACTCCTGGATAAGAAAGGCTCTAAGTCCAATGTTTATGAGCTGTTGCATGTGTTAGATGCTTCCCTGTGCACACTCAGCTTCAGACTTAGCAGAGCTCTGCACACATTAGCCTGAGCCCTGCTGGTCAAGGTCAGCCTCTGCTGTGGGAATTAGGGCTGGAGTTACTGGAAACCATTCCAAGCCTTGCTTCTGGCCAGGAGGAGATAGATAGTACTCTTTGGAAGTGTGCCTCTTTTCTGCCATCCTTTCTTCACTGAGTCAGCAGGGAGGGGGGTGTGTGGGGGGGGAATCTCAGCTCTGCTGAACAAGAAAGGGAAGACAGCTTTAAGGCAGCACAATCTTCCCAAGCCTGTGATGCTCTGCATGCAGCTGGGCAGCTGCCTCAGGCCCCAGGCTCCCATTCCCTTGCCTTCTCCCATAGCATGCCATGATCTTCCCATTAGTCTCCTGCTCTTTCCTCTTCCATGCTCACAGTGAGTGGCTCTGTCAGGTCTCCTGTTCTCTGGAAATCTCCATGTCACACTAGTTGTTCTTCCTCCACTTCCAGCACTTCCCTGGCAGTGATCCTGCCCACCTCTTCCCTTCCTGCAGGCTCTGCAGCTCAGAGCTATCTTGGTGCAAGCTGCAGACCAGCCTGTGCTGGTTGCCCACCCTCTGGATCCACAGCTGCCTGGTAGCACTGAGGCACTGCCACTCAAAGCCAAGTGCACTGCTGAACCACTGCAGACCTGCATCCATTTGTCCCTCCAACTCTTGCATAGAAACACAGAATCAGGCAGGTTGGAAGAGAGCTCCAAGCTCACACAGCCCAACCTAGCACCCAGCCCTGCCCAACCAACCAGACCATGGCACTAAGTGCCCCAGCCAGGCTTGGCTGCAACACCTCCAGCCACAACCACTCCACCACCTCCCTGGGCAGCCCATTCCAATGCCAATCACTCTCTCTGACAACAACTTCCTAACAAGATCCAGCCTAGACCTGCCCTGGCACAGCTTGAGCCTGGGTCCCCTTCTTCTGTTGCTGGCTGCCTGTCAGCAGAGCCCAACCCCACCTGGCTACAGCCTCCCTGCAGGCAGCTGCAGACAGCAATGAGCTCTGCCCTGAGCCTCCTCTGCTGCAGGCTGCACACCCCCAGCTCCCTCAGCCTCTCCTCACAGGGCTCTGCTCCAGGCCCTCCCCAGCCTTGCTGCCCTTCTCTCAACACCTTCCAGCACCTCAACATCTCTCCTGAATTCAGCAGCCCAGAACTGGACACAGCACTCAAGGTGTGGCCTGAGCAGTGCTGAGCACAGGGCAGAAGAACCTCCCTGGTCCTGCTGCCCACACTGCTCCTGAGCCAGCCCAGGATGCCATTGGCTCTGCTGCCCACCTGGGCACTGCTGCCTCCTCTGCAGCTCCTCTCTCCCACCACCCCCAGCTCCCTCTCTGCCTGCCTGCTCTCAGCCACTCTGGCCCCAGCCTGTAGTGCTGCTTGGGCTTGTTGTGGCCAAAGTGCAGAACCCTGCCCTTGGCCTTGTTCAGGCTCACCCCATTGGGCTCTGCCCACCCATCCAGCCTGTAGAATTTGTCCAGACCTAACCCTCTGGGGCAGAGCAGACTCTTGCCAGTGCCCGTGTCTGCATTTGGCACCTTCTCTCCAGAGCCACACTCAGGTGCTGCTGCTCAGCCTGCCTTGCTCAGGCTCTGTGCTGCTGCACTCTGCTGCTCACCACTTTCTTCGTTCCCAGAGAGTTCTGGCTCCGTTTCAAGCCCTTGTGTGATGTCAGCCTGCAACTCCCCTTCTAACTTTGAGCAGTGCTTCACAACTCTCTTTATGTGGGCCATGTATTCTCTCTCCTTCCCAGCTTCTGGAAGCCTTCTTGGAGCTCAGTGTGCCAAAAAGCTGTCTGCTGCTCACCCATCCTCTGCACTTCTAAAAACAATTACAGTCTTTCCCACTTTGGCACATTCATTACTAATCTCTCACTCCCCTCAAGGTTTGCTTTTCCTCCTCAATAGGTCCCATCAAAGGATGGTTTAAGTTGGAAGGGACCTCAAGGATCATCCAGTTCCAACCCCCTGCCATAGGCAGGGACATCTCCCACTAGAACAGGTTGCTCAAGGCCTCCTCCATCCTTCTAGCACTCAGGACCATGACCACTCCAGAGCAGATAAAATGGTTTTGACTGAATTCCCAAGCATCTTTATGTGAACTCAGAGGCCATAGCTCAGGCTACAGCCTCAGGCTGTCTCCTCTCAAACCCAAAGTTCAGCAGGACAGTTTCATGCCCCCAGAAAGGACTCTGCTGACACATTTCCCTGCCACATTGACTCCAAACATCCCAGTGGGTATCAGCTAAAACATCCCTCTCCTATCAGGCTTTGGGGTACAGCATCACTGTGTTCTGACCATCCAACCTGTGCTCACATGGATGGAGGATCCAGAGTGGCAAGGTGCCCAGAGGGGACTGTTTGTCAGGAAGCATCAGTGACAAAGCAACTCATAGGATCAACCAGGTTGGAAGAGAGCTCCAAGCTCATCCAGGCCAACCTAGCACCCAGCCCTGGCCAACCAGCCAGACCATGGCACTAAGTGCCCCCGGCAGGCTTTCCACGGAAAGGAGAATTCAGGAGATACACTTGCCTAGGCTCTGACTCCAGCCCAGCAACAGCAAGCAGGTCAGACTCTGCAGGCACATGCATTTGGAGGTGTAACCTGACCCAGAGCTGCTGCCAAGGGGTAGTTTGCCAAGACCCCTTCTGCAGCATGATGGCAGAAGAAGTCCAGCCAAGGCTCCAGCCCCACAGCACACATCACACCCATGCTGCTTTCCCACCAAGCAGCCCTGCAACCTCCAATCTCTAGCTGCATTACTTCTCTCATCAATCAGAGATTGCTGTCTCCAAGAAAACTGCTCTGAGCACAGCTCCAGCCAGGGCCGAGGAGCTCAGTTCCAGGCAGGGCCAAGGAGCTCAGCTCCTTCCTGCTTGCCAGGCTGCAGAGTGCTGTGGCTCTGCTGACACTGAACCAAAGTCACTCCAAGCCATGACAGCTTCCCAGCACAGCCAGACCTCACAGAGCTGCATTCTTCAGCAGGTGGGGACAAGTACCCCCTTGCTGCCAAAACAGCAGCATCACAAATCCCTTCATAGAATCAGCCAGGCTGGAAGAGAGCTCCAAGCTCATCCAGCCCAACCTAGTCTAGGTGACTGGACAGGGCTGGGTTATAGGTTAGACTGGATGATCTTGGAGGTCTCTTCCAAACTGGGTGATTCTATGACAGCAACCCTGTGCTGGGCTGCATCAAGAGCAGTGTGGGCACAGGGCAAGGGAGGGGATTCTGCCCCTTGGCTCTGCTCTCCTCACACCCCACCTGCAGTCCTGGGGGCAGTTCTGGAGCCCCCAGCACAAGTAGGACATGGAAGTGTTGGAGCCAGTGCAGAGGAGGCCACCAAGATGCTGAGAGGGCTGCAGCAGCTCTGCTGTGAGGACAGGCTGAGAGAGTTGGGGCTGTGCAGCCTGGAGAAGAGAAGGCTTCCAGGAGACCTTGGAGTGGCCTTGCAGGATCTGAAAGGGGCTACAGGAGGTCTGGGGAGGGACTATTGACAAGGTCTGGTAATGCCAGGAGGAGGAGGAATGGGTTTGGAGTGGCAGAGGGGAGATTTAAAGTGGATGTTAGGAAGAAGTTGTTTGCAGTGAGGGTGGTGAGACACTGGCACAGGTTGAGGGTGGTGAGACACTGGCACAGGTTGAGGGTGGTGAGACACTGTCATAGGTTGCCCAGGGAGGTTGTGGAGCACAGAAGCACAGAATGGGATCAAAGATCACATGTGATCAAAGATCCCATTCTGTGCTTCTGTGCTCCACTACCTCCCTGGAGGTGTTCAGAACCAGGTTGGATGAGGCCTTGAGTGACCTGTTCTAGTGGGAGGTGTCCCTGCCTATGGCAGGGGGTTGGAACTGGCTGAGCTTTGAGATCCCTTTCGACCTAAACCATTCTATGTCCAATCTCAGTTTTGCCAGGTGGTGCAGTGCCAATAAGGTCTAGGAATATAAATGACTCAATGCTCTTAGAGCCCAAACTTGAGCTAGGCTTGGAGAAAAAAAAATATTTAGGGGGTTAATCAGCCAGGAGACAAAACTTCAAATTCAGCATTTTTAACTCTGCCAGCCAAGAGTGCCACATCAGAAGGAAGTTCCTCTGGGGTCTAATGTCAGCTATTAGTATTTTTCATTGAGCAGCTGGACAGAAACAAATTAGGCAGAAGCAGCAGCACCAGTAGCACACTTACTGCCACTTGAAAGACTGTCTTGACTCATCACAAGTCACTTAGAATCATAGAATCAGCCAGGTTGGAAGACAGCTCCAAGCTCAGCCAGCCCAACCTAGCACCCAGCCCTGCCCAACCAACCAGACCATGGCACTAAGTGTCCCAGCCAGGCTTGGCTGCAACACCTCCAGCCACAACCACTCCACCACCTCCCTGGGCAGCCCATTCCAGTGCCAATCACTCTCTCTGACAACAACTTCCTAACAACATCCAGCCTAGACCTGCCCTGGCACAGCTTCAGGCTGTGTCCACTTCTTCTGTTGCTGGCTGCCTGGCAGCAGATCCCAACCCCACCTGGCTACAGCCTCCCTTCCAGCTGTATTGATCATCAGTGAGGATGAATGGAGCTTCCCAAAATCCTCTGGGACAAACCCTACACACACATAAATATATATATATAATTTTTCAGACCCACCAAACAACTCTTCCTAAACTTCAACAAACAGCTCAGCAGAGCAAGGCTCCATTGATTTGGTGTCCACTTACTCTTCCAGCACAGTGTGGAATGCTCCATCAATAATTCAGCAGGCTGAAAGCCACCCCTGCCCCAAGAGAGAAAGCAGCTCATCTCCCACTGAGGAGCTGGGAGGTGCCCCAATTCCTAAGGAGCAAGAGAGTCATTCACCTAAAAAGCAGAGGTGTCTCATAAAGGATGTCCTCCACAGGCTTGCAGGGGGGTAGGGGTTGGAAGGGACTCAAAGAGATCATCCACTCCAACCCCCCTGACACAGCCAGACATCACAATCTAGCTCAGGGCACACAGCAACACAGCCAGACAGGCCTGGAAAGGCTTCAGAGAAGGAGACTCCACAACCTCTCTGGGCAGCCTGTGCCAGGGCTCTGAGACCCTTCCAGACAAGAAGTTGCCCCTTGTGTTGAGCTGGAACCTGCTGTGCTGCAGCTTCCATCCATTGCTGCTTGTCCTATCCCAGGGAGCAGTGAGCAGAGCCTGTCCCCCCTCCTGACCCCCAGCCCTCAGAGATTTAGAGACATTGATTAGATCCCCTCTCAGTCTTCTCTTCTGCAGCCTAAGCAGCCCCAGGTCCCTCAGCCTCTCCTCACCAGGCAGTGCTCCAATCCCCTCATCATCCTCTTGCCCTCCCTTGGACTCTCCCCAGCAGATCCCTGTCCCTCTTCAACTAAAGGAAAACATCAGCTGAAGGAAAAGACTCAGCCCTGCCCTGCCACATGAGGAGCAAGTGTTGGAGGAGAAGATCTGCTGGGAAAATGAGGCCTAGGAAGGCTTTCTAATGTGCTCCCAGAGTTAGCCAACCATTTCCTACCCCAAGCATGACTTGTTCATCATCCTGACGTTAATTAGCCAGCTGCTGTGAAGCTAAAAGAGAAGCAGTTCTGCTCTGCTGCTCCCATACCCAGGAACCCCTCCCAAGGATGGTGCTGCCCACTGGAGTTTTGAGGCAATTATTCACAGGCTTCACAAATAGCTCTGTTTGGAAAGGAGTCCTCCTCTCCAGCCTCCCCTCTCCTCCCAGCAAGGGACCTGCAGGGCAGGGGACTTACAGTTCATAGAGTCGCAGGGTCTGGAAGAGTTGCCATGAGAGAGTGGTGAGCCGGTTCCCAGAGAGGTCTCTGAAAATTAACAAGAGAGGGGAGGGGGAAAGGAGAGGGAAGGAAAAAAGAAAAAGGAAAAAAGAAAAAGGAAACAGGCAAAGGAAAAGGAAACAAAAAAGACAGGGAAAAAGAATTCATGGTAAATAAATTCCTCCTGCAAGTGGCCCTGCCGCCTCTGCAGAGCTCAGCGTCCTCCTCACCAGGGAGGCTGCCAAGCACTTTCTGACCCAAGTTTGGATTTCCTGATGAGAGATTTTAATGAGGACAATCCCAAATGGAAGCTTCTTTTTCTCTACCATTTCTGGGATTGGTCGTTTTGGGGTTTTTTGTTTGTTTCAGTTTTTGTTTTGCCCTCCCAAGGAGAGAAATGGTTTGGAGTCTGCTGCGGTAGTCAGAAAGGTGAAAAACAAACCCCAAAAGACAGGGAGGTGTGGGTGGTTCTTGATCAGGAATCATGGAATGGTTTGGGTTGGAAGGGACCTCCAAAGGTCACCCAGTTCAACCCCCTTGCAGTCAGCAGGGGCATCCTCAAGTCACGTTGAGATCAGGTTGCCCAGAGCCCTGGCAAGTCCGGTGGGCACCAAGCATTGCTTCAGCCCACTGTAGTGGGGGGGACCAACCTCCACCCCCATGTCAGATGTTTAGCTCCAAACTGATTCAGCCAGAGCTGTCCTGCTCACACAGCATCACAGAATGTCAGGGGCTGGAAGAGACCTCCAAAGCTCATCCAGCCCAAGTGCCCTGCTGAAGCAGGACCTCCTAGGGCAGATCACACAGGAACACATCCAGGCAGGTTTTGAGTATCTCCAGAGAGGGAGACTCCACAACCCCCCCCAGGCAGCTCTGCCACCCTCACAGGGAACAAAATGCTCCTTGTGTTTAAATGAAACTTCCTGTGGCTCAGCTTCCACCCAGTGCCCAGGGAGGTGGTGGAGTGGCTGTGGCTGGAGATGTTGAAGCCAAGCCTGGCTGGGGCACTTAGTGCCATGGTCTGGTTGGTTGGGCAGGGCTGGGTGCTAGGTTGGGCTGGCTGAGCTTGGAGCTCTCTTCCAGCCTGATTGATTCTATGATTGCCTCATCAAGCCTAACCTTGAATATCTCCAGGGGTGAAGCCTCAACCACTACCCTGGGCAATCTATTCTGGGGTTCCACCACCCACACAGCAAATACTGTGGAGCTCAACCAACCCTAAGCAGAAATCTCCACAGCTCATCCCATCCAACCCCCCTGCAGAGCAGGATCACCCAGACCAGAAAGGACAAACCTAACTTAATAACTTGAGCCCACCCCTCCAAAAAAAACACATCAGCTACAAATCTCATCCTAAAAATAGTAACAGTGATGTTCAAATGACAGCAGGATGAGTACCCAAGGTGGTGTCACAGGAGCTGCAGCAGCTCAAAGTGTCCCTCTACAGCTGTGTGCTCTCTGCACCCAGGGGTATCACCGCCACAGCAGCCAACAGCTCCCCAGCCCTCTCTCCATCTGCTCAGACTTGCAGAGACATTAATCTCATCTAGCTGAGAGAGCTTTGCAACCCAGCAGACATCACCTCCTCAGCTGAAAGCCAGAGAGGATGAGTGTAAATGCAATCAAAGTACTAAAAACAAGAGGTGGGGGGGAACAGGCATTGTTTGGGGCAGAGTGAGCAGAAGAGATGCCCTGGGCTTCTGTCTAAAGCTGTGAGGAAACCTGTCCTGCAGTGGGAAGCCTTCCTGAGGACACTTGGCCAGCCTGAGGGCTACCAGCTGATAGAGCAGCCCATGGGGTGAGCACAACCCAACCCCACCTGGCTACAGCCTCCCTGCAGGCAGCTGCAGACAGCAATGAGCTCTGCCCTGAGCCTCCTCTTCTGCAGGCTGCACACCCCCAGCTCCCTCAGCCTCTCCTCACAGGGCTCTGCTCCAGGCCCCTCTCCAGCCTTGCTGCCCTTCTCCAAACACCTTCCAGCACCTCAGCATCTCTCCTGAACTGAGAGTCTTCTCAACTGAGGGTCAGAGGGTACTCTCCTCCAGGCTGCACACCCCCAGCTCCCTCAGCCTCTCCTCACACAGTCTTCTCTTGTCCAGGCTGCAGAATCCCAACTCCCTCAGCCTGTGCCACCTACACCCATGCAACGCTGTGAAGCTCCAAACTCTGCAATTAGGAGCAGAGAAGCCTGAAGCTGATGCAGCAAACCTGTGTCCCAAAGGCTCTCCAAGAACCTGGCAGAAGAATAATCCCACCCACCAGGCCAGCACAGCTCTGCCTCATTAAATCCTGGCTCTGCTTCACGTCAGACCATGCTGCTGTGGGGAGCAGGGGGGGGCTCAGTGCACAGGACTAAGATCCTACCTCTCCCCAGGCTGGAGACAAGACTGCTTCCAGCCCCCACTGAAGTTTGGAGAGGTGGCAATAAATAGCAGGTGGAGCTAAGGGAGAGAAAATAAAAACAGTGCAAAAGCCTCCCCCTTTAATCCACCCTGGAGGCACTGAGCACCTGGAAACTTTGCAAAGGACAGATGAAAAGTAGGAGGAGAAGGAGCAGCTCACTGCTACTGAAAAGCAAGGCAGTAAACTCCCTCCCCCAACCCACTGAGAAGGAGGAAGCGTAAAGAGGGATGCATGAGAGACAGCAAGATGTGGGAGAGAGGCAGAGATGCAGAGGAGGGAGTGAGTCTTGCTGGAATGTCCTTTCTCAAAGGTCATGTTTTGCTACATTAGGCAGAAATGTCAAGAGAAAATTGGATTCTGAAAGAGAGGAGGAAAAAAAACCCAACAGGCTTGCCACGCAAATAAGGGGATCAAAAATAGCATGGTCGTGTTGCTACAATTTAGGGCACAGAGAGAGGGAGGAAGGAAACAGCCTCACTGATGCAAGGAGCTTTGCCAGGCAGATGTGCTCTGCTCCCCACTGCCTGCAGTCACAGAATCAGGCAGGGCTGGAAGGGACCACAAGCAGCAGCCAGTGCCAACCCCCCTGCCATGCCCAGGGACACCCTACCCTAGAGCAGGCTGCACACAGCCTCAGCCAGCCTGGCCTCAAACACCTCCAGCCATGGGGCCTCAACCACCTCCCTGGGCAACCCATTCCTGCCTCTCACCACTCTCCTGCTCAACAACTTCCTCCTCACCTCCAGCCTCACTCTCCCCACCTCCACCTTTGCTCCATTCCCCCTACTCCTGGCACTCCCTGACAGCCTCAAAAGTCCCTCCCCAGCTTTTTTGTAGCCCCCTTCAGATGCTGGAAGGCCACAAGAAGGTCACCTGGGAGCCTCCTCTGCTGCATCCTGCACAGCCCCAACTCTTTCAGGCTGTGCTCACAGCAGAGCTGCTGCAGCCTCTCAGCATCCTCCTGGCCCTGCTCTGGACACACTCCAGCACCTCCACAGCCCTCTTGGCCCAGAGGCTCCAGAGCTGGACGCAGGACTCCAGGTGGGGTCTCAGCAGAGAGGAACAGAGGAGGAGAATTCCCTCCCTGGCCCTGCTGGCAATTCAGTTTCCAGTCCCTGGAAACCAACTCCTACCACCTCCACCCTCCCCCCAGACAACGACCCCCTGCAGGCCTCAGGCAACTAGGAGATGGATCTTCACCTGCAGACACCTTGCAGCAAGCTCTGTTCTCAAAGGCCAAAGCTACCCTTCAGGGAGCTGCAGGCAGCAATGAGCTCTGCCCTGAGCCTCCTCTGCTGCAGGCTGCACCCCCCCAGCTCCCTCAGCCTCTCCTCACAGGGCTCTGCTCCAGGCCCTTCCCCAGCCTTGCTGCCCTTCTCTCAACACCTTCCAGCACCTCAACATCTCTCCTGAATTGAGGGGCCCAGAACTGTAGACATCTTGGTTGTGTTCCCAGTAGAGTATAAAAGGAGAGGAAACTGGGGCAAAGCAAGGTCCTCCCAGCCAGGAGTAGTCTTCTCCCAGCTCCAGCTGCCCACTCTGTCTTCCCACCACTGTTTCCAAGGCTGAAAGCCTCTTGTCATCTCCAAATGGTTTGAAGCTGAGGCAGAATAGGTTTGGACTGGAGCTGAGGAAGTTCTTCAGCAGGAGGGTGGTGAGGCTCTGGAACAGGCTGCCCACAGAGCCTGTGGCTGCCTCCTGCCTGGGAGTGTTGAAAGTGAGGTTGGACTAAGCCTTGAGCAGCTGAGTCTAGTTGAGAGGTGTCCCTGGGCATGGTGGTGAGGTTGGAGCAGAGGATCTCTGAGGTCCCTTCCAACTTAAGTCATGCTGTGGCTTTCTGAAGTCCCTGCTGCTTGCAGTGAGCAGAGCCCCCACCCTCCTGTCCCCTGGCTGCACAGTGCCACTCCCTCCTCCCTGACCCATTTGCTTTCCCTCCAACCCAGCTGCATCCCATTAGTCACTGTTCTCAGACCACTCCTAGAGACTTCCAATGTCCTCATCCACGCTCAAATTTCCTGTGACCTTCCTCACTTCTACATCCTCCCAGCCCACCCCCAGCATCCCAACCAGAACTGCTGCTCCTACTGTCCCACAGCTGCTCCCAAACATCCTTTGCAAACCTTCTTCTCTTCAAACTGGACCAAAAGCCATTTTGTCCATCTGAGGAGACATCCCAGAGCAAACTCCCCCAAAGCCCTCCAGAGCAAAGCCTCTCAAAGCCCTCCAGGGGAAAACCTCTCAAAGCCCTTCAGAGCAAACTCCCTCAAAGCCCTCCAGAGCAAACACCCCCCAAAGCCCTCCAAAGCAAAGCCTCTCAAAGCCCTCCAGAGCAAACACCCCCCAAAGCCCTCCAGAGCAAAGCCTGCCCTTTGCCAACATTTCCTTCCCTCCCACCAAAGGAGGGCCCAGTTGGCTCTGTAACAGGAACACCTTCAGTAGCTCAGACCAAACATTTCCCCCCAGCCCTTCCCCTGCCTGAGGCTTTTATCTGAAACCAGGAGGAAACAGCAGAACTCATCACACCACTGCTACTAATTCAGCCAGGAACAGACACCCAACACAGGCAACTTCAGCCTGAGCAATTAAAACCTGGCAGAGCAACAGGCAAGTGGGAGCAGCCCTGCAGCAGAGCATGCCAGGCAACCCTCACGACAGCCTCATGCACCCTGCAATAGCAGAGAGCAGCAGATGAGAGGGGGGGAAGGAAGCAGGAGGCCTCCCCTGCATGTCTCTGCAGAGCAGACAGGGATGGAGCCCAGGCAGCACTTGAGCTGCTGCTTTGCCACAGGCCCTTTCCTCCAGTGCTCACAAGGTGCTGCCTGCCATGGAAGCAGTCTCTAGAGATAGCTGCCAGGGGCCCTTTTTCATTTTTTTTTGCCCCTGGAGCAGGTTTCAAAGGAGTTGGGTAGGGAGAAGGAGTTGAAGCTCACCTGGAGCAGCTCCGGGGCAGCAGACACCCAAACCCCCTCCTGACTCCAGCTTCGTGCTGCTCCCCTCCTCCTGCTGCCACAACAGCAGTGTCCCTAAGCCTCCTGCTTTGCAGGTGCCTCATCACACCAGATCTGCACCAGCCTTCTTCGCCAGCAACCCCACACACACACCTCAGAGGCAGGTTGTCACCACTGAGTGACAGCAAAGTCCCAGTTCTTACTGCCTCCCTCCATCCTCCTCCTCCACAGCGTGCTCTTCCCACAGCCCAGAGTGCAGACCTTGCTGGCGAGCAGCAAGGGAGGGGAGATGACCACTGCCACTTTGTGCAGCCTGGGAATGGCAGATGGGGCCGTGGGGGTGCATCTGCTGGCCAAGTGCCTGCATTTAAACAGAGATGGGTGGGCGTGGGGTGAAAACAGGAGTCTGGATCCATGCAGCCCAGAACCGGTGGAGCTCAATCAAAAGGAGCTGCTGTGCTTTCCCTCAAGTACCCAGCAGCCAAAAGCACTGCCACTATCAAAGCCATTTCTGCCCAGCTAAATCAAGCCAGTGACCTCACTCATGGCACCAGCAAGCAGGAGCCCCTGGAATCAAACTGAAAGCTGTATTCATGCACTTCAGCCCAATGCAGCGGCAGAAAGGCTGCTGCTGGGGTGGGACCCTCTGCACCTGTCCCTCCTCCACACATTTCCATCCTCCTCCCGCCCTCCTTTCCAACCTGACACATTCACTTCTGCCTGGGAGAAGTTTCTCACACGTTTTAATACCATGGTGCCACTCTGAAAGGCCTGATCAGGGAGGCATTAGCTGTGTGGAGCAGCTGGGGCTGAGGGAGCACAGAAACGAGAGGCAAGATGCACATCCTCTGCTGTGGTCTGCAGGGCTGGCTATGCTGGTGGCACCACGGGGAAACCCCTTGACACCTCCTGTGCTCTGGGCACGATGGGTGCTTCCCATCACCTCACAGCAGCCTTGGCTAGGTGCTAGTGGCCACGGGAAAGGAAAATGTCAGCAGCCTCACATGCTGTGGTAGGTGTAGAGGCAGCTCCACGCAGGCTTCATCTCCGCAGCAAATAAGCTGCTAAAGCTTTGGGTTTGAACCAGAGGAAGGTTGGAAAGTCACTCTGGGGCTTGCATGTCCCTGTCAGATAACTCCAGTGACCTCTAAAAGCAATGTTACACTCCCCATCACAGCTCCTGCCCTCCCCTTCCCCCTCCCTTCCCCATCTAGTAAGCAGCTTTGCTCATTAAGGGGAAAAAATGCACTGTCCTCCCATAATGAAGGAGCTAAAATCACCCCAGCAGCTCTGCCAGCACAGGCTGCCCACGAGCCAGGCTCTGCAAGCATCAGGCTCGACTGAAACCTGCCCAGCCCAGCACAAACCCCAGCAGGACACACCTGAGGCAGACGCTGAGGGAGCACCAAGCACAGGCGACCTCAGGCGCTCCGAAGGCAGAGCTGGCAGGGTAGGACACGGTGCTGCTGAAGTGGTCACTGAGGCTTCACAGCTGCCAGCAGCTCTGCCATGGTGCTCCCTGCCCTGCCTCAGCACCAGCACCTGCCTGGTGGTGCTCTGGAGGAGTAAGGCAGTTTACAGAGGTTCTCTAGCCGTGGGCTGGCATCACAGAATCAACCAGCATGGAAAAGACCTTCAAGATCATCGAGCCCAACCTATCACCTAACCCTTCCAGTTAACTAACCCATGGCACTAAGTGCCTCATGTACTTTTCCTTTTCAACACCTCCAGAGATAAGGACTCCACCACCTCCCTGAGCAGCCCATTCCATTGCCAATCACTCTTGCTGTGAGAGCTCCTTCCTAACATCCAGCCTAGACCTGCCCTGCCACAGCTTGAGGCTGTGTCCCCTTGTTCTCTTGCTAAGTGCCTGGCAGAAGAGCCCAACCCCACCTGGCTACCACCTCCCTGCAGGTAGCTGTAGACAGCAATGAGCTCTGCCCTGAACCTCCTCTTCTCCAGGCTGCACACCCCCAGCTCCCTCAGCCTCTCCTCGTAGGGTTCTACTCCTCAAGCAACACCTTGGAATCATAGCATCAACCAGGTTGGAAGAGACCTCCAAGATCACCTTAACACCACCCAGGCCTTCAACTGCCCCTGGACACAGCAGAAGGAAAGAGACTCCGAGGTTCAGGCTCCCTCTGTCAGCTCAGAGTGATTAACTCCTTCCTCGCACCCTGCGCTTCACCAGGCATACGTCACACAGCGTGTCCTGACCGTGTCCTTCCCCACAGACTCTTTCTTGTTCCAGGTCTGGAGCCAGAATTTGCAATCATTTCCCAAACTCCAAGCATCCTGCATCAGAGGAGAGCAAGAGGCTAGGAGCAGGGGCAGAGGAGCAGACCCTGCCACTCCACACGCACAGCCGCTGGCCCTGGCAGTCGGATGGCACAGGAGGAGCCTCCAACCCCTCTGTGTTTCCCAGCTGCAGGACTTGGACTGGTAAGATCCCAACTGTCACTGAAGCAGGGCTGAAGGAGGTGGAAGGGGCTGGTCTCCTGTAATGTTCTTTAAAACAAGAGACTGCAAACCAGAGGTTGCAGAGCAAGCAGGAGGGCGTGAGGCACTCTGTCACCCTGCTCCCACGGCCCACGCCAGCAGCACATCTGCCCCACGCCTCTCCTCCCACTGCCTCTGCCAGCACAGCAATCCACCTCCTGCTGCTGCCTTCATCCCACAACACTTTGAAGGCCACTTTAATAAAGGCCATCTCCAGCCCCATGATGCTCCCACACCCTCCAAGTCAGCTATTCTGAGGCATCTCCCAGCTGTGAGAGGCTCTGTTTGCAGACAAATCACCCCTCAGAGCTCGCTGGTGCTCAGGGCTTTGGTTCAGCACATGGCACAGCTGAGAAGTCACCACCAGATGTGGGGGATATTGTCCCTTCTGTTGTGAGGCAGGTCAGGCACAGGGATCCGGCCCTCTGGACTACACTCATCTCTCCCTTGCTGTGTGCAGTTTCCATTGCTCTTCTCCAAAGACATCTGGGCTCTCAAAAGACATGAGGGAAAGGTTAAGAGCTGGGTCAGCCCTGCAGTTGCTTTGCCTTTGCCTGCCAGCTTCCCTGTAGGGCAAATTCCAACAGCATCCATGGAAAAGGCCAATCTTTTGCTTAAGGGAAAGAAAAATCAACCAAGAGCCCTTCCCTATGGCTGACCTCCAGCAGCTGAGACATCCTCACGGCTGCTCTGCTCCCAGCCCATCTCCTCTTTCCCACACTGTGGTCATTTCAGATCTGTTGGGCTCAAAACCTGACTGCATGCTGGGCTTCTGTCCTGCTTCAGCACGCACAGCACTCTGGAGATGAGTGCTGATGGAGGAGGAGAGCTGCCAGCTACAGGTCCAGCAAGGAGCTGAGTTCCTCCTGCCTGTTTGCTTCAAATTCTGTGTTCTGCAAGCTAGGAACAGGGGACAGCTGGGGAATGCCTCCTACTCACTGCCTTCCAGTGGACTCAGAGCAAACCTGATGGCTCTGAAAGCAAAAAAAAAGCTCTATGCAGCAGTAAAGCACAGCTCAAGAGGACAGCATGAGAAGGAGAGCTGTGCCCCAGGGGCACTTCCCAGCGTCCCTGACTACACAGTGACATCAGACCCCAAACTCCTGCGTGCTTCCCACAACCTTCCTTTGAATGCACTGAAGCAGCAAGGACAGGTACTCAGGAGGTATTGCCTCAGCTCAGGGGGGGTCACCCACCAAATACAGAGGCAAGCACTGGGCGAGCTGGAATAGGTCCACACAAGCCTCAACTCCAACACATCAAGCACAGATGCACTTGGACAGGGTCTTAGGACCACAGAATGGTCTGGGTTGGAAGGGACCTCTGAAGGTCTGCTAGTCCAACTCCCTCTGCAGTCAGCAGGGGCATCCTCAGCTAGATCAGGGCCTTCCTCTCCCTCCTGAGCTAGGGCTGTGCTCTCAGCTGGCACAGGACTCTGGATTCACATGTATATTAAATAGATAAATATATTCCCCACCTACTTAGATGCCCAGAAACCAACCTGAATAATCTCAAACACTGCTCTTGCAAGGAGGCTGAGTCTCACACATGATGTGGGTCTGCACCCCAATTCACTTGCCCTGGGGACAGGTGGCAGAGGCTGAGATGGGCTGGGACTGTGCTGAGAGCTCTGCAGAGCCTCTGCATGGAGGAAGGGGTACAAATGGGAATATACACACAGAGATCTGTCTGTTCTAGTCCAGCTCCCTCTGCAGCAAGCAGGGGTGTCCTCAGCTAGACCAGGGCCTTGCTCTCCCTCCTGAGCTAGGGCTGTGCTCTCAGCTGGCACAGGACTCTGGATTCACATGTATATTAAATAGATATATACATTCCCCACCTACTTAGATGTCTGAATAATCTCAAACACTGCTCTTGCAAGGATGCTGAGCAATACCTGGCTTGGGTCTGAGCCCCAATTTGCTTGCCTTGGGGAGGGGTGGCAGAGGTTGAGGTGGGCTGGAAGTGTGCAGAGAGCTCTGCAGAGCCTCTGCATAGAGGAAGGGGTACAAGTGTGAACACACACACACAGATCTGTCTGTATCTCCCAGCAACAGCTAAGCAACAGGGCGCAAGGCAGGCTAAGCTCTCGGCAGACACTGCTAAATGGTTTCCAATTAATTAACTGATTACATGATAGAACAGAAGGGGATTCAAGTGAGTGCTGTTGACCTTTAAGAATAATTAATATCATCAGGATCACAAAACTTGTCCAAGGAAAATAATTAGGAAGATTCTAATATTGCCTCCAAAGCCACATCCAAGTGGGAGAGGAAGGTTCTGGTGAACTCAGAGGCAGTACCCAAGTATTTGCTAGCAAACCCATTTCTCCCTTACACTTGCTTGCCCCTGCAGAGCTCACACACACACACATTCCTCTCCCCCACTCAAGTAAACCCTGTCTCCTCTCCAGTTCCATTTTCTCATCACCTTTCCCTACACTCATCCCACAAGTGCATAGAATCATAGAATCAAGCAGGTTGGAAGAGACCTCCAAGCTCACCCAGTCCAACCTAGCACCCAGCCCCATCCAGTCACCCAGACCATGGCACTAAATGCCTCATCCAAGCTTTGCTTGAGTCTTCCCCTTCCTACTCTATTTCAATCTTCTTTCCTAATGCCTCCTTGCTCCAATCCTTGCTTTCAGCCCTCTCTCTCAGACTGGTCCCTGTCCCTTCTAAAGCTGCAACCCATCTTTGACCAGCCCCAAGCTGGTCCTGTGCCTCAGGAAGGAGCTCTGGTCTTTCCAGTAGATGTGGACCCACTTTTTCTCTCCAGTCACCCCTGGCAGCTTCACAGGCTGGCAGAAGGCAAGCACTAAGGCATAATCCCCCCCCAAAAAAAGCCCTTCCCTGCTTTACTCAGCAGTCAAATCCATCACAGAGGTTGCTCTGGGAAGCAGATGCAAGCAATGCACAGCAACAGGAGAAAGATGGGGAACTTGTGACTCTTCTTACTCCCACTGCACCTCACCAAGCACATGAATACTTCCAGCTCACTACATTTCCCTTGCTTCTCTTTTCCCAGTTCACTTGGCCAACAGATCCCACATGGGAGAAGGGCTGAAAAGTGACTGAGCCAAGCAGGAGCTGTAATGGAGAGCTCTGCAAGGAAGGCCACTTCAAGTGTACCCAGTTTTGGGCTCCTAAATTCAAGAGAGATGCTGAGGTGCTGGAAGGTGTCCAGACAAGGGCAGCAAGGCTGTGGAGGGGCCTGGAGCAGAGACTTGTATGAGGAGAGGCTGAGGGAGCTGGGGGTGTGCAGCCTGCAGCAGAGGAGGCTCAGGGCAGAGCTCATTGCTGTCTGCAGCTGCCTGCAGGGAGGCTGTAGCCAGGTGGGGTTGGGCTCTGCTGCCAGGCACCCAGCACCAGAAGAAGGGGACACAGCCTGAAGCTGTGGCAGGGCAGGTCTAGGCTGGATGTTGTTAGGAAGTTGTTGTCAGAGAGAGTGATTGGCACTGGAATGGGCTGCCCAGGGAGGTGGTGGAGTCCCCATCCCTGGAGGTGTTGAAGACAAAATCTCATGAAGTACAACAAGACCAAGTGCACGGTCCTGCATCTGGGTCGAAGCAATCCCAAACACCAGAATAGGCTGAGCAGCAGCTGGCTTGAGAGCAGCCCTGAGGAGAGGAACTTGGGGGTGCTGGTGGACAAGAAGCTCAACATGAGCCAGTAGTGTGCTCTGGCAGCCTGGAGAAAGCAACCAGAGCCTGGGCTGCAGCAAGAGCAGTGTGGGCAGCAGGGAGAGGGAAGTGATCCTCTCCCTCTACTCTGCACTGCTGAGACCCCATCTGGAATACTGCATCCAGTTCTGGAGCCCCTGGGACAAGAGGGCTGTGGAGCTGCTGGAAGGTGTCCAGAGAAGGGCCACGAGGATGAGCAGAGGGCTGGACCTGCTCTGCTGTGAGGAGAGGCTGAGGGAGTTGGGGCTGTGCAGGCTGGAGAGGAGAAGACTCCCAGGTGACTTTATTGTGGCCTTCAGTATCTGAAGGGGGCTACAAGAAAGCTGGGGAGGGACTCTTTAGGCTCTCAGGTAGTGATAGGACTGGGGGAATGGAACCAAGCTGGAAATGGGGAGATTCAGACTGGAGATTAGGAAGAAGCTGTTCAGCAGGAGGGTGGTGAGAGCCTGGAATGGGTTGCCCAGTTGAGGGCCCATGGCTGGAGGTGTTTCAGGCCAGGCTGGCTGAGGCTGTGGGCAGCCTGCTCTAGTGTGAGGTATCTCTGCCCATGGCAGGGGGTTGGAACTGTCTGATCCTTGTGGTCCCTTCCAACCCTGACTGATGCTATAGATCAAAGGGAAAATGGTCTTCCTGGGCTTGGGAAAGCTGGCTGCTGCCAAAGAGCTTTGCTTAAAGCAGCTAAGGAACAGCAAGCCTGCCAGGAGCCTACAGCACTCCCCCTGCCTGGGCACTGAGCACAGCTACCTGCACCCACAGCACAGGCGGCCTAGGAGCAGCAGGTGGATGCAGGGGCAGTGGGCTGGCAGGGGAAGGGGCACGGGTGGGGAACGGGGGACCAAAGGGAGCACACCATCAGGCAGCAGAGATGGCAGCTGCCACTCCCCGTGCTATGCAGAGCCTGCTGGCCACAGCGGGAGGTGAGGCTGATGTGCTCCAGCTACGCCTCGTCAAACGGCAAGGCAAACGCTCAGCCTAGGAGGCAGACAGCAGCAAGCTGGGAGCTGCCTCACACCAGGCTGCTGCTTCCCTCTAGGGACCCGCGGAGTGGGGATGGGAAGCAGGGAGGCAGAACTGCCTGGAGCACACCTGAGCACGGCCCCAGCCTTGTGAGCAGCAGCGCTCCTGGCTGCAGCAGCTTGAGCACACAGAGAGCAAGGCTCCGAGCACAGACCTGCCCCCAGCTACACCGGAGCTGGGGCATGAAGTGCTTCAGCACAGCCCCAGGCACGCCTGGCTGCGGGGGACAGGCAGCTCCTGATGAGTTCACACAGCCCGAGGCCAGCAAAGCCTGCTTGCTCCCCTCCTGCCTGGCTTACAGCCACACGTTCTGCCTGTGACGATCAGCTCTGCTCCAAACCCACAGGAATGACTGGGCACAGCAGGGCCATTGCCCACCCCCTTCTTCTCAAGGCACGGTCTACTCAAAAGAGGAGAAGCATCTTTCACCGAGCATCTTTCCCTTCCGAGGCTGGCCACCGAAGGAGGCTGGCAGCCGGAGGACTGGCGGCCGGGAAGCACCGAGCGCTGCAGGCTGCGGCAGGCACTGCTGCATCACCCCGAGAGCGCCGATCCCCGCGGTTAGCAGCACGCACAACTGGAGACAACAAACATTTAGCCAAAGCTCAGGGGCTGTGGTTTCAGCGAGGGTGGATGACAGATCTCCTACAGAGCTACTCATGTGAGAAGCCCACAGACAGCAGCGGCGCTGCGAGAGGACTCCGCTCACGCTGCAGAGCAAAGCCGCTGCCAGGAGCCACCGCGGCTGTATCTGGCACACAGGCATCGCGGCAGGCTGGCTCCGGGGGGGAGAGGGCAGGAGAGAGAGGGGGGCAGGAGAGAGAGGGGCAAGAGAGAGAGGGGCAAGAGAGAGAGGGGCAAGAGAGAGAGGGGCAAGAGAGAGAGGGGCAAGAGAGAGAGGGGCAAGAGAGAGAGGGGCAAGAGAGAGAGGGGCAAGAGAGAGAGGGGCAAGAGAGAGAGGGGCAAGAGAGAGAGGGGCAAGAGAGAGAGGGGCAAGAGAGAGAGGGGCAAGAGAGAGAGGGGCAAGAGAGAGAGGGGCAAGAGAGAGAGGGGCAAGAGAGAGAGGGGCAAGAGAGAGAGGGGCAAGAGAGAGAGGGGCAAGAGCAAAGGGAGAGAGGGACTACCCCTCAAGGTGGGTTCCCAGCAGATGGCCTGATCCAGCCTGCACATGCAGCTGCTGTGCACAGCCACTGCTCCATGCACTGTTCTGGGCTGCTTGGCTAGGCCTGGCAGGGGAATGAGCTTGTTCCAAGAGGAGCACAACGGAGGCACAGGCTGCATGCAGGGAGGCCAGACTGGGGAAGCCAGGAGGCTGCAGTGTAGACAGGGAGGCTGGATCAGAGCCCATGCTGCAGGCAGAGTGGCTGAGGCTAGTTCTAGGCTGCAGGTAGAGAGGTGAGAGCAGGCACAGCAGCAGGGAAGCCCAGCTGCAGGCAGCAAAGGCAGGAGGCTGGGCAAGAGAGGGTCCAGGCACAGACAGGAAAGGCAAATCTGGGCTGGCGGCTGGGAAGCTCAGCTGCAGGCAGAGGCCGAAAGGGTGACAGCGGTGGAGGCAGGGTGGGCAGGGTGGGCAGTGCGGGCAGGACCCCGGCGGGGCAGGCAGGGGTAGGCGGGGCGGGGGGAGCCCTGTCCGTGGTGCTGAAGTGCTTCCCCGAGGGCGCAGGGCACCGGGCACGGCCTCAGCCCGAGGAACATCCGTGGGGACCACAAGAGGCATGCAGCATCCTCATCCTCAGTCACTAGAAAGGCTACAGCCACGGCTATCCTCGGCTCCCGGGCAAGATTACAGCTGCCTGAAGGGAGGCTGTAGCCAGGTGGGGTTGGGCTCTGCTGCCAGGCAGCCAGCAACAGAACAAGGGGACACAGCCTGAAGCTGTGCCAGGGTAGGTCTAGGCTGGATGTTAGAAGGAAGTTGTCAGAGAGAGTGATTGGCATTGGAATGGGGAGGTGGAGTGGCTGTGGCTGGAGGTGTTGAAGCCAAGCCTGGCTGGGGCACTTAGTGCCATGGTCTGGTTGGTTGGGCAGGGCTGGGTGCTAGGTTGGGCTGGATGAGCCTGGAGCTCTCTTCCAACCTGCTTGACTTTATGACTCTACGTTCCTGCAGGCCTTTCTTCCCACTGCATGACTCATAAGTGCAGACCAGCTGGGTGCTGGACCTGGGGTGCACTGCTGGTCCCAGCAGAGCCCCATGGCACAGCTGGTGTGTGCCCAGGGCACTTCTGTGTTAGCAGGTGTCTCACTGCTGGCTTTCACCACTGCTTCTCACACTGCAGTGACAAAAGCTGTGTGAGTGACCCTCATCTTCCCTGTCACTTGGCATGATGTAAAAGGACTCCAGAGAAGGAGGCACCACCACCTCATGGTCTAGTTGATTGGATAGGGCTGGGTGATAGGTTGGATTGGATGATCTTGGAGGCTTCTTCCAACCTGGTTGATTCTATGATTCTAAGATGAACTTCTGGGTGATACTGACAGCCTTGTACACATTCCCACTGACTCCTGCATCCAACATCACCCATGGCTCATCCCTTCACAAACACAAACAAGGGGAGGGGGTTGGTGGGAAACTCCTCTCCTTCCCCCAGCCTTGTGGTATGAGTTTAAGTCCATGACTGCCTAAGTCATGACATTTAAATTCTTGCCTAGTCACACACCATCATGAATTAATGTCCCATCATTCACACCCTGTCCTATCTTACTGCTCAAATAACAGATGATTTTAATGGTCCTGTTTTTCTGCCCTGCTGCTTATTGCCTGTACATCAAAAAAGGGGGGGGAGAAAAAAGTCAGCCCTGCAATCATGCTGCTAGTAAACCAGAGTCGTGGAAGGAAAAATCCCAGGCCATAAACACTCATCCAGACACTTAATTTTCACACATCCTGCCATGGTTCTTCACTCACTCTCCCCCCCAGCAGCTTCAGGGCAGGTTTCTACACACTCAGGTTCATCTTATAGAATCATAGAATGGTTTACATTGGAAGGGACCTCAAGCATCAGCCAGTTCCAACCCCATGCCATAGGCAGGGACACCTCCCACTAGAACAGGTTACTGAAGGTCTCATCCAACCTGGTCTTGAACACCTCCAGGGAGGTTGTGGAGCACAGAAGCACCCAACGTGATCTCTGATCACATTCGGTGCTTCTGTGCTCCACAACCTCCCTGGGAAACCTGTGCCAGTGTCTCACCACCCCTAACCTGTGCCAGTGTCTCCCCACCCTCAACCTGTGCCAGTGCCTCACCACCTTCACTGCAAAGAACCCTCTCCTACCATCCACTTTCAATCTCCCCTCTGCCACTTCAAACCCATTCCTCCTCATCCTCTCCTTACAAGCCCTTGTCAATAGTCCCTCCCCAGCCCTCCTGCAGCCCCCTTCGGATGCTGGAAGGCTACTCCAAGCTCTCCTCCAAGCCTTCTCTTCTCTAGGCTACAGAGCCCCAACTCTCATAGCCTTCTCAGGGAAGGTCCTCTCCAGGATCTCTTCTCACATTGGAATTAGGCAGGTGAGACATGTCTTGCACTACATGTGATCAACTGAGCCACAGGGGATGGGGAGCAAAAGAGGCAGCCAGAGGCTGCATTTTCCTGGAGTACCTCTGTGCTTCAGTGACCTCATAAGCCTATGAGCAAAATCTAGTTCTCATCATACTCAAATATCCAGAAGTTGGCTCAGAATCACAGCAACATGCAGGGTGGCAAAGCCCCTCAGGAGCACCAAGCCCAACCTAGAACCCTAATCTACTACATTCACCTTAAACCATAGCCCTGAGCACCACAGCCAAACCATCCTTAAACACATCCAGGCTGGGGGACTCCACCACCTCCTTGAGCAGCTCATTCCACTCTCTGACTCCTCTCTCCATGGGAAATTTTTTCCTGATGTTCAATCTAAGCCTCCCCAGTCCCTCCCTCATTGTGAGTGATTTGCATTGGAATGGGCTGCCCAGGGAGGTAGTGGAGTCCCCATCCCTGGAGGTGTTTAAGAGAAGGCACCAAGTGCCATGGGTTAGTTCATTAGCAGGGTTAGGTGATAGGTTGGACCCAATGATCCTAGAGGCCCTTTCCAGCCTGGCTAGTTCTGTGATCTGAAGGTCTGGTGATAGGACTAAGGGCAATGCTTTTAAACCAGAGCAGGGTAGATTCAGATCAAACAGCAGAAGAAAGTTATTTACTCTAAGAGTGGTGAGAGACTGGAACAGGTTTCCCAGAGAAGCTGAAGATCTCAACCCTGGAAGTGTTTCAGACCAGACTGCATGAGGCTCTGAGCAACCTGGTGCCACAGGATGCATCCCTGCCCACGGGTTGGAACTGGATCTTTAAGGGCCCCTCCACCTCATGCCATTCTATGAATGGATCTGTGGAAGCCTTTCACAGGAAGGAAGGAAAGACAAAGTGCCAGCAAAATGCTGAGAGCCCAGGTACCAGAGGGATGGGACCAAGAGGTTGAGCAGGCAACATCTGCTTGTGATGGGGTTGTAAGAAGTCATCTTATTTTGCAGCAGCACCCCACAATTGGAGGCCATGTTTCCCTGGAAACCAAGCAAGGTGTTATGCTGCAAACAGAGCAAGCAAACAGAGAGAAAACAAACATTACAGCCAGGATTTCCAGCAGGAAAATCGAGGTAGGGCAAGTTCAGCTGCAAGGTGCAGAGTGCTCGAGCTGGAGGGCAACTTCCTGTTTTCTTTATGAATCAACCAGGTTGGAAGAGACCTCCAGGCTCAGCCAGCCCAACCTAGCACCCAGCCCTGCCCAACCAACCAGACCATGGCACTAAGTGCCCCAGCCAGGCTTGGCTTGAACACTCCACCACCTCCCTGGGCAGCCCATTCCAATGCCAGTCACTCTCTCTGACAACAACTTCCTAACAACATCCAGCCTAGACCTCCCCTGGCACAGTTTGAGGCTGTGTCCCCTTGTTCTGGTGCTGGCTGCCTGGCAGCAGAGCCCAACCCCACCTGGCTACAGCCTCCTTGCAGGCAGCTGCAGGCAGCAATGAGCTCTGCCCTGAGCCTCCTCTGCTGCAGGCTGCACACCCCCAGCTCCCTCAGCCTCTCCTCACAGGGCTCTGCTCCAGGCCCCTCCTCAGCCTTGCTGCCCTTCTCTCAACACCTTCCAGCACCTCAACATCTCTCTTGACTTGAGGAGCCCAGAACTGGACACAGCACTCATGGTGTGGCCTGAGCTGTGCTGAGCACAGGGACAGGAGAACCTCCCTTGCCCTGCTTGTTCCTTGGGATCCTATAGAGAGCATCAGTCACAAACTCACTGCTCTGCCTCCTCTTGCTACGCAGTAAACACTCCACAGCCTGCAGCCAGGAATCAGTTACCCAGCCCTCTGAATGCAGGTCAAATGATTTCCAGCCAGCCTGAAGGAAAGCCACAGACCTGCAGGAAACTGCTCTCTCCCCTGGCCTCTTGCACAATGGCTGCTTAAAAGCGGAGGACCTGCCTCTGCCCTCAGTCACTGCAGGAAAAGGAAGAGCTGCAGTTAAATGCTCATCGACCACTCGTGGTCACTGGCATAAACAAGCCACCAAACCACTGCTGCTGCTGAGCATAGCAGCAAGGACCTGCACTCTGCTGGCATCCAGGGGGCAAAGTAGAGATGGAAAGCAGAAGAGGAGAGTTGATGGAAGCAGAAGTGATGTCAATGATCATTGTTTCAGTGACTGCATGCCCAGCGTTCCACAGGAGAACTGCAGACACGGGGGGGAAATGCCTCTCTGAGTGAACCACAGCACAGAGGCCTGCTCCTGTAGGGACCACAGGGTGGCAGGGGTTGGAAGACACCCAAAGAGATCATCCACTCCAAGCTCCCAGCCACAGCAGGACCACACAATCTAGCTCAGGGCACACAGCAACACAGCCAGACAGGCCTGGAAAGGCTCCAGAGAAGGAGACTCCACAGCCTCTCTGGGCAGCCTGTGCCAGGGCTCTGGGACCCTTCCAGCCAAGCAGTTGCCCCTTGTGTTGAGCTGAAACCTGCTGTGCTGCAGCTTCCATCCATTGCTGCTTGTCCTATCCCAGGGAGCAGTGAGCAGAGCCTGTCCCCCCCTCCTGACCCCCAGCCCTCAGAGATTTAGAGACATTGATTAGATCCCCTCTCAGTCTTCTCTTCTCCAGACTAAGCAGCCCCAGGGCCCTCAGCCTCTCCTCACCAGGCAGTGCTCCAGTCCCCTCATCATCCTCACAGCCCTCCCTTGGACTCTCTCCAGCAGATCCCTGTCCTGCTTAAATTGGGCAGCCCAAAACTGAAGGCAGGACTCAAGGTGAGGTCTCACCAGGGCAGAGTAGAGGGGGAGAAGAACCTCCCTTGACCTGCTGGACACACTCTGCTTAATGCCCCCCAGGATCCCATTGGCCTTCCTGGCTGTGCCTGGATGCTCTCCCCCAGCACTCCCAGGTCCTGGGGGCTGGAGCAGAAAGATCTTGAGAGAACAAATGGAAATCAAAGTGTACCCAAACTGCCTGCCTGACAGGGAAGTGGTTGAGTCACCATCCCTGGAGGTGTTTAAAGGAGGTGTGGATGTGGTGCTTAGTGACGTGGCTGGACTTGGCTGTGCTGGGTTAACAGCTGGCCTTGATGATCATACAATCAGGCAGGGTTGGAAGGGACCATGAGGAGCAGCCAGTTCCAACCCCCCTGCCATGCCCAGGGACACCTCACACTAGAGCAGGCTGCACACAGCCTCAGCCAGCCTGGCCTTAAACACCTCCAGGGATGAGGCTTCCACCACCGCCCTGGGCAACCCCTGCCAGGCTCTCACCACCCTCATGCTGAACAACTTCTTCCTGACATCCAGACTGAATCTCCCCATTTCCTGCTTGGTTCCATTGCCCCCAGTCCTATCACTCCCTGACAGCCTAAAGAGTCTCTTCTTAGCTTTTTTGTAGCCCCCCTAAGACACTGAAAGGTCACAATAAGGTCACCTTGGAGCCTTCTCCTCTCCAGGCTGAAAGGCCATAAAGGTCTTTTCCCAGGTAAAGGACTCCTATGATTCAAAGGAAATTAAAGACCATTTGCACCTTCCTCATGCTTCTTATTTTGTCTATATTCACAGGGTGGGAGGAATCAGTTTCCTATTCACAGAGAGAAAAAATCAGCTGTTGTTTTTGCCAGTGCAAACAGAATCACAGAAGAGACCTCAAGAGATCTATCAAGGCAATGGCTTAGGTAACTGGGGTTTACTTCCCCCTGCCAGCCAGCTCAGAGCTGCCATGCAGCCATAAGCTGTGCCCCAGCTGACACATGCAGACATGTTAGGCTGCACTGGCTCCAGAGCACAGAGGGGAAATGAAGAGCAATTAACACATGACAGTATGGGTTAGGAGACTGCCAGGATGGGGATGACAGCAGGGCAGTGATGAACGGGCAGAGCAGGGAGAAAGCATCAGGAAGGAGGAGGAAAGGCAATAGGACATGGGGAATCAAGTGAGAGATGGAGGCAGTCATGGGGCTGGAGCTGGTTACAGCAAGAGAGCAAAAGAATCAGAGAACCAGGCAGGTTGGAAGAGAGCTCCAAGCTCACACAGCCCAACCTAGCACCCAGCCCTGCCCAACCAACCAGACCATGGCACTAAGTGCCCCAGCCAGGCTTGGCTTCAACACCTCCAGCCACAGCCACTCCACCACCTCCCTGGGCAGCCCATTCCAATGCCAATCACTCTCTCTGACAACAACTTCCTAACAACATCCAGCCTAGACCTGCCCTGGCACAGCTTCAGGCTCTGTTCCCTTCTTCTGTTGCTGGCTGCCTGGCAGCAGAGCCCAACCCCACCTGGCTCCCTGTAGGCAGCTGCAGACAGCAATGAGCTCTGCCCTGAGCCTCCTCTTTTAAAGGCTAAGAGAGTTTAACCCAGCTTTGGTTCCAAGAGTGGCTCTGAGAGCAAGCCAACAGAGCATTAATTACAAACCAGGAGGAAACAACCCTGGGGCCATGACTGAGAGGGAATGGTGCTGTGCAACAGCTCAGCATCTGAGGGATGGGACTTGATGACCTTTAAGGTCCCTTCCAATCCAAGCCATTCTATGATGTTTTGTGCATTCCTTCACTCACTGCAAGACTTCAATCAAGCTCACAAAGCAAAGCAGGTGAGCCTTGCTTGCCTTGCCAGCCACTTGCCTGCAACCCTTTGAAAGTTCACAGACCTCAGCTGGCAAAGGGTTTCAAGTGCTGTCCTGAAACAGTGCTGAAGAGGGCAGAGAGCAACTCACCAACCTCAAGCACCTCAGTTTGCAGGGCTCACAGTCCTGTTGCTTTCCCAGCAAAGCCTAAAACCATAGCACATGTCAAAGCTGCAAAGCACACAGCCAACACCAGGGCACCAGTTCATATGACAATGCACAACTGCCACGAGCCCAAGCATGGTCCCAAAGCTAACCCTACCCTCAGAACACAGCACAAGCAACAGAGGAGGTCCTGGGAGACCCCACATTAATCACACCTCAGGTTTGCCTATGAAAACAAGCCCACAGATCAGCCAGCTCAGCCTTTACCCCAGCAACCTCCCTGGGAAACCTGTGCCAGTGTCTCACCACCCTCACTGCAAACAACTTCTTCCTAACATCCACTTTCAATCTCCCCTCTGCCACTCCAAACCCATTCCTCCTCCTCCTGGCATTACCAGACCTTGTCAGCAGTCCCTCCCCAGCCTTCCTGTAGCCCCCTTCAGATCCTGCAAGGCCACTCCAAGGTCTCCTCCAAGCCTTCTCTTCTCCAGGCTGCACAGCCTCAACTCTCTCAGCCTGTGCTCACAGCAGAGCTGCTGCAGCCCTCTCAGCATCTTGGTGGCTCCAACACTTCCATGTCCTGCTTGTGCTGGGGGCTCCAGAACTGCACCCAGGACTGCAGGTGGGGTGTGAGGAGAGCAGAGCCAAGGGGCAGAATCCCCTCCCTTGCCCTGTGCCCACACTGCTCTTGCTGCAGCCCAGCACAGGGTTGTGTCTGGGCTGCACTCACACTGCAGGCTCCTGTTGAGCTTTTCCTCACCCCAGACCCCCAGGTCCTGTTCCTCAGGGCTGTTCTCCAGCATTTTGGGGAGAAAAGCCTGGCAGAGTGGCACAGACAAAAGTGCCTCTTGAGCAGAGCTGATCTGACCGCACCATACTCGAAAACCAGCTACACACAGCATGAAACACTCCAAAGCCTCCACCTGTGAAACCCTTGGGTGGAGGCTGAAAGAGAAAGCTTGACCCTCAACCCCATCTTCACTCTGGCAGGCAGTGCCACCAGAGAGCTCCTCGACAGGAGCTGCTCCTCAGCCAGCCCACAAACCCATTTAAGCGCACGCATAAACCTCCAGCAGATGGTTTGGGAAGAGCCTCTGAATGCAGGCAGAAACAGCAATTATTAATTTTCTAAAGAGAAATCTGCCTACTTCAGCCTTAGTTAAAAGTCTGCCTGTCTCCATAATTACACTGCCTTAATTTGTTTTCTTTACTGCACAATAAATAAGGTGTGCACAATTACCTTCTGCAAACAGGCAGCGCTGCCTCCCGACTGCCTGCTTCAGCACGCAGCCGCCCAAGAGGGCATTTAGAGGCAACCACAGGCTCCTAAGTGCCTGCTTCCCAGCAAAGGGGACCCAGCCCCTGCCCGTGGCAACCTTGGGAGTCTGCTCTCCTGCATGCTCAGCTCTGCTGTCTCACAGCCAGCAGAGCCTCGACACTTTGGCCAACAGAGAACAGATCCTGTCATAGAATCAAGCAGGTTGGAAGAGAGCTCCAAGCTCATCCAGCCCAACCTAGCACCCAGAAGCATAGAATCACACAATCAAGCAGGTTGGAAGAGAGCTCCAAGCTCATCCAGCCCAAACTAGCACCCAGAAGCATAGAATCACACAATCAAGCAGGTTGGAAGAGAGCTCCAAGCTCAGCCAGCCCAACCTAGCACCCAGAAGCATAGAATCACACAATCAAGCAGGTTGGAAGAGAGCTCCAAGCTCATCCAGCCCAAACTAGCACCCAGAAGCATAGAATCACACAATCAAGCAGGTTGGAAGGGAGCTCCAAGCTCAGCCAGCCCAAACTAGCACCCAGAAGCATAGAATCACATAATCAAGCAGGTTGGAAGAGAGCTCCAAGCTCATCCAGCCCAACCTAGCACCCAGAAGAACAGAATCACACAATCAAGCAGGTTGGAAGAGAGCTCCAACCTCATCCAGCCCAACCTAGCACCCAGCTCTAGCCAATCAACCAGACCATGGCACTAAGTGACCCATCCAGGCTTGTCCTCAACACCTCCAGGGATAGCAACTCCACCACCTCCCTGGGCAGCCCATTTCAACGTCCTCTCCAGTGCACTGTGACAGTGAGCTCCTCTGTTGACTTTCCAGGGGTGAGACCATGCTGTATTCTTCTTTACAAGGCACTACCACCACCTCTCTTTACTAATCTCAGGCTCAGAAAAAAGGCTTAGGTTGGAAGGATCCTTAGAGATCATCTACTCCAACTTTCCTGCCCATGCTACAGAGTTGATGATCTTTAAGGTCCCTTCCAACCTAAGCCATGCTATGGATAGGAAAGAAGCCCTGCAATGGGCAGGGACATCTCACAGCTCTTCCTCTGCCTGTTTTCATTAGACATACAGGATATTGAGGGGCCTGGAGCACAGCCCTGTGAGGAGAGGCTGAGGGAGCTGGGGGTGCACAGCCTGCAGCAGAGGAGGCTCAGGGCAGAGCTCATTGCTGTCGGCAGCTGCCTGCAGGGAGGTTGTAGCCAGGTGGGGTTGGGCTCTGCTGCCAGGCAGCCAGCAACAGAACAAGGGAACAGCCTCAAGTTGTGCCACAGGAGGTCTAGGCTGGATGTTGTTAGGAAGTTGTTGTCAGAGAGAGTGATTGGCACTGGAATTGGCTGCCCAGGGAGGTGGTGGAGTGGCTGTGCCTGGAGGTGTTGAAGCCAAGCCTGGCTGGGGCACTTAGTGCCATGCTCTGGTTGGTTGGGCAGGGCTGGGTGCTAGGTTGGGCTGGCTGAGCTTAGAAGTCTCTTCCAACCTGGTTGATTCTATATTGATAGCCTCATGACTTGTAAGCCTCCATCAAGCCCAAATAAATTGTCCAGTGTTACTAGAAGGACAGAGAGAGTGGGAGCATGCAAGACTTTTTCCTCAATGGCCTGGATGATCTCGGAGGTCTCTTCCAAGCTGGTTGATTCTATGATTCAATAAGCTGTGCTAAACACAGCAACACAGTAAATAAGTATTCAGGTGGTTTCTGTGTCTCAAGCTCAGGAAACATCTCATCCTAAGGTGCTCTTGTACAGCCTCAAGGCAAAGACTAACACCTTCTGTAAACACCAACCATTTCCTCTCTTCACCTGCACTGGCTGCTAACCACCTTCCACACATCTTGGCTCCAAGGCCTTGGTTTTCCACAGCCTAAAGCTTCTGCATGCAGCACATGGTGCCCTCCAGGACAATCTCTGTATTAGCCAAAGAAGTGTTAAAGCTGCACAGAAATGGGACCAGGAACCCATGAAGGCAGCTTTGCTCCGTAAGAAGACCTCCAGTGAGGGCATAAAATGACCCTGGTTAATATCCATCCCCATCCACTTGCTCTGGAGGGAGCTGACACTGGAATGTGCTGCCCAGGGAGGCGGTGGAGCGGCCACCCCTGGATCATTTAGATGTGGTGCTTGGTTTGGGGGTGAACTTGGTTGGACTGGATGATCCCAAGGCTCTTTTCCAACCTGAATGATTCTGTAATCTGCTTCACAGTGCCAACAGAAGGTGCAGATCTGCCATGCAAAGCCCACTGTCACACTTTGGATGCACTGCCTCTATCAGTGGTAGGCTTCATGGCACTAACCACACGAGCCACGGAGCTCTACCTCTCTTCATTCAAGGAGAGGGATCCAAAGCTATTTCTAGACCCAGGCCTCTGGCTCCCAGTCATTCCACTGCTCCTCCACTGATTAGCTTGGCCTCAGGCCCCTTACACTTACACAGCTAATTTCAAACCTCCAAGGACAGGCATGACTCTGCCAGGCTGCACTTGGGGACAGTTTGGAACCTACTTCTCAGGCAGCTGAGTGCTGAGAAGCCTCTTCATGGGTTTCTCACTTTTCTTCCCTGGCTGTGATGGGAAGGGGGAAAAAAAACCCAAACCCAGGCCAAGCCTCATCCAGAGTCATTATCTTAAATGAACCCCCACAAACCTGAGCTGCTGCAATTAGAGCTGGGCTGAGGTGCTTGTGACTCCACAGCTGGGGGCTGAAGGCAAGCACATGCTCAGAGGAAGGGCCAGAAATAGAAGTTGCTGGGAGAAGGCAGAGCTCTCTGGCCCATCTGAGAGGAGGAAACCTTGACGGAAGGCACAGGGAAAAAAAAAACCTCACTTCAGCAGGAAGCTGGGATTTAACCCAGGCTGAGGAGAGGAAAAGTACAGCTTTGAGTCCTTGGGATTTGTACCCAAGCTTCCCGTGGGAAATGCCTGCTGCTGCTCAGAGCCAGCTTGTAGCACCCTGCAAAGGTCCAGCCCAAGGCTCCCACCACCTGCTGCCATCCCTCCCTGGCAGTGAAACCTCTCTGTCACTTATTAGACATATTCACCACCTTCTTGACTCACCACCACCTACACCCATCCAAAAAGCCAGCTGAGAAGGAAAACCAGGATGGCAGTGATGACACTGGCAGCAGTAACAAGCCTGAAGGGCATCAGCCCCAGGCCCCACACCCATTCCTACCAGGAGGACACTGGGACAGTATCCCTGGCTGCTGTCAGCTACTGTCCCTGGAGCAGCCCAAACCTTCCAGCAGAGTGACATTTCCATTAATCCTTTTAGCCCTGGCTCACCCTTGCAGCTGCTGCAGCAAATATCAGCCCTTCAGCAAGCAGAGCTCCCCAGGAGGCAGCCTCTGAAGAGCGGCCAAGGAGGTACCTCAATGCACTTCCCTGGTGCCATAGCCACAGAGGGGACCCCGGGTGGCACCAACTGCCTGCCAGGCTGCACCAAGGCTCAAGAGCCACCCCAGAAAAGGCAGTCTGGCTGCAAGGGAGCAGCAGCACTGCAGCTCAAGGAGCAGGAGGAAGCCTGCAAGCACTGCAGCTCAAGGAGCAGGAGGAAGCCTGCAAGCACCAGGTCCTCATGCTTGGCATCCACCACGGGGGGCAGCCACCTTGCAATTATCCACACTGCCAGGTCCCAGGAACAGCATCAAACCCCAGTAATATACTTACTTGCCTTGAGCACCAACAGGCAAGGAAAGAAAGATGTTAAGAGCATGATCAATCTCACACAGCCCAGGCAGTAAACAAACACATATTTCATCCCCACACACCAACCTCAGCTTCGGAGAGAAGATGGATGTGGGCTTGGTTTGGGGTTGTTTCTCTCCCCCCCCCCAGCTCTCAAAAGTAATCTCAAAAGACAACAACAAACCACTTTTGTTAGCAGCAGCACCAACTGCAATGTGTGGCAGACTAAAGAGGCTCAGCCCCAAAGCCAGCCTAGGTGGTGGCCTTCTGAACCTCTTGTAACAGCCCAAGTGAGGTCAGCAGGGCTCAGACGTTCACTGTTCTATCTGCTAGAGGAACAAGCAGCACCACTGACACCCAGCCCCCGCGGGAAGAAATAAAGCCAAAATCCATTAAGAGAGGCATCCAGAGGGAATGCTGCTGGGTAACAGCCACAGCAAACAGCAGACACACACCACACAGCACAACTGCAAAGGGCAGGGATCAGGGGAGTCCCAGTGGCCAGCATTCAGGAGGGCTTAGGAGGACAAAACACACACTTATTTGAACTGCCAAAAGGCTTTTGCTGCCCCTTAACTATTCATGCCCTTTGGTGCTGCAGATCTCTTTAGCAAGCACTTTACTGTCACTTAGCAACTGGTTTTTGCAAAAGAGAAGCTTTTGGGGGCTCTCAGTCCACCTCATCTCCCAGCAGACACTGAGAGACAAATCTATCCTGCTCTGCACCTTGCATCTATCTCACTCCAGCAGGAATATGCCCACATCATAGAATCAGTCAGGGTTGGAAGGGACCACAAGGAGCAGCCAGTGCCAACCCCCCTGCCATGCCCAGGGACACCCTACCCTAGAGTAGGCTGCACACAGCCTCAGCCAGCCTGGCCTTAAACACCTCCAGCCATGGAGCCTCAACCCCCTCCCTGGGCAACCCAGTCCAGCCTCTCACCACTCTCCTGCTCAACAACTTCCTCCTCACCTCCAGCCTCACTCTCCCCACCTCCAGCTTTGCTCCATTCCCCCCACTCCTGGCACTCCCTGACAGCCTCAAAAGTCCCTCCCCAGCTTTTTTGCAGCCCACTTCAGATGCTGGAAGGCCACAAGAAGGTCACCTGGGAGCCTCCTCTGCTGCACCATGCACAGCCCCAACTCTTTCAGTCTGTGCTCACAGCAGAGCTGCTGCAGCCTCTCAGCATCCTCCTGGCCCTGCTCTGGACACTCTCCAGCATCTCCACAGCCCTCTTGTCCCAGGGGCTCGAGAGCTGAAGGCAGTATATGAATGGCCACAGGCACCTACAGACTCCAAGGGCTGCACAGTGGCTGCTTATCAGTGGTTTCCAAAGGGCTACAGTCAGCTCTTGATCCAGCCCAGCAGCTCATGCACAAGGCTGGGGCCTCTCACCAACCCTCTTCCACCTTCCACAGCTATGCTGGAGCTCAGGAGGATTTGATCTCAGACAGAATTACTTGGACAAGACATTTCAGTCCCATGCAGTGCCTTGCACCTTGGCCTGGGGTTCAGGCCTGCCTTATCACTTGGGAACAGCAAATCCATCTCCAGAAAAGCAATCACTGCCCTTGGCCTCGAGGATGTGGGAATTCCCCAGGGGACTGCACCTGCTGGCTAAAGATGCTCCAGCAGCTGGACACTTATACAACTTCCCATGATAACAGGTCTCCAGCTCTCTGGCACAAAACATCCCTACCCCAGGCTAACTGCAGACACTGGCTTAAGGAATCAGTAATCAGGAGCAGGGCTGCAGCCCTGTGGCCCAGGATTTGCTCTTCAAAAACTGCCTTTTGGTGAAAAGCTAATGAGTAGGGCAGGCTCTGGCTGCATGCTGGGAGCCATCTCCCAAACTCTGCAGAAAGGCTGCTAATGAATCAAGTGCTCATTAGAGCAGTGATCAAAACCAGTCCAGTTAGTGGATGCTGAAACCCATCGGCTGGCCAGGGGCCCACTGCAGCTCCCTCTGCCTTTGCTCTCCCTTCTGCCCTCCTTTGCCACACCTTCCCCATCAGTATCACAGTATCACAGTATCATCAGGGTTGGAAGAGACCTCACAGATCATCAAGTCCAACCCTTCACCACAGAGCTCAAGGCCAGACCATGGCACCAAGTGCCACGTCCAATCCTGCCTTGAACAGCTCCAGGGATGGCGACTCCACCACCTCCCCGGGCAGCCCATTCCAGTGTCCAATGACTCTCTCAGGGAAGAACTTTCTCCTCACCTCCAGCCTAAATCTCCCCTGGCACAGCCTGAGGCTGTGTCCTCTTGTTCTGGCGCTGGCCACCTGAGAGAAGAGAGCAACCTCCTCCTGGCCACAACCACCCCTCAGGTAGTTGCAGACAGCAATAAGGTCACCCCTGAGCCTCCTCTTCTCCAGGCTAACCAATCCCAGCTCCCTCAGCCTCTCCTCGTAGGGCTGTGCTCAAGGCCTCTCCCCAGCCTCGTTGCCCTTCTCTGGACACGCTCAAGCATCTCAATGTCCCTCCTAAACTGGGGGGCCCAGAACTGAACACAGGACTCAAGGTGAGGTCTAACCAGTGCAGAGTACAGGGGCAGAATGACCTCCCTGCTCCTGCTGGCCACACCATTCCTGATGCAGGCCAGGATGCCACTGGCTCTCTTGGCCACCTGGGCACACTGCTGGCTCATGTTCAGGCAGGTATCAATCAGCACCCCTAGATCCCTCTCTGTCTGGCTGCTCTCAGCCACTCCGACCCCAACCTGCATGGGGTTGTTGTGGCCAAAGTGCAGCACCCCCTCCCCGCAGCTGCTGCCCCGGGTGGGCAGTGGGGGTGCCCCGTGGGGCTGTGCTGGGCACTCACATGTAGTGCAGGTGAGGGTTCTTGGCGAAGGCGCGGGGCTGGATGTTTCGTAGTCCTGAGTTCCTGATTGTCCTGCAGAGAGATGCAGAAGGGCAGTGAGGGAGTGGAGGATGACAGCTGCCCTAAAACCCTACCCCCGGCACTTGATGTGCACTGGAGGGCCCTCAGCTCCTCCCTCCCCACCCCACCAAGGAGGCAACAGCTCTCCCCAGACCACTCCCGCGGAGGACTTGGACCTTTCAGCTTCAGCTGATGTGGTGACAGCACAGGCCCAGCACAGAGTGGCTGCTGGGCAAGACCCTCCCCACATCCACCCAGGCTTGCTGGGGTGGCCCAGAGCACCTCCTGCTCCTCTCCTCACGAGCAACACTGCCTGCTCTCCCAGAGCAAAAGTAAGGCTCTGCACCATCAGCTGCCCTCCCTCAAAGCCAGGAGGGAAAAGCCTTCTGCTTGCACCTCTGATGAGGAGAGGCACTTCGTGTAGGGAGCTATGGACACTGTAGGGCAAATTCTCTTCTCACCTCATTTTGGAGCTGCATCAGCTCTTTGACTAGGGTTTGCTAATGCCTGCTGCAGGCAAAAGTATGCTCCACTCCACTGTTGCTTTCTTAGGTGAGCTGAGAGCAGCAGCCAGGCTGCTGACGAGGGGTGTGTGTGCTAAAAGCACAGTGTGCTGGGGCTCAGTTATCAGTGCTCAGCAGTGCACAGCTCTCCCCCAGCCTGCAGGCAAACTGAACCCGATGTAGAGCTCTCAGTGAAGCACAGGAGCAGAGGCTCTGATTAACCCTGAGCACCTCAGGCAAGCAGCACCCAGGGTGCCCCCAGCTCCAGAAAGGGGAGTTAAGAGACTGGGTGATGTTCTCACTTGGCCAAGTGTCCCAAGCACCTGGCAAGAGCCTTCAACCTCACAGACCTCAGTCACACCAAGGCAGCCTTGCCTGGTGCTCAGTGCTGCCAAGCAGGGAGATGAAACTCCCTCCCTGAGCAGCAACCCCACGATGGCAACTGTGCTAAATGAGGACCAACAGCTCAGCAGTGAAAAGGATGGGTGGAGACAGCTGGAATTTCACATCGTGGAGCTGCAATGAGCCAGAACAATGCACGGGCCCAGAACCAGAGAAGAGGGGGAAGAAGAGAGGTCAGGATTGATGTGTGTTGACAGAGCTGTCAGGAGCCTGCAATCCTCCCTCTCGCAGACCCAGCAAAGACCAACCAAAACCACTTCATCTCCATTTTGCAGAGCCTCAGCACAACGTGCAGCAGAGCCAGCAGCTGAAACAGGCTCTGATGGTGGTGGGTGGAAAGACTGGAGGTGGAGGGAAGCTACAAGTTCTTTGCTGGCAGGAGCTGCCCACTGCTGCTCTCCCCAGCGTGCAGGACATACTCACAGCCTCTGGAGTCCTGTGTACAGCTCCATGTCAACAGCGTTCAGCGTCTGCAAGTTCTTCCAGTTCTCTATGTGTCTGTGAAGCAGAAAGACAGGCTCAGCTGTGGCACAGCCTGGTGGCTGCTCTGCCCCTGCAGGGGACAGGACACAGCAAGAGTTCATCACATCCTGCCACCCATCCCCACCTTTCCTCCCAACTTACTTCAGCCAGAACCTTCTGGCAACAAGCCTGGAGTTGGACCTGTAGAGGCTTCAGCATCCCCACCCTCAGACACATACAGCATGCATCAAGCTTCCAGAGCAATCATAGAATCAACCAGGCTGGAAGAGGGCTCCAAGCTCAGCCAGCCCAACCTAGCACCCAGCCCTGCCCAACCAACCAGACCATGGCACTAAGTGCCCCAGCCAGGCTTGGCTGCAACACCTCCAGCCACAGCCACTCCACCACCTCCCTGGGCAGCCCATTCCAATGCCAATCACTCTCTCTGACAACAACTTCCTAACAACATCCAGCCTAGACCTGCCCTGGCACAACTTCAGGCTGTGTCCTCTTGTTCTGTTGCTGGGTGCCTGGCAGCAGAGCCCAACCCCACCTGGCGACAGCCTCCCTGCAGGCAGCTGCAGACAGCAATGAGCTCTGCCCTGAGCCTCCTCTGCTGCAGGCTGCACACCCCCAGCTCCCTCAGCCTCTCCTCACAGGGCTGTGCTCCAGGCCCCTCCCCAGCCTTGCTGCCCTTCTCCAAACACCTTCCAGCACCTCAACATCTCTCTTGAATGGAGGGGCCCAGAACTGGACACAGCACTCCAGGGGTGGCCTGAGCAGTGCTGAGCACAGGGGCAGAAGAACCTCCCTCGTCCTGCTGCCCACACTGCTCCCGAGCCAGCCCAGGATGCCACTGGCTCTGCTGGCCTTCCTGAACCCATGCTGGCTGGGCCTGATCCCTTCTCACTATGCCTTTCATTCTGCTTCTGCAGTGATGCAGGAAACAAACTGACATGGTTTACCAGCAGCAACACCGTGGATTTACTGAGTTTCAAGTGTGGAAGGTGCAGCCAATCCATTGGACATCCTTGCCTGAGACATTTCCCCTCCCTGCACACAGGCTGAGCAAAGACACGACCGAGACTGCTCACATGAAGGGACTGGATGCAAACCTAACTACTCCATAAAAAAACAGCTAAATGGGAGCAGAAGCAGTCACATTTATCCAGCCTCTTGCTCCAGGAGGCAAACAGGGTCCTGGTCTTTGCTGGTGGCTGCTGCCAAGCAGGAGAGCACCAAATTCAGTTTGCAAACCTTGCCTTTGATTATAAATCCCTCAGTGGCCTGGGGCACTCCAGCAGGTATGTTCCAGAGAACAACAACAGAAATAGATCTGTCAACTGCAGGATCATTACTCAGTAAATATTGGAGCCAGGAGAGGTGAGAGAGTGACAGCCCCAGAGAGTAGGGTCCCCTGTTAGCAGCAGCATTGCTGGCAGCAGTGTCACTGCCTGGACCTGGCCGTGAGTCTCTCCTAGCAAGCTGCCACACTGCATGGTGGGGAAGGAGCTCAGGCCTCATCCCCAGCTTTAATCACTTCTAGAAGCACAGAATCAGCCAGGTTGGAAGAGAACTCCAAGCTCAGCCAGCCCAACCTAGCACCCAGCTCTGCCCAACCAACCAGACCATGGCACTGAGTGCCCCAGCCAGGCTTGGCTGCAACACCTCCAGCCACAGCCACTCCACCACCTCCCTGGGCAGCCCATTCCAATGCCAATCACTCTCTCTGCCAACAACCTCCTCCTTTTAGGCCACTTCAAGCTTTCTCCCAGATCAAACTCTGGCATCCCCTCACCACAAAACACAAATATTTCTCAAGAGGATCTCTGCTGGAGGTGGTTCCCATCTCAGAGTGAACTGAGAAGGAGAAACACCACCTGGCTGGTTCCCTTAGGCCAGAAAGAAGCCTGCCTTCAAAGTCAAGGAGCATGTGCACCTGAGCTCACATCTGCCTCCATGCAACAGCTGCCTTTGGACCAGGCTCTGGAGCAGGGAGACACTTCCAGAGAGGCAAAGCTGGGGGTGATGAGCCAACACTGAGAGTCATCCCACAGTGCCATCCTTCTGCCTAAGATGCATGGAGGACTCTCTGGTAGACTCAGGCTGAGCAGAAGAGAGGCTTCTGACAGCCTCCAGAAGGGTCCCAGGGGCCACATGTTCCACCATTGGAATGGGCTGCCCAGGGAGGAGGAGGAGTCACCATCCCTGGAGGTGTTGCAGCCAAGCCTGGCTGGGGCACTTAGTGCCATGGTCTGGTTGCTTGGCCAGGGCTGGGTGCTAGGTTGGACTGGGTGAGTTTGGAGCTCTCTTCCAACCTGCTTGATTCTGTGATTCCTCCAGCACTTTCTACACCTTGTGCTTGGACAAGCAGAGTCAAATGAGCATGCCAGAGGAACACAGACCTACCCCAGCCACGTTCCAAACAACATCCAGCCCAAGAAAGAGCACAAAGCCTGGGTTAAACCCAAATGTATTCAGCTCTCATAATGCAGATCCAAGGAAAGCAGAGACCCACAGGAGTCACCTCTGCTTTCCACCTGCTCCATAGCTGCCTGCATACCCTGAAGGGTTAGCAAGAGGACACAACAACATCAGCCACAGCTCAGCCTCAGTGACCTGCTGATGGGTTTGGAAAGTCTCTGTCCCTGACACGAGGGACAGAATATGGCTACAGCCACTCTGTGTTCCCTGCCAATGCCTACAGAACAAAACACAGACAGGGAGAAGTCAGTCCAGAGGTTTTCCAGCTCATTGGAACCCTTCTGACACAGGGCAGGAGAGTTTAGGTCTTGGCTCACAAGCCTGCAAGGCCAGAATCACAGAATGGTTTAGGCTGGAAGGGACCTCAAGGATCAGCCAGTTCCAACCCCCTGCCATAGGCAGGGACACCTCCCACAGAACAGGTCACTCAAGGCCTCATCCAACTTGGTCTTGAACACCTCCCTGGGCAACCTGTGCCAGTGTCTCACCACCCTCACTGCAAACAACTTCTTCCTAACATCCACTTTCAATCTCCCCTCTGCCACTCCAAACCCATTCCTCCCCCTCCTGTCATTACCAGCCCTTGTCAATAGTCCCTGTCCAGCCCTCCTGTAGCCCCCTTCAGACACTGGGAGTAGATGTTTCCCACTTGCAACTCCTACACAGCAGAAGAAAGGGTCCTCTAAGAGCATGGCACAAAGCAGGGATGGGATGATGAGGGCTTTACCACTGGGGCATGCTAAAGCCACAGCCTCCAAGCAATGACCTTCAGAGAGGGATGGAGCAGCCTGGAAGCCAGGAGCTATGGAGCAACCACAGCTGGGAAGGAGGCGGCAGCCAGATTGGCTCTTGTTTTATTGATTGGGTTTGCTAAATAAAGTCAAGGTTATTTTTGACCTGACACTCCAAGCCATGTGGGCAGCATTTCTAGAAGAGGCAGAAAAAGGCCTGGCCATGTTCCCTGCACAGGGCATGGCTTTCTGATGACTCAGCATTAGGTCATAAAAGGTCTCGGAGGCATCCCCATGGTCATGTCCTCCAGAAAGGCTATGACACCAAGCTAGGAGCAGCTGTGGAGCTGTTGGAGGGTAGCAGAGCTCTGCAGAGGGACCCTGACAGGCTGAGTGGGTGGGCAGAGGGCAATGGGATGAGACTGAGCAAGGCCAAGTGCAGGGTTCTACACTTTGGCCACAACAACCCCAAGCAGCACTAGAGGCTGGGGACAGAGTGCTGAGAGCAGCCAGGCAGAGAGGGAGCTGGGGGTGCTGGGAGAGAGGAGCTAAAGAGGAGGCAGCAGTGTGCCCAGGTGGGCAGCAGAGCCAATGGCATCCTGGGCTGGCTCAGGAGCAGTGTGGGCAGCAGGACAAGGGAGGTTACTCTGCCCCTGTGCTCAGCACTGCTCAGGCCACCCCTTGAGTGCTGTGTCCAGTTCTGGGTCCCTCAATTCCAGAGAGATGTTGAGGTGCTGGAAGTTGTCCAGAGAAGGGCAATGAAGCTGGGGAGGGGCCTGGAGCACAGCCCTGTGAGGAGAGGCTGAGGCAGGTGGGGGTGTGCAGCCTGCAGCAGAAGAAGCTCAGGGCAGACCTCATTGCTGTCTGCAGCTGCTCCTGAGCCAGCCCAGGATGCCACTGGCTCTGCTGCCCACCTGGGCACTGCTGCCTCCTCTGCAGCTCCTCTCTCCCAGCACCCCCAGCTCCCTCTCTGCCTGGCTGCTCTCAGCCACTCTGGCCCCAGCCTGCAGTGCTGCTTGGGGTTGTTGTGGCCAAAGTGCAGAACCCTGCCCTTGGCCTTGCTCAGTCTCATCCCATTGGCCTCTGCCCACCCACTCAGCCTGTCAGGGTCCCTCTGCAGGGCTCTGCTACCCTCCAACAGCTCCACAGCTGCTCCTAGCTTGGTGTAATCTGCAAACTTACTGATGCTGGACTCAATCCCCTGGTCCAGATGACCACTGAAGAGATTGGACAGGCCTGTGCCCAGCACTGATCCCTGGGGCACACCACTAGTGCCAGCTGCCAGCTGGATGTGGCACCATTCACCACCACTCTCCTGGCCAGAGCATTTCTCCTCTGCTTAACCTCTGTAAGCCTTCAGTGCACCCCAGAACATCTGCCACATCCTGCAGCAGCTCTGGCTGGTGACTCCTGCAGCAGAGAGCATCCCTGCCAGGGACAGTGTGTCAGGATCACTGGAAGACAGCAAGCTGCCTGGGCCCAGTGCAGACAGATCACTGCAGCAGCCAGGCAGCAGTATGTTCCTGTTAGCTCACTCCACAGCCAAGGCTTTTCAGTGCAGGAAGAGTTATGCCCAGCCAGTTGCTTCCAGGAAGGAAGAAGTAAGTGCAAAGCAGGATGGCAGAGCTGAAGAAGTGCTGTGGGCAGCAGTGCAATTGCCAGCACAAAAAACACCCTCCTTAATATCACACTGCTACTACTCAGTGAAGGGAGAAAGCAGCCCTGGGGTCCTGAGCAAGAACTGAGGGGTTCAAAATCATCCCAGTGCTGAAAACCCCTCGGTCCTCAGAGGTGGGCAACAGAGCAAAAGCTTCAGAAGGAGAGTCCCAAAGGCTGCAGCATCTCCTGCACAGGGAGCAGGCAGGAGAGGACAGTACCCCTGAACATCTCTGCACACAGGCTGGGCTGCTGGCTCAGCCCCAGCTCCCTGCCCAACACTTCAGCACCTCCCAGCTGCCACAGGCTCCCTTCACAACACTTATTTATTGCCTGCCACTACCTGAGCCCTGCACAGCCTTGGACACCACCTGAAGTAAGAGAGCATGAGACAGGATGAGCAGCTTAGTCCTGCAGACATGGACATGAACACACAAATCCACTGCCCTTCATCTAAACAAAAGAAATGGCATCCTGGGCTGGCTCAGGAGCAGTGTGGGCAGCAGGACAAGGGAGGTTCTTCTGCCCCTGTGCTCAGCACTGCTCAGGCCACACCTGGAGTGCTGTGTCCAGTTCTGGGCTCCTCCATTGCAGAGAGATGTTGAGGTCCAGAGAAGGGCAATGAAGCTGGGGAGAGGCCTGGAGCAGAGCCCTGTGAGGAGAGGCTGAGGGAGCTGGGGGGGTGCAGCCTGCAGCAGAGGAGGCTCAGGGCAGAGCTCATTGCTGTCTGCAGCTGCCTGCAGGGAGGCTGTAGCCAGGTGGGGTTGGGCTCTGCTGCCAGGCAGCCAGCAACAGAAGAAGGGGACCCAGCCTGAAGCTGTGCCAGGGCAGGTCTAGGCTGGATGTTGTTAAGAAGTTGTTGTCAGAGAGAGTGATTGGCATTGGAATGGGCTGCCCAGGGAGGTGGTGGAGTGGCTGTGCCTGGAGGTGTTGCAGCCAAGCCTGGCTGGGGCACTTAGTGCCATGGTCTGGTTGGTTGGGCAGGGCTGGGTGCTAGGTTGGGCTGGCTGAGCTTGGAGCTCTCTTCCAACCTGGCTGGTTCTATGATTCTATAAGGAGGAATTTCTTCCCTGTGAGGGTAGCACAGCACTGGCACAGGTTGCCCAGGGGAGTTCTGGAGTCTCCCTCTCTGCAGATATTCAGAACCTGCCCGGATGCACTCCTGTGTGACCTGCTCTAAGTGATCCTGCTGTGGCCAGGGGACTTGGATTGGATGAGCTTTCAAGGTCCCTTCCAGGCCCCATCCCTGTAGGTGTTTAAGGCCAGGCTAGATGAGGCTGTGGCCAGCCTGACCTAGTGTGGCCATGGCAGGGGGGTTGGAACTGGCTGATCCTTGTGGCCCCTTCCAGCCCTGACTGCTTCTATGCTTCTGTATTGCCCACAAATGGCATCTCTCTTGTTGGTCTTTGCAGGAGAGCCTGCAGAGCAGCTCCTCTGTGCCCAGGGAGGTGCCTCTCACCATTAGACACACATGTGGCCTAGGTGAAGCAAGAGGCTCCTGCTCAGGACTGTCAATGCCCACCCGTGCACCTCTAATCACACCTCTCTGAAGCAGCCACACAGGCAGCTGGGATGAGAGGGCACCCCAAGGGCAGAGAAACAGCTCCTCTGGGAGATCTACCTCTCGAAGTGAGGCAGCACCTTTTGCTTTATCAAGGTGCAGAAGACCAGAGGAGCTGCTGGTTTTAAGCAGCTCCCCAGGCTCCTGCCATGCCTGAGGAAAGAGGCTTTAATCCAGGGGGATTTCATAGGCAGTGACAGGCAGCAGCGAGCAGCATTTTGTGGTCTTTAAAGATCAAATGGCATTTGAGAGAGGAAGCAGCACCCAGGTCAAAAATGGCCTTCAGGAAGCTTATTCTGCCTTATTAAACCCTCTCTGGAACTTCAAACTGGGGGGCAGACTCCCTCACACCTCCCTCTCCTAACAGGTCCAGGGCTTCCCAGAAATTGAGATACAGAAGTTGAAGAGAGGCAGGCAGAGATGCCAAGCTCTGCTCCCAAAGGCAGCTGCAGAGCACAGTGCCTCCCCTCAGCAGCAAGAGCAGGAGGTGTGCTAAAAGGTAAAGGATCACAGAATCAACCAGGCTGGAAGAGAGCACCAAGCTCAGCCAGCCCAACCTAGCACCCAGCCCTGCCCAACCAACCAGACCATGGCACTAAGTGCCCCAGCCAGGCTTGGCTGCAACACCTCCAGCCACAGCCACTCCACCACCTCCCTGGGCAGCCCATTCCAATGCCAATCACTCTCTCTGACAACAACTTCCTAACAACATCCATCCCAGACCTGCCCTGGCACAGCTTGAGGCTGTGTCCCCTTCTTCTGGTGCTGGGTGCCTGGCAGCAGAGCCCAACCCCACCTGGCTACAGCCTCCCTGCAGGCAGCTGCAGACAGCAAAGAGCTCTGCCCTGAGCCTCCTCTGCTGCAGGCTGCACACCCCCAGCTCCCTCAGCCTCTCCTCACAGGGCTCTGCTCCAGGCCCCTCCCCAGCTTCATCACCCTAAGTTCAGCTTGGCAGGGAAAACTCTTAGTGCAGAGTGGAGGCAAAGAGCAAGTGGTGGAAAGGAGTCCCCCTAAAAACTCACAGGGCCTTGGCCGTGGCCAGGATGATGTCCTGCTGGACTCAGCTAGGACCCAGAAGGAGCACTGCCAGGGCAGGCATGCAGAGCACCTCGTGCTGTGCCTGAGGACAGGAAAATGGATGGAGGTGGGGAAAGGAGGAAATAAAATCTCTCAGGAACTGGCTGTTACAGTGATGAACAGTGCTGGGAAAGAGGAGGAGGGACTCAGTCCAGCAGGAGCAGACCCAAGAGCCAGAGATGGGGCTGCACAAGGTGCTGTGGCAGGATGAGGCCACTGAGGTCTTCAATGCAGATCTGCTGCCCTCCCTCACCCTGCCTGCTGCCACCCTCCCACACCAAGCCACAAGCATGCTTCCCAAAACCACAGCCTCCAGGGCAGCCTGCAGCTGGCAGCTTTCTACATCCACAGCAGCTTCATCTCAAATCCCATTTTGATGTAGCTGCACATTTTGGGGCAGATCCTTCCCCACTGCTCCAGTGCCTGGGTTCCAAAAAGCAGCATGGAAACCAACTCCTGGAGGAGCAAAACCAGGGGTGCCAAAGGATCCCTCTGCTTCTGCATGGTCATGGCTGGTTAGTGGCTCAGTCATAGAATCAGGCAGGTTGGAAGAGAGCTCCAAGCTCAGACAGCTCAACCTAGCACCCAGCCCTGCCCAACCAACCAGACCATGGCACTAAGTGCCCCAGCCAGGCTTGGCTGCAACACCTCCAGCCACAGCCACTCCACCACCTCCCTGGGCAGCCCATTCCAATGCCAATCACTCTCTCTGACAACTTCCTTCTAACATCCAGCCTAGACCTGCCCTGGCACAGCTTGAGGCTGTGTCCCCTTCTTCTGTTGCTGGCTGCCTGGCAGCAGAGCCCAACCCCACCTGGCTACAGCCTCCATGCAGACAGCAATGAGCTCTGCCCTGAGCCTCCTCTGCTGTAGGCTGCACCCCCCCAGCTCCCTCAGCCTCTCCTCACAGGGCTGTGCTCCAGGCCCCTCCCCAGCCTTGCTGCCCTTCTCTCAACACCTTCCAGCACCTCAACAGCTCTCTTGACTTGAGGAGCCCAGAACTGGACACAGCACTCCAGGGGTGGCCTGAGCAGTGCTGAGCACAGGGGCAGAAGAACCTCCCTTGTCCTGCTGCCCACACTGCTCCTGAGCCAGCCCAGGATGCCATTGGCTCTGCTCCCCACCTGGGCACTGCTGCCTCCTCTGCAGCTCCTCCCTCCCAGCACCCCCAGCTCCCTCTCTGCCTGGCTGCTCTCAGCCACTCTGTCCCCAGCCTGTAGTGCTGCTTGGGGTTGTTGTGGCCAAAGTGCAGAACCTGCCCTGAGCCTTGTTCCCTCTCATCCCAGCACATTCCCTCACTTCCCCAGCCCCGTTCAGCCTCCCTCTTTCCCCCACATCTCCACCACTCCACAGCAGGGCCCATCCCATTCCCAGCTTTCCCACACCCCCTGAGCACTGGGAAAGCACTGCCCAAGCCCAGGGTGGGATGAGCCAAGCTTTCTTGGCCTCAGATCCTGCTCCCACAAATTGTTTGTTTTCCCAAGCAGCTCCCAAGGAACTTGGATTGGCTTTGGCTCCTCAGATGTTTATGAAGCTCCAACAAGGGGGCTGCCATGCCCAGCTGGTCTGGCCTTAAGCCAGACTCCCAGGCATTCTGCTTGGGATGGCCCTGGGCAGAGGAGATCCATCCTGCAAGGAGACCTGCCAGTGCCCCTGTTACCTCCTTGGCATCTGTCTGCCAGCCCAGCACCTGCTCCCTGTAAAGCCAAAGGAGCAGGGAAGCTTTCCATGGAGTTTGGGCCAGCTGCCACAACCCTCCCTGGGCTTGCACCTGCATTGTACCAGCTCTGCCTGTCCCCCCAGCAGCAAGGGAGGGCCCCCCCATCACTCAGGTGAAGGTGTCAGACCCCTTCTCCCAAACCAGGCAAAGCAAACCTCTTCTGTCCTTGCCCCTTCCCAAGCTCTCCCTACAGAGCAGCTCACCCTCACTGAGTAACAAATGTCAGGGGCTGGAAGGGACCTCCAGAGCTCATCCAGTCCAAACCCCCTGCCAGAACAGGATCTCCTAGAGCAGATCACACAGGAACACATCCAGGCAGGGTTTGAGTATCTGCAGGGAGGGAGACTCCACAGCCCCCCTGGGCAGCCTGTGCCAGGGCTCTGGCACCCTCACAGGGAAAAAAATCCTTTCTCAGGTTCACATGGAACCTCCTCTGGCTCAGCTTCCACCCAGTGCCCCTTGTGCTGTCCCTGGGCACCACCCAGCAGAGCCTGGCTCCAGCCTCCTGCCACTCACCTGCACACATTGATAACCACTGCTGAGGTCACCTCTCAGCCTTCTCCTGTCCCATCAGCACAGCCCCAGCTCCCTCAGGCTCTGCTCCTAACAGAGCTGTTCCATTCCCTTCAGCAGCTTTGTGGCTCTGTGCTGGACTCTCTCAGCAGTTCTATGTCCCTCTTGAACTGGGGAGCCCAGAACTGGACCCAGTACTGCAGCTGTGGCCTCAGCAGGGCAGAGCAGAGGGGCAAGAGAACCTCTCTCAACCTCCTAACCACAGCCCTTCTAATCCACCCCAGGATGGCATTGCCCCTCCTGGCCACCAGAGCACATTGCTGGCTCATGGCCAACCTCCCATCCACTAGGACCCCCAGATGCTTTTCCACTTTGCTGCCTTCCAACAGGTCAGTCCCAACCTATCCTGAGGCAGAGAAAGCAGCAGGATGAGGGCAAAGAGGTAGGCAGAGTCCGGAGCCAAAGCAGCATTGGGGTGCTCAAGAGCTGAAGCTGCAGCTCCCTCTCACCAGGCCCTAAGCCCTGTGGGGCAGGTGAAAGGCATTCCTGACTCCCACCCATGCTGACAGAGCCCCCAGCACCAGAATCACCTTGGCAGCAGTGGGCACAACAATGCCACCAGCTTGGGAATCCCCCCTGAGAGCAGCAGCTGTGGCAGCCAGAGCCACAGCAGGCATCACCTTCACACAGCATGGCCCAACACATCCTGCCCCTGCCACAGCCCCAGAGCCACAGCACAGCTGCCCCTCAGGGACAGCCCAGTCCTCCCAGGCAGCACAGCCCAAGCACAGCTCCAGATTCCAGATGCTTGGTGGCAAGGGCACTGTGGCTGCCTGGCCACCTCATCACACACCCCCTCAGCCAGGGGGCTGCTGCTGCTGCTGCTGCCCAACAGCTTCTGCTCCTGGCTGCTTCAGCTGGGCTGGCTTTGGTTTCCCACTTCTTTCCCCTGCCTCCCCTTGGAACAATCCTGTAGTTGCTATGGAAATGGCCTCATCAGTATGGGTGGAGCGTGGCAGTGCCAGCCCAACCTCCCTGTGGCTCCCAGTTGACACCAGTGCCTAGGAACTGGTAGTGCTGGAGGCCATGCCAAGCTGCACCAGGCAGGGATACCCTGAGCTTAAAGCACTGCTTGGCACCGAGGGGTGAGTGGAAGGCAAGAGCAGAGAGCTGCAATTCCCCTGAGGATGAAGAAGGGGGAAATATCAAAGGGAATAAAAGAAAACCAAGAGCTCCTCAACCTGGCTGGGGGGCAAGGGGGTTGTAAACAGCCAACAGCTGCAACCTGCCCCAGTGACTCTCCCTGCCAGCAGAAGGTAACCACAGACAGAGGCAGCAGAGCTAAGTTTTGACGCTGGCTCCACGGTGCCCTCCATGGAGGTCTCTGCTGCCCTCTCTTTAGTGCCAGCACTGCCAAGCAAACAGGATGTGAAAGGCAAGCACCAGGTGCTGAGAAGGTGGCTGGAGAGCAGAGCAAGAATCCTTCCCATCCCAGAGACCAGCACGCTGGGCAGGCAGCACACCCCCAAAAAGACCCCCTTGGGCCACTGAGGGAGAGCCCCTGACCCTCTTCACACAACGAGGGAGAGCCCTGCCCCACTCTGCTGGACCCCCAGCCCTGGCTGCAACACTCTGGCTTTACACCACGAGCAGATCCCTTGCTGCAAACACTGCCAGGGTCTTTGCATCCTTTGCCAGTAAAGCCTGCAGCAAGGCCCCCAGGCAGGCACCAGAGAGCAGCTGAGGAGGAGATGCACTCCCTCCCTGGCCCCGGGGAGCAGGCCAGCAGTGCCCCACGCACACAAGGTGCCAAGTGCCATGCTGCAGGGACAGTGCACCTGCCACTGACGCTGGGTTTAGGGCAAGTGCTAAGGACCTCAGCTCCATCACCCCACCTGGCTAGGAGAGAGGGAGGATGTGACATCCCTGACAGCAAGTGGGGACACCTCCTGCCTCCAGCTGTGCCAAACAGCTGTATGCAGCCTGCTGGGGTCCATCAACTCAGCAGCAGCTCCAACCCATGGCAAACTGCAGCTCCAGGAGCAGTGGCAGCAGGAAGCTCTGCCAGCTGCAGGGTGCAAACTCTGCTGCTGCTGAGGACTGTCCCCAGGCATCCCCAACCCGAGGTCACTTTGCAAATGGCAGCTTGACCCAGTGGAAGAGGGACAGGGATCTGCTGGAGAAGGTCCAGCACCAAGGAGGTGCAAGGGGCGTCAAAGGAGGCTGGATGAGGCACTCAGTGCCATGGGCCAGTTAATTAGCAGGGTTAGGTGACAGGTTGGACTCACTGATCCTAGAGGTCTTTTCCAACCTGGTTATTTCTGTGACTCTGAAGGACAGCAGAGCCAGGCTGCAGGCAGGGAAGCAGCAGCCAGCTGCCTGTGATGCTATGACACTGCCACCTCTCTCTTGCAGCACCCTGCCAGCACACCTCCCTCATGCACCATCCCCAGCAGGCCTGGCTAACAGGATGTGCAGCTCAAGCTCCCAGAGTCCCTTTATCCCCTTATGCCCAAAAGGTGACCTCAGCAATGGAGTGGGGACCACTCAGCACTGAAAGCAAAAGCACAGCCCAAGAAAGCAACTTGTCATAGCCTCATCATACCACTAACCTTTCAGGACACCTTGAGAGGCAGATCTCTCAACATCCACCTCTACCCCAGCCTGGGAGTCCACACTAACACCCCAGCAGCAGGGATGCTTTGGCAGCCCTGGGGATGCTGCTGCTGGGCAGACACAAACATGGAATCAGTCAGGGTTGGAAGGGACCACAAGGATCAGACAGTTCCAGTCTCACACCTCACACTACATCAGGCTGGCCACAGCCTCATCCAGCATGGCCTGAAACACCTCCAGGGATGAAGCTTCCACCACCTCCCTGGGCAACCCCTTCCAGGCTCTCACCACCCTCATTCCCAACAACTTCTTCCTAACAACCAGTCTGACTCTCCCCATTTCCAGCTTTGCTCCATTCCCCCCCAGTCCTATCACTATCTGACAGCCTCAAAAGTCCCTCCCCAGCTCTTTTGTAGCCCACTTCAGATCCTGGAGGGCCACAAGAAGGTCACCTGGGAGCCTCCTCTGCTCCAGCCTGCACAGCCCCAACTCTTTCAGGCTGTGCTCACAGCAGAGCTGCTGCAGCCTCTGAGCATCCTCCTGGCCCTGCTCTGGACACACTCCAGCATCTCCACAGCCCTCTTGTAACAGGGGCTCAGAACTAGAGACCCCACCTGGAGTACTGCATCACCAGTTACGAGTAGGATCTTGATACGCAGCAGCAGAGCAGTGTTTTGGGGGGCTGGCTTCTGAGGGCACCCCCACAGCATCCCAGGAGACCCAGCTGAGAGTCCCCCCAGCTGCAGGCACTGGCTGCAAGAGCAGCAGAGCACCTCAGAGGAGCACTCCCCACAGCCCAGACGGCGAATGAGATGGCAACAAATACCAAGTAATGATACAGCTGTCAAGGCAGATTAGACTGCACAGGGTAAAAAATTGCAGGGCTGTTTAGTCACAACAATATAAGATTAATTTATCAATACAGCTTATGTGGCACTGGAGAGATAGCAAATTGAATAAGTGAATCCTTTCTGCACCTAGCACAAGGAGGGAGCCTCGGCCCCGACGGGCACACAGCTGCGGATGCCAGCCAGGATCGGCAGCCTGGCACTGAGCCCATGTAGCCCAGGTGGTATGGCCCGGGGGGGGTCTGCAGCCCCAGCCTTAAGGGGCAGGCACACCTGCCAGCCACAGGCATGGCCCAGCACCCACATGCTCCAGGAGGTGTGCACCCCTCTGACGAGAGGGATGCTGCTGAACCGGGACACGCAGAGCTGCTGCTGCTGCTGCAGGCAGGAGCCTCTCAGGCCCCTTTCTTCAAGCGCCCCCAGGTGCAGCGTAGCAGGGCTCAAGCCTCACCTTTCAGCTCTGCCCTAGCTACAGCCTGTGTGTGCTGCTGCAGGCAGCCATCAGAGGCAGCCATCCACCAGGCTAGAGCATGCAAAAATATCCACAACCACCTCCACCTTTTGGGGGCTAAGCCCTGGCAGCTGCAGGCAAGCTTGAGAACCTGAGGACATCTCTCCAAGGATGGCCAAAGGAGCAAAAAACCAACCAGCAGGGCCTTAGGAGATGCCTGGCCTGTCCAACCTGCAGCTTCTGCCCCTAGGCTGCCAGGACCTTAAGAGACATTCCCCTTACTCAACCTGCAGCTTCTGCCCCCAGACTGCCAGGTCCTTAAGAGATATTCCCTTACTCAGCCTGCAGCTTCTGCCCCTAGACTGCCAGGACCTTAAGAGACATTCCCCTTACTCAACCTGCAGCTTCTGCCCCTAGACTGCCAGGACCTTAAGAGACATTCCCCTTACTCAACCTGCAGCTTCTGCCCCTAGACTGCCAGGTCCTTTGGAGATGCTTCCCCTACTCATCCTGGAGCTTCTCTGTGAAAACTACACCCCACCCCGGCAGGCCTGCATCAGCTGAGATCTCTCCTAGGTTGCCACCTGTGGGTCAAGGATGTGCAAGTCAGTCCGGAGCCAAGGCTGGGCTGAGTGGAGGTGCGGGCAGGCACCAGGCACTGCTGTAAGGAAGTGCCCTGCTTCCATAGGGATTGAAATCCGGTAATTAGCATCATTAGGGCGAGCTGTGAGTTAGCTGTAGCTCACATCTCAACCTGCAAGAGTGGCATGGATGTGCCACGATCAGAACAGCTACAAATACCTCCCAAACCTTGCCTCCCTCAGCCCACTGCCACCAACCCCCAGCAAGGCTCAGGCATGCCAAAGGAGGGAATCACTCTTAAGGTCCACAGGGACCACGGGTTTGTCCCATGCCTGGGGGACACAGAGCATCTCTTGTTCTCTACCAGCTTCATTGCACCAGCCCAAAACATTCTGCTCCCCACTTTTGAGGGGCTCTTACTGGGAGGAGTTACAGGTGAAGCTGCCTGCAAAGCAAAGACAAAAGCCAGAGAGAGCCCCAAATGGGCCCTGCCTTCACCAGGGATGCCAAAGCCAGGCTGGAGCCAGGGAAGCAGCAGCCAGCTGCCTGTGATGCTAAGACACTGCCACCTCCCTCTTACAGCACTCTGCCAGCACACATCACCAGCCCTCCTTACCACAGAACCAGTCAAGGTTGGAAGGGACCCCCCCTCTTGACCCCCAACCCTCAGATGTGTATAAACATTGATTAGATCCCCTCTCAGCCTTCTCTTCTGCAGCCTAAGCAGCCCCAGGTCCCTCAGTCTCTTCCCACAAGGCTGGTTGCTTGGCCAGGGCTGGGTGCTAGGCTGGGTGAGCTTGGAGCTCTCTTCCAGCCTGTGTGACTCTATGATTCCAAGAAGCCTCCACGCACCCAGAAAACCTTCCAGACCCCAAACAAGTGCTGGATTACTCCAGGAGCTCAGCCTGCCAGGCAGACACCTTCATGGATAAGCATGCTGGAAGACCTTATTCTTCCTGACTTTTACATGCAGGGCTCAACTCCTAGCATCAAAGACATCCCATGAGTGGCATCATCCCCTCCTGCCCCTCTCTCTGAGGTGACCAGGGGACCACCACCTCTCCCCAAGCCTTTAAACACAAAGAGACTCAACCATCCTCCCTCAGGCACCCATCTGCAGCCCAGCTGCCCCCAGCAGCTTCCCAGTGGTAAGCAAACATCTGTGAGCTGCAGACAGATATAGCAGGAGGCAGCACCTCAAGGCACCACCTCTCAGCTTCCCACCCAGGAATCCCCCCCACACACACTCTGCTGAGCCAAATCTCTTTGCCCTTGCTGTGAGAGTCAGGATGTTGCCCCAGAGGAACGTGCCCAGCTCCTGCAGCCAGGGATGTTCCTCCCCACAGTCACGGTGGATGCTTGCCCTGCTCAGGGGAGAATATCTGCAAAGGGGCATGAAATGGGCAGCTTAGCAGTGCCCTGCTGCATGGGGGCAAAGGCCACAAGGTGTCAGGTCCCTGTCAACAGCCCAAACGCTCACCTCAGCCCCACAAGCCACCCCCTGCACTGTCACAGAATGCCTCCAGGTCCCTAACAACAGCCCAAATAGTCATCCCAGCCCCACAGGCTACCACCTGCTCCTCCCCAAAACGTCTCCAGGTCCAGCTAAAGCCCAAATATTCACCCCAGCCCCACAGGCTACTATTTGCTCTCCCCTAAAATGCCTCCAGGCCCCTAATAACAGCCTAATATTCACCCCAGCCCCACAAGCCACCACCTGATTCTCCCCCAGAATGCCTCCAGGTCCCAGCTACAGCCCAAATATTCATCCCAGCCCCACAGGCTGCCATCTGCTCTTCCTCAAAACACCTCCAGGTGCCAACTGCAGCCCAAATCTTCACCCAAGCCCCACACCTGCTTCTCAGCCCAAAGCTCCCTACTCTGAGGGGGGAATTTGTGCCCCCCCACCCCAATTTTCTTCCCTCCTCCCCACCCCCCTGCTTGCCTCTGGACCCTCTCCAGTTTGTCAGTGTCCCTGCAATGAGACACCTCCTTTTTTCCTCCTTTCAATTTGTTTTTGGTCACTTTGGACCCTTCTAAAGAGCAGTTAGCAGCTGTAGCTTCCCCAGCTCCCCCTCTCCCCACTGCTATTTGTCCAGGGCCCTAAGCCAGGTGTTTTCTCCCCAGCCCTCTTCTGGCAGCATCACAGCCAAGGCAAACTGAACTAGGACGAGAAAACCAAGCCAAGGCAAACTGAACTAGGAGGAGAAGCTCCACAGGAGCCAGCAGTGTGCATTTGCAGCCCAGAAAGCCAAGCAGAGCCTGGGCTGCAGCAGCAGCAGTGTGGCCAGCAGGGCCAGGGAGGAGATTCTCCCCCTCTGCTCTGCTGAGACCCCACCTGGAGTCCTGCATCCAGCTCTGGAGCCCCCATTACAAGAGGGCTGTGGAGATGCTGGAGAGTGTCCAGAGCAGGGCCAGGAGGATGCTGAGAGGCTGCAGCAGCTCTGCTGTGAGCACAGACTGAAAGAGTTGGGGCTGTGCAGGCTGGAGCAGAGGAGGCTCCCAAGGGACCTTCTTGTGGCCTTCCAGCATCTGAAGGGGGACTACAAAAAAAGCTGGGGAGGGACTTTTGAGGCTGTCAGGGAGTGCCAGGAGTGGGGGGAATGGAGCAAAGCTGGAGGTGGGGAGAGTGAGGCTGGAGGTGAGGAGGAAGTTGTGGAGCAGGAGAGTGGTGAGAGGCTGGAATGGGTTGCCCAGGGAGGTGGCTGAGGCCCCATGGCTGGAGGTGTTTGAGGCCAGGCTGGCTGAGGCTGTGTGCAGCCTGCTCTAGGGTAGGGTGCCCCTGGGCATGGCAGGGGGTTGGAACTGGCTGCTGCTTGTGGTGCCTTCCAACCCTGCCTGATTCTATGCTGCTTCTAACTAATTTCTCCAGTCAGCTTTGGCCAGACACTATATCAAATGCTTTGCTAAATCCAAATATATCAGGATTGCCATGTCCTGCTCAGCCACTAATTTTGTGATTCCATCAAAAAAAAAAAAGGGGGGGGGAAAAGGAAAAAGAAAAAAAAAAAGCAAAAAGCAATCAGGTTTGTCTGGCAAGATTTATTCTCTCTAAATCCCTGCTGTTATTGCTCATGCTTGCCTTATCCTCCAGTGCTTCACTTCCTTAATGCTGCAGGACTGGAAGCATTTGCTGGAAAGTTGGGGGTTTTTTTTGGGGGGGTTGGGGTTTGTTTGTTTTTTTTTTGGGGGGGAGTTGCTATTTAGAAGATTCTCAGAGGGCTGCAGAAGGTTTGAGGACAGGCTGAGAGAGTTGGGGCTGTGCAGCCTGGAGAAGAGAAGGCTTCCAGGAGACCTTGGAGTGGCCTTCAAGGATCTGAAGGGGGCTACAGGAGGGCTGGGGAGGGACTACTGACAAGGTCTGGTAATGACAGGAGGAAGAGGAATGGGTTTGGAGTGGCAGAGGGGAGACTGAAACTGGATGCTAGGAAAGGGTTCTTTGCAGTGAGGGTGGTGAGACACTGGCACAGGTTGAGGGTGATGAGACACTGGCACAGGGTTAGGGTGGTGAGACACTGGCACAGGTTGAGGGTGATGAGACACTGTCACAGGTTTCCCAGGGAGGTGGTTCAGGACCAGGCTGGATGAGGCCTTGAGCGACCTGTTCTAGTGGGAGGTGTCCCTGCCTATGGCATGGGGTTGGAACTGGCTGAGCTTTGAGGTCTCTTCCCACCTAAACCATTCCATGACCCACTCATTAGAGATGAGCACTTTGCAAAGGACCAGCCTGCAAAAATCAAGGCAGCACCAGAACCCAACCCCACAGTGCCAACATCCTACATGCCCTAGGCTGGTAGCTCAGTTTTCTGCTCACAGCTTGGTGATTTGGGGCATCTGCAAAGCAGCATCAGCAGGCACTCAGACCTCCTGCATTTTCCTCCACAGGTTGCCCAGCAGAAGGGCCTCACCCCTGTGTGCATGCAGCAGCTTTGCAGACAGCATCATCCCTTGAGCAACCTGTTCTAGTGAGAGGTCCCTGCCCACGGTGCGGGGTTGGAACTGGAGGAGCTGTGAGGTCCCTTCCAACCTAAGCCACCCTGTGACCCCAAACCACTCTGGTGAGCCCCTCCTGGCTCTGACCACGCATTCTCTGCTGTCTGCTCCACTGACCTCCACCGGAGCAGGGCAGAGCTCACACAGCTCAGAGCCATTTCCACTCCTGCTGCTCAGGAGGCAGCTGTGTGGGAGCGTAGTCGGTCACAGCTCGCTGCAGCCGTGGGCACAGCCAGGCTCAGCAGTTTGCACACCAAATACCACCCTGTCTGGGTGCCAGGTGTGTCTGCACCCTCAGGGCAGCCCATCCAGCCGCAGCAAAGCGGCAGCAGTGCCAGTCTGGAGCAAGACTGAGCCGCCCACACAGGCCAAGACATCAGCTCCAGACACAGCCTTTCTCCCACGGAGACACAAGCAGCTCCTCTGGCACTCCCTGGCACAGCCCAGCATGCCAGTGGGGCCAGGGTTACGGCCAACAGCTCACTCACTGAGATGGTGCCCCCCTGCCTGGCTGCTCACACCTGCCCTGAAGTCAGCTCCTGGAAAGGAAAAGCCACAGCAGGGTGGTCTGAGCGATGGAGCAGCAGCAGCACCACGCAGCAGCAGCAGTACCATGCAGCAGCAGCAGCAGCACCACAGGTGATGGTTCCCCAGCACCACAGGTGATGGTTCCCCAGCACCACCAGCTGCAGGGAGCTCAGAGAAGGGCACAAACACAGCCAAGCTACAGCACTCACAAGACAGACAGACTTTCCCTAGGCTTGGGCTACTCTTACGTGTCAGAAACACGTCCTGGGGGAGCAGCCCTCTCCAGGAGCCCTCCTGAGGGCTGGGATGCCTGTGGTCAGGCACAGGCTCCACCAACACCCTCCAGATTGCACCCAGCTGGCTGCAGGTAACAGCCCAGCTCTGTTCTCCTGCCAGCAAGAGGATGACCTTCCCCACAGGCAGCTGGACACAGCATCCTCCAGCAGCTCCCAACGGCAAGTGAGCCCCAGGGAAGCTGCTGGGAGGGATTAACCCATCCTGGGTCAGCAACTCTTCATCACCCCCTCACTGTGCCCCCCTACATCCCCACCCCCTCACCCAAGCCTCACCAGGGCTCAGGATTTACAGCAGAGGAGCAGCAAGGGGGCTGGCAGCAGTAAACTGATGGGCACCAGGAGCCAGAGGGCAGGCAGAAGAGAGCAGAGGCTGATTTATAGGGACAGCAGCAATTTACACAGCAGGTAGCATGGGCAGGCAAGGATTTACAGGGGCGGGGGAGAAGTGCAGTTGCTGGGTGCTCACTAGGACACGAGGCTCTCCTTCTCCTGCCCACTGGGTCCCTCAGAGGGGCACAGCAGCAGATAGAGGGGCACAGGAGCTCCACAACCTCCCTGGAGGTGTTCAAGGCCAGGCTGGTTGAAGCCTTGAATGACCTGTTCTATGTGAGAGGTGTCCCTGCCTATGGGCTGGAACAGGCTGAGCTTTGAGGTCTCTTCCAACCTAAACCATTCCATGAAGCCCAGCTGACCCTGCAGCTCCTTGGGGGCACAGAAACACAGTGCACCACGCCAAGCAGCCCAGCTCTCTTCTCCAAGTAGAGCTTCCAAGCAGGCACAAAAGCAGCATCTAACCCTCCAAAGATCCCTGAGAGCAAAGGACCTGGCACTCTTCAGCCAAACCACAAGCAGCAACAGCACCACTGCCCTCACCCCTCTACCCCAAAGTTTGACTAAAGCTCAGGAGTATCTTTGCTTTTATAAATCTCTGCCTTTTAATGATGGCTTCAAGGCTCAGGGAGGGGAAAAAAAAAGGCCCATTAAACTCACTGAATAAGTTAATGGGGCAGAGAGAATCCATTTCAAAGCCACCCCAGGCTATTTTCCTCTGGAGCTAAAGCCTGAATAAGCAAAAAGGAAAAATTAAAACTGTACAATGCTTTGCCAATAAATAACCCCCAGTGTAATCCACTGCCAGGCAGGCCTCCCTTTGCAGACATAATGGCATGCAGATCAGCTGCAAACCACCTCCCTTCCCCATGCAGGGACCACCACCTTCTGATTGTCATGAGCTGTGCCACGGCAGGAACCTCCATCTCCTGCCTGTCCCCTTCCACCTGCTCGGGCAGGAGCAGCATGGCACAGGCTGGCAAGGATCACCTAAGTTCAGTACCAGGACATGCAGTTCAGAGGGTGTCAGGGGTTGGGAGGGACACAAAGAGATCATCAAGAAAAGCCTGGATGAGGCACTTAGTGCCATGGTCTAATTGACTGCCTAGGGCTGGGTGATAGGTTGGACTGGATGAGCTTGGAGCTCTCTTCCAGCCTGGCTGATTCTATGATTCTACCATGCAGTCCAACCCCCTGCCACAGCAGGACCACACAATCTAGCTCAGGGCACACAGGAGCACACCCAGACAGGCCCTGAAAGGCTCCAGAGAAGGAGACTCCACAGCCTCTCTGGGCAGCCTGTGCCAGGGCTCTGGGACCCTTCCAGCCAAGAAGTTGCCCCTTGTGTTGAGCTGGAACCTGCTGTGCTGCAGCTTCCATCCATTGCTGCTTGTCCTATCCCAGGGAGCAGTGAGCAGAGCCTGTCCCCACCTCCTGGCCCCCAGCCCTCAGAGATTTAGAGACATTGATTAGATCTCCTCTCAGTCTTCTCCAGCCTAAGCAGCCCCAGGGCCCTCATCCTCTCCTCATCAGGCAGTGCTGCAGTCCCCTCATCATCCTCACAGCCCTCCACTGGACCCTCTCCAGCAGATCCCTGTCCCTCTTCAACTGGGCAGCCCAAAACTGAAGGCAGAACTCAAGATGAGGTCTCACCAGGGCAGAGCAGAGGAGGAGGAGAACCTCCCTTGATCTGCTGCACACACTCTGCTTAATGCCCCCCAGGTCCCCACTGTCCCTCCTGGCCACATTGCTGTGCCATGGATGTTCTCCCCCAGCACCCCCAGGTCCCTCTCCACAGGGCTGCTCTCCAGCAGTCACCTCCCAGCCTGTGCTGGTGCAGTTTATTATCCCTCCCCAGGTGCAGGACTTCACTTGTCCTTGCTCCCCAGTACCCCTGCTCTGAGCACACATCCCTGCTTTGCTGCCTGCTCAAGCCCCTTCACCCCCTGCTCTGCCCTTCCTTCACTAGCAGTGCCGTGGCTCATCCCTCACCCATTAATCAGAGCCCACACACAGCTGCTCCTCCCCAAACACTTCAAAACAGCAAACCCCAAATGCATGTCCCAGAGGGGGGGACAAAAAAAAACCAACTAGAAGTCCCAGTTTGTAAATGTTGATCCCACTAGAGGCAGTTTGTTTACTATTTAATATTTAAAGATGCTAATTAAGGTCTCTGAATAAGCAAATCTCTGTTACTCTTGCCTGGTGGAAGGCAGGAATCCTTCCCTGGAGGCCAGGGCAGCCCCCAGCACGGTGGGTGCTGGGCAGCCTGCTCAGGGATGGGTACCAGCCTGGGGCATTTTGCCAGCACCATCTCTCCTGGAAGGGAGAGCTGAACTGCAGCGTGGCACAGCAGCTGGGCACAGCAGTGGACTTGGGCCATTAAGGCCCAGATGAGCCTGAGGGCAGGGTAAGGCACAGAGAGAAGGATTTCCAGGCAGGGCTGTCCAAAGCAGTGCCTCTTTGGAGGTCTCTTCCAACCTGGTTGATTCTATGGTTCTCTTGGCCCAGAGGTTGTGTCCCAGCTGCCATCAAGGAGCCAAGGGATTGTGCTCCTCAGGGCCAGAGGATCAACCCACATACTGCTGGGTGACCCAGGCAGGCAGCACCACAGCAGCAGCCAGGTTGGCAAAGCCCCCAGGGTCACCAAGTCAGCTGTACTGAGCACTGCTCAGGCCACACCTCGAGTGCTGTGTCCAGTTCTGGGCTCCTCAAGTCAAGAGAGATGCTGAGGTGCTGACAGGTGCCCAGAGAAGGGCAGCAAGGCTGGGGAGGGGCCTGGAGCACAGCCCTGTGAGGAGAGGCTGAGGGAGCTGGGGGTGTGCAGCCTGCAGCAGAGGAGGCTCAGGGCAGAGCTCATTGCTGCCTGCAGCTCCCTGCAGGGAGGCTGTAGCCAGGTGGGGTTGGGCTCTGCTGCCAGGCAACCAGCAGCAGAACAAGGGGACACAGGCTCAAGCTGTGCCAGGGCAGATCTAGGCTGGATGTTGTTAGGAAGTTGTTGTCAGAGAGAGTGATTGGCACTGGAATGGGCTGCCCAGGGAGGTGGTGGAGTGGCTGTGGCTGGAGGTGTTGCAGCCAAGCCTGGCTGGGGCACTTAGTGCCATGGTCTGGTTGCTTGGCCAGGGCTGGGTGCTAGGTTGGGCTGGATGAGCTTGGAGCTCTCTTCCAACCTGCTTGATTCTATTCTAAGTCCAAACTATAATCCTACAAGATTCACCTTAAACCACAGCCCCAAGCACCACAGCCAAACCACCCTTAAACACACCCAGGCTGGGTGACTCCACCACCTCCCTGGGCAGCTCATTCCACTCCCTGGCCACTCTCTTTTTCCTAACATCCAATCTAAACCCCTCCAGCCTCAGCTTGAGGTCATTCCCTTGTTCTTCCACAGCACACCACCACACAAGCAGTCACAGCTGCTCCAGGGACCAGCTCCAGGCACCCACCTCCCTCCCAGCTGCTCCCCTGCCCAGGGCAGGCAACCCAGCACACAGCATCCTACCTGAGGGCATCCCAACACTGCTGCTGCAGCATCTCATGAGGAGCACTGTAACTGCCTGCCCTCCTCACCCACAAACCTTAATGCCCCTCCATGCCCACACCTCAGCTCTCCCACCTGATCCTTCTTCAGCCTCCTTAGACTTTGCCTCTCCCAAACCTGCTGCAGCTGTACCATGAACCTTGCTGTTAAGGCCCCAGGTGCCAGATCCCTGTTGTGCAGGCATCCTCTGTGCCCAGCCCTGTGCCACATCAGAGCCCTGCACAAGTTCCCTGAGCTCAGGCTTTGCTCTGATGTCCCCAGGCACAAACTCCAGCATCTGCCCTGACCCAAAGAGAGGGGCATAGCATTTGCCAAGGGGGCACCAGGCTGCTGCTCTGACACTTACCCTCTCCTCTGACTCTGCCCTCCCCACTACAGAGCCTGGCACAGCTCCAGAGACTGCTGACAGGATGGATACATCCAGAGACTGTGTGAGGCTCAAACTAGGAAACAGTGCTCAGCAACACTCAGCCTCTCAGAACTGGCACAAGGAGAGCCTCGAGAGGGTAGGGATACTCTCCAGAGGCTGGCAATACAGAGGATCCTTGGCCCCGTGCCCCACTGAACTTTGCTTGCAGTGCCCTTTGCCTGGGACATATTTTGGCTGGAAGAACACAGAGCAAAGCAGGAGACAGGCAAAAGCAGGGCCACACTGCCCCAGTTGCACCCAGCCACATGCTAGAGCAAAGAGGTCTAGGGCACACAAGAGATCTTTCCAGCCACTCAAGTCAGGGAGCTCCCCAGAGGTATTCCCATCTCTACTGGGATATGGGCACAAGAGGTGCCCAAAACTGGTCATGCCTGCCTGGGTTAGAAGCAGGGAAGAGAGGAGGAGAGCTGTGCTCCAAGACAAGGGCAGGCAGCCCAAGGAAGCATTTGCACAGCTGGATCACAGATCAGAGTGCCAGAACTCCTTGTTCCCAGCTGAGGTCATTGCACAGCACTTCCACGGGCAGCACTGGATGCAGGATGAGGCCAGAGCTGCTCCAGGAAGGCATCCAGGGGCTCCCCTGCATGGCTTCATGTCCCAGCAGGGTCAGGAGTTAGAGCCTGGCATAGCTGCAGCTCAGCTGAGCACTCATGCTCCTAATTTATCCTGGCAGAACCCCGAGCATGCAGGGTCCTCAGCAGCACTTGGATTCCCAGCATCTGCTCCAGCATTCCCACATTAGCATTTCCCAGAGGGAACTGCCAGGGGAGAGCTGAAGGAGAGCTGGGCAAGGGACAGCCTTGCACAGCCTAGGAGAAGGACTTCACCACACTGACATCTGCTCCTACCCACTTTTCAACCCCCCAGAGACAGTCAGCAAAGCTTCAGTGCCCTGTGCCCTCCAGAGCCATAAGAGAGCTGCAGGGAAGGGGCTGCTTGGAGGATGGCAGCTGGGCTCACTGTCTCCCTGCATCCTTCCCTAGATTCCAAGGCCACTTACTTGTCACTGCAACAAGCACCAAGGTCAAGGACGAGCACCCCAAGCTACCCATCTGTGCCATGACACCATCATGCTCCCTTAGGAATCCTTCCTGACCTCTCTGATCTGCTGCTGGGACTTTTGTTTTTCACTGAACAGTTTTCCTTTCCGTTTAGGCAGACTGAAGCAGGCAGAAGGGGAAGGCTGGGGGATGACACATGCTGGAGAGGGATACAGGATGGGGACACTGTAGCCACTAAGAGGCTCCAGTATCTCCTACAGAGGAGCACTGGGTGGCAGCTGGAGGAGAGCTGCTTGCACACATGGTTCTGGCTTCTCCTTCAGCTCCCCAACTGCTTTGCCACATGAAAACAAGCTAAAAACACAGCACAGGTTTTCCTGGCAAGCAGGGGCCAGGCCTCACACAGAGGGCAACAGGGCAGAACCTTCAGACCCAGGGAAGATGGAGATGCAGGACAGCACCTGCAGCAGGGCTGGCAGAGAAGCCCTCGACAGGTGGGCACTGACTCAGGTACAGCCTTCCATGGGGAGCCCAGAGAGACTTTAATCCTCTTCAGATGAAATGGAGTCCAAGCCTCAAGCAACAGCACTGCTCTAACCCACACCCATCACTCATCCCTCAACACATGTCCACCCCAAAGCCATGGTGCTGGGCACTCATTTGCTGTTGAGTTGTGGGTGTCACAGCCCTTCCACCAGGCTGGCAGCACTTGGGGATGGCCATCAAAGAGACAACCAGCCCAACTCAGGTACAGACACCAGAGAGAACCTCTCAAGATATCAGAGACAGTCATAGAATCAGCCAGGTTGGAAGAGACTTCCAAGAGAGCTCCAAGCTCAGCCAGTCCAACCTAGCACCCAGCCCTGCCCAACCAACCAGACCATGGCACTAAGTGCCCCAGACAGGCTTGGCTGCAACACCTCCAGCCACAGCCACTCCACCACCTCCCTGGGCAGCCCATTCCAATGCCAATCACTCTCTCTGACAACAACTTCCTAACAACATCCAGCCTAGACCTGCCCTGGCACAGCTTGAGGCTGTGTCCCCTTGTTCTGTTGCTGGCTGCCTGGCAGCAGAGCCCAACCTCACCTGGCTACAGCCTCCCTGCAGGTAGTTCAGGTAGCTGTAGACAGCAGCTACCCTCACACAGGAGGAGCTGCACAGGGAGGGTGCTGTAGGGTCTGAGCCATCTTCCCACAACCACCAGCCCTCTTTCCATCTCCTTCCAGGCTCTCCTCAGCCTTGGCACAGCACACGGTTTCTTTAGCACTCCAACCTCCACCCAATCCCTAGAGCAAAGGGATAGTCAGAGAAGCAAAGAGCATCAAAGCCACCCTAGAGACATCCAGAGACAGCTGCCAGCCCTTTGCCATCCAGGACTTCTCCGGGAACATTTCCCTTGGATGTCCAACACAGCAGGACCAAGTGCCCCAGCTATGCCCATGCCACGCTTGGTCTGTCCGTTAAACCTGCCCATTGGCAGGCTGAGGGCTCTCCACCCCTGCTCTGCTGCTCGCAGGCCAGTCACATCAGTGCTCCATGCCTCGGTTTCCCCATCAGTAAAACGGGCAGAGCTGTCAGGGACTTCCTTGCAGACCCCACAGCGCCAGGAGCCGGGGGCAGATGGCAGCACACCCGCCCAGCCGGGCACACCTCCTGCCCAGCACTCCAAACAGCCCAGAGCCACCTCCCGCACCCCGCACACGCTCTGCCCGGGGCACCAAAAGCTGCACATGGGCCCGGGCTGGGCTGCACGGCTGCGGCACTGCTCAGAGCTGCCGCCAAGGAGAAGGGGGCAGGAGCGCACCCCCGGCAGCAGCGCAGCGAGCCGGGGCCCAGCCGCGCCCCCGGGCACCGTCTGGCACATGGGTGCCCGCCCGAGGGCTGCGGTTCCGAGCCGGGGAGCAGCCGGCAGGAACAGCAGCAGAGACAGCCCAGAGCAGAGGCTCTTCTCTCAGACAGTGACCCCAAGCAAGCGGCATCCCGACCCCGCAGCCCCGGGGCGCCGCCGCCCCGCCTCGGTGCCCGCCGCCGCGGCTGGCTGGCAGCGCTGGCTCGGTGCGGCTCGGTGCAGCCCGCAGCGGCTCCCTCCGCGCCGTCCGCCGCTTGCCCTCTAGCGGCACAGCCACCCCGAGCCGGGAGAGACGCGGGCGGATCGGCAGCGCTGGAACGAGCGGGACCGGGGAGGGATTGTCCCCCTCTGCTCGGCACCGGGGAGCTCAGGCAGCGAGCGCTGCCTTCGGTCTGGGACCCCTCGCCGCAAGGGCGCTCAGGTTTAGCCTGCAGCAGAGGAGGCTCAGGGCAGAGCTCATTGCTGCCTGCAGCTCCCCGCAGGGAGGCTGTAGCCAGGTGGGGTTGGGCTCTGCTGCCAGGCAGCCAGCAACAGAACAAGGGGACACAGCCTCAAGCTGTGCCAGGGCAGGCCTAGGCTGGGTGTTGTTAGGAAGTTGTTGTCAGAGAGTGATTGGCACTGGAATGGGCTGCCCAGGGAGGTGGTGAAGCCAAGCCTGGCTGGGGCACTTAGTGCCATGGTCTGGTTGCTTGGCCAGGGCTGGGTGCTAGGTTGGACTGGATGAGCTTGGAGCTCTCTTCCAACCTGGCTGATTCTATGATTCTAAGGCTCTGGGGAGAAAGCTGTAAGAGGAGCAGCTGAAGGAACTGAGATTCACAGAATGTCAGGGGCTAGAAGAGCCCTGGAAAGTTCATCCAGTCCACCCCTCCTGCCAGAGCAGGATCTCCTATGCCAGATCACACAGGAACACATCCAGGAGAGTTTGGAGTATCTGCAGAGGGAGACTCCACAACCCCTCCGGGCAGGACTGCTCAGCCTGGAGAAGAGGAGACTGGTCAGGGCCTTTCCAAGCTGTACACCTCCCTGAAAGGAGGTAGGAGTTGGTGGTCTCTCCCAGGTAACAAGTGAGGATGAGAGGAAATGGCCTCAAGTTGCAGCAGCAGAGGGTTAGGTTGGATATTAGATGAAAATCCTTCACTGAGAAGGCTCTCAAACACTCAAACAGGCTCCCCGTGGGGTTGGTTGTTTCACCATCCCTGGAGGTGGCTAAGGCACAGAAGTGGTGCTGAAGGACATGGCTTAGCACCAGCCTTGGTCATTAGAGAATGGTTGGACTTGACCTTAAAGGCCTTCTCCAGCTGACATTTCTGTGATGGGCTGGGGCTGAGCCAGGATCCAGCTGCCCCAGGGTGGGCACAGGCTCCGGTGGAGGCTGTGGCACATCCACAGAGCTTCTCGTCTGCAGTGCTCCTGCACTAACAGCCTCTGTCTGGAGCAGCCTTGCAATGCTGGGAGCCAAACACAGGGACTAGCCCTGCATGTGGTCCTCCAGCACACGGAGCACAGCATGGGGCAAACAGGGCTGCTACTCCCCAGCTCTTCCTGTGGGGCACAAAGGGCCTGCAAGATTTTGGGTTTCATCCAAGGCCAACAGTTCAAGGGAGGTGATTTTAACACTCTGCTCTGGTGAAACCCTACCTGCAGTGCTGTGATCAGCTCCAGAATCTCTAGGGCAGACATGGACAAGGCCTCCAAAATGATCAGAGGGCTGGAACACCTCTGCTGTGGAGAAAGGCTGTTCAGCCTCAAGAGAAGAAGGCTCCAAGGGAGACCTTACTGCAGCCTTTCAGCACTTAAAGGAGTCTACAAGAAAGCTGGGGACAGTGTCCTCAGCAGGGTCTGTTGGAAGGGGACAAGGGGTGGTGGTTTTAAACTAAAAGAGGGAGATTTAGACTGGACAGAAAGGACATTTTTACACTGAGGGTGGTGAAACACTGACACAGGTTGCCCAGAGCTGGTAGAAGCCTCATTCCTGTTAATAGTCAAGTTCAGGCAGGATGAGTCTCTGAGCAACCTGATCCAGTTGATGTCCTGGCTGACTACAGGGCACTTGGTCTAGATGACCTTTAAATGTCCCCTTCCAACCCAAACCATTCTATGACTCTGTAACACCCAACCACCATACTGCAGCCTCTGAACAAGAAACCCATCTACAGCAGGGGCTTTGCTGTGCACCTCTGGGTGCAGAGCAGAGAACCTGGAGACCACAACCTGCAGGATGCTGCCTCTCCTCTATGAAACACCAGTCTCAGACCCAAAAGCATCCTCATCTCACCTCCCCAAGACCAGGGAGTCAAACCAGCAGAGAGCTGACTCAGATAAACCGTGCAGGAGGAGGACTGAGATGTCACGTGCACCTTAAATCCATCTAGGTCACCAAGTTCTCCTGCCCAGCCAGCAGCTCAGACCCCATGGCATGCTCAGAAAAAGCCTGGTAAGTCCTGGCAGGTACCAAAATTATCTCCTCCTTGAAGAAACAGCTGTTGTGGGCCACCAGTAGAGCCAGGTAATACAGACATGGCTGGGAAGCACTTGGAGCCAGACTCTAGTGAGGTTAGGCACAAGGAGGGCAGAGACACCAACAGATTCTGGCATGAAAAGGCAGAAGCCTCAGCCCAGCTGGAATACCAAGTCCCAAAGTGGGGCTCTAATCCTGAGGGTGATGTCTCCTGCTCAGCATTAGCTCATCCACTGCTGAGAAAGCTGGGCTGAGTCCTGGTCCTGACAGTCAACTGCCTCAAAACCACACCTTTTGTAGCCCATCTATCCCAGGTCCTTCTGCTCTGCTCCCACACACACAGCCTGGAAGGCTGCAAAAGTGCTGGAGGTCTCAGACATCACCTGTGCCAGGAAAGCTGCCTCCCTTCAGGACTGGTCAGCAAGGATAAAGGCCTTCAGAGCAAGACAAGGAGGCAGCAGCCAGCCCAAAGGGCTGAGTGCTGCCCTGAGTGCCCCTGATGCAAGTTCAACTACTTTGGCTCACGGGGCAGAACCCACTGTGGACCCAGTGCCCAGATGCAAAGGGAACAACACAAGAACAGTCAGGACCAGCACCCTCAGCCTAAAACATCTCTAGAGCATTGAGACCCTATCTCTGCCCACCTTCCTTGGCCCCAGCCACCTCTGCACCCTCTTCTGTCCTCACAGCCTTGTGCTACACCCACGGCCCCCACGCGTAGATCCTTTGGGACAGCCACTCTGCCCGGACAAAGCCCTAGACAAGACAAAGCTGGACCGAATTAGGGACCTTCTGAATAGTGTCTGCGCCGGCCAAAGCCCCTGAGCCTAGGAGATGGGAGAGAACAATGGGGTGGGAGGCTTTGGAAGGGCTGATCCCTTGGTCTCGGGAGAGCAGCAGCACGCTGGGGCTGGATCACACAGAGTGCTGGGCGGGGAAGTTTGTGGTCTGCCGTCTGAAGCGAGCATCAAGTTGAGCATGGCAGGAGCCCCCTGCCTGGCTCCGCTGCCGGCAGCAAGTCCTGCTCCTTCCAGGAAGATGCCTGCACCTTCCTCCTTCCCTCCTTCCCTCCCGCTGTGTGCCGGCAGCGAACGGGTGCTGAATGCTGCCGCTCCGAGCACCCCCTCCGGGCTCTCCCCCACGCCACGTGCTGCCAGCTCCCTCGCAGCGAGTGGGGGCTGCGCTGTCGCTCACCTCCTCCCCCAGCACAGCACCCGGCTCTGACGCGGCTCTGCCACCCCCGGCCAGGCCCACGGCACGGGGCGGATGCTGCCGTGGGCTGCTGGGACAGCCCCACAAGAAAGGACAGGCACTGCTCCTCTTGCCCATGGCAGCTGGGGCAGGGGGGAAGGATGCTTCCCCTCGGCCCTGCAGGTGAGACCCTCAAATCCTCCATCCCACAGCACCCTGGTGAGCCACAGAATCGACCGGGTTGGAAAGGACCTCTGGAATGACGGAGTCCAACCTATCACCTAACCCTTCCTACGAACTAACCCGTGGCACTAAGTGCCTCACCCAGCCTCCTCTGAAACACCTCCAGGGACGGGGACTCCACCACCCCCCCAGGCAGCAACCCACCTCTTGGGTTGCTCTGAACTCACCCTGCCGAAGGCAGCTTCGAGCTGCAGAGATAAGCCCTGCAGGCGCACCCAGCAGGGGTACCTTGCCACAAGGCACTCTCTCACCTCCCCTCGGGGGCAGAGCTGCATACACCTGGGCTACCTTCCTACCTCAAGGTTGCCGAGGGGTGACAAACGCAGGCCGCCACCGCCTGCCTGGCAGCATCTCTGCAGTGCCATAGCAACAGCTGAGAAGTAGGGAGGCCCAGATGGCGAACTCCTCCGTCCGTCCTTCCCCCCGCGCCGTGCCGCTGCACGCAGGCGCTGCCCACGCTGCCAGCAGGGAAAGTCCCCAGCCCGCCCCGGCCGGCAGCACTCCCTGGCACCCCGCACACGGCAGCACGGGCGAGCCCGGCCCCCTCTGCACAACAACCCCCCCCACAGCGCCATGGGTGAGGAGCCCACAGGGGCAAACACCCCCAGCCGCCTGGCACACGTGGGGTGGGCAGGAGGGGGTTTGTGCCACAGGGCTCCCCCCCTGCCCCGAAGGAAAGCTCTCCTGGGCTTTTTAAAGGGAGGCCTTGCAATGGCTGGAGCCCCAGATGGCAGGGGTGAGGCCGGGGTCAGGGCTGGCTCAGGCACCTCCCCAAGTCACACCCGGCTGGGGACGCAGCGAAGCCCACCCAGCTGCACGTGGAGAAGCGAGGGCACAAACGTGCTCAGCCCTGCAACCGCTGTCTGCTCAAGCAGGGAAAGGAGCATCCAGCATCATGGCCCCAAGCTGGAGACATCTCAGACAAGGTCCCAAGCTGGCCCCACAGTTAGACAGGGCCCTTGGCAGTCCTTGCAGGAATCTCTGTGCAGAGCCACGTCCCCAGGGATGCGATCCAAAATTGGATACACTTCTGGGCAAGCTGAGAAAGGGCAGAAAGGCATCAGCCAACCCAACCTCCACCTCCATTTCAGAGCAGAAGCCTCCTGCCCTTCCCCTGCTTCACCATGAACCTGGCACTGCCTGCATTTGCCGTGGTTCCCCCCAGCCCAGCCATGGCAGGAGCCACCAAGCCCTGGCAACAGCTGCTCTACTCTCACCAAAAAGGGCATGGGTGAGAAACCAGAAGCAGCAACAGCAGTTGGAGAGAAGGCCCTTCACTGGGGGGTGGGGGGGAGTGCAACAGGAGGCTTCATGATGGGATAGCACACTGCAGGCATCCACGAGGCTGGCCTGCCCTGCCAGCACTGTAGGCTGCCTCCTGTCCTCCTCCTGTCCTCCTTGTCTCAGGGGTCTCATCAGTCACCGAGACACAAAGCTCCTGATGGCTTGGCCCCCCATGCTGGGGGGAGCTGCCTGACTGGGGTGAGATGGCATGGTGAGGCCTCTGCCTGGGCTCCAGGAGGTAAGATGGACAAGGCTTCTAAGCCAGTTCACACTGCTGGCTTTCTCCAGCCCTGGCAGCCTTTCGTCAGCACCACCCAAGCTCCGTGTTTTGCAAGGCTGAGCTCATCTTTCGGACACGAGTAGGGCTCTGCTTGGCCCCAGGGTGGTGACTTCTCAGCAGCAGGATGGAACAGAGACCTCCACCTTCTCCAGGGCCTGTGGGAAGGACCTGGCTGGAATATCACATGCCCCAGCCACAGGGGCAAGGCTAAACCTCCCCTATTCACACCCCAGCCCAGTGGGATATGGTTCTTTGCCTACTTGCTGCCCACAAACGATGGCAAGCTGCCTAACGAAGCCCACCCTTCAGAGCATGGCAAGCAAGGAAAGCACCATTTGATGCCCAGATGAATTAGACCCACATGGCAGGAGTGATTCAGCAAGGACCAGGCTGGGCTTCCACAGACCCTTCGACTCGGTACCCATGCTGGAGGAGCTTGCCGGAAGAGCTCTGACATCAACCTGGGAGGATGCAGGACCTAATACCTCCTATGCAAAGGCAATCCCTCTGCACCCATAAACATCCCCTGCAAACCAGGGCTGCCTGCCCAACAAGCACAGAACACTGGGAAAAGTTTTCACTCGTGCTTAGTGCCCCAGCCCCTCAAGGCACCTGGGGGTACACCCCAGCCCTGCGCCTCCTCCACACAGGCTGAGGGGTGAGGCATGGAGCCAGCAGCGACGCAGGGGCGAGGGAACGTGCTCTGCTCGTGTGGAGCAGAGATGCACACAAACCCCAGCAAGACACAGCACCTTCTCCTCCTTCCCCAACTTAGGAGGAGCTCCTCTTCACAGCAAAAAGAATCACCTCGCCCAACATCTGCTCTGGGAGTCGTCCACTTCTCCTATTTTTCTCTGCCCCTCTCCTTTCCAGAGAGTGCTTATCAGCAGGTCTCCCCCTCCCTCATTTCAAAGCAGCCAAGACATTTTCTGGGTACAAAGGACTCACGGAACACTACCTCTAGCAGCAGATCAGATGCGTGGGGGAGGGGGTGGGGTGTGCATCTGACAAGGCACACTCGCTCACGCTGCCAGCTTCCAAAGCCCCTTCCCTGCTGCTCCCTGCCCACCAAAGGGTTAAAAGCAAACCACAACAAACAGCAAGCACAGGAGAAAAACACGAGTTTCTCTGACTTCCTCGGCATCACCCACATCCTCTCCGAGCACGACGGGGAAAGAGCTCCAGCATCACGACACAGGATAAATATGAGGCAGCTAGAGGGGGAGTGCTGCCTTAGTTTCCCCATGTACTTTCCCCATTCCTATTGGGTTTGCAGAGGTTTGCTGGCAAGGTGCAAACAGGGCTGGGGGTGGGGGGAATGTCTAAGACCAGTGGTACCCTCTGGAAACCTGTTTGATCATCCCATAAATCCGCAAAGCAAGCAGGAGAAGCTGCTCCCACCGTCTTTACCCAGCAAAGGTGACAAGCAGAGCTGAGAAGAGAGGCACTGCAAATTACTCCATGGCTCTGCTGCAATCGCACCGTGACCGAAAGAAAAGGCAGGCTCGGGAAGAGACCCAGCAAACCCCACAGTCCCTCCAGCAAAACCCACACTGCCTCCACGCCACTGAGCAACCGAGGTGGGAACAACTAAATAAACAAACGCATACCCCCCCCCCCCCATTACTCATCTCAAACCTTGCTGCGTTTTTAAGCTGCCAGAATAAAGGATTCCACCTCTTCGCTGCTCAACTCCCACTGCCAACTTGCTCTGGGGGCTACATTTCCCTAAATGCTCACATTTCAATTAGCATTAGAATAATGAAATGGCTCCAGAGTTCATCTCGCCTCCCTTCCCCCCCCCCCCCCCCCCCCCCCGAATAAAACGTACTGGAAAATAAAGAGCGGAGATTGGAAGAGATGAGGAATTTTACCCACCCCACCACCACCACACACACACACACACAGAGCACGATGGATTCAGGAGAAGGAAATATTCCTCTTCTCGACTCCACGCCGATGAGATTATAACCGTGGGCTTCTCCTAACCGCCTCTCCAAACAAGGATAATGCAACTCGGAGTTGATTTTCCAGATAAACAAGCATGCAAACAAACGCAAAGTGCTCAACTAAAAATATCTCCCTGCTCCTCCGGTGCTCCTCGCCACTGCCACCACCCTGAGACCAAAACACACAAATCCTATGGCAGCACCACAGCGAGTGGCAAAATTACACCGCCGGCAGTGAAATCAGCCACTTAAGGGACATCTCGCTGGCCTGGGGTTGGTTTTTTTCCCCCCCTCCCTCCCCTTAAAAAGGCAAAACCGCAGATCCCCAGATACACTCAGCCAAGGGAACGTTTTCTGTGCTGGGGATGAATAAAAACAACACACCAAATATATATATATATATCCTAACCAGATCCAAAGTCTCCAAAAATATAATATGAAGCTCAGAACTTGCTTTTCCTGCCCAATTTGGGTAAATATGTAGCCGAGTATGGCTGTGGCGGCGCCGTCGTCGTGTCCCCCCCCCCTCCCCTTGCAGAAGCAAACAGTTAAAGGAAGCAGCAGCTTTAGCATCTTCGCCTGCTGCTCGCTCTCCTGCTAAGGAATCAGATCTCATTTACTTTATTCCTCCTAAGCCTTGGCCAAACTGTTGCTGGGGCTTGTTATTTCGGTTGTTTCGGAGGTGGGGTAAGGGAGGAAAGGCGGATCTGCGTCCCCGGCTGGCAAACCGGGCTGAGCGGGGCCAGGCAGCGCAGCAATGCCGAGGGCACCTGAGCCCTGCACCGGCGGCCCAGCCTGCGCCCTGCCGCCGGGAGAGCCCGGGGGCACCCCCACTTACATGGAAGTGATGTTCCTTGAGATGTCCGTGATATTGATGCTCGTGTTGCCATTGCTGCTGCCTGAATCTTGCCCTTCCAAGAGAGGGAAGAGGTTCCCATCATCCGGCTTCTTGCAATTGATCTCTGTCTTGCTGCAAAGACAATTAGCAGGGCAAGCCAGCACCGAAAGCAGATAGTCTCCCCAAATGCTCCAAAGCAAAAATACCCTCCAGAAAGTGCACTTGGTAGGGCAAAGAGAGACATCCATCTCCGATTGCTGCTTCTAAAAAAGAGGAGGAGGACGGGGGGGAGGGGGGGGGGGTGAAGGGAGGGGAAGGGGGGGGAAGGGGGAAGAAAACAAAGAGAGAGGGAGGGAAAAAAAAAAACCACAACACCAAAAAAAAAAATAATAATAAGAAAAAAAAATTAAAGAAAAAAAAATAGCCAGAAGAAAACCTCAAGCGATCAGATGCAAAAATCCTCCAGCAGATGAAATCATGCTGGCAGCTGGCTGGGAGAAGCTGTAGTTCCCGCTCCGGCAGCGGCAGCGGCCGGGGATGGATGCATGCCGGCCCGGCCGCCCGCCCGCCGCTCCCCGCCAGCCGCTCCGGAGGATTGCAACGGGAGGCTGGGGAGGCAGCCGCGGAAATAAATAAATAACGGAAACCGGTGCGAAAGTCACCAAGTCCCACCTACTGGGCAGAATTAAAACTGACACACCTGCAAAAAACACACACGCACCACACCGAGCCAGAGGAGGGGGCGACCTCCCCTTCCCATCGCTTCCCTCCCCCGGCCTGGCCAGCCCTGCTGCGGTGGGCACACACACGCACACACACAAAAAAATCAGGGAAGGAGGAGGAGAAGGAGGAGGAGGAAGGCTTGCAAAGCGAGCCGGGCTCCGCAATAAAAAGGATTCCCCACCCCCCTCCCTCTCCGCTAAAAAATCAGTCTAAGGGAGGAGAGGGAGACAGGGGAAAAACCCACCCCAGCGCTGCCGGAGCCCCGATTCAGCCCTGCCAGCCGAGGAAAAGTTGCAGCTAGGGTTAAATTTGTGCTGGGGGTGGGGGGGGCGGGGGGAGGAGAGCAGAGGGGCTCTGGCTCGGCTCCGGCTTTCTCAAGCTCTTTCGCCTTTTGGAGGAGGACGATGCTGCTTTTCGCTTGGTTGTTGGGTGGGTTTCACCCTCCAGCTCCAACCCCCCCCCCCCTCCCTCCCACTCCCCCTTCTTCCCCGCAATCCGGACACAGGGGCGGGGAGGAAAGAAAGATTAAATTGAACTGGAAGAGAATAAAAACCCATCGTGGATTACAGCGATCCAGAGAATATTTTGGGGGCTTGGTGGTTTGGTTTTTTTTTTCCCCCCTCTTTTCTCCTTTGGAGGATCCTAGCGAGAGGCAGCTCAGACGGCTGGGTGGGAAAAAAAAGCCAGGCGCGACTGGAGAGCACCCAGGAAGGACTTTCTAGAAAAGACACAAACGCGCACACATCCTCCCCCCACACACACACCCACCCCCACCCTCCAAAACGCAACGAGGACTCAACCGGCTGCCGGGAAGCGCAGGACAGGAGCGCCCAGGGTCGGGGCTCCCCCCCACCGTGCTCACTCCCTCCCTCCTGCAGCAGATTCTGCAATCAGACATAGGAGGGGGGGAAAAGGAAGGGGGGGGGGGGAGGAAAAAAAAAGCCACCGAGCGAGAGGAAGAGTGAAGTGTTGAAAAGGCTGAGCTCAGAGCGCCGAGATGGCATCGGGAGAGCAGTGAGTGCGAGCTGAACAGCAGAGCGAATTAAGATGCATGGTGCATTTTTGGCAAGCACAAACCCGAGCAGATCAGAGCTCTGCTTAATTTGCTCTGTTCTTCCACGGCGCTTTCCTGCGTGCCTTGCCTTTTTTTATTGTTATTGTTATTAATTATTATCCCCCCCACCCCCGCCAAGAGTTTCGTGTCTCTGCTCCTCTGCACACGGACACGGCGGTAAGGGGACAGTGCTGCAGGCAGGAGCAGGGGTGAAGGGAGGAATTACAGGTGTTGGGCTCCCAAATATTTCAAGGGGCTGCTTCAGCCAGGCACAGAACTTAGCACGGGAAAAAAGAGAGAAGGATCTCGTGGGTACAGCCAACATAGCAGCATCCAGGTTGGATCCTCAGGATCACCAAGTCCAACCTAGAGCCCTACTCTACAAGATTCACCTGAAACCATAGCCCTGAGCACCACATGCTAAACAATCCTTAAACACATCCAGGGCTGGGTGACTCCACCACCTCCCTGGGCAGCTCATTCCAGTCCCTGACCACTCTCATATGAAAAACTTTGTCCTAAGGTCATAGAATCAGGCAGGTTGGAAGAGAGCTCCAAGCTCAGCCAGTCCAACCTAGCACCCAGCCCTGGCCAACCAACCAGACCATGGCACTCAGTGCCCCAGCCAGGCTTTGAGTGCCTCCAGCGACTCCACCACCTCCCTGGGCAGCCCATTCCAATGCCAATCACTCTCTCTGCCAACAACCTCCTAACAACATCCAGCCTAGACCTCCTGTGGCACAGCTCGAGGCTGTGTCCCCTCATTCTGTTGCTGGGTGCCTGGCAGCAGACCCCAACCTCACCTGGCTACAACCTCCCTTCAGGTAGTTGTAGACAGCAACACACTGAGGTGCCAGACCTGCCCCAACAGAGGTTTCACTCTCAGAGAATCCACCAGTTGAGTATCTCCTTACCTGTTGCTGCACAGCCACATCACAGGCCCCAGGAGCAAGGGGCTGCACATACTGGGGTGCCAGACCTGCTCCCACAGAGGTTTCTGGGGGTGTCAGGCAGTTTCATGAAGGCTCCTTCCACCAGGGCTCCCAAGAAGCGACTAAGCTCCTGGTCTAGTGGCTATATAGTGAAGTGGAAGGACTGGTTTCTCAATGAGCCCCACCTGCTTCCAAATTGCTGAAGGGAAACACCTGTGTCCCAAGGGGCCGCCGAAGTGCTGGGCAGGGCTAGGAAGAGAGGCACAAGGGGGTTGGTGGTGCACTCAGCTCCACAAGAAGCACCTGCCTCCTACAGGCACGTGTGCAGACATCGTGCCTTGTTTTTCAACTGGCTTCAGTTTCCCCACCCACCTCAGAGCGACGGCTTCTTGCAGCTGCCTCCTACAGGCACCTGTGCAGAAATCATGGCTTGTTTTCTCTCCTGCCTCAGTTTCCCCACCCACCTCAGAGATGGCTTCTTGCAGCTCAGCACTGCGACCACGCTGGAGGACACACTGATGAAGGGCACTGTCATATGCCCTGGCCCACAGAGAACACTGGGCACCCAATAATGCTCAGCCAGCATGTGGGTTCATCCCTCAGAAGCACAGGGGACAAGGGTGTCACACTACCTGCAAAACCAGCCCCAGCCTCCTCCTGGCACTTGGCATCTGTCAGAGCACTGAGTGTGAAAGCAGTGTAAAAGCCTCAGCCTGCCCTGGCATGCCACCACGGTGCCAGTCACGGGGTGGGAACACATTCAGAGCACACATAACCACCTTGGGGGCCCTCTGCAGTCTCATGGCTCAAGGCTCTCCTCCAGCAGATCAGCTCTGGGACCTGGGGCAAACCACTGACGCCTGTGGAGGTGCCAGAGAGGCACTCCATGGCATGTGCATGGCACACACACTCCTCACCCACCTGGGTGCCAGCTTCTCTTGTGTGACTACTCCCCAGGAGTCAGCCTGGTCCCACCCTACGCTGCCAACCGGTGCCAGGCAGGCCCCACTTCAGCAGCTGATGAGAAACTTCTGTGCCAAGCCCTGGCTTCCTCTGCCACTGATAGATAAAGGCACTACTGAAGGAGGGAAGTGCAGGAGTGGGAGGAGCAGGAGCATCCAGCAGGGTGCCCAGGTGGAAGGTAAGCGGGAAAAGAAAGAATCCAGGGGCTTGTTCATCCTCCTGACTGCAGGCTGCCAGGTGGGATTGGTGAGTTCCCTGGTAGAAGAGACTGCAGCAGCAGCAAAGTCCCTGCCACAAGGAGCAGGCAAACCACCAACGGTCACCCAGCACCAGAGCTGGGCAGCCCCTGGCCCTGCTTCCTTCACTGGAAACCACCACAGCTCACTGGTCCACGGGCAGATGGAAGACGATGCTCAGCAAGGGCAGCTCTACTTCTTGCACACCCAGACCCCAAAGGAGAGAGCAGAATTTGGGAGCTGCTAGTGGTTGGAATGTGCCATCTCCACCCCCATCTCTCACTCCCGTCCCTGTGCAAGAGGGAGGCAGGGGAAGGGCATGAGTGATGGGGCTGTCAGATGGCAGAGATGGTATCTCGAGCAGGGGCCTTGCCATTACTGCTCTGAGGGATGCTGGCAAATTGCTCTTTCAAGAAGCATCTCCATGAAGGATGAAATCAGTGCCTGCTGTGAGAACTCTGCCCCACTCAGAGCTCAGGGGCTGGGGTTGCTCTGGCCTTTGAGAGTCCAGAAATTCCACGGGATGCACCCAGCCAGGTCTGAATCTCAGTTCCTCTGCAGGGAGCTCTCCCCCACCCAAGCTGCCCTCTCTGCGCGGGGACACAAGCAGCAAACAAAACATCCAGCTCAGACAGAGCGAGGCTGGGAGGTGTCTGGGGGCGGGGGGAGCAGGGGACTAGCCACAGGCAGGGGTGAAGGCAGCTGTTCTGTTTGCATTTCTTCTCTCCCCACCTGCTTGCCTGCCTTTAGCATCACACTCTCAGGCTGGGCAGCCCTTGGGAACAATCTCTGCTCCCACCACACCACTCACCAGGTAAAGGCTCCCCGGCGCGCTGCTTGCCTCCCGGGGCCAGCAAACACTACAGCCCTTTGGGGTATGACCAGGAAGAGATCCATGGTCCCATATCTGCTCAGTCATCATAAGCTCCGCCGTCCACTCCTGCCTCTGATCTCCGTATCGATCGGGCCGGCCCACGGTGAGCCGCGCACCGCCCTGCTCCTGTTACCAGAAGAGCACTTGCCACTCGCTGAAAATGATGAGCTGACATTTTTCTAGCCCCCCCCCCCTCCCCCTTCTCGTCCAGAAGGAGCTCAATATCTGCCTACAGCAGGACCACTTTGCACCTCTGAAACGCAGCCAGCCCCAGGGCAGGCAGAGCTGCTGTTTGGCAGCGCCGGGTGTGAGCTCCGGCAGGAGCGGCAGGGAGAAGGTTTTCATCCCCCGCATTAGGAATTCGGCTGCAGGTTCGTGCACCCTTTGCAGAGAGACCCTAAGAAGTGCGATTTTGGAGAGGGTCCAGCTGGCAGAATAAAAGCCCGGGAGCTGCTGCCAGCTTGCGGGGAAGGGGTCGGGGCTAGTTTTGGGGGTGCAGCATCCCCCGCGGCGTTGCTGGCATGAGCTGCAGGAGGAAAACAGCAGCTCCTGCAGAGCCAAAAAGGCATTTGCCTCTCACCTGAGCTGCCTGGGTACATGGACTCTCTGCCACAGAGCTCCTCGTTCCCACCACCCTGGGAAGAGCTGGGAAGCAGCTTGTTTCCCGGGTGCTTGTCAGGAGGAACAGGGAAGGTTGGATCCTGTACACGGATCAGCCTGACCTGGGAAGCTGCAGGAAGAGGGGCAGTGGAGGGCACACGGGAAGATCACATTTGAGCAGTGACAAGGGTGTGCTGAAAGGTGAAGTGCTCAGCTGGGGGAGGTGTCTGGAGAGCAGCCAGTGGTAGGAGACTCCAGCCTTAGGTTGTCCTCATCCACAGCATGGGCATGTGGGGACAAGGGCAGGATGAAGCCATTCCAGCAGATGTTCTGTTCATAAACTCTCCAAGTTTATGTGAAGAAAAGGTAATGGGAAAGCATCTAAGCAGGAACTGTTTGCTCCAGTAAACAACAAAAACTCATGAGGAAACACATCCAAGTGAGATGTAAAGAAACAGCCCTGTCAGGAAGGTAACAAATACTGCTGTGCTTGCACCACTGCTAGGACATGAACCCATCTCCCACCCGGGCAGCTCCTCAGCTAATGTGTCTAGCCAGGGAAAAGGTCTGCTCGTGGCTCTAATGGCCAAGAATGTTCTAGGGAGGATGGCTACAGTGGTCCAAAAAAACCCACCCAAAACAGCTGCCACAAAGGTCTTGGGAAGCCCAAGGAATGGGAAGGAGAATAACAGGGAGCAGAACAGAGCTGCCGTCAAGGAAGCAATGCAGAGCTTTGATCTGTCAGCCACGCTCTGCACCTAGACAGCAGCGACTCCGAGAGCCGGCTGGGGAAGCTCTGACAAGGGTGAGGCTGCAGAGCCTGAAGGCAGCTGCTGGGAGAGGAGCTGGGGAGAGAGCTGCAGAGGAGTCCCAGAAGGCCCTGGCAATGGCCATGCTGCAGGCAGATAAGGGGATTTACGGTCCCAGCATTGTTCTGCTGATGCCCTGCCATCTGCACGTCTCCCGGGGCATTCTGCACGCTCAGAGCTGCTTGCTCGTGGGCACAAGTCAGGAACCTCCTGACGAGAGCTGTCAGGCCATGCAGTGGAGGACACAGCCCTGGCCAGGACAAAGGAGCAGAAGTTTCCATCATGTTTCCCCCCCCTCCAAACCAAGCCAGTGCCTTCAAAAACTCCACATTCCTCTGAAAGCATGAGTGGAACATGTGGGGTTTGGGACAGAGAGAGTCTGGGACATCCCACAGGGCAGGGCCTTGGTGCAAGGGAAACTGCTTTGGATTTTAAAGTAATCACAACGAAACAACTCCCCAGGGGAACAAATGAAACCCACCCAGGCCTTCATCTTCCTTTCAAGCAGCTTTTTGAGAATAAAAGGAAGAGCTATGCCCATGCCAGGCTCTTGCCTTGCACTGCAGAGCATCTTTCCACCCTCCCTGCCCTCCAGCTGGGCACCTACACCCGTGGCAGCACCCCTCCACATCGCAGCATGGTCTGAAAGAAGCTCAGGCTGCTGCTGAGACGCTGAGGAGGAAATGGTATGAGAGGCATAGTGGCTGTGACAGACACAAGGCTCATCAGAGAGGTAACAATGCTCATCTCAGGCCCATACCAAGCTCCCAAGCTGAATCACAACTCATTGGAGAGTCAATTCCTCCTCACCCTCAGCTCTTCCCCACATGCATGCACAGAAACAAGCCCCATGAACCCCAGCTGCCCTTGTGAGGAAATGAAATTGCCTCACAAACAGCTCCTCAGCCTGTTCATGCCTCCAGATCTTTCACTGGTGCTCCTCTCCTGGGGTCTCTGTTGGCTGTGCTGCAGCAGAGCTAAGCAGGCAAGAAACTATTATCATAGACTCTCAACCCACCACGGTGGGAGAAGTAACCATGCTGAACCCAAAGGGACCACGACCCACAAAGCCTGGCTTAGCCAGGAGCCCTGGGCTGAGCAAGCAGGAGCCCAAAGCAAGCAGGAGCCCAAAATGCTCTGTCCCAGCATGAAGGATGCTCCCGCTGGGCAGTGTGTGGCATCTGTGTTTTCCTGCTCTGACACCTCTCTAGCACAGCCTGAGAGGCAGAGCTCCTGGGGCACAGGGTAAGAGGCTGTCAGCAGCCCCAGCAGCAGGACCATGCCTCTGAGCCCTCATCTCTGGGTGCTACACGCTGCTTTCTCAACACAGGGTTTGCAGAGTGGTGAACAATGCTGCTAGAGCTCAGCATCTCATCTCTCCCTGCCCATGGTGGCAGCAGCTGGGGCTCAACAGCATAACTGTGTTGCCATCCCTTGCACCAGCCTTCCCAGACACGTGCTGGGAGTTGATGCTACCTTACAGGAGGGGCTCTTGCCGTGGGAAACAGCTACCATGAGCTCTGCTCACCTGGGGAGAAAGTCAGGCTTGGTGGGGAGGTCTGTTTTGGCTCTGCAGGAAAGTGCTTCACTATTCCCACTGGGATGGACTAAATAGGGATTACCCTGGGAGACCTTGGAGCACAGGAGGTGCTGATAGGGATGAAGGTCTGGCATGTGGGCCCCAGGTGACCTCTCTAACACTGCTCTCAGCCCCTGTGAGCTGCAAGGGAAGGTGAAAGCAGCAGCCTGGTGTGTGAGCAGTGGCAAATGTCCTGCCAGAGTGTCTGCAATAAACAAATCAATAATTAAGGGAGGATGTCCATTAGCCTTTGAACACACTCCAGGTGAAGCTGGTTTTAGTTGTTCCAAGGAAAATGAGTGGGGTGAGCAAAGGAGGGGGGCTGAAAAGGGCCAAGAGGTGCAGAAGGGTGAGGTGCAGCTTAAGGGTGAAGAAGGGTCAGGAGAAGGAGGGTGAGATTGGCCAAGCAGGCAAGCTGCAGGATTAGGGATGTGGGTGGGAAGCAGCCAGGCTCAGGAGAGGGATGTGTGCCCTGGCAGGGGCTGGAGGTGATGTGCATGAGCATACTGCAGGTGTGCCACATGCTGGAGCTGGGAAGTGAGGATGTGCCATGAGACACCAGGCAGGAGCTGTGCAGAGGAAGCAGATCACCCATGCTCCTGTCTCCCAGACCTTCCCACGCCTGGCAGGCAGAGAGCCACCACCAGAGCTTCTGTTTCTGCATTAGTGGTGGTGCTCAGGGCCTGCCCCAGCTCCTGGTGGGTTTAGGCTACCAGACCCTAGCAGATGTTAGGCGAAAGTTGGGTAAGAGAAACTCATCTCAGCCCCAGCCCTTGCACACTGACTCAGGATCACTAGAGCAAGGTTGTGCATTGTGGCTCTGGCTGTGGCTGCTGCTGGCTCAAAACCATCCCCATCAGCTGAGCAAAGGCTCCAGATGTCTGCACCTAGACCAACTGGCAAGGTTCCCTCTCCTTGAAAATGCCTGGTCCCCTGCTGCAGACCACTGCCTCCCCTGAAGCAGCCTTACCAACCTCACACTTATCTGTTCAAGGCTCAAGATGCCAATAACTTTCCAGCCTCCTGTCCAGCCAGCTCCACACCTACAGTCCAAGAGAGCATCCTACAGTGGGAGATGATCTTTCAGGTTATTTTGATTGGTGTTAGGCACCAAGAGGTTGAGCACCTCCCTGGAAGTGTTTAAGAGGAGGCTGGATGAGGCACTTAGTGCCATGGGCTAGTTAATTAGAAGGGGTTAGGTGATAGGTTGGACTTGATGATCCTAAAGGTCTTTTCCAACCTGGTTAACTCTGGGATTCTGTGAGCTCTAAGATCCTCACATTCTCCTGGGACACACTGACAGGGTAGGAAGGCAGAGGAGGACACCAAGCAACCCCTGAAGACGCCTGGGCAGCAGTGCCAACTCTGTGCTGGGCTGCAGCAAGAGCAGTGTGGGCACAGGGCAAGGGCCTCTTGACTCTGCTCTCCTCAGACCCCACCTGCAGTCTGGAGCCCCCAACACAAGAAGGACATGGAAGTGTTGGAGCCAGTCCAGAGGAGGCCACCAAGATGCTGAGAGGGCTGCAGCAGCTCTGCTCTGAGGGACAGGCTGAGAGAGTTGGGGCTGTGCAGCCTGGAGAAGAGAAGGCTTGGAGGAGACCTTGGAGTGGCCTTGCAGGATCTGAAGGGGGCTACAGGAGGGCTGGGGAGGGACTATTGACAAGGTCTGGTAATGCCAGGAGGAGGAGGAAGAATGGGTTTGAAGTGGCAGAGGAGAGATTGAAACTGGATGTTAAGAAGCTATTTGCAGTGAGAGTGGTGAGAGACTGGCACAGGTTGAGGGTGGTGAGACACTGGCACAGGTTGCCCAGGGAGGCTGTGGAGCACAGAAGCACAGAATGGGATCAAAGCTGGGTGCTTCTGGGCTCCACAACCTCTCTGGAGGTGTTGAGGACCAGGTTAGAGCCTTGTTCTAGTGGGAGGTGTTGCTGCCTATGTCAGGGGGTTGGAACTGGCTGAGCTTTGAGGTCCCTTCCAACCTGAACCACTCTATGACTCTATGGCTGTTCCCCACACTGGCAGCTATATCCTCCCTGCCCTGCCACCTTTGGTATCAACTGGGGAAAAACGAAGCCCAGGACCTCCCAGTGCTGGTAAATCTTTGTTCTAGGAGAAGAGGCAGGTCCCTGAGCAGTTCTCAGCAGTGAGCACTCCCTCTCTCACCCCACCCGTTTGAGAAGAGGCTCTCCCCATCCTTACGGAGCAAGAGCTGTCTGACATGATTTATGCCTACTGCATATCCGAGCTGGCTTGCCACAAGCCTCTGCATCTGGGCTAGTGCTGGCAACCACACGAGAGCATCACTAATGTGAAACCCAACCCACCTTCTCAGTGGGCTGGGGCCCCCAGGGCCCATCTTCCCATTCCACACACACCCCCCCCACGCCCCAGCTCAGCACCCGCTCCCCCTGCCAGGCAGCGCTGCGGTCTCTGAGAGCTAAACGCATCGACAGCTGATGGTGCAGCAGCATTAACCAAAGCCCTGCCAGCCCTGCTCCTCCTGGGCAGCTGGGGAGGCTCTGGAAGGCCCTGGGGAGGGATGGAGACAGACTTCTACCAGGTGGAGCTGCTCAGGCACCCGGGGCAGAGCTTCCCGGGGAGCCTGAGCCGGTCCAAAACCACCTCAAAGGCTGGGGAGTTTTCATCCAGCACAGAGCTGCCACGGTGAAGAGCTCTCAGTGAGCCACTTGTGATGCAGCTCAGCTGAGTAAAATAAATAAAAGTGGCTAATGACTGATTAAATATTAAAGGGCTGCTTGCTTTATTGCAGATCCTGGGAAGACTGCACACAGCTGGAAGCTGGAGATGGCCTCCACAGCTCGAATGACCAAGGGGAGCTGAAGTGTCACCAGGTTCTTCCTTCTGCTGTAATGAGAAGTGCCTGGGTAGACCTCTGCTTCCCACCAAGGCAGAGGTGGGGCCAGCAACCATCTGCTTTGGCTGCTTGCATGCAAGCTATCCAAAAGGAGCTTCTGCAACCCAGGTGGAGAAGCTGAGCCTCCAGACCAGGCTGTGCCAGGCATTCCTGTCTGTCTGTACAGGCATTGCTGGGCTGAGCAAGCAGATTCAGTAGTAAATTGCTTCATCATGCTACAGAGATCCTCTCACCTATCTCAGTGATCTGCCAGAGCCTTCTAATGAAGCTATGATAAATATTTCCTCCTACTGCCTACTTCTTTTCCCACCTGTCCAGTCAAGCCCACACCATTTCACTGGCCCCAGCAACTGATTTCCATTCATTCCTCTTAGGATCATAGAATCACTCAGGTTGGAAGAGAGCTCCAAGTTTATCCATCCCAACCTAGCACCCAGCCCTAGACAATCAACCAGACCATGGCACTAAGTGCCCCAGCCAGGCTTGGATTCAACACCTCCAGGCACAGCCAATCCACCACCTTCCTGGGCAGCCCATTCCAATGCCAATCACTCTCTCTGCCAACAACTTCCTAACAACATCCAGCCTAGACCTGCCCTGGCACAGCTTCAGACTCTGGCCCCTTCTTCTGTTGCTGGATGCCTGGCAGCAGAGCCCAACCCCACCTGGCTACAGCCTCCCTGCAGGTAGTTGTAGGCAGCAATGAGCTCTGCCCTGAGCCTCCTCTTCTCCAAACTAAACAACCCCAGCTCCTTCTTCATGTTCTCCTGGAGATCCACCTCCTGGTGCTGTTTGTTAAGCCCACCTACAACATCACATGCTGCTGTGGTTTTGGTGATGGGTGAGATCTGCTGGAGAGGCTGGAGCAGACTGTGTGAGGCTCTAGCAACTCTGAGTGCTCTAGACCCAGGTCCACCACTCTGATACCTCAAGGAGAGCAGGGGAAAAACACCACCATATACCAAGCAGAGCACTCTCACCAGGGGGACGCTGTGCTGAGCCAGAGGAAAGCAAGGGACTGTGGTCCAGGGTGCAAGCAGGCCCCCAGGCTGGGCAGGCAGCACACCTCCATCGGGCAGACACACGTGAAGAGCACATGCTGGCTCCGCAGGCAGCTTGCACTGGGAAGAAGAGACACATTTGGTTACCAAATAATTCCCTCAGCACCATCTGGTTGCTTGTTCCAGTCCCAAAAGCCCACTGGAGAGGGCCAGATCCTGATCCTAACCACAACTTGCTTCAGAGTTGCTGCAACTAAGCTAAAAAGCATTTGTCCTGGTGCCAATTTTGGTTTCATTTTCTAAGACTTTTTAATTTGGCAGAGAGGAGCCCAAGAGGTGGCACAGCACAACATCTGCTCCTGTAATAGACAGGAACTGAAGATGAGCCAGCAGTGTGCCCAGGTGGCCAAAAAGGCCAATGGCAGCCTGGCTGGGAGTAAAAGTGCTGTGGCCAACAGGAGCAAGGAGGGGATTGTCCCCTTGGACACAGCTCTGGGGAGGCCACAGCTCAAGTGTTGTGTTCAGCTTTGGGCACTGCAATACAAGAGAGATGTGGAGGTGCTGGAGTGGGTCCAGAGGAGGGCAATGAAGACCTCATTGCCATCCACAGCTACCTGAAGGGACATTGTGGAGAGGCTGCTGCTGGGCTCTGCTCACAGGGAAGTGGAGAAAGAAGGGGGAATGGCCTCAGGCTGAGGTGGGGAGGTTTAGATTGGACATTAGGACAAAGTTTGTCATGGATAGAGTGGTCAGGGAGTGGAATGAGCTGCCCAGGGAGGTGATGGAGTCACCCAGCCTGGATGTGTTTCAGGGTGGTTTGGCTGTGGTGCTCAGGGCTATGGTTTCAGGTGAATCTTGTAGAGTAGGGTTCTAGGTTGGGCTTGGTGTTCCTGAGGGGCTTTGCAACCTGCCTGGTGCTGTGATTCTGTGATCTGCACCAGTCCCATCTCTGGAAGCCTCCAAGGACACTACTGCCCTGTGCCTGCCCCTTCCCCTGCCATCTCTGGCTGGCCACAGCTGCTGCCCAAACACAGAGGGACGCTGCTGGGTTAAAATCCTGGTCATCAGGAACTCCAAGGGAAAGGAAAGGAGGAGTGCCAAATGGCAAAGGCTGAAATCAATATGGGGAGAGCTGTTATTTAAGCTTCTGAGCTCGGGGGGACTGCAAACGTTGGAGAGCAGTGGAATAAAAATGATACATAAAGTGACAACATCATCATGTCTCTATCACTGACGCCCTTAGCAGCTGTTTGGGCTGAGCAACAGGAGTAAATCCAAATCTGTGCCTGCTGCCCAAGGCTGCCTGGCACTCCTAAGGGGGCACTTTGTGATCAGAGAGAGAGGAAATTGCAGAGTATCTTTGCCAGCCAGATCGTTTTTAACCTCCTTTGGTCTCCATGCCCTGCAAGCCTGGAGGATGGCACAGTCACAACCCAGCCCCGGGGCCAGCTCTTCTAGGGGAGCTTGGGTTTTGGCTGCAGACAGGGGAGACCCCATGGGGCATGCCAACAACTGCAGGGTGGCAGTGAGGGTCCCTGGGCACCAGGAGCAGCCTGCTGCCACAGCCAGGACCTGCCCGTGCAGGACCCCAGTGCCTTGGCTGGTTGTGAGCCGAGCTGCACCGCAAAGGCAAGGCTGGGGAGAGCGCTCTGCAAACCGGGAGTGAAAACACCAGGCCAGGGTGCAAAGTGTCCTCTCTTCGCCTCACAGCCTTCCTCACACCCTCTTAGCACCCTTTAAAGCTTCCCCACACCAGCACCGAGCAGTAATGGGTTTGTTTCTCTCTGCTGGTGGAAAATCGAGACTCCCCCTCCCTCCAGCTTTCTCTGCCTCTCCATCATCTCTTCTCCTCCTCAACAGACCCTGGAAGCCTGCAGACTCCAGCTCTGCCTGCAAGCTGCCCCTCACTGCCAGCCCCCCACCCCAGCACATCCTCCTGCCTGGGCCTGCATGGATATCGGGAGGTGACATGAGTCCCCCCCCCAGCTGCTACCTGGGAGTGGGCTGGGCTGCTGGACAGCCCGGAGGGGCACCAAGGCACGAAGCACGGCGCTGGGCGCTTGGGGAAGCAGAGGCACATGCGGGAGCAGGCAGAGCTGAAGCGCCGGGCTGCGGGAAGATGCTGCGGGAGGATGCTGCAGCCAGGGGGTTCCACTGCCACCTTAGGGAAAGCCAAAGAAATGCTTCACCTGAGCGCGGGGAGCGATGTCGCTGTCGCCTTGGGCTGGAGGCTGCAAGGCCAAGGCAGCAGAGCTGGGGGTGCCGAGGGAGTTAACCCCGCTCAGGGCTGCGCTCCGCAGCCGCCGCAGGAGCCCGGCTGAAGGGAGCAGCAGAGCCCCGGGCACAGCCCGGCCACAGCAGCGCCCACCCAGGCCCATGTGCTTGCCAGAGGAAGAAGAGCAGCCTCGGGCTCGCAGGGAGGACATCGATCAAGCTCCTGGAGGAGCTCAGAGCGCTCCGGCAGAGCGCAACGCGGCGCCAGAGCTGAACGAGGCAGCGCAGCCCTGCCCGGTGGCACCGGGGTATGCCCACCGGGGCTGAGGTGGCCAGGTGGATGGGGACAGGGAAGAGACAGATGCTTTTCTTCTCCTTGCTGGCCTTGGCACCCTGCTCCTGACCATAGGGAAACCTTCTCTGCCCCAATTGCCCTGCCCAGACTCGTCCCCAGAGCTTTGCCCACCGTCCCCAGCTCCTGTAATCCATCCTACAACCCCAGCACCAGCTCGTGGCCACGTAAATCCATGCTCCAGGACTGTGGTGTCCTCCTCTCCTGCCTGCACCCAGCTCCCACGCAGCAGAAGAAACGGGAAGGGAAAAGGGGACTCTGGGGGGGGACTGTGAGCCTGCTGAAGGAGATCAGAGATCATTGCTGCTTCAGGATAGAACGTGGGACAGCAGGGACAAAGCAGGGCTGCAGAACGGGGGATGCTGACAGCACCGCATGGGATGGGTTCAGGGGCTGAGGGGCAGGATAGAGCTGCACTCTGTTTGGAGAGGTATGGCATCCAGGAAGGGTCAGGGCTGCAACAGCAGCTCTGCAGAGCAGACAACCACATCCAGAGAGTGAGCATGGGCCAGTGGGAGAGAAAGTGCCCAGAGAAACCTGAGAGCATTGCCTGCTCTCCACTGTCCCTCCTGCTTGCAGCTTCTCCTGCTCTGAGAGAGCTGGAAGGTCTCAGGTGAAGCCAAGGACACAGCCCAACCCAGCTTCTTCCACACTTTCCAATGTTCCTGGATTTTGGTTCCTTCCACCTCCTCCAAAAGCTTCATCTGCATCTGGGAGCTGGGGATGGGTAGTTTGAGGAAGAGGAGGCTGAGAGGAGAGCTCATTGCTGTCTACAGCTACCTGAAGGGACATTGTGGAGAGGCTGCTGCTGGGCTCTGCTCACAGGGAATGGGAGACAGAAGAAGGGGGAATGGCCTCAAGCTGAGGCTGGGGAGGTTTAGATTGGACAGTGACAGAACAAGGGGACACAGCCTCAAGCTGTGCCAGAGGAGGTCAAGGCTGGATGAAAGAAGGAAGTTGTTGGCAGAGAGAGTGATTGGCATTGGGATGGGCTGCTCAGGGAGGTGGTGGAGTCACCATCCCTGGAGGTGTTCAAGACTGGACAAGGCACTTAGTGCCATGGTCTGGATGTCTGGGCAGGGCTGGGTGCTAGGTTGGACTGGCTGAGCTTGGAGCTCTCTTCCAACCTGCCTGATCCTATGATTCTATGACCTTAGGACAAAGTTTTTCATGACAGAGTGGTCAGGGAGTGGAATGAGCTGCCCAGGGAGGAGGTGGAGTCCCGAACTCTGGATGTGTTTCAGGGTGGTTTGGATGTGGTGCTTAGTGCTGTGGTTTAAGGTGAGTCTTGTAGAGTAGGGTTCTAGGTTGGATTTGGTGCTCCTGAGGGGCTTTGCAACCTGCATGGTGCTGTGGTTCTGTGATCTCTCCTGGCAGTGCTCAGCTTCCACACATGACCCCAGTTGAAGACGCAGCAGGGAGCACCTCCACGGTAGGTGCTTGGACTGCCCCTTGGGTACTGGGCATGTTGGGAGCAGAAGAAAGGAGGCAGAAACAGAAGCTCAGCACCAGCCTTCAGCTCTGCCTCCATTTTTGTGAAACAGCAATTAAGTGGCAACAACCCTGGGGAAGTCAGGGGCATTGCTCATTCTGCTCTGCACAGGGACTCAGCTCCCAAAGCAGGGGAAGCAGGAGAGGTTGGGAGTGCAGGCAGAAGGCAGCTGCATCACCTAGAGACCTCCTAGAGTCTTAACCCCGGGGCACCAAGAAAAGCTGAGAGAAACTTGCTGGATGGAAGCCTCCCTATAAGCAGCAGGTTAAGGCAAGTTTCCTTGGATACAGGGAGCACTCCAGCTGCTTAGCAAATGGCCAAGAGGAAACTCCAGCCTTGCTTTACAAACCAGGCAGGGACTAATGCCACCCTCTTCTGGCTGCAGGGCAGCTGGGAAGAGGAAAACTGCAGGCCAAGGGTACACCAGATGGAGAGAGGATACTGATGCCCACCAGGCTGGGATGTAGGCACTGTGGGGTTGGGTTCTTGCCCTGCCTTGGTTTTCAGGCTGGTCCTTTGCAAAGTGCTCATCTCTAATGAATGGATCATAGAATGGTGTAGGTGGGAAGGGAGCTCAAAGCTCAGCCAGTTCCAATCCCTTGCCATAGGCAGGGACACCTCCCACTAGAACAGGTCACTCAAGGCCTCATCCAACCTGGTCCTGAACACCTCCAGGGAGGCTGTGGAGCACAGAAGCACCCATGTGATCTTTGATCCCATTCTGTGCTTCTGTGCTCCACAACCTCCCTGGGCAACCTGTGCCAGTGTCTCACCACCCTCACTGCAAACAACTTCTTTCTAACATCCAGTTTCAATCTCCCCTCTGCCACTTCAAACCCATTCCTCTTCCTCCTGTCACCTGTGCTGATGAGCAAGGCTCCTCTAGGATGATTTAGTGCCAGAGAAGGTGCTGAAGGATGCTCTCATGTCCACATCCGCATCTCAAGATGCATCCCACGAGCAGGCAAACAGCATTGTGCAGCCTACTGAGCTGCCCAGCCAGGAGCTATGGTGGGCAGCTGTGTGCAAAGGAGACTCACTAGAAGCATCTCTACCCAGAGAGGTGGAAGAGTTTTTCCAAGTAATTAAGCAAGGAAGAGGAGCTGGGAGAAGCCCTGTGAGCAGACATGACAAGCAGCTCTGCTCCTCGCTGGAAACACGGACTGCAAACGGCTCCCGCAGGAGGCAGAAGAGGGAAGGCAGAAACTCATGCATAAGAAAAGGGAGCAGCTCTTACAGCCCTCAAACCTGGCCTCCAAATTCAGGAGCTGTCAGGAGGCACAAGGCTGGTGGGGAAGAGGACGAGGGGACTGGAGCATTGCCTGGTGAGGAGAGGCTGAGGGACCTGGGGCTGCTTAGGCTGGAGAAGAGAAGACTGAGAGGGGATTGAATCAATGTCTCTAAATCTCTGAGGGCTGGGGGTCAGGGGAGGGGGACAGGCTCTGCTCACTGCTCCCTGGGATAGGACAAGCAGCAGTGGATGGAAGCTGCAGCACAGCAGGTTCCAGCTCAACACAAGGGGAACTTCTTGGTTGGAAGGGTCCCAGAGCCCTGGCACAGGCTGCCCAGAGAAGTTATGGAGTCTCCTTCTCTGGAGCCTTTCCAGGCCTGTCTGGCTGTGTTCCTGTGTGCCCTGAGCTAGATTGTGTGGTCCTGCTGTGGCAGGGGGGTTGGAGTGGATGATCTCTTTGGGTCCCTTCCAACTCCTTACATGCTGTGAGCCTGTGGGTTGAGGCCATGATGGCAACACTGGACGAGGCCCCTCACATCCCTTTGCACAGCAGACCAAAGGGAGCTGGCTGGGAAAAGGAAGGTGAATCATAGAATCATAGAATCAAGCAGGTTGGAAGAGAGCTCCAAGCTCAGCCAGCCCAACCTAGCACCCAGCCCTGGCCAATCAACCAGACCATGGCACTAAGTGCCCCAGCCAGGATTGGCTTCAACACTGCCAGGGACGGTGACTCCACCACCTCCCTGGGCAGCCCATTCCAATGGCAATGAAGTCCAAGCAGAGGCCTGTTCACCTGGTATGGTACTTTCCAGTTGGCAACTGGGTAGATGTTGGAGAGGGCTAAGCTGAGGCAATGCCAGCCTGCAAGGGAGATGAGAATGGCCACAGGCAGAGCTGTGCAAGAAGGGGTGGAATTCAGCTGCCCTTCGGCACAGAGCCGCTGTGGCTGCTGTAAGTGGAGGGGGAAGGCACACAGCTGCGTGTGCCCCTGCTAGCTGCTCAGCTAACACAGCCCAGCAATTCCCAGCTGGGTGACACAGAGCCCTGCTTGGGCTCCCCCAGCTATTTTTCAACTCTGCTGCATCTTTCCCTTCGCTTCATCAAGTGATGGTTAGGCAGAGGCTGGGAGATGACACCAGCAGCAACACAAGGGAAGGCAAAGCTTCCACACCAGTGCACATGGCTTGACAATGCAAATAGCTTGGGCTAGGCAGTGCATAACTATATATTATTAAGCAGCAATAAATGAACAAATTTCCTGTACTTGCCTGGTGGGGAGGGGAGGGAGGGTTCAGGAGAACCAGCAGCCTGCTTCACTCCTTCCTCAGCTTGCCTCCATCCAGTGGCTCCTTTGCCCTGCCTGTTTGAAATTGATTCAATTAAGGCTCTTTGTGCATGTGGCTATAATAAAATAGGGACAATTAAACCTAATAGAACTCAAGTAGTTGTGTCCTACCCTTCTTATGCTTTCTTGTGCCTCTTACAGCTTCCCACGAGGTGCCAGGATGAATTCAAATGGAGCAGGGTGGAGGGGTCAGGGTTTGGATAGTCACAGATGCCCAAAAGCCTGCAGGGAAGATAAAGACAAGCTCCCAAGCCTGCATTGTCCAGAGGTCATCCCAGGTGCAGGGGGGGGTCTTGTAACAGGGAACATGAAGAAAGTATTAAACAGGGGTGGCCTGAGTTAGAGCTGGACCCCAGCTCAACAGGTGAAGCTAGGTGGAAAGCAAATACTTGGCTCTGTTGAGGACACCTGGTGGCTCAGCATGCCTCTGAGGACTGGGTGACACCAAGAGTGCTCTAGGTGTGAGCTGGCAGCAAGATGCTCCCAGTGCTGCCACTAAAGAAGTGGAAAAGGTAAATGTACTCAGCAGGCATTGCCACAGCAACACCTCATAAGGAGCTGAGTCCAGTGCCATGGGTGCACATCCAGGCCCCCAGCAGTGGGAGGAGAAGCTAGGGTTGGGCTCTTCTGCCAGGCAACCAGCAGCAGAACAAGGGGACACAGGCTCAAGCTGTGCCAGGGCAGGTCTAGGCTGGATGTTAGGAGGAAGTTGTTGTCAGAGAGAGTGATTGGCATTGGAATGGGCTGCCCAGGGAGGTGGTGGAGTGGCTGTGCCTGGAGGTGTTGAAGCCAAGCCTGGCTGGGGCACTTAGTGCCATGCTCTGGTTGGTTGGCCAGGGCTGGGTGCTAGGTTGGGCTGGCTGAGCTTGGAGCTCTCTTCCAACCTGCTTGATTCTATGATTCTATAAGGAACAGACCTTTGGGTGATCTTCTTGCAAGGTCCATGCAGCAAGTTGGAGCATTTCTCACCAACAGAGTCTTCTGTGCACACAGCAGAGGGATCAAGGCCACATCACATCAAAGGCTGGGCTTAGGACCTGAGAAGTTAGATGGGGAGAGCTGCACTTCTCCCCCAGAACTGGCTGAAGAGTGTGTGGTTATAGGCATGGCCATCAAGGAACCACAAAGCCTTTTAGCATCCATTATTTGCAACAGCTCCTGAGCAAACAAATGTGACCACATCAGTCACCAGGCCCATCCCCAGATGAAGCTGCTCCCATCAGCCTATGCCTCCCCCCCAGCAAAGAACAGCTGACCCTGAGGAAGGGTGGGACAAGCCCATCCCTCTCTCCCTTCTCCATGTCAGGAAAGAACAAAATGGGGATCTCTCACCTCTCCTTCCTTCTACCCTGCCCCCTTCCAGAAGGTCACCTGCAGGCTACATCTTCCACCCCACGTCAGCAGAATAAGCCCCACTCCTGGGCAGGTTTGGTTTGGAAGACATGAGCATGTCCCCACCAGACTCCCATTTCTAGGCAGCAGCATGGAAGAGCTGAGACATCAACACTTAAAGGCCAGGTCCATGGCAGGACCTTCCTTCAGGGCTGGGAGGATGTTCCTTCAGCCCAGCACTGATGTAGAGGAGTTCCAAGCTTGGGGGTCAGAAAGAGGAGGCTCTCCTGGGCTGGCATCACTGAGCAGATGCTGGGACTGTCTTGGCAGAGCAGAGACTGAGGAGGCCTGCAGGTGCCTCTTCCCAACCACAGACCTAGCCTGGTGTCAGAGCCATAGCTGCTGCTTTGCCTGCACCCCCTCTGCCTGCTTGCCTGTTTATGCTCAGGCTGCCAGCTTAACAGCCTGGCTTATTTAGTTATTTTATTGCCCTCCCCCTTCTACCCCTCTCTCTTTTCCCTTTTGTCTTTATACATATACATATACACACAGGAGTTGTGCTGCACTTCTTGGTAAAGCACTTAAATCCATTTTAATGCCCCAGTTCTGCTCCTCAGTGACAGGCTGGTGGTTAGGCTAATGCGTCCTGCTCACCTCGGGGTTACTAATGAGGTCACAGCAGAGGCAAGCTCCAAACTGAATAATTCACTAATCAGATGCTGCAGACTCCAGTGGTGAAATTTATTTCTGACACCTAAACAGCAAATGGCTTTGTGGGGACACACAGGCACACACAGACACACACACGAGTGCACAAGTGTCTGTGAGGATGCTTCCCCTTCCTTCTTTCCCTTCCTCCAAAGCTGATTTTGGGAGCTGGTGCTGTGCCATGCATTTAATGATGAGTCTTACCACAAGGCAGATTGGCCCATCCTGAGCTCAGGGCAAGGAGGAATTAGTGTGATGGGCACGGGCAAGGAGGGACCAGCGAGATGGGCAAGGGCAAGGAGGGACCAGTGTGATGGGCACGGGCAAGGAGGGACCAGTGTGATGGGCACGGGCAAGGAGGGACCAGTGAGATGGGCACGGGCAAGGAGGGACCAGTGAGATGGGCACAGGCAGGTCCATTGGGCTACTCATGCTGGCTGACTGGGTGTGATCAAGGCAAAGCTTTGGGGTCCCAGACTCACTCATGTCCTGCACAGAGATTATCTGGTACCAGGCTTCTCCTGCCCCCAGCCACGGGGGGAACTGCAGGGCCCAGCATGCAGAGGGAGTCACCATCAATTGAGAGGAGGAGCCTTGAGACAAAGGACAAAGGATTTGGTTTAGTTTTTTCTATCTTTGTAGCTGCAAATCCAGCAAATGTCTGCACTGAATCACAGCCTCCAGCCTGGGGAACTATCCCCTCTAGGATAAGCCTCCCAGACCTCCACTCACCTCTGCCTCACATCCAGTGAGGTCCCTCTTGCTGCTTTCCTGTACCAAAAACAATGTCCTGTGCAACCCCCAAGCTCCTCCAAGAGAGGATACAGTAATAATCCAATTAATTAGTATTGCTAATAATAAAAGTCACAGGCAGTCATTAATAATTACCACTCTGCATTCCTGGAGGAGGCAGCAGGCTGAGGAGTTTTGCTTCTCTGTTGTTAAGCCAGAACCCAGGCAGCTAACAGCTGCCTGGTGGGTGCTCAACACAGTGGGGGAAAAATCTCCCCCTTGCCTTGGACCTGAGTCTAGCTCTTGGCATCACCCTGGCCACTGATGTCTACATGGATGAGGACACCCTCCCAGGTGCTGCCATCAGCTTGGGCACTGCTGCCACCACCATCCCAGGACAACATCAGGCCACTCAGGCTGCCAGCAAGGTGCTTTTCACTGACAAAGGGGTCCCCAGGCCCTCCAAAGATATTCAGTACCACCAAGATGAAGCCTGAGCAGTCACAACAACTTCTTCTTTAGGAGGATGTTCTTCACAGTGAGGGTGCTGAGACACTGGCACAGGTTGCCCAGGGAGGTCGTGGATGTGATTTTTGATCCCATTCTGTGCTTCTGTGCTCCACAACCTCCCTGGAGGTGTTCAGGACCAGGTTGGATGAGGTCTTGAGTGACCTGTTCTAGTGGGAGGTGTCCCTGCCTATAGCAGGGGGTTGGAACTGGCTGAGCTTTGAGCTCACTCCCAACCTAAACCATTCTGTGATTCTATCTCTCCAATTCAGAGGCTCAAGAGGAGGAAGAGTGGATCTCAGTGGAGCCACAGCTGGTGGATTCCTTGCCTTAGACATCCACAGCCCCGGGCAGGGCAGAGCAGTCTGCTGGTCACAGAACTCCCACCCCCTGCCTTGCAGAAGGGTTGAGCAGGGGTGAAGGAGTTCATCCTTGCCAGAAGCCACTCTCTGAAATGCAGCCATTCCCCTGGGGTGAGAGCCACATATGGCCCAGCACAGAAACAAACCCTAAGATGCAACACGAGCAGGGAGTGGAATCTCCTCACTGCTTCCTTTTGGTATCTCTTTGGTGCTGATCCCTTTTTGCAGCACTGCCAGGGATGAGGCAGCAGTAAATCCAGGCTAACACAGCGTGGAGCCACAATGGCTCAGTGATGAAACCTCTCAGCACAAGCAATGACCTGACAAGAAGCCATCTCCTCTGGAAAAGGGTCCAGAGCCCAGCAGTGTGAACCCCAGCATGGCCCTGGGGAGGAGGGGAGCGTGAAGGGCACAGCGAGAGCAAAGCGAGGCAGATGCCACAGGCATGGCAAGGTGGTGGAAGGGGAATCTCCAGCCTTGGAGAATCCAGCAGAAACAACCCTCACCAACTGGAGCAGTGTACCAGGGGCCAAGAGAGCCTCCTCTGAGTGCCAGGCACTGCCAGGCTCCCCGCCCAACTGCTGAGCAAGATTATGTGATAAATGATTGCATTAGTCTGGACAGCTTCTCATTTTCCTCCAATCTGGCCTGTCTGCCCTCTTAGCACGGGGCTCCTGATAACATTTCTCCCTTCACTGACTTCATTTTTCCTGTTAGCTTGTCAAGCTGTCAGGGGGAAGAAAGGAGAAGCATGGACAAGGCTGCTACTGTCTGTGCTCCGAGACCATCCTGTGCCTCTGCTGTCCCTGTCCTCCCTCTCCTCCCTGCCCCTTCCCAGGCAGGTGCCTACCCACCTGCTCCAATTCTTCCTCAGAGACCTCCCTGGGCATCAGGCACATCCCCCACTTCAGTGACCCCTGATCATGCCAAGGATGCAGTGAGGGGTTGGGGTTGTAGAAGTTGAGGTTAGAAGGTGCTCTGCAAAGACTCTCTGGCTGAAGAGTTCTGCACTGACAGCAGTTTGAGAGGGAAAGGCTCACGGCTGCTGTGTTGGGGTGCACAGATGATGCTTGTAGCCCTTCTGAGTGAAGCAGATGCTCCTGTCCTGGTTGATTGTTGTTGGAGGGAGCCAAACTGACAGTGGGAACCAAGCCAAGCTTGTTCTGGTAGAGCTTTCTTCTTTTCTGTACAGCCTGCTCGGCGTTTGTGCTGTGAAGAGAAAATGGGGAGGGAGGGGGGAGGTGGAAATTAGTTTTCAGCAGAGTTCTGCTGTGTAATGTTCAGCTTGGCACCCAGGCAGCCAGCAGCACCCTGGGGTGGGAGCTCCAGGGTCCCCTGGTTCCGACCAGGGGCGTGGTTGGGTGAAACAGCCTCATCACCCACCTCATCTCTGGTTCCCCTTAAGGTTTTGGGTGGTGTTGAAGGGGGAGGTGGGTGAGCTCGAGGCTTAGCCTGACTTGGGGGAGAGACACACAGCCAGAGCTTTGCACTTGGATCTCTCCTGGGTTCTTCTGGCTAAACCAGTGATGAAGCAGACTCCCCTGCTGCCACACATGGAAGGTTTTGAGAAACCCAAGTCTGGAACATGATTTCCACTTGCCTTGCATTGCACCTCCCCTGCAGCTTCAGCACTCAGCACATGCTGCCTAACCAGCAGTGCCTCCTGGTCCAGCTGCCTCAGAAACCTCAGAAACCTCCAGCCTGGAAAAGCCCCTCAGGGTCACCAAGTCCAACCAATATCCCTACTCTACAAGGTGCACCCTAAGCCATAGAATCAGCCAGGTTGGAAGAGAGCTCCAAGCTCAGCCAGCCCAACCTAGCGCCCTGCCCAACCAACCAGACCATGGCACTAAGTGCTCCAGACAGGTTTTGAGTGCCTCCAGGCACAGCCACTCCACCACCTCCCTGGGCAGCCCATTCCAATGCCAATCACTCTCTCTGACAACAACTTCCTAACAACATCCAGCCTAGACCTGCCCTGGCACAGCTTGAGTCTGGGTCCCCTTGTTCTGGTGCTGGCTGCCTGGCAGCAGAGCCCAACCCCACCTGGCTACAGCCTCCCTGCAGGCAGCAATGAGCTCTGCCCTGAGCCTCCTCTGCTGCAGGCTGCACACCCCCAGCTCCCTCAGCCTCTCCTCACAGGCCTCTGCTCCAGGCCCCTCCCCACCCTTGCTACCCTTCCCTGGTCACCTACCAGCACCTCAACATCTCTCTGGAATTGAGGGGCCCAGAGCTGGACACATATCCCCAGGCACCACATCTAAATGACTTTTAAACCCATCCAGGGGCAGCAGCTCAACTGCCTCCCTGGGCAGCTCATGCCAGTGCCTGACCACTCTTGCTGGTAAAAATCAATCTCCTTGCATCTAGTCTAAAACTCCCCAGTGGCAGCTTGAGGCTGGGTGGAGATCACAAAAACATACAGAACAGGACTCTTCCCTCCTAACCCCAGTGACACCATCCCTGGAGGTGTTGAAGCCAAGCCTGGCTGGGGCACTTAGTGCCATGGTCTGGTTGCTTGGCCAGGGCAGGGTGCTAGGTTGGACTGGCTGAGCCTGGAGCTCTCTTCCAACCTGGCTGATTCTATGATCTAAGAGATACTCAGCAGCTCCTCTGCGGCTGCATTCATGTTTCTCCCTTAGCTTAAACAGCAGGACAGTAACACTTGCACCTTCCACTCGTGCCCCACACTGAAACCCTGAGGTGCAAGACACCCCACAGCTGCAATCCTCCCACCTGAGTGGCAGCAGCACTAGGAACGGTGGTGCTGGTACTCGGCAGCATTCCTAGGCTGTTTCCCTGCTTCGAAGAGCTTTGGGAACATAAAATAGCTCTCCCAAGCCCTCCCGGGAGGGAGATGGGGAAGCCTAATCATTGCTAGGAACAGATCCTCACCCTGAGCGTCAGGAGGAGGAACCTTCACACCTCCTCCCTCCCAGCCTCCCCGCCCTACATCTCACTCCTGCATGCCAGTGCAAGGGTTAACAGCCGACTGCGATCACCTCGGAGAGGCAGCTCCACTCGGAGGGGGCTGGCTCGCTGGGCTCGCTCCCCTCCGCCGCATGGCAATGAGCAGATCAAAGAGCAGCAGCGGCGAGGCGCAGATCGATGCGGGGCGAGGGCAGCGCAGCGGCGGGCAGGGAGCGCGGCGGGGCCGGCGGCAGCCTCCGCTCGCCGAAACCTTTGCTAACCTCGTTAGGGAAGGGCCGGGCTGGGGCTGCCGAGCCCCGGGAGCGGCGTGGGGATCAAAGATCCCATTCGGTGCTTCTGTGCTCCACAGCCTCCCTGGGCAACCTGTGCCAGTGTCTCACCACCCTCACTGCAAACAACTTCTTCCTAACATCCACTTTCAATCTCCCCTCTGCCACTTCAAACCCATTCCTCCTCCTCCTGTCACTACAAGACCTTGTCAATAGTCCCTCCCAGCCTTACTGTAGACTCCTTTTCAGATCCTGCAAGGCCACTCCAAGGTCTCCTCCAAGCCTTCTCTTCTCCAGGCTGCACAGCCCCAACTCTCTCAGCCTGTGCTCACAGCAGAGCTGCTGCAGCCCTCTCAGCATCTTGGTGGCCTCCTCTGCACTGGCTCCAACACTTCCATGTGCTGCTTGTGCTGGGGGCTGCAGAACTGCCCCCAGGACTGCAGGTGGGGTGTGAGGAGAGCAGAGCCAAGGGGCAGAACCCCCTGCCTTGCCCTGCTGCCCACACTGCTCTTGCTGCAGCCATGCAGTTTAGCTCTTTACCTGCTGATGAGTCTCCCCGTTGAACTTGTCAATACTCCCATTTGCGCCCTTTGAAGCAGCTGAAGCTTGGATACAGCAAGCAGCAATCAGGTGGATCTGCAAAGAGTTTCCACACACTTCATCTCTGTGGATTTGACAGGTGAAATATAATTCAGGAGGAGAAAAAGCCTGAGCTGAAGCTAGGGGTCAGCTGAGAAGGAAGCTGCAGAGACATGGGAGATGTCTGGGAGATGAATTGCTAGACGTGGGCTTCCTGAGGAGCCAGAGCTCTGGCAAGGCTCTGGCTGGAGGTGGGCAGGCAGCTGTAGGGTGCCTTGCTCCTGCTACAAAGGGGTGAGATCCTGATGCAACCACAAGCTGCAGCTGAAGAGGCTGAAAAGCCTCCCAGACCCTATCAATGGAATTTCTGCCCCTTAGCTCTCCCAGCTGTCAACCACTACCCTGCCTTAACTATGCTGTTCCCTCTGCTGTCCCTTTCAGAACTGCCCGGGGGAGGGGGGAGTTGGTGCCCACAGAAAACACCAGACTGGTGTCTGAGGCAGTTGGAGCACCACAAAGGGGTCCTCCAAATCACTGCCAGAGGGATCCTCTCTCAAGGAAGGAGCCTGTTCCAGTGGGGAAGGAGAGGACTCCTCTGCAGAGCAGATCTAGCTCCTGGTGTGCAGCTATTTTCAGACAATTAATCTCTCAGAAGAAGGAGGTATCAGTCACTGCAGCACTGATGAGCTGTCAGCCTGCTCTTCACTGGCAGCACTGCTTGCTTCCCTCCCCATCACTGGAGAGAATCTGAGGCTCCCCCATTGCTGCCAGCCCCTGCCTCAGGCAGTTTCTTCTGCCTCTCTGAGGCCAGCATGGCAGGCCCAGGGCTGGGCTGGGAGCAGGAGACACTCCTCAGCCTCCTGTGCTACCTCCCAGCTGCCTTTCCATGAGATATGCTCCCTCTCCTTGCTGCAGTTCAGGGGTGTGCCCTGCCCAGCCCTGTAGAGGCATGGGCCAGGAAGGGATCTTGTGGGTCATGAAGAGCAGCTGTGCTAGTGAGGAGCTGCAGCAGCCTCTTAACCCTGCTCAGCCTCCTCTCCTTGCTCCTTCAGGCACAACACTCCAGGGATTTCCCCACTTCTCTCTCCTATTCTGGTTTAAAGGAGGCAGGGACAAGGTGGGGAGACACCTAAGGACTGGGGTACATGGTCTGCAGGAAGGACCTAAGGACAGGGGTATGTGGTGTGCAGGAGGGACCTAAGGACTGGGGTATGTGGCCTGCAGGAGGCACCTAAGGACTGGGGTAGGTGGCCTGCAGGAGGCACCTAAGGACAGGGGTATGTGGTGCGCAGGAGGGACCTAAGGACTGGGGTATGTGGTGTGCAGGAGGGACCTAAGGACTGGGGTAGGTGGTGTGCAGGAGGGACCTAAGGACTGGGGTAGGTGGTGTGCAGGAGGGACCTAAGGACTGGGGTAGGTGGTGTGCAGGAGGGACCTAAGGACTGGGGTAGGTGGTGTGCAGGAGCTGTGGTAGGTTGGAGGAAGCAGCAGGTTTAGGAAAGACAGAGGTAGTCCTCTGCAGCAATAGTTTCTCCTCCTGAGCTTGCCAGCTCAAGTGGTGGTGGCCCTGGCCAGCCTGACCTAGGGTAGGGTGTCCCTGCCTATGGCAGGGGGGTTGGAACTAGATGATCCTTGTGGTCCCTTCCAACTCTGATTCTGTGATTCTGACTCCCTGTCCATCCACACTGCTTCAATCCTTCTTCTAATCTTTTCTCTGCTCTGGACACCTGCAGGACTCTGCACCACGGAGACCTGCAGCCCCCTGGGCACATCTGAAAAGGCTTTCTAGCAGGGATACATCCCAGACAGACACTCCAGGAGCCTGCTTTGTTTCCCACTACATGCTCCCAGAGCCTCTCTGGGATCCTGTGGAGTCTAAGGAGGGAGAAGCTTTCTTTAATTAAAAAAAGCCCATTAAAACTTCCATCCATTACCTTTGAGTACCCTGTCTGGAAGAAGAGTTCAATTGTCCCAGAGGGAAAGGCTGCTCTGCATTTGGACAGGGACACAGAGCCCAGTGGACCATGGAGGTATCAATCCTCCAGAGTGGGCAGAGCATGTGCAATTATAGCGCCATGCCAGGGTTTATGGCCGTGCAGAATCTCTCCAGCTGGCATTAAAATGCTGATGAAGTTGGTTTGTACTTTTCCCAGGAGGTTGGGATCCAGTGTGGGTCATCCAGCTCTGCCAGCCCTCTCTTCCTGCCCTCCAAGTACCAGATCACCCCTCACTTGGGCTGAGCCTTGGAGGAAGAAAATCAGAGTCCCATATGGAATCACAACATCAGTCAGGGCTGGAAGGGACCACAGGGATCCCTTGTCACAAGGATCATCCAGTTCCAACTCGCTCTGCCATGGACACTTCTGTGCTCCACAACCTCCCTGGGCAACCTGTGCCAGTGTCTCACCACCCTCACTGCAAACAACTTCTTCCTAACATCCAGTTTCAATCTCCTCTCTGCCACTTCAAACCCATTCCTCCTCATCCTGTCATTACCAGACCTTGTCAATAGTCCCTACTCAGTCCTCCTGTAGCCCCCTTCAGATCCTGGAAGACCACTCCAAGGTCTCCTGGAAGCCTTCTCTTCTCCAGGCTGCAGAGAATCATAGAATCACAGAATCAGTCAGGGTTGGAAATGACCACGAGGATCAGCCAGTTCCAACCCCCCTGCCATGCCCAGGGACACCCTACCCTAGAGCAGGCTGCACACAGCCTCAGCCAGCCTGGCCTGAAACACCTCCAGGGGTGAGGCTTCCACCACCTCCCTGGGCAACCCATTCCAGCCTCTCACCACTCTCATGCTCAACAACTTCCTCCTCACATCCAATCTGAACCTACTCATCAACTACCTCAACTCTCTCAGCCTGTGCTCACAGCAGAGCTGCTGCAGCCCTCTCAGCATCTTGGTGGCCTCCTCTGCACTGGCTCCAACACTTCCATGTCCTGCTTGTGCTGGGAGCTCCAGAGCTGCACCCAGGACTGCAGGTGGGGTGTGAGGAGAGCAGAGCCAAGGGGCAGAATCCCCTCCCTTGCCCTATGCCCACACTGCTCTTGCTGCAGCCCAGCACAGGGTTGTGTCTGGGCTGCACTCACACTGCAGCCATTCTGGTCTGGATTTCCCAAGCCTGCCACATCTCAACAAGGGGAAGCCAGTCCGTGGAGCAGCAAAGGCTTCAGGCAGCCTGCCTGCCTGTGCCATTCCCAAAGAGGCAGCTCCGTGTAGACACTCTTTGTGGGAGAAGAGAGATTTCCCTTCCAGCACAATTACTCCGCTTGGAAGCACACTAATTAGCCTGGAACAAAGTGGCTGGAGCGTCCGCACGGGGAGAGCTATTGTGGAGGAGCTGAGTCTGTCACAGCTATTCTGGGCAGTTCCCTCTCACAAACAGGCCATGAGATTCAATTTTCCTCCTTTCCACCATGAGATGAAAGGGCTGTGCTCACCAACTCCAAATTATCCCAGCCTTTCCCAGCCCATTTCTGAGTCCTGGCTTGATTGTCCTGAATCCTCCTCATTTTGGGACTCCCTAAATTCCTTTTGGAAGAGAGGGAGATGTAAATCAGGAAGATTTATCCCAGCAGGACTCTGGACCCTTTCCAAAGGGTGAGGTCTAACCCAGCATAAATTAACCCAGACAATGGCAAGTGAGGACAATGCTCTGAGCATCCCAGGAAGACACAAGGGCTTACGCAATGCCTGTTTACCAGACAAAGGGACAGGCAGAGTGGAAAACCCTCTCCAGAGCCAAGAGGCTCCAGAGGCTGCAGTACCCTCTCTTAACTCCCACTGTAGCCTTTCAAGGCATTGTGCACTTCACAGAGTCATAGAATCATAGAACCAACCAGCTTGGAAGAGAGCTCCAAGCTCAGCCAGCCCAGCCTAGCACCCAGCCCTCACCAAGCACCCAGACCATGGCACTAAGTGCCCCAGCCAGGCTTGGCTTCAACACCTCCAGGCACAGCGACTCCACCACCTCCCTGGGCAGCCCATTCCAATGCAAATCACTGTCTCTGGGAAGAACAATTAGCCTTTAATTAAGTCCACCTTGCCCCACCATCTTCAGAGGGAAGTGATCCTCCCCCTCTACTCTGCACTGCTGAGACCCCACCTGGAGTCTTGCATCCAGTTCTGGAGCCCCCATTACAAGAGGGATGTGGAGATGCTGGAGTGTGCCCAGAGCAGGGCCAGGAGGATGCTCAGAGGCTGCAGCAGCTCTGCTGGGAGCACGGACTGAAAGAGTTGGGGCTGTGCAGGCTGGAGAGGAGAAGACTCCCAGGTGACCTTCTTGTGGCCTTCCAGTATCTGAAGGGGGCTACAAGAAAGCTGGGGAGGAACTTTTTAGGCTGTCAGGGAGTGACAGGAGTAGGGGGAATGGAGCAAAACTGGAGGTGGGGAGAGTGAGGCTGGAGGTGAGGAGGAAGTTGTGGAGCAGGAGAGTGGTGAGAGGCTGGAATGGGTTGCCCAGGGAGGTGGTGGAAGCCTCATCCCTGGAGGTGTTTCAGGCCAGGCTGGCTGAGGCTGTGTGCATCCTGCTCTAGGGTAGGGTGTCCCTGGGCATGGCAGGGGGTTTGGAATTGGCTGCTTCCTGTGGTCCCTTCCAGCTCTGATTGAGTTGGAAAGCAAAAAACAGAAAGAAAAGGAAAAAACCCCAAACAATAACATAGAAAAACCCCAAACTCCAAGACAATCAAACCCAACAACTCTACAACTTGCTCCTCCAAGCTGGGCTGCCTTTCTGGCCCTGATTCCAGCCGAGTGAAGCCAGGCTGTCCTTGCAGAATGATTTTGCCATCTTGGGAATGATTAGAGAGCTGCAGAATGCCTGCAGCTCCCCACGGAAGGACACTTCCATTGGCTGCCTCGTTCGATGCCGCCCGGGTTGAGCTGAGGAGGTTTTCTGCCATTGCCTCTTCGTGCTCAGCCTGCCTCAGCACCAGCAACGGAGCCAAGGCTGGGAGGGGGTCAGAGGGCAGTGGCAACAACCAGGAATCTGATTTACAGGGAGATGTTTAGAAGGCTGAACCCATTTTGGCTGGCTGAAGCAGAGGACTGAGCATGCATCCACACAGATCTGCGCGGGCAAGAGGCAGGAGCTGGGGAAGGTGGAACCTCCCTTGTCCTGCTGCCCACACTGCTCCTGAGCCAGCCCAGGATGCCATTGGCTCTGCTGCCCACTTGGGCACTGCTGCCTCAGCTTCAGCTCCTCTCTCCCACCACCCTCAGGGCCCTCTCTGCCTGGCTGCTCTCAGCCACTCTGGCCCCAGCCTGTAATGCTGCTTGGGGTTGTTGTGGCCAAAGTGCAGAACCCTGCCCTTGGCCTTGTTCAGTCTCATCCCCTTAGCCTCTGCCCACCCATCCAGCCTGGCCAGGTCCCTCTGCAGGGCTCTGCTACCCTCCAACAGCTCCACACCTGCTCCTAGCTTGGTGCTATCTGCAAACTCACTGATGCTGGACTCAATCCCCTCGTTCAGATCACCAATAAAGATATTGAACAGGATCAGGCCCAGCACTTCTCCCTGGGGCACACCACCAGTGCCAGCTACCAGCTGCATGTGGCACCATTCACCACCACTCCCTGGGCCTCTCCAGCCAGTTCCTGACCCAGCACAGAGTGAATCTCTCCAAGCCACAAGCTGCCAGCTGTGCCAGGAGCACTTTTACCCGGTGGTGATGGGAACATAGAGGCAAAGCTCTGGCATAAAAATCAGTCCCTTCCCATCTCATTCCAGGGCATTAATAATGACACTTAATAACTTCTGCTTAATAGGCTCCATATTTGTGTGGGAATCTGTGGCAGGAGGAGGCCTGGCCATGCTTTCTCCGCACACGCAGCGTGGTTGCCCCATATGCTGTGCAGCTTGCAACAAAAGGAAAAGGAGGACAAACAAATGGCACCGGGGGGGGGGGGAAGAAACCCAAATCACCCAGATTCTAGTTGAATTTCACCTTGCTGCTCAGAAAGAAGGCTTCAGAGCTGGAGAGCAGGGTTTTCTCTTTCTGGAGTGAGTATAAGCACTGCTTGTGGATATCCAGATCATGGATATGGTGGTCTGGGGAGCATTAGAAGGGTCAGAAGGTCCAGAGAGGTTCTCCTCCCCCTGTGCTCTGCCTTGGTGAGGTAGCATCTGGAATACTGTGTCCAGTTCTTGACCCCTCAGTTCAAGAAGGGCCTCAGGGAACTGCTGGAGAGAGACCAGTCCAGAGCCCCCAAGCTGCTGCAGGCAGTGGAACAGCTCCTGTGAGGCCAGGCCGAGGGAGCTCGGGCTGGGAGCTGGGAAGAGAGGAGCCTGAGGGCTGCCCTCAGTGCTGTGCTGAAGATGTTCAGGGATGCAGCTCAGGGGTGTCCAGTGAGAGGACAAGGGGCAGAGGGTGCCAGCTGGAGCAGAGGAGGTGCTATGGGAACAAGAGGGAAGACTTTGTCCCTGTGAGGGTGCAGAGCCCTGGAGCAGGCTGCCCAGAGAGGTTGTGGAGTCTCCTTCTCTGGAGACCTTCAAACCCTCCTGGATGTGTTCCTGCATGACCTGCCCTGGATCACCCTGCTCTGGCAGGGGAGTTGGACTGGATGAGCTTTCAAGGTCCCTTCCAACATCTAATCTTCTGGGCCATGGCCAAACCCTGTCCTGGAGTGTTGGAGAGGACTTCTCCTAGGGCATGTTACATCCTCATCCTCCAGCCCCTGCAGGAACAGGTGGGCTGATGTCACCTGAGGATGCTCAGCTCTCAAGGGCTGTGCCTTAGCCATGCCCTACTCGTGCCTGGGGCTTCCTCCACAGCCAGAACAACAAATCAGACTGGGAGGGTGGTCAGAGCACAGCCCTGAAGGGAGAGCCTAAACAGAGCACAGGTGTAACAAGCTGCTTGCCGAGCTGGGAGGCCACCAAACAACCTCCTGCGTCGAGGAGCACGCAGAAAGGAGGGAAGTTCAGGGGCAGCAGCTTGTCCTGTGAGCCAACTGCCTTTTGATTCTGCTTGTTGTTATTCCTCATGGAGGGGAAAAAAAAGGGGGAGGGAGGAACAAAAAAAAAAAAGAAAAGCAAAAAGCTATCACTGGGTTCTTTTTTTGATCAGGTTTCACCCACTCTGCCTGGTGTTCAATAAAAGCAAACCTATCTCTGTTAGAGATGAGTAGCCCTTAACAGAACAGTCATTGCCTGCAAAGTAACCTCTAAGCACCTGGCTGTCTCTTAAGCTAATGCAGGCAGAGGATGGAGAGGAAGCTGCAGTCACTTCTGTAGCTTCCAGAAATGAAAGCCATTTCTCTTCAAATCCAGCAGCCAGCCACAGAGCCTTTGATTGCTTTCATTGATGTTGCTGTTTTCAGTAGTCTTGAAATCACTATCAGTCACCTTCCCCCCAGCTCAGCTCAGCTGCCTGATGTCCCCACGCAGGCAGGAAGGAGGCAGCCAGCTTCGGGGACCAGCATCTGTCCCCTTCCCACCACTGCTGATCAGAGCAGGAAAAACTTCAACCTTCTCTTTCAGCAGCTTCCTCAGCAGAGTGCAGGAGGAGCCAAATCAGGGTCTGGGCAGCACAGTGTGGCCAGTGGGAGAGGCTGGTGTTGTACCCCAAGCCCTCAGTATGTCAGCCCTCATCATCTGAGCAACTTGTGTGGGGACCTCTCTGCACACAGAATCACTGCTAGGGGGTGGAAGGGACCTCGAAAGCTCATCCAGTCCAACCTCCCCTGCCGGAGCAGGGTCACCCAGAGCAGGTCACACAGGAACACATGCAGGAGGGTTTGCAATGTCTCCAGTGAAGGAGTGCAGCTGAAGTGCTCTATCTGCACATCTCTGACTGTGACTGCAGCAGCCAGGAGTGGCTCAGGGTGACAAACCATCCCCCGGGTGTGACTGGGCAGGCAATCCCATCTCACCAGGAGACTGGCATCTCTGTGTACAGCACATGCTTCATCCAGAGCTTGCCATGGCCGTGAGCTCTGCCACAACAACCATCCCAGCAAGGTGAATTCACAGCCAGGCTGCTAACACAGGCCATGTTTGCTAAGTCTTTATGGCAGAGCCTTGGAGGCTTTGCCTCAGCAGCCTAAGATGCTCCCAACCTCAGCTGAGAATGCAACAAAGATGTCCCTGTGGTGCCTTCCTCCTCCAGGGACCACCACCAGGCTCAAGAAAGACAACACTCAGGACACAGAGCTGCAAGAGCACAGGCTCACAGCAGGTTAGGGGTTGGAAAGGACCCAAAGAGATCGTCCACTCCAACCCTCCTGCCACAGCAGGACCACACAATCTAGCTCAGGGCACACAGCAACACAGCCAGACAGGCCTGGAAAGGCTCCAGAGAAGGAGACTCCACAACCTCTCTGGGCAGCCTGTGCCAGGGCTCTGGGACCCTTCCAGCCAAGAAGTTGCCCCTTGTGTTGAGCTGGAACCTGCTGTGCTGCAGCTTCCATCCATTGCTGCTTGTCCTGTCCCAGGGAGCAGTGAGCAGAGCCTGTCTCCCCCTCCTGACCCCCAGCCCTCAGACAGTTATAGACATTAGATCCCCTCTCAGGCTTCTCTTCTCCAGCCTAAGCTACCCCAGGTCCCTCAGCCTCTCCTCACAGGCCAAGCAACACACATGGGTCTTCCACAGCCTCCCTCCACACACATCCATCACTGTTTGCTCCAGACCATGTCAGCAGGGCAGGACCCGCTGCAGCTTGGCTCTCACAGAAACACAGAATTAACCAGGTTGGAAAAGACCTCTAGGATCATCCAGTCCAACCTAGCACCCAGCCCTGCTAATTAACTAACCCATGGCACTAAGTGCCTCATGCAGCCTCCTCTTCAACACCTCCAGCCACAGCCACTCCACCACCTCCCTGGGCAGCCCATTCCAATGCCAATCACTCTCTCTGACAACAACTTCCTAACAACATCCAGCCTAGACCTGCCCTGGAACAGCTTCAGGCTGTGTCCCCTTGTTCTGTCACTGGGTGCCTGGCAGCAGAGCCCAACCCCACCTGGCTACAGCCTCCCTGCAGGCAGCTGCAGACAGCAATGAGCTCTGCCCTGAGCCTCCTCTGCTGCAGGCTGCACACCCCCAGCTCCCTCAGCCTCTCCTCACAGGGCTGTGCTCCAGGCCCCTCCCCAGCCTTGCTGCCCTTCTCTCAACACCTTCCAGCACCTCAACATCTCTCTTGAATTGAGGAGCCCAGAACTGGACACAGCACTCAAGGTGTGACCTGAGCAGTGCTGAGCACAGGGGCAGGAGAACCTCCCTTGTCCTGCTGCCCACACTGCTCCTGAGCCAGCCCAGGATGCCATTGGCTCTGCTGCCCACCTGGGCACACTTTGCTCCAGAGCAGGCTGGCAGCACCCAGCCAGCAAACACTCACATGGCAGAGGGAACCTTAGCCCTCCCCAGGACTGCACCCCAGGGTGGGAGCTGCAGGACCAGGGTGCCCCTGGCACCCCCTGCTGAAGTGAGAAGCAGCTGCAGCAGCTGGGGGGGCTCTGGCAGCTGGCAGATTTCCGCTCTGAGGCCACGAGCTCTCATGTCTCACTTGAGACCCATAAAAGAGGAGAGGGTAGAGGCTGTCATGATAAATGGGGCATAAATCTCACCTCCCCCTCCTCCTTCCCCTTCCTTGGTGGGGGTGGAGGGGTGGGGAGGTGCTGCCAGAGCCCTCACCAGCCCTGCTTCACTGGGCTCAGGCAGGCCCTCTTCTGCCTGTGCAGTCAATTAGAACTTCATCAGAAATCAATTTGTGAGGCCCAGCTGAGGTGTGCCTATAGATCAGGGGATGCCAAGGGATCCTTACACTAATGGAATATTCCATTGATTCATTGAATGCTGCAGCCCTGCAAGGTAAGCCCCACACTGCCTCACCCAGGAGCTGAGCCGCAGGGGCACGGCGCCAGCCGCCTCGCTCTGCTGGGACTCTGCCCCTGCTCACACAGGCAGCACTTTAACCTCTTTGGTAGCCTCCTCAGGCACCCTGAGATTCTCCTCTTTCCCATGACAACAAAAATAAGGCCTTACCTTTTCCAGCTGGCTGGGCTTGGACACTTGTCTTGACTTGGATGTTATGCAGACATTGGATGTGTTCTGGGTGGCAGGTGAGAAGGTCCACACCAAAGAACAAACACAGCCACAAAAGGAAGTTGGGGTCTGCTGCCAGGCATCCAGGGACAGAACAAGAGGACACAGCCTCAAGCTGTGCCAGGGCAGGTTCAGGATGGATGTTAGGAAGAAGTTCTTCACAGCAAGAGTGACTGGCACTGGGATGGGCTGCCTGCAGAGTCGGTGGAGTCCCCCTCACTGGAGGTGTTTAAGAGAAGGCTGCATGAGGAACCAAGTGCCATGGCTTAGCTCATTAGCAGGGTTAGGTGATAGGTTGGACTGGATGATCTCAGAGGTCTTTTCCAACCTGCTTAATTGTGTGATGCTGTGAAAAGGCACAGGCAGTGGGAGTGGGGAAAGTGCTGCTGAGTCCATTGCCTGGAGTCCTTCCAAGGCTTCTCCATCTGTAGCCAGGCAGCACCCATCACACCCACCTCTTCCTCCCCTGCAGCTCTCCAAGCAGCTCAGCTTTCCTCTGCCTGTTGCACAGCACTCACTCAGATGGCCCAGTCCCATCCTGGGGGCTCTGCTGCTCTTCTTCCTCAAGCCCAGCAACGAAATCTTTGGTGCTTTGATTTTCTTTTCCACACACAAGCAGATGTCAGTGCCACAGATCATAGCCAGCAGGTCAGGAAGGCCATCAGCAAGTTTCCCAAGCTCTTCTGCCCACAGCCTGAGAACTTCTCCACCCCACAAAAGCCAAAGGGCAAAGGTGGAGCGATGCCTTCTGCGTGGGGCTTCGAGCCCCAGCACATGGAGAGGTTTGGTGGAACACCTGGTTAAGTGCTTTGCTGGATGAGGGCCACAACGACCAAGAGAGAGGAACAAGGCAAAGCTGGGAGGGATGGGAGCAGGCAGTGTAGGAGAGGTGGGCTGCAGCTGGAGTAATCATCAGTAAACCCAGCAGTGGGTTGAGGAACATTATCCCCCCATTAACTCAGCAGAGATCCATTAACTGGGTGAGGAAGAGAGATGAGCCCAGGTCTGCACAGAGCTCCTGCTCCCATGCCAGGCAGGCAGGTCTGCATCCCTGACTTGAAGAGCACTGGCTGCCAGTGCCCACACCCTGTGGGCTGGCTGCTGGAAGAAGGAGACATCTAACCCAGAAAGGTGATCTCTCAGTGTCTTGAGATACTGAAACGTGTCCAGAGAAGCTGGGGGGGCCCTGGAGCACAGCCCTGTGAGGAGAGGCTGAGGGAGCTGGGGGTGTGCAGCCTGCAGCAGAGGAGGCTCAGGGCAGAGCTCATTGCTGTCTGCAGCTGCCTGCAGGGAGGCTGTAGCCAGGTGGGGTTGGGCTCTGCTGCCAGGCAGCCAGCAACAGAACAAGGGGACACAGTCTTAGGTTGTGCCAGGGAGGTCTAGGCTGGATGTTGTTAGGAAGTTGTTGTCAGAGAGAGTGATTGGCATTGGAATGGGCTGCCCAGGGAGGTGGTGGAGTGGCTGTGGCTGGAGGTGTTGCAGCCAAGCCTGGCTGGGGCACTTAGTGCCATGGTCTGGTTGCTTGGCCAGGGCTGGGTGCTAGGTTGGGCTGGCTGAGCTTGGAGCTCTCTTCCAACCTGGGGCATTCTATGATTCTATGACGTCCATGGCAAATTCCCACCAGTACTGAGGAGCTGTTTTCCTGACTACTGATGTCTTTGGCCTGAGCTCTGTCAGTAGAAGCTGCTTAGTGCTGTGATGGGAAGCAGGACTTTTCCCCCTTCTTTGTCTGTGTTTGTCTGAACAGGAATGCAAAAGTAAATGGAGAAGAAAAACAAGTATTGATGGAAGAGCTAGAAGGGAGAAGAGAGCTTCCCATCTCACTGAGAGACCTGACCTTTCAGGGGGAGCTTCAAGAAACCTCAAGCCAAATGTGCTTTGCTGGCACTTGCTGCAGATGGGTGGTTGGGAGTTTTCATCTCCTCTCTCAGGAGAGAACGTCTAGACACCTAGTTAGCTTCAGGCTCTGGGTGTCCTGAAGACCTGGGAACCCTGAAACCCCCAGCTGGTGAGATCAGGCTCTGAAAAGATGCCTGACCTTGTGGTGCTCAATCTTTTCTCAAGGATTGGATCCCTCTGAACCCTAGACTTTGATCCCTCTGAACCCCAGCATTGGATCCCTCTGAACCCTAGACTTTGATCCCTCTGAACCCCAGCATTGGATCCCTCTGAACCCTAGACTTTGATCCCTCTGAACCCCAGCACTGGATCCCTCTGAACCCCAGACTTTGATCCCTCTGAACCCCAGCATTGGATCCCTCTGGACCCCATCCTTTAATCCCTCTGAATCCCAGCCTTTGATCCCTCTGAAAGCCAGTATTGGATCCCTCTGAGGCCCAGCATTTGATCTCTCTGAATCCCAGTATTTGACCTCTATGAAACCTAACCTTTGATCCCTATAAAACCTAGCACTGGATCCCTCTGAACTCCAGCACTGGATCCCTCTGGACCCCAATAAATGATCCCTATGAATCCCAGCATTTGACCCCTCTGAACCCCAGCACTGGATCCCTCTGAAGCCCAGCACTGGACCCCTCTGTACCCCAGCAGCTGGCTTGCTCAGCAGAGCCCCTGGCACGGAGCTGCTGCCAAGGCTGCAGCGGGCCCTGGCTCTGCAGTGGCCTCTGCACCACTCGTGGCCTTCAAACCATGCTTCAGGCACCAAAACTCCCCAGGCTCATAAAGCAGCAGGGAAAGATGGGCCAGAAATGAAACACATTCCACTGGGTTTGGGGCTGTGACAGCAAGAGAGAGGAGCAAAGTTCATCCCTGCTGGTGTAAAACCACACAGCTGCCCCCTGGCCCATAGCAAGGAGGAGCACAGTGCCCAGGCTGCCTTCCCTGCAGGAGAGGGCTGGCAGTGCCAGGCATGCTGCTGGCACCAGTAACTGAGGGAGGCACTGGAGCTGGGCACTGAAGGGGGTTGTGCTCTTGATTAAGGAGAAAGGAGGTGCAGGATGAGGGAGAACCTGTCCTACCCATCTGGCCTCGAGTTCCCTTAGTCTCCTCAGCAAGGGTCTGCTCAGCAGGTTTGCTGATGGCACCAAGCTGGGAGGCTTGGCAGAGACAGCTACAGGCTGTGAGGCCATCCAGAGACCTGGACAGGCAGAGCTGGGCACAGAGGAACCAGATGAGGCTCAACAAGGACAAGGGCAGAGTCCTGCACCTGGGGAGGGATAACAAACTGCACCAGCACAGGCTGGGAGGTGACTGCTGGAGAGCAGCCTGTGGAGAGGGACCTGGAAGTGCTGGGGGAGAGCATCCATGGCACAGCAATGTGCCTGGGGGCCAAGAGGGACAATAGGAACCTGGGGGGCATTAAGCAGAGTGTGTGCAGCAGATCCAGGGAGGTTCTCCTCCAACTCTGCTCTGCCCTGGTGAGACCTTACTTTGAGTACTGCCTTCAGTTTTGGGCTGCCCAGTTGAAGAGGGACAGGGATCTGCTGGAGAGGGTCCAAGGGAGGGCAAGGAGGATGATGAGGGGACTGTAACACTGTCTATGAGGAGAGGCTGAGGCACCTGGGGCTGCTTAGCCTGCAGAAGAGAAGACTGAGAGGAGATCGAATCAATGTCTCTAAATCTCTGAGGGCTGGGGGTCAGGAGAGGGGGACAGGCTCTGCTCACTGCTCCCTGGGATAGGACAAGCAGCAATGGATGGAAGCTGCAGCACAGCAGGTTCCAGCTCAACACAAGGGCAACTTCTTTGCTACAAGGGTCCCAGAGCCCTGGCACAGGCTGCCCAGAGAGGTTGTGGAGTCTCCTTCTCTGGAGCCTTTCCAGGCCTGTCTGGCTGTGCTGCTGCGTGCCCTGAGCTAGATTGTATGGCCTTGTTGTGGCAGGGGGGATGGACTGGATGATCTCTTTGGGTCCCTTCCATCCCCTGACATCCTGTGAGCCTCTCAGCCCTGGAGGGATGTGGGAGGTCCGTGGCAAAGTGTTGGAGCAGCAGGCTCTGGGCACACGCTGGGGGATCCAGGCAGTCAGACACCGGCTGCTCTCCTGCTGCGTGTGGAGCAGGAATCTGTTTGGCCAGCCCTGAAACACAGCCTTAGGGGCAGAGGGCAGCAGGAGCAGCCCGCGGCAGGCTGGCTGGGGCAGGGTACCAGCGCCGGGTCACACAGCGGCCACTGCTGCCGCGGGGAGCAGAGAGAACATCGCTGCAGCAGGGGCTGCGCTGCGTGCAGCTCAGATGCTGGCCCCCGCCTCCCCCGCAGCCTCCTGCCGCGGGGCTGCTCCAGGCTCTGAGTGCCCATAAACAGGCAGAGCATCCTCCTTTCCCTCTGCGGTGAGCGCAGGCATTGATTTCGGCAGCAGAATCCACACCCTGCTCCCCACAGAGGGCAGAGAGCTTGGGCTGGTCCTTGCGTGCCGGCAGCCCTGCAGCAGGCAGAGCAGCAGGCAGGTCTCCCTTCTCTGCCCTCCCCGGGCTGCTCAACCTCCCCCAAGGACTGACCCTTGAGCTGCAGGGAGCCGATCCCAACAGGGTCTCACCAACCCCCTCCATCCCAGCCTTGCTAGATGAGACAAGGCAGGGGAGAGGAGGCAGAGCCCACCACAGCCCCACAGCAGAGAGCCTCCTTCTGCCCAGGACCCTCAGCTTCAAACCCAGCAGCCAAGGAGAACAAAGGGGGGGTACCATAGCCATGGCACGAATCACAGGCAGATTTCAGGCTGATAAACATTTCAGACTGACAACTATTCCTGTCCTTGAGTGCTCATTCATCAAACCCTCAGCAAGGCCTCCACATCCCAGGACCATAAATACCAAGACCCATTTTAACAGCTGCTTTCAACGTGGCCAGTACCAAAAGTGTGGAAACCTGTTACAGATCAACCTAGCTCCTTGCACAGCAAGCTGTAATTTATGGTGCCTCTCTCTAAAGGCTGTATTCAAACACAGCCCTGGGGTAATTACAGCCCCCGAGTGTGTGGGATCCACTGGGGAGCTGATGGCACCTGGTGTGGATGGGACTCCACACAGCACCAATGACTTCAGCTCAAGCAGGGAGGCTGTGCAGGCTGTGAGGCCATCCAGAGCCCTGGACAGGCAGAGCTGGGCACAGAAGAACCAGATGAGGCTCAACAAGGACAAGGGCAGAGTCCTGCACCTGGGGAGGGATAACAAACTGCACCAGCACAGGCTGGGAGGTGACTGCTGGAGAGCAGCCCTGTGGAGAGGGACCTGGGAGTGCTGGGGGAGAACATCCATGGCACAGCAATGTGCCCTGGGGGCCAAGAGGGACAATGGGGACCTGGGGGCATTCAGCAGAGTGTGTGCAGCAAATCAAGGAAAGTTCTCCTCCCCCTCTACTCTGCTCTGGTGAGATCTCACCTTGAGTAGTGCCTTCAGTTATGGGTTCCCCAGTTGAAGAGGGACAGGGATCTGCTGGAGAGGGTCTAAGGGAGGGCAAGGAGGATGATCTGGGGACTGGAGCACTGCCTGGTCAGAAGAAGCTGAGGGATCTGGGGCTGCTTAGTCTACAGAAGAGAAGACTGAGAATGCTCTCACCAGCCTCATGCTGAACAACTTCTCCCTAACATCCAGGCTGAATCTCCCCATTTCCAGCTTGGTTCCATTCCCCCCACTCCTATCACTACCTGACAGTCTAAAAAGTCCTTCCCCAAATTTCTTATAGCCCCCTTAAGATACTGGAAGGTCACAGTAAGGTCACCTGGGAGCCTTCTTATCTCCAGCCTGAACAGTCATAGAATCATAGAATCAACCAGGTTGGCAGAGAGCTCCAGGCTCAGCCAGCCCAACCTAGCACCCAGCCCTGCCCAACCAACCAGACCATGGCACTAAGTGCCCCAGCCAGGCTTGGCTTCAACACCTCCAGGCACTGCCACTCCACCACCTCCCTGGGCAGCCCATTCCAATGCCAATCACTCTCTCTGACAACAACTTCCTAACAACATCCAGCCTATACTTTCCCCAGCACAATTTGAGACTGTGTCCCCTTCTTCTGTTGCCAACTCACTCAGTCTGTCCTCACAGCAGAGCAGCTCCAGCTCTCTGCTCATTCTCATCCCCAAACCCTTGCACCAGCCCCAAGCTGCTGAGCAGCAGCTGCTGGGCTTCTGAATTCCCACCCCTGAGCACCATCTTGGCTGCAAGCTCTTTAGGCAGAGCAGTTGCCTACCAGGCTCTCTTAAGTACATTTCATTCATGAATTAAGTCCCCGACAGCCCATATCTCTGTGATCAATATGTTTGTTTATTAGCAGCAGCTGCTGTGTCTTAGCAGAACTGGAGGGCTCCAGCACCAGCAGCGTGCTCTAACCGCAGAGCAGGGCTTGGGACGGGCAGGAGAAGGGCCTCCTGCTGGCAAATGGGAGCTGGGCTGGATAAGATTTCATGCTAATGACTCTTTAATTGAAATCACTGCTCAGGACAGATTGCTCAGCTCGGGGATATCTGCACTGATGGCTCCTGGTTTGGCCACTCCTGAGATGAATCCATTAACTCAGCAGTGGTGAACAAAAGCGAGCGTGGGGGTCAGGGTGAGGTGGCCTATGCCCAACAGAGCTGACCTGCACACCCAAGGAAGCCCAAGCCAGCAGCTGCTGGAAGTGGAGAGCCACAGAAAGAGAAGAGAGGCTGCAGCCAGGGTGGGGTTAGGCTCTTCTGCCAGGCAACGAGCAACAGAACAAGGAGGCTTAGCCGCAAGCTGTACTGGGGGAAGCACAGGCTGGATGTTAGGAGGAAGTTCTTCACAGAGAGAGTGATTGGCATTGGAATGGGCTGCCCAGGGAGTGGTGGAGTCACTGTCCCTGGAGGTGTTCAAGAAAAGCCTGAATGAGGCACTTAGTGCCATGGTTCAGTTGACTGAATAGGGCTGGGTGCTAGGTTGGACTGGATGAGTCTGGAAGTCTCTTCCAGCATGGTTGATTCTATGAACAGCTTGTTGGACCTTATGCTTTTGCTTTGCTGTGTCCCAGGCTAGATGTGGCCCCTGCTCCCTCACCCTGCAGGCAGGGGTGTCCCCATGTGCTGGTTTCATGTGGCCAGCAAGGGGAACCAAGACATCTGGGTCTCACCTGCAGCTTTGCCTTTACTCCACCTGCCTTTCAGTCTGGCTGCATGTATGCTGCAAGGCAGAAATGCCCAACTGCTAGGCAGGGAGATGGACACAGCAGAGAAGAGCAGGAGCTGGAGAGAAGGGGAAATCCTTCTGCAAATGGCAAGGCAAATTTCCTGCCTGAAGTCCCTCCCTCACTTTGCTTTCCCCTGCCATAGCAGCAAGGGCAGCATTGCACAGGAGCCCAGGCACAGGCAGGACTGGTCCTGGCAGCACAAGGCAGTGGCTCAGGAGGAGGGTGAGCCCCACATTCACCCCCACCCATCACAGCTGTGCCCTGTAACACCAGAGACCCTTCCCCCGTGGGCAGGCTGCAGGTGAGGAGCAGAGCACAGGGGAGCTGCCTGTGAAACTCAGAGCTGGCACCAAGCCCTCAGCAGCCACAGGGATGCTCCAAGATACTGCTCCTGTTCCACGCATCCACCTCCTTCCCAACCCAGAGAGAACCTCCCTCTCCCTGGGGACCTTTAGAATCACAAGGTTTATTATGGGATGGAGAGTGCTAATGAAACCTGGGCTTGTTAGACGTAGGCAGCTCTTTGGTGCCTGTTGTGTAAGTGGCAATGTTGATGTGTGTCTCTTGCAATGCAAAGAGATGTCTGAGTGCAGAGAAAGGAGGGTTACGAACCTGCTTTGAATGCATTTATTATTCCCATTAATTACTATGCCTGCTGGAGAGGACCAGCTGTTCTAGGAGGCTCTGGTACCAATTTATCAGGAGAAGATTCCAAGAGAAGTCGCAGAGAGTTTGCCTCTGAACTGGGGAGGATGGAAGATGGAGGCTTTTTAATTAGAACTTGTTATTAATGGGAGCATAGCAAATTAAAAATAGGCTCCCTCTCCCCCCCTCCCTCCCTTCCCTATTATATGAAGCTCTGATCTCAATTAGAAAGATCAGGGACTAGCCATTGAATGGGAATTACCGAGATGAAAACTGATTGAAAGACAAAACCCAAAGACAGAAGCATCGCAGCGAGAGAATGGAGAGGGGGAGCTGCAGCGCTGGGAAACAATGGGCAGAGGCTGGCAGAGGCTGCCTGCAGCTGCTGGGTGTCAGAGGCACGGCCAAGAGCTGGTGGCTTTCTGCTTCCCCCTGCAGTGAGGACACTCTCCCAGGGCTGCTGCTAGCAGGGCCTAGCCCGTTTAGAATCATAGAATCAACCAGCTTGGAAGAGACGTCTAGGAGCACCCAGCCCAACCTAGCACCCAGCCCTGCCCAACCAACCAGACCATGGCACTAAGTGCCCCAGCCAGGCTTGGCTGCAACACCTCCAGCCACAGCCACTCCACCACCTCCCTGGGCAGCCCATTCCAATGCCAATCACTCTCTCTGACAACAACTTCCTAACAACATCCAGCCTAGACCTGCCCTGGCACAGCTTCAGGCTGTGTCCCATTCTTCTGGTGCTGGCTGCCTGGCAGCAGAGCCCAACCCCACCTGGCTACAGCCTCCCTGCAGGTAGTTGTAGACAGCAATGAGCTCTGCCCTGAGCCTCCTCTTCTGCAGGCTGCACAACCCCAGCTCCCTCAGCCTCTCCTCACAGGGCTGTGCTCCAGGCCCCTCCCCAGCCTTGCTGCCCTTCTCTCAACACCTTCCAGCACCTCAACATCTCTCTGCAATGGAGGAGCCGAGAACTGGACACAGCACTCAAGGTATGTCCTGAGCAGTGCTGAGCACAGGGGCAGGAGAACCTCCCTTGTCCTGCTGCCCACACTGCTCCTGAGCCAGACCAGGATGCCATTGGCTCTGCTGCCCACCTGGGCACACTGCTGCCTCATCTTCAGCTACTCTCTCCCAGCACCCCCAGACATGCTGCTGGGCATCATTTACATCCCAGCCTTGCAGGCTCAGCAGAGTGGGGCCATGGGCATTTCTGCAGGAAGGGCAGGTTCCTGCTCTCAGGCTGAGGGCCCTCTGAAGCAGCTCTGTACAAAGCTCACTAACTGGTGAGCACAGTTACTGCACCTGCAAAGGTGTCTCATCTCCCCTCCTCCACCTTCCTCACACCTCACCACACCCTCACTGCACAACCCCAGCCCCAGGGTCCTCACCCCAGCCTCTGCCTTTGAGCAGGCTTTGAGTAAGGCTACATCACACCCCCAGCCCTCTAGTCTTGCCCTGCAGGTTCCCCAAATCCAGCAGCTTTGAGGATGCCCTGAAGCTGCTGAGGTCTCAGCAAGAAATGATCAGATTGGTCCCCAGGCCTTCCACCCTGGCAACTGTACCCCCACCACTGAGGCTGGCTGCAGAACCAGGCCCTGCCATGGCTGAGTGGCCCAAGAACAGGTAGAACAACCTAGTGTGGGCCGGGACAGGCATTTATGTTTCATTCAGGTTTTGCCAGTCTCAGTCATGCCAGGCTGGAGGGGGTCAAGAGCCAAACCTGGGGTGCTGCAAGGCAGCTGGGTCAGACCAAACCCATCTCCTGCACCCCTCTGCTTGTAAAACTCTGTTAATGACCTCTTAATGAGAAAGTCATCTGCTCCCTCCTCTGCTCACCTGTGGGCCAGAGCCCCAGCCTTCCTTCCAGCACATAATCCACACCATATTCTAGGGCAGGCAGGGACCTTGGGCTGAAATTACAGCCTGGCTTACTAATTGCTGCCTGTTCTCTCTCCGTAGGTATATCATTGCCAGCAATTAGCACAAAATCCTTTCCCACTCTTGTTAAGTTCCTGTGCTGCAGTTAAATACTCCCAGATCCCATTTAAATGATTTCAAATGCAATTCATTCTGTCTCGTTAAATAATTCCACAGCAGTGTTTGTCCTCTTCCCTCTCTGTTTTCCAACAGCCACTTTCTCCCAGGAAGAGTGCAACTGAAGAATGGATGAGCTGAAGGGAGGGGAAGCAAGAGGAAAGCAGAAATTTGGAGCCCACCCTCTCCAACCATATTTTTTTTCCCTTTTCTTCTCAGGCACAGACCTCTTCTGGTAGCTGGATTCATAATGGGTTGTGGCTCAGGGAGAGCAGCTCATGCAAGGCCTGTGACTAGGGCATGCTGAACCAACCACAGGAGGCTGCTCTGTGCTTCCTGCTGCCATTTCCTGAGCCCAGAGGTGTGGATGGGCAGGGCTGAGGGTCAGCCAGACAGCAAGCAGCTGCTCAGGTCCAGTACACCTTACCCTGGGGACAAACTGCCCATTCCAAGTGTGTTTCTCCCAGTTCTAATCCTTCTGCCTCCTTTCCTCATCATTAATGGGATAAGACTGAACAAGGCCAAGTGCAGGGTTCTACACTTTGGCCACAGCAACCCCAAGCAGCACTACAGGCTGGGGACAGAGTGCCTGAGAGGGAGCTGGGGGTGCTGGGAGAGAGGAGCTGAAGATGAGGCAGCAGTGCCCAGGTGGGCAGCAGAGCCAATGGCATCCTGGGCTGGCTCAGGAGCAGTGTGGGCAGCAGGACAAGGGAGGTTCTTGTGCCCCTGTGCTCAGCACTGCTCAGGACACCCCTGGAGTGCTGTGTCCAGTTCTGGGCTCCTCAGTTCAAGAGAGATGTTGAGGTGCTGGAAGGTGTTGAGAGAAGGGCAGCAAGGCTGGGGAGGGGCCTGGAGCACAGCCCTGTGAGGAGAGGCTGAGGGAGCTGGGGGTGTGCAGCCTGCAGCAGAGGAGGCTCAGGGCAGAGCTCATTGCTGCCTGCAGCTGCCTGCAGGGAGGCTGTAGCCAGGTGGGGTTGGGCTCTGCTGTCAGGCACCCAGCAACAGAAGGGGACACAGCCTGAAGCTGGATGTTAGGAGGAAGTTGTCAGAGAGAGTGATTGGCATTGGAATGGGCTGCCCAGGGAGGTGGTGGAGTGGCTGTGGCTGGAGGTGCTGCAGCCAAGCCTGGCTGGGGCACTTAGTGCCATGGTCTGGTTGGTTGGCCAGGGCTGGGTGCTAGGTTGGCCTGGATGAGCTTGGAGCTCTCTTCCAAACCTGCCTGATTCTACGATTCTCATTTCCCTGCTGCACCACCCAGCTTCTCTCCCCATGTGCCCACACTGCTAGCCCAGTATGCCAGGGCATTGCCCAGCTCTCCTAGTAACCAGTAAGTGATCATTACCTTCACTCCTACAGATGTAATGGAGGGGAGAAGCCAGGATGGGCTGAGCTCAGTGCCTGCCTGTTTTCACCATCTACACAGCATCCTATGGCACTTGTCTGTCACAGGACATGGTCACAGAGTCCTCCTTTTGGCAGGCAGCCCCCAGACATAATCCTGGTGGTGTCCTTCCCAAGGTGGCTGCATTACATCACCCTTTTTGGTTTCATCCTCTGGGGTCACTGCCAAGTCTCTCACTTACGCTGCACACTTCCCAACCCTGGATATTTGCCTCAAAGCCCCAGTTCCTGGAGACAAGTGATTCAGAGAGACTCTCAGCTTTCCATTTATACTTGGGAGGGGGAAAAAAAGCAAAGCATGGAAAGGAAAAAAAGAAAGAAAAAAAATCTTCTAGTGGCTGGGGTTAAAAAATAAATAAAAGCTGGGAGTGTTATTTGAGTGCAACCTACTGGTTCCAGAGCCAGGAGGCAAGTGGAAAGAAAACAGCATTTAATATCTTTCTTTGAATTTGGAGACCAGACTGGTGAGCTCTGAATGTCTGGGGTCAGCAGTGCAGCATCTGTTGTGCCTCTGTTCTGAGAGAAGCAGCAGCCAGCTCCTACCCCAACCTCGCACTAGAATCATAGAATCAACCAGGTTGGAAGAGACCTCCAAGCTCATCCAGCCCAACCTATTCCCCAACCCTATCCAGTCAACTAGACCATGGCACTAAGTGCCTCATCCAGGCTTTTCCTGAACACTTAGATCAGGCTGCCCACAGCCTCAGCCAGCCTGGCCTCAAACACCTCCAGGGATGAGGCTTCCACCACCAAGCTGGACAACCCCTTCCAGGCTCTCACCACCTTCATGTTGAAGAAATTCTTCCTAACATCCAGTCTGACTCTACCCATTTCCAGTTGGTTCCATTCTCCCAAGTCCTATCACAGAATCATAGACTCAGTCAGGATTGGAAGGGAGCACAAGGATCAGACAGCTCAAATTCCCCTGCCATGCCCAAGGACACCCTACCCTAGATCAGGCTGCCCACAGCCTCATCCAGCCTGGCCTGAAACACCTCCAGGGATGAGGCTTCCACAACCTTGGGCAACCCATTCCAGGCTCTCACCAGCCTCATGCTGAACAACTTCTTCCTAACATCCAGGCTGAATCTCCGCATTTCCAGCTTGGTTCCATTCCCCCCAGTCCTATCACTACCTGACAGCCTAAAATGTCCCTCCCCAGCTTTCTTGTAGGCTCCTTTAAATGCTGGAATGAAATGCTGCTGCTTGCTGGATTTGATGGCTACCTCCTTCCCACCCACGGACTTTGCCCCAAGTCATCTCCATATGCACCCTGATGTGTTGGTGCCTTTCAATCAGCAGTCCTTGAGGCCTGGGGAGGGTGGTGGGCAGCAACTACTTGCAGGGAGCTGTGAAAAGGTTGCAAAGAAAAGCAATTACCTTGCTGCCATTCAACAGCCCAGGCTGTGCTACTGGTGGAACATTTGTAGTGGTCCTTGAGCTGATGGAGCTGAAAGCCTCTGCGCCGAGCGCTTCAAAGGTCCTCTGGGAGGAAAGGTGGAAGAGAGAATCCTGCCAACCAGAGGGCAGCTGGCTGGGCTGCCTGGCAGGGGAAGAGGAGGAGGACACACGAGTGAGGAGATCCACGAGGTTCAAAACACAGCTTTGTGTTTGTTCCCGGGTGCGTTACTTTGTTCATGCCAGAATGAGTTTCAAGTGAGCTGCTGAATGAACTCCTCAAGCCACTGCTTCCAGGGTGGGAGAGGACAATGTCCAAGTGTTCACAGCTAATGGGCTCCTGAAAGGCTTGGGTCAGAAACAGGAGTTCGGGCAGCTGTGGACCTCTGCTGTGAGGACAGGCTGAGGCAGCTGGGGGTGCTCACCCTGAAGACTCCAGGGGGACCTAATAGCAGCCTGCCAGTACCTGCAGGGGGCTGCAGGAAGGATGGAGACAGACTGCTCGCAAAGGACTGCAGTGACAGGAGAAGGGGCGATGGCTTCAGACTAGAGAAGAGCAGACTTAGACTGGATGTTAGGAGAAGGAGGCTCCGGGGAGACCTTAAAACAGCACCTGAAGGGGACCTACAAGAAAGCTGGAGAGGGACTGCTCCCAGAGGCCTGCAGAGGCAGGAAAGGGGACAATGGTTTGAAATGAGAGCAGAACAGATTTAGATAGGATGTTAGGAGCAAGTTCCAGGTTGCTCAGGGAAGTGGCTGAGGCCCCATCCCTGGAGATATTCAAAGGTGAGGCTCAACAAGGCTCTGAGCATAGAATCATAGAATCAACCAGGCTGGAAGAGACCTCCAAGCTCATCCAGTTCAACCTAGCACTCAGCCCTCTCCAGTACTTTAGACCATGGCACTAAGAGCAACCTGATCTAGTTGAGGATGCCCCTGTTGAATGCAGTGGACTTGAAGCAGATGACCTCTGCAGGTCCTTTCCAACCCTGACCATTCTGTGATTCTGTGAATTGATGTTGGATGGGGATGTAAAGCAAACCCCAAACTGCCACAACACTGCTCACACAGGCATGTTTGCTACTGAAGAAAATCAAACTGGCTGCCCACAAACCTCAGACTGGGATGCCTCCTCCTTCCCTGGCAGCCATGGCATTGCAAGGATGGTCCTGAAAAGCAAACCCTCAAAAATAAAATGGGGCAATGCAAGGGGAATCACTGCCTGGAAAAAAGTGTCCCCCCCCCCATCAAAAATGTGTGTCCCCATCTGTTAAACAGCACTCAGGTACTCCTGCATTCAGGCTGCCTCCAGATTTATGCAGCCATGGCTTCTGAAGGCAGATTGCCTGGGAGCAGAACAGATGGACACAACAATCCTCCTGTCCAAGTTCTGCACCAGAACTGGAGAAGTTTGTAATCTGCTTCTTGTTTACAGAGCCAAGGCTTCAAACGAAGCTCCCTCTGCTCTGCCTGGCTGCCTTAGCTCAGGAATCGAGCAGGGAGAATCATCACACAGACGTGCAGGTTGGCAAAGCCCCTCGGGATCACTGAGTCCAACACAGACCATTACTTGTGGTAGTATGAGGCTAACTAGAATGTTTTAATGTGAAAAAAATAGATTGTAGGCTGTGAAAAGAAAGCAATGCTGATGTCTACTGCACTCATGGGCTTCCTGAGACATATGAAAGCAAGGACACAAACATAGGTGAGAGACTGTGTCTCTGCCTCTCAGAGTCTGTGTTTCCCCCTGGGCTGCTCCTGTGTAACTAATCCTTCTGCTTCTAACCCCCCTTGTCAATCCTTCAAACACACCTAGCAAGTAAGGCAGACTCTGGAGTAAGGTAGAGGGGTGGAAAGAAGGTGGAAGGGTGGTTGGGAGCCCCTCCTGGGGACTCTGCTTTCTGGCAGGGCTGCTGTGTTTCTGTGTTACCTTTAACTTGTACATTGCTGTATAGAGCTGGAAATATTTGTGATATATTGCAAACATCTGCTTGTATATTCATAGCATAGAGTCACCCAGGTTGGAAGAGAGCTCCAAGCTCAGCCAGCCCAACCTAGCACCCAGCCCTGCCCAACCAACCAGACCATGGCACTAAGTGCCCCAGCCAGGCTTGGCTTCAACACCTCCAGCCACAGCCACTCCACCACCTCCCTGGGCAGCCCATTCCAATGCCAATCACTCTCTCTGACAACAACTTCCTAACAACATCCAGCCTAGACCTGCCCTGGCACAACTTAGAATCATAGAGTCATAGAATCAACCAGGTTGGAAGAGACCTCCAAGATCATCCAGCCCACCCTTGTTCTCTTGCTGGGTGCATGGCAGCAGAGCCCAGCCCCACCTGGTCTGCCCTGAGCCTCCTCTGCTGCAGGCTGCACACCCCCAGCGCCCTCAGCCTCTCCTCACAGCGTTTGTGTTCCAGGCCTTTCACCAGGTGTTCAGGCCAAGCCTGGCTGGGGCACTTAGTGCCATGGTCTGGTTGGTTGGGCAGGGCTGGGTGCTAGGTTGGGCTGGCTGAGCCTGGAGCTCTCTTCCAACCTGTTTGATTCTGTGGCTGTGATTCTATGACATGGAACAGGCTAAGCCACAAGCACAGGCTCCCCACTGCCGCTCAGGCCGAGCAGACAGCTCACTACTCACAGGCAGGCTGAGGAAGGGCAGTCCAGGCACCTGTCCGCTCGCTCTCTTCCAAAGGACATCCGAGGCTCTTGGGCCTATTAAGCTCGAACAGAAGGAGTGCCTTTAGGCAGGGAGGCACTGCCGGGGCGCTCTCTCCGCAGGCACCCCTGGCGGGCAGCGCCGCACCCCCGGCGGGCAGCGCCTCACACCAGGGCGGGCAGCGCCGCACCCGCGGCGGGCAGCGCCTCACACCAGGGCGGGCAGCGCCTCACACCAGGGCGGGCAGCGCCTCACACCAGGGCGGGCAGCGCCTCACACCAGGGCGGGCAGCGCCTCACACCAGGGCGGGCAGCGCCTCACACCAGGGCGGGCAGCGCCTCACACCAGGGCGGGCAGCGCCTCACACCAGGGCGGGCAGCGCCGCAGCGCGCACACGGAGCGAGGCTGCACAGGCGCGAGGCGCGCGGCCAATCCGCGGCCAGAAGCGCCCTCGGGCCCCGCCCGCGGCGCAGGGGCAGCTCTGTGCCGCCTGTGCCTGCCGCCCGGACCGCCGTGGCGGAGCAGCGCTGGGGCTCCAGGGCTCCGGCAGCTCTGTGCCGCCTGTCCCTGCCGCTCGGACCGCGGCGGCGGAGCAGCGCTGGGGCTCCAGGGCTCCGGGCCAAGCAGATCTGGGGTTCTGTACCTAAGGGGATGTGGGCAGTAATGCATTTGATGGCATCACCTGAGAGGGTGTGCGCTGACCTGCAGGTACTCCTAGCCCAGCTTCTGTATTTCTTCCCAGAGAGAGTGATTGGCATTGGAATGGGCTGCCCAGGAGGTGGTGGAGTGGCTGTGGCTGGAGGTGTTTAATCCAAGCCTGGCTGTGGCACTTAGTGCCATGGTCTGGTTGGTTGGGCAGGGCTGGGTGCTAGGTTGGGCTGGCTGAGCTTGGAGCTCTCTTCCAGCCTGATTGACTCTATGATTCATGTGTGTCTCTCTGTCTGCAGGTTGTTTGTTCTCTGAGTCTGTCCTGGGGGTTTTGTCTCCGCAGAAGTCACACAGACACAACCAAGTTAGCAAAGCCCCTCAGGATCACCAAGTCCCGCCTAGAACCCTACTCTACAAGATTCACCTTAAAACATAGCCCTGAGCACCACAGCCAAACCATCGTTAACCACACCCAGGTTGGGTGACTCCACCACCTCCCTGGGCAGCTCATTGCACTCCCTGACCACTCTCTTTTTCCTAACATCCAATCTAAACCTGCCCAGCCTCAGCTGAAACACTCCTGGGTTTGCTCACCCTTTTCCCCTTCCCCATCAAGGGTCAGTTTGTGAAGGCAGCAGAACTGGCAGGGATATTTGCTGTGTGGGCATCCACCCAGGTCAAGAACATGAGCTAAAGATAACAGTGCAGCCGAGCTGGAATTTCCTTCTTCTCCACTGACACAAGAGAGAGTTCTTTCAGGGTGTGAGCCAGCTTTCCAAGCTCCACAGCCAGCTGGTCAGCAAAGTCTTCTCTCCACTACCCTGAACCTTTCATCAGTGAAAAATCTGCTGTAAAATTGGGGGGGGAAGTCGTTTTGTGGAAGTAAAACAATACTCGGTCACATCCACAGCCTGGCTCCCAATCTCTCTGTTTCCTCTCTCTCTGTGGACGTTCAAAGGCAAACAATTCAGTCGTTAATTACAAACTGCTTTTGAATGCATGAAAGAAACTGCTTCAGAGCCAGCCACAGGCAGGGGACGCTGAGAATGTGACAAGTGCCAAACTGCTCTAGAAGGGCAGAAAGTCGTAGACTCGTGGAATCACCCAGGTTGGAAGAGAGCTCCAAGCTCACCCAGCCTAACCTAGCACCCAGCCCTGCCCAACCAACCACACCATGGCACTAAGTGCCTCATTCAGGCTTGGCTTCAACACCTCCAGGCACTGCCACTCCACCACCTCCCTGGGCAGCCCATTCCAATGCCAATCACACTCTCTGACAACAACTTCCTCCTAACATCCAGCCTAGACCTGCCCTGGCACAGCTTGAGGCTGTGTCCCCTTGTTCTGTTGCTGCTTGCCTGGCAGCAGAGCCCAACCCCACCTGGCTACAGCCTCCCTGCAGGGAGCTGCAGGCAGCAATGAGCTCTGCCCTGAGCCTCCTCTTCTCCTGGCTGAAGAACTTCAGCTCCCTTCAGCCTCATTGAGGCTGATGCAGTCGTTGTAACAGACACGAAGTGGAAACTTTACCTTGCTTCACTTCCCAACAGCAGAGAAAAGGGAGTTCTGCTTTGGATTAGGTGTGAAACGCTGCACCACGAGGAAGTGCTTTGCATTTCGAAAGGAGGCAGTAGAGGTGCTGCATTGGTGTGCCAGGGTCCGCGGGCACATCGGCAGCTCCTGCTGAGAGCCACTGCCCAGCTTCTGCTGGCAGCTCAGAGGTGCACAGGGGGGAAGAGACCAGCTGGAGCCTGGCAACTCAACCCTGGTAGGAACGAAAACGGAAAGTGAAGGTTGGTGCAACAGTTAGAGCTCAGGAGACAGTTGCTTTCCACTGCTCTCAATGAGCTTTTTAATCCCTTCGCGATCCAGCCCACCCTGGGGAAGGCAGTCAGAGCAGCCTGCTGGTGGAAGAGAAGCAACACAGCCGTAAGCAGAGAAGGAGCCTGGATGTGGGTAGTGTTACAGGTGCGGAGTGAGGCTTGCACAGCGCCCCTGTGGACAGCAGGAAAGGCAGGAGCAGGCTGGAATGCAGGCACACAGATGTGCACCACACACACAGGGAGGCTGCAAGCTCCCGCGGGTCCAGGCGAGTGGCACTTGGCAGCTATGAAGCAGCAGAGGGATGCTTAGAAGATCCTGGGACATTCCTGGGCACGATGTGTTGCTGTGCTGCACATGAGAGTTTGTTGCCCAGCAGGTCTCACCTGAGTGTGGCAACCCTTCTCCAAGTCCACCTGAGGCTGGAGAAGATGGGGAGGGTGGCAGTCCACAGCAGAACGTACATGAGGCAGGAGGGGGGGGGCAGTAGCTGGAGTCTGGATAGGAACAGGGAGGGAGGAGAGAAAAAAATATATATATGAAAAAGAGAGTGGATTAAACACCAAACTCAAGGAGGCCTTTGAACAGAACCATGTGGATGGTCATTTGGAAGGTCCCAGCAGCCCAGGGCAGCTTGCAGCACCAGCTCACAGTCACCTGCTCCTCAGCAGAGGAGGACTGCAGAGCCTGGTGAACTTGTATCTGCTCAGCCAGGGACAGCCATGCCACTGGCACCTCCAGCTCCACTCTGCTCTTCTTTGCCAGCACCACTGCCAGAACTTACCAGCACCCTGTGGCCAGAAGTCTTCTGCTGGCTTGCACTTCCACCCACCCTGGAAACAGGGCAGCTGCCTGTTTGCAGTTGAAAGGCAGCCTGCCCTTACTTACCAGCTGGGCTGAGGCCGAAGGAGATCACTCAGTAAGTGTTGGTGGTTACTCTCTTCTCCAAGCTGCTGCCTGCACTATCCACAGGACCTGGAAGCTGCAGGTAGGAGGGGCTGGCAGGCAGGACTCCTCTCTCTCATGGCTCTTCTCATGTTGCTCCACACTACTCAGCCAAGGCTGCTGCTGCTGTTGGGACTTCTCTTCAGGACAGCCAGCCAAGCTACCTCCTCATTGTCACCTCTTGGAAAGCAATCAAAGGGAAAGGTCTCTTTGCTCAACCTGCTCTGCTCCCCTTTGAGCCCCCCAGAATGCTCTCAGCCCCAGCATGACTGCCTCTTTCCCTAACTTCTTGCCCTCATTGGTAAGCCAAGCTTGCTTTGTTATTCTCTTTGCAGTCCCTCTCACTGAGCCTTGCCCACCTGCCCTGGTGCTCTTCTGCTCTCAGCATCTCCTCCCCAGTAAAGAATGCCCAGCAAAGTGTTGGCTTCATCACAGGGTACCACTCCTGTGGGCTCTGCCCCACTCCTGACCCAATCCCAGCCACATGTCCTCACACCACTGGCTCCAGCTGTGGCCCAGCCCCTTCCCTCCCAGGGGGCTACAACACTTCCAGGGTGGTTTTCCTCTGCAAGTCACTGTGCCACCGTCAGTGTCCCCCAACACCTGCCCGCAGCCCTCAGCTGGTAGACTGCCTGACCCGAACCTACCCACGCAGTTATTTTGTGCCCCACTCCCCCGAGATCCAGCAGCAAGGATCAGGACTGTCAGCAGTGACACCGCGCCCGAGCTGGTGGCTGTCCCCTGGGCTGTGGTCTGGCTCCACATGGTGGCTCTGCTCCTCCTCCTCTGCTCACAATCTTCCTCCTACGGAAGCGGTGACTAATGCTGATGGCACAGGCTGCTCTCCTGCATCAGCTCGGCTGTGTGGGTGTGCGAGGGGGAGAGAGAAAGAGAGAGCACAGAGAGGGGGGAGCACGCTCCTGAGATGGGCTGCAGGAGCCCGGGGGGGGCAGTGGGAGAAGGGGACAGCCCAGGGACCGCCAGGGCAGCCGGGGTCTCTGGCTGGGTGCAGCAATGTCTGGGCATGTCCGAGGAGCACTTCCCAGCAGGGCATTGCTCCTGGGTGAGCAGGGGTTTAGGCTTGGAGATGGAAGTACTGGGAAGACTCTGGGTCTCTCCTGCATGAGAATTGGAGCAGGAGGCCAGGCAGAACTGCTGAGAGCCTTCGGGCAAGTCACGCCTCAGCCCTCTGCCTCTGTTTCCCCCCGGGCAACACTTTGCTGCAGTCACTGCTCAGTGGTCTCCCAGGCTGCTGTTCTCCCCCACCAGCATGGGGCAGCTCCAGAGCTTGGCAGGACACAGCTCATGAGCACTGAATCATCAACAGTGACTGTGAAGGTTGATGCCTGCCAGCGAGGAGACATTGCCCACTGCCTCTTCAGTGGTCTGCTCCATCACCCACGAGGTGTCAGACTCTCAGGCAAAGGAGCTGCTCTCTGGGTTAGACACTTGGGGGACCCTTCACTCCCTCAGCAGTCCCACTGCTTTCCATTTGCCCCCATTACCCGCACTGGCTGGTGGCTGCTAGGAGAGACAGCGTGAGGAGGGATGCAGGATGTTGAGGGAGGCAACCTCAGAAGCCAGATCCATGAAAACTCTCAACCTGATCATGGAAAAGTGAATTGCACTGAGGTCTCTTCTTGCCAGCCCCGGGGGCCCAGCCACAATCTGTCTGTGCATGGCTGCCCTCAGGGAAGTCTTAGGTAGTTGCTCCCAAGAGCTGCAGGGCTCCAGCCTTGCTCTGCCGGAGGACACAGCCGCTGCCTGCTGTGCTGTCAGGCGTTGCCTGCAGGCTGAGTCCTAGGGATAGCAAATTCCTACCTCCAGAGTCTGCTGTCCTCTCAGGCCAGGATATTAGATCACTCCTGGTAGCCACCAGCCGGTGCCAGGTGCCCATGCCCCACCACAATACCTATGAGGAGAGACTGAGGGAGTTGGGGCTGTTCACTCTGGAGAGGAGAAGGCTCCCAAGTGACCTGATTGTGACCTTTCAGTATCTGAAGGGGGCTACAAGAAAGGGGCGGGTGGGGAGATGGGACCGAGCTGAGGCCAGGGGAAGCCTCTGCTCCCACCCTGCATGCCCCCCGGAGCTGCTCCATCATGCCTGATCACTCCCCTTGCCTGTGCCCTGCGGCTCCAGATGAACTGTGCCGAGGGACACTGCATCCTGGAGCAGCAAGAAGGGAGCAGGATCAAGCCTCTGAAGGCAGCTTAGGGGCTGAGAGCCATCTGAATAACCAAGGTTCAAAATTACCTGTGCACTGGATGAATCCCGTGGGGAAGAGAAGGATGAGCAGGGAGCTGGACCAGCAGCTGCCAAAGAGGGAGGTTCATAGAATCATAGCATCACCCAGGTTTGGAAGAGGGCTCCAAGCTCAGCCAGCCCAACCTAGCACCCAGCCCTGCCCAACCAACCAGACCATGGCACTAAGTGCCCCAGCCAGGCTTGGCTGCAACACCTCCAGCCACAGCCACTCCACCACCTCCCTGGGCAGCCCATTCCAATGCCAATCACTCTCTGACAACAACTTCCTAACAACATCCAGCCTAGACCTGCCTTGGCACAACTTGAGGCTGTGTCCCCTTCTTCTGTTGTTGTTTGCCTGGCAGCAGAGCCCAACCCCACCTGGCTACAGCCTCCCTGCAGGTAGTTGTAGACAATGAGCTCTGCCCTGAGCCTCCTCTGTTCCAAGCTTGAGCAGCAATGTCATAGAGCAAGTGCCAGTGAAAGTGCACCTAGCAGGCACCATTCTACACACTGCAGGTCCATGGGCAGGTCCAAGCCATCTGATGGGACCCCTCTTGCACCTTTTCTTCTGCAAAGCTCCTCACACAGGCCCTGCATGGGGCTGGAAATGACAACTTGTTCCAACAGGTGATCTCAGCCCTTGGAGACTGGCTGGGGGTGCTGGAAGGAGAAGCCATCTGTGGGGATTTGGAAGCAAGTGAAGGCAGGAGGCAGATTCAGTGGTCACAGTCTTGGCCCTCCCTTCTATCAAGAGAGTGTTGTCTTCAGCAGGGATGGGGATGAACCCAGGAGGGCAGAGATGGAGATCACTCACGCAGGTCCTGAACAGATCTCACCAGAAACATCCCTTGGGACAGCAAGAATGGTTTTAGGGATGCTGGAAGAGATGTTCAGGCCTCTTTTTGCCACTTTTCAAGGCACAAGAGCCAACAAGCAGCAGGGCAGCAGCATCACTGACTTAGAGGAATTCTCAAGACCTAAAGAATCCCCTCACCAGCCCCCAGAACTCAAACCCCACCACTGACCCCATGGGTACCAGTGGCACACGATTCACTCTGCAGCAGCCGGGGTGGTTTGCTCTCTGTAGCAGGAGAATGTGGCCCCAACAAGGGGGGGGAGGGTCATGACAGCTTTAAGCACCCACTGTTGGGATCAGAAATGCAGCTCTGGCAGGCACCTCCAGCTCTGAAAATGGACAGAAGCAGCAACAAGTCCCCCTCGAGTTTTTGGCACAAAAGCACCGCTAAAGGGGGAAGCAGAGCACCTCAGCTTGGGTGGCAAGGACAGAACAACTGCCAGTGCAGCCCCACAGCCCTCCAGTGCAGATCCTTCTGCAACCAGGCTCACCATGTCCTGTCCCAGCCTCAACTCACCCCACAGCATCCACCTCTTGCACTGGGGACAGATTTTCAGCCCTCATTTGGAAGGACCTCAAGGCTGCTGCAGCTGCTGCACCACAAAGCTCTTTCCTGGCTCCTGCATGGACATCTCCCTTCACAAGAGAGTGGTGAGGCACTGCAGTGTGCTGCCCAGAGGAGTGGTGAATGCCTCATCTCTGGAAGGCCAGGATGGCTGAGCAACCTGGTCGAGTGGGAGGTGACCCTGCCCATGGCAGGGGCTTGGGACTAGATGAACTTCCAGGTCCTTTCCAACTCAAACCACTCTGGGGTGCCAGCAGAGCCCATAACCACCTGGCAGAGGTTTCCTCATCAGGCTAGGTGCAGGCTGAGAGCTGCTGCAGGCCAGCTCAGCAGCCCTGTGCACCAGCACCTCAGAGGGAGCTGTCACAAGCAAAAAGCTGCCCAAATCCTGCTTATCAGGTGGGATCTGCCAATATCCCTGCTCACAGCAGTGTGACTGCAGGGGGTTTTGTCAACTGATGATACAAGGCTGAAACGAAGATAAATGAGAGCAGAACAAAGAGGGGGAAAAAAACAAACAAGAGAAAGCTCTCATCAAAACACAGAAGTGACAGGGTTGGAAGTGCCTTAGCTGAATGGGGCTCTTAGTGCCATGCTCTGGTTGGTTGGCCAGGGCTGGGTGCTAGGTTGGGCTGGATGAGCTTGGAGCTCTCTTCCAATCTGCCTGATTCTGTGAGAGAATGGTTTAGGTTGGAAGGGACCTCAGAGCTCAGCCAGTTCCAACTCCCTGCCATGTGCAGGGACCCCTCCCACTAGAACAGGTCACTTAAGGTCTCATCTAACCTGGTCCTGAACACCTCCAGGGAGGCAGCATCCAATTCCAATCTCCCTGCCATGGGCAGGGACACTTCCCACTAGATCAGGTTGCCCAGAGACACATCCAGTGTGGCCTAAAAATCTTCCAGGGATGAGGTTTTCACCATCTCTCTGGCAACCTCTTCCAGTCTCTCACCACCCTCACACTCTGGTGAGACCCCACCTGGAGTACTGCATCCAGCTCTGGAGCCCCTAGTAAAAGAGGGCTGTGGAGATGCTGGAGTGTGTCCAGAGCAGGGCCAGGAGGATGCTCAGAGGCTGCAGCAGCTCTGCTGGGAGCACAGACTGAAAGAGTTGGGGCTGTGCAGGCTGGAGCAGAGGAGGCTCCCAGGTGACCTTCTTGTGGCTTTCCAGGGTCTGAAGGGGGCTACAAGAAAGCTGGGGAGGGACTTTTGAGGCTGTGAGGAAGTGACAGGAGTGGGGGGAATGGAGCAAAGCTGGAGGTGGGGAGAGTGAGGCTGGAGGTGAGGAGGAAGTTGTTGAGCAGGAGAGTGGTGAGAGGCTGGAATGGGTTGCCCAGGGAGGTGGTTGAGGCCCCATGGCTGGAGGTGTTTGAGGCCAGGCTGGCTGAGGCTGTGTGCAGCCTGCTCTAGGGTAGGGTGCCCCTGGGCATGGCAGGGGGGTTGGGACTGGCTGCTCCTTGTGGTCCCTTCCAACCCTGCCTGATTCTGCGATTCAGATTCTGTGATTCAGTGAAGAACTTCTTCCTAACATCAAATCTGACTCTCTCCTCCTCTGGCTTGGATCCACTCTCTCCAGCCCTATCCTTACCTAACACCCTAAAAAAAAAAATCCCTCCCCAGCTTCCAGATAGTCCCCTGCAGACACTGGAAGGGCACAACAAGGCCATAGAATCAGTCAGGGTTGGAAGGGACCAGAAGGATCAGCCAGTTCCAACCCTCCTGCCATGGGCAGGGACATCTCATTTCACAGTATCACAGTGTCACAGCATCACAGTATCACCAAGGTTGGAAGAGACCTCACAGATCATCAAGTCCAACCCTTTAGCACAGAGCTCAAGGCCAGACCATGGCACCAAGTGCCACGTCCAGTCCTGCCTTGAACAGCTCCAGGGACGGCGACTCCACCACCTCCCTGGGCAGCCCATTCCAGTGCCCAATGACTCTCTCAGTGCAGAACTTTCTCCTCACCTCCAGCCTAAATCTCCCCTGGCACAGCCTGAGGCTGTGTCCTCTTGTTCTGGTGCTGGCCACCTGAGAGGAGAGCAACCTCCTCCTGGCCACAACCTCCCCTCAGGTAGTTGTAGACAGCAATAAGGTCTCCCCTGAGCCTCCTCTTCTCCAGGCTAACCAATCCCAGCTCCCTCAGCCTCTCCTCGTAGGGCTGTGCTCAAGGCCTCTCCCCAGCCTCGTTGCCCTTCTCTGGACACGCTCAAGCATCTCAATGTCCCTCCTAAACTGGGGGGCCCAGAACTGAACACAGGACTCAAGGTGAGGTCTAACCAGTGCAGAGCACAGGGGCAGAATGACCTCCCTGCTCCTGCTGGCCACACCATTCCTGATGCAGGCCAGGATGCCACTGGCTCTCTTGGCCACCTGGGCACACTGCTGGCTCATGTTCAGGCGGGTATCAATCAGTACCCCCAGATCCCTCTCTGTCTGGCTGCTCTCAGCCACTCCGACCCCAGCCTGTATCTCTGCATGGGGTTGTTGTGGCCAAAGTGCAGCACCCTGCACTTGGAGCTATTGAAGCCATCCCCTTGGACTCTGCCCATCTGTCCAGGCTGTCAAGGACCAGCTGCAGAGCCCTTCTGCCCCCCAAACCCAGCCACTTCCCCCCAACAAAGTTTGGGAAGCTGGGGCTGTGAGTGCCACTGTAAAGGCTTGCTCCAGTGCCACGGGGGGCTCACCTGTCAGCAGGCCAGGAGCATCTCTGCATGCTGGGTTTAATCACCCCGAATATTTCACTTGCTCATGCAGAGGCATAATCAATTATCTTATTTAAAGGCATTACGATAATGGGTGTGTAAAATGGAGCCATTCCCTGCATTGCATTAGCTTCTCTAATTATAGGAGAATGTTTGGAGCTAAAATGTCAGCCTGTCAGCTGGCAGCTCTGTAATTCATGAGCTGCATTCTCCAGCACGGATGGAGCTGACGGGGGGGGGGGGGGGGGGGGGGGGCAGCATGGATGGAGCTGATGGGGGGGGGGGGGGGGGGGGAATATTGCATCCATTGCTTTCTGCTGCCTTTGGCCTCCAATTTGGCTGCTCTGGAGGTGGTGGTAAATCCCACCCTGTTTTCCTTGCAGCATGGTGAGGCCAACCCATGCTTGCCTCAGCTGGGTGGGCATAGGATGGCTTAGATAGGATGGGACCTCGGAGATCATCTGCACTGAACTTGCTGCCTCTCCACGCAAGGCCTTATCCAGCCTGGGCTTCAGCACCCCCAGGCAGGAGGCAGCCACAGCCTCCCTGGGCAGCCTGTGCCAGAGTCTCAGCACCTCTGGTAGGGCCATGCCACCTGAGTGCCATTGCTTGGCTCTAGATGCTCAGCAGCAAGTGAGCAAACAGGCAGCACCCACAACATACACAACAGTACACAGAGAGGGATCATGGAATGGCTCAGGTTGGAAGGGAGCTCAGAGGTCATCAACTCCAACTTCCCTGCTACACTCAGCTGCTCAAGGCTTTATCTAACTTGGCCCTCAACACCCCCAGGCAGGAGGCAGCCACAGCCTCCCTGGGCAGCCTGTGCCAGAGTCTCACCACCCTCCTGCTGCACTACTTCTTCCTCAGCTCCACTCTAACCCTGCTCTGCCTCAGCTTCAAATCATTCCCCCTTGGCCTGTCTCTAGACACCCTCTGCAGCTTTCCTGCAGGATCCCTTCTCCTATTTGCAGGCAGCTCTGAGGTCCCCCTGGAGCCTTCTCCTCTGCAGGCTGCACCCCCCCAGCTCCCTCAGCCTGTGCTCACAGCAGAGCTGCTGCAGCCCTTGGAGCATCTTTGTGGCCTCCACTCCAGCAGCTCTGTGTCCTCCTGCTGGGGACACAAGAACTGGAGACAGTATTCCAGGTGAGTTCAGAGCCTAAAAACTCCACACTAGAGCCAGCCCAGCTTTGGCGCTGCTCCTTAGCTAAAGCTTGGCCCACCTGGAGATCAAATGTGTGGTTATGCATCAAGCTCTTGGGCAGTGTGGAGCTGTCAGAGTGCAGCTATGAGCTTGGTCACCCTTGCAGTGCCACCTGGCAGGAGGATACCCAGGCAGCAGCAGTGCTGGAGGCAGAAGACAAACCCGCCAGGGACTTTTAAGAGCACCCTCCTCTGAGTGAGGAATGATGAGAGCCCTCCAGCTCCCAGTGATTAAAGCAGAGGGATGAGATAAAAATAGTGAGCTTGTTTCTTGGGAGCTTTGGGGCTGCCCTGGAGCACCACCCGAGGGAGAGCAGCCTGGATGGCTTCGCTGCCTGCCTTTGGCAGGACACACCATGGGCACGTCCACGTTGCCACTTCTAGGTGGTCAGTCAGTGGGAGAAGAAACCCCCCTTTGACCTGGCAAGTGAGAAAGGAGGAGCCTGGGGGGGTTGGAAGCTGTGAAATGTTCTCAGCAAAAGAGCAGTGCTGGAGTTAGGGATGGGGAGGCTGAGAGAGGACTGAAACCCCCAACTGCTATCACCTCGGGAGCAGGGGCAGTGAGAAGCACTGCTCTGGAGGTGACACTTCAGCAGCAGCACAAAGGGTATGGCCCTGAGAGGGAAAGGAAACTTGCAGCTCTGCCATCGACCACAGGGACAATCACACAGGGGAGCACCACTGCTTTGCCCAGCTCCAGGTGATGCTTCTCCTCAGGCAGTAACTCTGCAGTCACCCTGGAGACAGGCACTGCAGCACTGCACACACCACACCATGCCATGCTGCTGTGGGCACTGCAGTCTGCTGGCCTGTACCTGTGTCCTGGCTTCCAGACCAAGCCATTTAGTGCAGTGACCTGTCCTCTGTGCAGCAGAGCAGGACCTGAACACAGAACCACCCAAGTTGAAGAGAGCTCCAAGCTCAGCCAGCCCAACCTAGCACCCAGCCCTGCCCAACCAACCAGACCATGGCACTAAGTGCCCCAGCCAGGCTTGGCTGCAACACCTCCAGCCACAGCCACTCCACCACCTCCCTAGGCAGCCCATTCCAATGCCAATCACTCTCTCTGACAACAACTTCCTCTTGTAGTGACAGGATGAAGGGTAATGGGTTTCAACTGGCAGAGGGGAGATTCAAACTAGATGTTAGGAAAGGGTTCTTGACAATGAGGGTGGTGAGACACTGGCACAGGATGCCCAGGGAGGTTGTGGCTGCTCCCTCCCTAGGCATGTCCAAGGCCAGGTTGGATGAGGTCTTGAGCAACCTATTCTAGTGGGAGGTGTCCCTGCCTATGGCAGGGGGTTGGAACTGGCTGAGCTTTGAGGTACCTTCCAACCTAAACCATTCCATGATTCTACCATCCAGGCTAGACCTGCCCTGGCACAGCTTCAGGCTGTGTCCCCTCATTCTGTCGCTGGGTGCCTGGCAGCAGAGCCCAACCCCACCTGGCTACAGCCTCCCTGCAGGCAGCTGCAGGCAGCAATGAGCTCTGCCCTGAGCCTCCTCTGCTGCAGGCTGCACACCCCCAGCTCCCTCAGCCTCTCCTCACAGGGCTCTGCTCCAGGCCCCTCACCTGTCCTTTCACACATCACCTCTGCCTCAACCCTCCTGTTCCCACCTTCCCCACGTGTGGGTATCCTAAGGCAGGCATCATCCCAAAGCTGCCAAGGATCTGCACCATGCCATTAGGGGGCTTATTAAGTAGTGGTGCTCCAATTTAACAGCTATTAGGCAGCGTGGTGCCCTTTAGCAGAGCAGGAGAACCTGCAAATGGAAGCCCCTGCAGAACCCTAAGTGGCTGAGTTTAACTTTATGGCTCCAATTAGAGGAGCACTAAAGCAGCACCAGTGCCCTGGATTTATTAGCACTCAGCCCAACCCCAAGCTGCTGCTGGCCAGTTCTAGCAGTGGGCACAAGCAGGTGCTTTGCCAGCCATGCCTCTGTGCCACAGAGATGGGCAGCTGTGCCCCAGCAGGGGAGCTTCTAGGGAAGGGATGGCAGCAGGGAATCAGGGAAGAGCAGAGGTCGAGCCTGTGCCTGGTGGTTGCTCTGACAGGAGTTTCCCATGGTGAGGGGGGTCTCACCAGCTCCTGAGAGGTTAAAGCAAGGAAAAGCCTCTCCAGGTCCCAGGTCTTCCTTTGGTCTGGATGGGCAGGACAAGGAGCGTGGTGGGAGCAGTATGGGGAGCAGAGAGAGGCCTTCCCATGCAATCCAGAGCTGTTCAGAAAGCCTGCTTGTTCCAGGAGGTTTATAGGCAGCCTTTGCCTAATAAAGTGATGGTTTGGCTTCTCACACCACCCTAATTACTTGCCACAGCAACGAGAGACAGCTCTGAGGCGCTTTGTTCCGTGACCCAGCCAGCAGGATGCACAAGCCCAGAGAGAGGATGGAGACTTGGGGTCAGGCATCCCCACCCCTCAGCCCCAGCCTTTGAGGTCATTTCCTCACACACCTCCTGTTTCCCATTTCCTCACCACAGCTCCCCAAAGCAGCAGCCCAAACCCCTCACAAAGGGCCTCTCTTGCCCGGGTCGTGTTGTGTTGTTGGCAGGACCCTTTGCCAGCTACGTGGATGAGAGAAGTGTTTCAGCACCCTGCTGCTGCTGGTCTGAGACTGCAAATGTCCCCTCCCTGGGACAGAAAGACGTCCCCAACCCTGAGCTAAGGAGGGCTGGGGGGAGGCAGGACAGCAGGACTGAGCAAGACCCTACACTGGACCCTCCAGCAGCACCTTACCCCCGAAGCAATCCACCCATGGGGCTGCAGCAGGACAGCAAACGAGGCAGCTCCTACCTCACCATCCCTTCCCAGACTTCCAAGGCTGCCGTGGCAGCCCAGGAAGGGTTTTGCTGCTGCAGCTTTCTCCCTGTCCCCGGTGCTGGCTCCTTACCCGGTGTGTGCTGTCGCTTTCTCCCCTCCGACAGTGCCTAGCAGCTCCTCTCCCCCCTGCTTCATTCAAACAAACAAAGCAAACCCCCCCGGCTTTTGTAACCAGAGGGAAATTAGTAGCAGGTGAAAGCAGATTTTAACGAGACCAAACTGTTCCTAATGTAGCTCAGGAACAGCCTTTTTTGTTCCCCTCCCTTTAGCTGCTCTGCTATTTGAGCGGGTAAAGAGCAAATCAGCATGAGGAGCACTTTTGCCTTTCCTGGGCAGAGCACAGGTCTGGCAGGGAGAGCTTGTCCCAGGCATCTGTGTCCCCACCTGCTCCCTCGTGGACCTCCCACCAGCCATCCTCTGCCTGTTCCCCGCAGCCCTTGCTCATGCGAGATGCTGGCAGTGGGAACCGAAGCGCAGAAAGCGAACTCCTTGCAGCTCCCCATCGACTGTTTCCTTCTGTTCTCGCATGACTTCACCCGGGGCTGGGATTTTTGGGCGGGTTGGGGTTTTGCTTTGAGCTCTGAAAAGGAAGATCAACCGCAAGCCCCAGATTTCCAACGCTTGGGAACACAAAGTCCCACGTTCGGGTTGCAGACCAACCTCCTGGACGTGGCCACAGGCTCCCCCGAGGGGAGCTGCCCCTCGGAGCCAATGCAGGGCGCTTGGCTTGCGTTCGTTAGCTCCTCCTGCTCCTCCTGCTGCCGGTTCCTCTCGGTTTGTTTACATGAAGAACCCTCCCCTCCCCGCTCCCCCAGCTCTCCACACACATTAGAGGAACATTATGGGATATTTATAGCTCAGCTGAGCTTGCTAAATGCCTTCTTCTAGGAAAATAGTTCATCAAACTGTCTGGTTTGACTCTTTGTTTCATCTCTCCTGCCCATCTGCTCCCACCGCCGCGGCTGGCAGCCCAGCAGCACCTGAGCGGGGACGGGCACCGCTGGGCACGGCTCCGTGTGGGCACATCAGCTGGCTTCAGCAGGGAGCAGCAAGTGTGAAACCAGCCCTACTGGCTCCCTGGGCACCCCCTCCAGTGTCACTGCACAGCCAAGTGTCCTGAAAGCAGCTCCCAGCCAAGCTGAACACCCCACGGCTGGGGCAGCTCAGGGGGGAGTAAAGGGACTTAGGGCCGGGAGGATGAGCAGAGGGCAGGAGCTGCTCTGCTGTCAGGAGAGACTGAGGGAGCTGGGGCTGCTCAGGCTGGAGAGAAGGCTCCCAGCTGACCTTAGTGTGGCCTTGCAGTATCTGAAGGGGGCTACAAGGAAGCTGGGGAGGGACTTTTTAGGCTGTCAGGTAGTGATAGGACTGGGAGGGGGGTGGAACAAAGCTGGAAATGGAAAGATTTAGCCTGGATGTTAGGAAGAAGTTGTTCAGCATGAGGGTGATGAGAGGCTGGAAGGAGTCGCCCAGGGAGGTGGTGGAAACCAGCCCTCAGATTTACTACATCCCCTCTCAGTCTTCTCTTCTCCAGACTAAGCAGCCCCAGGGCCCTCAGCCCCTCCTCACTAGGCAGTGCTCCAGTCCCCAAATCATCCTCACAGCCCTCCCTTGGGCCCTCTCCAGCAGATCCCTGTCCCTCTTCAATTGGGCAGCCCAAAACTGAAGGCAGGACTCAAGGTGAGATCTCACCAGAGCAGAGTAGAAGGGCAGGAGAACCTCCCTGGATCTGCTGCACACACTCTGCTCAATGCCCCCCAGGTCCCCATTGTCCCTCTTGGCCCCCAGGGCACATTGCTGTGCCATGGATGCTCTCCCCCAGCACCCCCAGGTCCCTCTCCACAGGGCTGCTCTCCAGCAGTCACCTCCCAGCCTGTGCTGGTGCAGTTTGTTATCCCTCCCCAGGTGCAGGACTCTGCACTTGTCCTTGTTGAGCCTCATTTGGTCCTTCTGTGCCCAGCTCTGCCCATCCAGGGCTCTGGATGGCCTCACAGCCTGCAGCTGTAGCAGCCAAGCCTCCCAGCTTGGTGCCATCAGCAACAGCTTTTCTCACCCCCCAGGGGCAGAGCTCCAAGGCACCCTGCTGATCCCTCTGTGTCCCCACCTGCGACTGCACGGCCAAAAGCTCCTCTGCTCCCCTTTCTTGGTACCTAGGAGGGGAAGATCTGAGCTCACTGTGGTTTACTGTCAGGTTTGGCAGCCTTCTGCTGTTTGCTTGGATTGAGATATAAATTGAGTTTGGTTTTCTCTGGCTGACTCAGTTATTTGTTGTAGGAATGAGGCATGTGGGAATGGATTAGACAGGGGAAAGATTTCTCTTTCAGGCACTCTTTCATGCCCTGTCCCATCCTTTCCTGGTGTGGCCTCACATCAGCAATGAATTTTCAAGCTCCTTTCCCTCACTGTTAGGTCACAACAGGATGCAGATTTTTTTCCCTCCTGACACACTTGAGCTTCTTCCCCCAAATTCTGCAATGCTTTAGCACAGAGAAAGCTTCCCCAGTGGTGCAATCACTTCTAGGTCTGCTCCCCACCCATATCTTTCTCCCTCCCTCAGTCCCCACCAGTCACTTTGCTGGAAACCGTGCAAAGCATTGCAGGGGTTCCTCAACTGTGCCTACAGTGATCTCCCTGCCTGTGGAGCTGCCAAGCTCCCCTCATCCTTACATCTTCTGTTTGTGCAGACCAGGACCAGCACAGGATCCTCTCCACACCTTGCTCAAATCCTTCCTGTCTGCCTGCTCACAGAAGGGCCCCCACGGAGCCCAAGGAATGGTAGAATAGAACCACAGAATCAGGCAGGGTTGGAAGGGACCACAAGGAGCAGCCAGTTCCAAGCCCCCTGCCATGCCCAGGGACACCCTACCCTAGAGCAGGCTGCACACAGCCTCAGCCAGCCTGGCCTTAGACACCTGCAGGGATGGAGCCTCAACCACCTCCCTGGGCAAGCCCTTCCAGGAGAAGAGCATCAGCACAGCATTAACAGCTGGAAGTGCTCACCAGCTCTGCCATCCCAGCAGCAGTGCTGCTTCATCAGGCTATGACACTCTGGGCTTCCCCCAGCATCCTCAGCCCACCTGAGGGCAAGTAGAGCTTCCTCCCTCACCCACCCACCCCCCAAATCCCTGGGCACGCTGCAGGCAGCAGAGCCCAGCCCTGGCTCCTAACATCCCTCCCCCATGGCGCCTGTGGGAAGCTTTCATGGAGAACCTGTAAGATCCTCCTGTCTGCAGCCCTTGGCAGGGGCCGCGGGTCCTCACAGCATCCCTGAAGCCACAGCACACTCTGCAGGTACCTGAGCCACAGCACTGACCCCAGACCCTCTGCCTGGTCCTCCCCAAGCGGCACGACCCAAGCCCTGGCCACCCCCTGTGCCCCTGGGGCTAGTGGCAGTGGGCTGCAGAGGAGCCGTGCCCACAGCCCTGCCCAGCAGGCACTGGGAGCTGGAGCCACGCAGAGCTCATGTCCACAGACACCAGTGGACAAGCACAGGCATCAAATAGAGCCCACTGCAGCACCCTGCTGCCACCTGCCCCCACAGCACTGCCCACAGGCTGCAGCTTCCCTCTGCAGCCTGCTGACTACCTGGGGCGAGGCTGGGGGGGCTGAGGGCAGCTGCCACACATCTTTGCCCCTTCCTTTGCTCAGCCCAGCTGCAGGGCTCCAGCTCAGCACAGCAACAGCTCCTCTAATCCTATCAGCACAAACATGGTTTATAGCACTGCCACCGCTCCCTGGCAGCACTTCTAAATCACCCCTGCAGTGGTCTCCAGCCCTCAGCACAGCACCAACCCCTGCCCCAGCCCTCTGCTGAGGTCAGAGGCACTGCAAGAGTCTCATCTGCAAAGGGCTGTCTAGCAGGAGGCACCAAAAGAACCCCAGTAAGGACACCTCTGCCTCAGCCCTTCTGGGGTGATGAGAAGCTCCACAGGAGCCTGCAGTGTGAGTGCAGCCCAGACACAACCCTGTGCTGGGCTGCAGCAAGAGCAGTGTGGGCACAGGGCAAGGGAGGGGATTCTGCCCCTTGGCTCTGCTCTCCTCACACCCCACCTGCAGTCCTGGGGGCAGTTCTGGAGCTCCCAGCACAAGCAGGACATGGAAGTGTTGGAGCCAGTGCAGAGGAGGTCACCAAGATGCTGAGAGGGCTGCAGCAGCTCTGCTGTGAGCACAGGCTGAGAGAGTTGGGGCTGTGCAGCCTGGAGAAGAGAAGGCTTGGAGGAGACCTTGGAGTGGCCTTGCAGGATCTGAAGGGGTCTACAGTAAGGCTGGGAGGGACTATTGACAAGGTCTTGTAGTGACAGGAGGAGAAGGAATGGGTTTGAAGTGGCAGAGGGGAGATTGAAACTGGATGTAAGGAAGAAGTTGTTTGCAGTGAGGGTGGTGAGACACTGGCACAGGTTGCTCAGGGAGGTTGTGGAGCACAGAAGCACAGAATGGGATCTTTGATCCCATTCTGTGCTTCTGTGCTCCACAACCTCCCTGGAGGTGTTGAGGACCAGGTTGGATGAGGCCTTGAGTGACCTGTTCTAGTGGGAGGTGTCCCTGCCTACAGCAGGGAGCTGGAACTGGCTGAGCTTTGAGCTCCCCCCAACCTGAAGCACTGTATGGTTCCACAGCACTCAGGAATGGCCTGCAGGTGAAGGGGTGAGAGAACAGAAAAGGACACTTGAGGCAAAAATCTCACCAAGGCAAAAACCAAAAGCCCAAAGAAAAAGATAAGGAAGAGCTCAACAACCTTACCAGGAAAAGCAGAGCATGCACAGCCCAGACCTCCTTCCAACCTTCTTGCCCCCCCCTCCAGGGCTTTTTATACCCTGCTCAACTCTCTCAGAACATGCCCAGTAGCTGCTGCCAGCCCCTCAGAGCAGACACCCCCTTTAAAGAGCCCACACATGGCTGGGCACATGAATGGTTTGGGTGAGGGAAGGGAGAGCAGCACCCTCAGCACGTTGCAGATGACACTGAACAGAGCCACAGTGTTGATGTGCTGGAGGGGAAGAAGGCTCTGCAGAGGGACCTGGACAGGTTAAATCCATGGGCTGAGGTCAACACAATGAAGCTTTAACAGGGCCAAGTGCTGGGTCCTGCCCTTGGTTCACAGTGACCCCCAGCACTGCTTCAGGCTTGGGGTAGAGTGGTCAGGAAGCAGCCAGTGGGAAGGGATCTGGGGGTGCTGAATGGGAGCCAGCAGTGTGCTCAGGTGGCCAAGGACAAAGCCAGCAGGAGTAGGGCAGGGATGGTGCCCCCGTGGTGGGCACTGGTGAGGCCACGGCTTGAGTACTGGGTTCAGTTCTGGGCTCCATAACCCAGGGAAGGCATTGAGGGGTTGGAGAGTGCCCAGAGAAGAGCAGCGAGGCTGGGGAGGGGTTTGGAGGGCACCATACAGGGAGCAGCTGAGGGAGCTGGAGGGGTTTAGTCTGCAGAAGAGAAGGCTGAGGGGAGACTTCATTGCCCTCTACAGCTACCTGAGAGGAGGTTGGGCTGAGGCTGGGGTTGGTCTCTTCTGCCAAGTACCCAGCAACAGGATGAGAAGAAATGGGTTTGAGTTGTGCCAGGGGAGGGGTAGGTTGGACATGAGGAAAAACCTCTTCAGAGAGGAGTGAAGGGTTGGAACAGGCTGCCCAGGGAGGTGGTGGAGGTGTTCAAGAGGCACTTCAGGGCATGGCTTAGTGGTCATGGTGGTTGGGCTGTGGTTGGACTCAATGATCTTTAAAAGTCTTTTCCAGCTGCAGTGATTCTCTGGCTCTGTGGAGAGCAGCTGTGGCTGCTGACCCCCTCCCCAGCCCCCAAAAGCAGTTTCACCTGTGGAAACCACTTCCCAGCTCCTGGCCACCTCCTTGCCCCGGTGCCAGTGGCCCTAGTGCAGGGCAGCAGGCCAGAGCTTGGCAGAAAGCAGCTGCACTTCTGAGCAGAGCTCCTGCAGGATCCTTTCCCGCACGCTGTGGCGCAGCAGCCACCGCAGCCTGCCCACCTTGGAGCACAGGAGCTGCGAGGCAGACGGAGCCTCTGGGTGATGAAGCACTGCAGCACAGGCTGCCAGCAGCCACCCAGGATGCTCCTAAAGAGCCTCAAGGCAAGCCTGGACAAGGGGAATCTGCTGCCCGAGCCCTATGCGGCAGCCAGCCCTTGGCTGCGCTTCCCAGCAGGGAGGCTGCTGGCCAGGAGAGCCTCTCTGGGCTGTCCCGGGGGCTGCACCAGTCCTGTGGCTGGATGTCGTGGGGTGACTTTTGACCTCTGAGGAGGCCCCCACCTAAAAAAGTGTCTGTGTGCTCTCTGGAGGCAATGAGAATGCCGGGGAGGGGCTGGGGAGCTGGGCTCTGGGGAAGCCTGGCTGCAGCGAGTCCACAGCTGCCAAGGAGGCTGCGTGGGATGGCTGCTGGCTGCTTGCAGGCCCTGAGCCCTCAGAGATGCCTGCGTGGGGGCTAGAACCCCCTGCTGGGCTTGCACTCGCCAGTGGAGGCAGTCCCCTGGGCTGCTGTGCACCAGGAGGGGAGCTCAGCATCCCCTCCCCAGGGGCACCCCCACACCTTCCCCACCACAGCCTGCATCGCCCAGGGGCTGGCATCCTCAGCCCAAAACTGGTCCCAGAGGTGGAAAACTAAAGAGCTGAAGCAGCACAGCTCAGCCCCGTGGGGATCTGCTTGCTACAGAGGCTGGGCTGCTGTGGGGGCTCTCAGCTGGCCCTGGCCACCACTGCTGTCTCAGCCGGGCTGGGCAGAGGTTCAGGCACTTGTGCCTCCCACAGGTGGTTAAAAATAGGAAGAATAATAACCTCTCCTCTCCTGCCTGCTTGCAGAAAGAGCTTAATTAGTTAATAAGGGCTTTAATTTGTTGTGGAGCTAAGTGAAGAACGTGCAGAGGGCAAGCTAGGGCAGCAAGGCAAAGCAATGGACCTCAGAGGTGGGCTGGGGAGAGTGCTCCCACTGGGACCAGCCATGTCCCACAGACACCCAGCTCTGTCCTCAGTCTCAGCCAGGACTGGCCAGGCCAGGCCTGAGGAGCTTCTCTTGGAGGTGAAATGGTTGTGGCCCAGATGGGGCAAAGCAACATTTTCCATTTCACTTCAGCAGGGCAGCTCGAGCAAGAAGTTGCTGGCCCCAGCCCCAGCAGCTTCCCCTCCTCTGTGCTGTGGCTGTGGGGCTGCCAGCATGCCCCCAGCCCTGGGGCAAGGCAGGGAGGTGCCCAGAGGCCAGCTCCTTATTCCCATGTGCTCAAACCCAGTGGCAGTGGAGATGCTGGCATTGTGGGTGGGCAGAGGGCAGTGGGGTGAGATTGAACAAGGCCAAGTGCAGGGTTCTGCACTTTGGCCACAACAACCCCAAGCAGCACTGCAGGCTGGGGCCAGAGTGGCTGAGAGCAGCCAGGCAGAGAGGGAGCTGGGGGTGCTGGGAGAGAGGAACTGCAGAGGAGGCAGCAGTGCCCAGGTGGGCAGCAGAGCCAATGGCATCCTGGGCTGGCTCAGGAGCAGTGTGGGCAGCAGGACAAGGGAGGTTCTTCTGCCCCTGTGCTCAGCAGCTCCCTGAAGGGAGGCTGTAGCCAGGTGGGGTTGGGCTCTGCTGCCAGCAACAGAAGAAGGGGACACAGCCTGAAGCTGTGCCAGGGCAGGTCTAGGCTGGTTGTTAGGAGGAAGTTGTTGCCAGAGAGAGTGATTGGCATGGGAATGGGCTGCCCAGGGAGGTGGTGGAGTGGCCGTGGCTGGAGGTGTTGCAGCCAAGCCTGGCTGGGGCACTTAGTGCCATGGTCTGGTTGGTTGGGCAGGGCTGGGTGCTAGGCTGGGCTGGGTGAGCTCTGAGGCTGATCCTGTGATTCTGTGGCTCTATGCCAGAAGAGCCAAAGCCTGCCATGCCAGCCACGGCAAAGCTGTGTGTCCTCCCCCGCGGCAGCTCTTGATGTCCTTTCTGGGTGTCATTAGAGGTAATTCCCTGCTTGAGGTCTGGTCAGAGGTGGGGGAGGGAGGCTCCCTTGCACCACAAGACAAAAGGGCTCTTTCTTCATCAGCATTAACCTCAGGCAGCTCTCGAGAATAATTCTAGGCAATTAGTGGAGCCTAAGAAGATTTATAATTGAAATTGAGTTGGTAGCTCTGCAGGCAGCTCCCTCGAAAGACATTTCTCAGACACCAAGAGAAAGGGAGGAGAGAGAGAGAGAGGGATTGGGGGAGGCAGGAGAAAAGAGGAGAGAGGGACTGAGATGGGGGGAGGGGGGAGAGAGGGAAGGAGTTAAAGAGTTTGACAATCCCCCTGCAAACCCCATTTAGTTTAACACTGCATGATAGCTTTCATAATTCAGAACAAAGTGCAAAGCTCTTTAATGAGGCCATTAATGACCCTTTAATTTACTCCACCAGGGCTGCATTCATAAAACATTTATGTTCCATTTACACAGGAGTTTGCTCAGCCTCTCCGGGGCGAGTCGGCAGCGCAGAGCAGGTGGCATGGAGCAGAGGGCTCCTCTCTGCTCTGCCTTCTCTTCACTCCAAACCTGGCTTCGAATGCTCCTGGAGAAGCTGTGGGGACCCAGGAAGGAGAAGAGCCACTGATGACTGCCCTGCGTGGTAGACAGAAGGAGCTCTGCTGTGGTCCTGCTCCAGGAGCAATGAAACTGCTGGAAATGAAACAAGAAAGCTGGGGAGGGACTCTTTAGGCTGTCAGGGAGTGATAGGACTGGGGGGGAATGAACCAAGCTGGAGGTGGGGAGAGTGAGGCTGGAGGTGAGGAGGAAGTTGTTCAGCAGGAGAGTGGTGAGAGGCTGGAATGGGTTGCCCAAGGAGGTGGTTGAGGCTCCATGGCTGGAGGTGTTTGAGGCCAGGCTGGCTGAGGCTGTGCGCAGCCTGCTCTAGGGCAGGGTGTCCCTGGGCATGGCAGGGGGGTTGGAACTGGCTGCTCCTTGTGGTCCCTTCCAACCCTGACTGATTCTGTGATTCTGTGAAGCTGGGGCACCCACAGCCAGCCTTGGGAACCCAGCACAGCACAGCTCCACTGGATGGCTCGCTGGGCTGCTGGCAGACATCTCACCCAGCAGGTCAGCTGTGCTCTCAGGGTTCTTTAGGAGGAAGTTCTTCACCATCAGGGTGGTGAGAGACTGGCACAAGTTGCCCAGGGAGCTGGTGGAAGACTCGTCCCCGGCAGTGTTTAAGGCCAGGCTGGATGTGGCTCTGAGCAACCTGATCTAGTGTGAGGTGTCCCTGCCCATGGCACGGGGGCTGGAACTGGCTGATCCTTCAGGTCCCTTCCAAACTTTACAGCTCTGTGATTTTGTAACCTGAGAGCACCACTTTGGGTGGTGATGGAGGAAGGGATGGGAGGAGGCTTGAAGGATTCAGGTACTCAGGTGGGTGCTGAGGCTGCAGATGCTGAGTACTCCACACGCCAAGGAGGGCTGGCTGGACTGGGAGCTGCTACTGCAGCTAAGCAGAGGTGGCTGCCAGGCTGCTGGTAGAGGTGGTCTACAGAACAAGGGGACACAGCCTCAAGCTGTGCCAGGGCAGGTCTGGGCTGGATGTTAGGAGGAAGTTGTTGTCAGAGAGAGTGATTGGCATTGGAATGGGCTGCCCAGGGAGGTGGTGGAGTGGCTGTGGCTGGAGGTGTTGCAGCCAAGCCTGGCTGGGGCACTTAGTGCCATGGTCTGGTTGGTTGGGCAGGACTGGGTGCTAGGTTGGGCTGGATGAGCTTGGAGCTCTCTTCCAACCTGCTTAGTTCTGTGATTCTGTGGCTTGGTGACCCTGAGAGGCTTTTCCAACCTGGATGTTTCTGTGATTCTATGATCCTCACCTTTTGCATCCCAACCCTCACCCAGGAGTGGGGGACACCTGCCCCTCCCCAGCCTCCCTCTGACCCTGGCAGCCACTCTCCAGCCAACAGCCCAACATTCCTGGTGACACAGATGAGCAGAACTGGGCCAGGCTCTGCTCAGGGGAGGCCCAGGACAGCACAAGGGGCAGTGGGTGCCAGCTGGAGCAGAGGAGGTGTCATGGGAACAGGAGGGAAAGCTTTGTCCCTGTGAGGCTGCAGAGCCCTGGAGCAGGCTGCCCAGAGAGGTTGTGGAGTCTCCTTCTCTGGAGACCTTCAGACCCTCCTGGATGTGTTCCTGTGTGACCTGCTCTGGCAGGGGGGGTTGGGCTGGATGAGCTCTGGAGGTGCCTTCCAGCCCCTAACATGCTGTGACTGTGTGAAAACTGAGCAGTGGTGCACACTGTGACTCCAGCCCCGGGGACAGAGCTGGCAGGCAGATCAGCCACAGCCTTCTGTGGAGGCTCTCAAGGAGGAGGCTGTTGGCCCTGTGCTGGATCTCTAGATGATGCTTATGAGCCCTGCTGCTAAGCAATGCTTTCTGTACAGATATATACTGTAAGTATTCATGTATTCATAGCTGTTAAGGCCTTTTCTCTACTGGAGCTAAATTGTCTAACTGTGACCTACTGTCCCAGAAGGCTTTTTATTCTTGTTAAATGGGCACTGAGATGATAGCACTCCCTGGTATTAGGTGCAGGAGCCTTCTGGAGGAGACAGGAGGAGATGGATGGTCCTGTCGAGGCTCAGCAAAGGAACCAAAGCCAGGAGAGCCCAGCAGCTCTGCAGCATGGCTGGCTCCAAAGCTGAGAGAGCAGCTGGGGCAATGGGGTGGGACTCCACCTTTGTCCACTCCCTGTCCCCTTGTGCCTCCCTGCCCAGCCAGGAGATCACTGCAAATCACATCAGTGAGAGTGGCAGGGCCTCTGAGCAGATCTTAACCCCCATCAGGGGCTGCAGCACTGCCTTGTGAAGAGAGGCTGAGGGACCTCAGCCCAGGGAGGCTGTGTCTGCTCCCTCCCTGGAGGTGTTCAGGACCAGGCTGGATGAAGCCTTCAGTGACCTGTTCTAGTGGGAGGTGTCCCTGCCTATGGCAGGGGTTGGAACTGGCTGAGCTCTGAGGACTTTCAGCCTAAGCCATTCTGTGATTCTGTGACCTGAGGCTTTTTGGACTGGTGAAGAGGGGATCTGAGGACTGAGTCAAGAAGGAGGGGACAGGCTCTGCTCAGCTGTGCCCTGTGACAGAGCAGTGGCACCTCCTGTGCTGTAGTTGATATCCACTTCAGCAGGAGGAAGAACTTCTTGACTGTAAGGGTCCCAGGCCCTGGGTCAGGCTCTGCTACACAGAGAGCTTCTGGAGTCTCCTTCTCTGCCTGGATGTGTTCCTGTGTGCCCTGCACTAGAGTACAGTCCTGCTCTGGCAGGGGGGTTGGACTCAGTGACCTGTGGAGGTCCCTTCCAACTGCTGACATCCTGTGAACCTGTAACCCAAAGCCCAGGGACCACTCTGGCTGCTGCCTTGGAGTCTCCTGAACCTGTGACCCAAAGCCCAGGGACCACTCTGGCTGCTGCCTTGGAGTCTCCTGGTCACACAAGCAGTGGGTTGGGCTCTGCTGCCAGGCAGCCAGCACCAGAATAAGAGGACACAGCCTCAAGCTGTGCCAGGGCAGGTCTAGGCTGGATGTTGTTAGGAAGTTGTTGTCAGAGAGAGTGATTGGCATTGGAATGGGCTGCCCAGGGAGGTGGTGGAGTGGCTGTGCCTGGAGGTGTTGAAGCCAAGCCTGGCTGGGGCACTTAGTGCCATGGTCTGGTTGCTTGGCCAGGTCTGGGTGCTAGGCTGGGCTGGCTGAGCTTGGAGGTCTCTTCCAACCTGGGTGATCCTGTGATTCTCTGTTCCCAGCCCATCTGCTCACTCTCAGCCCCCCATGGGTCTGTTACCTCCTTGGGAAGTAATCAGGAGGAGGTTGGTGCCAGGCTCCATGGCAGCAGCAGGAGCTGCTGGTGTCCCCTGGCTGGCTCTGCTGCTCCAGCTCAGCCAGGGGGGCAGCAGCAGCAGCAGCAGCAGCAATGAGCTGGCTGCTGGCTCTTCAGCTGGTGCCAGATGGTGGATGAGATTAAAAGAATTTGATTTTCAAATAATCCATAAACCTGGCTGGGCTAATGTCACTCCCTCTGCATTATCTTGTAATCCCAGGGAAGGAAACCTTTCAGAGCAGAGAGCCTCATTCTCCCTGCTGCAAGGGCTCTAACGAGCTACAGATAATCCCCTTTTTGTTGGAAGGTGCTTACAGGGGACCTACAGCACCCAGAGTGGGGCAGAAGGGCTGCAGCTCTGCTCTGGTGCCTGGGAAGAGGATCAGCAGTCCCCTGGCACCACCTGAGCTCTGTACGGCCTGGGGGCAGCAGGAGCCAGGGACATGGGCTCACAAGAGAGGAGGGGTTGGAAGGGACCCAAACAGAGCACCCACTCCAACCCCCCCTGCCACAGCAGGGCCACACAATCTAGCTCAGGGCACACAGCAACACATCCAGACAGGCCTGGAAAAGCTCCAGAGAAGGAGACTCCACAACCTCTCTGGGCAGCCTGTGCCAGGGCTCTGGGACCCTTCCAGCCAAGCAGTTGCCCCTTGTGTTGAGCTGGAACCTGCTGTGCTGCAGCTTCCATCCATTGCTGCTTGTCCTATCCCAGGGAGCAGTGAGCAGAGCCTGTCCCCACCTCCTGACCCCCAGCCCTCAGAGATTTAGACATTGATTAGATCCCTTCTCAGTCTTCTCTTCTCCAGACTAAGCAGCCCCAGGTCCCTCAGCCTCTCCTCACCAGGCAGTGCTGCAGTCCCCTCATCATCCTCACAGCCCTCCCTTGGGCCCTCTCCAGCAGATCCCTGTCCCTCTTCAACTGGGCAGCCCAAAACTGAAGGCAGTACTCAAGGTGAGGTCTCACCAGGGCAGAGTAGAGGAGGAGGAGAACCTCCCTGGATCTGCTGCACACACTCTGCTCAATGCCCCCCAGGATCCCATTGGCCTCTTGGCCACCAGGGCACATTGCTGTGCCATAGTTAACTTGTTAGCCACCAGCACCCACAGGTCCCTCTCCACAGGACACCTTCAACTCAGATCCCTGGCTGAAAAGGGAGGGGGATTGCCACTCCTGCCCCCCAGTAATGCACAGGATCACAGAATGGTTTAGGTTGGAAGGGACCTCAGAGCTCAGCCAGTGCCAACCCCCTGCCATAGGCAGGGACACCTCCCACCAGAACAGATCACTCCAGACCTCATCCAACCTGGTCCTCAACACCTCCCTGGGCAACCTGTGCCAGTGTCTCACCACCCTCACTGCAAAGTGCTTCTTCCTAACATCCAGTTTCAATCTCCCCTCTGCCACTTCAAACCCATTCCTCCTCATCCTCTCATTACCAGACCTTGTCAGTAGTCCCTCCCCAACCCTCCTTTAGCCCCCTTCAGATCCTGGAAGGCCACTCCAAGGTCTCCTGGAAGCCTTCTCTTCTCCAGGCTGCACAGCCCCAACTCTCTCAGCCTGTGCTCAGAGCAGAGCTGCTTTGAGGACAGGCTCAAGAGCACACAGAAGCCTGTGCTGGGTCAGGGGAGGACAACCTATCCCTCTAGGTAAACTCACTTCCATTTAGGACACACAGACCCAAAGCCCCACCCTGGGAGACCAAAGCTGTGCCATGCTGGCGACCAAGTGCCACTGCCAGCCTCTGGGGACTGCATTCCCTCTTAGCAGCGTGGGGGTGAAATATGAGCACTGCTACAAACCCATCCCTGCCCTCTCCAAAGCTACTGCTGCCCAGCTGGGCCACAGCAAACTCAGCCCTGGGGTTTCCTTGCCTCTCTCAAACACCTCCAACCATGGTTTTTTGCTCCTCTCCCTGCCCCACACATGGTCGTGCCCCTTCTGCACCCCCCTCCCTCCCTAAGCCCCGTGCCATGCCCTGGGCAGCCCTCAGCACCCATCCACGCTGCATCCTCAGATGCTGGCTGCCTGCTGCCTGCTCCCTGCTCCTGTTCTGTCTCTCTGGTTACCTGGCCAAGCACCCACGGACCATAGGTGAGCTTCTGCCAGCTGCTGGGGCCCTGCAGCGTGCAAGGCACCGAGCTTTGGCACAGTGGCCCCCAGGAACTGGTGATCCTTACCCCATGCTCCCGCTCCGGGGCACTCCGGGGCTAGAGCAGAAGGTGGTTTTAAGGGGCCAGGGAAGGAAAGCGCCGCAGAAAGGCATTTCCCAGTCGCCGCCTGCCATCTAGTGCCTAGCAGGGAGCTGTTTCCCGGGCAGCAGGCGACGGCCAGCTCCATCCGCAGAGGGATTTAGCTCTTTAACTCGAGCTGCTAACATCTGCCCAGCAGTGGGAAGCTCCTTGCGCGGAGCCAAGGCCAGAGAGAGAGGTTTGGAATCAAACAGCCCAAATCCTGGTGAGACCTCTAAGGGAAAACAGCCTGGGAGGGAGGGGGGCAGACGATGCTGTGTGCCTGCCTGGGCTGCAAAGAGGATGCCCAGCTCCAGCCAGTGCAGGCAGTGCCAGCAGCAGCTCTGATCAAAGCACTGCACACAGGCACCGTGTGAAGAGTGCCATGGACAGGCTGAAAACAGAGAGCCCAATGGAAGCAGAAGGGAAAGGGGCAAGGGGTAAGGCTTGGCAGCTGCGTGGGAGACTGAGCAGCTGCAGGGAACAGGAGACAGAAGCACTGCACGAACCCTGGCTGTGAGTTGGGGATTTTGGTGCTTGGAGGGGGGCTGCAGGAGGTGCCCACCCAGCTCAACCCAGTGCCAGCACTTCAGAAGGGATGCAGCTGCTGGTGGCCTTTGGGCTGGCAGCAAGAGCAGCTCAGCTGGAGTGCTTTGTAAGTCTTTAGGCACCTATGGGGCTGATGCTCTTTCTCCTCTTCCTCGGCAGGGGTATTCTGCCTGTGTCCACCTTAGGGCTGGGCATCTGGCAGCTCTGGAAGAGCTCTGATGGGTGGAGCACTGCTGGGTAAGGAATGGGCTGGCTGGTGGCATGCAGAGGCTGGTGATCAAGGGCACAGTGCCCACCTGCAGACCAGTGCCAAGTGGCTCCCTCAGGGGCCAGTGCTGTTGGACACCTTTGTCAGTGACACGGACAGAGGAGTCAGTGCACCCTCAGCAAGTCTGCAGGTGGCACCAAGCTGTGTGGCACAGTTGACTTGCTAGAGGGGAGGGACCCATCCAGAGGGACCTGGACAGGCTGCAGAGCTGTGCCCAGGCCAAACCCATGGCATTCAGCAAGGCTAAGTGTAAGGTCCTGCACCTGGGTGGGTGCAATCCCAAGCACAGCTCCAGGCTGGGTGGAGAACGGCTGAGAGCAGCCCTGAGGAGCAGGACCTGGGGGTCTGGGGTGATAGAAAGCTCAACAGGAGCCTGCAGTGTGAGTGCAGCCCAGACACAACCCTGTGCTGGCTGCAGCAAGAGCAGTGTGGGCACAGGGCAAGGGAGGGGATTCTGCCCCTTAGCTCTGCTCTCCTCACACCCCACCTGCAGTCCTGGGGGCAGTTCTGCAGCCCCCAGCACAAGCAGGACATGGAAGTGTTGGAGCCAGTGCAGAGGAGGCCACCAAGATGCTGAGAGGACTGCAGCAGCTCTGCTGTGAGCACAGGCTGAGAGAGTTGGGGCTGTGCAGCCTGGAGAAGAGAAGGCTTGGAGGAGACCTTGGAGTGGCCTTGCAGGGTCTGAAGGGAGCTACAGGAGGGCTGGGGAGGGACTGCTGACAAGGTCTGGTAATGAGAGGAGGAGGAGGAATGGGTTTGAAGTGGCAGAGGGGAGATTGAAAGTGGATGTTAGGAAGAAGTTGTTTGCAGTGAGGGTGGTGAGACACTGGCACAGGCTGCCCAGGGAGGTTGTGGAGCACAGAAGCACAGAATGGGATCAAAGATCACGTTGGGTGCTTCTGTGCTCCACAACTCCCCTGGAGGTGTTCAGGACCAGGTTGGATGAGGCCTTGAGCAACCTGTTCTAGTGAGAGATGTCCCTGCCACAAACTGCCTGAGCTTTGAGGTCCCTTCCAGTCTAAGCCATTCCATGATACCTACTTACCCCCAAAGGCAGGAGACAGCAGGCAGGACAGTTACAGCTCACCCCACTCCTGTTTCCAGGCAGGGAAAATTAAGCAATATGAATTCCACAGGGGTCTGGGACCAGCAATGTCCAGCCTGTTAACTGCTTTCAGTCCCTGGTAGATCAGGAGCCTCTGGAATGCTGCTGGAAGGGCACCTCCTGCTGTGCCACATCCCCTGTTCTATGCAGGGGACAAGAGTGGTGCTGGGCTGTGAGCACCGATGGGGCAGGGGCAGCAAAGGGAGTGTCCATTGGTGGCACCTCCAGCAGCAACCCTTGGGAACTCACTGCCCCTCCACAGAGGGCACTGGGTGGGGGATCAGGCACCTCAAATGCCCAGCCTCCTGCCTCACCCCTTATCACTTGGCTGCCCACTCCTCATCCCACCTCACTGCTTCCCTCAGGCTCATCCAACATTCCAGCTTGTGCCACCTGCAAGACCAGCACTCAGGTGGCAGCTGCTGTTTGGCAGAGGCTCCAACAGCAAAGGGCTGCAGTGGTCACTTGGAAGAGGCAGGCAGGGCAGGGCAGGGCAGCAGCTAGCAGAGAGGCAGCACCAGATTTACTGATTAAGCACACAGCTCTGATTTCCTCCAGCCCTTCCAGCAAAGCAAGAGGGCAACGTTAACAGAAGGATTACTCAGAATTCAGAAGCAAATGGGATTTGTGACCCATTATATTAACTGGGGACTGAGGAAAGCTCTGCAGAGAGAGAGAGAGAACGCTGCCAGCAGGTCACCAAACCAATTATTAAGAGCTCAGAGATCACAAAGTCAGATATATATCCACACATCAAGATAAATTCCTATTTGCCTGCAGGAGCAGGAGGCTGCCTGAGCCACCCCCCCACCCCAGCCTGCCTTTTTCTCTGTGCCCATTAAACCTGCATTAGATTCAGTTCCTTTCCCCCAATCATTCACTTCCCCCAAGGGTTTCAGGCTACAGAATAACACTGGGGAGGGTAAAACCTGAAAGGAGAAATGTAATGGGCATCGTTACACTGATAGATGAGGGAGAGCAGAAGGCAGGCAGGCAGCAGCACACACACTCACCCCTGCCCTCCCAGCAGTACTGGCCCATGCCTCTTGCACCAACATGCCCAGGTGCCTCAGAGAGAGAGAGAGCAGCCCTCAGACACAAGATCATCTGCTCCAGGCACCAGCTCTCACCACAGTCTCCAGCAGGATAGGGCTGGGTGCTAGGTTGGACTGGATGATCCTCAAACCTGGTTGATTCTATGATTCAGTTCTAGAGAAGACTCTGGGGGACCAGTTAGATGAAGTCCCCAGTACAGGACTTGCTCTGCCTCCAAAGTGTTATTACTCAAATTCTAATGGGGTTGTTCAGTCTGCAGAAGGCTCCAGGGAGACCTCAGAGCTGCTGCCAGTGCCTGAAGGGATCCTGCAGGAAGGCTGCAGAGGGACTTGTGCTGAGGAGGTCTGAGACAGGCCAAGGGGGAATGGTTTGAAGCTGAGGCAGAGCAGGGTTAGAGTGGAGCTGAGGAAGAAGTTCTGCAGCAGGAGGGTGGTGAGACTCTGGCACAGGCTGCCCAGGGGGGCTGTGGCTGCCTCCTGCCTGAAGATGTTCAAGGCCAGGTTGGATGATGCCTGGAGTCCCGTTGAGAGGTGTCCCTGGGCATGGTGGGGAGGTTGAAGCAGATAAGCTCAGAGGTCTCTTCCAACCTGAGCCACTTTGTGAGTGTAAAAGCAGCCTGCAGCCACCAAGTCCTCAAAGGAAAAGAACAACCTCAGTGATCTGCTGTGGGCCCTCTGGGAGCAGAGAAGGAACAGGACCCAAAGCATCCCCTCCACCCACGAGCCTGCCTGGTACCCTCCTGCCCTCACTCTCACCAAGGCCATGGGAGGGGAATGGAGCCAGAGCTCCTGAGGACCTGGGATGGTTTGCAGCAGCTGGCTGAAGGCTTTAAAATAAAATCCACCTGCAGGAAAAACAAACTCCTTTTTTTGGTGCTGCTCCTAAGCAGGCTGCAAGCAGGAATTGGTGTTTTAGTGGAGGAGAACACAGCCACTGCAGAGCCCAGACAAGACCAAGCCTCTCACACAGCTGCTACCTGTAAGAACAAAGGCCTGGGCCCAAGTTAAAAAGACAGCCAAAGGAGGAGGCTGTGGGTTGTGATGTTGCTCACTGCTGGAGGGAGCTACACCCCTCAGCACAGGCAGTGTGCAAAGGCTTGGAGCTTCAGGAGGACAGATGAAGAGCTGCCTGGGTTTGAAGATCAGCAAGCTTCCAGCAAGCTCTGCTCCTCTCTTCTCTGCTGCTGGTTTGGGGAGCAAATAAGCAGCAATTCAGCAGCGGTTTAGACCCTGTGGTGTTCTGTTCTCAGAATGGGAGGGGTTGGAAAGGACCTTTGGAGATCATCGAGTCCACCCCCACCTTGTTAAAGCAGCATCACCCAGAGCAGGCTGCACAGGAACACATCCAGATGGGCCCTGAAGGTCTCCAGAGAAGGAGGCTCCACAGCCCCTCTGGGCAGCCTGCTCCAGGGCTCTGCACCCTCACAGCAAGGTTCTCCCTGAGTTCCAGTGTGTGCCCATGGCCTTGTCCTGTCACTGGGCACCACTGAGAAGAGCCTGGCCCCATGCCCATGGCACCCACTCTTAGCTGTTGAGCAGCACTGAGAAGATGCCCTCTCAGTCTCCTCCAGGGAGAATGGTCCAGGGCCCCTCAGCCTGTCTCCATCAGACAGATGCTCCACTGCCCTCAGCACCTCTGTAGCTTCTGCTGGACTCTCTCCAGCAGCTCCCTGTCTCTAACTGAGGAGCCCACAACTAGACACAGTACTCCAGGTGTAGCCTCAGCAGGGCAGAGTAGAGGGCAAGCAGAACCTCCCTCAACCTGCTGGTTGCAGTCTTAATACCCAAAAACCTGCCAACAGAACAAAACCTGCCCCTGGTGGGGGAAAGGGGTCAGAGACCCTGGCAGAGGGCATGCCCACAAAGCTCTTCTCAGAGGCTGGAGCCAGCAGCAGCCCAAAACAGTGGCAGACAAAATCCTGTCCAGAGCTGACTGCACCCATGGACCCCCAGGCTGGAGGGGAAAAGACTCCCCTTGATCACAGCCTGTATTTCCAAATGCCCTGGGGAAGGCAAGAGCCTCCCCTTCAGACAGGAGCCAAACAAGCAGCAGGTCTGGGGGCACCTGTCCTGCTCTGCACCCAACTTCCTCTTTGTAAGGGCTCTCTGTGGCCTCCTTGCCAGGCTTGCAAGGGTGCTTCAAGAACCCAGGCTTTGTTTTGTGGCTAATTTACAGCCAGCCTGCAGCTCCCAAACTGCCCAGTGCTAGGAACAGAAAAAGAAGGCTGCTGTGCTATCTCCCCATCCCAACGGCTTGTGGAGTGATTAAGGATAGCTTTAATTTGAGGCCTGCAGCCCAACAGCTCCCAGAGGCTTGATAAAATACATATAGCAATCTCCAGCAGCACCTCTGGAGGCCAGGCTCTCTCCCGGTGATTAACGACAGCTATTTCCTCCCTGCCTGCCCCCGAAGAAGGCAAGGACCACTCAGCACCCAGCCCACGCTCTGGCTACCACAGAGCAGCATTTACAACCAGAAAAATCAACCTTCCAGAAGCAGAACCCACCCCAGAGAAACGAGAGAAGCTCAAGATAGATCTTCTAATAAATTGGGGCAGCAGGGTCAGGCTAACCTGAGGCAGAGCCAGCTGGGCTGGGTTAGCAGTGCTGGCCTAATGCACTAGGAACAGGCAATCAGAACCCCCCCAGGGCCACCTTTCAGGCAGCTCTTGGGAGGCAGCAACGGTAGAGCAGCAGAAAAAAATGAGCCTGGCAGTGCAGAGCTGCTCCTCTTACCCTCCTTCAGTGTCTGCTGCTGTAGCTTCAGGCTGGAGAGGCAGGCAGTGTGCATGGGAAAGCAGTACTCACATCAAAGGAAGAGCTCCTCATGCGGCCATGTACTCCAGGGTCACCACACATCCAGACTAACAAGCTGTGAATAACCCAGCCCCAGCTTCCCTCTCCCCACCTCTGTGTCCAGGAGGGTCTGCTCCCACCAGGGCACAGAGCACAGACAGCCCTGCAGGTACCAGAGACAAGCGTTAAGCACTGCACAGAAGGAACCAATTAAGCTTGAGTCTAAGACAGGAGTCTGGTGAGGAAAGTGAGCCCCCTGGGTACCACAGCCCCAGGGAATTGCTCTCCTGGGAGAGGAGAAGATCACAACATGCATTTCCAAAGAGGTGGAGGAGGAGGATTCAACAAGAGCAAAGAACTCCCTCAGGAAAGCTTCACTTCCTAGGCCAGGTTTTAATATTTATTTAGTACAGGTCCTGAGAAGAGAACTGGGAAACAAGGCAGAGGCAAATTATCCTCCAGAGCCCAAGCTACCATCTCACAGACCGTGCAAAGCAGCAGCTGTGCTCCTCCCTGGAGCCATGTCCCACACCTTTCCCATCTGCTGGAGCACAGCCTGCTGCTTACAAGTCCAGAAGGAACTGATTTACTTTCTTCAGGTATTCCGACTTCAAGTAGCCTCCCAGCTCGTCCTTGGCCACCCAGAGGTAATCCTCCTTCAGCTCTGCCTGGGACAGATCACTGCTCTGCAGGAAGGCTTTGAAGAAGAACACTTTGGCTCCCACATTATCCTCAGTCCTGATGGCCCTGGGGAATTTGTACTTGTAAATCCCATGTGGTGCATTGCCCAGGACTTTGGCTTGGATGTGTTCTCCTGCAGGAGTGAGAAAAGAGGGCATGAGAACACAGGACACCAGTGGCTGCTCCTCTGAAGGAGTGGAGAGGCAGCATGAAACACTCCTGCTGCCTGGCTCAGGCTGACTGCTCCCTCTGCTCAGCAGCCATCTGCAGCTGAGCCTTTCCCCACTTGTCTGGAGCCCAGTGAGCACTCTGAGCAAGGGAGGCAGGGAGAGGGGAGCAGCCACCTGCAGCTGAACCTTTCCCCACTCGTCTGGAGCCCAGTGAGCACTCTGAGCAAGGGAGGCAGGGAGAGGGGAGCAGCCACCTGCAGCTGAGCCTTTCCCCACTCGTCTGGAGCCCAGTGAGCACTCTGAGCAAGGGAGGCAGGGAGAGGAGATCGAGGTCTGCCACCCCACAGGGCAAGCAAGGCCAGGTGGGTTTGCCACCACCCACCACGAGGCCAAGGGAAGCTGTGCAACTGGAGCAAGCTGTTTGCTGAGGGGACAGCTGGAGGTGCTCCAACGTCAGACCATGGGGGCCAGACACAGCACTGCAGCTGCTGGCAGGTCCCAGCTCTCTACCTGCAGTCCCTTCAGCCCTCTGCACACTGCAGAGGCTGACGGCACAGAGCTGGTTACTCAGGATCACAGCTCTTGCCAGAAGCCTTTAGCTTCCTCCCTCTGCCTCTTCCGAGCAGATGGGGGGCAAGCTCCTTACTGCAGATGGCAAATGTCCCTCGGATAAGGCAGAGGAAGAGAAGCCTTGGGACAAGGAGGAGGGACCCAGGGCAGAGGGAGAGGCACACAGAGAGCAATACACACCCAAAACCGTTCCCATGGCTCTCTCGGCTGTGCTCCGCAGCGTCTCTCCAGGCTGCCACTCGGCTTGAGGCAGCAGCCACAGCTCCTGCTTGCCAACTTTCTGTTTCACCAGCAGCAGCAGGCTGCTGTCCAGCCTCCTGTCCAGCGACGTCAGAGTGTTGGCTTTGTCAGCATCTGCCAAACCCCAGCACCCACTGGTAACAAAGGGCTCTGGCAACACTGCCCAACCCCAGCACCCACTGGTAACAAAGGGCTCTGGCAACACTGCCCAACCCCAGCACCCACCAGTATCAAAGGGCTCTGGCAGCACTGCAAACCCCAGCACCCACTGGTAACAAAGGGCTCTGGCAGCACTGCAAACCCCAGCACCCACTGGTAACAGAGGGCTCTGGCAGCACTGCAAACCCCAGCACCCACTGGTAACAAAGGGCTCTGGCAGCACTGCAAACCCCAGCACCCACTGGTAACAAAGGGCTCTGGCAGCACTGCAAACCCCAGCACCCACTGGTAACAAAGGGCTCTGGCAGCACTGCCCAACCCCAGCACCCACTGGTAACAGAGGGCTCTGGCAGCACTGCAAACCCCAGCACCCACTGGTAACAAAGGGCTCTGGCAGCACTGCAAACCCCAGCACCCACTGGTAACAAAGGGCTCTGGCAGCACTGCAAACCCCAGCACCCACCAGTAACAAAGGGCTCTGGCAGCACTGCCCAACCCCAGCACCCACCGGTATCAAAGGGCTCTGGCAGCACTGCAAACCCCAGCACCCACTGGTAACAAAGGGCTCTGGCAGCACTGCAAACCCCAGCACCCACTGGTAACAGAGGGCTCTGGCAGCACTGCAAACCCCAGCACCCACTGGTAACAAAGGGCTCTGGCAGCACTGCCCTGACCTCTTGGACTCCCCAGCGCTCTGCAGCTCAGCACTGGCACAGAGGTGATGCACAGAATACAACAATCCAGACAAAAATGCTCAAGCCCTCTAAACACCAGAGCAGGATTCAGCTGGAATCTGCTGTTTGGTCTGCAGAAGGACTTCACAGCAAGCAGCTTCTATCTGTCCTCTGAGTAAACTCAAGAGCACCCAGTGAGGAAACAGCCATGCCCACCCCTTCCCCTGGGTGAGGCTGGATGGCTGCATCTGTGCAGCATGGCAGCAGTGACTCTCTTCCCAGCCAGGGAATTCCTCCTGTACCAGCAGAGCTGCCAGAGAGTCACAGAAAGGCTCAGGTTGGAGGGGACCTTAAAGCTCATCTACTCTACCCTCACCCCTGCCATGGGTGGGGACACCTCTCAACTAGACTCAGCTGCTCAAGGCCTCATCCAACCTGACCTTGAACACTCCCAGGGAGTAAGCAGCTACAACCTCCCTGGGCAACCTACTGCAGAGCCTCATCACCCTCCTACTGATGAGCTTCTTCCTAAGATCACAGAATGGTTTAGCTTGGTAGTGACCTCAAGGATCAGCCAGTTCCAACCCCCTGCCACAGGTAGGGACACCTCCCACCAGAACAGGTCACTCAAGGCCTCATCCAGCCTGGCCTTGAACACCTCCAGGGAGGAAGCATCCACAGCCTCCCTGGGACAACCTGTTCCAGTGTCTCCCTGCTCTCACTGTCTGAGCCTACATTCCTTCAGCTTCAACCCCTTCCTCCTTGTCCTATAACTAGACACTTATGGATGGAAAGTCCCTTTTCAGCCTTTCAAACAGTGTCTGGAGCTGATCATGCCAGAGTCAAGACCTTCTTCTAAGCAAACCTCCCAAAAACACCTGCCCTCCCCTAAACTGCACTTAGGTGTCTGTAAAGGCCTCAGCAAGTGCCCTCCCTCTACTACCTGGCACTCTGCTGTGCTTGGCAAGCACCCAGGGTATGCTCCCCCCATCCCACAGACTCCAGCCTGCACCTGTCACCCGTGGAGCAGCTTCAAACTGCAGGAACTTCTGCTCCCATTTCTCCTCCAGGTCTTGAGCCATGATGACAGTTTTGCCAGGCCTTTCATCATCATCATCGTAGATGTTCTCCTTCCTCCTCCTCAGCTGCTCCTCCTCCTGCAGCTTCCTCATTTCATGATCCGAGTAGTGGCTTTTCTCCAGTTCTATCTAGGAGAGACACAGAGCATCCTTCAGCCAACAGGCAAACAGTCATGGAATGGTTTAGGTTGGAAAGGACCTCAAAGCTCAGCCAGTTCCAGCCCTCCACCACAGGCAGGGACACCTCCCACTAGAACAGGTTGCTCAAGGCCTCATCCAGCCTGGTCCTGAACATCTCCAGGGAGGTTGTGGAGCACAGAAGCACAGAATGGAATCAAAGATCACACTGGGTGATTCTGTGCTCCACAACCTCCCTGGGCAACCTGTGCCAGTGTCTCACCACCCTCACTGCAAAGAACCCTTTCCTAGCATCCACTTTCAATCTCCCCTCTGCCACTTCAAACCCATTCCTCCTCCTCATCCTGTCATTACCAGACCTTGTCAATAGTCCCTCCCCAGCCCTCTTCACACACTGCAAGGCCACTCCAAGGTCTCCTGGAAGCCTTCTCTTCTCCAGGCTGCACAGCCCCAACTCTCTCAGCCTGTCCCCACGGTAGAGCTGCTGCAGCCCTCTCAGCATCTTCATGGCCCTCCTCTAGAACCACCATCTCCACCTCAGCAAATGCAAGGCTCTGGGAATCTCCTCTGGCATCACCACCTCCCAAGGCTCTGGGAATCTCCTCTGGCATCACCATCTCCCAAGGCTCTGGGAATCTCCTCTGGCATCGCCACCTCCCCCTCGGCAATGCAAGGCGCTGGAATGTCCCCGCGGGCGCGCAGGGCCGCGCCTGCTCCCGCCGGGAAGCTGTGCCGGGGCCGAGCGAGCTTCGCGGGATTCAGCGCTCCCGCCGCAGGCAGCAGACTGCACCGAGCGCTCCCTGCCTGCCCGGAGCGGCTGGAAGCGACACGGCCCAAGGCGCCCTCATGCCAGTGTGTGCCACCTCCCGGGGCTGCCAGGCACTGCCCGTGCCTAGCCACGGCTTCCAGGCCAGCAGATCACAGAGTTAGCCAGGCTGCAAGAGACCCCTGAGACCATCGAGTCCGACCTACCGCCTCCTAATTACCCAACCCCTGGCACCAAGTGCCTCACGCAGTGCCCCGGCCGCCAGGCTGCTCTGCCCTCCAGGCTGCTCTGCTCTGCAGGCTGCTCTCCCTTCCAGGCTGCTCTCCCTTCCAGGCTGCTCTCCCTTCCAGGCTGCTCTCCCTTCCAGGCTGCTCTGCCCTCCAGGCTGCTCTGCTCTGCAGGCTGCTCTCCCTTCCAGGCTGCTCTCCCTTCCAGGCTGCTCTCCCCTCCAGGCTGCTCTGCCCTCCAGGCTGCTCTGCCCTCCAGGCTGCTCTGCCCTCCAGGCTGCTCTCCCCTCCAGGCTGCTCTCCCCTCCAGGCTGCTCTGCCCTCCAGGCTGCTCTCCCCTCCAGGCTGCTCTGCCCTCCAGGCTGCTCTGCCCTCCAGGCTGCTCTCCCCTCCAGGCTGCTCTGCCCTCCAGGCTGCTCTGCCCTCCAGGCTGCTCTCCCCTCCAGGCTGCTCTCCCCTCCAGGCTGCTCTGCCCTCCAGGCTGCTCTCCCTTCCAGGCTGCTCTCCCTTCCAGGCTGCTCTCCCTTCCAGGCTGCTCTCCCTTCCAGGCTGCTCTCCCTTCCAGGCTGCTCTCCCTTCCAGGCTGCTCTCCCTTCCAGGCTGCTCTCCCTTCCAGGCTGCTCTGCCCTCCAGGCTGCTCTCCCTTCCAGGCTGCTCTCCCCTCCAGGCTGCTCTCCCTTCCAGGCTGCTCTCCCCTCCAGGCTGCTCTCCCTTCCAGGCTGCTCTCCCCTCCAGGCTGCTCTCCCTTCCAGGCTGCTCTCCCCTCCAGGCTGCTCTCCCTTCCAGGCTGCTCTCCCCTCCAGGCTGCTCTCCCTTCCAGGCTGCTCTCCTCTGCAGGCTGCTCTCCCTTCCAGGCTGCTCTTCCCTCCAGCTGAGGCCCCCAGGCGCTCCCCCTCTACCTGCCCCATGAGCGCTGCCATCTCCTCCTCCTCCTGCTGCAGCGGCTGCGTGATGCGGGGCGGCCGCAGCAGGCACATCGCCCCGAACAGCCGCCACGGCCGAGGCGCAGCGGCGCTGCAAAGCCACCGGCAGCAAGCCGCGGCTCGCTGCCCCGGGGAGCAAACCGCCGCCATGGCGCGGCTGCGCGACCGACAGCGCTCCGCGACCGACAGCGCTCCGCGACCGACAGCGCTCCGCGACCGACAGCGCTCCGCGACCGACAGCGCTCCGCGACCGACAGCGCTCCGCGGCTGCGCGACCGACAGCGCTCCGCGACCGACAGCGCTCCGCGGCTGCGCGACGCCCTCTGCTCCCCGCTCCCGTCCTGCTCTGCGGTGACCTCCCCGGCCGAGCCGGCCGCCGCCGCCGTCTTCCTTCCTTGCCCCCATCGTGATTTGCGGCCGCTTCACCGGGCGAGCTAACGGCGGCCGCCGTCTCTCGTCCCCGCTCCCGCCGTGCTTCGCCAGCGTCCCCCGGCCGGGCCCGCGGCCGCCGCCTCCCCCCCGTTCCCATGATGCCTTGCGGCGGCCCCGGCCGCACGCGCTACCGGCGCCGCTGCTCTCCCCGCCGCTCCCATGCTGCCTTGCGGCGGCCCCGCCGGTCTCCGATCCGCGGCCGCCATGAGCGCGGCGCTGGCGGTCGCCTGGCAACGGCTGCGCGGAGCGGCCTGGGGGTGAGCCGCGGGGACCCGCCGGGACCGGGCCGGGCTCCTCCCCACCTCGCTCTGGGCTGCCCGCTTGGGCGCAGCCGCCCCGCCACGGCCGCCGGCACGGGAGGCCCCCACACACCCCGCACGCCGCCCCCCGCCCCGGGCGAGCCGCTCGCCCCTTCTCCCCGCGGCCCCTCCACCCTCACCGCGTTTCTCTCCCGCAGGAGCTGTGCCGCCAGCCTGTGCCGCGGCTTGCACACCGGCCCGCCTCGGCTGCAGGACCCGGCGGGAGCGGCGGCGAAGGAGGCGGAGAGCCACGGAGTGCCCGATCAGAGGTGAGCGCCAGGCCGCGCCGGGAGCTGCAGCCCTGTGCCTCTCGGTGCCAGGGTTTATCGCCTCAGGGAGCTCTTCAGCTGAGGGAGGGGCAGGCATTGGCTTAAACGTGAGCACTGCTTGTGCCCCTCGGACAGCTGCCCGCGGCTGGCCTGCGCCGTCGGAGGGTGAGCCGGGCTGGGAGAGAGCTCCAGGCGCAGCCAGCCCAGCCTGGCACCCAGCCCTGCGAGTTAACGAACCCGCGGCACTCAGTGCCCCACTCGGCCTGCTCTTGAACACCTCCAGCCACAGCCACTCCACCACCTCCCTGGGCAGCCCATTCCAGTGCCAATCACTCTTTCTGACAACAACTTCCTAACAACATCCAGCCTAGACCTGCCCTGGCACAGCTTGAGGCTGTGTCCCCTTCTTCTGCTGCTGGGTGCCTGGCAGCAGAGCCCAACCCCACCTGGCTACAGCCTCCCTGCAGGCAGCTGCAGGCAGCAATGAGCTCTGCCCTGAGCCTCCTCTGCTGCAGGCTGCACACCCCCAGCTCCCTCAGCCTCTCCTCACAGGGCTGTGCTCCAGGCCCCTCCCCAGCCTTGCTGCCCTTCTCTCAACACTTTCCAGCACCTCAACATCTCTCTGCAATGGAGGAGCCCAGAACTGGACACAGCACTCAAGGTGTGGCCTAAGCAGTGCTGAGCAGAGGGGCACAAGAACCTCCCTTGTCCTGCTGCCCACACTGCTCCTGAGCCAGCCCAGGATGCCATTGGCTCTCTTGGCCACCTGGGCACTGCTGCCTCATCTTCATCTCCTCTCTTCAGCACCCCTAGGCCCCTCTCTGCCTGGCTGCTCTCAGGCACTCTGTCCCCAGCCTGTGGCACTGCTTGGGGTTGTTGTGGCCAAAACTTTGGCTTCAGGCTGGGCCAGGGCAGGTTCAGGCTGGATGCCAGGAAATGCTTCTTCACAGAGGCAGTTCTCAAACCTTGGACGAGGCTGCCCAGGGCAGTGCTGCAGTCACCATTGCTGGAAGTGTTCCAACAGCCTTTGGACCTGGTGCTTAGGGACATGGTTTAGTGTTGAGCCTTCAGTGATGGGTTGAGGGTTGAGCTGACTGAACTTGGAGGTCTCTCCCAACAGGATGTTTTCTCTGTGTGTGAAAATCTAAGGAGCCAGTGCCTGCTAACTCTTGTTTTGCTCCTCAGCCCTTTGATCCTGCAGAGGAACTCCATGAGATGGAATGGAAAGACCTATGAAGAGATCCCAATAGCTCACATCAAAGCTACCTACAACAAGTAAGCAAAAGAGCTGCTGCAGGATAAAACCTTGTCCCATAGTCAGGCTTTGGCCATTTGTTTTGGTGAAAAAAAGGCTCAAAGGGCTGGGAAGATCATTCAGAATTCAAACCTCAGTGCTGTCCAGGAAGCAGAACTGTCCTTACAGGGCTTTTAACAGCAGTGCAGTTGCTGCTGATGCATTTTGACTCCATTCTGCTCTGGATAATTTGATGCTTACAGCTGTAAGGGCAAGTTACTTCCAGCCCTCGGCTCTAGCACTGTGCAGCTGCTGAAAGAAAAGGTGGCACAGTCTCCATGGGATGCTTGTTTCAGCTGTTGCCCCTGAGTGTAACATTTCACTGGTTCTGTAACCTCTTTTAAGCTGCAGAGTAGAAATGTTCTGTGCATTAAACAGCAGCTGCAAGGTGGGGGCTGAAAGGGCTAAGTGACATCTGAGGTGTTCCTAGACAAAGCATAGCTGACCCAGAAGGGTTTTGTCATCTCACTCAGATTCTCTAGGCTGACCAGAAGGTCACTGCAAGGAGGTCTCTGCACTGGACTGATCTAAGTGAGATACCTCAGAACACAGTGCTGAGTGAGGGTGGCTTGGAGACAAGAGCCCTGTGTAGGCCATGCCAGTAAGGTGAGCAAGAAGAAAGTGGACAATAAGTCGAGAGGGCTGCAGCACCTCTGCTGTGAGGAGAGTGAGGGAGTTGGGGCTGTTCACTCTGGAGAGGAGAAGGCTCCAAGGTGACCTTATTGTGACCTTTCAGTATCTTAAGGGGGCCTAACAAAAAAGCTGGGGGGGGGGCTTTTAGGCTGTCAGGTAGTGACAGGACTGGGGGGAATGGAACAAAGCTGGAAATGAGGAGATTCAGCCTGGATGTTAGGAAGAAGTTGTTCAGCATGAGGGTGGTGAGAGTCTGGAAGGGGTTGCCCAGGAAGGTGGTGGAAGCCTCATCCCTGGAGGTGTTTCAGGCCAGGCTGGATGAGGCTGTGGGCAGCCTGATGTAGTGTGAGGTGTCCCTGGGCATGGCAGGGAGGTTGGAACTGCCTGATCCTTGTGGTGCCTCCCAACGCTGACTGATTCTATGCTTCTGAGAAAGTGGAAAATAAATCCTTGCTGCAGCTTCCTTCTCTTCCCCCTCTCTTTCTGTAGTACCCACATCCAGGTGGTCAGCTTTGACAACAGGCCCTTTGCCCGCACCTCCTGCGGCACAGAAGGCTTCCAGAACGCCAAGAAGGCCACTGCCATCGCGGCACAGACCGCAGCCATCGCGGCAGCAACCGTGAGTCTGCACTGACCGCCCTCAGCCGCCGGGGGAGCACCACCTGCCTCTCTCCTCACTGCCCGGTTGCTGCCTTGCTCCCAGGCAGCAGCACAAGCTCTGTGCCTTTCAGGCTGAGGGAGCTGGGTTTGTTCAGCGTGGAAAAGAGAAGGCTCCAGGGAGACCTTAGAGCAGACTTCCAGAACCTGACGGGGGCTCTGCTAGAAGGATGGAGAGAGAGTGATTGCAAAGGCCTGCAGGGACAGGACAAGGGGCAAAGGTTTCAAACTGGATTGTATGTTAGGAACAAGTTCTGCACCATGAGAGTGGTGGAACACTGGAACAGGTTGCTCAGGGAGGTGGTTGGAGATGGTTTAGGTTGGAAGGGAGATGAAAGCTCATCCAGTTCCAACCCCCTGCCATAGGCAGGGACACCTCCCACTAGAACAGGTCACTCAAGGCCTCATCCAGCCTGGTCCTGAACACGTCCAGGGAGGGAATATCAGCTCTGGGCAACCTGACCTAGTTGAGGATGTCCCTGCTAAGTGCAGAGGTGGTTGGGCTGGATGACCTTTGCAGGTCACTTCCAACCCAGCCCATTCTATGATTTGCACTCCAGCAGCACACTGCTGTTGGCTGGCAGTTTCCATGGCTTCACTGTCACACCAAGTGGGTTGGAAACAAGCAGGTGCAAGTGCCCAGGTGAGAAGTGTAACTCAGAGCTTATCCTCAGCACCAGCTTGCAGAGCAGATGTTTTCTAAGTGAAGGTCTCTTGACTGTTTTGGAAACATAGCCCTGAATCAGCAGCAGTTCAGTCTCTGCACTGTAGGGGCCTGAGAAGCAGCTGGAATTACAGAAGGGAAGGGACCTCAAGGATCATCCAGTTCCAAGCCCCTTGCCATGGGCAGGGATACCTCACACTACATCAGGCTGCCCACAGCCTCATCCAGCCTGTCCTTAAACACCTCCAGGGATGAGGCTTCCACCACCTCCCTGGGCAACCTCTTCCAGGCTCTCACCACCCTCATGCTGAACAACTTCCTCCTAACATCCAGTCTGAATATTCTAGCTTGGGTCCATTCCCCCCAGTCCTATCACTGCCTGACAGCCTAAAAAAGTCCCTCCTCAGCTTTCATGTAGGGCCCCTTCAGATACTGGAAGGCCACCATAAGGTCTCCTTGGAGTCTTCTCCAGTCTGAACAACCCCAACTCTCAGCCTGTCCTCATAGGAGAGGAGCTCCTGCCCTGCAAACGTTTGATAGTTGCTCTCTGCCACAGAAGAGAGCTGCTGCTAACAGCTCTGAGGCAGAGCAGGTGATGTCCCTGCACTTGCCAGCTGCATGCAGTGTACTGTCACTGCTTCTGAACGAGCCACGTGGGCGCCCAAGTGGCAGGAGGAGATGAGTTTGGCTGCACCACAGCCCTCATACAGCAGAATGAGGCAAGGTTAGACTGGAAATCCTCATACTGAATATAGTAGAACTTATTCCAGCTTTTCATGTTGGAGGTGTTTGATGCTACTGCTGGCCAGCAGCTTGCTGTGGTTGATAGGAACAGAAGAGCATCTTCACTGTTCATCTCCTGCTCGCTGGAGCCTTAACGGCTGCACGGCTCTGCTCCACCAGCGTGACTCTCTGTGAGCTGTTAGTACGTTGGCTGCAGTGGAACACAAAGCAAGAGGCCCAGAGGAGCTGTGTCCAGGTGGTGGCAGCAGGGCTCTGCTTTGCAGCTCCTGCTTTGCATTTTCAATTTGCAAGCCCCTGGAATTTTGGCACTGAAGGTGTGGACTCCTGCACAGCAAAGCCGCAGCTTGCCTGCTTTCCTCATTGACCCTCTAGAAGGAGCCCACTGGTCACAGGGGAGAAGTGGCTGCCTTAGGGAAGGGAAAACAGCTTTGAGTTTGTTCTTGTTAGTCACTCACTTCAGTCACCTTTCCATGGGTTTGTTGTCTTCCACCCTGGCTTTAGGTCACAGGCAGTTTGATCTTCAAGCACTCTGCAGTACTGAGCCTAGCACAGGAATTCTCTTCAGCCTGCAATGGCTGGATCCAGGCCTCCTTTTGTCCTTGTGTCTCTGTGCAGTAATCCCCTAGAGTTGTCTTCTGTGTCCATTACTACCTACCCTCTCATTGGACTTGAATCCTATGGCAGTGGGTTGGAAGGGAACAAAGAGACAAGGATGATGAGGGGACTGGAGCACTGCCTGGTGAGGAGAGGCTGAGGCACCTGGGGCTGCTTAGGCTGCAGAAGAGAAGACTGAGAGGGGATCTAATCAATGTCTCTAAATCTCTGAGGGCTGGGGGTCAGGAGAGGGGAACAGGCTCTGCTCACTGCTCCCTGGGATAGGACAAGCAGCAATGGATGGAAGCTGCAGCACAGCAGGTTCCAGCTCAACACAAGGGGCAACTGCTTGGCTGGAAGGGTCCCAGAGCCCTGGCACAGGCTGCCCAGAGAGGCTGTGGAGTCTCCTTCTCTGGAGCCTTTCCAGGCCTGTGGCTGTGTTGCTGTGTGCCCTGAGCTAGATTGTGTAGTCCTGCTGTGGCAGGGGGGTTGGACTGGATGATCTCTTTGGGTGCCTTCCAACCCCTGCCATCCTGTGAGCCTGTGATCATGGGGAGGCAGAGCAGCAGCAGTGACCCCAAGGAGGGCACTGAAGCATTGTTCTGCCCACAGAAAGCACGAGGGAAGGGTGTGCTGCACGTACGAGTCATGGTGAAGGGACTGGGACCGGGACGCAAGGTAGGTGTCAACATCTCCTGCTTCTCTTTCTCGGGCAGCATTCCAGGGCTTGGAAATTCAGGCTCCTCATGACTGCTTTCCTGAAGAATTTGTCACTCAGGCACCTAGTAATGGATATTAAGAGTCACAGAATGGCTCAGGTTGGAAGGGACCTCAGAGCTCATCTGCTCCAGCCTCTCTGCCACGGGCAGGGACATGCCTCAGCTAGACTCGGCCTGGCCTTGGACACCCCAGTGGAGGAAGCAGCCACAGCCTCCCTGGGCAGCCTGTGCCAGAGTCTCACCACCCTCCTGAAGAACAACTTCTTCCTCAGCTCCAGTCTAACTCTGCTCTGCCTCAGCTTCAAACCATTCCCCCTTGGCCTGTCTCCAGACACCCTCAGCAAAAGTCCCTCTGCTGCTTTCCTGCAGGATCCCTTCAGCTACTGGAAGGCAGCTCTGAGGTCCTCCCAGGGCCTTCTCCAGGCTGAACAGCCCCAGTATAATTTGAGTAATATCCCTTTGGAGGCAGAACAAAACTTGTATTGGGGACTTCATCCAACTGAAGTGGGAAAATGGTTGGGAGTGAGGGTGAAGGAGCTGGAGCAGACAGGCTCAGTCTGGGCTTTCTGCTCCAGGCTACTCCTGAGACAACTACAAAGTCAAACTGTTAGGAGAGGTTGCAGACTGGGGACCAAATTATTTTTCCCTGTGATTTTCCCCCCTCCATCGCTGCTGTTTATGTGTTGACAGCCAAGTATCATCTGCTGTCTTCTTCCAGGCTGCCATCAAGGGCTTGACCATGGGAGGCCTGGAGGTCATCTCCATCACCGACAACACTCCAGTGCCACACAATGGCTGCCGCCCGCGGAAGGCCAGGCGGATGTGAGCGGGGACTGCGAGTGACACACAGCTTCCAACAGCAGCTCAGGACACAGGGACTGGGCTGAACCTTGCTCCTGGAGGGACTCTGCAAAGCCACCCTCCCTGGAAACCCCTGGTGAGGGAAGCTTGACGAGACAGATCACCCTGGGCCGTGAAGCCCAGGTGGCAGAAGCAGGACTCTCTGTCCTGCCCTAGTGGGAAGCCTCTCCTGTTCAAAGTGTGATGATTAAAATGTTGGTCTTTTGAGAGCCATTCCTGCTTTGTTCCCAGAAGTGGTTTGGATTGTTACTGCCTCTCGACTGTGCTTTTCCTCTTACCCTACCAGATGTGGCTCTTGTCTAGCCCTGTGTGCTGTTACTGCCCTTGTTAGGTGGAAGAGGAGCTGGGGGTCTACATCTCCTTCCAGTCACTTGGCATTAACAACTTGCTGTTCTCATGGCATCTTCCTTCCCCCTTCCTCTCACTGCAGATATTTAGCAACAAGCTGTGGGGTAACTCTTCCCCTCCCCCCAGCTTGTAGGGCTCAGTGTGCCACAAGAAGCAGCTTCCCCCCTATTTCCACTGCACTCTGGAGCCAGCATTGCAGCTTTGTTTCCCCTAAGCTGTAGCTGGTCTGCCAGTGCCACTGGCAAAGGATGAGTGCCAGCCCTTCTGAAGGGGTTGGGATGTTGCCAGTTCTGATGCTTGCAGGCTCTGCGGTCTTGTGCACCACAAACTGGATTTCCTGGGGTCCTGGGGAAAGTGAGCAGGGGGTTAGCAGGCCTGAGGAACAATGAAATGCTACCGAGGAGGTTTAAAACACTTAAGCCTTGAACTGTACCTCCATACCCACAGGCAGCACGAGCTTGTCGTGGGTCTAGGATGTATTATTGCTGTTCCAAGTCCAGCCAGAGGAAAATTTCTGCCAAGGAAAGAACAGCTGAGGCTCTCTGGAGCATTAACTGGGGAGGGTAACAGCAGTAACTGACTGGAGATTGATTTCCTGGATGGCAGAGGCACAAAGGGCACCTCCTTGGAATCCATGCTGCCGGAGAAGCCCTGGCTGCATGCAGCATCCACTGGATACATTTCACCTGTAAGGGGAGTGTTGTGGTGCAGCCAGCGGTTGTGTCACAAACCCAGAAGCTTCCTTTCTATTCTTCCTGTTGTTCCTCTTTAGTTTCTTAAATTGCATATTTAACTATTCCTCTTTAGAGAGAGGGAACCATGGCAACCAGGCAGCGAACCTCCGCGGTGGGGCTGAAAGGCGTTGAAAGAACTCGCTCTGCTGAGAAGAGCCTTTTGAGGTGCAGTTGACAGCAGAGGAGAAAACAAGAACTGGATGAATCCCCTTCCTTACTCCAGCTGTCTGAGTTTGACTAGGTTGGTTTCAAGGGAAGTTCCTTCAGCTGTCACAGGATTGACAGGCAGGAAAAGAGGTTCTTCCATAGATGTCTGACACGCTGGAGGAGCTTTCCCTTTGCTCCAGCAACGTGGCTGAGCTGCCAGGAAGTTCTGAGCTGGCAGGCTTGTCCAACACAGCAGCACCACCACACAGCCATCATCCTCTACTCCAAGCTGCCTCTTGCATCAATGCAGAAGTGCCCACGTCACATAAAGGTGATAGGACAAATGGAATAATCAGTCTGGGAAGAGATCTGTGGTGCTTCTGAAATTCAGGTGAAGAGCAGGAGAGTGACTCGAGTGTTCAGTGGCACGGGAGAAAGAGCTGCACTAAGCAACTCTCCCACCCGGTGCAAGGGCTTGGTTGCTCACCACACAGTGAAAGAAGTCTTCAAGCTCTCCATTGTTGTTGCACTTGCAGGGAATTAATAGACATCAATAGCACTTAATGATTTCCTTACCCTTCAGATGAAGTGATTAATTAAGGGCCTGGGTTTAGTCAGCCCCTGGTGTTTACCAGTTCTAATTGCTTCTTTTGGCACCTGGGTGGAATGCTGGTTTCTACTGGCTCACATTCCCCCTGAGCAGCAACTGATTCACTCAGCAGCAGCAGGGCCACAGCACCAGCACCTCGTCAGGGTCACCTCCTCTCCCTTTGGGCTTCCCTTTTGCTTTGGGACAGGTTTTTCATTCTCCACTCCTTCCCAGCTTCTGATTCCCTACTCTCAAAGAAACGTTTTTATTTTCCCTGAAACAAGTTCAGATGCTGCTGCTGCTGCTGACCACACAGCTTCACCTTTGGTTCAACTTTGGCCCCTCTGGGGCTCTGCCCTCCATTCCAAAGCACCACCCCAGAACTTTCTGCAAAGTTTAGGGGGTGGAGCACAAAGCATTCTACTGACTGACAGAAGAAACACAGCCTCAGAATCACAGACACATCCAGGTTGGAAAAGCCCTTCGGGGATCACCAAGCCCAACCTAGAGCCCTGCTGTACAAGATCCACCTTGAACCATAGTCCTAAGCACCACAGCCAAACCACCCTGAAACACATCCAGGCTGGGTGACTCCACCACCTCTCTGGGCAGCTCATCCCACTCCCTGACCACTCTCTTCTTCCTAATGTCCAATCTAAACCTCCCCAGCCTCAGCTTGAGGCCATTCCCCCTTCTGTCTCCAAGTACCTGTGAGAAGAACCCAGCAGCAGCCTCTCCACAGTCATAGAATCAGGCAGGTTGGAAGAGAGCTCCAGGCTCATCCAGCCCAACCTAGCACCCAGCCCTGCCCAACCAACCAGACCATGGCACTAAGTGCCCCAGCCAGGCTTGGCTGCAACACCTCCAGGCACAGCCACTCCACCACCTCCCTGGGCAGCCCATTCCAATGCCAATCACTCTCTCTGACAACTTCCTAACAACATCCAACCTAGACCTGCCCTGGCACAGCTTGAGGCTGTGTCCCCTTCTTCTGTTGCTGGCTGCCTGGCAGCAGAGCCCAACCCCACCTGGCTACAGCCTCCCTGCAGGGAGCTTCAGACAGCAATGAGCTCTGCCCTGAGCCTCCTCTTTTTCAAGCTAAGCAGCCCCAGGTTGGTTTACCTCCTCCTTGCTTTAGGCAGTCTAACTCACTTACCCTTCCCTTGGGCAGGGGTGGCACCTGGTGACTTGGAAAAGTACCCCCGAGGCACTTCATCACTCAAAGAGGAAGCACTGCCCTAGCACAGCAGCCAGGGCTTCCACCTCAAGCTGCAGCCTCAGCTGCTGAACTGGGGATTCACTGTTTCCTTCTGCAAGCATCTCAGCGACGAGAAGCAGGCAGCCAATTCCAAACCCTTTGTGAGATTCAATTAAGCCCCTAATTAAGTGATGTCAGTGTCCTTTAGCAGCTGGCTGCCTACACAAGCAAGCAAAGAGAAGGGGACAGCCCCTGCAGTGCTAATAAACCACAACAGCAGTTTGGGGGTGGGGAGAGCTCAGTGCAGCCCAGCTTCTGGAGACATCTGCCCAGGTTTTGCTGGCTTGCCCTGTGCTGCAGCGATACCTGGCACACAGTGTGCACGGAGCAGGTCGGTGAGTAGCTGTTTATAGCCTCTCAGCACTCCTGGGAGCCTTTGAGGAGGAAGGGTTCAGGCCAGGTGATGTTTTCGCCCTGGCTGCTTTCATACCCGCAGTCCCCAGCCGCCCCCTGCCCCTCCCCACAACTTCAGCCCATGACCTCTCCGACCAAAAAAAGAGAGCAAAAGCACTCAGATTGTTTTTGTGCTTTTCCAAGGCACTCCTCTCCCTTCAAGAGGCATTAACGGGTACTCAGCAGCAGCGGGAACTGCTTAGGGGCTTTACTAATGCCTAAGAGCATCCCAGCTCCGGTGCTGCTGGGGAAGCAGGGCTGCGGGGTCCTGCCGGCCAAGTGCAGAGAGGAGCTCAGCCTCGATGCTCTCCCCTGCTCCTGCTTTCCTCTGCTGCTTCTGAAGCCACTCACACCTCCTCACACCACACTGTGCTAGTGCCACTGGGCAGGAACCTTGCTGTCTACAACTACCTGCAGGGAGGCTGTAGCCAGGTGGGGTTGGGCTCTTCTGCCAGGCAGCCAGCAACAGAACGAGGGGACACAGCCTCAAGCTGTGCCAGGCTGGATGTTAGGAGGAAGTTGTTGGCACAGACAGTGATTGGCATTGGAATGGGCTGCCCAGGGAGGTGGTGGAGTCACCATCTCTAGAGATGTTCAAGAAAAGCCTGGCTGGGGCACTTAGTGCCATGGTCTGGTGGTTTGGACAGGGCTGGGTGATGGAGCTTGAAGGTCTACAGCTACCTGAAGGGACATTGTGGAGAGGCTGCAGCTGGGCTCTTCTCACAGGGAATTGGAGACAGAAGAAGGGGGAATGGCCTCAAGCTGAGCCTGGGGAGGTTTAGGTTGGACATTAGGAAAAAGTTTTTCACGGAGAGAGTGGTCAGGGAGTGGAATGAGCTGCCCAGGGAGGTGATGGAGTCAGCCAGCCTGGATGTGTTTGAGGGTGGTTTGGCTGTGGTGCTTGGGGCTATGGTTTCAGGTGAATCCTGTAGAGCAGGGCTCTGGGTCGGACTTGTTGACCCTGAGGATCCAACCTGGCTGTGTCTGTGATTCTCTGAAGGCAGGCTGAGGAGAGATTAACCTGGACTCGGCACCCCGAGGCAGGCAGGCAGGCTGCGCTGCGGAGCCAGGCTGCCGCCGTGACATTTGCCTGCCCTATGTTACAGGAGCCCTTGTTTGGCTGCAGCTGCCTCTGCTGCCTGACACAGAGGGATTAAGGCTGAACCAGTGACCCTCCCGGGCTGCTGCTGCCGCAGGGACCAGCACAGCTCACCTGCACCTCACCCTGACCTCAGGACCAGCCCCAAAAGACACAGAAGCGGCAGCGATGAAGCTACCCTTCAGGGCTGGGGGCACGGCCGTGTGCCAGTGCCAGCTGGGTGCCAGCTGCAGGGACGGCGCCAGCGATGCAGCACCCCGCGGGATGTGCGCTCCGCCCGGCGGCAGCGCCCCGGAGCGGCCCGAGGGGTGCCAGGCGGCGGTGGGAAGGGGCTGCTGGGGGCAGCGAGGCCGTTTCCATGCCGCTGGCTGCCTCTCTCCGTTGCCGTGGCGACGGCGCCGGGCGCCAGCCGGCCGGAGGCGGCAGAGTAGCACCCATCCCTCTCCCCGGGGCTCACCAAGGGCGGCAGGTACATCTAATCCGGCACTGCTCCACTTTATGCCCCGAGCAGCAGCCAGCAGCTATCAAGTGACCAGCTCGGCAGCTGCCAGCAGGCGCTGGGAGGGCTGCGGCCCCTGCTGCTGCCCCCTGCCCTCAGCCGCACCCAAACCCGCGGCAAGCAGCAGGCAGCTGGCTCCGGCAGTGCTTCCCTGGCCCCTGCCTGCCTCTCACCTCCTCCAGCACTCCCAGGGCTGGGGTACTTGAACATGTCCAGAGCAGGGCAGCAAGGCTGGGGAGGGGCCTGGAGCACAGCCCTGTGAGGAGAGGCTGAGGGAGCTGGGGGGGTGCAGCCTGCAGCAGAGGAGGCTCAGGGCAGAGCTCATTGCTGTCTGCAGCTGCCTGCAGGGAGGCTGTAGCCAGGTGGGGTTGGGCTCTTCTGCCAGGCAGCCAGCAACAGAACAAGTGGACACAGCCTGAAGCTGTGCCAGGGCAGGTCTAGGCTGGATGTTGTTAGGAAGTTGTTGTCAGAGAGAGTGATTGGCATTGGAATGGGCTGCCCAGGGAGGTGGTGGAGTGGCTGTGGCTGGAGGTGTTGCAGCCAAGCCTGGCTGGGGCACTTAGTGCCATGGTCTGGTTGCTTGGCCAGGGCTGGGTGCTAGGTTGGGCTGGCTGAGCTTGGAGCTCTCTTCCAACCTGATTCTATGATTCTGTCTTCCACAGAGGCCAAAAGTTCTGCTGCTCCTTCTCCAGGAAGGCTGCCTTGGGGACACCTCTCCCCCTAGTACTCCTCCCTTTGGCTTGCCAAGGGCCCTGGGCACCCACCAGGCATCTCCCTGCCACACTTCCTCTAAAACTGTCCTCAGATATTTGCTCAGGTGCACTTGGCATCCTCACAGAACCACCAAGAGGCAGCAAAGTGCAGCAGCTAGGATGTGCCCTAGGAAAAGATTCAGCTTTTGGAAGGAAAGAAACAAAGGACACAGTAAAAAACAAGCAATTCCCTCTCACCAATACAGCAGAGCCTGTGGGGCTCATGCAGTGCCCTCCACTCCTTTTTAGACAAGGGCCAAGGTGGTACCCAGATGCTGCAGCACAGCCCTGACTGGCTGGGGCTAAGGGCACCATGCCCTGGGTCAGTTCTCCTCACTGCAGGCCCCAGCAGTTCCCCCTCTCACCCCCCGCCCAGTGCCTGCTTTGCCAATGCCAGGTCTAAAACCAGTGTAGGATTTGTCATCAGGCATAGCCTGTGCAGCTGCAGCAGGGTTTTTCTGAGAACTCAGCTCTTCCCTCAGAGAAACAAAGGCAAAGCAGAGCTCAGGCAGGGCACGGGGCCTGACGAGCAGCCAGGCTGGTGGGCAGGTAGTGCCAGACTACAATGACCAACTCTGCACAGCTCAGCCCACGTCCCCTGCAGCTCTGGAGCAAGCTAAAAAGAGAAAAGCACAATAAAAGCCCTTTCACCATTCCCTCCTCCCGAGGAGTACTCAAGCCAGAAAAGCTTTTGCAACCATCTAACAAGACAGGGAAGCACAAGAATTTGGACACATCAGTGCCCTGGACTCTGAAGCTCAGAATGCCAGGCAGAACAAACCCACCAAGTCACAGGCTCACAGGATGGCAGGGGTTGGAAGAGACCCAAGGAGATCATCCACTCCAACCCCCCTGCCACAGCAGGACAATCCTATCTAACACAGATCACAGAGGAACACATCCAGACAGGCCTTGAAAGGTTCCAGAGAAGGAGACTCCACAACCTCTCTGGGCAGCCTGTGCCAGGGCTCTGGGACCCTTCCAGCCAAGAAGTTGCCCCTTGTGTTGAGCTGGAACCTGCTGTGCTGAAGCTTCCATCCATTGTTGCTTGTCCTATCCCAGGGAGCAGTGAGCAGAGCCTGTCCCACTCTTCCTGGCAGCCTTCAGCTACTTGTAAGCATTTATCAAGTCCCCTCTCAGTCTTCTCTTCTCCAGACCAAGCAGCAGATCTTGGATCATAGCCTGTGCTCCACAACCTCCCTGGAGGTGTTCAGGACCAGGTTGGATGATGCCTTGAGTGACCTGTTCTAGTGAGAGGTGTCCCTGTCTATGGCAGGGTGTTGGAACTGGATGAGCCCTGAGGTCACTTCCAACCTAAACCATTCTGTGATTCCATGTCCCATTGCCACCCAGCCTTTATCATCTCTCTGCCCACAGCCCTGGGAGATCCTGCAGGAAAAGCAGGCAGAAGCCCAGCAAGACAAAGGACACAAAGAAGGAAGACAAAGAGACCTTTTAGAGCACCAGAAGTTGAGTCTTCTAGCTGGGTCAAAAGGACACAGGAAGCAGGAGAGCCACCAGCACCTTAGCAAGGAGGAGGTCTTGTAAGCACAGAGAACGACAGGGAGCTAAAATCAGGGCTAGCAGCTCAGCACTGGAAGGTTGAGAAGATTCCACTAAATGGCTTCAAAATAGAGAAGAGCAGATTTATATTGTTAGGATCAGGTTCTGAAGCATGAGGCTGCTGGAACACTGCAACAGGTTGCTCAGGGAGGTGACTGAGGCCCCATCCCTGGAGATATCCAAGGACAGGGCTGTAGGCAATCTGATCTGCAGAGGGTTGGAGGAGCTTTGGAGGTCCCTTCCAACCCAAACCATTCTGTGATTCTATTCCTGGGCCTGCTTCTAGCCCTGATTCTGTGGCTGGCTGCCTAAAGCAGTTCAGCTAAGAAATAGTGCAAGGGTCCTGCTTTTCCTTCCTTTGTTTTTGTAAGAGCAAAGGCAGCACAGGATGCAACAAAAGAGATGAGACTGCTGCCAGTCAAACGTGGTTTCCAAGTCAAGCATCTCCTTGTCACTTAGTGCCTGTCTGCAAAGCCGAGGACTCAAGAGCTTGCTGATGGGCTCCAGGTCTGCAAAGGAAAGCACCAGAGAGCTGAAGGCACCAAGCAGAGGAAGGCTTCAAAGGAAAGAGGCTTTCACGCCCAAGATGTGTGTGCTGGGAGGACCTAACAGGGAGATGCTGCCAGCAGCAGATCACAAGAGGGTGCCAGCCTTTGGGAAGGGCCCAGCCACAATGCTCAGCAAAGCTGCAGCGTGCAGTGGAAAACTCAAGTGCCATAACCCAGTGTAAAAGCAGTGGACAGGCAATGGCTCTCCTGCCCAGCAAGGACCTTCAGCTTTCATCTCTTGATCCTGGACCATCAGCAGGAAACGGCCACAAGGTTAGGCAAAAGCTATAAATGGGTTAAAGTAGGAGCCTGAGTGCATGCTGGGCTAATAAAAACATACAAAGGGGAAATCAGAACTGAAGGTCAACAACTCCTCCTCCAGCATCAGCTCATGGAGGCATCCGAGAAGTCCTCGGTAGGCACAGAAGTGCCTCAGGTAAGAACGACGAATGTATTCCGAGTGCCAGGAAGAGGCAGCAAACTCACATGTGATAGCCCCGAGCAGTCCAAGGCAAACCCCTGCCCCCTCTTCTCAGCAAAAAGGGAATTCCAACCTGCATCACTCTGGGTTTTGGCAGGCAGAGACAGTAAACCAGGCTCTTAGAGCAAGTTCTGTTTATTCCATTTTCATCTAGCCTAGGGAAAAAAAAAATATCAGGTAGAAAAAACATCTTCCCCTTTCTCCCACCCACCCCCCCACACACACAGAGAGGCTTTTCTTTTGCTTCTTAAATAAAAGAACCAACGTTTCAAGCATGAGAGACTTCTTCCCATCCATCTTCTGTAATAAAATTAACTCTGTTGTAGATAGGAAAAGAAAAACCTGCAGCAGCCAAGAGCAGAGGATCTGCTTTGCTACTCCAAGGCAATTAGTACTGAGAACGATCAATCAGTTTGTCTGCAAACAGAGCAGGAAAATACTTAGCACTTACCCAGCACTTCCTCCCCCCCCACCCTCTTTTATATCCATGAATCTCAAAAGTGGTTTTACAAAAGCTGCAGAGATGCTTTTGGCCTCATTTACAGAGAAGGAAAACACCAGCTGGAACAGGAAAGAGATTTGCCCCCCCCCCAGGCACAGAGCAATTGCAGAGCTAAGGACAGAGCTCTCAAGCCCCCAAGTCCAACAACCATCCCTGTCCCTGCTCTCTGCTCCACACAAGCCAGCCTGAATTTGGCAAGTGCTGGAGGGGGTTTGTGTTTTTGTCGCTGGGAAAAACAACCCTACTCAGAGATCTGTCAGCGATTTCGGTAAGCACTGATGGCCCCAGACTGGGACACCAAGGAGTAAAAGCAGCCTTGGATAGAGCTGCTGAGAGCCTGGCGCGGGGCGGTGGGCAGGGAGAAGAAGTCTCGTCCTGGAAGTGTGAACGAATGTGAGTGGTGCAGGAGGTGGTAAATCCACGATCCAGAAATGTGCAAATGATTCTCCACTTGGAGCTGTAACTGAATGTCTGAGGAACAGATCACAGGGTAAAGCCTAGAGCCTTGCCAAGTAGTGTTATTGGGCGGAGAGGAACTTGGAGCTGACGCCTCCTCCCTTAGCAGCCTGCTGACCTGGAGCTGCTCCTGACAGACCTGAGAAACCAACAGTGCAAACAGCAGGAAAAGAGCAGTGAAATGCAGAAGTGTTTAGCAAGGCCAGGAGACGGAAGAAGCATCACCAGAACAGGGAGTGCAGGCTGACTGCAGGACCCCAGAGCCTCGCCCTGCCACCGCCGCTCTTCTCCCATGCAAAACGAGCCCGCAGCTCTTCGCAGCCACAGCACATCACTCACAGCTCATTTTGGTCCACAGAAGACACCCACAGGGTCCTGTGAAGTGAAAGGTCTCCCATGCATAAGCACCAATTTTCTAAAGCCCCCACCCTGCGCCTCCTACAGGGACTGGGAGAACAGGAGGCTCCAGCTCCCAAAGCAGACCGCGGGGTGCTGGGGAGGCTGCACTGCCTGGGGGTCCACACTCACAGCCCAGCCTGTGTGCTGGAGAAGCCAAGTGTTGGCCTGCACCCAGAAACGGCTTGGTTTGTTTCTCTGGAGAGAAAGGCAGGCCAGCATCCTCAGCAGCCCAGGGTGGCAGGCAGAAATCCACCCAGGAGCTGATTCAGCAGCAGAGTGAACACCAGAGCAGTCCAGTCAGCAGCAAGCCAGCAGCCAGCTGTGCTTTCAAGCCTGGGGATGGCAAATTGGGTTCTCACAGAGAACAGAGGCAGGGCAGCAGCTTTGAGCCAACCTGCTCAGCTCCCAGCTGCCAAGCTGCAGCAATCCACCTGAATTCAGGTCTCCTCCCTCCCTTCTGGGCAAAGCTGAACGCTGATAGTTCTCCACTCACGCTTCCAGCACGAAGGAGGATGCCTGCAGCTGGGCTTCCCCACCCCTCCTCTCTCGGCAGCAGGACTTGTAGATAGCCATGAGGATTCACCCCTAGGCTGCAGAAAAGTCCTTCCAACATCAGCCAGGAGGAGCAGGTGCTGCACACATGCCCTTCCCAGCCACCCATATTCCTTCTGTGCCCTCCTCCTGGCGCACTGGAGACAGGAGCAGCTGCCCTGGCATGCTGGTGCTAAGGCACCACCTTCCACCGGGGATGCTAAGGCACACAGATGAAGTGACTTGCATAGAGTCAGGAGCACAGCTCAGGTCTCTCCACTGCAGTGATTCCTCACATCTCTTTTCCCTGACCTCTTGCATATTAAAACCAGGTGAGCAGAGTGTGCAGATAAGAAGAGGTGACTACAGGACCTCAGCCCCCTGCCAACACTGAAGACACGAACAGGGGTAAGCTGTGTTTGAGCCCTCTCCATGGCTCCCACCCATTCCCTGAACGCCAGCCTGCATGTGGCTCAGCAAGGCAGGAGAGCAGCAGCACAGCAAGGAGCACTCCACAAAGCTCCATCTTTGCCATCCTAAGAGCTACAACAGGAGAGAAAAAGGGAGCAGGCCTCTGGGAGAACCAGGCAAGGAGCCTCAGCTATGCTCGGTTCAGCAACAGGAGAGGGACCACGAGCAGCAATGAAGGCAGTGGGACCACCACGGGGTCAGGAGGGACACTCAGACCCCCGCTCTGCTCTGCACAGCCGAGGGCCCTGCGGGAGGCTGACTGCCAGCAGCTCGCCAGGCAGGGCAGGGCTTTGGTTTGCAGCGGGGCCGAGCGCCCGGCTCTGGCGTGCACCGGAGCCAGCGGAGCAGCCAGCCCGGGGCGGCTGTGCCCCCGGCTAGGTGCAGCTGTGCCTCATGTGGAAGTTGACCACGTACTCGGCGTTGGTGCGCTGCACCGAGATGGCGAAGGGCTCGAAGGGGTGGAAGGTGAAGGCCACCAGGCGCCGCACGGTGTGGTTGATGGGGCGGCCCAGCAGCCCCGCCTGGATCTCGAACTTCAGCAGCCCCGAGTCGCGCGCGTAGAACCTGCAAGGAACACACACAGGCACTCAAGGGCCCTGCCCAGCTGGCCACCCTGCCAGCCACGCCCTGGGCACAGGCAGAGGCTCTCTGAACTGCTGAGACCTCGCCCTGAGTGCTGCCTTCAGTGTTGGGCTCCCAGTGGAAGAGGGACAGGGAGTCCAAGGGAGGGCTGTGAGGATGATGAGGGGACTGGAGCACTGCCTGGTGAGGAGAGGCTGAGGCACCTGGGGCTGCTTAGGCTGCAGAAGAGAAGACTGAGAGGAGATCTAATCAATGTCTCTAAATCTCTGAGGCCTGGGGGTCAGGAGGGGGGGACAGGCTCTGCTCACTGCTCCCTGGGATAGGACAAGCAGCAATGGATGGAAGCTGCAGCACAGAAGGTTCCAGCTCAACACAAGGGGCAACTTCTTGGCTGGAAGGGTCCCAGAGCCCTGGCACAGGCTGCCCAGAGAGGTTGTAGAGTCTCCTTCTCTGGAGCCTTTCCAGGCCTGTCTGGCTGTGTTGCTGTGTGCCCTGAGCTGGATTGTGTGATCCTGCTGTGGCAGGGGGGTTGGAGTGGATGATCTCCTTGGGTCTCTTCCAACTCCTGCCATCCTGTGAAGTCTCTCGGGGCAGATCCTTTGCCAGGTGGTTGGCTCTTGGCTGTACTGAGAAGTCCTTCCTAAGGCAGATTGTCTAGAAAAGGCTGATCCCATCTTAGCAGCAGCAGAGAAAGAGAACTCTGCCTGCCATTTGGTGAGACTCTGGCAGGCTGCCACTGCCTCCTCCCTCAGGGTACACAAGGCCAAGCTGGATGAGGCCTTGAGCAGCAGAGTCTCCTTGAGAGCTGTCCCTGCCCATGGCGAGGAGGTTGGAGGAGATGAGCTCTGAGGTCCCTTCCAACCTGAGCCATTCCGGGATTCTACGATTCCTGTTAGTGGACATCACTTGACTTCAGGAGGGGGAGCAAGTTTTGCCCAGCCCCAACCTGTGCTGGCTTTCTATCCCCAGTGCAGGCTGCTCCTCTCAATCCCTACAGCAGATCCACTGTACAGAACAGAGCTCATTTCTCTTAGCAATGGCCTTCGCTCCAGGGGTAAGGCTCCCCCTCCCCTCTCCTGCCAGACAAGCTTTAGCCTGCTGCTCTTGTGACTGTCCCCATTCACTTGAGGAAGGTGACCAGCTGGACCCAGCCCTGCTCAGGGTGCCAAGCTGCATTTCGCAGCTCAAGCAAGGCTCTGCAGCTCCTTCTGGATTTCCATCTAGAGCAGCACTAACAAATCAGGCTGGGTAAGAAGTGCTGGACCACATTCAACAGCCAGAGCAGGGCAGAGGCAAAGGAAAAGTCATCCTTGTGCTGTCACCCACAGACCTGCTGGTGGGTGAAACCCATTGGTGTCTCCAGACAGGTGAGTTCACCACACAGCTTCAGCACAGAGCTGACCCTGCCAGGGGGCTGAGGCAAGCAGTGCTGAAGAGACAGGCAGGGCCGGGAAGCTCCCTGCTTCCTCAACCTTCTCTGCAGACCCTGGGCAAGCAGCACAAGCCCAGCTACCACCACTGTCCTGTGACCGTCCCCATGGCTGTGGTGGAGGTTTCTGGATGTGGTACCCCCAACTCAAGTCCCCACAGCCCGAGGTTGCCCGAGATCTCCAGCCCATTTGATCTACTCTTTCAGTTTCAGGCAAAGAATTGCCATTTTGCCTGCCAGCTGTTTCCTTCCCCCACCATCACTGAGTCCATGTGGGCATTTTGCATTTCCCCCTGCTTTTTAACTCAGAGAATGCTTTTCATCTCCGAGCACATCTCTCCCCCCCTGCCGCCAGCACCGTGATGCACTCAGCTCTCAGCCTGGCTGAAGAGGTGATGACAGAGAGAGGCAATGCTGTTTCAGGAGCAGACACACTCCACATTTTAACAACACAGCCTATTGAGAACCTCATGTTCTTCCTGGAGGGCCACTCTCCTCTCCCTCCTTCTGAATCAGAGTGCCAGCCAGCCCTGCCTGAAAATTGCACACAAGAACCCAGCAAGAGAGTCACAATCTTGGTATTTGGCTTTTCAAAAAGCCCTTTCCCTCCTACACAAGGCTGGGTATGCAGAGGGTCATTCTTTAAATAAAGCACAGTCCCTCGTCTGCTTTTCTCTCTCTCTCCCCCCCTGCTCACAATAATTTACTCCTCAAGACGAAGCTCCCTGTAATCTCCAAGATGTGCTCAGTTTGGTATTTTTAAGTGTGTTTGTAAAAGTGCTCTGCAATCAGAGGCCATTTCCATGGGCTCTCACTCTGGGGATAAATTAGGCACTGCAATATAAAATTGTATGTCAACAGAAACAGCAAGAGCAGCCTTTTCAAACTCTATGAAAATGGAAGAGTTATCTGCAGACCAATTTTTTTTGGTTAAATGGCTCCTTATTAAGCATCTAGATGGATTTTAGAGACCCCCTACTACAGGGGAGGCTGTGTTAGAGCCTCTTCCTCACAAGTGCCATCATTTCACTCACTGAATCTCTCTTCAAGCCTCCTGAAAAGCTACTGGAAGATGGTGGTGATGGCAAACCCGAGGTCCTTTCTGCTCGAGAGCAAGCAGCCACTGGCGTCTCAAGCAGCCAAAGTTTGAGAGTTGAACCTCCAGGGCTGCAGAGGGGCACAAAGGGTTAAAAGGACACACCGTGCACAAGGGTGCTGAAACCAAAGGCGTAGGGGGGTTCTTCCTAGCTCAGCTTCACCCCCAGCCTCAGGAAGGCTTCTGCATTCCAACCAATAATAGGACTTAGGTTACAAGCTCTGCGGTCCCTCACTTCCCAGCCCTGTCAGCGGCACACCAGGCAGCAGCATCAGTTCATGCATGCTTTGCACAGGCACCCTCACCCTTTCAGCTGCCGAACCGGGAAGGTTAACGCCTCATCTTCTGCCTGCCTCCCAAAAAGCAGGAGCCCCACCGCTCTGAGCCCCTATTCAGCTCCTAATTGACTCTGCGCAGCTTTTGAGCTTTAAAAGCCCTGGCTCTGAACTGGCAGGCCGCGCAGGGGAGGAGGGAAGGTGGGACTCGGCTTTGTTTACTACAAAGACTTAACCGCAGCAAACGACTGCGGTTTTGCTCCCTTTTGTCTGCAGGAGCCACAGGCAGATTGGCTGCTGGCAGACAACTGCTGCCCTGCAAGTTTTCCCAACGTCAAGCATGGCAAGGGGGAAAAGGGCAAGCTTTTCTCTGCAGATAACATGGGAGTTGGAGATCAAACCGAATCATACAGGCAGAAAAAATCAATTAAATATACATAATTTGGGAATTGAGAGCCCTGGAATAATCAGAGTTTCCCTGCCACCTGAGTCAGGGCCAGGAGAGACATGAAACCACTTTCTGAGAAGGCATTGATGAAAACAGAAGTTGGGAAAGTGGCCAGAACGGTCTCCCCGGGCCGCCTGAGCCTCCAACACGTGTGCAGTCACTAAACAAAGCACTTAGGCACTGCAGGCTCTCTTTGTTTCCAGAGCATAGGTTTGCTTCTGCAGCTCTCCTAAGTGGAAGAAATCTTCTGCCTGGAGAACTCAGCCTCTCTGAGCCTTTCAGCCTGGCCATGGAGGGGTTTTAACCAGGGCTACGTGCAGGCAACAGAAAGAAACAAACGGTCCTGGTGCTTCTGCAAGGGCATTGCAAACTTCCTTATTCCCAAGCTCTGACTTACTCCTCCTGCCAGTATCAAAGACCCAGGCAGAAGAGGCATAGACTGGCCCTAAAATTCCTACCAGAGCAACAAATTCCCTGCAGCTCCCTGAAAGGAGCACGAAGAAGAGCACAGCTCCCAGGATGAGAGCTGTAAACAAAGGAAGTCTGGAAATAGCTAAAAATCAATGCCACAAGCATCCCAGGCAGCACCTCACCCAGCTGCTCTTCTATTCACAGGCCAAACTAGCTCAATGCACAGGCTCAAAGGAGCAGAGAAGCAGGCACCCAGAACAGGATCACTGCAGCAGAGATGCAACAAAAGCATTCCCACAGAAGACGCTCAGGCTTCACAACCCAATCCCTCCCCCAGACAGCTGAAGGAGAGGAGCAGAAGATCCCATCTGCACACACAAGGTAAAGGAGGTAGTGCAAGGAGAGAGACTGTGTGGGACTGCTGAAGCAGACCCTCTGGTGAAAGGACTTCCTAAAGAGGCCTCAATCTGCTCCTCTTCCCTGCACGTCTGATGACACAGGTGGTGCAGAGTTACTCTCACGCTGCTCTGTTCACACAGAATGCTCTGGAAGGGACCTCCAAAGGTCAGCCAGTCCAACCTCCTCTGCAATGGGAGAGAATCCCCAACTAGATCAGGCTGCCCAGAGCCCTGTTGAGCCTCACCCTGGGAACTACCAGGGAAGAAGCCACAACCACCTCCCTGGACAACCTGCTGGTGCAGAACTCATTCCTCACATCCAGCGTTTCAGCATGGCCCATACCTTATAGGGTGATCTCCACAGGTCTTGGGGCGCTCCATGACTGACACCCACTTGTCATCATAGCTGAAGAGGGAGAGGTCGAGGTAGGGGCTGCCACTGTAGGACTGGGCACTGATTGGGAGCTGGCCCAGCAGCCTCCGCACGGCCTCTGTGTGCCCTCCATACTTGGCATTCACGATGGTGTCTTTGAACCTGCAGCAAAGCAAGGAGGAGGTTTTACTCACAAAGGCCACAGGTGAAGAGCACAGCTGAAAGGAACTGAGGAGGCAACAAACTGATAGGGAAAGAAAAGCAGGAGCAGCACAAGAAGGGGAGGCAGGTTGTTTCCAGCAATGATGTACGGCAGCGACTCAAACGTCAGCCAGCTCTGGTGACCTTTTGTATCCTCCCTTATCATTACTGTTTCTGCTCTGGAAGTTCAAACTGACAGAAGGACAACGCTGCCTACCCACAAGGTCTGGCCCCAGCTGCTCTGCAGTACAGGAAATGAAGAGGATCAGAAAGAGGGGAGAGGTGGATTAGCAGCTAATCAGTCAGCCCAGGCTTTACCACGAAGCCTGGAAAAAAGCATAAGTAAAAGCCAGAGGGTTTCCCAGTAACAGCTGAGCCCTTCATGTCAGCTGGAGAATCCCCCTCTCCCTAGCCACCACATTCTAAACGTTTGAAGGGAGAAACCTTAGGTTAGGAAGAATCTTGAGGAGAAGCTGAAAGCCCTTCAGAAACTATGGCAAGCTGAAAAGTTCTTCCTGAAGGAGAGATTAAGCCAGGCTGGATTTCTCCTTCCAAGTACAATCTGAGCTTGTCCTGTGCAGGAGCAGCCAGCTCAGCTGCATGGATGGCATACAGGAAGAGAGGTCCTTTGACCAGAAACACTCAGCCAGAAGCTCTGTGGATGATATTTTAATACACTTCGCTATGGAAGTTAAAGACTCCTATTGCAAAGCCCTCACGGGCAAGGGGATGAAAAGATGAAGCAGAGAGGAGCTCTACTTCAGCACAAGGCAGGAGCTGCTCTTCAGGTGGCTGTGGTGAGCTCTCTCATTCTCCCTCCCACTAAGGATTTCCTGACAGGCAGCTCTAGAAAGTTACAGGCAGAGCCAACTTCCCCTTCCTTACATGACGTCAACCTAGAATCAACAGCAGCTTCATGCCTCTTAAGTGATTGCCAAGCAGTCACTGGAAGAACAAAATACCCTGAGTCACCTAAAGATGCATTCCAAGAGGAACAACTCCCTGCCTCATTAAGGCCACATTTGACTGCTAAAAAGCATATTCTAGAAACTCAGGTTATTTTGGCATTTAGCTCAGCTTCCACAACAGGTCTGCAACGATGAATCTCCTTTTTCCCTACTTAGCACAGCTTGATGAGAACCAGAAGATGGTGGAGAAAATGCTGCAGAACACAGCTTGGTACACACCAAACTCAGGGAATGCCACTTGGCAAAACATATTCCACTGGAGAGCACTAACAGCCTGACAAATCTTATCTGCAGGGATTGAACCTGCTGGGTAGGAACACTTGGGAAAGCTCCAGCACAGAGCTGGAAACACCTTGCCTCCAAATCTCTCTTCCTTCTTGCTGCTGCTTTGTTCCTTCGTTCAACAAGAGAGATGCTGTGGACGGCTCTGAGGACAGGCTGGGGGTGTGCAGCCTGGAGAAGAGAAGGCTCCAAGAAGACCTTAAAGCTGCCTGCCAGTAGCTGAAGGGATCCTGCAAGAAGGCTACAGAGGGACTTTTCCTGCGGGTGTCTAGAGACAAGACAAAGGGGAAAAGGTTTGAAGCTGAAGCAGAGCAGGGTCAGACTGGAGCTGAGGAAGAAGTTGCTCAGTAGAGGGTGGTGAGATTCTGGCACAGCTGCCCAAGGAGGCTGTGGCTGCCTCCTGCCTGGAGATCACAGAATCATAGGATCAACCAGGTTGGAAGAGATCTCCAAGCTCATCCAGCCCAACCTAGCACCCAGCCCTATCCAGTCAACCAGACCATGGCACTAAGTGCCTCACCCAGTCTTTTCTTGAACACATCCAGGGATGGGGACTCCACCACCTCCCTGGGCAGCCCATTCCAATGCCAATCACTCTCTGTGGAGAGTCTCCTCCTAAGGAAGATGTTGCAGGCCAGGCTGGATGAGGCCTTGAGCAGCTGAGTGTAGCTGAGAGGTGTCCCTGGGCATGGTGGGGAGATTGGAGCAGATAAGCTCTGAGCTCCCTTCCAACCTGAGCTATCCTATGAACATGAAACCAGACGGGTGAGGCTGCAAGATGAAGCACGCAGAAGGCAGAGCACAGTGCCCCGGGGCAGGGGCTGTGCCGGGAGCCGCGGGGGTGTGAGACTAGCCTTCAGCAGACGGCGCCTACACGGTATAAAGCATGCTGCCAGGGGCTCACCGGCGCTGAATCTGCCTGGCAAAGTTGTTGCTGGAAGCCGAGCAGGGGAACTGGACAGCCTCACTGTGCAGGGTGGCATTCCTGAAGAGGTCACAGAAGTTCTCAAACAGCTCCAGCAGCTCGTCAGATGTATTCTCAAACACAGCAATGACCTCTGTGGTCACCATGTTGTACACCACGAAGAAGGAGGGCTGGGGAGAGAGGCAGAGGTTACGCAGGGGAGCGCAGGCTGGGGGAAGCTGTCCCACTTCCTTCTCCCCACATGACACCACAGCCCCTACTCAAACGTGTCTGCAGCAGAGGAGAATCCCACAGCCTCCCACTAATTCATTCTGCTATTCAAATACCTCAACAGGAACCAAATTATCCACCTCTTAACTCTGATTATTTATGAAGAAAACCCAATGGGCTTCCAATTTTTCAATTGGGACTGGGTGCCAGGATTCCTGTTTTCCTCTTCCTCTCTGCCCTCCACCAAATCCAAAACACTTCCTCAGAGTGCCAGATTTAATTCTTATTCCTGATGACAAAATGATTTTAAATCTAGTGCTAGCTGGCCACAAATTGCTTCTGTCCTTTGTGTGCTGACATTATTTTCTTCCTCTCCTTAATATTTCCATCACACAGAGATGAGTCCTTTCAGGCTACTGTGCGCTACACTACTGCCCACAAAAGACTGTACCCTCCAGCTACCCTGCTGGCACAAAAATGGAAGCCTGAGAGACATTAATGCCTTCATTCAGTCCCAATGTCCTCACAAGCAAAGGCTCAGGTACCGTGCTGGGCTGTAGCCAGAGGAGTGTGGGCAGCAGGGCAAGAGAGGTAATACTGTCCCTTGGCTCTGCTCAGACCCCATCGCAAATCCTGCCTCAAGGCTTGGTGTCCCCAGCATCAGAAGGGCATAGAGCTGCTGCAGGGAGTCCAGGAGGCCACAAAGATGACCCAAGGGCTGGAGAAACTGCTGTGAGCACAGGCTGAGGGAGCTGGGAGTGTGCAGCCTGGAGAAGACTCCAGGAGGACCTGAGAGCTGCCTGCCAGTGCCTGAAGGGATCCTGCAGGAAGGATGCAGAGAGACCTGTGCTGAGGGTGTCTGGAGACAGGCCAAGGGGGAATGGTTTGAAGACAATGTTTGGAGCAGCATTAGAGTGGATCTGAGGAAGAAGTTGTTCAGTAGGAGGGTGGTGAGACTCTGGAATAGGCTGCCCAGAGAGGCTGTGGCTGTCTCCTGCCTGGACATGTTGCAGGCCAGGCTGGATGAGGCCTTGAGCAGCTGAGTGTAGCTGAGAGGTGTCCCTGGGCATGGTGGGGAGGTTGGAGCAGATGAGCTTCGGGGTCCCATCCAACCTGAGCCATTCTATGACTCTATGATCTTCCAGTAAGCATGAGACTAAGGCAGCACAGGAAGAACAACTGTGTCTCTTCTAGGATCTAAACCCTGGATCTGGCAAAGGCAGGGAGGACAAGAAGGGTATGGAAGGAAAACAAGCACCTAAGGAATAATCAGACCTCGATGCAGCACTGGACATCAACTACAAATTCTTTCTGCATGCTTTCAAGAGAATAAACCCCAAACAGACTAAAGGAAGAGCAGGTTAAAAACCAACACATCCTCCTCAGCTTCAGAGAGCTCCAGAGCTGACCACCACTCTGACAGGAGTGCACAGAGATGTTCAACTGCAAGCAGTGACTGAACTACATTTGCTCTAATTTGACTTCTTTAGTGCTAAACTGCAAGGAGAAGCAGATGGCACACTTAAGTGGGGCCAAGAGCTGCTACACCAATTCCAAGAGACCATAAACACTATGAAGCTTGCAACTGCAAGGACAGAAAAGGTAATTCTGGGAGGGAAAGGAAGGCTGTTACAGCTGGAAACCATGCTTGAAGGTAGATGAGAAAAGGGACCTCTGCAGTCTCAGTGCAGTATCTGAAGAATCAGCTGAAATAAAATTAGCTGGGGATGTGGAAGGGCAAGAGGGTCCTACAGAGGGAACACTCCCCGGAGAAAGGGGATGGGATAACCACATCAGATCATCTCCCTCTCAGAACGTTCTGAGTGGAGAAGGAGGCAGTGAAACCGAGAACAAAAGGTAAGAGAGTTACTCACTGTGGAGAGCTGTCAAATGTTCCCACAACAATGCACATGGAAAACAAACACCTAGGGAATAACAGCTGCCTGCCAGTGCTGAAGGGATCCTGCAGGAAGGCTGCAGAGGGACTTTTCATCAGGGTGCCTAGAGACAGGCCAAGGGGCAGTGGTTTGGAGCGGAGGCAGAGCAGGGCTGGAGCTGAGGAAGTTTTCCAGTAGGAAGGTGGCAAGACTCTGGAACAAGCTGCTCAGGCAGGCTGTGGCTGCCTCCTCTCTGGGGGTGTTTAAGGTCAATCTGGATGAGGCCTTGCTGAGAGGTGTCCCTGGGCATGGTGGGGAGGTTGGAGCAGCTGAGCTCTGAGCTCCCCTCCAACCCGAACACTTCACACAACACTCACAGACCAAGCTAACCGAAGCAGCCCACAGCACTGCAGCTGCCCCAAAGCAAGGAGCAGCCCACGGCGGGGGGCAGGCAGTACCTGGGAGGGATCAGTCACCCGCAGCGTGACCACATCCTCGCTGGTGTACTTGATGAAGAGATGGTTCTCATCCAGCAGCTGCATCTTCCACATGCGCAGCTGCCGCAGCTGGTCGAAGTACTGGAAGAACCTCCTCTTGGCTATGGCGCTGCCGTCCTGCTCGGCCCTCCTCCACAGGTACACCAGCAGCCTGTGCTTCAGAGAGTTGATGAAGGGCTCCTTGTAGGGGTTGGCCATGCCTGTCTGGCTGTCACGCTGCACCTCGGGGTACACGGCAGACAGGGTCAGCAGGTCGTCCTCGTAGCAGAAGCGGCCGATGGTCCGCACGTCGATGAAAGTGCCCTCGGGCGTCACCTTGTGAGAGGGAAGAGCTGATTTGTGTTTGATCACAAGTTACAACAGGCTGATAGTCACTGGGGTACTGAAGATAAGATCTGGGGGAAGGAGGGCTTGCAGGTATGCACATGAGCAGTAGGGAAGGAAGTAACAGATGCCGAGATAAAGGAGGAGCTTGGCTCTCCTTGGTTCAGCCTGCTGGGACATACTGGACACACAGCAGAGAATTCTGAGCACATGCAAACCCAGAGCACAGGCAGGTGAGTGGAGTGGCACCAGTCTGAGCACCATGATGGTGTGCTTCCCGGTGGGGATGTCTGTCTTAAGAAGATAAGTGCTTGCCAGCTCTGCCATCTGTGCATCTCAGGAGTTCTGCTGCTCAGTTGGATAGGGTGAGTATAAGCTGCTCTGATCAACAGGCTTACTTGGCATTCCTTGTCATATACCTTCCCCTCTATGGAATCACAGAATCACCCAGGCTGGAAGAGAGCTCCAAGCTCAGCCAGCCCAACCTAGCACCCAGCCCTGCCCAACCAACCAGACCATGGCACTAAGTGCCCCAGCCAGGCTTGGCTGCAACACCTCCAGCCACGGCCACTCCACCACCTCCCTGGGCAGCCCATTCCAGTGCCAATCACTCTCTCTGACAACAACTTCCTAACAACATCCAGCCTAGACCTGCCCTGGCACAGCTTCAGGCTGTGTCCCCTTCTTCTGTTGCTGGCTGCCTGGCAGCAGAGCCCAACCCCACCTGGCTACAGCCTCCCTGCAGGCAGCTGCAGACAGCAATGAGCTCTGCCCTGAGCCTCCTCTGCTGCAGGCTGCACCCCCCCAGCTCCCTCAGCCTCTCCTCACAGGGCTGTGCTCCAGGCCCCTCCCCAGCCTTGCTGCCCTTCTCTCAACACCTTCCAGCACGTCTGCAATGGAGGAGCCCAGAAGTGGACACAGCACCCAAGGTGAGGCCTGACCAGTGTGCCTGCCAGCCCTGTGATCTACACACCTCAGGAGTTTCGCTGGTCAGTTGGACAGGGTGAGCACAACCTGCTCTTGGATCAACAGAGCCACTCGGCATTGCTTGTCACATGCCCTGCTCTCTATGACTTTACCACCTGAGCTACAAGCATTGTAGTTTCCACTACACCTCCCCCTTGATGGTTTCAGTATTTCAGCTATAACAAAGTGTTGAAACTGCACCCAGAGTGGGGTACCCAGGTGTGAGAGCATCCCCTGGCCCCAGAGAACTCACGGGAACACACCTGGAAGACGTGGATAGTCTGCTGCTGCACAGAGAGGATGGCCAGGATGTTCTTGTAGAGGTACAGCCCCTGGTTGTGCGACAGGATGACCTTGTCGCACTTGAAGGTCCGCGTGTCACACAGCCTGCCCGTGTGGAGGTCGATGATGTGCAAGGAGTAATCCTCCAAGGGGGAGCGCGGGTTGGGGGTCACCGACTCGCTGTTGCGGTAGACCTCGAAGAAGGGCGGGTGAGGCTCCTCGGGCAGGTAGGCGGCGGAGCCCACGATCACGTAGCGGCAGTCGTCCGTGAACAGGCTGCACTCCCGGTTCAGGTGCTCCCCGTTGGAGGCCACGTTGGTGATGTGCAGCAGCACAAAGAAGCGCTCGAAGAGCCGCCCCCGGATGTTGACGGATCTTTGGTCGTTGCCGTTGGCCAGGATCTCTCCCTCGTAGCCCTGCAGGAGGTCTTCCGCCGCCTGGCAGCCTTGGTACTCGTAGATCTCCAGGGAGGTCTGGTCCGAGGAGAAGGCGATGAAGTAGCGGCCGTCGGGGGAGAACTTGCGCAGGAAGCAGGGCGGCTTCTCCACGTTGACCACGGTGAAGTTGGGGAAGACGTTCTGGTGAAAGACGCGGACCTGGTGCCAGTGGGTGCCAGCCTTGCCCGAGCTGATCCGGCGACGCTCCAGGCGGTGGATGACATTTTGGTTCTGGATGCGGCGGGGCCTGATCGTGGGGACGTCATGGTCCATGGTCAGAGCTCTACTTCATCTTCACCCTGCCAGAGACACAGATCACGGCCCATGGTCAGGGCTCTGCTTCACCTTCGCCCTGCCGGGGAAACAGACCATGGTCAGAGCCCTACTTCACCTTCACCTTGCCAGGGGAACAGCACATTGCACCCTGAGACTACACAGAGCAGGGGCAGAACTCAGGGAAGGTAGCAGCTGTTTGCACAGATGAGGTGGGGAAATGCCCCACAGGCACCCGAGGAGCTGAAAAGTGCAGGTATACCTCTGGAAAAGAGGGAGCTGACACAAGAGGACACTGGAAAGAGAGGTGGAGACTAGAAAAGCCCTCAGAGGGAGGTACCAGGGAAATCAGGAGCTTGGAGACAACCTCAGCACAGCAGGGCGGGGGTGGGACCTGCAGGCTTGCCGGCTGAGGAGGGACACACAGGAGAGGATGGAAGGAGCTGGGGAAGCACCAAGGGAATGGAGGCAGACTCAGTCACCAGAGAGGGAGCGAGGGGAGGCAGGGATAATCCAGACCTGCCTGCTGACAGCAAGGAGCAGCTTGGAATGGGTGCAGGGAGCAGGATGAGTGGCACCTGAGAGGCCTCGGGGGCTGCCTGCTGAGGGGTGCCACAGACAGCCCCAGGCACCTGGGGGCACACAGAGCTCCAGAGGTCACCGAGGTGGAGCTGCAGGGTCACCTGCTGATGGCACTCAGGTGCCCTCTCTCCTGCCCGCAGAGCACAGGGGGGATCCGAGGGCCACGGTGGCCTCCCAGTTAGAGAGGGGCCCAGGAAGAGTGCACACAGAATCACAGAACTAAGCATGTTGGAAGAGACCTCCAGACTCATCCAACCCAACCTAGCAACTAACCCACGGCACTCAGTGCCCCACTCAGCCTGCTCTGAAACACCTCCAGCCACAGCCACTCCACCACCTCCCTGGGCAGCCCATTCCAATGCCAATCACTCTCTCTGACAACAACTTCCTCCTAACATACAGCCTAGACCTGCCCTGGCACAGCTGGAGCCTGGGCCCCCTTCTTCTGTTGCTGGCTGCCTGGCAGCAGAGCCCAACCCCACCTGGCTACAGCCTCCCTGCAGGCAGCTGCAGACAGCAATGAGCTCTGCCCTGAGCCTCCTCTGCTGCAGGCTGCACACCCCCAGCTCCCTCAGCCTCTCCTCACAGGGCTGTGCTCCAGGCCCCTCCCCAGCCTTGCTGCCCTTCTCCAAACACCTTCCAGCACCTCAACATCTCTCTGCAATGGAGGAGCCCAGAGCCGGACACAGCACTCCAGGTGTGGCCTGAGCAGTGCTGAGCACAGGGGCAGAGTCACCTCCCTTGTCCTGCTGCCCACACTGCTCCTGAGCCAGCCCAGGATGCCATTGGCTCTGCTGCCCACCTGGGCACTGCTGCCTCCTCTGCAGCTCCTCTCTCCCAGCACCCCCAGCTCCCTCTCTGCCTGCCTGCTCTCAGCCACGCTGGCCCCAGCCTGTAGTGCTGCCTGGGGTTGTTGTAGCCAGAGTGCAGAGCTGTGCCCTTGGCCTTGTTCAAGCTCCTGGCACCGCACTGTGCCCATCCGCCCAGCCTGCCCAGGTGCCCTGCAGTGCCCTCCTGCCGCTCCACTCCTGCCCCCAGCTTGGTGTTCTCTGCAAACCCACGGACGGTGCACCCAGTCCCCTCACCCGGACACCAATGAAGAGAGCACACAGGACCGGGGGCGAGAGGGGGCCGCGGCTGCGCTTACCGCTCCGGCCGGCGCTGAGTGTCGATACCGGCACCGCCGCCGCTCACTTTATGGCGGCCGCCATCTTGCCGCCGCCGCGGAGCGCCGGGCAGGGTCACGGCGGACTCCCGCTTCCGCCGCCTGGGCCGGCGAGGCGGCGCGCCCGGGCCAGACTGTCCGCATGGCGCGGGGCTGCGCCCCCTGGCGGCGCGGAGGGGCTCTGCGCGGCGCGCCCGGGCCAGACTGTCCGCACGGCGCGGGGCTGCGCCCCCTGGCGGCGCGGAGGGGCTCTGCGCGGCGCGCCCGGGCCAGACTGTCCGCACGGCGCGGGGCGTGCGCCCCCTGGCGGCGCGGAGGGGCTCTGCGCGGCGCGCCCCGCGGCCCCCTGCGCCCAGGCGTGTTCTCTGTCCCGCACCCTTAGCACCGCTCCTCCCGCTCTCTGCAACCCCGCACCCGCCCCGCACACGTTCCGCAGCCCCTGCAACCCTGCGCCCGGGCCGCACCCGCTCCACACCCAGCCTGGACCCACTCTGCACCCCCAGGGCTCATCCTGCAACCCAGCCCCCCCAGCACCCTATCCAGTCAGCCCTGCACCCATCCCTCCCCCTTTCTCTGTGCCGCAGGCACTCCCGGAACCCTTTCGCCCCCCTGCACACATCCTCCACCCTATCCCAGCTCTCCCTGTGCCCATCCTGCACCCTGGCCACCCCATCACAGCACCCTCTTGCACCCCTCCATCCCCAGGAACCCCCTGCACCCTGAGTCCCCACTTGAGGACACGCCAGGGGACGTCAAACCTGCTGCCAGCCAGCACATTGAGCTGGAGCTCAACCCTGGCATCAGCAGCAAAGATTGGGGTCAATCCTGGGCACCCCCTTGGGCTTTTCGAGGGGACTGAAAGCTTTTTGCTCACTTGGGCTTTTAGCAGCATCCCGCTCCCCAGCACCCCTCCCCACCGTGCATTAGCAGTGAGGGCAGCTCCGAGGGCACTTGTCCTTCAAAGGGAAGGAAGGAGGAATGTCAGGGGGCCCTTGAGATCCATCTGCCAGCCTCTCACCAAGGCTGAGCTGCTGCACCAGCTCTTGGAGCCACTCAGCCAGTGGGCACAGGAGCTGGGAGCAGGTGGTGTGAGCCAGAATGCTCAACCCAGGGTGCTGGAGAGACTGCTGGGTGCACCCCATGCCTGTGGGTGAACCCCGTGCCTGTGGGGTGGGTGCAAACCCATCCCTGTGAGGTGAGTGGCCCCACAGGGGTGCAGTGGTGGTACCCAGGCAGCATGGCACAGGGATGGCACAGCTCTGCCCCTTCCTCAAAGCTCTGTCTGAAATTGCCTTGTCCACATGTTTGGGGGGATGCTTTAGGGTCCCAGCAGCAGCAGCAGGCAGAGCAGTACCTCACCGCCCAGGGAATGGCACCTGAGTGGCTGCAGCTGCCTGCTGGAGGCTGGTGACCGAAGGCAGCCTGCCTGGCACCCCTGTACAGCAGGCAGGCGACCCTGGGGCAGCAGAGGACCCTCAGGGGGCCCTCGCTGCCGTTCCCCTTGCCTGCCCAATGCCCGCATCACACCCGGCCGAAGAGACGCGGGATGCGCCCAGCATCCAGTGTCCCTTTCCCACCTCCCCGCCGGCTCCCAGTTGCCGAAGCCGCGATGACAGCACTGAAAACGAATGGCCCCAGTGTCTCGCTTTGTCTCTCAGCCTCCTGCCTAATTAATTGAGATCCACCTTAATAGGATCAAACTAAATACCAAAGAGCATCCAACCGCACAGCAGCTGGCAGCAAAACAAGCGCACCGGCACACACGCACCGCAAGCCAGCTCGCCGGACAAAAGGGCCATTAAGACAGCAGCAATTAGTGCTTCCGGAGCTAATCACCTCAGCACCACGACCTCCCCGTGGCTGTGCCCCCCTCCCTGGAGCTGGGGAAGGGGTCGAGGGACCCTGACTGGAGCAGTTTCATCTGCCGACAGGGATTTGCATCATGTGAAATAAATCTCCTCGTGGGCACAAGGCTCCTGGCAAAGTTAGTCCCTGCTTGTTTTGGCCCGGGGGAGGGAGGTGGAGGGGTTGTGGGGCCAGACCCCCACCTTCAGGAGGTTGCCCGTGCCAGGGCTCCTTGGCACTGCCGCACCAGAAGTCTTTTCCCACCTCCCGCAGCATTTCGCGCCCCTCCTTGGTGGTGCAGCAGTGTGGCTGTCCGCATCCCTGCCTGCTGGGGCACAGTGGGGAGCTGGAGTGTCCACCCGCACGTCCCCAGCCCGAGGGAGACAGCAAGCTCCAGCTCGGTGCCCAGGGAGCCGATTCGGGGGTTACCGAAGTCTGGCAGGAGAGTTACTGGGAATGGGTACAAAGGTTACTGGGGGCGGTCCAGGAGGCTGCAGATCTCTTCCAGCTTCACAGAGGATCTGCCAGTCCATGCCTTCGGGGCTGTTCGGGCTGGCTGCGAAGGCAGAAGTGGTGTCTGGAAGATAATCTCTGCTCCCCGCAGCTCAGACCCCGCAGCTGGGATGCTCCAGGGGGTCCCTCAGCCAATTCATCCCTTGTCCATCTCTCAGGTCCCTGCTCTGGCGGCTCCCCTCAGCAAATGCTCCTGTCCCACCCTAAATGGCATGAAGCAAGAACTGAGAGGTTCCTGCCCTGGGGGAGGGGGCACAGTCCAGGCTTTGATGTGAGCCTCAGCACCAGAGCGGTGCTACCAACCACAGCAGTGCCCTGCTGCTGTCACCTCCTTCTCCAGCCTGTTCCTCCAGAGCCAGCAGGTGAGTTAAAAAACGAAACGAGAAATTGCAGCCTATTTGGGCTCATTTAGATGATTTCTCTCGTTCCTGAAGCAAGGACCCTTCTGCTGTTCTTGCTTTGGTTGTTTACCAAGAGCCTCCCGACTGGATCCCGTGGCTGCTTTCCCAGGATTAGAGAGGGTGTGGAAGGAGAACGGCGCTGGGGGGGATCACAGGGGTGGGCTGCTCTCCTCCTGGCTCCTCCACCAGTATAAAACCAAGGTGAGGAAAAGCTGAACCATCTCCTCATAGGAGTGCTTACAGAGGCAGCAAACCTCCACATCCTGAGCATCTCCATCCCCCTCCCATGGCTGCTGAGCTCGGTCACTGTTGAGTTCCTCACTGTGCCGAGGCCAGGGAGGAAAACAAACCTGTTTGGGGTTTTTTGTTTAGTATAGGTGGAGAGTGAAATCTGCAAAAGAGCCTGGCATGGGGAGAAATGCTTCACTTCTGAGGGGTGCCTCAGCCCTCCCCAGGCCCCAGCATGTGAAGGGCTAAATGTGGCCACTGCATCATGTTCCTTTGGACTGTTTTAGGGTGAAGCATCCTATAGGTGAGATCAGCAAAGTTCAGCTGGGGAAACTGTGAGAGAAGAGCAAGGGGAGCAGAGGCATGCCTTGGATGTCTCTCCTTTTGCCAAGCACCCAAGGATATGACTCAACACTCAGTTTTCCCTCACGTCTGGGGGGTGGCTCCATCCATATTTGCAGAGTTTGGGGCCCCCCTCACGTGGGGATCCAGGGATGTGCTCACACACATTCCTGTAAAGGGCATGAAAAGGTCCTGCCCACCGTGCCCAGGAATCGGTGATTCCCCAGCCCCACTGGGACCCTGTGGGAGCTGTGGCTCCCCTCCCCACACTGGACAAGTGTCACCAGGGTCAAGGTCCATCTGAGCCAAGTTCACAGGCTGCAACACCCACAGTGCTCCACAGCACCAGGGAAACCTTCCTCTGCCATCCAAGCGTCCCTGGCTCTGGTTCTGTCTGGTGCCAGAGGCTCTTTGTGGGGTGGAACTGGGCGGGGTTTGCTCAGGGGCTCACTACCATCAGGATGTGCTCCGTGGGTGTGGGACTGGGCTCCCCTTTTCTCCCTCCTGGTGCTGTCTCTACTCGAAGGCAGGCTCTGATTTAAACACCTCCCAGAGCTCTGCTGGCCTGTGCAGAACACCTTGTTGCAAAGGCAGGGCACAGGCAGGAGCTCAGGGGCAGGAGCCCAGGGGCAGGAGCTGGGGACTCACGGCTGTGCCTGGTCCTCCCAGGGTGCCCATGGGGACAGCTGAGGCTGGGCACCACCGCTGGTGATGAGGATCCTCTTAGCCAGGGGGCAGGTGGGGAACAGCACCCTCCTGGGTAGGGGGACAGCAGCACCCAGGTGCAGCAGGGTGGAGGCACCTGGCTGCTGCTCTTCTGTAGTGAGAGCTGGACCTGCCCACAGCCACCTCCTCGCGTGGGGTTACAGCCTCGTCCCTTGCCTGCACTCACCACAGGGTCACAGCCCTGTCCCCTTCGTGCCACCTGAGGGGTGCCAGCCCTGTCCTCTCCCATGCACCCAGCACAGGGTGACAGCTTTGTCCACCTCGTTTCATCCACGGGGGTGCCAGCCCTGTGCCATCTCAGGAGTCAGCCCTGTCCTCCCCCCGCCCCTCGCCGTGCCACCCGTGAGGTGACAGCCTTATACCCTTCGGTGCCCCCATCACAGGGTGACGGCCCTGGCCCCGCCGTGCCATCCATGGGGGTGACAGCCCTGCCCCCCCACCCCATGCCACCCGTGGCGTGACAACGCTCCCCCCCCCTCCCGCGTGCCAGGCGTGGGGGGGGTCCGCCCGGCAGCCTCCTCCCGGCTGATGCGCAGTGACATTTGCAATCTGTTGCCATGGGCGCTCGGGGACTTTTGCTGTGGAGGGGGATCGCGTTTCCCCCCCCCCTCCTCCTCCTCCTCCCCTTCCCTCCCTCCCTATGACGTCATGGATGACCACGGTGGTGACAGGGCCACCTGTGGGCTGGTGAGGGGTTTAAAGAGACAGTCTGCAGCTGCAACAGGAGCCCTGGCTATTGTTTCAGCACCTGGGAGCGGGGAGACCTGCGACCCGCATCCGACCTACCCCATCCATCCCACCCACTCCATCCACCCCATCCCACCCCATCCCTGCGTCCCTTGCCTCCACCGCCGCCGCCGCTCTGCCGGGGCCCGAGCATCCTAAGTCGGGTCCCGTATCCCTTCCACACAGAGGCTCCTCCAAGGTAAGGATGCGCTCCGTGCCCCCACCCCCATCCCATATCCCACCGGGAATTCCTTGTCTCACCGGGCACCTCCTGTTCCACGGGGCGGGGGGGTGCAGCCCCGAACGCCACCGGAGCCATTCAAGGCTGTAGCCCACCGGTGGTCCTCCTGGAACCCAAACACATCGTGCAGGGTACCCCGGCTAAGATCGGCCACTTCTGTCCTCCACTGAACCCCTGCCTCCTTCCCCACACCTCCGGGCAGGACGTGGGGAATTATTCCATCAGGAAAGACAACCCTGGGGACGTCAAAACCCCCGAGGTGGCGTAGGGGTGTTGAGATGCTCCTGCCAGGGCTAGCACTGAGGTGTGGGGGTCGACAGGGTCTTCATCCCTTGCCAGCTGGCATTCCCTGACCACCTCAGGAGATGCCTGCTGTTTGGTGTCTGCCTTCCTTTTACACCTTACCCCACACACACCCAGGAAAGAGCCTTGGGCATCTCCTTGTGCCTGTTGTGGTCCTCATCAAGGGGTTTCTCAGAGCTGGTACCTTGCTGGACACCTGAAACCAACCATGGCCAAGCCCAGAGGGGCCAGGGGTGATGCTGGGAGCTGTGGGTGATGCCAGGAGCCATGAATTGTTCCAGCAGACATAGTGCAATGCTGTAGGAGCAGGCAGAGGCAGGGGAAGAACAGCTGCCCTCGTCATCTTGACAGGGGGGAAGGACCATCTTTGCCCAGTCCTCAGGGCTTTGTCCCAGCGTCCAATAGGGCAGGCGGCAGGTAAGTGCCAGTGTTGGGTGTCACTCGGGCAGGAGAGCGGCAGAGAAAGGGTCTGGCAGCTGGGAGAGGCTGGGAGAGGAGCAGTGTGTGCAGGGATCGGTGTGTGCATTCCCAGCAAGAGGAAGGCTGTGTCCCTTCCCGCAGGTCGCCAAACTCAGCAGATGCCCCCAGGCAGCCCTTGAGAGTCTCCCTGAGCCTGCTGCTGGCTGCAGAGCCAGACCCGCTGGAGCCTGCATGGGCTCTCGGCTGCAGAACCTCTGGTCCCACCGGGGCAGTTGTGATGGGGAGCAAGGCAAGAGCCTCAGCGCTGGTAGCCTGGGCTGCCTCTGCAGCCTTCCCAGGGCCAGCAGGCATGGGGGCAAGGGGCAGGCAGGGAGAGGGACCACGCTCCAGCAGCTCTGTGGTCCATCCACCAGGACCTGAGCAAAGCCAAGGATGCAGCTGCCCCTAGCACTCCGGCAGAGAAAGAGGTCTGCTGGAGCTGGGCTCACTGTGTCCCACTCCTGTAGGGCTGGGAGCTGGCACAACAGGCAGCAGCAGGCTCCTGCCACCCATCCCTCCTAGGATGCAGAGGGCTTGGGCTGGGCCTCGCTGTTTTTTGGGGTGGGAGAGGCAAAAGCCAAACTGTCTGGCAGGTGGAAACCTGGCAGGCCTTGGTGTTGGCAGCTGAAGTGCAGGGACACATCCTGCACCTCCCAGACCATGGCCTAGGGGATCTGGGGGGAGCACCCACAGGCCTCTCTGATGCTCTGCCACCTTTGCCCCCACTCGCTGCCACAGGTGCACTCTGTGGGTGCAGTCAGCAAACTGGGGACCCCTGGCTACACTCAACCCCCCAACATGGCATGGGGCAGCCCTGGCTGGACCCTCCTTGCTTCAGGGAGCTTGGGGGAGGCTGGGACTGCTGCCCCGTGGGCAGGTCCTGAGGAGATGCCTAGAGGGGGGTGCAGGGCTTGCAGCTGAGGACTACAGGGGGGCTTAGCTGCCAGGTGTGCTGCTGTGGGGCTCATCCCCACCCTGCGCTGTGTGGGGGCCATGGGCTCAGCTTGAGCAGCAGCCACGGACAGCAGGAGTTAATTTCATACTCACTGGGCATGGGCTAGGGCTGCCTGCTGTTCTGGGGGGCTAAAAGGTGTGAGTGGGGCTGAACAGGGCCAGCGTGTGGGGTCTGGCTCTGGTCCATGCAGGTGGAGGCAGGGAGCAGGCAGGAGGAGTTGTGGAGTAGCTGCTGGCCCTGCCTGCTGCCCCGGGGCAGTTCTGGCTGAGCTGCTGCACTGCTTCCAAAGCCTGTGAGAGCAGGGGAGCAGGGCAGCAGGGGAGCAGGGCAGCAGGGGAGCAGGGGAGCAGGGCGGCAGGGGAGCAGGGCAGCAGGGCAGCAGGGGAGCAGAGGAGCAGGGGAGCAGGGCAGCAGGGCAGCAGGGCAGCAGGGCAGCAGGGCAGCAGGGGAGCAGAGGAGCAGGGGAGCAGGGCAGCAGGGCAGCAGGGGAGCAGGGGAGCAGGGGAGCAGGGCAGCAGGGGAGCAGGGCAGCAGGGCGGCAGGAGAGCAGGGCAGCAGGGGAGCAGGGCAGCAGGGGAGCAGGGGAGCAGGGCAGCAGGGGAGCAGAGGAGCAGGGGAGCAGGGGAGCAGGGCAGCAGGGGAGCAGAGGAGTAGGGCAGCAGGGGAGCAGGGCGGCAGGGGAGTGTTCCTGCCCAAGGACACCCAGGCACACCCAGGCACAGCTGTGTAGAGACACGCAGACAGACACACTGACACACAGACACACAGACATGCACAGACATGCACAGACACAGGCACACACACACATAGAGACACACAGGCACACAGACACAGACACACAGACACAGACACATAGCCACACAGACACACAGACACACAGACATAGACACACAGACACACAGACACATAGCCACACAGACACAGACACGCAGACATAGACACACAGCCACACAGCCACAGACACACAGCCACACAGACACAGCCACACAGGCACACAGACACAGACACACAGACACAGGCACACACACACATAGAGACACACAGGCACACAGACACGGGCACACAAACACAGACACAGACACACAGACACACAGACACAGGCACACACATACATAGAGACACACAGACACAGGCACACACAGGCACACACAGGTACACAGGCACAGGCACACAGACACAGGCACGCACAGGTACACAGACACACACACACACAGACACAGGCACAGGTACACAGACACACACACACACAGAGGCACAGGTACACAGACACAGGCACACACAGAGGCACAGACACACAGGCACAGGCACAGGCACACAGACACAGGCACATAAACACAAGCACACACAGGTGCACAGACACAGGCACACAAACACAGGCACACACAGGTGCACAGACACAGGCACACACAGGTACACAGGCACAGGCACACAGACACAGGCACACACAGGTACACAGGCACAGGCACACACAGGTACACAGGCACAGGCACACACAGGTACACAGGCACAGGCACACAGACACAGGCACACACAGGTACACAGGCACAGGCACACAAACACAGGCACACACAGGTGCACAGACACAGGCACACACAGGTACACAGACACAGGCACACAGACAGGCACACACAGGTACACAGGCACAGGCACACAGGCACAGGCACACACAGGCACACACAGGTACACAGGCACAGGCACACACAGGCACACAGACACAGGCACACACACAGGCACACACAGGTACACAGGCACAGGCACACACAGGCACACACAGGTACACAGGCACAGGCACACACACACAGGCACACACAGGTACACAGGCACAGGCACACACAGGCACACACAGGTACACAGGCACAGGCACACACACACAGGCACAGGCACACACACACAGGCACACACAGGTACACAGGCACAGGCACACAGACACAGGCACACACAGGTACACAGGCACAGGCACACACAGGTACACAGGCACAGGCACACAGGCACAGGCACACACAGGTGCACAGACACAGGCACACAGACACAGGCACACACAGGTACACAGACACAGGCACACACAGGCACACAGGCACAGGCACACACAGGCACACACAGGTACACAGGCACAGGCACACACACACAGGCACACACAGGTACACAGACACAGGCACACAGACACAGGCACACACAGGTACACAGGCACAGGCACACACAGGCACACACAGGTACACAGGCACAGGCACACACACACAGGCACAGGCACACACACACAGGCACACACAGGTACACAGGCACAGGCACACAGACACAGGCACACACAGGTACACAGGCACAGGCACACACAGGTACACAGGCACAGGCACACAGGCACAGGCACACACAGGTACACAGGCACAGGCACACAAACACAGGCACACACAGGTGCACAGACACAGGCACACACAGGTACACAGACACAGGCACACACAGGCACACAGGCACAGGCACACAGACACAGGCACACACAGGCACACAGGCACAGGCACACACAGGCACACAGGCACAGGCACACAGACAGGCACACACAGGTACACAGACACAGGCACACAGACACAGGCACGCACAGGTACACAGACACAGGCACACACAGGCACACAGACACAGGCACACACAGGCACACAGGCACAGGCACACAGACACAGGCACACACAGGCACACAGGCACAGGCACACACAGGCACACAGGCACAGGCACACAGACAGGCACACACAGGTACACAGACACAGGCACACAGACACAGGCACGCACAGGTACACAGACACAGGCACACACAGGCACACAGACACAGGCACACACAGGCACACAGACACAGGCACACACAGGCACACAGGCACAGGCACACAGACAGGCACACACAGGTACACAGACACAGGCACACACAGGCACACAGACACAGGCACACACAGGCACACAGGCACAGGCACACACAGGCACACACAGGTGCACAGACACAGGCACACACAGGTACACAGGCACACACAGGTGCACAGACACAGGCACACACAGGTACACAGGCACAGGCACACAGACACAGGCACACACAGGTGCACAGACACAGGCACACACAGGCACACAGGCACACACAGGCACACACAGGTGCACAGACACAGGCACACACAGGTGCACACACAGGTGCACACACAGGTACACAGACACAGGCACACACAGGTACACAGACACAGGTACACAGACACAGGCACACAGACACAGGCACACAGACACAGGCACACACAGGTACACAGACACAGGCACACACAGGCACACAGACACAGGCACACACAGGCACACACAGGTACACAGACACAGGCACACACAGGCACACACAGGTACACAGACACAGGCACACAGACACAGGCACACACAGGCACACACAGGTACACAGACACAGGCACACACAGGCACACACAGGTACACAGACACAGGCACACAGACACAGGCACACAGACAGGCACGGGTACACAGACACAGGCACACACACACACACAGATGCGTTGTACCCAAACACGCTGTGGTTCCTCTCCTGCATCCCCACCCCCGTCCCCCGCCCCAGCAGGCACTTCCAGCTCTCCCCATTCCCATGGGAAGCTCTCCCAACACCAGTGATGGGTGAGGTGGCCAGAGCAGAAGCTCCTCTCCTGACCCTCCTCCCGGCAGCCTGAGAGCTGCCTTAGCTGGCTGCCTGCTTTCCACTGTCTGCCCTAAGCAGGGCTGGGCTCCCCAGCCAGGATTTCTCCTAGCGGTGAGGAAGGCTGAGAACCTTGTTCTGGTGGCAAGGAGCCCAACCCTCTGCTGTGAGAGGCAGGGCTCATGTGAAGTGACCAATTCCACCTTCAAGGCTCCTCCCTGCCCTGCATTTTGTAGTCGAGGTCTGAGCCCACCCAAGGCTCAGGCTGCCAGCATAGGCTGGAGCAAAGCCTTCCTCTGGCCAGGCACCAGGAAGGGGTGAAGCTGCTGGCTTCCACGCTGCTCCCGGTGTGCCCAAGCGCTGGAGGGGAAGGTGAGGGATCGATGCCGCCCGGCAGCAGGCAGCCTCTCTTGGTGCCAGCCCAGCCCGGCGTGTGCGCGCAGCAGGCGCCGGCTGCTCGGCAGCACCACGCAGGCTTTTCCAGCACGGCTCCTTAACCCTGCTAATTCCCTTGTTTGCTCCTGCCAGGCCCTCTGTGCCCCTGCCAGGGGGTGGCTCGGAGCCTGCTAATTGTGCTGGTGAGCTGCAATGTGTCTCTCAGTCACCAGGGTGTTGTTCTCCGGGGTTGTTTTAAAGGCTGCTGGCCCTTGCCCAGCGGTGTGGGACAGGGCAGCGAGCGGCGGCATCCTTTGCACCTCCCCATCTGCCATCCCCCAGCTAAAGCATTCCGACTGGGGACTGGCTCCCTGGCTCCCAGCTCACGTTGAGACGTGCTCTCAGGGTGATCCTCAGCACGGCGCAGTGATTCTCCCGTCCCTGCTACTCTGGTGGGAGGGCACCAAAGGTGTGGTGCCAGGAAGGGCTGCCTGAGCTCACCCTATGTGCATCACAAGATCACAGGATGATAGGGGTTGGAAGGGACCCCCACAGGTCATGGAGTCCAACCCCTCTGCCAGAGCAGGCCCATAGAATCTAACTCATCTCCCAGGCTGATTTTGAGGTGCCAGAGCTGGTTGAGAGATGCCAGAGCCCACCCCTGAAGCAGCCCCCTGTTCTCCTTCTCTCCTCATCATCCAGAGGACGCTCAGGGTACCAGGAACACCCCAGAGCACCCCTCACCTTCCACCTCCCTATTCCCACCTCTTGTCCCCAGGCCATCTGGCCACGCTCATCCATGTTAAACAAATGCAGGAGTCTATTATCAGGCCTTTCCTCCCCCTTCCCCCCCGGACAGCTGGAGGCTGAGCACAGCCTGAGCCCTGGCCCACAGCATTCATGTGTGTGAATGAGGAAATTGAATTATTTATGGCCCCGCGGATGGGGCTGGCGGCTGCCGAGCCCGAGCCCAAAGGACTCCTTTACGTGGCAGCTACCTGTTGCTATGGAGCTGGGGGGGCTCCTTCCCTGAGCCACCCCACCCTCAGCTGCACCCCTGCCTGCCCCTTGTCCTGCCCCCGTCCCTGTGGGGTGACACTGAAGCCAAGCTGGGCTGGCTGCAGGGTGCCCAGCTGTGGGTGTTTTGCTGCCTGCACTCTACTCACTGCTCCCCCAGACCAGTTTGGAGGTTACCCCCAAATCTCCCCACACATCAGAGCGGGACCCCAGTGCCATGTGAGGGTGGTGTGATGCCAGCAGCCAGCGCTTGCTGATCACCAGGGTCTGCAGCTCCCTCGGAAGGCAGGGGAAGCACTGGGGTGGGCAGCAGCAGGTCCAGTGCTGGCACGGGATGAGGTGAGAGCTGATCTCGGCTCAGAGCCCTGAACTCCTCTTAAACCTCCCACCCCCCAGGGGCAGAAGGAGCTGTGAGGACCCTCTCTCTCCCCCATGCCGAGGCTTAATAAGCATCTCTGCACGAGCAGGGCCCTCTCCAAAGCCTCCTGCAGAGCAGCTGCTCCCCAGCGACACTGAACCCTGCAGTGATGCCGAGAGACACGCTGGGGCACCCCTCCTTCACACTGCCTCCCCAGCTCCTCCTCAGCCTAAACGCAGAGCACTGTACCCACTGGGGTGCAGCCCCTCGCACTTGGGTGGCAGCCTGGGTCAGGCCAGGCTCCTGGGTCGCCGAGGGGATGGGACCCGGCGGCTCCCAGCCCTGCACGGCAGCGGCGCAGCGACTCCTGCTCCCTGCTCTGCAGGGCTAAGAATAGACTCCAGCTCCGCTGCTGGCGCTGAGTGGGCTCTTGCCGGGCTCAGAGGAATAAAAAGCAGGCAAGGGCTTATTTTAGCTGCTGCAGTCGGCAGCTGTGGCTCTGATGTACCCAAGGAGCAGCCTCACTCTCTGTTTACCCACCCGCTGCTGGGAGCAGAGGCACCACTGCAGGCTGCTCCAGATGCCCCCCTGCCACGCTGCCAGCCTCAGCACTGAAATCCCAGCTGGCTCCCAGCCTTCCTCTCCCAGCTGCTTCCCCATGCTTCTGGGGTGAGCCTCGGGGGATGAAGATGCTCCCTCCCAGCTCCCCACACCGGCCGCTGCTGGAGGCCGGCAGAAGCTTGCTGGGATGCTTAGGGCTTGCCTAGGATCTCAGGGTGCATCCTGCTGTACAGGACGCAGCAGGCTTGTCCCCACCGCCTGAGACAAACGAGGACTGCAGGCGTCCCCATGTCTAAGCGAGGCATCTGCCCGGGCTGCTGCAGCAGGGAGCCGGCACATGCCAGCCACGGCTGCGGGCACAGGGCCGGGGGGAAGCAGCCGGGCTGGGAGAGCAGCTGCGGGTCCCTCCGCCTAGCATCACCCCCGAGGTAAAAGGAAGAGCAAGCTAATTGTTGCCATAGCTACGCCAAGTGGCCTTTGGGAGGGAGCGGCGTCATCCCTGCTGTCACAAGGTTAAGGCGGTGGGGAGTGGCGGCGCTGGGGAAGGGGTGGGGAGAGAGATGCGCTTCCTTCGGAAAAACCATGGCAACAGCTATTTCTAAGGGAACAGCTGGGCACGGCGGGGCCGCGGCGAAGGGGCTGGGGCGCCGCGATGCCAGCCCTGCTCTGAAGGCTCTACCGTGCCATCGCGGATGCCCAGAGACCTCTTCCCACGGGTGGCAGGGCTCACCGAGTGTTCCCCGCAGTGCCAGGGGCTCCAGTGTTACCCACGAAGCAACACGCAGCCACTCCAGCTTGCTCGCGGTGTGCAACCCCTCCCAACATAGACTCGTAGGATGTCAGGGGCTGGAAGGGACCTCCAAAGCTCATCTGGCCCTGCCCCCTGCCAGAGCAGCATCACCCAGAGCAGGTCACACTGGAACACACCCAGGTGGTTCTTGAACATCTCCAGAGAGATCCCCCCTGGGCAGCCTGTTCCAGTGCTCTGCCACCCTCACAATGAACGTGTCCCTGCTGGCTAGGGCAGAAAGGGCTGCCAGATGAGTGGGGTGGCCAGGACCACCCACCGCTGAGAGCAGGGATATGACAGCTTGGCCAGAGCAAACACACCAGGGACAAGCCCCAGAGGAGAGCCCGAGATCAACCAATAAGTGAGGCAAAGTTTGAACAACCAAATGCAAGTACTGCTGGGGATGATGGGCATGGACTCAGCACCACTGGAACTGGTACAGATTGGGCTGGTAAAAAGGTCTCCTGCACTCATGTGACCATTTCTGATGGGAGCTGCTGCTGGTGGCACCCAAGGTTTGGACAAAAATGGGGAAGTGCTCTTGGGGATGAGAAACACTCCTGGAAGATGCAGAGGTGTGAGGAATGTGCACCCTGTGGCTGCTGGCTAAGGCCTGGGGATGCAGAGGGGTGAGGAATCTGCACCCTGTGGCTACTTTTCCTTGGCCAAGTGGAAGCAGAAAGGAGAAGATGCTGGTCTCAGCCACAGCTTCCACCCTGGCTCCTGTTTCAACACAGAGATGGAAATTATCTCTTTGCAAGACAGAGTCTTAATTAAGACCATTTCCCTGAAGGAAGCCAAGAAGGAGAGATGCCCTTCTTGGTGTTCCAGCACTTTCTGGCACTTGTTTCCACACCAATTGGGGCACAAATTAGTCACTGGGAGTGCAGTTTGTTTGTGCTGCTCAGGGATCACAGGATCACATCTTACAGGATGTCGGGTTGGAAGGGACCCAAGGAGATCATCCAGTCCAACCCCCCTGCCATAGCAGGACCACACAGTCTAGCTCAGGGCACACAGCAACACAGCCACACAGGCCTTGGAAGGCTCCAGAGAAGGAGACTCCACAACCTCTCTGGGCAGCCTGTGCCAGGGCTCTGGGACCCTTCCAGCCAAGCAGTTGCCCTTGTGTTGAGCTGGAACCTGCTGTGCTGCAGCTTCCATCCACTGCTGCTTGTCCTATTCCAGAGGAGGCTCTCCAGCACACATCCCACCTTCTTCCAGGGAGGTGGATGGCAGACACAGGTGGGGTGGCCCCAGCAGGGGCAGAGAAGAGGCACTCATGGTTCTTAGAGTGCCAAGTCTGTTCTTGGTGGCAATAGCCCTAGGCTGGTTGAGACCCCAGGACTGGAGCAGAGCCAGCAAGGATGTTCAAGATGTCTCCATGTGCTGCTTGGCCACTGGACCCTGCATGACTTGGTGGATGGCTGAACCCTGAGGCCAAGCATTGGGACTAAATGTTGGAGAATTTGCAAATGGCAGCAAAATGGCAACAGAAAGGGTGGGAAGAAGAGCAAGGAGCCAGCTGCTCCCCGAGGTCTTCCGCAAGATCCTCACCACCCACCCTGGCTCTCCAGCAGGAAGACTGAGGGAGGACAGGGGCTTGCTCCAGCCTCGGAGTGTGGCTGTGCCTGGTCATCCCAAGCCCCTCTACCAGGGAAGAAAGGGAGGAGCTCCCTGACGGCACTGAAAAGAGAGGAAGAAGGACCTGAGGATGAGTTGCTCAGCTCTGTGCTCTGCTGTGACAGCAGCCAAGCAGAGGGTGAATTGCAAGGCTGGCACGGAACTATGGTTTAAGAGTGGCATCTCCAGCTTGAGGTTGTTGGATCTGGACAGCCTCCTGCTCAGGTCTTAAGATGGACAAGAGTCAGCAGCTCTGCCACAGTTGTGGCTGTGTGCCCACCCAGCTGCAGGTGAACCTGTCCTGGTTCCCTTTATCCCGGAGGCTTTTGAAGGTGCAGACAATACAAAGGAGGAAGGAGTACGCAAAGCCCTTGGGGCAGCTGCACAGCCTCTCTGTCCCTGTGGAGCTGTGTGAGATGCTGTGGCTGGAATTCACTGAGCATGGCTTTGGGCTCCTGCAGAGAGCAGGGGTGCAGCTGGCCAGCACGCCAGGCAGAGCCGGCACAGCTGATGGATGGCAGAGCCAGCACGGAGCAGCAGGCGGCCGAAGAGCTGGCAGAGAGGCGGCTGAGAGGAGGTGTCCCATGGCCACAGCTGGCTGCTCACCTCTCTCCAGGTGACCTGGAGAGTGAGGGCTCACTGCAGCACCAGACACCCTCCCTGCTTTCCTTCCTTGGGAGGGCTGGGAGACAGCTGTAACCCTACAGAGACACTACACAAAGCTCCATGCTGGGAAGGCTTCAGCCAGGACGCTTCTGGGTGATCTCAGCCATGAGGCTCAGTTCCTCTCACTGCTGTTGAGCTCCTTTTGCTGAGCCTTGTGGGGCAATTCAGGCTGCTGCCTCCTGCTCCGTCAGAGAACTCGTGCCTGTCCCTGCTTCCGTGGCACTCAGCACCACTATCCTTGGTAACCAGCAAACATCCTCATTTCCCATGGCCATGACCACCACGCAGAGACCAGAACTCTCCTTCACCTTGTACCTGCTGCCTGCTCCAGCTGCTTAAAACCAGCACCGGGAGCCCCGTGAGGAGCTGCCTGCCCCTGGGCCGTGCCCTCCGAGCTCCCATTAGTTAGCAGCTCTCCACGGCGCTGCAGCATTTAGTAGCCTTACTCTGCCTCACCCCGCCTGATGTACCCGCGGCTGTCCTCATTAGCCGCATAATTGCCTGGCAAACACAAACCAGGCCCCGACAGGGTCGAAGGAAATTGGTTTAAAACTCCGAAGCTGCACTCTCCGCTGTTGTTCGAGGGGGCTTTGCTGCTGCTGCCGTTGGTTTGTTTGCATTCGCACGGCACCCCCTGGAAGAAGGAGAGGAGCTCTGCCGCACAAAGCCCTCCTGCGCTCAAAGCTGCGCTCAGGGAAGGTGGGGCTGGAACATCAGCCTGGGGACGCCCAGCCCCTGCGCTCCGCTTGGGCTCATCTGCTGCACCAGCAGGTTTCCGAGCAGCCAAAGTGGCATCTCCCATCCGTGCCCACGCTGGTGTGGCTGCCCTGGGTGAGGTTTAGCCATCTCCCAGTGGCAGGGGATTTCCAGGAGGGTAGCTCCGCTCCTGACAGCAGGCACCGGGGCCGAGTGAATGGAGGCGGTGGTAAGAAATCTAATTAACCTGTGGTGTGCTGTTTAATTTGTGCCAAGTCGTTGTGGTTACTCAGCTATAAACTCCAGCCCCAGCTCTAATGACAGTGGCTTGCATGGCAGCAGCAGAGAGCATCCTGGAGGCAGGCAACCACCTCGCGCTCACCCTTGAAGGTGCCCTCAATTACTTGTGGGGTGTTCCAGTGGTTGCCTCCATCTGGTTTCTTCCATGGCATTTGAGACACTTTCCTAGCTTCAACCTTTGGAACAAGCACCTGTGCTGCTTTTCTGCCTGCTCTGCCATTCAGCCCTGGTGCAACAGCTTCCGAGGAGCTGCCTTCAGGACCCAGCAGTGTCAATCTTTTGATTGCACAAAAGTCCAGGAGATGGCTTCAGGTCACTGAGTTCCCACTGCAAGCTCTTAGGCTGTAATTATGTTCAAGGCTCTTTGCTTTGGTTATTTCTTTTTGCTGAGGCTTGGTGCAGCTGTACAGATCTTTTCTTCAAGGCTGAGCTCCAGGTAGCTTCTCAAGGGGGGGGGGGGAAAAATCAGGCCTGGTATTTAAAGCAATTCAGCAACCAACTCCTGAAGGCCACTTGTCCATTGTGTGATATTTTCAACAGCAGGAATCAGCCCTGGCAAGTTCTTTGTGTCAGCTCAGGGAGAAGATTAGGGAAAGAGGCAGATGTCATTCATCAGCCAGATGTCATTCATCAGCATCTCTTCCCAGGTTGACCTTCCCCCAAGATCCTGGACCACCCAAGAGCTCCCCTGTGGTGCTGCACAGAGGGGCTCTGGGGCTGGCAGTGCCTCCAGAAGGGTGATGCTGAGCCTCAGCACCTCCTTCAGCTCACACCAAACTCCCATGGTCCCTCCATGACCTCTGTGAGAGATGCAGACATGTTCACACCCTGCAGGGAGATCCTTCCCATGGATGGGAAGGCTTCTAACCAGCTCCTAGGAGACCCCTGGTTGCCTGGTGAGATGAGGATTGCCAAGAAGGAAACTGAGAAAGAAGATGGTCTGTGTCTGGGGCCCATCAAAGCCAAGCAGGCTGAGGCCATGCTGCCACAGGGTTTGTAGGAGCAGAGAGCTCCAGCATTCAGCAACCCCAGGTCCCAGTCAGCTTGGTGCTCCAAGCACCCCGGGGGTGTGAAACACAAGAGCACTCTTGGCACTCTCGTGGTTACACCAAGGCCTCCTAGATCCACAGCAGCCTCCCACAGCCCACAGCAGCTCACTCTTGCATTTCAGGGACTCTTCAGCTCCTCTGTCCAGCAGGAAGCCTGAAGACCCTGGGTCACTCCTCCTTGGATAGAAGCAGTTCCTCCAAGCCAGCCTTGCTGGAAGTGCAGGAAGTGCCCAGCCTGGTCGTGCCCAGAGGCTGCCTGCCAACAAGGTTGGGATTCCCACCAAATGGGACTGCCAGCAAGCAAACCTTCATCTGCAGTGGGGTTCCTGGTGGAGTCCCAATGTGTGGGGACACAGAAGTGCCCTCAAAGCAAGGGCAGCTGAGCCACCACCAGTCTGAAGGACAAACGGAGAGCAAAGCCCCTGGCATGCTGTCTCCACACGGCTGAGCTCCACAGCCCTTCCCCCTCAACCTGAGCACAAACCCAGGCGCCTGGGCAGCTGAGGGTGGTCCCAGCAGCAGTGGCCATCGAGAGGAAGAGGAACTCAGTTTGGGGCTTGGGTTTCTTGGGTGTTGGTTTTGACTTTTTTTTTTTTTTTCCTTTCTTTTTTAAACAGACTTGGGGAAAAAAAATGTTAAAAGTGGCAGCGCTGGCACAGGGTAATTATCCCTCTGTTCCAGATGAAATACAATTAAGGCAGCTCTCAACGAGCCCCCGGGATATTGTGGTTTACTAATTAACAAGCGGATATGCTGTGGCCCTTGTCATGGCAATTACAGCGTGAGACAGGCTTCAGGAGCTCTAATTACACCTCAGCCCCCGACGCGCTGCAACACGAATTAACGAGGGCCCCGGCTGGCCGCAGCCACGGGCTGCAGGGCTGCGGAGGGAAGGGACAGCGACAGCCAGGGAGGGGCCAGCATGGGGATGGAGAGGCCAGGGACGAGGATGGAAGAAGACAGGATGAAGGTGGAGGGAACGGGATGAGGATGGGAGGGGCTCGGGATGGAAAGATCTAGGGTTGAGGATGGAAGGGGACAGGATGAGGATGAAAGGGACAGGGAGAAGAATGGAGCAGACAGGGATGAAAATAGAGGGGGCAGGGATGAGGATGAAGGGGACAGGGATGAGGATGGAGAAGACAGAATGAGGATGGAGGAAAGGATGGGGATAGAGGGGACAGGATGAGGATGAAAGGGACAGGATGGGGATAAAGGAGGCAAGGATGAGGATGGAGAGGACGGAATGAGGATGAGGACGGAGAGGACAGAATGAGGATGGAGGAGACAGGATGGAGATAAAGGGGGCAAGGATGAAGATGGAGAGGACACAATGAGGATGGAGGAGACAGGATGGGGATGAAGGAGACAGGGATGAGAACAGAGAAGACAGCTGGAGAGGAAGCATTTACAAGGGCATGTATTGATGGGACAAGGGGCAATGATTTTAAAGCAGAGAAGAGCAGATTTAGGCTGGGCATCAGGAAGCAGTTCTTTACCACAAGGGTGGTGGAACACTGGAACAGGTTGCCCAGGGAGATGGTGGAAGCCCCATCCTTGAAGATATCCAAGGTCAAACTTGATTGGGCTCTGAGCAGCCTGATCTAGTTGGAGATGTCCCTGCTTAATGCAAGGGGGTTGAAACAGATGATCTCTAGACGTCCTTCCCAACCTAATGAGTGTGATTCTGTGACAGGATGAGGATGGAGGGGACAGGGATGACATGGATGGAACAGGATGAGGATGAAGAGGACAGGAATAAGGGTACCCAGTGTGGCTTTGAGCCTGGGGATAGCAGCACACACTGCAGGACTGGGAGGATGCAGCAAGCAAGCTGGAGGTAAAAGACACCACGACTGCCCAAACCAGGTGCATCAGAGGAAAGAGATCAGCTTCTGCCTTGTGAAGCTGTGGTGTGATGAGATGAGTGGCATTTGGGATGACTGCAATGAATTGCAAGCATCACATCTTCCCCTGTTAATTCCCAGAGCAATAAAGCTGCTGTTAAGGAGTCAGATGGGAAACACTCAGCAGGGTTTCTGACTGCTGACAAATAACTAACAGGCCTCTTAGAGCCAAGAGGAATTCTTCTGACAAATTGTTTACTGGGGCAAGTTGTGCAGTTTCAGGCTGAGTCCAGATAATAGCTTTGGCCAGGTAGGGAAGGGAAGATAGAGAAAAAGGCATTCAGGATTTTAGCAAACCCAGTTTGGGGCATCTTGCATTTCAAAGAGCTGCTTCTGTTCAAAACGTTTGCAAAAGATCTAATTAAAGCAAAATGCAGGCCACACACCTAATGAGGATATTTTGCTTCTGACAAATGAGACAACATTTATCAGCTTGTGCTGATAATGATCACATTTCTGCTGGTCTTAGCCCAGCAGCAGCACAGGTTCCTCTGTGGCATTAGTGTGCCTTTGGAATGTATTGCTCCTGCAGGTAGCTGAGGAGGGGTGATGTGGGGGGGGTGATGGGGAGGTGATGTCAGGCTCTGGGCCACAGAATCAACCAGGCTGGAAGAGAGCTCCAAGCTCAGCCAGCCCAGCCTAGCACCCAGCCCTGCCCAACCAACCAGACCATGGCACTAAGTGCCCCAGCTAGGCTTGGCTTCAACACCTCCAGCCACAGCCACTCCACCTCCTCCCTGGGCAGCCCATTCCAATGCCAATCACTCTCTCTGCCAGCAACTTCCTTCTAACATCCAGCCTAGACCTGCCCTGCCACAGCTTGAGCCTGGGTCCTCTTATTCTGTTGCTGGGTGCCTGGCTACAGCCTCTCTTCAGGTAGCTGCAGCCAGCAATGAGCTCTGGCATCAGCTGCAAACACTGCTGCAGATGGGGTGGTTCTTGGGCAGGCAGGACAGCATGGGAAGACTGCAGCAAAGCCTCGGGGTTTTGTGGCTCTCTCTGGCATCAGGTGGGGGTGGCATCAGCAGAGCTCAGGGGCTGTCATTGCAGGAGACAAGTCTCACAGTGTGGAGGTGCACAGCAGCTCTCTTGTTTGCTCCTGGCTATAAGGAAGGGCTGAGATGAGGCAGGTGAGGAGGCTTCAGAGTTAGAATCATAGAATTCATAGAATCATAGAATTGTGAGGGCTGGAAGGGACCTCAAGGATCATCTAGTTCCAACCCCCCTGCCATAAGCAGGACACTTCACTCTAGATCAGGTTGCTCAGAGCCACATCCAGCCTGGCTTTAAAAACCTCCAGGCATGAGGCTTTCACCACCACCTCAGGGAACCTGTTCCAGTGTATTAGAATCATAGAACCAGTCAGGGTTGGAAGGGACCACAAGGAGCAGCTAGTTCTAATCCCCCTGCCATGGGCAGGGACACCTCACACTAGACCAGGCTGGCCAGAGCCTCATCCAGCCTGGCCTTAAACACCTCCAGGGGTAAGGCTTCCACCACCTCCCTGGGCACATTCCAGGCTCTCACCACTCTCCTGCTCAACAACTTCCTCCTCACCTCCAGCCTGACTCTCCCCATTTCCAGCTTTGCTCCATTCCCCCCACTCCTGGCACTCCCTGAGAGCCTAAAAAGTCCCTCCCCAGCTTTTCTGTAGCCCCCTTCAGACGCTGGAAGGCCACAAGAAGGTCACCTGGGAGCCTCCTCTGCTCCAGCCTGCACAGCCCCAACTCTTTCAGTCTAAGTCTCTCAGCCAAGTCCCACCCAAGCATTCTGTCTCTGCGTGGTCCCCACGGGCAGCACCCAGAGGCAACCTGCACGGCAGGAGCAGTGTCCGGGGGTGGGCGAGGCACAAACCTCCTCACACATTGCTCCCGAAATAGAGCTCATTAACCATCACAATTAACACGAGCCAGGCCCTCCCCCCCCTCACCGCCCCAGCCAGAGCCATACATCAAACTCGCTGTTTGCTCCGCAGCAGGCAGAGCCCAGTTTATCGCTGCAGGCAGGAAATTGCTGGGCAGGAGCTGCACGTTCCACTTTTAATAAGTTTGGCAATAAAGCCTCTCGTCAAACGAGGCCACGACAGGGCGATAATGAAGCTTCCGCCTGGCCCCGTAATTGCTCCCTGCTCTCCTGGGGGTGAGCCAGCAAACGGGCAGGGGAGGGGCAGCTGCAGCGCCTGCCCTCACCTCCCCCACCAGCAGCATCCCTGGAGCACAGCCCTGTGAGGAGAGGCTGAGGGAGCTGGGGGGGTGCAGCCTGCAGCAGAGGAGGCTCAGGGCAGAGCTCATTGCTGCCTGCAGCTGCCTGCAGGGAGGCTGTAGCCAGGTGGGGTTGGGCTCTGCTGCCAGGCACTGAGCACCAGAACAAGGGGACCCAGGCTCAAGCTGTGCCAGGGCAGGTCTAGGCTGGATGTTGTTAGGAAGTTGTTGTCAGAGAGAGTGATTGGCATTGGAATGGGCTGCCCAGGGAGGTGGTGGAGTGGCTGTGGCTGGAGGTGTTGCAGCCAAGCCTGGCTGGGGCACTGAGTGCCATGGTCTGGTTGGTTGGGCAGGGCTGGGTGCTAGGTTGGGCTGGCTGAGCTTGGAACTCTCTTCCAACCTGGTTGATTCTATGATCCCTTCCTGATCCCCAGCAGCATCCCTAGAGTGCTTTCACCTGCTGGAGTGTGGCTGAGGAGGCCTGCCCATGTTGGAGGGATGCAGACACCAAAGAGGTTGGAGGAGGTGGCAAAGGAAGAGGGAAGCAATTGGTGCTCCAAGGGAAAAGGTTTTCTGCCTCCCAGGAAGGGTTCTTAGCACTGAGCAGTCTTTAAGGCCATGCAGGTGCTGCTGCACCCAGCCACCCCCACCCTCAGCTAGGTCTGCTGGAGGTTTTGCACAAGTGGGCTCAAGCTGGGGAACTCAAAGACCAGCTCCAGCTGAAGCATGAAGGGCATAAAGCAGGCATGAGGAGGGCATGCAGGAACCATGGCCCTGTGGACACTCCTCACTTCTTCACCTAGGGCCTCACCCATGGGAACTGCACTGACTTCTGTGGCCAATGTTAGCCCCCCCCCATACACACACACACTTCTTGCTCTCCTGTCCTTCAGGTTTCAGGTGCTTGAGCATGAGCCTGAGAGATGTGCCCAGTGCCAGCCCAGCTTTGCTGAGCAGGGAAGTGGAAGACTTGGCAAGCACTGAATACAGACCACTTGGCCCTCTCCAGAGGGAGCTGAGCCATGGCAAAAGAGAGGTCTTGAGGGGACTGCTGTGCTGATCTACTGCAGAATGAGAGGGCTGCAGCACTCTGAAACCCACCATGGCAAAAGCCAGGGAATGCCAAGGTGCCCTCCTGTTCTGGTGTCCTCAGACTGGCAGATGGCTGCCCCAGCCCAGCCCTTGCACTGAGGATGGTGGTGATGTTTCCAGGTGCTCCTTTCATGATGAGACTTTCTTTCCCTAAAAGAAACCAGGCTCAGCAAGGGCCTGGTCACTGACTTGGCCTTCATCTGTTGCTCCTCAGCCTTTGCTTTTGGCAGACACAGAAATCTAGCCCTGCTGCAAACCTCTTTGGAATGATGGGAGCTGCTCAAGAGAGACTTGGTAGGGTGCCCCAGCCCACAGGTGGGTGACAGAGACACAGTATATGAACAGCAAAGGAAGACAGTCCCTTATGACCCATGGAGGCAAAGCTGAGTCCTTGCTACCTTCTCCAAGTTACCTTCTCCCTGAGTTCCTACCTCCCACCAGCATTCCTCACAGCAGAGAAGGGGCAGAGAGGTCCAGGGTGGGCATGGGCTCAACCAGCCCAGCAAAGCTGAGCCCCAGTGTTGCAGTAACAGGAGGCAAAAGCTGTGTCCAGGCAGAGCCTGGAAAATGAGGCAGTTCGGAGTCACAGCAGGAACGTGCTGGCACTGTTGGGGCCTGCTGGCTGCCAGCAAGCTCCTGGGTAGGTGGGAGGCTTTGTTCACCCACAGCATTGCTCCCGGGGAGCTTACCTGGAATTACTGATCCACATTCACAAACATGATCACATTAATTGGCTGCTGTGGCCACAGCCACCATCTCCTCCCAGCGCTGGGACTTCATCTCCCTTCCTATCCCCAACATCAAAAAGCCTCTGCTCCTCCACTCAGCATCTCAGCCAAGGACAGAGAACCATCTGGAGAAAGGAAAGAGGCAGGGGACAGCCGAGTTCATGAGCCTGGAGCTGGTGACAGACACCCACCGCCACCATCTCTGCTCTGCAAAGCAGCATCCTCAACCCAAAACCAGCGCCAAGGGGAGCAGGAGCTCTGCAGGAAGCCCTGCAGCTCTGGGCAGCAGTGGCATTGGGATGGACACCTTGGCTGGAGAGCAGCTATGATAGCAGGAGCAGTGGCCAGGTGGCAGGACAGGGAGACCAGCTCCCAGGCGAGGGCAGAGCCCCCCGGGCTGCTGCGCCTGAGCTCAGGCTGCTGCTGGTCCAGCTTGGAGCGAGGCCAAGGAGTGCTAGTAAATTATTCATCCCTCAGCTGCAGCCAGTTATTCCAGACATGCTCTGCCCAGGCTTTTACAGATTGCCTTATTACTGCAAATTGTGCAAACACCACAGAACCCTCTCCTGGGCTCGCTCTCTGCTTTCATCTCAGCTCTCCTGCTCATCTGCCACATCCAAAAGGGGATTTCTACCATCTGCTACCGAACTCTCCAGCCCCAGCGAGGCCACAGGACCTCGTGGAGACGAGAGGCATCTCCACCCAGCTACAAGGCTCCTCCCAAGGGAGTGGGTGTAAGCTGTAGCCTCTGCTCCTCCTCTGGTGCTTGTAACCCCACGATGCCCAGATCCCAGTAGGAGCAGCACTGCCTGTGTTTGTCCCCACACGTGATAGACCTTTCTTGCATCTTTTCTCAGAGGGAAATTCTCCACTGCTGCTTTTGCCCTGCAGAAGCTGGACATGATGTGAGAACCATCTCTGGACAACGCAGAAGCCAGCAGGGTGAGAGGAGGCCACAGTGCTCAGATGAATCCACTTGAAGCTATTGTGGGGCTTTTTTTCCACCTCCATCTTCCTATCTGGGGTAAGGGAGAGAAGTGACACCACTGCTCCATTACTGTTCCACTGCAGCCTGGGCCTTGCACAACCAGAAAAGGGCTTTCCCTTTCTCCCCACATGCTCAGAAATTCTCCTGAGGAGGTTTTATTTGTAGCCATGAGGGTCAAGATAAAACTTCCACACAACCAAGGGGATCTGCATGCCCTCTGCAAAACCTCAAGCCTAGGAAAGATGTTGTCACCAAGCAAAGATGAGGGCAGATGGAGAGGTTCATTGTGGACAAGCCAAGGCTGGTTAGAGTCATGAGTACAACAGCAACACATCCAGGGAGAAGGTACAAACACTTGAGGCACTTGACTCTTCTGTCCCAAGGGAAAGGCTTTCTCCCACAAGGGCAGCCAGAGATGCCACCTCCTTATCCAGCCAGATCTGGCAGGGAAATGCCACAGGCATTTCTTTCATGCCGTGGCTCAAGTTTGCTCCTGCTTGTGCTCAGGTGGCTGCTTAGTGCCAGAAGAGTGGGCAGGAGCTGTGCTGCACAAGTCCCCCAAAACCCAGCAGAATCAAGCAGAGACTCCGATATGGAGGCCTGCCAGGGCTTACCAGCAAGTTATTGTGGGGCACTTGAACTAACTGCTCTCATTAGGGGGGGAATTAATTAGCTGAACAGCAGGGATGGAAGCAATAGACACAAAACACAGAGCAGATTTAAGGAAGAGGTTTACCAGCCAAAAAAAAAAAAAGAAAACAGAAAAAAAAAAAAAAAAGACAGAAAAGGAAGGGGGAAAATTAAATTGCAGGTTGAGCTAAATCTTCTTTCAGAGCAGGCAGGGGGGAAAAGCAGTGGGAAAGAGGATGCAAAGCTTTGTGTGCGCCCCCTCGAGCACACCTGGGTGGCAGGCAGAGGGGCTGCCGGGCCCGGGGTGACAGGGGGCGAGGACAGTGCCTGGCTCCCTCTGGAAGACTAGTGATTTTGTTGTTGTATGGCTCATCCCACCACAACAAGTCACAGTCTGCCCCAGGGCGCACGGCCCCTCCAGCGAGCCCAAAGGCGGTGGCGACCAGCTGGTGGCTGGGGCTGGCTGCGACCCTCCTCCCGCTTCTGACCACCTCAACCGTTGCTTTCGTGAGCCTCCAGAGTGAAGCAAGGAGAGGCCGGTCTGAAACCGCCCCTGCGCCCGTGCCCCAGCCAGAGCTGCCCCTCGCAGCGCAGCGCAGCGCAGGAGAGCCTGGAGGATGCGACCGCAGTGCCGCGGTGCCTCTGCCCATCAAGAGCAGTGCTGATCCACCCAGCAGCCCGAAGGCCTCCAACAGGAGCAGAATCACAGAATCAACCAGACTGGAAAAGACCTTCGGGATCATCGAGCCCAACCGATCTCCTAACCCTGCTAATGAACTAACCCATGGCACTAAGTGCCTCCTGCAGCCTCCTCTTAAACATCTCCAGGGATGGGGACTCCATCACCTCCCCGGGCAGCCCATTCCAATCTCTCTTGCTGCGAAGAACTTCCTAACATCCAGCCTGAGCCTGCCCTGGTGCAGCTTGAGGCTGTGTCCCCTTGTTCTGTCACTGGTGCCTGGCAGAAGAGCCCAACCACGCCTGGCTACAACTTCCCTTTAGGTAGTTGTAGAGAGCAATGAGCTCTGCCCTGAGCCTCCTCCGCTGCAGGCTGCACACCCCCAGCTCCCTCAGCCTCTCCTCACAGGGCTGTGCTCCACAGATCAAGGCTGTCACAGAATGTCAGGGGCTGAAAGGGACCTCCAAAGCTCGTCCAGTCCAACCCCTTTGCCAGAGCAGGATCTCCTACACCAGATCACACAGGAACACATCCAGGCAGGTCTTGAAGATCTCCAGAGAGGGAGAATTCACAGCCTTCCCTGGGCAGCCTGTGCCAGTGTCCCGTCACCCTCACAGGTTACAAATTCCTCCTCACGTTTAAAGGAAACCTCCTGTGCCTCAGCTTCCTCCCACTGCCCCTTGGTGCCAGCAAATCTGCCAGCATACTGGCGCCAGGCTGAGCTCCAGGGCACGAAGCTGGGTACCGCGCTGTGCATCCCAAGCCCATCATCCAGCAGGGTCCTTGGCCGTCACGGGCAGCAGCGGGACAGGCAGAGCAGCGCTCAGCTACGGGACACCGGTAACGGCCGCCGCGCTGGGACCGAGCTGCTTTACGGCGAGGCGGCTGCAGCCCCGCCCAACGCCACTCTCGCCCCGCCCAACGCCCCTCTCGCCCCGCCCAACGCCACTCTCGCCCCGCCCCGCCCCCGCCTTGGCCCCGCCCCCGCATGCCGATCAGCGCCTCCGGCGCAGCCAATAGGGAGGCGGCGGGGGCGTGTCCGCGGCGGGGCTTGCCCGGGCTTGTGAGCTCGGCGCTTCCGGGCCGGACACGTGTGAGCGGCGCCGGGCCCGGCCGCGGCGGCGGCTCTGGGGGCGAGCGGGGGGACACGGACCGGGGGTAAAGCGTGAGCCTCATAGTGGGCAGTGCAGGAGGGCAGGGGCTTGGCAGCGGGTAATGGGGGAGGCAGGGAGCTGGGGCCGGGAGCGAGGCGGTAGAGGGCCCGGGGAGTGGTCAAGCAGGGCCCTAGGGGGTGGGTAATGGGGTGGGCGGGGGGGGTAGCGGTGAGGTGAGCGGGCGCTGCGGGTCGGTAAGGGGGTGGGCAGGGTCCTGGGACCGAAAATGAAGCAGACGAGTGCTGGGCGGTGAAGGGACAAGGGCCTGGGGACAGGGTGTGGCTATGTGTCCTTGTTTCCTTTCCCCCTGCCCCGTAGCTCCTGCCTACGGCGCAGGCGGGGAGATACGTGGCGAGGAGGGGGTTGCTGTGTGGTACGTGGGACCCTTTGATAGAAGGGCATGGGGGCTGCATGGCACTCAAGACCCCTTTGCCCACTTCAGCAGGAATGCCTCCTGGCAAAGGGCAGATGATCCCACTGCTGCCCGCCTTGAAGGTCTCCACACCCACCGCACATGGCACCCCTGGCCCTGCTACGGTGGGCAGCACTCCGCTGCCCGAGGGTCCTGGCTCGTCGCAGGGTCGCAGCAAGAAGAGGAGCCGTAAGCACCAGCGTTTCATGGAGCGCCGGGCACTGCTGGAGCAGAAGGGGCTGCTGAGACCCCGCAGGCGCCCGGGCAGCCAGGCCCCCGCCATGGGACTAGAGGCACACAACACGCTCACCAAGACAGATGGCACCGTGGCAGCACGGTGTGGGAAGGTCCCCAGGCCCAAAAAGGTCGTTGCCCCATCCCTGTCCCCATCCACCTCTCCAGACGGGGTAGCCAGGCAGCACTCGGTGCTGCCGTCCCAAGGGAATGGCAGCTCCAAGGGGGTGCAGACGTCCTTCCCGCTCCTGCGCCCCAGCAAGTATGTGGCCATCGACTGTGAGATGGTGGGCACCGGCCCTCAGGGCAGGCTGAGTGAGCTGGCACGGTGCTCTGTGGTGAGCTACGAGGGGGACGTCATCTACGACAAGTACGTGCAGCCCGAGCTGCCCATCGTGGACTACCGCACACGCTGGAGTGGCATCACCAGGCAGCACATGAAGAGAGCAATTCCCTTCAAGACTGCCCAGGCAGAGGTGAGGAAAAAGAGAGAAAATGAAAAAGAACCCCCCCCAAAAATCCAGGCTGTGGTCTCTGGCAGGCACAGGTTGGGGCATTTGGTGGTTTGTGCCGGGCTGCTCTGAGGCACAAGCGCAGGGAGCCTCTGAAGCCGTGCCCTGGGCTGGTTTGCTTGTTGCTGCTCTGTTCTGGGTAGCTCAAAAGTAGAACTGAAGGAACTGGCCTAACACAAAATGGTTTGGTTTAAGCTTAATTGGTGTTGCTGCACTGCCTGTCTGACCCTTTCTGACGCTTCCAGATCCTGAAGATCTTGAAAGACAAGATTGTGGTGGGACATGCAATCCACAACGACTTCCAGGCCCTGAAGTACTTCCACCCGAAAGACAGGACCCGAGACACGAGTCAGATCCCTGTGCTGAAGCAGAGAGTTGGGCTCCCTGTCAAGGCCAGCGTCTCCCTCAAGAGCTTGGCCAGGCACCTGCTTCAGAAGAAGATCCAGGTCAGTGCCAGGAGCTCTGAGAAGGGGAACAGTTTGTGGGTTTGCTCTGAGCCCGAGTGGTCAGCCTGGTCCTGGTTCACTGCATCTCCATAGATGTGAGGTGGAGCTGAACCTTACCCTGTGTATGATCAAGTTTGGGGACCCCAGGTGCCCTCTTGAGATGACTATGGAGCACCTCAGGAGAATCATGGAATGGTTTGAGTTGGAAGAGGGGCCTGAAAGATTATCCACTCCCAATCCCCCTGGAATAAAGCACTCCGGATAGTGCTCAAGAGGTTCCTGCCTCTCCTCGGCTGCGTCAAACCTTTGACATCTGCAGCACCCCCAGGCCCTGTGTCCCCCCAGGCAGCCAGGCAGTGTAACCTGTGGGATTTTTTGCCACCCCTCTTATCTAACGAGGCTTTTCCCCCTTTGCTCAGGTTGGCTGCAAAGGGCACTCATCAGTGGAGGATGCTCAGACGGCCATGGAGCTCTACAGACTGGTGGAGGTGCAGTGGGAGACAGAGCTGGCCTGCAGCCTGCCCCCCCGCCCCCCCAGCCCCGTCACAGACCCCACAGCAGAGAGCAGTCACTACATGGATGACCAGTACTGGCCCACAGACCTGATGGCAAGTGGCCTCTGATGGGGGACAGCATTTCCTCCACGTGGTTTGGGCTGCCCTGGTGCCTTCAGCAGTTAAAGGTGGAGGCAGCTGCTGACCTTCCAGGGGGCCTTGTGCCCCACACACTCTGCCTAGTGCTCAGCCCTGTTCAGGGTGGCAGTGCAGGGGAGTCAGGCACCCTCAGCCCTACTCAGGGAAGGAGAAATGGTGGCACTTGGACACTGGCAATCTCCTGAAGATGCTGTCTGCAGCTCCTTGCTTTCACACAGAAGCAAGAGCTGTGACTGTGCCGTGTTCATCTGTGACTTGGTGCTAGAGGGTGAGCAGGGTCCTGATGTCAGTCTGGAATGACTGGGCAGTGACTGCAGTGGTGAGCTGGGGCTGCCAGGGTGCCTCCCATGCCCTCTGGGAAGGGAATGTGCCCATAGTGGGCAAGTGGCAAGTCGTTCAGTGGGAGGACTGAGGTGTCTTGCTGATGGCCAAAGGCTGCAAACCATCCAGGGCTAGCTGAACAACCACTTTCCTCCTGCTCTGCTTTGGACCTTGAAGAAACTCTAGGTCTAATCAGGAGCCTGAGGAGCACTTGAGTGAACTATTCTCATAATGTCCAGCTCTAAATTAAAAACTGGCCTTGCTACCCCCCTGTGTGTGTGCTGCATCATCTCACCTGGCAGCTCTTCATGAGGGAGAGGGCAAGCAAGGGGGTGGCAAACAGCTGCCTGCCTACCACGGCTTAAAACCCCACCTGCAACCAGGAAGGGTGCCTGGTGTGGCCTGATGGTGGCTGGAGTAAGCAGCTCCTTGGGGTAAGGACTGGTCCTTTGCTCTGGGTACATCCCAGTGAAAGCAGGGGGAGCAGGGGATGGGCTCTGACAGAAACCTCTGGTCCAGCATTGTCAGCTGTGTGAAGGAAGCCCAGTGCAGGAGAAAGCATCCTGCTGTATCCCCTCCAGATGGGCTGTACCAGCTCCAGGAGCTCTCCTTGTGAGTGGGGTTTCCTACCCTGCACGTTAGCATCCCTGTGCCTGGCATCTGGGAGCAAGAGCTGCACCTGCTCTGCCGGCTGGGAGTGGTGCTGAGCTGTGATGTGGGCTGCTGGTATGGGGGGATGGTCGCCTTCAGTGGCTCTGCCTGCGAGGCTGCTGCTCCGTGGGTGATGGATTTACCTACCTGTGGCTGCACCACCCCAGCTGAGTGTGGTACAGGGCTGGGCAGGGCACTCTGGCACTGCCCTGGGCAGCAGAACCGCCGTGGCTAGAGAAATTCTCTTGCTCTTTTCGCTGCACCCCTTAAGGCTGAAGCCATCCTTCTGTCGTGGAGGGGTTGGCACAGGGGGGCCCCGGTCCTGCTGCCCGGAGAGCTGCCACAGCAGAGCGTGGGCACGGCGGCCAGCAGGGACACGGGGGCCGTGTCCCAGGCTCTTCCCAGCGGCCGGGAGGGGGGAGGAGAGCTGAGCCCCAGGCTTGGGGAGCGGCCAAGGCGGGCGGGTGACGCAGGCACACCTGACGCACACAGCGGTGCCGCTGCGAGAGGCGGCTTGCCCTTGGCAGCTTAACTCCTCCCTGCCCGGCTCGGGAACCAGCCGGCACATCGGGCACGTCTACGAGGCTCTGCCCTCCCGGTGGCCCGAGCACAACCACCCTGCGACGGAAGGGACGACCTGGGCTGCGCCCTGAGCTCTCGGTCCGGGCACTCTCCACCAGACCCGGTTGGAAACATGGCCCCAGAAGAGGTCTTTGGCTCCTGCTCGTCCTGATTTGTCCCCAGCGCGTTCCTGACGCGGCAAGCTGCGAACCGCAGCCGGCACCACCCTGTGGGTGCAGCTAAGCCGAGCCCCAGTGTGATGTTTGCAGTGTCAGCAGGACCCGGCGAGGTATGGGAGGGACCTGAACCCCATGGAGGGACCTGGACCCCATGGAGCACGCAGGGCATACAGGAGGAGCACAGCCAGGAGACGTTTTCCTCTCTCTTATCTACCATTTCCACCTCTCCTGGGACGACAGAAGGGAAGCAAAGCAATAGGACAGGTGGAAGCTCAGCAGGTTGGCAGACCCACCAGCAAGGTGGCGTTCCAAAGCTCCCAGGAAACACACCCAGTGCACGGCCCCTGTAGCTGCATTTGCTCAGGGGGTGGATGGATCTGGGGGGAGCTTGCATGGAGCACTCCATAGCCCCTGGCTTCTTTGCCTCTCGTTGCCCTCCCCAGCCCTCTGTGTCTCAGCACCCTGCAGCTCTGACTTAGAATCATAAAATCAGTCAGGGTGGGAAGGGACCACAAGGAGCAGCCAGTTCCAACCCCCTGCCGTGCCCAGGGACACCTCACACTAGATCAGGCTGCCCACAGCCTCATCCAGCCTGGCCTGAAACACCTCCAGGAAGGAGGCTTCCACCACCTCCCTGGGCAACCCACTCCAGGCTCTCACCACCCTCATGCTGAACAACTTCTTCCTAACATCCAGGCTGAATCTCCTCATTTCCAGCTTTGCTCCATTCCCCCCAGTCCTATCATTACCTGACAGCCTAAAAAGTCTTTCTTGTAGCCCCTGCAGATACTGAAAGGCCACAATAAGGTCACCTGGGAGCCTTCTCCTTTCCAGCCTGAGCAGCCCCAACTCCCTCAGTCTCTCCTCACAGCAGAGCAGCTCCTGCCCTCTGCTCATCCTCCTGGCCCTTCTCTGGACACCTTCCAGACCCAGGGTGTTGGGGTGAGGCTGGAGAAAGCTGCAGGAGGAGGTGGAAGGCCACAAGGTTTTATCAGCCTGTGACTCAGGCTGCCTTGCCATCAGCAGTGGTGAGGGAAAGGTGTAATTAAGGGATCAAAAAGCCATTTCTGAAGTCTGTCCAAACACTTCCAGAAGTGAGACTGGGCTGTACTTCAGGCAAGGGCAGAGTTCTCTGAGCCCACATCCCCTGTGTTCACAGGCCATGCAGAGCAGCTTCAACTTGCCTGACCATGGTGGAGCAAGCCCAGCCTATCTCCATGGCTGCCAGTGTGCCCTCCTGCCAGCACAGCCCTGGGCTTACACAGTGCCATGAGCCTGCCTTTGAGAGCCTCTCCTCTCCTGAAACATCTCCCCTGCTTTGGGGGCAAATCCAAAGGCAGAAATGCAGGCAAAGCAGCTGCTCTTTGGTACTGATGTGCCCTGCAAGCTTCACTTGTGTGCTGGCATCCAGCTCCTGGGGAAGCTGAGAAACAGATTTTGGGGGAGTCAATCCTCATTTACATCACATCTGAAGGACTGAAAAACTGTCTTGAGAAGAGAAGGCTGGGAGGGGATCTGATCAATGTCTCCTCATATCTGAGGGGTGGGTATCAAGATGAAGGTGCCAGGCTCTGTTCGGTGGTGCCCAGTGATAGGAGAAGGAGCAACAGATACAAGTTGGAGCACAGGAGGTTCCACCTCAACAGGAGGAGAAACTTCTTTGGTGTGGGGGTGCTGGAGCCTTGGAGCAGGCTGCCCAGAGAGGTTGTGGAGTCTCCTTCTCCGGAGACTTTCAAAAGCCCATCTGGATGCAGTCTTGTGCAACCTGTCCTGGGCGATTCTTCTGTGCCAGGGGGGCTGGATTGGATGAGCTCTGGAGGTCCCTTCCAACCCCTCACATCCTGTGGTTCTGTGAAATCCTTCACTGCATCCCCTCAGCCCCAGGGGGCAGGGCTGCTGCTGAGCGAACCCCATCAGCGATGAGGGGCGGTGGCAGGCCCCTCCCTGCTGACAGAGTGATGTCTCATGGGCACCGCTCAGCACCGCTGCACCCAGTGAACCCTTGAGGAGCTAAAGAGAGTTTCCACAGGCACCTGCAAGCGCTCACCTGTGTGCCAAGGAGCTGCTGCGGTCGAGGGCAACCACCCTTTGGCTGTGGCTTTACCACTCCAGCAGCTCACTGGCGCCCGTGGTGGGAGGCTGAGCATCTCCAGTCTGGGCTGGCTCCCCCCTGACGTTAAATTTCAGGATAATGGACGCTTCTGCAGAGAACTCCTCAGTTATCTCCACAACCCTGAGTAATGATTAACCGAAACCCACAAATCCAGCAACGGGCTTCTTTATCAGAGGGAAAACACTGTCAAATGAGGCTTGTTTGGGGATGGTTTTTTTTCCCCCAGCCAGCTGCAAGAGCAGGTAACTGATAAGGCTGTCATTGGAGTGGGGCTGAGCCAATGGGAGCTGATGGCGACAGCTTTCACTTCTGTCTAGCAACAGCTTCTCCTTGCGCAGCAGACAGCGATTCAATGCTTCCCCTTGCTTTAGTGAGCTCCCCCCGGTCCTGCCCTCCTGCTACAAGGGGGATGCTCACAAACGCAGGTTTGTGAGGGTGCTCAGGGGTTCCTCTACGTGCTGCAAGCCCTTCTGCATGCCAAGAGCTTTGCAAAAGTGCATGCAGCCCTCCATTCCTGCTCGCATCCTGGGCTCTTGCGTGCACCCTGCCTTGTTCCTGCTCTGCTTCTGCTCTGCCTTGCTTCTGCTCTGCTTCTGCTCTGCCTTGTTCCTGCTCTGCTTCTGCTCTGCCTTGCTTCTGCTCTGCTTCTGCTCTGCCTTGCTTCTGCTCTGCTTCTGCTCTGCCTTGTTCCTGCTCTGCTTCTGCTCTGCCTTGTTCCTGCTCTGCTTCTGCCCTGCCTTGTTCCTGCTCTGCTTCTGCTCTGCCTTGTTCCTGCTCTGCTTCTGCTCTGCCTTGTTCCTGCTCTGCTTCTGCTCTGCCTTGCTTCTGCTCTGCTTCTGCTCTGCCTTGTTCCTGCTCTGCTTCTGCTCTGCCTTGCTTCTGCTCTGCTTCTGCTCTGCCTTGTTCCTGCTCTGCTTCTGCTCTGCCTTGTTCCTGCTCTGCTTCTGCCCTGCCTTGTTCCTGCTCTGCTTCTGCCCTGCCTTGTTCCTGCTCTGCTTCTGCTCTGCCTTGCTTCTGCTCTGCTTCTGCTCTGCCTTGCTTCTGCTCTGCTTCTGCTCTGCCTTGCTTCTGCTCTGCTTCATCTCTGCTTCTGTCCTGCCTTGCTTCAGCTCTGCTTCTGCTCTGCCTTTCTTCTGCTCTGCTTCTGCCCTGCCTTATTCCTGCTCTGCTTCTGTCCTGCCGTGCTTCTGCTCTGCTTCTGCCCTGCATTGTTCCTGCTCTGCTTCAGCTCTGCTTCTGCTCTGCCTTGCTTCTGCTCTGCTTCTGCCCTGCTTCAGCTCTGCTTCTGCACATTCAATAAATGTCTCCAAATCTCTGAGGGCTGGGGGTCAGGAGGGGGGGACAGGCTCTGCTCACTGCTCCCTGGGATAGGACAAGCAGCAATGGATGGAAGCTGCAGCACAGCAGGTTCCAGCTCAGCACAAGGGGCAACTGCTTGGCTGGAAGGGTCCCAGAGCCCTGGCACAGGCTGCCCAGAGAGGCTGTGGAGTCTCCTTCTCTGGAGCCTTTCCAGGCCTGTCTGGATGTGTTCCTGTGTGCCCTCAGCTAGATTGTGATGTCTGGCTGTGGCAGGGGGGTTGGACTGGATGATCTCTTTGGGTCCCTTTCAACCTCTGACATCTGTGAGCTGTGATCCTGTGAGCAGGTGCCACACCCATAGGGTGCCTGAGATAGTGCCATAACAGGATAGTGGCTGTACCCAGAGACTCTGCAACAGGGATGTGTTCAGCCCTTCTGCCCTGCACTGCCAGCACCCATCCGTGCTCCATCCCCTCTGGAGCTGCTGGAGGCTGTTTGCATGAGGGTCACATCTAGGAGCAGCACTCCCAGATCAAACACCTGTTTTGCCTTGCTGCTGGCTCTGGTTGGCACAGCAGATGTGGCTGAAGTGCCATGCAAGATCCCAGTGTCTTGGGGTGGAGCAATGCTGATACCTAACGACAGCCTGCAGCAAGCCCCTGACCTGGGACACTGTCCCCTCACTCTGGAGACACAGAAGGATGATAGGACACAGAGGCAGTGACAGGACTAGGAGGAATGGAACAAAGATAGAAATGCACTGCTGAGACCTCACCTGGAGTACTGCAGCCAGTTCTGGAGCCCCTGGGACAAGAGGGCTATGGATGTGCTGGAAGGTGGCCAGAGCAGGGCCACGAGGATGAGCAGAGGGCTGGAGCTGCTCTGCTGTGAGGAGAGACTGAGGGAGTTGGGGCTGTGCAGTCTGGAGAGGAGAAGGCTCCCAGGTGACCTTCTTGTGGCCTTTCAGTATCTGAAGTGGGCTACAAGAAAGCTGGGGAGGGACTTTTTAGGCTGTCAGGGAGTGATAGGAGTGGGGGGAATGGAGCAAAGCTGGAGGTGGGGAGAGTCAGCCTGGTTGTTAGGAAGAAGCTGTTCAGCATGAGAGTGGTGAGAGGCTGGAATGGGTTGCCCAGGGAGGTGGTTGAGGCCCCATGGCTGGAGGTGTTTAAGGCCAGGCTGGCTGAGGCTGTGTGCAGCCTGCTCTAGGGTAGGGTGTCCCTGGGCATGGCAGGGGGGTTGGAACTGGCTGCTCCTTGTGGTCCCTTCCAGCCCTGGCTGATCCTGTGGTTCTACGATGCTACCATTTGCCCCGTTTGCAGGCCAAGAGCAGAGGCTTAGCTCGGGCGACTCAGCAGAGACCCAAAAGCGGTGAGAGGGGAGGGAGGACCCAGCCCCGCTGCGCCCCTGCTCCAGCGCCAGCGCCACCCACCATCGCCTCGCTCCCCCGCAGGGAATTAGAGGGCATAAAAATTACAGCAGGCAGCTATAAATGAAAATCTCAGGAGCCTTAATAGCCCTTTTGGCCAGAGGCAGCGGCTAGGTGTGATGTGAGCATGAATAGGTGCATCTGGCAGGCGCTTAGCGCCGGCTGCGGGCGGGGGGAGCGTGTGGCTGTGTGTGCGGCCGTGAGCCACCAGCAGCTGCCCGGATTGGCTGCAAAACCCCTTCCCGACCAATGCCGGGGACCAGGGTGGCTTAGCAACAGCCTTTCCCTAATGAAAAACAAGCCACTTAACCGTCCTGGCTGTCTGCAGATGAGAGGGAAAGGCAATTCTCGGCGCGCTCCATCCTGCCCGGGGAGCTGGCCCCAGGCAGGGATGCAAAGACCATGTTGGGCAGGCTGGGGTGGCCCAACCCGAGCACCTGTCCGGGTGACAGAGCACTGCAGCAGGCTGCCCAGAGAGGTGGTGGCGTCTCCTTCTCTGGAGACTTCCCAAACCCACCTGGAGGTGTTCCTGTGTGACCTGCCCTAGGTGATGCTGCTCTGGCAGGGGGGGGGTGGAGTGGCTGATCTCTGAAGGTCCCTTCCAACCCATCCAGTCCCTGCTCCATGGGTGTGTTGGGTGCATGGCTAGGGTTTGCTGCAGGCACGAGAGAAACCTTCTCCCACTCAGCTCCATTGCCCTGTGCAGGCAGCCTGGGGGCAGGGCTCACCTCCAGCATGCCATGGGAATACCCAGTGAAGGCATCCAACGGCTCTGCACCCACGAGCTGAGCTGGAGGCTGGATGGCAAATGGCTGTGGTGGCCTTAAGATACTGAAGACATCACCTTTGGGGTAGGAGGGGTTTGTGGGGTGCAGTGCCAGGGGCACACAGGGCACTTGGTCAGCTCTGTGAACTTACAAATATCATCTTCCTTTTTCTTCCCTGCCTTGGATTTTCTCCTCCAACTGCTGCCCAGGGAAAGGGCTCTGAGGACAGCAGGGTCAGATGTGTGAGCACTAAGCCCAGGGCTTAGTGATGCTTCCTCTTGTGAGCCAGGTAACAGAATGACCACTGATCTTATGGCTGAGGGGACCAGGAGCTGACCCCGGGGTCAGGGCTGTGAGGACAGCTTGCAGGAGGGAGGCTGGGAGGTGGGGGACAATGGCAGAGGACACTGAGGCACAGTATTGCTTTTGGGCTGCAGAAAGACCTCCTAGAGAACAGCAAGCTGCAGGTCCTGCACCTGGCTTGAGGCAATCCTTGGTATCAATACAGGCTGGGAGGTGATGGGAATGAGAGCAGCCTTGCAAAGAAGGACTTGAGAGTACTGGTGGATGAAAAGCTGGGCAAGAGCTGACAATGTGCCCTTGCTGCTCAGAAGGGCAAACATATCCTAGGCTACATCAAAAGCAGCATGCACAGCAGATCAAGGATTCTGGTGAGACCCCCACCTGCAGTGCTGTGCCCAGCTCTGGAGTCCTCAGAAGGACATGGAGATGTTGGAGCAGGGTCCAGGAAAACGATGAGAGGTCTGGAACAGCTCTGCTATGAGGAAAGGCTGAAAGAGTTGAGATTGTTCAGCCTGGAGAAGAGAAGGCTTTCAGGAGACCTTCTTGTGGCCTTTCAATACCTAAAGGGGGCCTATGAGAGAGACATGGGCAGACTTTTTAGCAGGGTTTGTTGCAGGGGGACAAGGGCTGATGGTTCCAAACTGAAAGATGTGAGAGTTAGGCTAGATGGAAGGAAGAAATTGTTCACACTGGAGCTGGCAAGACCTTGGCCCAGGTTGCCCCAAGAGGTGGTGGATGCTGCATCTCTGGAGACCTTCAAGGTCAGGTTAGACAGGACTTAGAGCAAACTGACTGAGCTGCAGATGCCCCTGCTCACTGCAGCAGGTTGAACAAGGTGACCTCTAAAGGTGCCTTCCAGCCCAAATCATTCTGTGAGCTGAACTCAAAAGGGAGTTCTGAAGCTGATCTGAAGGCTCAGCTCATGCCTCCAGCTCAGACCTGCCTGAGCACCTGCCCCTCGCTCCTGAAGCACTGGAAATAACTCTTGGTTTGATTTGATTTTTCCCAGCCAAGCAAACCAAATAGCCTGATGTCCTCAGTGCCAGGGCAGGGCACCAAGCTGCAAGGCGTGGAGCAGGCTCCTCTCTTGGAAATAAAGCTTAAAATCACTGGAGTATGGGAGGAAGCACCGAATGTGGCTGTCCACTTCTCCGACTGACCCCCCTGGGGAGCCCTCCCGCTCCTCCCGCTCCCCCCGCCCCGGTTCGGGCTCTGTGCGGTGCTGGCTGTTCACTAGATGGTGCCCTCGGGCTGCTGCTTCCTGCATCTCCCCTCCCGGCCCGGGCATGGGACAGGGTCCGGAGCTGCTCCTCTGCCTCTTAGGCAAGTCACAAGCACAGAGGCACTTGCACCGCTGAGCTAAATCCCTTCGTAGAGAGCTTTGGAGCCGAGGAGCAGTAACACACTGCAATCAACAGCTTCTCTCCTGTGTCCCAGATCATTGAATCCCTCAGTAGTTTGTATTTCCAGCACTGTGAAGGTGTTTTACACCCCCAAAATAAGGAAAGGAAGATGGGATGGGCAAGAAAACAATTCCAGGGCAAATGGATTGGAGTAAAACAGCAACTGAGCAACTGAGCATCCACAACTGCCACCACCAACTCGGGCACAGGCAGGGGGAGAGAGGAGGAAGAGCAGCAGACACACATCAGTGGCACTAGGAGGGCAGTTCTTAATCTGGATATGCAAATCAATGAGCACAAAGCTGCTTTAGCTCTCTCTGGGAGGCAGGAGCCCTGCCATGGAGTGGGAGAATGGGATGATGGGACAGGGATGAAGAGCATCAGTGGGGCTGCCCCTGGGCCCAGGGCAGGAAGAGATGGGGCTGCTGCAGCTCAGCACTGGGGCCTGTTTGCCATCCTGGAAGGTGATTATTTGCATTTGGGCTTCACCTGGCCAGGGAGACACCACTCCTGCCTTTCTAAAGATGAGATCCCAGCAGCTACTGTCAACTTGGAGGAGCCAAGTCACACGGGACCACTCTGCAGCGTCACTGTGGGATGTGTCAGCATCCCCCTTAGCCTTCTGGTCTTTTAAAAGCAGGAGGACGATGGAAAAGACCAAAGCCAGGAGCTACACCGAGCAGCATCCTGTTGTCATTTTTAAGGGGGCATTAGTTTGCAGTTCTGGGTGAAAAAGCTGCTCCAGAAGTGGTTTCTGGTCGCTGCTCGTCTCTGCTCTCCCCCAGGCAAACCCTGAGCCTGCTGAGTCTTTTGGAGCTGTCCAGACGTCATAGTCTGAGCCACAAAGGCCAGGGGCAGCTCCTCGTTTTCGTTGTGGTTTGGGTTTGTTTCTTCCTTTGTTGTGGGCTGGGGGGGGGGGGGTGTCTGTTTTGGAGAGGTTTTTCTCTATTCGTTTTGGGTTTGGGGGGGGTGTTCTTGTGGGGGGTTGGTTTGTTGGTTTGTTTATTTGGATTGATTTGGGGTTGGGTTTGGTACAGTATCACAGTATCATCAGGGTTGGAAGAGACCTCACAGATCATCAAGTCCAACTGCACAGATTGAGCTGGAAATAATCATAGAATCAATGAGGTTGGAAGAGAGCTCCAAGCTCAGCCAGCCCAACCTAGCACCCAGCCCTGCCCAACCAACCAGACCATGGCACTAAGTGCCCCAGCCAGGCTTGGCTGCAACACCTCCAGCCACAGCCACTCCACCACCTCCCTGGGCAGCCCATTCCAATGCCAATCACTCTCTCTGACAACAACTTCCTAACAACATCCAGCCTAGACCTGCCCTGGCACAGCTTGAGGCTGTGTCCCCTCATTCTGTTGCTGGTTGCCTGGCAGCAGAGCCCAACCCCACCTGGCTAGCCTTAGTGTGACCTTCCAGTGCTTAAAGTGTGTCTACAGGAAAGATGGGGGTGGACTCTTTATATCAGGGAACTCTGGTGACAGGACAAGAGGCAGCAGTTTTAAATTGAGGGAGGGTAGATTTAGATATTAGGAAGAAATCTGTAGTGTGAGAGAGTCCAAGGGAGGGCTGTGAGGATGATGAGGGGAATGGAGCACTGCCTGGTGAGGAGAGGCTCAGGGACCTGGGGCTGCTTAGGCTGCAGAAGAGAAGACTGAGAGGGGATTGAATCAATGTCTCTAAATCTCTGAGGGCTGGGGGGGTCAGGAGGGGGGCACAGGCTCTGCTCACTGCTCCCTGGGACAGGACAAGCAGCACTGGATGGAAGCTGCAGCACAGCAGGTTCCAGCTCAGCACAAGGGGCAACTTCTTGGCTGGAAGGGTCCCAGAGCCCTGGCACAGGCTGCCCAGAGAGGTTGTGGAGTCTCCTTCTCTGGAACTTGTCAAGGCCTGTCTGGCTGTGTTGCTGTGTGCCCTGAGCTGGATTGTGTGGCCCTGCTGTGGCAGGGGGGTTGGAGTGGATGATCTCTTTGGGTCCCTTCCAGCCCCTGACCCCCTGTGCGTGTGTGTGCAGCTCCCCGGTGCCGGGAGCGGAGCTGCCCCGCTCGGCCGCGCCGATAAGAGGCCGTTCTGAGCCGGAGCTTTATGAAACTGCCTTTCATGGGCAGCACAGAGGACGGTTGTTCCCGGGGCCAAACCTCCCCCGGCTCCGCTGCTGCCGGGGATGCTCTGCCGCTGCGAGCCGGCCGAGCCCGTGGCGAGGAAGCGCCGGGCGGGGGCTCAGAGCTGGCTGCGCGGCGGCGGCGGTGCGGGAGGGGAGGGAGGGCGGCAGGGGTGGGAGGGGAGGGGGCGGCAGGGGGTGTGGGGAGAGGGCAGCAGGGAGGCAGGGCTGCAGCCGCCTGACGCCAGCCCTGCTCTGCGGCCTGAGAGCCTTCCAAGGCGCCGGGCGAGGGTACAGATGTTCCCATTGTGCTTCTTGGGAGCCCCCTCGGAAACCTTCGGCAGCCTCCTTCCCTCAGGCTGCCTTTCTTGCTCCAGCTCTTGCGTTTGGTGCGTTGGGGTTTTGTTGATTTAAATATATATGTTTATGTTTATGTTTATATTTTCCCCTCTGCTGCCTATTCTTTGCCTGATGCCAACCTCCCCTGCGTTTTAAAAGCTCCCTCCCCTCTTTGTGCCCCCTTCTTTTGATGTCACCGTCCCAGGGCTTGGCACTGGCAGGCTCCAGTGCAAAGCCACCACTGCCAAACGCAGCCTGTTGTGTATTGCAGGGTCTGGTCCGCGGGGTGAAGCAGATGGGTGGAAAGGCAAGCTGCACTCCAGGGATCCTATGAACCAGTTCTGCTCGGCTACTGCAAAGTATTGGATGCTGGAAGTGCACATGACCCCAAGGCTGCTCCCTGACTCAGTTTTCCTACCACCTGAACAAGCAGCATCACAGTGGGGAGAAGAGAGGCTTTCAACCCACTTTGAGATCCTCAGTTTCAGGGGTTTTGTTTCCTTCTCCTGCTTCCTATGGGCAAAAGCAGCTAAGCAGGGATGTCAGAGAAAGATCAGCCCTCAGACTCAGCAGGAGAGGCAGCTCTGAAATAACCAAGCTGAGAATGGAGCTATAAAATGACTGAAAGATCTGGGGAAGAATCAGACTCTGAGCAGAACTGGGGCCAGGAACCAGAGATGCAAGAGGCCTTCTTCTTCCTCTAGCTCCCATCAATGATCATAGAATCATAGATTCAATCAGGCTGGAAGAGAGCTCCAAGCTCACCCAGCCCAACCTAGCACCCAGCCCTGCCCAACCAACCAGACCATGGCACTAAGTGTCCCAGCCAGGCTTGGCTGCAACACCTCCAGCCACAGCCACTCCACCACCTCCCTGGGCAGCCCATTCCAATGCCAATCACTCTCTCTGCCAACAACTTGCCCCTGACATCCAGCCTAGACCTGCCCTGGCACAGCTTGAGGCTGTGTCCCCTTGTTCTGTTGCTGGGTGCCCACAGCTGAGGGTCCCAATCAGCCTCCAGGGCCAACTGCAACAGGAGGGCAAGGAGAAAGTGCTGCAGCACTCTCAAACCCTCATCTTGGCCTGAATCTTCTCAAGTGCGGCATCTTTAAAGTTAATGATGGGCTCAGGTGTAACTTAGACAGGAAGAATAGCTTAGAAGAGAGGAAATTACCCCAGCACTGGCCAGTGCTGGCAGCTCCTGGAGAAGAGGGCAGTAAATGAGATTCAGCTTCCGAAGAGAAACAAAAAGGCAGCACCACTTAGAGGCAGAAAGCAACTGAAAGGGCACACTTGCAACAGAAAGATGTTTACAACCACGGCAGCAAGCAAAGCCCTGTCTGTGAAAGGCAGTGGAGGCAGAGGACCTCTGTCCTTCAAAACAATCAGGAGAGGGAATCCAAACATCTCTCTGAGGCATTAAAGACACAGCAGCAGCCAGTGGAAGTCACCCTCAGATCATGAGAGCATCCAGAGCAGGGATCACACCAGGAAGCACACCAGCAGCAAGGTGAGGGACAAGGCTGGCAGTGGCAGGAAGGACTGGACCCCCGAGAGCCCCTTTGCTGGTGACAGACTGCCTTGGGAAACTCCAGGCCAGGCAGCTTTAATCTGCTCCTCCAGATAGGCTTTTCCTTATCAGCTTCCTCCTCCAGCCACACGGCTCCTGGGGCTGGTGAACCAGCACATCCCCCCCACTCTGCTGGCAGCCAGGGGAAAGGAGCAGCTCAGGGCTGGCATCCACGTGGTGCTGATTTCACACTGCTTCACTTTTGGTGCTCCCCAAAAAGCAAAGCCAGCCTCCCCCACCCCAAAGTGCACTTGGGGCCATGAGTGTGAGCTAGAGCAGTGTCCACTGCTCTCCAGTGGAGGAACCTGAGTCTTACAGAGGCTCTGTCACAGACTGCAAGTTACACTGAGATCACCCAAAGTGTAGCCTTCACCCCACTGTGCCCATTTTCAAGGTGTCTGTGCCCAGCCAGGAGCTGTGACACATCCACCCTGCCCTTCTGATGTGCACTCCAGACCCAGACTGTGGACACAGCAGGATGAGGAGGGCTAAGGGCTTTTGGAGGCAGCCTTGCTGAAGAGGGACTCAGGCAAGACAGGAGGGCAGGGAGAGCCCACACACATCAGCTTTGGGTGTCAGATTGGAGCAAGTGAGAAGCACCTGGAGAAACACCAAGCTGGCTGCAGTGGCTGCCACAGCAGAGAGCTGTGCTGTCATCCAGAGAGACTTGGACAGGCTGAGAGGTGGGCAGGGACAAACTGAATGAAGTTCAAGAGGGGCAAGTGCAGAGTCCTGCACCTGGGAAAGAGCAACCCCCAGGGAGCAGCCGAGGTTGGGGAACGAGCTGCTGGAGAGCAGTGAAGGGGAGAAGGATTTGGGAGTGCTGGTGGCTGGAAGGATGGCCATGAGCCAGCAGTGTGCTCTGGTGGCCAGGAAGGCCAATGCCATTCTGGGGTGGATTAGAGAGAGGTTCTCCTGTCCCTCTGCTCTGCCCTGGTAAGGCCTCATCTGGAGTACTGTGCCCAGTTCTGAGTCCCCCCAACTCAAGAAAGACAGGAGCTGCTCAAAAGAGTCCAGCACAGAGCCACAGAAATGATTAAGGAAGTTGAACATCTTCCTTATGAGGAGAGCCTGAGGGAGATGGGGCTTGGAGCTTGGAGAGGAAGAGGCTGAGAGGTGACCTCAGCAATGGTTATCAATATGTGCAGGGTGAGTGGCAGGAGGCTGGAGCCAGGCTCTGCTAGGTGATGCCCAGGGACAGCACAAGGGGCAGTGGGTGGGAGCTGAGGCACAGGAGGTTCCATGTGAACCTGAGGAAGGATTTTTTTCCCTGTGAGGCTGACAGAGCCCTGGCACAGGCTGCCCAGGGGGGTTGTGGAGTCTCCCTCTCTGCAGATATTCAAGAACCACCTGGATGTGTTCCTGTGTGATCTGCTCTGGGTGATGCTGCTCTGTCAAGGGCCTGAACCAGATGAGCTTTGGAGGTCTCTTCCAGACCCTGACATTCTCTGATTCCATGATTAAGGAGCCAAGCAGAAGCTTTGAGAACACCCCCAGCTCCTGAACAAAGAATGGGAGCCATCTCCCTTCTTCTGACCCCTCCATCCCTTTTGAAGCCTGGCTCCTCTCCTAAAAAACCCTAGCAGTTATGAAGAGAAACAGAGGGAGAAGGAAGCACCTCCCAGCAAAGAGCAGGTGAGCAGGCACGTCCTGGTCCTGCTGCTGGTCATTAGAAGCAGCTAATAATCCCTCTCCTTCCCCCCCCCCCCAAATAAAGCTCTGTGTATAAGTAGATAAGAGGCTTACATGCCCAGGAGGCTCAATTAATGCTCTTGGCTCACACAGCCTCGGGTAGAAGGTGTTGCTGACCCCAGGCTGCAGCTACCAACTGTTTAAGCAGTGGCTTGCTTTCAAGTCCTTCTCACCCAAAGGCTTTTTATTTTTAGCTGTTCCTCATCCTCCTCATCATCATCTCTGCAGCACTTCAGCACCGTTTCCCCTCACTCTACAGCTACTGCTGCCTGCACTAAGATTGCTTCTCATCCTTCCTCCATCACCCAGGAGAAGGAAAAGGGCTTTGGCAGAGCTGGTCTGAGGTAGCCCAGCTGCTGAGATGCTGTGAAGGGCTGTGCTGGCCCAGCAGCAGCTTCTGCCCTCTGCAAAGCAGGAGCTGCCTCTGGTGCTGGTTGAAAGCCTGCATGGGAGCCCAGGCTGCCTGCTACTCAGCTTCTTCACTCTCAGTTGGTTTGAGCTGCCTGCTCTTCTGCAGTCTCATCAGAGCACTTGGGGATCGATTTCCCCCCCTAGACAAGTGTTGTTTGAGCTGAGATAAGGTCTTCTGAGGGATGTGCTGGAGTGAAGCTCCCAAGGAGTTTCTGAGTCTTTCAGAGGTGGTTCTTAGGCCTTGTGCTGCTCTATCAGCAGCTCCTTAGTGCTGTTCTCATCACTTACTGACTTTGGAGATCCTGGGATCATGGCAGAGAGCTGCACCACCAAAGCACTGCTGGCAAAAAAGGTACAAGACTAAGTCCTAAGAGCCAGAGATGCTTAGAGGCACAGCAGGGTGAGTGGCAGGAGGCTGGAGCCAGGCTCTGCTGGGTGATGCCCAGGGACAGCACAAGGGGCAGTGGGTGGGAGCTGAGGCACAGGAGGCTCCATGTGAACCTGAGGAGGAATGTTTTCCCTGTGAGGGTGACAGAGCCCTGGCACAGGCTGCCCAGGGGGGCTGTGGAGTCTCCCTCTCTGCAGATATTCAAGAACCACCTGGATGCATTCCTGTGTGACCTGCTCTGGGTGATGCTGCCCTGGCAGGGGAGCTGGACCAGATGAGCTTTGGAGCTTTGGAGCTTTTGGACCACCATTCCAGCCCCTGACTCTCTGACTCACCCTGTGTGTCTGAGCTGCTGGCCATTTCTTAAGCCACCACAAACCCTTCTCCTCCTGCCCTGCTCCTCTCCTCCTGCTCAGCTCCTTTCTGGGGTTGCATGGAGCCTGCAGAAGACAATGTGAGCTGAGCTCTGCGGGCTGTCATGGCAGGGAGGCTTCCACAGCATCTGCACTTAATGGACTGGAGAAGATTAAGTGCTCTCTCTGCTCCTGAAAGGCCCATTTAATTCACTTGCACCCTCTCCCTCCCCTCCCCCAGGCCTCCCTGGCATGCAGGACACAGGGACTCTTATTACACCGCTGAAAATCTCGACGGGGACTGATCTTGGTCTTTTTTCCCTCTTCAGCCCCTTAGGAAACGTCTCCTCTGATGGACCACCAAGCCCAGGTGCCTGCTGCCACAAACAGGCAGCTCTGGCCCCAGCACATCCTGCCAGTGGGTTTGCCTGGCCAGCATCTTCTCTGGGCTCAGGTGGCCCCAAGAGCAAGTTTGGCAACGGGGACAAAGATTGCCTGTTGCTCCTTGGTCCCCATCAGCGTTTGGGGGGTGGGGAGGACCTGGCAGAAGCCCTAAGGGCGGCAATAAAAGGTGCAGGAGGCTGCAGGCAGCAGGGGGATGTGGGCAGCCTGGCCTTGGCCTTTCCTCCTCTGCTCCTTTCAGCGCTGGGCCATCAGCTGGCTCCTCACAAGCTGTTAGCACCTGTGGCAGGGCACAGCTGCTTCACCAAATAGCTGGAATTCCAGGAATGGCTGCAATGAATTCAGCTCCCTCGGTTTGTGTCGGGAGTGCTGAAAGCAGCTTCGCCCTGGGCTTGCCCTGCTGGAAGTGAGCTTCCCTCTGCCTTCTGCAGGGAGCAGCCAGGCAGCAGGGCTGGGGGGGATTTGATGGTGAAAAGCAGGCTGTGGGGAGGGGGAGGTGCCAGGGGCTCTGCTGGCCTGTGTCTCTCTCTGGTACAGCTCAAGAGGGAGTTTGTCTCTATAGTGTTCAGTTGCGGCCACGCAGAGAGCCCTGGACAGGCTGCCCTCTCTGGGCAGTGCCAGTGCCCTGGGACCCTTCCAGCCAAGAAGTTGCCCTTTGTGCTGAGCTGGAACCTGCTGTGCTGCAGCTTCCATCCATTGCTGCTTGTCCTATCCCAGGGAGCAGTGAGCAGAGCCTGTCCCCCCCTCCTGACCCCCAGCCCTCAGAGATTTAGAGACACTGATTAGATCCCCTCTCAGTCTTCTCTTCTGCAGCCTAAGCAGCCCCAGGTGCCTCAGCCTCTCCTCACCAGGCAGTGCTGCAGTCCCCTCATCATCCTCACAGCCCTCCCTTGGACCCTCTCCAGCAGATCCCTCTTAAAGTGCCCTGCACCAGTACAGATGATGAGAAACCTGCCAACCAGTGGCTTACTACAGACTCCTGCCTTTTCCCCTTGTCCACTGCTGGAAAACAAACCCACAGCCCTCTGCAAACTCTGTGCTGGTTGGAAATGAGTTCTTGAGCTCCTTCCTTCCCTGGGTGCCTGACTTCAGGTCGTCTACAGTGTCAAAGCTGCACCGCTTGCCCTAATGGGACACAGGTCAGATTCCTGTCTCCATCTCTCACTCCCAACACTCCCTCCAATATTTGCTGTCAAAAAGAGTAAATCAATCACTCTTCCCATGCCCAGCCTGTCAGTAATTTCTCTGACTGTAGTTTAAGTGCTGTCAAAGGATGAAGAAATGTCCCTATCATTTTACCCCCTGGTGTTCTCAGGCACTGGCTGCTCCCTGCAGGAAGGCAGAGCTGGAGTAGCCACCAATAATTACTGCTCTGGTGTTGCTAGCAGCCTGAAAAAGGCCTGGTGGTTGTGGGCAGGAAAACCTGCAGCTAGCAACCAGGTCCAGTTTATGCAAACACAACCTGACTCACAAAAGCCGCAGTCAGGGGAAGAGCTGAGAGCTCCTTCTGTCATCCAGGATCCTTACTGGCTCCTGCTGGGCTGCCTGAGCTCTGGGATGAGCTGGAGCCTGGGCTCTACACCCTTCCAAAGCATGCTCTGTGTGTCCCAGCAATGCAAGCTGCTCTGTTGCCTTCCCTGAGGCCAGCCCAAGGTTGTGCACACATCACAGGCTCCCCTCACAGCTTAACCAGCTGCAGGACAACTAGCAGGGCTGAAGCCCAGGCAGGGCTGAAGCCCAGAGGCAGAGCTGAACCCCAGGCAGGGCTGAAGCCCAAGCAGGATGAACCCCAGACAGGGCTAAAGCCCAGAGGCAGAGCTGAAGCCCAGGCAAGGCTTAAGCCCAGAGGCAGGGCAGAAGCCCAGAGGCAGGACTGAAGCCCAGGCAGGGCTGAAGCCCAGAGGCAGGGCTGAAGCCCAGGCAGGGCTGAACCCCAGGCAGGGCTGAAGCCCAGAGGCACGCCTGGGCTTTCATCACATTCTGTGCTTCTGTGCTGTGCTCCTCAACCTCCCTGGGCAACCTTTTCCACTGTGATCCAATGTGGTTGCCTGCTCCAGGTGACCTTGGCAGAGGCTGTGCTGTCTCTCCCCAGTGCTGAGCCATGGCAGAGGCTTCCAGTTCATGTGGACGAGGGGACAGCTACAGGAGCCGTGCCACTGCCATCTGCTTCCCCCAGACATCCTGGCTCCGTCCTCCACGGGTTACCATGGGAGCCACAAAGCTCTGCCAAAACTCTCACCTTGAGAGAACTTCTGAGTGGAAACTCCAGATCTGTGCCGTGTCCACACACTCAGCAGTCATCTCTCCAGCTTTTCCCCCTCCCCTCCCCTTTTGCCTGTGCTTCACCATCCCACAGATGCACGGCTCGGACAGTCTGCCCTCTTTCAGCGCCCCTGCCTGCAGCTCTGTGCTGTCCCTGCCCAAGCACTCAGAGCAAGCATTGATAGCAGTCCTTGGCTCGCTTTGGCCTCTGCTTCAGCTCCTCTGGAACGCTGAGGAGGAGACAGCAGCACTGCCCTGCTGCATTCCTGGGACTAAAGCATCTCAGGAGAGCTACACAGCCCTGGCTGTGCCCGAGGGGTGCAGTGAGACCCGTGTGAGGATCTGACTCCATCTCCCCCCTGCTCCTCCTCAGCTCTCCCTGCTGATGAAGGGCAGTGGCTTTCCCAAAGCAGGCATCACCTTCTCCATGCTCTGTCTGCAGAGATACCTGAGCCCAGGCCCTCCACCACTTCTTGGCCAGCTCAAGGGCTGGTCCCGTTTAGGGAGCTTCTGCATGTGCTGCGGGACACCGTCAGGTCCTTGGTGTGCCCTGGAGTAACGGCATGCCCAGCTGCTGCCCAGGCTCTTGGCTTTGTGCTAATGGGAAGCTTTCCTCCACAAAGGCAGCCTGGATACCCGTGGCTGCTCCTGGCACAGCAGGAGAGATTCTGGCAAATGAGCAGGTGGAAGGCAGCATCTAGGAGACCTGCACCAGCCAGGGGAGGGGAGAGGCAGCAGAAGAGGAAAAAGATCACTGTAGCATCATAGAATGGTCTGGGTTGGAAGGGACCTCCAAAGGTCATCCAGTCCAACCCCTCTACAGCCAGCAGGGACATCCTCAACTAAATCAGGCTGCCCAGAGCCCTATTCAACCAACCAGACCATGGCACTAAGTGCCCCAGCCAGGCTTGGCTCCAACACCTCCAGCCACAGCCACTCCACCACCTCCCTGGGCAGCCCATTCCAATGCCAATCACTCTCTCTGACAACAACTTCCTAACAACATCCAGCCTGAACCTGCCCTGGCACAGCTTGAGGCTGTGTCCCCTTCTTCTGTTGCTGGCTGCCTGGCAGCAGAGCCCAACCCCACCTGGCTACAGCCTCCCTGCAGGTACACTCAGCCTGTACCTCCCCCCTAACGACTCTTTCTTTGTAGTGGGCTCCCCTCTTCTCTCCCTCCCTGTGCCCACTCCAAGCCATCTCTCCTGCACTGCTTGCATGCATATTTTCTTTTGTTCATTTCTTTTCACCCCTCCCCCTCAAAGGAAAGGCCTACACAGCAGGGACCCCACCACCAGTGCCAGGCTGAATTCTTAAACCAAGCCTTCTCTTGCAGGAGGAGACCCAAACACACTCAGCTGTCGAGCTGATACTCAGCCCCCCTGCTCCATTTCAGATAGGTTTTCCTTTTTCTCTTTTTAAGCTGCTGCTACTCCTCCTCTTCTTCTTCCTTCTTCTTCCACCTTCTTCCACCTTCTTCCTTCTTCTTTCTTCTTCTTCCTCCTCCTCCTCCTCCTCCTCCTCCTTCTTCTTCTTCTTCTTCTTCTTCTTCTTCTTCTTCTTCTTCTTCTTCTTCTTCTTCTTCTTCTTCTTCTTCTTCTTCTTCTTCTTCTTCTTCTTCTTCTTCTTCTTCTTCTTCTTCTTCTTCTTCTTCTTCTTCTTCTTCTTCTTCTTCTTCTTCTTCTTCTTCTTCCTTCTTCTTCCTTTTTCTTCATTCTCCTTCTTCCTTCTCCTTCTTCTTCCTTCTTCCTTCTTCTTCTTCCTCCTCCTCCTCCTCCTTCTTCTTCTCCTTCTTCTTCCTTCTTCCTCCTCCTCCTCCTTCTTCTTCTTCTTCTTCTTCTTCTTCTTCCTTCTTCTTCATTCTTCTTCATTCTCCTTCTTCCTTCTCCTTCTTCTTCCTTCTTCCTCCTCCTCCTCCTCCTCCTTCTTCTTCTTCTTCTTCTTCTTCTTCTTCTTCTTCTTCTTCTTCTTCTTCTTCTTCTTCTTCTTCTTCTTCTTCTTCTTCTTCCTCTTCCTCTTCCTCTTCCTCTTCTTCTTCCTCTTCCTCTTCCTCTTCCTCTTCTCCTTCTCCTTCTCCTTCTCCTTCTCCTTCTCCTTCTCCTTCTCCTTCTCCTTCTTCCTTCTCCTTCTTCTTCCTTCTTCTTCCTTCTTCTTCTTCTTCTTCTTCCTCTTCATTAAATGTCTCTAAAAAGACCAGCAGACTGCCTGTGAATGACCACACAGTAGAACCCTACAAAGCTCCCATTCATGGCCAAGCGACTTGCACAATCCCAGTGGTGCAACAGAAAGGCAGCTCTTTATACACCAACCTGAGTGAAAAGGTCAATGGCCACAACCTCCCCCTGCCCTGCTTTCCTGCAGGGGTTTTTAATAGCAATCAGGGCCTCTTTTATTTCTTTATTTTGTGCTGTCCTGTGGAATAAGGCTTCTGAAGGGTGTTGGGGAAGGGCTTTAGATTGGCTTAGAATCATAGAATCACCCAGGTTGGAAGAGACCTCCAAGCTCATCCAGCCCAACCTAGCACCCAGCCCTCCTCACTCAGTCTCAACCTGTGCCAGGGCAGGTCTAGGCTGGATGTTAGGAGGAAGTTGTTGGCAGAGAGAGTGATTGGCATTGGAATGGGCTGCCCAGGGAGGTGGTGGAGTGGCTGTGGCTGGAGGTGTTGCAGCCAAGCCTGGCTGGGGCACTTAGTGCCATGGTCTGGTTGGTTGGGCAGGGCTGGGTGCTAGGTTGGGCTGGCTGAGCTTGGAGCTCTCTTCCAACCTGGCTGATTCTATGATTCTAAGGCCAGGCTGGATGAGGCCTTGAGCAGCTGAGTGTAGCTGAGAGGTGTCCCTGGGCATGGTGGGGAGGTTGCAGCAGCTGAGCTCTGAGCTCCCTTCCAGCCTGAGCCATTCCATGATTCTGTGAGCTGAGCATTACTGAGTGCCTCAGAAGCACATCTTAATTCAGGAGTTAGCAAACAAGGGCTCCAGCTCCCCTGGCAGCAGCTGAGGCTGGGTGCAGGCAGGTGAGTTCAGGTGGACACAAGCATACACACCCAGCATGGTGGGAATAAAAGGTTACTTAAGTTACTCTATTAAAAAGCCATCATCCTTCAGTCATTTTAGGATGCTTGAGGTGTTTAAGCCCTCATTAATACCCTTTGAATCTCCCTTTCACACGCACACACACACACACTGCAAAGCCATTCAGTGAAGGGCTCATTTTAATGGATCTGGAGGTGGTTTTGGGGGGTTTTAGCAAATAAAATAAAGGCTTCACTAATTAAAAATCTTACAACATTGAGGCTGCTCTTTTCTTTCCACTGCTTTAATGAAAAGGCATCTTGGGGGAAGGCTTCTGAGAGCTGGATCCAAGATTTATTTAATGACCTTAATATGGAGGGCAAAAAGGAACAAGCTGTTCTTGAAAGGATTTTGTCCAGCAGATGCAGGGAGTGGGAAAGGCTCAGCTTAGCCATGAGCCACTGGCTCAGGTGGTTGGATCTGAGCAAACTCTTCACAAGAGCAACAAGGGGGTGCATGAAGCAGAGAGAGTATTGTTCCATCTCTGTTGCCATGGAGAGCAGGGTTAAAATAGTCATGCTTTTGAATTCAAGAACAAGGAGTAAGCTTCTTAGGTCCCTGGAGAGCAACCACACTGGTGGCAAATCTAGCCCCATGCTGTTGGCTACACATCCCATCAGTAGCCATTGCCTCTGCAGAGTGGCATCTCACCCAGGAGCTCCCCCAGGGGCTCAACCAGGAGCTCACCCAGGAGATTCCCCCAGGGGCTCATTCAGGAGCTCATCCAGGGGCTCACCCAGGAGCTCCCCCAGGGGCTCAACCAGGAGCTCACCCAGGAGCTCCCCCAGGGGCTCATTCAGGAGCTCACTCAGGAGCTCACTTAAGAACTCACCCAGGAGCTCACTCAGGAACTCCCCCAGGAGCTCCCTCAGAAGCTCATCCAGGAGCTCCCTCAGGAGATCCCCCAGGAGCTCATTCAGAAGCTCGTTAGGGAGCTCACTCAGGGGCTCACTCAGGAGCTCCCCCAGTAGCTCATTGAGGAGCTCACTCGGGAGCTCATCCAGGAGCTCCCCCAGGAGCTCTTTCAGGAACTCACTCAGGAGCTCCCCCAGGGGCTCATTCAGGAGCTCACTCAGGAGTTCACTTAGGAACTCACCCAGCAGCTCACTCAGGAACTCCCCCAGGAGCTCCCCCCTGCAGCCAGCCTCGCAGTGTGCCAGCCCAGGACTCTGAGCGCTCCTTTGGCAGCCCACAGCACCCCTGCTCGGCTGCTGAGGTACGAGGCAGAGGAGCAGAGCTGACTCTGGGGGATGCCCGTGTGCTTGCCAAGGAAAGGCAGGCTGTGTGTCACCCAGGTCAGCTGGCTGCAGGACACGGTGTGACTGCTGCCCCCAAAGCCTGTGCTGGAAGTTCATCACTGTAGGTCCCTTCCAACTCAAATTCTTCTACTCCATTCTGTTCTAGTCTGTTCTATTCTATTTCATTCCTTTCAGTTCCATTCTGTTCTGTTCTACTCCATTCCATGCCATTCCATGCCTTTCCAATCCATTCTTTTCTGTTCTGTTCTGTTCTACTCTACTCCATTCTATTCCATTCTATTCTATGCCTTTCCAATCCATTCTTTCCTGTTCTGTTCTACTCTACTCAATTCCATTCCATTCCATTCTAGTCTAGTCTACTCTATTCTGTTCCATTCCATTCTGTTCTGTTCTACTCCACTCCATTCCATTCTACTCTACTCAATTCCATTCCATTCCAGTCTACTCTGTTCCATTCTGTTCTGTTCTACTCCATTCCCTTCCACTCCATTCCACTTCAGTTCTATTCTACTCTACCCTACTCTGCTCTGTCCTCACCTAAGCTCTTTTCACTTGGCTGTTCCAGGAGAGCTGAGAGCTCTGTTTCCCACCACGAATGGGTGAAGGCAGATGGAGCAAAGGAAGACTTCTCTGTCACTGACCTAGACAGACCTCCACAGCTCTGACCACGGGAGAGGGGCCATTCTTCCACCACTCATCACTGCACTCCTCATCTTCCTCTGGGTGGAGAAGTCCTGAAGGGCTCTGCTCTTGGGATTGTCCTGCAGCCTGCACAGGGGCCATGAAGACATAAAGGACAAGGCAATGGAGGTCTGAACTTCAGCTTTGGTGGAGGACTTTGTCACTGAGTAGCATAAAGGGTCTCTAGGTTCATTCCCTCCTCTCTCCTAGACTCTAAACCCTCTTCTCAAAGCCTGGCTTCATGTGTGTTGAGAATGGCATGGAGAAATGACACAACTTCCCCACTCACTCACTTGCATCCCTCCCACACACCCACTGAAGGACCAGCAGCAACTGCTAGAGGGTGCATGAGACATGAGCCTCCTCTGGAAAATGTGAAGCTTTTCCTGTCTGATAGTGCTCAGCTAGCCTGGAATTTTTTAGTTAAAACAAAACCCAAATAAAAGGGGGGGGGGGGGGGGGGGGGGGGGAGAAAGGAAAGGACTTTTTCCACTAAATTCTTGGGAGGGGTCTCCAAAGAGGCACTCAGCAGCCACAACTCATGACTAATGTGATATAAAAAGCTTATGTTTGGCAGGGTTTTAGGCAAGGGCCTGTGTCAGGACTGAGGGCATTCTTTTATGTGCAAGGTTATATTTAGAATTTGGAGACTGCAGAGTGGCCAGGGTGGGGAGGGGGAATAAAAGAATTGCATGGAGGAAATCTGAGGGAATCATAAACCATGAGAATGCAAAGCCTGAATCAGCCCAGCCCAGCCCAGCAGGAGCTGGGGATTTATTCCAGCAGAGCTCACAGCAGTTGATCCATTTGTTGGTGTTTGGGGTATTTGCTTAGCTTTTAAAGGAGTTTGTGCTTCCATGTTGATGGATTTACTGAGGCAATAACTGCAGCCTGTGAGAATGGCTGAAGCAGTGAAATGGTTTCTAGACCCTTAGAAAAGAGGCTTCAAACTGTCTCCCTTTGAACTGCACTTCCTCCTCCTGGCGTGGGTGCATCTTTAAGCTCTGAAGATATGAACCCCTCAGGAATTTGGCAGTTGCTCAGATGTGGCTTTCCACATGATTAGGTTCCAACCTAAACCATTCTCTGATGGTTCACACCCTCCTAATTTTGGGCATCCTGGTGTCCAAGAGGAGAGGTGTCTCCTGCTGCTAAGGATTGGGCTAGAACACAAAATGCCCCAGGACTGGATGGCACAGCATTTGACTGTGACACCTCCATCCCCTGGTCCCCACAAGATCCTCTGATGGAGCAGGACCAGAGGAGGGACATGAAATGACCAGGGGCATGGAACATCTCTGCTGTGAGGACAGGCTGGGGCTGTTAAGCCTGCAGAAGAGAAGGCTTCAGGGAGACCTAATAGTTGCCTGCAAGTACCTGAAGGGGGTTACAAGAAGGATGGAGAGAAACTGTTTGTAAAGGCCTGCAGGGACAGGATGAGGGCAATGGCTTCAGACTAGAGCAGAGCAGATTGAGATTGGATGTTAGAAACAAGTTCTGCACCAGGAGGGTACTGGAACACTGCAACAAGTTGCCCAAGGAGGTGGTCGTGGTCCCGTCCCTGGAGATATTCAAGGTGAGGCTTGAGAGGGCTCTGAGCAACCTGATCTAATGAGACACAGCCTCAAGCTGTGCCAGGGCAGGTCCAGGCTGGATGTTAGGGGGAAGTTGTTGGCAGAGAGAGTGATTGGCATTGGAATGGGCTGCCCAGGGAAGTGGTGGAGTGGCTGTGGCTGGAGGTGTTGCAGCCAAGCCTGGCTGGGGCACTTAGTGCCATGGCCTGGTTGGTTGGGCAGGGCTGGGTGCTAGGTTGGGCTGGATGGGCTTGGAGCTCTCTTCCAACCTGCTTGGTTCTATGATTTATGATTCTGTGTAGCCTCCACCACCTCGCTTTCCCATCCTGGTGGGTCAGGGATGATGCTGGCAGCCACTGAGCTTGCCTTGCCTAACAACCCAGGTGTATGCTCAGCCCAGAGCCAGCAGGACATGTGAACGGTGCCAGGGGTTGGCTGAGGTAAATTTGCCTTGCAGTAAAAGGGTAATGGCTCCTCTTCAGCCCTGCATCTGAGCTGAGGAGCATAATAGGTTTCAGTTAGTTGTCTTTGGGCAGTAAAGACAAGCCCCTTGTCATAGCCTCTCGGGGGACAGCCAGACACAAACTGCCCTGGCTCCAGCCTGCCTCTAACTGAAGGGCACGTACCATACCTAAGAAGAGCCTCTTTCTTCAGAAGCCAACACACTGCCATAGTGTCCTCCACCAGCAGGAAGGAGGGATGGGGCAGAAGAGGCTTTCAGAGAAAGAGATGAGAGTGGTGGTGGTGGTGACAGTTATTTCAAGCCCTTCCTGATGAAAGGTTCCCCAGGCTGTGAGGACCCATTCATGCCCTTTCAGAGCTGGCATCCGACCAGGGCTTAATCGGGTTGCAGGATGAAACCAAGCATTTATGAAGAGATGGGGCTGGTTGTAATTGAAATAATAACACAAATCTAATTGAAATATAAATATCTGTATGCACACACACAGACACTGTATCAAACCCTGCTGGGGAACAACAATAACCTTTTAGCTCTGCCAGCCAGCTCCACTATTCCTGGAACCGCCTCTAATCTCTGTGTTTGCACCTGGGGTTCTTTAAGGAAAGGCAGAGTTGTAATTAAGTGGAGGGGGTGGTGGGGGCGGTGTGGAGGAGTCAGATGAGTGGGATATTCACACTGCAAGACCAAAGCATGGATTTGCACCAGGTTTCAAGCATAAAGAGAGCAGGCAGACCAGCTGCTTCCCCAGAGAGCCTGTGACGTGCTCGCCGGCATCAGGCAGCCCCACGCTGCGACGCCCAAATTTCCTCCAAGCTTCTCAAATAAAACCCCTCCACGTTCAAAAAAGTGCCTCTGTGACACAAATAAACCCACAACAAAACCCATCCTTGGATGCCACTAGGACTTTTGCACAGCTTTAGCAGCCCTGAAGCTGGTACCGAGCTGCCATCAGCCGTTACAGTGCCTGCATTGTTGGGGGGAACCTTAGGGGAAGAGGTTTCGGGACACAGGACCAGCATCCACTCCCAGGTGATAACTTCTTGGCTCATAAACACATTGAAAACACAAAATATGAATTTCCCTTGCTGCTCATGATGGAGTGGCTGCCAAGCATCACCAATTAGGATTATGTCTGGAGAAGGAAGGGGCTCAGCCAGCCTCTTTGGATGCTCGGCGCAGGAGTCTTGGCTCTCATGTTTGGCAGTAAAGCTTTAAACTGGGGCTGATCCTGACTAGACAGAGCACAGCTTCCCCCCCAGCTTCCCTTGGCCAGGCCCTTGGGCAAGTGGTTCCTTTGTTCGCTCTGTTTCTTGTCTGGTTTTATCTTGAAGCTGAAAGCTCTTTTCAGAGTCTCCATGTCCAAACTAGGAGTGTCCAAGGAGGCTTCATGAACAAAATCAAGGAGTTCATCAATCCAAATCTTTAACACAGCTCTTGTCTGTTCCTCTCTTGGGCTTTGCAGCCCACAAAAGTGTCTTGTGAAAGGAGATGATGTTTGTGTTGGTTGTTAGAGCCACAGAGTGGCTTAAATCGGAAGGGACCTCGGAGCTTATCTGCTCCAAGCTCCCCACCATGGGCAGGGGCACCTAACTTGACTCAGCTGCTCAAGGTCTCATCCAACCTGGCCTTGGACATCTATTCTTTACAGTAAGGGTGGTGAGACACTGGCACAGGTTGCCCAGGGAGGTTGTGGAGCACAGAATGTGATCTTTAATCCCATTCTGAGCATCCGTGCTCCACAACCTCCCTGAAGCTGTTCAGGACCAGGTTGGATGAGGCCTCGAGTGACCTGTTCTAGTGGGAGGTGTCCCTGCCTATGGTGGGGGTTGGGTGAGCTTTGAGGTCACTTCCAACCTAAATCCATTCCATGATTCTATGATCCCCAGGCAGGAGGCAGCCACAGCCTCCCTGGGCAGCCTGTGCCAGACTCTCAAAACCCTCCTACTGGACAACTTCTTCCTCAGCTCCACTCTAACCCTGCTCTGCCTCAGCTCCAAACCATTGCCCTTTGGCCTGGCTCAGACACCCTGATGCAAAGTTCCTCTGCAGCCTTCCTGCAGGGTCCCTTCAGGCACTGGCAGGCAGCTCTGAGGTGCCCCTGGAGCCTTCTCTGCAGGCTGCACCCCCCCCAGCTCCCTCAGCCTGTGCTCACAGCAGAGCTGCTGCAGCCCTTGGAGCATCTTTGTGGCCCTGCTGCTCCGTGCACTGCTGAGCCACCCCTAGTGCCCTGAGCTGGCCTCATGGTGTGGCTGGAGGAGCAGAAGCAGAGCACTTGACAGAGTGAGAGCACCCAGGGGGCTGTGGATGTGGCCATGGGGTGGAGGTGCCTGGTGTGTGTCCCTGCCAGTGGCAACAAATTGTCACCAGTGATTAAGCTCCCTCACGCAGGGAGGCTCTGGGAATAGCAGGCAATGGCTTTATAATTAGCAAAAATTACTGAGAAAAGACTCATTTGGATGCTTCTTTTTTTTTTCTCTGCTTCTCATCAAAGACTTTCTGCCTCTGAGGCCCCTTCTGAGCTGGTCTGTCTCGCAGCCCAGCCTGCTCGCAGTGGCATGGGACAAGAGAGTGCCTCAGACCGCTGCAGGCAGGAGGGATTCACCCTTGCCAGCCTGTGAATCATGTCGTGAGTAAAGGGGCTCTGCTGGAGGCTGCCCCTCCCGCTGCCAGGCAGCATTTACACCGCACTCCATCCTGGCTGGGTGGTCAGCCTTGGGCACGGTGTTCCCTGCCAGGGCCCTTCCCTGCCAGCTCAAGCAGCTGCTTGTTCAGTGGCCTTGGAGCTGACTTACAGACCTGTAAGCCTCTGCTCTGCCAGCAGCCTTTGACCCTCCCAGCCTGCAGCACGCAGGTGAAAATCAGGTCTGCATCAGGACCCTCAGCTCCAGCCTGGTCCTGCTGGACTGAGCGTGGTTCGGTGCCTGCTGCCGTCACATCTCCTTCCCTAGCTGCATCACAGGGAGCCTGGCGCTGTTTGGAAGCAGGAGTGCTGGCACTCCAGGCGCCGCTGACCCGCAGGAGATGGGGCTGGTGTGGTTTGCACGCTCAGCTCCCCGCCGGCCGCGTAGCGAGCCTTGGCCAGCAGGTGCTGGCTGAACCGCTTGACCCTCTCCTTCGGGCGCTGATGAGCCCAGCTGAGCCCCAGGGAGCTGGGACAGCTCCACCCCCGCGCTGGATGAGGCCCCGGGAGGATGTGTGACACCCCTGCCGCAGGCAGATTGCAGACATTAGTGCAGGAATGCCTCAGGAAAAGCCTCTCCCAGAGAGGATCTGGCTGCTGCTCAGCAAGCACCGCATGGAACCAGCTGCCTGAGCCTGCTGGCTCCGGGAGGGGGACGAAGACCTTTTCTCTCTTGAAGGAATCTTCTTGGATGTGCAGACTTTATCTGCTGCCCACTCAAAAGAAAACTCCCCACAACTGACCTTCTGCAGCTAGATTCTCCTTCCCAGAGGGCTGGACATCCCCACCAGTGCCACTGCTGCCACTGGTGTCAACCCCGGGAGGGTCATCAAAAGAGAGTGTGGTGAGGGTTTGAGCACTGCCTCCAGTTTAGGGCTCCCCAGTGGAAGAGGGACAGGGATCTGCTGGAGGGAGTCCAGTGGAGGGCTGTGAGGATGATGAGAGGACTGGAACACTGCCTGGTGAGGAGAGGCTGAGGGACCTGGGGCTGCTTAGTCTGGAGAACAGAAGACTGAGAGGGGATTGAATCAATGTTTATCTATATCTGAGGGCTGGGAGTCAGGAGGGGGGGACAGGCTCTGCTCACTGCTCCCTGGGATAGGACAAGCAGCAATGGATGGAAGCTGCAGCACAGCAGGTTCCAGCTCAACACAAGGGGCAACTGCTTGGCTGGAAGGGTCCCAGAGCCCTGGCACAGGCTGCCCAGAGAGGCTGTGGAGTCTCCTTCTCTGGAGCCTTTCCAGGCCTGTCTGGATGTGTTCCTGTGTGCCCTGAGCTAGATTGTGATGTCTGGCTGTGGTAGGGGGCTTGGACTGGATGATCTCTTTGGGTGCCTTTCAACCCCTGACACCCTGTGAGCCTGTGACTGGTGGCAGGGAGTTGGTGGCACTGTGCTCAGTGATGAGTGCTGGCCTTGGGCAATACAAGGAGGCTCAGTGGTGGGCTGCTGAAGTCACCTGTCAGTGCACAGTGTGTGCTTAGACACCCACAGGCTGCTCTTGGTTAGCTGGATGTGACTCCACTGACCACAGGGATGGATAGCAGAGCATAACAGACCCTTGGGAGAGGGATGTGGTGTCCCAGCTGCCATATGCCACATGGAGAGAAGTGACAGATACTTCTTCTGCAGCATTCAGCATCTGTTCCTGTAAAACAATCCAACAAACCCAGCAATGTTCTTGACAGCAGAGGCCACTTCACAGAGAGCCCTGCTAGCATGTTGCTTCAGAGTGACCCTCAGCAGAGGTCCCTGGAGGCAGCAGTGGAGCCTGGGGCTGCCACCAGAGGCAGCTCTCAGCTTCCTCTAGTGCCACAGCCCTCAGTGAGCCCCGAGCAGCAGGCAGCCTGCCGGCAGACTGGAGCTTCCCAGGGCTCAGAGACTGGCAGCATTGTTCCAGGCATAAGGCAGCAGTGTTACAAGCCCCTGGTCCCCAGGGCTCTCTCCCTGTGATTATGTCATGTCTCCAGTGAGCTCAGCTCAGCTACCCAGGTGGAGGTTCAACTTCTCCCAGGCTTGCAGGCACACTCCTAGCTGTGCAGGATGTGACCAAGCCATCACCAGGAAGGTGAGATGAGATTGTCCCTCCTCAGCAGTCCTTTCTTCAGCCACTGCCTTCCCCCACCCTCTCCCCCCCCCCGCCCCACGCCTGTGCAAGTCCCATGGTGGGAAGAAAGGGGCACTTGTTTCTTGCCTACCATTAACAGCAAGGGCTGGAAGTGTAACCAGAAATGACAACTGGAGTGAAATGTGATGCCTCCGAAGGGGCCCAGAAGGCAGCAGAGTGGTGCCTTCGAGCCATGCCAGAGACCCCTTTCTCCCCCTCACCAAAGCAGCAGCCAGCTTGGGAAATCTTGCTTTCACCAACGTGTATTTTCCCCTCTAAAAACAATAAATGGAGTTATTGATGGGCAAAGCTGAGGTCCAATGTGGCCACACACTGTGAGGTTTGGCTGCCTTCCTCTTCTGTCACTATGCTCTTCGTTTCCCGAGGAGACTTTGGATACTCCTTCTGCTGTGAGGGCCACACATACAGCCAGGACAATCCATCAGAGAATCCTCCGTGCCCCATCCGGGATCTGAGAGGTGCAGAGGGGCCCAGGAGGATGAGACTCCTGCCCTTGACTGTGATTTATGCCTCCAGCTCCTTCTGTCACCGCTGACCTGCAAGAACAGAGCCTGTCTGAAGCCTCAAGGTCCACCACAAGCTGAGCAACTCATTTTTCAGTACTAAGGGCCAAGTGACAAGGCTGTAAATTCATGGGCACACAGAAACCACCATCCTCAGGTGGAAAAGCAGCTCTGAGCCACAGCTGCTCCCTCAGCCCTGCACACTGGGCTGATTTAGAGCCGTCCTTATCTCTCAGGTGCAAGTGATTTGGGAGCTTTGTCGAGCACAGATGCTCAGGAACAGATCCAACCTCGTTTGGACAAGGTCTAAGCAAGGAAGGAAATATTGCTCAGTGTCTGGCTTGGACAATGTTTCATTATGAAGAGCTGTCCCCAGCACTGGCTCTAACCAGTTGTTGCCTCAAAAAAAGATGACCAAAAATGGTGGGAAAAAAAAAACCCTCAGGCCCTAAACAGATGTTAGAAAAGAAAAATTAGAGCAAACAAACACTATCAGGAATCCAAAGCACTGACAAAACCCAGCAGCCAGCCACCATTAAAGCAAACCCAAGGGAAGGATGCAGAAACCAGCCAAGCCCTTGCTGTCTTGCACCCATCTGCAGCACCAGACTGCTTCACTGGTTCCCAGCCCTCCCTGTTTAGGGAGCTGGGGTTGATCAGACTGGAGAAGGGGAGCCTGAGGGGAGACCTCATTGCTCTCTGCAGCTCCTCTTCCCTGTGATGGCAAGAGGCAGGACCAGAGGAAATGGTTTCAAGCTGCACCAAGGAAGGTTCAGGATGGATGTCAGGAAATAATTCTACACTGAAAGGGTTCTCAAACACTGGAATGGTCTGCTCAGGGCAGTGCTGGGGTCTCCATCCCTGGGAGAGTTCCAGCAGTGTGTGGACTCTGGGCCCTTCAATTCAAGAGAGATGCTGAGGTGCTGGAAAGTGTTGAGAGAAGGGCAGCAAGGCTGGGGAGGGGCCTGGAGCACAGCCCTGTGAGGAGAGGCTGAGGGAGCTGGGGGGGTGCAGCCTGCAGCAGAGGAGGCTCAGGGCAGAGCTCATTGCTGCCTGCAGCTGCCTGCAGGGAGGCTGTAGCCAGGTGGGGTTGGGCTCTGCTGCCAGGCAGCCAGCAACAGAAGAAGGGGACCCAGGCTGAAGCTGTGCCAGGGCAGGTCTAGGCTGGATGTTGTTAGGAAGTTGTTGTCAGAGAGAGTGATTGGCATTGGAATGGGCTGCCCAGGGAGGTGGTGGAGTGGCTGTGGCTGGAGGTGTTGCAGCCAAGCCTGGCTGGGCCACTTAGTGCCATGGTCTGGTTGGTTGTGCAGGGCTGGGTGCTAGGTTGGGCTGGATGAGCTTGGAGCTCTCTTCCAGCCTGGCTGATTCTGTGATTCTGTGACTGGTTCTATAATTCTGTGCTTCTGTGATTCTTTGGCTCTATGATTCTACGACCTGGTGCTCAGGGACACGGTTTAGCACTGCCCCTTCGAGCACTGGACTGGACGAGCCTGGAGGTCTCTTCCAGCCAGCTGTTTTCTGCGGCTCCGTGTCTCTGCCTCCCGCAGCTCCGACGCCTCCATGCCCTCTCCCCGCGTTGCCCGCTGAGCGCTCCCCCCGGCTGCCCTCCCGGCCCCGCCGCCGCCCGCCCCGCTCCGGGCTGCCGCTCCGCGTCCGCGCTGCCGCCGCCGATTCAGGCGCCGCCAGCCTCAGCCGCCCTCCCTCGGCGCCCCCGCCGCCGGGACCCGCTGGCCGCACGTCTCCGGCAGCCTCTGCCGGTGCGAAGTAGGGCAGTGGGGCAAGCGCCGGCTGCATGGCGATGAGCGGGCGGCGGCAGCCCCAGCGCGGCTCTTGGCCGCCGGCGCTGGAGCGGGGCAGCGGGGATGAGGCAGCGGAGGGGAAGGGGCGGCCTGAGCAGCGGGAGCTGTGCGGCACTTGGGGATGAATACTAAGCAGACCCCACCGGGCGGGAGCGCCCAGATGAATGGGATCCTTTCACATGGGGCTGACAGAGCAGGGATTTCATAGTCCTGCGAGCAGCACAGAGCCGCCTTAATCCAGCAGATACAATGCCCTGCTCACACGGCTCAGGAAACAAAATAAATATGCTCTTGCAAAGGCATCACAATGAGGCTTTTAAGGGCTCCAGAGGAGGAGGCTCTACCTGGTTCTCCAGCCTCCTCCCGTGTGTGGGAGCCGAGAGCTCTGCATGTTCCTGCTCTCTGTGCCTGGCTTTTTGTCTTCTTTCTTCAGTGCTTTTCTCTGTCCGTCAGCCTGGCCTTGGTGTGGAGGAGGAGAGGAACATTTCCAGACAGGGCCTCTAAAAAACTAAACAGGAACAGTCTCCAACAGGTTCATCCTGGAGAAGGTGACCACAGCTACACCTGGCAATAAAAAAGCAGAAGTACAAACTACTGCAGATCAGGTGAAAAGTGCTCCACAACCTCCCTGGGCAACCTGTGCCAGTGTCTCACCACCCTCACTCCAGACAACTTCCTAACATCCACTTTCAATCTCCCCTCTGCCACTTCAAACCCATTCCTCCTCCTCCTCCTGGCATTACAAGCCCTTGTCAGCAGTCTCTCCCCAGCCCTCTTGTAGCCCCCTCAGACACTGCAAGGCCACTCCAAGGTCTCCTCCAAGCCTTCTCTTCTCCAGGCTGCACAGCCCCAACTCTCTCAGCCTATGCTCACAGCAGAGCTGCTGCAGCCCTCTCAGCATCTTGGTGACCTCCTCTGCACTGGCTCCAACACTTCCATGTCCTGCTTGTGCTGGGGGCTCCAGAACTGCCCCCAGGACTGCAGGTGGGGTGTGAGGAGAGCAGAGCCAAGGGGCAGAATGCCCTCCCTTGCCCTGTGCCCACATTGCTCTTGCTGCAGCCCAGCACAGGGTTGTGTCTGGGCTGCACTCCCACTGCAGGCTCCTGTTGACCCCCCAGGTCCTGTTGCTCAGGGCTGCTCTCAGCCATTCCCCACCCAGCCTGGAGTTGTGCTTGGGACTGCACCCACCCAGGTGAAGGACCTTACACTGGGCCTTGTTGAATGTCACAAGGTTGGCCTCAATGAGCAGAGCTGCACCTTTTGGACACAAAGCTCTGCCTTCCAAACCCCAGCAGCCTGCTATCCCCCTGCAAGGCTTTTGGCCACATTTTGCTTTCCCAAAGCGCTCAAAGCTCTGCCAACCCCCCCAGTGCCAGCCAGTGCCCACCAGTGAAGCGGAAGCAGCCTCCTCCAAGCATCAGCCTATCCCTGGCTCTGCAGCCAGCCGTGCGCTAGCTCCCATGCTCCGCAGCCCGTCAGATGGGCAGGGAAACGCCACCTCCCCTGCCAGCTTCCCATGCCCCTCTGTGTGTGAAGCTGCCGTTCCCATGCCAGAGCTGCCGAGCTGAGGAGCTGTGCTGGCTGGGAGCGCAGCAGCTCTGCTGTTCCCCGGCTTGATCACCTACCAGAAGTGCCAGACTGTGTCAAGCGATGTGTGAGTCACCACTCACGGCTTCTGCTCAGCGGTGCAGCAGAAACCCACAGCCCTGGCAAAGAGCAGGGCCTCTTTTTTTTTTCAGCCTTACCCAGCTGGCATTTTGAGTTTGGGTTTTTTTTTTAGCCTCTCCAAGAGGCAGTCCAATAGAGCTGCTGAGGGCTGTCATCCCTCTGCTTGATGCTCTGGAGAGGTTTTAAAGTGCCAGAAGTGATCCCAGCAGAGGCTGCTCGGATATCTCTGAGCTGGACTATGCAGACTCTGCAACTTCCTTACTCTTAGTGCTACTTGACTCTGCAAAAAACTCCTCTTCTTCTGACACAGGCAAAACTAAGCCCTGATAATGCTGGCTGGAACTTGTGCAATGACTAAAATGACAGCGGCTTGCAGACAGCATAGCTTGATGCTGTTGTAACACAAATAGCAGCACTGTTAGTGACAAACACCTTCATGCACACAAGATCGAGGAGGGAAAAGAGCTGGCCAGAGCTGAAGCAAGTTTCCTTTGATGGGGGCATTGCTATCTACAAATAAGAATGGTTTGGGTGGGAAGGGAGATCCCAAGTGTCTGCTTCTCATTTCCTTGCAGTGGAGATGCTGAGATTGCTGGGAATGGTTCATTTTACCACCTGGCTGCCAAAAGAAGGGGGGGGGGGGGGGGGGGAAGAAAGCAAGAACAACAGAAAAAGAAGAAGCTGGGTCTGCATTTTGGGCTGATGTCACATTTCCTGAGCTGTGGAGAATGCTTCTCTCTGCTTTCCCTTTTGGAGCAAAAACGAGCTCAAATCGTTGAAAATAGGGAAGAAAAAAAAATAATAAATAAAAGAAATCCCTCAGGAGCTGCCAAGGAAATACCAATGAGAGAGAAGAGGAACAAAAGCACAACTGGAAAATCAGAGGAGACAAAAGGATTCAATAAATCTGATTGACTCATTTCTGTTTCAATCCCCACCCAGAGGGTAGCATCCACGGCAGCTGGAGGCAAGAATGATTTGGTGACGTTGGAGGGAGCCGAACAAATCTGCTCTGCTTTAAGAGCCCTGTGTCTGAGCCACCCAGCCCAGCAGGTTTGTGGTTCAGCTGGCTGAGCTCTGTGCCCACTCTGACACAAGCTGCAGCTCCCATGCAGCTCCTGATAGCAGGATTCCTCTCGGGGATGTCAAGGGGATGAGTAATAACCGAGCGCGCGCTGGGGCTTGGGGGCTGGATGGGTCGGTGTGGCCAAAGAGGCCATTAATAGTCTGTACCCACAGTATATATAGCTACTGCTTAAATACAGAGCCATTCTCCAGAGGCATTTCTGCCAGCCCTGTTTGCCCCCAAACCACTTGGGCTCAGACATCTTGACGTCCTCAACCTAAATGTGGATGAAGTGTGAGGCAGTGCTCCAAAGGGTGAGACAGGAGGGGAAATTGCTGGTGCCAAGCAGCCTCGGTGGAAAAAACATTTCCAGTTGCCACAGCTCAGTGTTTCTATTCCTGTTTTAACCTGGGTAAACCAAGGAGGGCAATGGTTGGGTTACAGCAGAGGTGGGGATTAGGTGCTCAGGGTTAGACCAGAGGTGAGGGTTAGGTGGAGAAGGAAAAGGTCTTAGTCACAAAGGAAAGGGCAGATCTGGTCACTGGAGTGTGTCACTGCTGGAAAAAAACAGAGATTGGGCAGCTGGAAATTCACAGAGCAGATCTGCTTGGAAGAGGCCTTTCAGAGAATCATAGAATCAAGCAGGTTGGAAGAGACCTCCAAGCCCATCCAGTCCAGCCTGGCACCCAGCCCTGGCCAATCAACCAGACCATGGCACTAAGTGCCCCAGCCAGGCTGTGCTTGAGACCATGCTGCAGCCCATCAGAAGCTGTCCTTGGTGAGAGGCTGCTGGAGCCTTTCACAGAATCAAGCAGGTTGGAAAGGACCTCTAGGATCATCCAGTCCAACCTAGCACCTAACCCTGCTAATGAACCAACCCATGGCACTAAGTGCCTCAGCCAGCCTGCTCTTAAACACCTCCAGGGATGGAGACTCCATCACCTCCCTGGGCAGCCCATTCCAATGCCAATCACTCTCTCTGCCAGCAATTTCCTCCTAACACCCAGCCCAGATCTCCCCTGGCACAGCTTGAGGCTGTGTCCCCTTGTTCTGTTGCTGGTTGCCTGGCAGCAGTGCCCAACCCCACCTGGCTACAGCCTCTCTGCAGGGAGCTCTGCCCTGAGCCTCCTCTTCTTTTCTTTCTTCTTCTTTTGTCATCACTTTGCTCTAATTCTCTAGAAGTTTGTTTTGTTGCTGACAGCTCCTGCTCAATACACTTCTTGGCCACCTGGATGAGTTTCCCTCACAGCAGCACAGGAGAAGATCACATTCTGTGATTCTGTGTGATTCTGTGATTCACTCAAGGCATCACCCAACCTGGTCCTGAACACCTCCCTGGACAACCTGTGCCAGTGTCTCACCACCCTCAACCTGTGCCAGTGTCTCACCACCCTCAACCTGTGCCAGTGTCTCACCACCCTCAACCTGTGCCAGTGTCTCACCACCCTCAACCTGTGCCAGTGTCTCACCACCCTCACTCCAAAGAATTTCTTCCTAACATCCAGTTTCAATCTCCCCTCTGTCACTTCAAACCCATTCCTCCTCGTTTTGCCATCACAAGATCTTGTCAATAGTCCCTCCCCAGTCTTCCTGTAGCCCCCTTCAGATCCTGGAAGGCCACTCCAAGGTCTTCTTTAAGCCTTTTCTTCTCCAGGCTGCAGAGCCTCAACTCTCTCAGCCTGTCCACATAGCAGAGCTGTTGCAGCCCTCTGAGTATCTTTGTGGCCCTCCTCTGCACTGGCTCCAACACTTCCATGTCCTGCTTGTGCTGGGGGCTCCAGAACTTATGCCCAGGTTTGTAACAGCTTTTAGCACATCACAAACCTACACACAGATGATGAGGCAGAGGAGGGAGCCAGGATCAGGCTGCCACAAGAGAGCCACATCCCTGGAAAAGGGAAAACAAAAAAACCCACCAAAGTCTTGTTTCATGGAATCACAGAATGGCTCAGGCTGCAAGAGACCTCAGAGCTCATCTACTCCAACCTCCCTGCAGGGACACCTCTCAGCTAGACTCAGCTGCCTCCCTGGAGGTGTTCAAGGCCTTCCTATTGCCTGGTCTCAACATGTGCAACAGAAGAACTTTGGAGAGCCATTCCCCTTCTGGTCTTCCTTGTTCCTGCTACCATTCTTCTGAGGCTCTCACTGAGGACTGAGAGCTTTAGAAATGTGGCTTGGTTTGGACCAAAACCAACACAACATTTTCCAGCTAGAGGAAAATCTGAGGGCCTGAGGCTCTGCAGTGATTCAGCTGGCTGGTATGAACGGGGATGCAGCGAGGATCTGATCCCAGCTGCAGACGCCTGGGGGACCAAACTCCTCTGCCACTACCACCACTGCCCCAGACCAGCAGATCCTGGGAGCTGTGCAGTGCAGGAGACAGGGAGCATCCTTTTAGCTGGCTGCAAAGGCAGGTAACAAGATCAGCAGAGGTCTTGGGGCATCGAGCTGGCTTCTGGAGCATCTCCTGACACGCCAGAGACAGCAGCCAGTGTGCAAAGCTTTATTCCCACCTTTAGCTCTCATAGAGAAATGCTGGTGGTGAGTTTGGCAACGATGACAGCAAACCAAGCCCGGGGTTCTTGGGAGAGGAAATGGGGAGAAATGAAAGGGAAGAGCCTGAGCCTGCAGCTCTATCTCCTGAGGAGCAAAGGGGGAGAGGCCTTGCTAATTCATGGATGTGATTCCACGTCATGGAAAACGTTTAATGGAGTCTCATTTGAGCAAGAGCTGCCCTCGTCTTCCAGGGGATGTTTGAGCCCCTTCACGTCTCAGCTGTCTCCCTGGCACCTCGGCCCAGCCCTCCCAGCTGCTCCTGCAGAAGTGGAGCATTCATGCTCCTGGGGTGTTAATGATTTCACCCTCCATAAAGCCAGGCGCTCGGCCACGCGCTCGGCAGGACACACACCGAGATGAAAAGGTCTCTCTGGAGGCCTGCTGAGGCTGACAGGACTGCAGGTTCTTCCTGGGACAATTTCTCCCCCACCCCAGAGGACTTCCCCATGGGAATGGTTCACAGGCTCACAGGATGTCAGGGGTTGGAAGGGACCCAAAGAGAGCATCCAGTGCAAGCTCTCTGCCACAGCAGGACCACACAATCTAGCTCAGGGCACACAGCAGCACAGCCACACAGGCCTTGGAAGGCTCCAGAGGAGGAGACTCCACAACCTCTCTGGGCAGCCTGTGCCAGGGCTCTGGGACCCTTCCAGCCAAGCAGTTGCCCTTTGTCCTGAGCTGGAACCTGCTGTGCTGCAGCTTCCATCCATTGCTGCTTGTCCTATCCCAGGGAGCAGTGAGCAGAGCCTGTCCCCCCCTCCTGACCCCCAGCCCTCAGAGATTTAGAGACACTGATTAGATCCCCTCTCAGTCTTCTCTTCTGCAGCCTAAGCAGCCCCAGGTCCCTGAGCCTCTCCTCACCAGGCAGTGCTCCAGTCCCCTCATCACCCTTGTAGCTCTCTCATTCCCAGCATCCGTCACTCTTAGCCTCCCTGCTGCTGCTGTACCACTGCATGTAGCTTGCACTGCAAATAGCCTGCACTGCAAACAGCCTGCACTGCAAATAGCCTGCACTGCATGGCTGTTTGAGAAGCACTGCAAAACACCAGCCCCCAGTCGTTTTCACACCGAGGGGATCTGAGCAGCACGACATGGAATAGTTCAGTGCCTTACAGCCCTGGAAGCTGCCTGCATAACCCAGCTGGAAACAGCTCTCTTCACTGCTGCTGCGTGCTCCAGATGTGCCCAAGGGTCAGGGAGTCTGCTGCTGGGCATCCAGCTGTGGGATCCTTGATGCCACTGCCAGTGCCTCATCAGTGTTTATGACGATGTGCAGGTGAGTGGCAGGAGGCTGGAGCCAGGGACAGCACAAGGGTCCTGGGTGGGAGCTGAGCCATAGGAAGTGTCAGTTAAGCACGAGGAGGATTTTTTTCCCTGTGAGGGTGGCAGAGCACTGGCACAGGCTGCCCAGGGGGGTTGTGGAGTCTCCCTCTCTGCAGCTATTCAGACCCCTCCTGGACACACTCCTGTGTGACCTGACCTGGGCGATCCTGCTCTGGCAGCAGGGTTGGGCTGGATGAGCACCACTGTCTCCAAGCAGCTACAGCTCAGCACTCACTGTGTTTGTAACATTCCTGCTCTCTTCCCTTAGCTTTCTGTGGAGCACTGAGCTTGAGCAGGCAAATCCTGCAGAATTAGAGAGGTCAGAAGCTTGTCTGATCAAGCCCTGTGGTCTGCATTTTGCTGGGAAGAAACAGCTGGAGGTGCAGGGATGGCTGAAGACCCATCCTGGTTTTCTTCTTGTACTCTCTGCATGTGAGATTGAATTAAACTGCCTCTCCAGCAAGGCTTGGAGCAGGTCCCCAGCAGGGGGGTGACCAACAGCAAAGCCACACTTGGCATGACATTGTTCCTGTGACAAGGTGTCAGCTCCCTGGCTGGCTGCCTCTTGCTACCCTGCCTGTGACTCCCACTTGGTGTATTCCATCACTACGCCCCTGGCAGCTTCACCCGTGGGAAGTTCAGGAGGGTGTTTGACACATCTAGAGATGGCAAAACCCACTCCAGCACCTGAGAGCTGCTGGCAGTTGTCTCTGAGCTGCACCTCTGTGCTCACAGGAGGCTCCCAAAGCCCCACGAACAGCCAAAGCCTCCTAAAAGTCACTTTCTTGGTAGTAGGTGGAGATGGGAGGAGCTCTCTCACCCCCGCTGCGAGTTATCCGAGGTGAGTCTCAGCTCTATGGGTATGTGTCCAAATAAAAATCCCTGCTTGCACACAGTATTTATATGTTCCTCTGCCCTGGTTTTGGCTGCTTCCCACTTTTCCTCACAAGCTGCAGGCTGAAAAGGGCCATTCAAGGGAGGTTTGCTGATGCGAGCGCAGCTCTGGCCCCTCCGCCGGCTCCCTGCTCCAGAGCAAGCACAACACATTTCCAGCAGGAGAAAAGCTCTTCCTTGGCCTGCCTGGACCTTTTCCCTTCTTGCACTTAGGCCACGTTCCCCTGGGCTTCCCTTTGCTCTCCTTTCCTCTGTTGGTGCTAAATGCTGCAATAGGGACCGTAGCCCCAGAGCTGCAGCCCAGTGAGCTCCAGCTGGATTCTGTGTCTACATCAGAAGATGCTCTCTTCTTCCCAGGACCTTCCCACTTCTGATAAAGCACTAAACCAGCACAGACAGGCCTTGGTTTCTGGTCCTGGTTCACTAATATGTGCAGAGTGGACAATAAACACCAATGTGACTTTCCCCATAGCAGATCAAATAGGTTTTACACCAAGCTGGCTTGGAAGGCACCTCCAAAGCTCATCCAGCCCAACCCCCCTGCAGTCAGCAGGGACATCCTCCAGCTTGCCCAGAGCTTCATCAAGCCTGACCTTAAATATCTCCAGGAATGGAGCCTCAACAGCCTCCCTGGGCAACCTGGTGCAGTGTTGCAGCACCTTGGTGGTGCAGACCCTGTTCTTACCACCCAACCTACAGCTCCTCTAATTTCAAACCATTGCCTCTCATCCTGTCCCTATAGCCTTTTGCAAACAGTCTCTCTGCAGCCTTCTTGCAGCCCTTTCAGGCACTGGAAGGTCACCATGAGGTCTCCCTGGAGTCTTTTCCAGGCTGAAACTCAGCTCCCTCAGCCTGCCCCTGTAGCAGAGGCACTCCAGCTCTCTGCTGACAGCCCCACGGCAGCAAACAGGGCTGGCAGGAAGGGGCAGCTTCCTCCCAGAGCTTGCAGAAACCTCAGCACTGCTCACTGCTCTTGCCAAGTCAGGTTTTCTTGCTGTGCCCATCAAATCTTAACCAAAATTAATGTCCTCTTTGCTTAATCTCATCACTGCCTCTTCCTGATTAGATGCATTCCCTCTGTCTGTATAAATAATAGGACAAGCTGAGCCTGCAATGGAGAGGGAGAGCAGAGAGACACAAGTGAAGAAAGAGTGTCTTCAGGTTTTGCCAAGAGTGATGAGGTTGAAAGCTAAAAACACACAACAACCAACCCCCTCCTTGTGTTTCCCTCTCTTCTGGAGACAAAATCTTTCTCTTTAAGGAAAATCATCTCCATCTGCTAAAGAAATTCCTCAGCGTGCTTCCTTTGGAGGAGAGGCTTGAATCCCATGCTGGTCTTTTATCCTAACAATTGCATTTCTTCTGAAGTGATGCTGGAGGCCACCTCATTTTACCTGATGGATGCTTACCCAGGAGGGTGCTTCTCATTACAGCTCAGCACAGGCATCAACTTCTCCATTAAACAGGCCCAAGCTCCATCTTCCTCAGCTCACAGATGCAGAACAACCTCAGATGTGGACATACAGACCAAAAAAAGCCCCCATTTAATTAATTTTGTTCCTGTTGGAAACTGAGTTTCTTGCTTTCTGAACCCTGGTGGCTGTGTCCTCACCATCAGCCCTGCAGCTGGGAGCACTCAGTGTGGCTCAGCTCACTCGCTGGGCTCTGGCTGATTTGCATCTCACCACAGGTTTGCACTTGGCTTCCACTCACCTATAGGCAAGTGTGAATGAGCCACTCCCAGTGCTTCCATCACTGCTAGGAAGCTGATTTCCAGGAGAAACTTGAAATCCTTTCACTCTTTATCAAGTTCCTGAGGTCATTCTCAGCTCCAGCACAATGATAAGCAGGCACACATGCAGGCTGGGTGCAGAGTGGGTTGGGAGCAGCCAGGCAGAGAGGGAGCTGGGAATGCTGGCAGAGAGGAGCTGAAGAGGAGGCAGCAGTGCCCAGGTGGGCAGCAGAGCCAATGGCATCCTGGGCTGGCTCAGGAGCAGTGTGGGCAGCAGGACAAGGGAGGTTCTTCTGCCCCTCTGCTCAGCACTGCTCAGGACACACCTGGAGTGCTGTGTCCAGTTCTGGGCTCCTGCACTGCAGAGAGATGTTGAGGTGCTGGAAGGTGTTGAGAGAAGGGCAGCAAGGCTGGGGAGGGGCCTGGAGCACAGCCCTGTGAGGAGAGGCTGAGGGAGCTGGGGGGGTGCAGCCTGCAGCAGAGGAGGCTCAGGGCAGAGCTCATTGCTGCCTGCAGCTGCCTGCAGGGAGGCTGTAGCCAGGTGGGGTTGGGCTCTGCTGCCAGGCAGCCAGCAACAGAAGAAGGGGACCCAGGCTGAAGCTGTGCCAGGGCAGGTCTAGGCTGGATGTGAGGAGGAAGTTCCTGGCAGAGAGAGTGATTGGCATTGGAATGGGCTGCCCAGGGAGGTGGTGGAGTGGCTGTGGCTGGAGGTGTTGAAGCCAAGCCTGGCTGGGGCACTTAGTGCCATGGTCTGGTTGGTTGGGCAGGGCTGGGTGCTAGGTTGGGCTGGCTGAGCTTGGAGCTCTCTTCCAGCCTGGCTGATTCTATGAGTCCATGATTCCATCAAATGCCTAAGGAGATGCACATTTTTATTGTCCTGGTTTTCTAAGCATTCCTTCTACAGCCAGGGGGCAGGAGTCTGGTGGCCAATCACCAAATGTAGTAGCCAAGTCAACACAGCTCTTGGCAGACTACCTGGGGTGATTGAAAAGTTCCTTAGAAATGCATAGAAGGTCATGCTGGGGAGCTGCTTCCATGCCAGGCTTTGTGATGGGGGTGGCAGTGTGCTGAGTGAATCACAGAGCCACAGAATGGTTTAGGTTGGAAGGGATCTCAAAGCTCAGCCAGTTCCAACCTCCTGCCATAGGCAGGGACACTTGCCACTAGAACAGGTCACTGAAGGCTTCATCCAGCCTGGTCCTGAACACCTCCAGGGAGGTTGTGGAGCACAGAAGCACAGAATGGGATCAAAGATCCCATTCTGTGCTTCTGTGCCCCACAACCTCCCTGGGCAACCTGTGTCAGTGTCTCACCACCCTCACTGCAAACAACTTCTTCCTAACATCCAGTTTCAGTCTCCCCTCTGCCACTGCAAACCCATTCCTCCTCCTCCTGTCATTCCCAGACCTTGTCAATAGTCCCTCCCCAGCCTTCCTGTAGCCCCCTTCAGATCATGCAAGGCCACTCCAAGGTCTCCTGGAAGCCTTCTCTTCTCCAGGCTGCAGAATCCCAGCTCTTGTAGCCTGCCCTCATAGCAGAGCTGCTGCAGCCCTCTCAGCATCTTGGTGGCCTCCTCTGGAGTGAGTGCTCCCAGCAGCTCCATCTCAAAGCAACACCTCATGAGGCAAAGGTGATGGGAGCTGGAGCAAAGGTTGGTCTGGGAGGGAGCAGCAGCAAGCTTAGGGGGGGGGTCTGCAGCAAACCAAACTGTGGCAAGTGTGAGATGCTCTTTGCTCCAGAGCTAAACCAGTCCCTGTGGACTGCTCATAAGTCTTCCCCACACACACAGCCCAGCCTCACTCTCCAAAACATCCTTGACCAAAGGGCCCTGTACCCACCATGCTGTAACCAGGCCTTGCCCTGGCAAGCTTGGCAGAACACCAGGCCAGTTTTCTCTCCCTGGTGTCCATAACAACCCTCAGAGAGCTGCCCAGTGAAGGGATGTTGCAAAGCTTTCTTCTGCCCCTGTGTTTACTACGTGTGTTTGCTTTGGCCACCTCGCTCCAGCCTCCTTTTCACTGCTGACTTTTGATTCAATCACTTTACACACAGCAATTGGCTCTGCTCAGGGCACAAACAGCTCCTCACTTGTTCCCCAGCCAGAGCCATAGACCAGGCAGTGTTTGGAGTTGTGAAGAGGGGGAAAATGGAGACAGAGAAGAAGTGGCTTTCAGACCCAGGGAGACACAGGAGCCGGCCAGTGGAGGGGACTGGTTCACAGGGATGCTGTCCTGAGGGTTTCATGGATGCTGGGCTGAGCTCTGCTTCCCTCAGATGGCTTTCTGTTGGCCATGCACAGGAACATCTTGTCTCCAGAGCCCCAGCAAGCCACAGCTGCCTGCCAGCAGACAAAATGTTCCTCGTGCTGGGATTTTCATCTGGGACTGCTTCTCACTGGAGTTTTCCTGTCACTGCACTTGAGCTGTGCACATCAGCTGGTGGCAGCCTGCTCTGGTGAAGGAGTCTGGTCAAGGGAGGTGTCTGGTCAAGAGGCTCTGGTCAACTGGACTGTGTCCAGCAGGTCAAGAGAGGTGATTCTTCCCCTTTTCTCTGCTCCCATGAGACCTCCACCTCAAATCCTGCCTTCAGTTCTGGTGTCCCCAGCATAAGAAGGACACAGAGCTGCTGAAGTGAGTCCTGAGGAGGCCATAAGATCATAGAATCAAACAGGCTGGAAGAGAGCTCCAAGCTCATCCAGCCCAACCTAGCACCCAGCCCTGGCCAATCAACCAGACCATGGCACTAAGTGCCCCAGCCAGGCTTGGCTCCAGGGGTGGGGACTCCACCACCTCCCTGGGCAGCCCATTCCAATGGCAAATCAAGGACTGGAGCAGCTCTGCTGTGAGATGCTGAAGCATCTCTGGAGAGCAGTAGGGTTATAGGTTGGACTTGGTGATCCTGAGGGGCTTTTCCAACCTGGATGTTTCTGTGATTCTGTGAGAAGACTCAGGGCAAACCTTAGAGCTGCCTTGCAATAGCTGAAGGGATCCAACAGGAAGGCTGCAGAGGGACTTTTCATGAGGCTGTCTAGACACAGGACTCCAAAATCTTGTGCCACGAGCATCAAGAAAGTCTTTTGGGAGGGAAAAGACCTCAGTCACCTGCCAGCTGTGGGAGCCTGGCATTGGAAGTTGAACTCTGGTAGCACCTGGGGAGGGCTGGAATTCCCCAAGGTGTGAAAGTGGCAGCCAGCCCCTCAGAAGTGTGGGGTTTGCCCAGAGGCTGCTAAATTCTTTCTCCCTCTCCCTCCCCCATGCAGCTGACATCTCTCTCCCTGCCTAGCTGGGAAAGGGAAACGAAAATAAAGGCTGCTCTGCAGCTGGAGAAAGTGCTGCAGCTGCTGCCACAGCCACCAAGGTGATTCCTGGCAGAGGAGGGTTTGCCACGTCATGGGGCACTGCCTGGCCTCAGCCCTACAAACAGCTCCCACCGAGGCAGCCAGCAGGAAGAGGGTGGAAAAGTACCAGCGAGTGCTTGCTCCCAGCCCTCCTCCTCCTCCTGCTGCTGCTGGGAGCTCTGCAGGTACCCCAAGCACACACTGCTGTGCTCTGGTATTTAACACCAGGCTGTGGGGATGCCTTTGCAGGGCATGCAAGGGCATGGGCGTGGGGGGGGTCACAGACACGGCACAGTGCAAGGGAGGCATGAGGCAGTCCTTTCAAAAGTGGGGTTTGAAAAGGGTCTTCAGCTGGCCCTGTACCCACAGCTGGCCCTGTTCCCAAGGAGGGGTTGCTTGGGCAGTCCCTGGGCTTCCAAGCCTGTCTCTAGGCAAAGGAGCTGAATCTTTGGGCAACTCTTACCCAGCTCCAAGGCCAAGGACAGGCAGATGCCCCAGAGCTGGCAGAGTAGCTGCTGTGAGGGCCACCTGAATCTCTTGCAGTCAGGACTTAAAGGCAGGAGGTGATGAGCAGTGTAAAATGCAGCAGTGTCACCAGCTGGCATTGCCTCCCTCAACAAGCAGGAAAGAGATTGGAGGAAATTAAGTGAAGCCCAATTCCATTTGCCTTTATTCCTACACCGTTTCCCCAGGCCAGCAGCTGAGCAGCTGCAGGAGGCTCGGGTGGGATCAGGGCTCGGAGCACATTACCTGAGCCAGCCAGCAGCAAGTGCCCCAGGGTAGGGTGTCCCTGCCCATGGCAGGGGGGTTGCAACTAGACGATCCTTGTGGTCCCTTCCAGCCGTGACCGATCCTGTGTGCCTGAAGCCCTGTTTGCAGCCTGGCACGGCTCAAGCGCCGAGCTCAGGCTGCTCCGGGGCGAGCAGCCACGGCCAGGCAGCCCGTGCGGAGGGTGCCAGCCCCGCAGCCGTGCCCAGCTGCGCCCCAGCCGATGCTGGGCAAGGGGAGCGAAAACGCAGCCCTCCCCTCCTGCCTGCCTCCCGCAGCCATGCAGAGGAAGAGAAGCAGCTCCCTCCGCCGCTGAATCTGATTTGCCTATTAGCTCCCATCCCTGCCCTCCCGCCCGGCGAGTAATTGGGACTTGAGCTCTCCCTCTAATTCCCCTCCATGCACATGAGTCAGAGCTGCTGCCTTCGTCTGCGGTAATCAGCGCGGCCGATGCAGCCGCAGCACCTCCTGCCGTGTAACACCCTCGGGGGGCGGGGGGGGTCTGGGAAGTTTTAATGCTCTGCCTCCGGATCGCTTCTCTGAGCTTTGTGGTTCAGGGACAATTCTCCCAGCCCAGAATAGGTGCCAGGAGCTGGTGGGTGGGAGGAGAGATCATGGAATCCGCAGGGCATTGCTGGAAGTGCCACTGCCCTCCAGGCAAAGCCAATGCTCCAGAACCTTTAGCTTGGTGCTGGTGCTCTGATCCCATGGCACAACCACCCCTTCCTTTCCTTGCCTTGCCAGCTAACAGGGGGCCTGTGCAAGTCACCCCACCCCGAGGCAGGGAGAGACTGATCCCCTTCTGTCTGGGAGAGGGGAGAGGTGACACCCTGCATTGCTGCAGGAGTGACAAGTGATGCTGCTGGTTCCCCTTCTGGCTCCCCCAGGCAGGAGGCAGGCACAGCTGCAGCCATCCCTTCATTGTCATCACTCCTTTGGCTGCCATCAGCAGACTGTCTGAGTGCTGCCCTCTTCAAGAGGGACCTGTCCAGGCTGGATGGGTGGGCAAAGGCCAATGGGGTGAGATTGAACATGGCCAAGTGCAGGGTTCTACACTTTGGCCACAACAACCCCATGCAGCACTACAGGCTGGGGCCAGAGTGCCTGAGAGCAGCCAGGCAGAGAGGGAGCTGGGGGTGCTGGGAGAGAGGAGCTGAAGAGGAGGCAGCAGTGCCCAGGTGGGCAGCAGAGCCAATGGCATCCTGGGCTGGCTCAGGAGCAGTGTGGGCAGCAGGACAAGGGAGGTTCTTCTGCCCCTGTGCTCAGCACTGCTCAGGCCACAGCTTGAGTGATGTGTCCAGTTCTGGGCTCCTGCATTGCAGAGAGATGTTGAGGTGCTGGAAGGTGTTGAGAGAAGGGCAGCAAGGCTGGGGAGGGGCCTGGAGCACAGCCCTGTGAGGAGAGGCTGAGGGAGCTGGGGGTGTGCAGCCTGCAGCAGAGGAGGCTCAGGGCAGAGCTCATTGCTGTCTGCAGCTGCCTGCAGGGAGGCTGTAGCCAGGTGGGGTTGGGCTCTGCCCTGAGTCAGAAGTCACAGCAGCTCCTGATCCCATGAGAGAGCTGCCCTGGCCTCTGAAGATCCCCATGCATGCACTGTGGCTTGGTGACATGGGAAGGCAAGAGGCTGGAAAGCAGCACTCCTCACACCTCCAACCAGCTCCCAAAGCCTTCATTTGCCAGCTTAGGAGAACCAGCATCATGTTCATGAGCTGCAGAGGGTGTCTGCAGCCTGCTTCTCTGCAAGGCTGAGCTCTGAAGACAGTTTCACCTTAGAGCACAGCTTCACTCCTGCTTAATTCAGTTAGAGGATGCAAAAGCAGCTTCTGTTGAGCTCTGCTAGGCAAAACACAAAGGCAGCAGGCACTGGAGGCTGTGGACTCGGGGAGGGTGACAGGCAGCACACAGCTGTGCAGCCTGCAGCAAAGTGCAGGGCCCCCTCTGAGCCTTGCTGAACAAGGGCACTCTGTGCACAGAAAGCTGCAGGACTTCCAGTTCTTTCAGAAGTCCAGGTCTTGAGTCGCTGCTCCTTGCCAGATGCCTGTGGTCATCAGCTCCAGGGCACTGGCAGCCAGCTCTAGATGACCAGAGCTGCCTCCTCTCTCCTCAAATCACAGAGTTATGCAAATGCCTCATGGGCTTAACAAACTGCTTTCAATTAAACACAGGTCTCTTTTCACTGGGAGGCTGCAATCTCAGCCCTGCTGCAAGTCAGTCGAAGAGTGGATGTTAAATTCCTGCCCCTGGGAGAACATGGTGGCTGTAAGGCAGAGCATCTTCACCAACCAGGCCCACACAGACCCCAGCACTTTTGTTTAGCACCCAGAAAAGCTCCTGTGAGGTCCCAGAGGACTTCCTCCTGCTGCCACTGGCAGGTGCTCTGGGTTTGTGTCCTCTTTGGCACCTTCAAAGCCCAGACACGAGTGCTGTCTTAGGGCCCCTTTCTGCACTCCCAGAGAGTCTTTGCTGCCTTACCCACAGAGGCAATGCCCCAAGGCCCTGGAGGGTTCTAGTTAAGAGCATCACAGGCTCATAGGATGTCAGGGCTTGGAAGGGACCCAAAGAGATCATCCAGTCCAACCCCCCTGCCAGAGCAGGGCCACACACTCTAGCTCAGGGCACACAGCAACACAGCCAGACAGGCCCTGACAGGCTCCACAGCCTCTCTGGGCAGCCTGTGCCAGGGCTCTGGGGCCCTGACAGCAAAAGCTTTGGCCATGTTTGCACAAGAGCCTTGAAGCCTACCCCCTGGCTTTAGTTCCTGTGCCTCCCTTGTCTGAAAACAGGAGGTTGGCTGCTCTGCAGCCAGAGCAGCTGAAGATGCCTGCTAGATCAGGCCAGCCATCTTCTGGGGAAAGCTCATCACCTGTGGCTGGAACAAGCACCCAGGGTCTGGGGCATGGCCCAAAGACAAAGCATCCTCCCTAAAACCTTAGAGCCAGCACTGGCTTGGAAGGGACCTTTTAAAGGTCTTCTCCAGCCCCCCTGCAGTAAGCACGGACAGCCTCAACTCCATCAGGTTGCCCAGAGCCCTTCTCTGCCCCTAACTAGAGCTCAGGAGGCTTTGCTGCTGGGACTCTCATGCAATCCTTGGCGTGTGGCTCTCATCTCCCCTCAAAGGGGAGCCTGAAGTGACCTGGTTAGTGAATTCAGCACTGGACTGGGAATGAAATCCTGCTGCTCAGCCCAGAGGCTGCGTGCAGCTTTGGTCCTGTGCTCTGGAGCTCTTCAGTCAGTGCTGCTAGGGGCTGCCCTTGGGCATGGCTGTGCTGCCAGCAGCACATCAAGGCACGGCCAGCCCAGTGGGGCTAGAGGAGTAAGCACAAGTGCTGGAAGGAAGCCAGCCCTCCACCTCTGCTCCTCTCTGCTGTGGGTTCAGCCTCCTTCCCTGCAGAGTGAGCCAAGCACTGGGCTCACCCTAACGAGCTGGGGCAGGGCAGGGAGAGCAGGAGGCTGCCAGTGCAGCAGGGTGGCACTGGGGGAGATGCCACACCACACCACTCAGCCCATGGCTTACTCAGGTCTCAGATAAGGGCCACCTTAATTGAGTGTGTGAGGGCAGTGAAATGCAGACATGCCCAAGCTCTGCTGCTAGCTGCACCTCCAGCCCTGACACAGAGCTGGCCAAGCAGGTGCTTCTCCAGTCAGCACAGAGAGGGGGAATGCACCTCTGACCAAACCTCCCAACCCCTTTTTTCCCTCACCACTGGTCTCTCTGCTGGTGTTTCTTGGCCCCGCTGCCTGTTGTTGCATATGCAGAGGACTCTGATATGTGAAATGGAACACAGCAGTGGCCACAGGCCCCACAGTTAGGATCTGTGAGGCTCCAACCATAGCAGGTTGGCAGCTCCTCAGAAGACAGTGCTAGCACTCACTCCAGGGCAGAAAATGATGCCTGAGTGTGTCTGAGGTCAGCCTGCTCTGAGCTATGTCAAGCGTCCCATTGAGGTCTCAGCTCCTATTAGCTGGTCCCTTCCTTCCCCTGCAGCTCATGGTCATGCCTAGGGAGGAAACCTCTTTCTCCATCTTTACATCCTGAATTTCACTCAGCAGGAGCTTGCTGAAACACAGGCTGAGGCTCTGTGGGGAGGATGGATACATGTGGGGAAGCAAATGTATTGCTGTCTGGAGAGCCAGCAGCTCTTCTGCCTACCCAGTGCCGCCTTCGTGCAGCCTCCCAGACCCTCCTGCCATCCTGCTTCTGCTGCATTGAAAAGTGGCCATTTATTCTCAGCCCACCTGGCTTCTCTCAGCTGGTTTCTAATCTTGGCTCTCCACCACTGAGCTTGGGGCAGAAGTTTCCCATCAGCTCTCTCCAGGCTCCAAGCTCTGAGAGGGCTTCCAACGCTGCCTTTGTGATTTGGCGCTGGCTGCTTACATCCACCTGCTAAAGTCTCTTCCAAATGGATTTCCTGCTCCAAGCTGTGCTCCTGAAGGCAGCCTGCAGAAACTTTTTGGCACATAGCAAGGGGTAGTTTTCCTCCTGGTTCAGGCCATGCAGGCAAGAGAAAATGAAGGTGGCTTTGTTTTGGGACTGTTGGAGCAGACAAGAGTGAGAGAATTTGGCAGGGATGCGATGCTGTCAGCATCTGCTCCGGCACACGGCAGGGAGGGTGATGGACTCTTACTCTGAGGGTGCTTGTGGCTAGGCACTGCCAGCCCTTGGCTGGTGCAGGGATCACAGAAATCACACAGCACCAGGCAGGCTGGCAAAGCCCCTCAGGAGCACCAAGTCCAACCTAGAACCCTGCTCTACAAAATCCACCTTAAGCCATATCCTCAAGCACCACAGCCAAACCACCCTGAAACACACCCAGGCTGGCTGACTCCACCACCTCCCTGGGCAGCTCAGTCCACTCCCTGACCACTCTTTCCAGGAAAAACTTTTTCAGAGGTCATCTACCTGGCCCAAGGGTGCCACCTGAGAGCAGTATTGTGGTCTGTGCCCCCTGAGGTGTGGAGCAGCACCAAGCTTTGGTGGTGGGGAAGGAGGATGCCTTGGGCCACTTTGTTTCTAGGTCTCCCTTTCCTACCCCTGCTGCTGCTCTGCGGTGCTCTGGTGCATGCCCCCTGCTGCATGTGGTGTGCCACAGGCTCTGTGGCTGTGGCAAAGGCACTGGACGTTCTCAAACCAGAGACACACCAGCAGCTTACTGACTCACCTCAGCAGAGAAGGAATTCGCCTCATAAAGCAGTCTCAGCACTAAAGGACACAGAATACTGGCAGGGCAGAGAGCAGCACAGTCATAGCATCCGAGGGAGCAGGACCGGTGCTGCCCAGAGGCATGCATCAGAGGAGAGCCCCTGAGGATGGGCACAGCAGTGTGCCCTGGTGGCAAAGAGGGACAATGGGATCCTTTGTCTCCTGCCTTGAGGGTACCACGAGGCAGAGTGTGCCTGCCAGCCCCCCACCTCTGCAGCCAGCCTGGAAGGTGAACAGCGTGGCTCTACAGGAGGGAAGAACGGCAAGGGAGAGGCCACTGCTGCCTGAGAGTCCCCCAGGCTGTCAGGGACACATGCTGGCCTTGCTCACACCCAGCCTCCTCCCCACCAGCTGAGTGCTGGGGAAAAGAGAAGCCTGTCTGGGGACAGCCAGGGCCAGCATGTGCCAGGGGACAAAGACGAGAGCCACACACAGGGCCAGTGGAAAAACCCAACCAGCTCACCTTGCTGATGGCTCCTGGAGGGTTTTCCTTGGCCACCATCCCTTTGTACCAAGGAGCAGTGCTGTAAACACTGTCCCAGAGCCTTCCCTGCCTCCTGGTACTGCTTCCCAATCAATCCACATCCTGAGTTTCAGGCAATGGCTTAGGAATGGGCAGAAATAGAGTTGTGAAGGCAGAATCATGCAGTCACAGAACGCTCTGGGCTGAAAAAGGTCTAGAATGTGATGTAGCCCAACTCCTGCAGTCAGCAGGCACATCTTCAACTAGGCCAGGCTGCTCAGAGCCCTCTCCAGCCTGACCTTGAATGTTCCCTAGGTCAGGTTGTTCAGAGCCCTCTCCCTTCTCTTCTCCAGGTGGGACAAGCCCCTCCAAATCACGTTGTGTCTCACCCACACAGCTCTCTGGCTGGGAGGGAAGCACAGACAGACAGAGCCAGGCACACCTGGGGACTCAGAGCTCTGGGGCATGAGGAGCTCTCAGTGATGGGCATCATGGAAACACCCTGAGAGAAAGAGGTCTCTGCTGGGCTTCTCACTAGAACATGGATAAGGCTGAGCAACTCTAACCTGTCCTGGGGGGGGTTACATTTAATGGAGTGCTGCTTGGATTAAAAGTGCTGTGGCCAGCAGGAGCAAGGAGGGGAATGTCCCCTGGGACTCAGCTCTGGGGAGGCCACAGCTCAAGTGTTGTGTTCCGTTTGGGGCACTGCAATACAAGAGAGATGTGGAGATGCTGGAGTGGGTCCTGAGGGCAATGAAGCTGGGGAAGGGCCTGGGGAATAAATCTGATGAGGAGTGACTGAGGGAGCTGGGGATGGGTAGTGTGAGGAAGAGGAGGCTGAGGGGAGACCTCACTGCTGTCTACAGCTACCTGAAAGGACGTGGTGGAGAGGCTGCTGCTGGGCTCTGCACACAGGTAACTGGAGACAGAAGAAGGGGGAATGGCCTCAAGCTGAGGCTGGGGAGGTTTAGATTGGACAGTGGGGGAAAAGAGAGTGGTCAGAGACTGGACTGAGCTGCCCAGGGAGGTGGTGGAGTCACCCAGCCTGGATGTGTTTCAGGATGGTTTGGCTGTGGTGCTCAGGGCTATGGTTTAAGGTGGATTTTGTAGAGCAGGGTTCTAGGTTGGGCTTGGTGCTCCTGAGGGGCTTTGCCAGCCTGCCTGGTGCTGTGATTCTGTGGAGTGGCATCAGGAGCTGGAAGATGCAGGCAGGAGCTCTCATAGCTCGCTGGGGAGGTCTCCAAGGCAGAAGGACCAGCTGGCTTTACCCACTGCCACGGGGCTGAAATTGGGTGGATTCAGCTGGAGGAGACATCAAGGCAAGGAGCAAGTTGGGCTCTTGGTCCTTGCTCTCCTCCCTCCACGTGGGGGATGTCTTAGCCATGCTCTCCCCACCTGACCACCCAGGTCGGCAGCGCTGGCAGGGGCTGGGGGAGGGAAGCAGGGAGCATCCCAGGCTGCAGTTGCTTAGCTGAATCCCAGACCCTGCTGCCCTCCCTCAGGAGTTTCTTTCTGGCAGCCTGAACACTCCACATTGTCCCCCTGCATCATTCTGCAGGCGAGGTCCTTCTCCTGGCTGCTGCTGTTAACACAGGTTGCCCTTGTTCTGTCCCTTGAAACTTCCAGTAAAGAGCCTTTAATACAATCTCTCTGTGGCTACTCTAATTATGTGTGAAATATTTTTTTTCCCCCACAAACCAAAGAAAACAAATCAACACAGTAAGATCCTTTCTCTGGGGCTCTTTGGCAGGGCTCAGAACCTTCAGAAGAGTTACCTGAGGTCCACACAGTCTCTGCTGTCTTTTCACGGCAGCTACTTTTGGGTTCCTGTTGAAGGACCCAACAAAGGAAAGGGTGAAAGGAATCACAAAGCCCTGGGAGGTTATTTCCCTCCCCCTGAATAGTCCCAGGCCAAAGGGCAGGCAGTCTGCTGGGTGACTGGAGCTGTGTGCTTCGTGCCAGGGCTGTTTGTGAAGGAAGGAGAGGAGGAAAGTGGCAGCAGTACAGGATCCTTTAAAGGCAGGGATGGGTCAGTCAGTCCTTTATGCTCACAAAGGTCACCGTGCACTCGTGGTGCCCAGGAGAGAAAGGCAATTCACTCTGCTTTCTGAAAGCAAGGGAGCTTTCTGAAAGGCAGGTTTAATGTCCCCCCCCCGCCGTGTCCCAGCACCCTGCTGCTCTGCCACCGGGCAGCATCCAGGTGTGCACAGAGCTCCAACAACCCACCTTGGCCATAACCCACAGACCCTGCACCCTTCCTGATGCTGCTCCACCTGCAGCCCCAGGCTCTCTGCTTGCCCTTCCATCCTAGACTTGGCACAGAATCAAGGAGTGGGCTGGCTTGGAAGTGACCTCCAAAGGTCATCCAGCCCAGCCCCCTCTGCGGTCAGCAGGGACATCCTCCACTAGATTAGGATGCCCAGAGCCCTGTAGAGCATCACCTTGAATATCTCCAGGGAGAGATACACCTCCCTGGGCAACATGTCCTTGAGTTCCAGCACCCTCATGGTGCAGAACTTGTTCCTCACAACCAATCTCAATCTACTCTGCCCTAGTCTGAAGCCATTGCCCTCATCCTGTCCCTGCAGGCCTTTGCAAAGAGTCTCTCTCCATCCTTCTTGTAGCCTCCTTCAGGTACTGGCAGGCAAATATTAGGTTTCCCTGGAGCCTTCTCTCCTCCAGGCTGAACACCCCCAGCCCCCTCAGCCTGGCCTCACAGCAGACATGTAGCAAACTACACTCATCTGAAGGGTGCTAGAGGTATGTCAGGTTCAGGCTGGGCCCCTCCTGGGGACAGCATCATGGTGTCAAGGCTCAGCTTCTTGCCTGCTGTCAGCCATTTCAAGGCTGTGAAGCTGACATTACAGGCTCATGGGATGTTAGGGGTTGGAAGGGACCCAAAGAGATCATCCAGTCCAAGCCCCCTGCCACAGCAGGACCACACAATCTAGCTCAGGGCACACAGCAACACAGCCAGACAGGCCTGCAAAGGCTCCAGAGAAGGAGACTCCACAACCTCTCTGGGCAGCCTGTGCCAGGGCTCTGGGACCCTTCCAGCCAAGAAGTTGCCCTTGTGCTGAGCTGGAACCTGCTGTGCTGCAGCTTCCATCCACTGCTGCTTGTCCTATCCCAGGGAGCAGTGAGCAGAGCCTGTCCCCCCCTCCTGACCCCCAGCCCTCAGAGATTGAGAAACATTGATTAGATCTCCTCTCAGTCTTCTCTTCTGCAGCCTAAGCAGCCCCAGGTCCCTCAGCCCCTCCTCACCAGTCAGTGTTCCAGTCCCCTCATCATCCTCCTAGCTCTCCCTTGGACTCCCTCCAGCAGATCCCTTTTCAACTGGGGAGCCCAAAACCGAAGGCAGTCACTGCTCACTTGTCCCTCCAGGGCAGTGATGTTTTGACACAGTGACCACACACCAGAGCAGCATGACTGCTCAGAAGACACCAAGGCCCTTCCCCATGCCCTCAGGCAGCTCTTCCATCATATCGACACCAGCTCACTCCTGGATACTGCTGAGGCTGAAACACTGCAGCATCAAAGCAGCTCTGGCTGTCTGCCTCTCTGAAGAGCAGCACAGATCTTACCCCAAACCTCAAAGGGGCACATCAGAGTGGTGAGGAGATCCATCCCACCTGCACCTCCCCCAGCCCCACCAGGCAGGTCTGGGCAGGGGTTCCTGCAGCAGCCCCAGCCCAGGTGTCCCAGGTTGAGCCCCAAGCAGCTGTCCCAGCCCTGTGTACAGAGATTTGTTTCTGGCAATGCTGCAGCTGGCAGGGCCCTGCCTGCTTCTCAAATATTGACACTGAGATCTCTGCATCCCAGCCGAGGAATAACATTTTCAGGGAGCTGTTGGTCTGCAAGAGCTTTTCTGCTGAACAGGGGAGATTTGGATTTCAGTCCTTTGTTTTGCTCTCTGCTGCAGCAACTGCTCAGGTCGACCTGCCCACTCCTGACCCAGACATCAGGAACCTCTGGAGAGCCCCCAGAAGTGCCTCCTGGAGGTGCAGCTACCACTGTGCAGGCCAGTGAGGGATGTCTCACAAAGAAGTACAGATGCCAGGAAGCAGCAGTTGTCAAAGAGAGACCTGTTAAGAGCTCTGAGCTGAGTCCCAGATGGGCTTTTAAGAAAGCAGCAGTGGAGAGCAGAGCAGAGCACGCAGGCTGCTGGGAAGGTGTCCTGAGGACTGCTCCCTGGCATCCTGCTTTGGTCCAGTACTTGGCAGCGAGCACGGATCTGATCCCATCAGGGATGCAGAAACCCAGGGCAGATCAAGACGTTCTGTCCTAGCACAAGCACAAGCCGAGGCAGTTTGTCCTTACCGGTCACACCACGCACACCCCCAGCCCGGCTCAGACACCTATTGGCCATCGCAGCAGCCTGCAGCCTCAGCCGAGGGCACAGAGGCACACTCCACCTGGCAAAAGGCGCAGCTGCCAGGAGATAAGGAAAAGGAGGAGGTTGTCTGGAGGTGTGTTGGGTGGTGGAGGACCATAGGAGCATCTCTCCAACTCTGGATGCTCCTCAGAGAACCACAGAGGCTTTTGAAATGAAAGGTTTGGTCTTCCCCTCTGTATAGTTAGGGGCTAAAAGGTGAGGCAGGTTCTATCTTGCACTGGCAGGAAAAGAGGAGGAGTGCTGTTAGGGGGGACCCTGGAGGTATGTCTGGGTCTTCTGAATTAGAACTCCAGCTCCACCTGCCTGCCCTGCAGCCCAGACACTGAATTGTCCTCTTGTGCAAGAAAACAAGAAGGTCCATCTGCTGGAGACTGAAAAACAGGGAGGGAAATGGTGGAAGTAGAAGGATCAGGTAGTGCAGGTCAATAAAGCAAGGGAAGGACTAAGGGGAATGGAACCAGAGGGATCAGGTTGTGCAGATCCATAAAGCAAGGGAAGGACTAAGGGGAATGGAACCAGAGGGATCAGGTTGTGCAGGTCAATAAAGCAAGGGAAGGACTAAGGGGAGTGGTGGAACCAGAGGGATCAGGTTGTGCAGGTCAATAAAGCAAGGGAAGGACTAAGGGGAATGGTGGAACCAGAGGGATCAGGTTGTGCAGGTCCATAAAGCAAGGGAAGGACTAAGGGGAATGGTGGAACCAGAGGGATCAGGTTGTGCAGGTCAATAAAGCAAGGGAAGGACTAAGGGGAGTGGTGGAACCAGAGGGATCAGGTAGTGCAGGTCCATAAAGCAAGGGAAGGACTAAGAGGAATGGAACCAGAGGGATCAGCTTGTGCAGGTCCATAAAGCAAGGGAAGGACTAACAGCCAGTGCAGAGGTGGGAGGCACAACCTGCCAAGTCATTGTCAGCCCCGGGGCTGGGAAGTTCCTGGCGGTCTGCAGGGGTCATGCCTGGGGGAGTCCCCTGCACTCTGCCCCTCCTGGGCAAGTCTGCCGCTGAGCCCCGGCCACCGGAGCAGGAAAAGGGCTGGTGGCAGACAGCAGCCTCCAGCTGTCACCTTAAAGCCACATCTGTTAGATGCAGGTCCAAAGGAACATTACTGTGGCATCGTGGAGCTTTTAGTGGGATTTGGAGTTGGAGCTTGACCTGTTGGGGTTGGGGTTTTTTTTGCCACATTTTCTTGTGGAATCTCTTTTACTTGCAAATTAGGAAGCCAGGTTTAAATGGGAAAGGGAAAAAGAAAAGTCCAGGGCAGGACTGAGAGAGTTAAAGGCTCAAGGGGGTTCTGGTGTTCCTGGGGTGACAGCCAAGGCTGGCCTCCAGAAGGTGAGGGCACACCTCTGGTGAAGCACTGGCAGCCCTTTAAGTGCAGGAGGAGAAGTCCACTGCCTGCTGGCCCTGTGCTTGGGCACCCTGCTTACTCGCTGCCCCGGGGCTGCTCCCTGCCAACCACACAACTCTGCCCGAGATTCCCTCATTTGCCAGCTGCAGCTGTGCAGCCTGAAGGATTCCTGGAAAGCTGAGAGCTCTTTGCAATCAAGTGCCTGGGCCTGGGCCTCTTGCAGGGGCTTCAAAGCAGATGACATCACGGCTGTGACGTTCTGAGTGGGAGATGCCTAAGGTGTTCCTTCTAGCTCCTCTCAGAGATGAATGACTCTGGGTGAGGAGCACCTCCTCCTCTCAGCACCTCATCTTCCCCTCAGCACCTCATCCTCCTCCTCGTCTCAGGACGTCTCAGCACCTCATCCTCCTCATCTCAGCATCTCCTGCTCCTCTCAGCACCTCCTCCTCCTCCTCTCAGCATTGAGATCACAGAATCACAGAATGTCAGGGGTTGGAAAGCACCTCCAGAGCTCATCCAGTCCAACTCCCTCTGCCAGAGCAGGAGCACCCAGGGCAGGTCACACAGGAACACATCCAGGAGGGTTTGATGGTCTCCAGAGAAGGAGACTCCACAACCTCTCTGGGCAGCCTGCTCCAGGGCTCTGCAGCCTCACAGGGACAAAGTTTTCCCTTCTGTTCCTGTGGCACCTGCTCTGCTCCAGCTGGCACCCACTGCCCCTTGTCCTCTCATTGGACATCCCTGAGCAGAGCCTGGCTGCATCCCTGAACATCTTTAGCACAGCACTGAGGGCAGCCCTCAGGCTCCTCTCTTCCCAGCTCCCAGCCCCAGCTCCCTCAGCCTCTCCTCACAGGGCTGTGCTCCAGGCCCCTCCTCAGCCTTGCTGCCCTTCTCTCAACACCTTCCAGCACCTCAACATCTCTCTTCAACTGAGAAGCCCAGAACTGGACACAGCACTCCAGGGGTGGCCTGAGCAGTGCTGAGCACAGGGGCAGAAGAACCTCCCTTGTCCTGCTGCCCACACTGCTCCTGAGCCAGCCCAGGATGCCATTGGCTCTGCTGCCCACCTGGGCACACTGCTGGCCAGCACAGGGCAGGGAGGTGGCCGACCCCAGTGGAGAGGCTGGCAGCTGTCTGGGTGTGCCCAGCCCACGCCAGCCCTGCAGCCCAAGCGAGAGGGTGCGAGGCTGTGAGTCCCCAGCCCAGCCAACCTGCCGCGCTTGACGTAATCTCCCTGCCAGCTTCCAAGGTCAACAAGGGACCTGTTTGTGCTGCACGGGTCGAGAGGAGGCATTCTGGGAGGAAAGCAAACAGAGGAGATGTCCTGTGCCCGGACAAAAGGTGCTGTATTCCCGTGTTGCTTCGTCCCAAGCCTGGAGGAACATAAAATTAGCTCTGTTTTCGTTCCTGCTTTGTGCAAATATTCTGCCCGCTGCCCACCCCCATGCTCCCTTGCTGAGCCTGCAAGTCTCCATCAGGCAGGCTGGGAAGAGAGCAGACTTAAGGTCAGTCCAAGCAGCTGATTGAGAAGGTGAGGTGAGGGCATGCAAAAGGGAAGGAGAAGGGGGAAAGGGAGAGCTGGGGGATTGTGCTCGAAGGCAAGCGGCGTGCGAGGGCAGTGTGCCTGGGCAGGGAGGTGCTCACAGCACTGCCCCATCCGAGGCAGGGGTCCACATTGTGCCCCCTGAGCAAAAGCCACTTCCCCATCACTCAAGGATGCCAGCAAGTCTAAAAAGCTACTGCACACTCTGAGCATGGAGCTGCTCAGCAGGAGGCTCAGCAGGTGAGGGCTCACCATCGTGGAGCAGAGAGGCAGGATCACTTCCCTGGCCCTGCTGCTGCCCACATTGTTCTTGCTGCAGCCCAGGCTCTGCTTGCTCTCTGGGCTGCCAGAGCACACTGCCAGCTCCTATTGACCTTCTCACCCACCAGCACACCCAGGTCCCTCTCCTCAGGGCTGCTACTGGGCTGGGCAGTCACATCTCAGATCATTACCAACCCTATGCAGCTCAACCCTCTCATGCTGCAGCCTCACTGGTACCCACTGTCCTCACCAAGGAGGCATCAGTTTTCCCTGCAGCCCAAAAGCACCAGCCACATGCAAAAAGAGGTTTCCCTGAGGTGCCCTCCAGGAAAGCAGATGGATGAGCATCCCCAGGGCACTCAGCACCCAGCTGTCCCCTCTGTGTGCCCTGTCCCAGCCTGGGGGACAGCCCCAGCACCACTCATATTTAAGCTAGTGGAGACCATTCCCCGCAGGCCCTCCCTTCACGCCCTGTCTGTGGCCATTGAGGGATGGAAATGAGATGCTGGGTAGCCATGGTGAGCACAGGAGGCCTCACCTCAGCTAAGCCTGTGCCAGGTTTGAGACTGGAAGCATCCAGCTCCACTGGAGCAACTGGAAAGACACCGAGAGAACAGGAGAAGGGAAAAGAGAAAACATGAACAAAAAAGCTCTGCTGCCAGACAAGTGCTGGTCTGTGTGCAGCATCCCAGGGCTGGTGTTTTGCTCAGATGATGAGCAAGCCACACAGGACTGGGGTGTGGGGGAGCCCTGCTGTTTACACCTGCCAGGGACGGCTGCCATGAGCAGAAGGCAGCTGGTTCAGCAGCACACACAGGGCCCTGGGCACTGCAGGTTGAATGAGTGCATTGTCCAGTGCAGGAGTTCAGGAAGGGCACTGCTTCCAATCTGGGATGCAAACAGGGCTGGGGGAAGCTCTCTGTGTGTCTATGGGGTTTGCTTTTAAATAAGGGGTGAGTTTTCCACCTGCACCAACAAGGCTGATATTGACTGTGGGAAAAAACCCAGGAGGAGCAGGTGCTGCATCCTCCACGTCCTTTATTGCCCCCAGACACTGGCTCCTTTCTTTTCAGGCCTCTCCCATGCTCTTAGGATAACATCTCAGTGGCAAAAACCTCTCCTGGGAGGTTTTAGACCACTCCTAATTTTCAGAAAGAAAAGCTTTAGTACTGTCTCTTCCCATCCCTCCAGTGGAATCCCAAAGCTCACACACACACCCCCAGGACACAATGGCTTGGGCTGTGCAGGGTTAGGGACACTTCTGCACCACATTGTGCATTCTCCATCCTGGGATCTTGTCTGGGAGAAATGCAGGACCCAACCTCGAGGGTTAAAGCTGCTATTGAGGCTTGGAGAAAGGCAGGATCCAACCTCAAGGGTCAAAGCTGCTGTGGAGGCTTGGAGAAGTGCAGGATCCAACCTCAGGGGTCAAAGCTGCTGTGGAGGCTTGGAGAAAGGCAGGATCCAACCTCAGGGGTCAAAGCTGCTATTGAGGCTTGGAGAAAGGCAGGATCCAACCTCAAGGGTCAAAGCTGCTGTGGAGGCTTGGAGAAAGGCAGGATCCAACCTCAGGGGTCAAAGCTGCTATTGAGGCTTGGAGAAAGGCAGGATCCAACCTCAGGGGTCAAAGCTGCTGTGGAGGCTTGGAGAAGTGCAGGATCCAACCTCAGGGGTCAAAGCTGCTGTGGAGGCTTGAAGAAAGGCAGGATCCAACCTCAAGGGTCAAAGCTGCTATTGAGGCTTGGAGAAAGGCAGGATCCAACCTCAAGGGTCAAAGCTGCTATTGAGGCTTGGAGAAAGGCAGGATCCAACCTCAAGGGTCAAAGCTGCTATTGAGGCTTGGAGAAAGGCAGGATCCAACCTCAAGGGTCAAAGCTGCTGTGGAGGCTTGGAGAAATGCAGGATCCAACCTCAGGGGTCAAAGCTGCTATTGAGGCTTGGAGAAATGCAGGACCCAACCTGTCACTGAACGACTTCCTCCTCACATCCAGGCTGAGCTTAGCTGCTAGAATCTTGTCTGGGTTTGGAGGGGGTTTTGTCCCTTTCTTCTTCTTTTTCTGCCCATTTCCATTCAGTGGCTGCTTCCACAGCTGTCACCCACTCTTCCATGGCCACAGGGTTTGTTGTCTCCTCAAGTGCTTGCACTCCCTGAAGGCTGAACATCACTGGGAACAGACACAAACCTCCTCTGAGCTTTACAGGGACATACAAAACCCTTCCCTAACGCCCAGCACTTTTGCAATGTATTTCAAAGGACTCCAAATTGTTGCTTCCATGCTTTGAACAAGCAAACAAACAAAGCCCCAAAGCCTGTCTTTATTTTTGCCCTGGCCTCTCCTCAGTTTCAAACCAAACACACACACACCAGAGCAGTTTATGAATCACAGTTTCTCTGAGCATATTTAGCTGTTTTTTTCCAATCATCCCTGATGCAGACAAAAAATTGGGACAGCCAACAGGTACTGAGTGGTTTCTACCTCTTTCCTCAGGCTGCCAAGAAACCACTTTGTGTGGAGCATCACATTTTCCTAGCTGGTCAGCTCCAAAGTGGAATATTCTCTGTTCCCTGGCTTAGGTTCACCAAAGGCTTGGATAAGGTCTTCTTTGCCAAACCACAGAGGCAGCAGAGAGTACAGAGGGCTCAGAACTGTTTCACAGCAAGACAGCTAAAGGTATACACTTCCCAAAAGGTCTTTACGTGACAGAGAGAAAGGGCTGTGGTCAGGCATGGGATGTTTCAGCCTCTCACACCCATGGATCCCAACAGAATCAGTCAGCTCACACATTATAGCTCCTGCCAACGTGCCGCTGATCCCCAGCTGGAAACACTGAGTGCTGCCTAAAGCATGAGCTGGCATGTCCCTGCTGAGGTGTGTTTTGCCTGTCCCCTCTCACTGCTGCAGCCACACAGTGCTGCCCAGGGCAGGCAGCCCAGGCAGGGAGCAGCGGAGGCAGGCGATGCTCCAGCACAGCCTGCGCCGCTCTGTCCGTCCCAGCCCACTCAGCAGCTGGAGGCAGGGGCAGCCCTGGGGTGGAACTGGAGCTCTTTGGGTAGGTGGGGAAGCCTCAGCTTGACCTCAGCACATGGAGGCTTAATTTGACAGGGAGAAGCAGCACCTTTGTAGACTGAAAGGCATGGGGAGGGGAAGGTCCAAGCTGGGATTGCGAATGTGCTGCCTGTTCTAAGGGAGGTGAACTTCCCCCACTGCCCTTTTGACTTCCAGCACAAGGGCACCTGGAAAGTTTTTCAGTTAATATCTAGTGCTTCATTGCTGAAAAAAATAAAAGGGAGGTGTGGGGGAGAGATGATCCAAGAGGGAAATTCCCAACCAAAATCTGGTCATGAACATCTGTGGTGGAATAAGGCACCTGTGGGAAGAAGGGGACCTCCATGCTCTGTGGTTTGGGATCATGATGGATGCATGGCTTTCATGAGCTGGCCTGGGCACTGCAAAAGAGTCATGAGCCCTGGGTTTAAAGGTGAGAAAGGCAAGGAAGCAACCTTTGAAATTATCACAGTAACCAGGGGGATCAAAACAATCCACTGTGACAGGAGACATCACTCTGATACAAACCAGAGAGCAAAGGAAGAGAGATGAAGCTGCAGGTACTAAAGATCATATTGAAAGAGAGCTGGAGGGAGAGACTGAAGGCAGATGGGTGGGTTGGGTGCAAGGAGGGGACAGGAAGATCCTACACTCAGTTTCAAATTCCATGTTAGGGGAAGCAGCTTTCTCCTTGGGAAATCCAGAGGGGTCTCACCTTTTAAAAGCCCTTTAAGACCATCTCCCTCCTTCCCAGGAAGAGCACTGCAGAAAGTAGGCTGTTAAGACTTCTGTTTCTGCTGCTGTGGTAAGCCATGCCACAGCCTGCACAAAGGCTCCCCTTGGGCTAGAAACTCTTCTGTGCTGGAGGGACCTTCACTGAGCAGCTGTGAGAAGTAGCTGCTACCCAGAAAGCATCATGCAGGGACATTTCTGCACTCAGGATCATAGAATCATAGAATCAGGCAGGCTGGAAGAGAGCTCCAAGCTCAGCCAGCCCAGCCTAGCACCCAGCCCTGCCCAACCAACCAGACCATGGCACTAAGTGCCCCAGCCAGGCTTGGCTGCAACACCTCCAGCCACAGCCACTCCACCACCTCCCTGGGCAGCCCATTCCAATGCCAATCACTCTCTCTGACAACAACTTCCTAACAACATCCAGCCTAGACCTGCCCTGGCACAACTTGAGACTGTGTCCACTTGTTCTCTTGCTGGTTGCCTGGCAGAAGAGATCAACCCCTACCTAGCTACAGCCTCCCTGCAGGCAGCTGCAGGCAGCAATGAGCTCTGCCCTGAGCCTCCTCTGCTGCAGGCTGCACACCCCCAGCTCCCTCAGCCTCTCCTCACAGGGCTGTGCTCCAGGTCCCTCCCCAGCCTTGCTGCCCTTCTCTGGGTACCTTCCAGCACCTCAACATCTCTGTTGACTTGAGGGGCCCAGAACTGGACACAGCACTCAAGGTGTAGTTCACCCCAACTCGATGCCTTGGAGACACCATAGTAGCTGAAATGGTGATGAATATGGAGATGAAAGGCCTGAGTTACAGCATGGACAGCCTCAGCCTGAGCTGGGGCTTTCTTGGAAGCCTGAGGAGCTCAAGGCTCCAGGCCTCCATTCACCCTCAGGACTCAGCTCTGAGGTACAACAGGCTTTTCAGCAGAAAAGGCTTTCTCAGCTGAGACAATTCAGCACTCTCCCACCTCTTCCCAGCTGCCAGCTGGCCCCTTCACAAGCCAAGGTGTGGGTGTGCAACAACAGATCCATTCCCTTCCCTTAGCACAGCTTCTTCTCTAACTCAAAGGTATCAGCATCCCTCACAGGAGAAGCACCAAACCTCCTGGCCACCTACCACATTCAGCCATGGGATCGTCCCCAGAGTTTTCACAGACTCACAGAATGTTAGGGGTGGGAAGGGGCCTCAGAAGCTCATCCAGCCTAACCCTCCTGCCAGAGCAGGATCACCTTGAGTAGGTCACACAGGAAGACCTTTTTTGGGGTGCTGGCTTCAGCCTCCATCATTCCTAGGTGCTCACAGGCTCTGTGTTTCTCCTCAGTTCACCCCAAAGAGCTTTAGCCAAACCAGCTCCCATCAGCCTCCCTGCCCTGCCTTTATATCACCCAGCAGTTACCAGTGCCCCAGATGCCTTCCATGTCCTGATGCTGAGCATCCCTTCCCTCCAAAGGGAAGCTTCCTTCCTTCCCTCCTAGCTCTACTGCCTTCACCTGCCTCTGCACAGCCACTGAAGCCATGGGGGAGAGTTTCCTAACCTGTCCTGTCCTGTTTGCTGCTGTCTTTGGTCTCCCCAGGAGCTCTGCTGCTGTCTCCTCAGGCTGCACTGCAGCCAGGGGGGGACCTACCTCAGGTTCCTTAATTAGCTTCACCTTATTTTAGTTTGCACAGACCACGTTCTCTTTTTATGACATGGACTGTTTCTTCTCTCTCTCAACCACTTGTGGTGCTCCAGCCAGTTTGCTTCCAAACCAGAGGGCTAAATTTAATCCCCCCCCACTCCCCATTCAGCTTTCTCCATTTACAGATTTTTTTGGTAATGCTTTTTTTTCCCCTCTCCTTTTCTTTTATTTTCTGGGTTGGGTTGGGCTTTTTTTTTTTCTCCCCTTCTTTCCAAGAGGCTGGGCTTCCTTTTCTGTCCTTAAGCCCTCCTATTTCCCCCCTGCCCCCTGGATGCCTGCCTACCTTTACTCTAAAATCCAGAGGAGGATCCAATACACTTAGTTTGCCAGCTCTTCAAGAGGTATCTAAGGAGGCTGACAGGAGTTTGATGGTCTCTCTTGCAGCCAGTGGCAGCTAATGTGGTTTGAAACCCTCTCTCTCTTTTTTGCCATTCACACACAGTACTTACTCTTCGAGCCTGCTGCTGCTGCCACTGCCTGAAAGGACCTGAAATACTACACAGGGAATTTTGATTTCTTCTGGGGAACCAGGGAAGGGGAAAAAAAGAAAGAGGCAGGACCAACTCATCTGGAGATTGTGAAGAAGACCTACAGTAACAGCAAGAAGTGGCAAGCTCTTTCCTACCTGACCACCAAAACCCACCTGATTGTCTGCCAGGTGTATGGGACTTAGATTCTGGAGGCACTGCACTGAACTGTTAAAGGTAATGTACTGCACTTTCCTCCCTCCTCCCTCCTTGGGCTCTTTCCCCTAACTGTCCTGTCTCTTTCCTCGGTGCTCTGAAGATGCAGGCTCTCTCCATCAGTGGATTGGTCGTTTCCTTGGTGAGCGACCAGCAGAGAGCTGTGAGAGAAGTCGTAAAGTGATCGAGCCTGATTATCTCCAGAGAGCTTCCCTCCTGCAGGCAGCGCTGCTGGCAGAGGGGAGCCTGTGCCTGCAGCGCCTCTGGGTGCCGTGGTCCTCACCAGCAGCCCACAGGGAGCAAACCTACAGCCGGGGGCAACAACCCTGTGTCAAGTTTGTCACTTGACTTGGGAAGGGAGGGAGAGCAAGCCACTGGCTTAGGAGGTCCTGCAGCCAAACTCGCCAGCTGGAGAGCAGAGAAGGGGTTATCCCCGTTCTCCCTCCCCAGAGGACCCTCCAACCCTTCGGGGTTTCACAGATTTCAGCAGCTGCTGTGGAGGTGATGAGTCTGATCCTGCTTCCGAGCACTGGGGAAGGAGCCTGCGGGTCTGTTCAAGTGTCCTAAATAGCTGCGGAGCTGCTCGGGGTCATCGCTCTGCTCGGGGTCATTGCTTGCTGCTGGGGGCGGCAGAGGCTGCTCTGGGAGCTGGAAGGGCACTGAGCTCGGTAGGGGCTGGCAAGTTGAGGAGAAGGAGAAGGAGAAGGAGAAGGAGAAGGAGAAGGAGAAGGAGAAGGAGAAGGAGAAGGAGAAGGAGAAGGAGAAGGAGAAGGAGAAGGAGAAGGAGAAGGAGAAGGAGAAGGAGAAGAGCCTTGGCCGCTGGAGGGTTTGCCAGCCTGCTCCGCTTGCGGGAGGCTGGCAGGCAGCAGCGGCTGCCCGCGCCTGCTGTGCTGCTCGCAGCGAGCCGCTGCCGGCGCCGCGCAGTGCCTGCCCTCCTCCTGCCCTCCTCCTTCCCCTTCCACCCGCCCCGAGCCCTACTTTTAGCAGGAGTTTGCAGGGAGCTCTGCAGAAGTGGTTAGGGCAAAAATGAGTTCGTTTCCCAGAAATTCCTTCTTTTCCTTTTTTAGGACTCCTTACTCAAACCCCTGTGCTAAGTCCCCTCCTCACTGCGCCTAGCAGGAAGCGAAGCTTTTAGGCTTTCCCTTTTGAGTCGTTTCTGCCAACGTTGGGGAAACGTTCCCTGGCTTTCTGAAATAGCTTTGCCAGATGTGGGAAGAGGGGGGAACATCCCACAGTGAAATAGTTGGGAGGGAGGAATCGTTTTTCTGACGTTCCTCCCCGCTCTGGCGTTTGTCTCCCGCTAAGGGCCGCTGGCTGGGCAGAGGGGGTCAATGCTTTGGGGGACCGAGTTCGGTGGCTTTTCGGGTCCTGCAAAGGGCGACAACAACCCGGCGCGCTTTGGGAACTAGCGGATCGGTTTGCTTTGGCTCTCTGGTGTTGTATCCTCCTGCTGGCTTCAAGAGGCTCTGTCCTCCTGAGAGGTCGAAGGGGAGGTGTTGCCCTTTTCTGAGACGCTTCAGGTCGCTGTCAAAGAGGAGGCATCGCCCCCCTCCACCGCCGGACGGGGCAGAGGGTGAGGGCTGGAGATGTATCTGTGCGGGCTGAGTGCTTTCAGCGGCTCGAACAGGCTGCGGAGGGAAGACTCCATCTGTTCCACTTGAACTGCTGTTTAATGTTTCCTGTAACCACCTCCCTGTGCAGTAGCAGGCTTTGACAGCAGCACAAGGGCTGGAGGATGGATGGGTGAAGAGAACCGGCGAGATAGGAAATGGATGGGAAAGCTTCCTAAGGAGAAGAGGATGCTCCATAAAAAGTCGGCAGACTTAGCACTGTCAGAGCAAACAGCAGCTGGGGAGCATAAAACACCCTTGGCAAGTAGCTAATTAGAGAGGACCATTAAGGGGTCTAGGGGGCAAGAGGATGGGTGGCATCACTTAAAAGACTAGGAAGAAAACCGAATGAATGAGTGTGTAAACGAGGGGGGAGAGCAAATTGTTGTTCAGTGCTCTGCTATCACCCAGGGATGCGCACAACAGCAAGCCCGGGGGCTCCAAAACCCAGCCCATTACTGGTCTGTTCTCTCCCCTCCTGTCTTCGGGGCAGATCCTCTGCGAACCCGAGTAGCACAGACCCAGTGACTTCACCGCCTTCCCATGCTGACCCAGCAGGAACGTGGCTGGTGGAGGGCCAACTGGTCCCATTTTACAACGAGACCTTTCTTAGCTGCCTGAGACATCTTTTCCACCACCGCCACCCTCCTCCGTCTCCTGCTCTACCGCAAGACAGCCTTCCCCGAGCTGCTTTCTTCCTCCTCCTCCTCCTCCTTACTCCCCCCAAAAGCCTCTGCAGCCTCCACGTGTGAAACAAGCCTGGCTGTGTGTGCTGCTCTCAGGCAGCTTCCCAGCAGCAGCAACAAAAGCTGTGTTCATAGCTAGTCTGGACCACATAGGGAGCCAGCGCACGCCGGCTGCCGAGCAGCCCAGAGCAGCCGGGGCTGTTTAAAGAGTGAAAGGCAGAGAGATGGCAAAGAGAGGGAGCTGTTAGAGGGGGGAGGTGGGGGGGGGGAGGAATACTTGAGCCCAGTGCAACAACGGAAACCTTACAGTTTACTTTTAAAAACTCAGTGCTTCCTTGTGAGGGGGCAGAACAGCTCAGCCTGTGTGTGCGGGGCAGCTCTGCGGGCTCTGCCTGTGTGCACAAGGGCGGGGGTGTGAGCGCTGCCTCCCCTCCCCTCCCTCTCAATGGACTCACAGTATAAATCTAAAGAAGCTTTTTGTTGGCCTGATGAATAGGTATGGGGGGGGGGGTGGTGTTTTGTCGTGAGATGCTTCACACCGAGGTTGTTTTTTTCCCCCTGTGTGTTTTTGGTTGGGCTCTTTGCCCTTCGGAGGAAAACTTTTCCATTTCTCCCCTGAGTGAGGTTCTCCCTCTCTGGCTCTGTAGAGAGCAGGGAGCGGAAGGGTGGGATGGGGGGGAGGGAAGGATGAGAAACAGCAGAATCGTTTGACTTGGGTACCCCAAAATGCCCTGAGGTGTTAAGTAGCAGCCCTGTGGACCACCTCGCTCTGGTTTCCTTCCCCTGCTTTACAAGCCCAACGGCTGCACAATCAGTTTGAGAGATCCAATGCTCCTGATGGCCTCAGCCATTGATGGAGGCAGCTGGAGCCCTGTCACTGCCCCCAGGACCAAGCAAGGACAAGAGAGATGATGTGGCTGGAGCACCCTGGCCACATAGCAAAGTCCAGGAGCCACCAAGTCTCCATTCCTTCTGTATTAGCTTCATTGAAGCTGTCTCTGCCTGTGGGTGTCCACAGCTCTGCCTTCTCCTCAGGCTGGCTGAGGACAAAGCCTTGATGTGCTTGGGAGCTGGAGAGGAGGACAGGGCAGAGGCCACAGACAGGACTGCTGGGGAGTAGGAGCCCCCTGACAAGCACAGTCACCTGGGTTTTCACTTTGGAGTTGCTCTTTGTCAGCCAAGGTATGGCAGTGCTTGGCTCTTCTGCAGACCCCAGTGCAGGGCAGAGGACACCTGGGGCAGCTGAAGCAGGGGGAACTGTGGCAGAGACCCAAAATTAACTCAGGTGAAGAATCCTCCCTCCCTGCTCACTTCCATGTCCTTAGAATATGGAGGCTGGTGATGGAAGTGAACAGGAGCTGCTGCTCAGAACTGGGGTGAGGGAATACCTCAGGTCTGTGCTCTTTGACCTGGCCTCTGTACTTGCTGCCGCAGTCGCAGAGGCACCACATAAACCTTGAACACAGGGACAGTCCTGGCTGCTGCCATGTGGGAGCCAAGGACCTCCTGATACACCTTGGTGCTGCACAAAGGTGGAAGGAGCTGAACACAGCCTTGGTCTGTGCCCACAGTAGGGCAGGTTCCAGAGGAAAGGCTTCAACAGAGGCCACATCAGGCAGCATGAGACAAAAGGGCATCTGCAAAGGCAACCACATTGTACCATGGGGATGGAGTGATCAGGACAGGAAATGTCTTCTGGCAGGACAGTGGCAGGGGTTAGGCCCAAGAGGAGTAAAACTGTCCATTAAGCCATGCCCAGTGACCCCAGCTCCCATTAGCTGGGGGCTGTGGAATGTAAATACTCATGCTCCAAGGCATAAGGTAACCACTAAATGCCTGCTGTTAAAAAGAAACTTCCTCCTCAGCAGTTTCTCCCTCAGTTTTCCATGATGAGAACCTTGTTCTGAAGCTGGTGATACAGATCTTGTCCAAGACAGGATGCTGGCCTGGACACACCATTGGTTTCATCTGACCTGGCAATTTCCATCTTCCTCTGGCTTCTCAAATGCCCTTGCTTAGCACAGGGCAAAGGACTTGGACATTTCATGGCAAGTAGAGTAGAAAATCATGGAAGAGTGGAAGGAATTGTCTGTGATGGCTGCAGGAGATGCAGATTTGACTTAACAGGCAAGACATTTAAATAGGAGTAATCATAGAATCAAGCAGGTTGGAAGAGCCCAACCCCACCTGGCTACAGCCTCCCTGCAGGTAGCTGCAAACAGCAATGAGCTCTGCCCTGAGCCTCCTCTGCTGTAGGCTGCACACCCCCAGCTCCCTCAGCCTCTCCTCACAGGGCTGTGCTCCAGGCCCCTCCCCAGCCTTGCTGCCCTTCTCTCAACACCTTCCAGCACCTCAACATCTCTCTGCAGTGCAGGAGCCCAAAACTGGACACAGCACTCCAGGGGTGTCCTGAGCAGTGCTGAGCAGAGGTGCAGAAGAACCTCCCTTGTCCTGCTGCCCACACTGCTCCTGAGCCAGCCCAGGATGTCACAGGGTAAAAAAATCGGTAGGGTGAAACTAAGAAGAACTGAAGGAGGATGATCTGCTGGCTGAGCTCAGAGCTAAGTCTGAAGAAAAGAGGTGCCTGAAGAAAGGCAGAGGCCAGCAGCTGATAAGCAGGTGAAAGAGGACAGTGCTGCTCCCTCCCAGCCGCAGCTCCTGTCCATCACTCCTACCTCCACCAGCAGAGCAGCCACTGCGGGAGGGACTGAACAAGCTGTAATCCACAGCAATCCCTGCTGCTCCTGCTGGGAAGGTCAGGGATAAGCACCGCAGCCCTGGAAATCCCCGGGGCAGCGCAGGCTTTGCAGAGGGCAGATTCAGTAGTTTTGCTGGCCCCAAACCATGGCCTTCAGAAGCTGGCTTGGGCTTGCAGCCCTGCAGCAGGGCAGCCGCAGATCCGAGGGTGATTAGCATGACTTCATCTGGGCCGGGCTTCTGAGGCTGAACTAATCACCTGGTGCACGCCTTGGAAATGGCAGGATGGCTTTCATATGAGTGATTAACTGCCACTGTTACCCCAGGATGAAGAGAGTTTCTCCGGGGTTGGGTGCATAAATAATACCCTGGGCCTCTGCAGAGCTCAGCTTCAAAGGCAGGCTCCAGTGCTGTGCCACAACAGAAAGCCTCCCATGCCCTAATAACTGCTCTGCAAATGATGTCTTTCCCCTCTGCTGGAAATTACACCGTGCAGCTGCTGCCACTGCTGCATCCAGGCTGGTTAGTAAATCATCCTCTCTCCCTCCCATTGTGTCTGGGGCTAAGTACTACCCTGTCCTCCCACAGGAGCTGGCACCTAAGCGCCAGCCTCGTCCCGCTGGCCGCTCGGGAGCATCCTGCTGCTGCAGAACAAATTGCAGCCTTCCTCGCAGGAGTATTTGCCCTCTAAATATTACCCTGCTGTTCTGGATGGCTCTCCTTGTGTAAATCATGGCCCTTGAGTAGCTGATGTGTAAGTGACACCACCAGACTGCAGGGGACTTGCCCTGCTAATGCTGCCTGCTGCACTGCCACTAGGTGACATGGCAGGGCCGGGCCCTGGAGGGTGCTGGGCTCCAGCTGCAGTCCTTCAGCACAGCAGAGTCACAGAGTTCTGTGGCTCTGCTGCTTGGGCCTCCTCTCAAAGGGCTCTGTGCTCAGCAGCAGCTGCAGAGCTGGAGCCACCCTGTCAGCAGCCCTTTGCTTGTGAGCCACTAGCACATGAGATCTTGAGCCTTGCTGGTGTCCTTCAAGGCTATGAGCCAATTTGGCAGAGACAGGGCAAGCTCCCTGGTCCCTTCCTGTGTCCCAGATTCCCTGCAGCTCACCTTCTAAAATCCTCCTTGAGCCCAGCTGGCAGCAGAGGTCACCTTCCAGCCTGAAGGTACGACTGTTATAGGAGAGCATGACTCAGCAGCACCAATTATGTTGAGTCATGTCTAGCAGAGAACAGAAGGGTCTTCTTTGCTCTAGTTGCTCAGCTCTCAATCTGCCCAGGAGTGTCTCTTGGTCTGCTGCTGTGCGCCACAGGTGGGAGTGGCCCAACACTACTGAGTGCTGCAGGCTAAGAGGCACACTGGGGCTGCTCTGGGGCATTTCAAGGCACTGGACATCATACCTTGAGGCTGGATGGTGACCTCTGCTGTCAGGGCAAGCTCTCTTGTCCCTTCATGATTCCCAGATTCCCTGCAGCTTGCCTTCTAAAATCCACCTTGATCCTAGCTGACAGCAGAGGTCCCTTTCCAGCCTGAAGGCACGATGTGTTAGAGGAGAGCATGACTCAGCAGCACCCGTGTTGAGTCATGTCTAGCAGAGGACAGAAAGGTCTTCTTTGCTCTCATTGCTCAGCTCTGAATCTGTCCAGTGTCTTGAAATGCTGCAGACCAGCCCCAGTGTGCCTCTCAGCCTGCAGCACTCCGTGGTGCTGGACCGTTTCCCCCTGGGGCATTATGCCCATGCCAGCAGACCAAGAGGCACTGGCACCTTCATACCTTGCTGAAGGACATGAGTGCTGCTGGGGGCCACCCTCTTGCTGCACCTGGGTCACAGGCAAGGAAATCTCAGGATCAGCCAAGACCTTCAGTTCACCTTCAGTGCTGTGCTTCCAGCTCTTACCAGCCAGCCAAAGCAACTCTGGAGTAGCCCAGCCACACTCACCACATGGCCCGAGGCACCAGTGAGCTCAGCTGGCAGCAGCCAGCTCAGTCCTGCCTGCAGCACCCCGGGGTGTTCTTGAAGCAGCGAGGGCAGGTGCCCCTCAGCCTTCACCCACAGCTCCCACTGGAGACCCTGCTGCAGGAAGCTGATGTCCCTCTGTGACTCCTTCTGCTAGCCCCACCAGATCTTCTCCTTCAGTCAAGGCTTGTAGGCAGAGACAGTGTCTGCAAGGGCAGCTGAGATAGCTGGAAAGTAAATATCCTTTGCCTAACACAAGCCTCTTCTCCAGGCCTTCTGTCCACACAGGCCACCTCACTTCTGCTCTGCTCTGGGCCAGCCTCATGCAGTTGCTCTGGCCTCCTACTTTGACTCCAAACATCAGACCACCATAAAGCCACATCCTTTGGGAAGGTTATGCCCAGCCCCTTCTTTCCAAGATGCCAAAGGCCCCTGCCCCCCCTGCATCTTCCACAGACAGCTCAGCTGCTCAGAGGTTGTTGCATGGGGGGGTGCCCAGGCAGCTTCAGGATCAGCCTAGCATCAAAGACAAGGTTGGGTCTGCTCATGCTTAATAGCAAAGCCTCTTTCTCATCCTGCAGTTTCAGAGACAATGCTGAGACTTTGCTCGTGCCTCTGTTCTGTGTATTGGTGCAAATGAAGTCCCTCACAGGGTGTGAGGGGTCAGAAGGCACCCAAGGAGAGCATCCAGTCCAACCCCCTGCCACAGCAGGACCACACAATCCAGCTCAGGGCACACAGGAACACATCCAGATAGGCCTGCAAAGGCTCCAGAGAAGGAGACTCCACAACCTCTCTGGGCAGCCTGTGCCAGGGCTCTGGGACCCTTCCAGCCAAGCAGTTGCCCCTTGTGCTGAGCTGGAACCTGCTGTGCTGCAGCTTCCATCCACTGCTGCTTGTCCTATCCCAGGGAGCAGTGAGCAGAGCCTGTCCCCCCCCTCCTGACCCTCAGCCCCCAGAGATTTAGAGACATTGATTAGATCCTCTCTCAGTCTTCTCTTCTGCAGCCTAAGCAGCCCCAGGTCCCTCAGCCTCTCCTCACCAGGCAGTGCTCCAGTCCCCTCATCATCCTCACAGCCCTCCCTTGGGCCCTCTCCAGCAGATCCCTGTCCCTCTGCAACTGAGGAGCCCCAAACTGAAGGCAGAACTCAAGATGAGGTCTCACCTGGCAGAGCAGAGGGACAGCTAGGCTGCCTGAGACCTTCTCTTCAATCCTGCCACAGCTTGTTTCCAATTTCTTCTGTTCCCCACCTGGGCTGCTCTCTCCTCTGCAGCTGCAACTGCAGCAGAGTGGTTTTCTGTAGGTCTGCAGTGCCTCATCCACCAGAGAGTTCTCTCTCCTGTGCCACTGGTGCAACTAAACAGCAGAATTTCCAGGCTGATTTGGTGCTGGGGTCACTGAGCTGATTGGATTTATCTCCCCTTGCCAGAAGTTGCCCTGGGGACTGGAGGCCACGTGTGGAGGAAGCAGCAGAGTGCCTGGAGGCAAGGATGTGCTCCTGCAGCTTCCACCATGTGCCTTGCTCAGCTGCTTGCAGGCTTCAATGCTGAGCCACCCTGGGCAACGTGGCAGGCTGCCAGAGCCTGCTGGACGATGCTTGGCACTCCCAGGCAGCTCACAGCAGCTCACCAGAGTGCAGCAGAGCTTTTGCTGCTGCAGCAAAATTGGATCCTTTGAAACTCTTTAGAGCTCAGTTTCGAAGCCATTTGCTTGCTTTGTTAACGAGCTGTGGGGCTCCAGCCTTTGCTCTCCATAGCACTGACTGATAGCTTGGGTCCTGCAGCCAGCCCTGGCATCCTCAGCCTAACAAAGGCACAGAGCTGCTGGAGGGAGCCCAGGGGAGGCCACAAGGATGCTCCAAGGGCTGCAGCAGCTCTGCTGTGAGCACAGGCTGAGGGAGCTGGGGGGGTGCAGCCTGCAGAGGAGAAGGCTCCAGGGGGACCTTAGAGCTGCTGCCAGTGCCTGAAGGGACCCTGCAGGGAGGCTGCAGAGGGACTTGTGCTGAGGGGGTCTAGAGACAGGCCAAGGGGGAATGGTTTGGGGCTGAGGCAGAGCAGAGTGAGAGTGGAGCTGAGGAAGAAGTTGTTCAGCATGAGGGTGGTGAGATTCTGGCACAGGCTGCCCAGGGAGGCTGTGGCTGCCTCCTGCCTGGGAGTGCTGCAGGCCAGGCTGGATGAGGTCTTGAGCAGCTGAGTGTAGCTGAGAGGTGTCCCTGGGCATGGTGGGGAGGTTGCAGCAGCTGAGCTCTGAGCTCCCTTCCAACCTGAGCCATTCTAGGATTCTTTCTTGAGACATCCTTATGGAGGAGGGAGCTTGCAGGAGTTCTGCCGAGCCTGGAGCCTGCATGCACCAATGTCTGGGGACCAGCACAGATATCAGCTGTAGCCCCTCACCCTCCCAGGCTATTTCCATTGAAAATCATTCCTCCAGAGGATGAATCCATCAGCCCTGTTTGCAGAACAGCTCATCCTAAATGCCAGAGGCCCTTTTTGGTCAGAACATTTGTCAGGCACCAGTTCTCTGTGCTGTGGTGCTGCTCAGTGGTGCAGTGATGCTCTGCTGCCTTTCCAGCTCCAGCTCTGGAATCACCACAGCCTGCAGGCTGCTCCATGGCAATGCCCAAATGCCATGATTAGATCCATCCCTCACACTGTGTGTGAAAGCCAAACAGGACCTCCCTTATTATATTGTCTTATGGAATTAATTCTTCTTCTGTCTGGAAGCTCTGAGTGCTCTGAGCAAACTCGTGGGGATTTAGACTTCCTTTTGAGGGCTCTCCCTGCTGTTTGTCAGGGACTTGCAAGCAGCTACTTGTCTAGACTAGGTTTTAACACCAGAGCTCAGATTTGATGTTCCTTAGCCTCAGAGGTGAATGGCATCTTTGCCACAGATTCCAGTGGTAACTGGATCCAGCCAGCAGTTCATTTGCCTGCCCATCTTCTTGGAAGGGTTACAGGAGAGTCTGGTTAAAATAGATGATAATTATGCCTTACCTTTGAATTGATCTTTTGTGCTGAAGGTATAAATCCATTCTGGCTTCTGGACCATTTCTCTTGCAAGTGTTTGTGTGTCTGAGTTACAACAGCAGCGTAGCCTGCTCCAGGGTCTATTCTGAAGCCCACATCTCCTCCACAAACACTGGAGCCTCTTTGCTGCTGTGAAGCCCTTTGCCAGGCAGTCCTTTTGCCTGCAAGGGGCTCTGTGTTGGTGCCTTTTTCTGTAGCTGAAGATGTGGGCACTGCTGCTTTGCAGCTGTTCTGTGCACCCCTGGAAGCAAACAACCTTTTCTGCTGCCCTTACAGAACCCTTTGCCAAATATTAGGCAAGGTTTGGGTGCCACCACACAAGGGAATTTGTTTGCCTCTCAGAAGACTTTGTATTCCTTGCTGCCTGCTGCCTTGGTTTGCTCCTTGCCTCACTTTCTCTTCTTCAAGGTATCACACATGGACCTTCCTTAGCAAGCTGTAGGTGTGGGCTTAGCAGCAGCAGCTCTCCACCTGCCTCTGGCTTGTGTTAAGGTTTAATTTCTTCCTCTGCACAGTCCACACCTTGCTCTTTAGTCAGGATTCCTTTATTTGGGATTCCTCTGGTCTCCCCAGGCTCACATTTGTGCTCTCCAGGCCTAGGCAGGAGCACAGTTTCTAGACTGCAGTGTCTTCAAGGCAGGGACCATTGCCTGCCTGTGGAGCACAGAGGTCTGATCTGAGTAATGGAAAGATTATGGACAGGCAGTGCTGCTGTCCCCAGCACAAGGAGCACACAGAGATGGTGCAGTGAGGCCAGAGGAGGCCACAAAGGTGATCCAAGGGCTGGGGCAGCTCTGCTGTGAGCACAGGCTGAGGGAGCTGGGGGGCTGCAGCCTGGAGGGGAGAAGGCTCCAGGGGGACCTTAGAGCTGCTGCCAGTGCCTGAAGGGATCCTGCAGGAAGGCTGCAGAGGAACTTGTGTTGAGGACATTGAATCATAGAATCATAGAATCAGGCAGGTTGGAAGGGACCTCCAAGGTCACCCAGCCCAACCTGGCACCCAGCCCTGCCCAACCAACCAGACCATGGCACTAAGTGCCCCAGCCAGGCTTGGCTTCAACACCTCCAGCCACAGCCACTCCACCACCTCCCTGGGCAGCCCATTCCAATGCCAATCACTCTCTCTGCCAACAACTCCCTTCTACCATCCAGGATGTCAGGATGTTGACATCTGCTTTGCAAGAGAGCACAAGGTTTGGGCTGAGCACTGAGCCTCATGTGGCTAAAAATGTATCCTTCTGCAGCTGTTGCTTGCTTCCAGAAGCATTTGTCTGAAGAGCTTTGGACCGACCCAAAATGGGAATATCAACCAAGGAACTGAATCCCTTCTGCTAATTATTCCCTCACCTAATTGTTCTCTCTGCTGATTATCCTCTCTCCTATGCTGAGAGGTCCCTTTTTATTTGTTCTACTGGGTGGATGAAAACATCACCTAGAGACCTTTGTGGCTAGAACAAGAGCAATTTCTTAGGCACCTTTTCCATCACCTGGCTCCTTCCCTTCTCTCGAGCCTCAGACAGCAGGAGCAAGGTCTCTGATGGATGGCCCTAACACAAACCAAGCTTGTTTGGCTGTGAACTGTTTTGTTGTTATCTTCTTTCCTGTCATGTTTTGTTTTCCACTGTACAATTTGCTTTGGTTCAAGGGGTAGGGGAAAAAAAAAAACCCAAACCCAACACCAAAAACAAACCAAGAGGAAGATTTATTTTCTGCCTGGAGTCCCTGTTGGTTTCTTCCCAAGAAGAAAAGAACAGGCTGAACCAAAGGCAGGAATTACTGTCTGGATAAAGTGACTTGACAGGTGAATAGAGGCAGGGGATAAGTGCCCATGCCCTCATGAGGAGAGCTGAGCACCCCTCAGCATTCCCAGCGTGCAGGACAGAGCTTTGTGCTGCCTTCATCCCCCAGAAGGAAGGGAGCAATATTCAAACAAAAAGGGCCCCCCTACAGACTGCTGCAGCTGAAGTGAGTTGAATACACAGTGTGTCCTGGCTGAGAGGGACGAGGACACTGCATGCCAGAGCCGTGTCCTGCTACGTCAATGGCTGCAGCACACTGAAACACAACGAGGAGGAACTGTCCAGGGGTGCAGCACCAGCAGGTACCATGAGATGAGGCAGAGAATAGAAAGGAAAAACCTGAGAGCTTGCTGAGATTTTAACGAAGCCTGAAAGCCTCCAGATGAGATTGAACAAGGCCAAGGGCAGGGTTCTGCACTTTGGCCACAACAACCCCAAGCAGTGCCACAGGCTGGGGCCAGAGTGGCTGAGAGCAGCCAGGCAGAGAGGGAGCTGGGGGTGCTGGCAGAGAGGAGCTGAAGAGGAGGCAGCAGTGCCCAGGTGGGCAGCAGAGCCAATGGCATCCTGGGCTGGCTCAGGAGCAGTGTGGGCAGCAGCACAAGGGAGGTTCTTCTGCCCCTCTGCTCAGCACTGCTCAGGACACACCTGGAGTCCTGTGTCCAGTTCTGGGCTCCTGCACTGCAGAGAGATGTTGAGGTGCTGGAAGGTGCCCAGAGAAGGGCAGCAAGGCTGGGGAGGGGCCTGGAGCACAGCCCTGTGAGGAGAGGCTGAGGGAGCTGGGGGTGTGCAGCCTGCAGCAGAGGAGGCTCAGGGCAGAGCTCATTGCTGTCTGCAGCTGCCTGCAGGGAGGCTGTAGCCAGGTGGGGTTGGGCTCTGCTGCCAGGCAGTCAGCAACAGAAGAAGGGGACAGAGCCTGAAGCTGTGCCAGGGCAGGTCTAGGCTGGATGTTGTTAGGAAGTTGTTGTCAGAGAGAGTGATTGGCATTGGAATGGGCTGCCCAGGGAGGTGGTGGAGTGGCTGTGGCTGGAGGTGTTGCAGCCAAGCCTGGCTGGGGCATTTAGTGCCATGGTCTGGTTGGTTGGGCAGGGCTGGGTGCTAGGTTGGGCTGGCTGAGCTTGGAGCTCTCTTCCAGCCTGGGTGACTCTGTGCTTCTCTGAATTGTCCAGGCATGCAGGACCAGCAGGTGCCATGAGATGGCACTGGCCGAGGCAGAGCAAGCTGGGTGAGATTTGAACAAGGCCTGGAAGCCTCCAGACACCGAGGGGAAAGGCTTTGGTTCGTGCAGGCAGGCAGCAGCCACGGGCACTGCTGCTCAGCACCCAGCAGCTGTGGGGCTCGGCCCTGGGAAGGGAGGCCAGGGGGAGTCCACTGTCCGTGGCCCACCAAACCTTCCAGCACTGCTAAAGCTGCCAAGAGAAGGACACAGTGGCCTGGGAGAGCTGCTCGGGGGGAAATGAGAGGAGACAGCAGCGCTGCCAGCTGCGGCGCCTGAGGCAGCTCCGGGCACTGCCCAGCCAGCGCCTGGCACTTCCCAGAGCCAGAGGCAACGCTGCCCCTGCCTAATCCTTCCTGTGCTGCTCGATTAGCACAGGCTGGCATGGCTGGTTCGTGCCCAGGCTGGCTGGCAGGGGCTTGCTGGCAGAGGGAGCTGACAAGCAGGGCAGGCTTCCTCAGCACAGCCAAGGCAGCAAAGGGCTCTTTATAGTCTGAATGTGAAGTCTGTGCCCTCTGCACAAGCTGGAAGGCAAAGCCAGGCCAGTGCTGCTCCCCAGAGCTGCAGTCCCTCACATCAGTCCCAGACAGCAGACAACTGTGAGGAACCAGAGTGCATGAGGACCTTCACCAGGAGCAGCAGAACCCACACTTGCATTGTGCCAGGGAGTTCACACTGCTGCCAGAACAAGTATCTGAAGCCTAAGTGACTAAGAGGGCTGTGAAGCAGAGAGGGGAAGCTCTTCTGCTCTTAGGGAAGTCTCTGCTTGCCTGCACAGGAGTGAGCAGGAAGGTTTGATGTCCATGAGCCTTTCTAAGGAGTCACAAACTGCCTGAGCACCTGGAAGCAGGAGGAAACTGAAACCCTTTGCTTCTCCATTGAGAAGGCCATGGACCTGCTCAGCAGCCAGAGAGAGTTCTCCACCTCCTGGGCTTAGGAGACAAAAATGGATGCCCAGAGCTTGGTGGATTTCAAGCAGCAGCACTCAGCTGGAGCATGGGCACTGCCTCCTGAGCAGCACATGGCAGAGGCTCTGCCCTCTCTCCAGCCAGTAGCCAGAAAGTCCTAGGCCCTCTCCCATGCCATTTGCCCTTCTGTCTTCCAGGTCATCCCAAAGGGAAGACCAAGGCAAGACTCCACACCTTCCTAGCAAAACTAAGCTGTGCTGTGTCTTGGATTTATGAGACAGGAAATCTACTTGGGAGGAAAGCTGGGGCTGAAACAGCCTCATTTAGGTCAATCTGAGCACAGTGTTTACACAATGTCTGGAATTAATGCAGAGAAAACTTTCAGGTGCCAGCTCTGGGAAGGGAAAATGGGGAGCAAAGAAGAGACAGGGACTGAGATTGTGATGAAGCTGGAAACTCTTCCTCCGGGTTGGATGGAAGGCTGCTTTCACTGCTGCTAAGCAGCAGCACGCTAGGCTTGCTAATAGAAAGGCCAACTGGGCTGTGACTGCTGCCCTCTCTCTTCCCTGCTCAAGCTGTGTGGATGCTGAGCATTGCTGAGCTGTGTGCACTGCCAGCTTGGGCAGCCTCGCCCGAGATCAGGCTGCAGCACATCAGGAGGTGTCCTGGCAAGAGGCTGCTGGAGTCTTTCACAGAGTCAACCAGGTTAGAAAGGACCTCTAGGATCATCCAGTCCCACCTAGCACCTAACCCTGCTAATGAACCAACCCATGGCACTAAGTGCCTCATGCAGCCTCCTCTTGAACACCTCCAGGCACAGAGACTCCACCACCTCCCTGGGCAGCCCATTCCAATGCCAATCACTCTCTCTGACAACAACTTCCTAACAACATCCAGCCTAGACCTGCCCTGGCACAATTTAAGACTCTGTCCCCTTCTTCTGTTGCTGGCTGCCTGGCAGCAGAGCCCAACCCCACCTGGCTACAGCCTCCCTGCAGGCAGCTGCAGACAGCAAAGAGCTCTGCCCTGAGCCTCCTCTGCTGCAGGCTGCACACCCCCAACTCCCTCAGCCTCTCCTCACAGGGCTGTGCTCCAGGCCCCTCTCCAGCCTTGCTGCTCTTCTCTGGGCACCTTCCAGCACCTCAAAATCTCTCTGCAATGGAGGAGCCCAGAACTGGACACCTTTAGTGCTCTGGTGGGTTCCTGCCCTGTGCCTGGGGGAGCTTTGCTGAAGGCTGACAGCAGCCTGCCTCTTGCTACCAAAGGCTGATGGGTGATTGCCATTGCCAGGGACAGCATATCCTGGACGAAAGAGATTTCCAAGTTCCAGTGCTCCTCTGTAGCTTCAATTTCTCCTTCCTGTCTGGAGGGGTGGATCCCAGTTACATCCAACTGTTTGGCATGGGAAACAGAGTTAAGGAGGCTTTCTGAAGTGCATCATCACCCTCCCAGCTCAACAAGTGGTGTGTCCAGCTGTGCTCCCTCGCTAGCCGGCAGAGGAAGGGCTGAGCTGCTCTTCACAGGCTCTCAGCTGAGACATGCTTCATGGCGAGGCAGAGCACTCAGCAGAAGTCCCTTTTTCTGCCCTCAGAGTAGGGAGGACCTGGGGTGTGAGCTTCAGCTGGGCTCAAAGGTTCGTTGTTCACTTGCTCCAGGGGCTGCCTGCCCGCGGCTTTGGCTTTCCGTACTGAGCAGACGCTCAGAGCCGTGGCAGTCCATGCCCTGGTGCTGATCCCGCAGCTCCAGCTGCCAGCTGCTGTGCCAGCATGGGCATTTGACAGCTCCTCTGTCCTTGACGGGCAGGGGAATTGCTGGGGGGGGTGCTGCAGCAGGAGCAGACAGTTGTGGGTTTGCTGCAGGAGAGATGGGCTGTGGGTGGCTAAGGGTATGGGGCGCTGCTGTTAGGGATCCTGCTTCTGATCTCTCCGGGGGGAGGGAAAGGTCAGCAGAAAGAGAAATGCTGCTGAAGTCAGTGGAGATGTGGTGGCAAACCAATGCAAATCAGGGGAGAATGAGAGCTGAGCTGTGGCAGATGCCAGACAAAGAGGTGAATGCTTAGAAAGCTTTTTGTGTTCAGTAGGACCTTTGTTCCAGGGCACACAGCTGAGCTTGGATCACTGAGCCTAGCATGGCACCTTTTAGGCTTTGCTAAGGTCTCCTGTGGCATCTCTGTTACTGGAAGCTTGTCCATGCATCAAATCATAGAGTCATAGAATCAAGCAGGTTGGAAGAGACCTCCAAGCTCATCCAGTCCAACCTATCCCCCAGCCCTATCCAGTCAACCAGACCATGGCACTAAGTGCCTCATCCAGGCTTTGCTTGAACACCTCCAGGGATGGGAACTCCACCACCTCCCTGGGCAGCCCATTCCAATGCCAATCACTCTCTCTGTGAAGAACTTCTTCCTCACATCCAGCCTAGACCTACCTCGGTACAACTTGAGACTGTCCCCCCTTGTTCCAGGTCTGCTGTCCCCATCATCAGAAGGACACAGAGCTGCTGGAGAGAGTCCAGAGGAGGCCACAAAGGAGATCCAAGGGCTGCAGCAGCTCTGCTGTGAGCACAGGCTGAGGGAGCTGGGGTCGTTCTAGAGGAAGGGAAGACTGCAGGGGGAGCTCAGAGCTGCCTTCCAATAGATGAAGGGATCCTGCAGGAAGGCTGCAGAGGGACTTGTGCTGAGGGTGTCTGGAGACAGGCCAAGGGGGAATGGTTTGAAGCTGAGGCAGAGCAGGGTTAGAGTGGAGCTGAGGAAGAAGTTGTTCAGCAGGACGGTGGTGAGACTCTGGCACAGGCTGCCCAGGGAGGCTGTGGCTGCCTCCTGCCTGGGGGTGCTGCAGGCCAGGCTGGATGAGGCTTTGAGCAGCTGAGTGTAGCTGAGAGGTGTCCCTGGGCATGGCAGGGAGGTTGGAGCAGTTGAGCTCTGAGCTCCCTTCCAACCTGAGCCATTCTGTGACTATGTTCCTTGGGTGTTTTGACTTCTCCTGTTGTGTGTCTGCAACATAATTAGCTCCTGTTGCATGTGTGCAATGTAATTAGCTCAACAGTCGAATGATGACAGACAGAAGGTCCTTGGCTGAAAGAAAAGCCACAGAGACACTGAAAATGGCACAGCACAGAACCCAACCCCATGTCCACAGGCTGTGGCTGAGGAGCAGACCGACACCAGCCCCAGAGCACGTTAGCAGGGCTGTGCCTGGCTGCCTTCGTGCACGCTGTACCAGGGGGTGCCTGAGGACAGGAGCCAGCTGAGGCTTGAGCTGAACCCTGACGTTATTCCTGGGCTTCACCAAATGTTCTCTGCCTTGTGCCTCGGGGCTGTCAGTTTGCCATCTCCTGCAGCACTCCAGGCAGCCGCTGGTGCAGGACTGTCAGCGTGTGGAGGGCTGCATCCCTCGGTGACAAAACATCTGAGCAGCCACTGCCGTGTGCCTTCCTGGCTGGGGCAAGGGGGGGAAAAGGGCCTCCATTGTTCCAGGGATGCTTTCAGAAGCAGAGCAGGCAGGAGCAGCATCCAAGGCACTCTGTGCATAAAGCCCTCGCTCTCAGGATGGTTTGGAAGCCAGACAGAATGGAAAGTTCCCCTTATTTTCTTTACAGCTGGAAAAACATGGAATAATCACAGGAGGGCAGCCACTGCCACTCTGCAGTTCCAAACCTTGCCTTGTTTAAAAGAAGCAGAAGAAGCAGGAATAAAACTGGGGTTTGCCCACCCACCCCCTTCACTTCCCCCCACCCCCCCTTTTCCTTCCCTCCCATTTCCTGGACCAGGCTGAGGTTTTTAAAAGAAAAGCTCTCAGTGCTGCACAGAGGCTGGGAACATGCAGAGGGACAATAAAGTGTTTGTTCCCAGGCATCCTAGAGGAGTGCTCTGCAGGTTTACATGGGAGAGGAGAAACCACCCTTGGCTCTGGAGTCCACAAGGGCATAGGACATGCTGCCTGGGCACTCCTGAGCACCCTTCTCGTGGCCCTGCTTGCTGATGGAGTCTTCTCAGACCTCATCAAACTCCTGGGCTCCAGCCCTGGTGCCTGAATACAGTGGTGCTGCAGTCAGGCTGGCTGGGGGTGCCCATGGGTCCTGGGGAAACTGAGGCCCACTCCCTGACAGGGAATAAACAGGGGATGGAAAACAAGCTGAAGAGAGAGAATCCAAGGCTGAATGAGCAGTGCTGGGTTTGACTCTTGCTCAGGGGCCTCTTTATAGGCAGAGTTCTAAAGGAAATGTTGTCTTTGGAAACACCTTTATGGCCAGGCAGATCTTCTAAGCAATGAGTGGCACTTTCTTAGCTGCCAGAGACAAAACATCCATCTATTAAAGATGTTTTCCAAAGCTGAGGAACAGGAGAAGCTTCAAATGTCCCATCCACCCTCACCCACAGAAACTAAAAAAGGCAACAGCAGGATTAAGGGTGAGGAGAAGAAATTTAATTGCACCAAGAGTGATTAGCATGGTCTGGAACGAGCTAAGGCCACAGGGGAAATTGCAGATGGGGCTCAATTATAACAGACTAGAGCAGAAAATGCTTCCCAGCAAGCAAACAGGTTTGGGTGTGCTGCAAAGAGACCTTTCTGGCCATGAGGGCTGTGAAGATGCTGAGGGGACTGGAGAGGGGATCCAATCAATGTCTCTAAATCTCTGAGGGCTGAGGGTCAGGAGGGGGGGACAGGCTCTGCTCACTGCTCCCTGGGATAGGACAAGCAGCAATGGATGGAAGCTGCAGCACAGCAGGTTCCAGCTCAGCACAAGGGGCAACTGCTTGGCACAGGCTGCCCAGAGAGGTTGAGGAGTCTCTTTCTCTGGAGCCTTTCCAGGCCTGTCTGGATGTGTTCCTGTGTGCCCTGAGCTAGATTGTGTGGTCCTGCTGTGGCAGGGGGGTTGGACTGGATGATCCCTTTGGGTCCCTTCCAACCCCTGACACTCTGATCCTGTGATCCTGTGATTTTCCACTGTGCAGCCTCCACTTTGCTGTGCTTTCTCTGCAGTGACCTCTCCCTTCATTGCTGCCTCCAGGTTCTTCAGTCCTCTGAGAACCTGGGAACAGGGTTGGAAGAGTAAGGGATCAGAGGTGTCTGCATGCCTGTGCATGCTTCCCTCCACACACACAGAGCTTCAGATTTACAGGCAGCCAACCCAGGACAGGCTGCACACAAGCCCATACAGGAGCACAGCCTTAGGCATAAAACAGAGTAGCAACAAAGCCCAGTGAAAGGGACAGTCGTTCTCTGGGATGGAGAGCTCCTGAGCCTACCAGTACTGCCCACCTCTGTCCTTTTGGGAAAGGGAAAGTCCTTTCCTGAACTCCTGGAGATGACCTTGCTTTGGTCTTGGTCACTGGTAGGGAAGGTAGCACGGCCAGGATCTTTGTAGCGGTCTGGTTGGAGCCTTGCTCCTTCAGACTGGTTGTCCCCTGCACAGGGACAGTTACTCTGATGCAGAGGCATAGCTGTGACCTTGTTTCACTTGCCCTGTCTGTTCCTCTCTCCTCATCATCTCACCACAAAAGCTGCCTGCTCCAGCTGCTCTCCCAGCAAGTGCAAATGGGGTTTTGCAGGAAAGCAATCTGCAGGGCTGGGAGGTGTTGGTGCAGCAGAGTGATTGCTGCAGCTGGGGTGTAGGACTCTGTGCCACAAGAGATAGTCCCTCCCAGGGCTCCCCATTAAGGCTTGGACAATTCTTTCTTAGAAGTTACTCTAGAAAGAGCTTCACCAAATTCAAGGTGACCTTTTCTGCCAGCAGATAAGGACCCTGTGCCCAGATTGGAGTTTGTCAGCAGTGACCTGGTACCTCTGGGGAGGTTCAGTAGCTTGCAAAGTAGCTCAGCCTTTTCTAATGGTCAGGCTACCTTGCTGGTACTCACTTGCAGTTCTCTCCAGAGGCCTGTTCCATCTGTGACAGATCTGGCAGGCACAGTGGCTGTATCCCAAATTTCCTTCACAGGTCTCCTTCTCTCCTTAGCCACTCAGTTACAGCTGGGAGCAAATCAGCAGGATGCTGAGCAAGAGATGTTGCTGCTACTGCTTTGCCTGCTCCAGGCTTTACTCTGCCTTTGTGCAGCTCAGGAACCTCCTTATCCCCTAAACTGTTCCTTGGTGACAGATAGAACAGAATAAGAGTAGAGTAGAGTAAAAATGCAATAGAAGAGGGAGGGGAGAGGAGAGTTAGAAGGGATCTAGAATGATCATCTGGTCCAACTGCCTGACCATTTGAGGGCTGCACACAAGTTAAAGAGCAAAACTAGGAGCATTGTCCAGACGTCTCTCGAGGACCTGGGGGCAGTGAGCACCTCTCTAAATCCTGTCTCAGCCAGCACATGCTGCTCCAGGCCCGTTCTTCCACAGCCGTGCTGCTCCTGGGGCACAGCTCATCTGGCCTGAGCTCACACCTCTGCAGAGACACCACCGGCAGTCGAGCTCATCACCTCCCCAGCCAGCCCAGAGAGGCCATCAGCTCTGTGCTGCCTCACCTGCCTTAGCTGTGCTTCAGAGAGCAGTGACCTCTGCAGTTCCCTCGGCCAGGCAGGGGCAGGTCTCCACCATCTGTGCTCTCCACGCCTGCTCAGGCAGAGCTTTGCCCTTGACTTGCTTCCAGAGCTGCTCCTTCAGACAGCTGTTTGCTCGTTATCACATGCTTGGACATCCCATGGGGACGGCGTGGGGTGGAAGCACTGCAGCATGGGAGCACTGCTGCACCAGCGAGGACCTGAACCAGAGGCATTCCCAGCCTAATGAATCCCAGCAAGAGCTGTATGCAGACTCAAGCTGGGCTGTCTGGCACGCTTGAGGGGGATGAAAAATGGAGATGAACGTTGCAAACAGCCCCCTGAGGAGTAGGTTGGGTTGCTCACTGGCAGGGAGTCAGCGCTTCGGCAGAGCACACCCAGAGCAGTTACTGTGATCTGCCTAAGCACTGCTCACCAGGAAAGAGCTTTGCCTCTGGGCTTGTGTAGGAAGAGAGGAGAACCATGGAACCATAGGATCAACCAGGTTGGAAGAGAGGTCCAAGCTCATCCAGCTCAACCTAGCACCCAGCCCTGCCCAACCAACCAGACCATGGCACTAAGTGCCCCAGCCAGGCTTGGCTTCAACACCTCCAGCCACAGCCACTCCACCACCTCCCTGGGCAGCCCATTCCAATGCCAATCACTCTCTCTGACAACAACTTCCTAACAACATCCAGCCTAGACCTGCCCTGGCACAGCTTCAGGCTGTGTCCCCTTCTTCTGGTGCTGGCTGCCTGGCAGCAGAGCCCAACCCCACCTGGCTACAGCCTCCCTGCAGGCAGCTGCAGGCAGCAATGAGGTCTGCCCTGAGCCTCCTCTGCTGCAGGCTGCACACCCCCAGCTCCCTCAGCCTCTCCTCACAGAGCTCTGCTCCAGGCCCCTCCCCAGCCTTGCTGCCCTTCTCTCAACACCTTCCAGCACCTCAACATCTCTCTTCAATTGAGGAGCCCAGAGCTGGACACAGCACTCCAGGGGTGGCCTGAGCAGTGCTGAGCACAGGGGCAGAAGAACCTCCCTTGTCCTGCTGCCCACACTGCTCCTGAGCCAGCCCAGGATGCCATTGGCTTTCTCTTGAACTGAGTGGCCCAGAACTGGACAGGCTGACGTTGGTCTCAGCAGCACAACCAAACTGCAGAGCTGCTGCAGGTCCCAGCTTTTGTCACACAAGGCTGATTTACCTTGTGACAGGTCAGTATAAAGCTTGAACAGGACCAGGAGTACAGAGGCTTGTCAGAGCTTTTTTGGACCGAGTCAATTCCCCCTCCATAGGGCATTTTGCTCTGTGGTGTCTAAGTGATGCTCTGCTGAACCTGCTCTTCCCCTGCCCACTGCCAGGGTAGACAGAAATGCCAGCTGTAAGGTTCTTCACAGTGAGGGTGGTGAGACACTGGCACAGGTTGAGGGTGGTGAGACATTGGCACAGGTTGCCCAGGGAGGTGTCCAGCACCTCAAAGCTGGATGAGCTTTGAGGTCACTTCCAACCTAAACCACTCTATGATTCTATGGCTCAGAACAACACCACTTGGCTGTAGACTTGGAGCCTAGAAAACTTTTCAGCTAGCCAGCTCTTGAGTTGTTTGAACATCTCCACTACTATCTCCTGGGATGTTTCTAGCCTCTAGTAAGCAATCCTGGTCTGCAGCTGCCTTCCTCTCTTGGCTGAGGTTACCACATCACACTTGGGGATGTTCAGTTCTGGAAGAACACAGAGCTGGTGGAAAAGTACCTAATTGAAGAAGCTTGGAGAAGTGAGAGGTTTTATTTAATGCCCAAGCAAGTACCATGAGTAAGATCTTAGTTACTAATGCCTAGGAGAGTATCCACTACCTCTATTCCCTCCAAGTGCCTTCTGCCCTGGAGGAGCACCTATGATCTCCATCTATCCAGAGGATAAGAACTGAGGCTATTCACTGGAATAGAATAATAGAATCACAGACTGGTTTAGGTTGGAAGGGGGCTCAAAGATCATGCAGTGCCTTTTAGAGCCAGTCCAGAGGAGGCCACCAAGATACTCAGAGGGCTGCAGCAGCTCTGCTATGAGGACAGGTCACAAGAGTTGGGATTCTGCAGCCTGGAGAAAAGAAGGCTTCAAGGAGACCTTGGAGTGGCCTTCCAGGACCTGAAGGGGGCTACAGGAAGGCTTGGGAGGGACTATTGAGAAGGTCTGGGAATGACAGGATGAGGAGGAATGGGTTTGAAGTGGCAGAGGGGAGATTGAAACTGGATGTTAGGAAGAAGTTGTTTGCAGTGAGGGTGGTGAGACACTGGCACAGGTTGCCCAGGGAGGTTGTGGAGCACAGAAGCACCGAATGGGATCTTCGATCACATTGGGTGCTTCTGTGCTCCACAACCTCCCTGGAGGTGTTGAGGACCATGTCTCTTCCAACCTGGGTGATTCTATGATTCTCTGGTTTGTGGACAAGTGCCTCAGCTGAGATGAGGGCTATGCCTCCTCTTCAGGGCAGAACCAGTTGCAGTCTGTATCAGATTTTCCCCTTCTTTTGCCTGGAAATTATGTCCATCAAGCTGGAGGGGGTGTGTGAGGCTCAGCATTGTGTATCTTGGCTGACTGCTGGCACAGGGCTTCAAGTATTTAGGAGCTGGCCCAGGGTTCCAGTGGGGATTGTAAACCAAGATCACTGGGCCAGCAAGTTCCTGAGCCAAGCTCTGCGAGGGCTGTGGGGCAGGGCTCTTTAGCCAAGCTGATTTGGGGCTGGCTGGCTGCAGCAGATGGTGTTTGCAATCCCCCTCGCTTAGTGAAGAGCAGCAGAAGGCACTCGGCTGCCTCCCGCAGCCCATCCTGTGGGCACGGCTCCTGCCACTGTCCAGGTGCTGAGTGCCAAAAGCTCTGACCCCTTCTGCAGCCTGGCAGCAGGCTTGGCACTGGCCATGGGCAGAGGGCCACGAAAACGCTCGGGGGGCTGGAACACCTCTGCTACGAGGACAGGCTGAGACAACAGGTGTGGTGCAACCAGAAGGCTCCAGGGACACCTGATAGCAGCCTTCCAGTACCTGAAGTGGGCTACAAGAAGGCTGCAGAGGGCCTGTTTGCAAAGGCCTGCAGGGACAGGATGAGGAGGAATGATTTGAAATTAGAGGAGACTTAGACTGGATATTAGGAACAACTTCTGCACCACGAGGGTGCTGGAACACTGCAACAAGTTGCCTAAGGAGGTAGCTGGAGATGGTCAAGGTCACAGCTCTGATCTAAGGGAGGATGCCCCTGCTGACTGTGGGGGTGCTGGGCTGGATGACCTTTGGAGGTGCCTTCCAACCCAGACCATTCTGTGATGCAGTGATTCCAACTCAGCTGTCATGCTGCAGAAGAGGTTCATGCTGCAGAAGAGGTTCATGATGCATTGCTTGTTCAGAGATCACTCCTAATGGCACAGACACCCAAAGAGGCTCACCACCACACAGCTTCTCCCCCTCGGGTTGGAGCATACCCAAAAGTTGTGTTCCCAGGCCCAGAAGAAACTGGGGTGAGCTCATTTGATCCCATCCAGCTCACAATTCAAGCCCCCATGCTTCTCTGCTAACGTGTTCCAGCCCTGCTCTGCCCTGTTTTCTGCCCGAGTGTTTCTATTACCTGAGGGTTTCACAAAGCCAGGATTCTGTGATGTGTCAAGGTGAAATGAATGAGTGAGGGAGGTCAACATCTTCCTAAGTGAAAGGCTAATGCTGGGTTCTGCAGGTGGAGGTTTGCTTTTGGCCTTTCCTGGTGCCAGCAAAGATATGTAATGGACTTTTCTGCAAGGGCAGGAGGCATAAACTCAAACTGTTCCCTGTCAGCTGGAGGCAGCTGGGATCTTTCTAGATGCTGGGAGTGAGAGAGTCAGCATTTGGACAGGTGACCTCAAAGGAAAGAGCAGAGATTCAGTAGGTGTGGCCCTTCCTTCTGAGTCAGAGCTGGGATGTGATGCCAAGCGGCGCTGCCTGGCTGGAGGACACAGCTGGAGCTGAAGTACCAAAACCAACCCCAGCACTTGTGGCTGATCAGAAATCTCATGAGATTATACTGGATGGGCATAGAATGGCTCAGGATGGAAGGGTCCTCAGAGCTCAGCTGCTCCAACCTCCCCAGCATGCCCAGGGACACCTCTCAGCTACACTCAGCTGCTCAAGGCCTCACCCAGCCTGGCAATGAACATCCCCAGGCAGGAGGCAGCCACAGCCTCCCTGGGCAGCTGTGCCAGAGTCTCACCATCCTCCTGCTGAACAACTTCTTCCTCATCTCCATTCTAATCCTGCCCTCCCTCAGCTTCAAACCATTCCCCCTTGGCCTGTCTCTAGACACTCTCAGGACAAGTCCCTCTGCAGTGCTCCAGTCCCCTCATCATCCTCATAGCCCTCCCTTGGACCCTCTCCAGCAGATCCCTGTCCATCTTCAGATGGGTAGCCCAAAACTGAAGGCAGTACTCAAGATGAGGTCTCATCAGAGCAGAGTAGAGGGAGAGAAGAACCTCTCTAGATCTGCTGGACACACTCTGCTTAATGCCTCCCAGGTTCCCATTGTCCCTCTTGGCCAGCAGGGCACTGTGCCATGGATGTTCTCCACCAGCACTCCCAGGTCCCTCTCCACAGGGCTGCTCTCCAGCAGTCACCTCCCAGCCTGCACCAGTCTTGATGTAGGAGTATTGGATCCTTTGACCCAAAACATCATAACCTTTGGCTTTTCCATCATTCAGAGGTCCAACTTCCCTTGGGAGCATATCCATGTATACAAAATGTGGTGGGCATGGTGGTGTTGGGCTGGCAGTTGGACCTGCTGCCCTTAGAGGTCTTTTCCAACCTTAGTGATGCCATACTTCTCTGAAATGCAGCCAGTCACCTGGCCTGAGAGCCAGTGCTGGCCTGAATGGAGGGTGCTGGTGAGCAGCAACTTCTGCTGTGAAGCAGAGGCTTGGTGGATGTGACAGTAGCTCTTGAGCAAAGATGCAATGCATGAAAGTCTGCTGGCAAGCTGCCTTTCTGCTGACTGGCAGAGACTGGGACAGCAGCACAGTAAGTGACCTATAACAACACTGCAGCCTCAGACTCACTCCCTGAAGCAAGAGGCACTTTGAGGCACTATTCTTCCACAAGGATGGCTTTTGCTGCCAGCCACATGTAGGAAGCTTAAGGGGTGGCTGAAAGCTTGCAGTACCCTGCAGCAGCATCTGCAGCACTCCGCTCCCTCTAATGATCCAGCTGTGATAAATCCTTTCTCTCTGTGCTGTTTCTTGCAGGTAAACTATGACCACTTTGCTATTAGTGTTTGTGTGCTTGCGAGTCATGGCTGCAGCTGCCCCCCTGGAGCTCTCAGGTAGGTGCCTCGGGGTGCAGGAAAGCAGTCCTGAGCCCTGTGCTGCATCCCTGAGTATGGGCAGCTGCCAGATACCAGTGTACCCAAGATCTACTCTGAGGATACACAGGGCTTCTGTTTGGATGACTGCTGTGCCACAGCCTCCAACTGGTCTTGTGCCTGGGGAGCCAGGCCAAGGCAGATTTATGGGGAAACTAAGAGCATTTCAGCATTGCCCTGTCCTCATCCCCCTTTTAGACCCTGCCAGGAGTGATCTTGCAGTGTGGGCAGAAGTTCTACAGCAGCACAGCCATCCCTTCATCCCCTTCACTCCCTATCCAGCACTAGTCTAAATCCCCAAAGCAGCCCTGAAACAAGGGTCATGGTTGTAACTCCCCCTTCTGCAGGTCACTTTCATCAAGCTGGACCAAAAGGGGGAGGTGGAATATGTGTGCATAGGTTTGCAAAGCAAACAGAGGCATGGGGCACGGGGGAGCACTGCAAGTGTTGGCTCAAATGAGTTGTTGGTGTAACCACTGCTTTGCTTGGGGTCCAGCAGACGGTAGTGATGGCCTGGAAGTGAAGATACCTGAGCAGTCTCCCCTGCGTGTTATCCTGGGAAGCTCCCTGAACATCCCTTGTTACTTCAACATCCCGGAGGAGGAGGACAGCAGCGCCCTGCTGACGCCCCGGATCAAGTGGAGCAAGCTGGCGAACGGGACCGAAGTCGTCCTGCTGGTGGCCACCGGCGGCAAAATCCGCCTCAACTCGGAGTACAGGGAGGTGATCTCCTTGCCCAACTACCCTGCCATCCCCACCGATGCCAGCCTGGAGATCAAGGCACTGAGGTCCAACCACACCGGCATCTATCGCTGCGAAGTGATGTATGGCATTGAGGACAGGCAAGACACAATAGAGGTCCTGGTGAAAGGTGAGGTCCTGCCCATGCTCCTCCTTCTCAAGAGCTTGCTGCCAAACCTGGGCTTAAGGGAGGAAGAAGTAAATGGGCAGAGGAGGTACTGCTCTTCCCACTGGCGACTCGGATTGCCCAGGGAGGTGGCTGAGGCCCCACCCCTGGAGATACTCAAAGGGAGGCTCAACAGGGCTCTGGCAACCTGACCTAGCTGGGGATGTCCCTTCTGACTGCAAAGGGGATTGGACTGGATGACCTCTGGAGATCCCTTCTGACCCAAACCATGCTATAATTCCATGGTTCTATAAACCCTTTCAAGTCAGGTCACAGGAGAGGCAAGGGCAGGTGAGCAGGAGCCATGGGGCAGGCATTTCTTTCAGCAGGTTAGGACCAGACTAAACAAAGCAGTAAAATGACTCATGGCACAATATAACAGCAGCAGAATTACTCTTCTGGCAGGAGGCGAGTTGCAGAGGCAGCAAGATGACATCCTTGGCAAGAGGTAGCCCTGGACATGCTGGGCTCAGAGGGGGGAAGCTGGAGCAGGGCTGAGACCTTTTATTTCTCCCAGACTTTTTAGGGGATGGGATGCCCTCAGCTGGAGAATTGGTCTATTCTGACAGAACTTTCCCCATCATCTTTCAAATCTCATCCTAGCAAGAGATGGATAAAACATTTCCTCCAGTCCTTATCTTTATTGTGGGTGGAGGACAAGGAGATAACTTCTCCTGGCAGGTCGCTGCTGCTCACAGGCACTGGAGCACAGAGCTCACAGTGGGGGCTGGAAGCCCCCTCAATGCCTCCTGGTGGGTTTTCTCCTTGACTGGCAGCCAGACCAAGATGTGCCAAAGCCATCCTTCACCAAAACAATGTGCCAGAGCTGTTTGTGACAGAGTTGGAGGTTTTAACTGCAGTGGCCTCTTGATATTGTTTCCTGGGTGGTTGTACAGTGATTGACCACCTGCACCCTTAGTCCTGTGCGGGACCCTGGGAGGTGGCAGCTTTCAAAGCAGCACAGTCCCTGCTCTGCCCCATCAGCTGGTTCCTGAAGCTGTGTCAGGGGAGCACTGAGCCCTTCTGACAGCGACCCAGCAATGTGTGCTGAGCTGTGGGGTGTCCTCTCACTGCTCACAGCACTGCTCAACTACTGGCTTTTAATGCACCATGACTTTGTCACAGCACCATGGGACAGCAGCCAGTGCCCTAGGTCACCACGGTGCTCCACAGAGCCCTGGGAAAGGAGCCCATTGAGTCGCCCTTGGCTTCACTGAAAGGGATCTCAAACATCAGAATGGGCTGCCCAGGGCAGTGCTGCAGTCACCATCGCCCAAGGTGTTCAAGCAGCCTGTGGACCTGGCGCTTAGGGACGTGGTTCATGCTGGGTCAAAGGTTGGGCTGGATGAGCTTGGAGGTCTCTTCCAACCAGCTGTGTTCAGTGAATGCTTCTGCTCTGTGAGATGCTCCAGTGCAGACGGGGAGCACACAGACCTCGTTGTTCCAAGCTGGCATTTGGCATCTGTTCCTTGGGCTGCTTCGGGAGGAGCAGGGCTGGCTGCTCTCCAGCAGATGGGAGTGATGGATGTGATGTTTTCCAGGCATCGTGTTCCACTACAGAGCAATCTCCACCAGGTACACCTTGAATTTTGAGAAGGCAAAGCAGGCCTGCATCCAGAACAGTGCTGTCATTGCTACTCCGGAGCAGCTGCAAGCTGCCTACGAGGACGGCTACGAGCAGTGTGACGCCGGCTGGCTGGCGGATCAGACTGTCAGGTGAGGAGCCCTGCAGGGCAGAGGAGAGCCGCAGAAGACTCTCCTGTAAGGAAGCCACCGGCTGCACGCGGTTGGGAAACGGTTGCCAAATAGCAGCTGTTGTAACTGCGGCGTGCAGAGGGAGGCAGTGGCTTGTGAGGTGTTCTCTGCCGGGGGGAAAGCAGAGTGACCGCTGTGCTCCTTGGCTGGTGGTGACAGCTGAGCACACAACCGTGTCAGCCTGGTCCTTCATCCTCCCCAAACTAAACAGATGCTCTGCCAAGATGCACAGGTGTGGCTCAGCCACAGTGAGCTGTGCCTCCCACGCCGGGGAGGCAGCTTGGCCTCCTGGCTTTGGCCAGCACTGCCAGGGACCTGCTGTGCTCAGGACCATGGGAGGGAGGGCAGGACAGCAGATCCTCCTGTCCCATAACCCAGGAAAAGCCATAAACCACAGAGAGCATTGCTCCACAGCTCCCTCCCAGCCTCCCTGAGGCTGCCAGGGTCCTGCCTCCCACCTCCTTACGCACCTTCTCTCCCCAGGTACCCCATCCACTGGCCCCGGGAGCGCTGCTATGGTGACAAGGATGAATTTCCAGGAGTGAGGACCTACGGTGTCCGTGAGCCTGATGAAACCTATGACGTTTACTGCTATGCAGAGCAAATGCAAGGTGATTTGGGGCTCTTACTGTTGCAAAAGCAGCCAAAGCTCCGAGCATTCCTGCACTGAGCAGCAGCAAATACAGAGGCAAAGGGCCTAGGGGCAAGGCAGGGGAGAGCTGGAAAAGCAGGCACCTCGGCAAGGCCAGATGTTCTCTACAGCCTCTTTGTTAGGCCTTGGACAATTTGAATGTCAAATGACTAATGCAGTACAGAGGGTGGAGTCTGTCTGAGCTGTGTCGGGGCCACACCATCCTACGTGTCTCTGGGCATCCATCTGAGGGTGTGACACTCAGAGGTGTCCCTCAGCCATGCTTGTCAGAGGGACCCATTGACAGGTTCTACACACCAGAACAGCAGATAACAAATGGTCCTTTACCTCCCCCTTGCCCTGTGGCTCCAGCTGATTGGGGATGTTCTGCTCCAGGGTGTATTTGGTCTGTAAGCCTGCCTGCCTTTCTTCTGGGCTCTAGAGCAGCCACCAACGTGAGGCTGTAATACATCCAGACTCTCAGGGGTGGGAAGTGGAAAGGAAGGAACTGGGAGTTACATGAGGGCAGTCCCTGCCCGTGGCAGGGAGGTCTGAGCAGCTGATCTCCAAGGTCCCTTCCAAGCTGAGCCATTCTATGATCCCATGATCATAGACTACTGTGTGCAGTTCTGCAGCCCCCAGCACAAGAAGGACATGGAAGTGTTGGAGCCAGTCCACAGGAGGCCACCAAGATACTCAGAGGGCTGCAGCAGCTCTGCTCTGAGGACAGGCTACAAGAGCTGGGATTCTGCAGCCTGGAGAAGAAGAGAAGGCTTGGAGGAGACCTTGGAGTGGCCTTCCAGTGTCTGAAGGGGGCTACAGGAAGGCTGGGGAGGGACTATTGACAAGGTCTGGTAATGACAGGACGAGGAGGAATGGGTTTGAAGTGGCAGAGGTGAGATTGAAAGTGGATGTTAGGAAGAAGTTGTTTGCAGTGAGGGTGGTGAGAGACTGGCACAGGTTGAGGGTGGGGAGACACTGGCACAGGTTGAGGGTGGTGAGACACTGGCAGAGGTTTCCCAGGGAGGTTGTGGAGCACAGAAGCACCGAATGTGATCGAAGATCACATTCGGTGCTTCTGTGCTCCACAATCTCCCTGAAGATGTTGAGGACCAGCTTGGACGAGGCCTTGAGTGACCTGTTCTAGTGGAAGATGTCCTTACCTATGGCAGGAGGTTGGACCTGGATGATCTTCGAGGTCCCTTCCAACCTAAACCCTTCTCTGACCCCACGATCCCCACACTAAAGGGTGGTCTGGTTGCAGGCAAAGTCTTCTACGCCAGCTCCCCGGAGAAGTTCACCTTCCAGGAGGCTTTGGACAAGTGCCGCAGCCTGGGAGCTCGCTTGGCCACCACGGGGGAGCTGTACCTGGCCTGGAAGGAGGAGGCCATGGACGTGTGCAGCGCGGGCTGGCTGGCCGACCGCAGCGTGCGCTACCCCATCTCCCGCGCGCGCCCCAACTGCGGCGGCAACCTGCTGGGGGTCAGGACTGTCTACCTCCACGCCAACCAGACCGGGTACCCCCACCCCGACTCGCGCTACGATGCCATCTGCTACAGTGGTGAGTGCAGAGGAGGTTGGGGGGGGGGGGGGGGGGGGGGCTCAGAACAGTTGTCTCTCTGCCTCTTGTTAGCTTGAAAGCTGCTTTGTAGCCAAGCTTCTCTTTAGCATCTTCTGCCCTTGCTGTAGGCATGCCCTGCTCGGTGCCGTGTGTCAGGAACAGTGTGGTCAGCAGGAGCAGCCAGCAGTGTGCCCAGGTGGGCAGCAGAGCCAATGGCATCCTGGGCCAGCTCAGGAGCAGTGTGGCCAGCAGCACAAGGGAGGTTCTTCTGCCCCTCTGCTCAGCACAGCTCAGGACACACCTGGAGTGCTGTGTCCAGTTCTGGGCTCCTCAAGTCAAGAGGTGCTGGGAGGTGTTGAGAGAAGGGCAGCAAGGCTGGGGAGGGGCCTGGAGCACAGCCCTGTGAGGAGAGGCTGAGGGAGCTGGGGGGGTGCAGCCTGCAGCAGAGGAGGCTCAGGGCAGAGCTCATTGCTGCCTGCAGCTGCCTGCAGGGAGGCTGTAGCCAGGTGGGGTTGGGCTCTTCTGCCAGGCACCCAGCAACAGAACAAAGGGACCCAGCCTGAAGCTGTGCCAGGGGAGGTCTAGGCTGGATGTTGTTAGGAAGTTGTTGTCAGAGAGAGTGATTGGCATTGGAATGGGCTGCCCAGGGAGGTGGTGGAGTCTCCACCCCTGGAGGTGTTTAAGAGCAGGCTGGCTGAGGCACTTAGTGCCATGGGTTAGTTCATGAGCAGGGTTAGGTGCTAGGTTGCACTGGATGTTCCTAGAGGCCTTTTCCAAGCTGGTTAATTCTGTGACTCTCTGATGTGGGGCACAGCCTCCTTTGCCCAAGGGATGTGACCTGAACAGAAAAGTCTCCTTCTCTGGAGCCTTTCCAGGCCTGTGGCTGTGTTGCTGTGAGCCCTGAGCTAGATTGTGTGGTCCTGCTGTGGCAGGGGGGTTGGACTGGATGCTCTCTTTGGGTCTCTTCCAACCCCTGACACTCTGTGATCCTGTGATTTGGGAGGGGTAAGGGGGGAGCTGTTTGGACGCATTTTGTGTTTGTAGTTGGCTGTCTAAAGTTGTGGTGGTTTGAGAGGTTGAGGGGCTTGGGTAGAGCATTATGCTGGTGAGTTTCTACGCAGCCAGTGTGTGGGTACAGTTGTCTTTCTCCCACGGCTCAGACCTGCTGTGGAGGTTATCCAAGCTCCCTTCCTTTCCTCCTGCCACCTTAAATTCCTGACGGCAGGCACTAGAGGTCAGTGCAGACTTGGGTATGGGCAAGGTGTTCTCGGGAGGGAGAGCTGGAGGAGAGCAGGGAAAGTCCTCTGACCTGCCAGCTGTGGAGCATGTGGTGGCTCATTGCCTCTCCCTGACGGCCATGCCCTCCGTGCTGAGCTGCTGCGCAGAGCCATGGAGGAAGCAGGGAATCGCCATTGGAATGGGCTGCCCAGGGAGGTGGTGGAGTCTCTGTGCCTGGAGGTGTTGAAGCACAGCCTGGCTGGGGCACTTAGTGCCATGGTCTGGTTGACTGGACAGGGCTGGGTGCTAGGCTGCACTGGCTGAGCTTGGAGCTCTCTTCCAACCTGGCTGATTCTACGATTCTATGAAACCCTTTCCTTTCACCAGCTCCTCTCAGTGCCAGAAGCTCCCAGCTGCTTCCTGGGGACAGCGCCAGCATGGTGCACCTTGCTGACTGACTGACCCTGTTCCCTCTGCTTGCTCTTTGTCTCCTGATGTAGGGGACGATGTTGGCAGCCTGATCCCAGGGCAGTTCATCGACGAGCCAGGAAGTGGGCTGGGCAGTGCCTTCACTGTCCAGACTGTCACCCAGACCGAAGTGGAGCTGCCCCTGTCCCGCAACGCCACGGAGGAGGAGGCTCGCGGCAGCATCGCCACCCTGGAGCCCATCGAGATCACAGCCACAGCCACCCAGCTGTATGATGGCTTCACTGTCCTGCCTGACTTCTTTGCCCCAGGGGCCACAGTAGAGACAACTGCCCCAGAGGAGAATGTGACCAGGGAAGACGCCACAGAGGGCTGGACTGCACCCGCAATGCTCACCACCATAGCCTTAGGCACTGCCACTGAAATGGCAGAGGTGAGCTCGGTGGAAGATGTCGTGGGGGTGACTGCCACACCAGGACTCGAGCCTGCCTCGACGTCCACAGTGGAGGATCAGCTGGTTCAAGTGACAGCAGCCCCCGGTGTGGGTCTCCTCCCTGAGCAGCCCATCTCCCCCACGGGTAAGTCACCAGCACTCAAAAATCTTGAAGATGTGTTTCTCTTAGATGCAACCACCCAGCTGGAAACAGCCTGAGCTTCTGCCACTACAGAGAGCACTCATGTCCCTGGAGGGACACAGGCTTGCTTGCAGGCTGTGAGTGCCACCCAGTTACGCTCAGGAAAGAGCTCAGCTGGCTGATGCTTGGGGCTGCAGTGGACATGCTGTGCCCTCCCATGTGCATCTGGCTCTAAGATCTTCCAAGACAGGGAGACCTTAGAGAAGGACTAAAGAGATCCCCAAAACATCACCCTCAATGATAGAGGAGTTCAATGAATCAGGCAACCTCCATCAAAGTAGTGTGCCCAGGTGGGCAGGATAAAGCAAATGGCATCCTGGGCTGGCTCAGGAGCAGTGTGGGCAGCAGGACAAGGGAGGCTCTTCTGCCCCTCTGCTCAGCACTGCTCAGGACACACCTGGAGTGCTGTGTCCAGTTCTGGGCTCCTCAATTCAAGAGGTGCTGGAAGGTGTTGAGAGAAGGGCAGCAAGGCTGGGGAGGGGCCTGGAGCACAGCCCTGTGAGGAGAGGCTGAGGGAGCTGGGGGGGTGCAGCCTGCAGCAGAGGAGGCTCAGGGCAGAGCTCATTGCTGCCTGCAGCTGCCTGCAGGGAGGCTGTAGCCAGGTGGGGTTGGGCTCTTCTGCCAGGCACCCAGCAACAGAAGAAGGGGACACAGCCTCAAACTGTACCAGGGCAGGTCCAGGCTGGATGTTAGAAGGAAGCTGTTGTCAGAGAGAGTGATTGGCATTGGAATGGGCTGCCCAGGGAGGTGGTGGAGTCCCCATCCCTGGACACATTTAAGAGGAGGCTGCATGAGGCACTTAGTGCCATGGTCTGGTTGCTTGGCACGGGCTGGGTGCTAGGTTGGGCTGGCTGAGCTTGGAGCTCTCTTCCAACCTTCTGGATTCTATGATTCTATGAACATGGTTTTGGCAGGGACTGACTGCTTCTTGCCTTGCTGTCAGGAAGACATCTCAGAGAGGGGCAGTCCCATATCTGCTGTCACACTGTGGCTCTCTTGCCCTAGGGGTGGTGTTTCACTACCGTGCTGCCAGCAGCAGATACGCCTTCTCCTTCGTCCAAGCCCAGGAGGCCTGCCTGGAGAACAACGCCGTGATCGCCACCCCTGAGCAGCTGCAGGCTGCCTACGAGGCTGGCTTCGACCAGTGCGACGCCGGCTGGCTGCGGGACCAGACAGTCAGGTACAGCCCCCCCCTCCTGCTGCCCCAGGAGGCCTCCTCTCCTTTGTCCAGTGAGGCTTTACTTTGGCCTGTCCTGCTGCTCCGTCCATCAGCATCTGAAGCCTTCCTGACCTAAGGCTGTCACCAGGCCACAATACCTGCTGGCCACTAGTTCTCAGTCTGTCCTACCTGTCTCCTCAGCCACGTGTGCGTCCTGCTGTGCTGAGCTCCTCGGGCATGTAGAAGAAGTGGAGGAAAGTCTTTATTTGTTGTCTCCTAGTCACAGGGAGGACTCTGAACTCCTCTGGCATGTAGGAAGGCGGAGGAAAGTCTTTACTCGTTGTCTCCTAGTCACAATGAGGACTCTGAGCACCTCTAATGGTGAAGTGTTTTCATCCTGCTCACAGGGATGCTGGAGAGAGACTGTTTCTAAAGGCCTCCTGTAGTGATAGGACCAGGGGCAGTGGTTTCCAACTAGAGCAGATCAGATTGAGATTGGGTGTTAGGAACAAGTTCTGCACCATGGGAGTAGTGAAACACTGCAACAAGTTGCCCGGGGAGGTGGTTGGGGTCCCATCCCCAGAGATGTTCAGGGTGAGGCTCAACAGGGCTCTGGGCAACCTGATCTAGTTGAGGCTGTCTCTGCTGACTGCAGAGGGGCTTGGACTGGATGACATTTGGAGGTCCCTTCCGACCCAGCCCATTCTAAGCCTGCTGAGGTTCTCCAGCCCAGGGAACACGAGGCTGAGCTTGGGTTGCCTGCTCTGTCCTTTTGCCAGGTACCCCATCGTGACCCCCCGAAGCAACTGCCTAGGGGACAAAGAGAACTCCCCTGGCGTGCGCTCCTATGGCATGCGCCCTGCCTCCGAGACCTACGACGTCTACTGCTACATCGACAGGCTCAGGGGTAGGTTCTCCTCCTCCTCCTCCTCCTCCTCCTCCTCCTCCTGGGCACAGCTGTGCAACAGGAGCACGCTTCACGGCGCAGTGTCGGCGTGTGCGTGGCTGGGACGCAGGCACTCACAGCCCTCTTCTCTCCTACCCCCTCAGGAGAAGTGTTCTTCGCCACGCAGCCGGAGCAGTTCACCTTCCCGGAAGCTCAGCGGTACTGTGAGAGCCAAAACGCCACCCTGGCCTCCGTGGGCCACCTGCACGCCGCCTGGAAGCGGGGCCTGGACAGGTGCCACGCCGGCTGGCTGGCGGACGGCAGCCTGCGCTACCCCATCGTCAGCCCCCGCGCCGCCTGCGGCGGGGACGCGCCCGGCGTCAGGACCATCTACCGGCACCACAACCAGACTGGCTTCCCCGACCCCCTGTCCCGCCACCACGCCTTCTGCTTCGCAGGTACCTGCCACCCTGCCGCCCGGGCTGCGGAGGAGACCTGCCCTGCCCTGTCTGAAAGGGGCCACAGGGAAGCTGGGGAGGGACTTCTTAGGCTGTCAGGGAGTGATAGGACTGGGGAGAGTGGAGCAAAGCTGGAAATGAGTAGATTCAGAGTGGACGTTAGAAAGAAGTTGTTCAGCCTGGGGGTGGTGAGAGCCTGGCAGGGGGTGCCCAGGGAGATGGTGCAAGCCTCATCCCTAGAAGCTTTTAAGGCCAGGCTGGATGTGGCTCTGGGCAACCTGATCTAGTGGGAAGTGTCCCTGCCCATGGCAGGAGGGTTGGAATTAGAGCAGAGAATCACAGCAACATGCAGATTGGCAAAACCCCTCAGGATCACCAGATCCAACCTGGAACCCTGCTCTACAAGCTTCACCTTAAACCCTAAGCAGCACAGCCAAACCACCCTGAAACACATCCAGGCTGGCTGACTCCACCACCTCCCTGGGCAGCTCATCCCACTCCCTGACCACTCTTCTTCCTAATGTCCAATCCAAACCTTCCCAGCCTCAGCTTGAGGCCATTCCCCCTTGTTCTGTCTCAAATTCCCTGTGAGCAGAGCCCAGCAGCAGCCTCTCCACAATGTCCCTTCAGGTAGCTGTGGATGGCAATGAGGTCTCCCCTCAGCCTCCTCTTCCTCACACTACCCATTCCCAGCTCCTCAGTTGCTCCTCATCAGATTTGTTCTCCAGGCCCTTGATGGTGATCCTTGAGGTCCCTTCTAACCCTGACAATTCTGTGCCCTGTCTCCTCGGGGACGGGGGTCTCATGGAGGAGGCTGGGTGCATTGGGGTGATGCACTTTGGTGGGGGTGATGCTCTTTGGTGGCATCTGAGGCTGTGAATTTCTGGCAGCTCCCTTCAGCAGCTTTTCTTTGTTCCAGCTTTGCCACCCTTGGAGGAGGATGGAGTCACCTCTATCTCTGAAGATGTACTGGCAACCCAAGTGATCCCTGGGGTGGAGGGGGTACCCTCTGGGGAAGAGGTGACTGTGGAGACAGAGTTTGCCACTCAGCCTGAGAATCAAACAGCCTGGGGGACAGAGATCTTTCCAACTGATGTGTCACTCCTCCCAGGTGGGTCAGAGCTGCCCTATCTCCTGGGTGGTGCTTGGCTGGTGGTGTACGGTGGGCACACTCCCCACATAAACGCTCTGGGTCCTTGCTGAAGGAGACTCCCTCTCAGTTTAGACAGTTCTCACCATGTTGGCAAAGTCTGAGCCATGCACACAGGAGAAGCTACAAGTGCCTGTTGTTGAACTATCCAGGACTGAGCTGGATGAGCATCAGGCCCAGCACTGCCAGAGCACCTCACACATCCTGCTGTTGTGTATCCACGGTGGGGAAAGCAGGTTAGAAACAGAGCTCAGGCCGTGCCTTTCCACCTGCTGTCTCCAGAGAAGCAGTAACTTGGTTTTGGCACCTGGGAATTGGTGTCACTGTGTCAGCAGATGATCTGTTCCCTCAGTTTCCCAAAGGCCTTTGATTTCCAGCTGGTTAAGATTTCCTCTTCCTTCACAAACTTGAAGGGACCCAGGTTGCACCTGCAAGCGCAAAGGACTCTGTGCCTTTGCTCCAGAGGTAGCAGTCTGGAGGTGAAGTCGGTCAGGGAATTGTGAACAGCTCCTTTGAAACACTTCAATAGATGATTTTCCTCTCTCCCTCTCTTTGTTTGCTCTTTCCTTTCCAGTGAGCCCATCTGCCTTTCCTCCAGCTACCTTAACACCAGAGGAAACAAGCACCAATGCTTCCACCAGCGAAGTGCCAGGGCAGGTGACTGAACCTGGAGCACATCAGGCCAGTGGTGAATCCTCAGCGTCTGGCTGGGGATCTGGAGTCCCAGATGCAAGTGGAGAGCCAACTTCTGGAGGCTTTGGGCACAGTGGAGAGCACTCTGGGGCTGGAGAAAGTGGATTACCATCGGTAGACCTGCACACCAGTGGCTTCCTGCCTGGAGAAAGTGGGCTGCCCTCGGGGGATCTGAGTGGGGTCCCTTCTGGCATCACTGAGATCAGTGGCTTGCCCTCTGCAGGGGAGGACGTGTTGGTGTCTGCTTCCAGGATGCCGGAAATCAGTGGGATGCCATCTGGAGTGGAAAGCAGTGGGCAGCCTTTTGGATCTGGTGGGGAAGTCTCTGGCACCGAGCTAGCCAGCGGCCTGGCACCTGGAGGGGAGAGTGGCCTCAGCTCTGGCTTCCCAACCGTCTCTCTGGTGGACACCACCTTGGTGGAGGTTGTAACAACGGCGCCGGCACGGCGAGAGGAGGGAAGAGGATCCATCGGGGTCAGCGGAGAGGGAGATCTGTCAGGGCTCCCACCCACGGAATGGGACACCAGTGGTGGGGCCCAAGGGCTGCCCTCAGGAGCTGAGCTCAGCGGGGAGCCCTCTGGGGTGCCCGAGCTCAGCGGGGAGCCCTCTGGAGGGTCTGAGCTCAGTGGGTTGCCCTCAGGACTGGATGCCAGTGGAGAACCATCTGGAACACATGAGATCAGTGGCCAGACAGACCTCAGTGGCCTGACAGACCTCAGTGGCCTCACTTCTGGCACCAGTGGAAGCGGCGAGGCCTCGGGCATCACCTTCCTAGACACCAGTTTGGTGGAAGTGGCAACGACTCCCCCAGGGACCAGGGCAGAAGCTAAAGAGATTGTGGAGATCAGCGGATTTCCTCCAGGAGGTGAAGATGTGTCAGGAGTGGCAGCTGGGAGCTCAGACAGCAGTGGTGAAGCTTCTGGGCACCCAGACTTTGGCGGGAGTGCTTCCGGAGCGCTGGAGCTGAGCGGGCACCCGAGCACAGTGACTGACAGCAGTGGAGGAGCCTCTGGAGCCGATGCCACCAGTGGCCTACTGTCTGGAGAGGGAAGTGGGCTCACCTCTGGCTTTCCCACCATCTCTCTTGTGGATACCACTTTGGTGGAAGTTGTAACCCAGATCTCAGTTGCACAGGAGGTGGGAGAAGGACCCTCTGGGATGATTGAAATCAGTGGGTTTCCTTCTGGAGACAGAGGACTATCTGGAGAAGGGTCTGGAGCTGTAGAGACCAGTGGGTTTCCTGCAGGGACAGGGGACTTCAGTGGAGAGCCATCTGGCATCCCATACATCAGTGGAGACTTTTCTGGAGGTGTGGATCTAAGTGGGCAGTCTTCATCAGCGACTGACACCAGTGGGGAGATGTCAGGGTTTCCAGAAGTCACCTTAGTCACTTCTGACTTGGTAGAAGTTATGACAAGGCCAACAGTGTCCCAGGAGCTGGGGGGGGAAACGGCTGTCACCTTTCCCACCAGCTTTGAGCCAAGTGGAGAGGCCTCTGCCTCTGGTGAGCCGAGCGGGGAGACATCTGCACTGCCAGAAAGTGGTGCAGAGACATCATCAGCTTACGAAACCAGTGGGGAAACATCTGCCTTTCCTGAAGCTGGCACAGAGACATCCACGGGTCAAGAAATCAGTGGGGAAGGGGCTGTGCTTCCTGAAAGTGGTGTAGAAGCCTCCACAAACCAGGAAATCAGTGGGGAAACTTCTGCATTCCCTGAGGTGAGCACAGAAACATCCACGGGGCAAGAAATCAGTGGGGAAACCTCTGCATTCCCTGAGGTGAGCATGGAGACCTCCTCGGGGCAAGAAATCAGTGGGGAAACCTCTGCATTCCCTGAGGTGAGCACAGAAACCTCCTCGGGGCAAGAAGCCAGGGGTGAAACATCTGGCTACCCTGAAATTATCCTAGAAACATCCACAGCTCAAGAGGGAAGTGGGGAAAGCTTTGCCCTTCCCGAGGGCAGCACAGGGTCGTTCACCATAGAAGACATCAGTGGGGAGACCTCTGCTTTTCCTGGCGTTAGCATAGAAACAGCCACGAGTCAAGAGGCCAGGGGTGAAGCTTCTGGCTACCCTGAAATCAGCATCGAAGCCTCCACAGTGCGTGAAACCAGTGGAGAGAGCTCTGCCTTCCCTGAAATCATCATAGAGACTTCCACAGTCCAGGAAATCAGTGGGGAGAGCTCTGCCTTTCCCCACATCAGCATTGAAACATCCACAGTGCCTGAAAGCAGTGGAGAGAGCTCTGCCTTCCCTGAGATCAGCATAGAAACTTCCACAGTCCAAGATATCAGTGGGGAGAGCTCTGCCTTCCCTGAGATCAGCATAGAAACTTCCACAGTCCAGGAAATCAGTGGGGAGAGCTCTGTCTTCCCTGAAATCAGGATAGAAACATCGACAAGCCAGGAAGCCAGGGGTGAAACGTTTGGCTACCCTGAAATCAGCATTGAAACATCCAGGGTGCAGGAAAGCAGTGGGGAGAGCTCTGCCTTCCCTGAGATCAGCATAGAAACTTCCACAGCCCAGGAAATCAGTGGGGAGAGCTCTGTCTTCCCTGAAATCAGGATAGAAACATCGACAAGCCAGGAAGCCAGGGGTGAAACGTTTGGCTACCCTGAAATCGGCATTGACACATCCAGGGTGCAGGAAAGCAGCGGGGAGAGCTCTGCCTTCCCTGAGATTAGAATAGAAACCTCCACGAGTCAGGAAGCCCGAGGTGAAGCCTCTGCCTTTCCTGAGATCAGCACAGGAGCTGCCACAGTCCCCGGGAGCAGTGGGGGAAGCTCTGCCCTCCCTCAGGGCAGGATAGAAACACCGAGCAGCCAGGAGGCCAGGGGGCAGCCATCTGCCTACCCCCAGATCAGCACAGAAACATCCACAGGTCAAGAAGTCAGTGGGGAAAGCTCTGCCTTTCCTGAGATCAGGATAGAAACCTCCACGAGTCAAGAAGCCAGGGGTGAAACCTCTGCGTTCCCCGAGACCAGCCCAGCAGCGGCCGCAGCGCACGGAACCAGCGCAGAAGCCTCTGCACTGCCTGTTGCTACCCCGGAGGCGGCTGCCACATCCCTGGCCGCTGGGCAGCCCTCTGCTGCCGCTGCTGCCGCTGCTGCTGAGAAGGTGACAGCTGGAGCTGTGACACTCTCGGTCGCAGGCATCTCGGAGGAAACCTCTGTCCCAGACACTGTAATTAGCAGCAGCAGTGCAGATGCTGAACCAACGCAGTCACCCAGGAGCCCTGAAGGGGCTCAGCTGGACACGGAGCCCTCCCCTCCCGCGGTGTCAGGACAGGAGACAGAGACTGCTGCTGCCCAAGACACCCCCCACCTGCTGGCCACCGCTACTGCCGGCCTGCCTCAAGCCTCGCAAGAAGCCATAGATGCTTTAGGACCCACTGCACAAGGTACTGTCTCTCCTCCGGCGGGGCGGGAGAGGGAGGGGGCAGAGCTGCCACTTTGCTTCCACAGCAGAGAGCATGAACGTGGGAGCAGATTTGAGCAGAACATCCTTGTGGTGGGAAGCCACCAGGATGTAGGGTTTGGACGTGGAGGCTGTTCCACAACTGCTGTCTGACCAAATGGCACCACAACAACAGGCATGGACCCCATCTGGGTTGCTGCTCTTGGTGGCTGCAGCTGCAGCCCAGCTGTGATGAGCTGGCACCTGCCAGGAACACGATGGAGGTGCCATCTGCTCATGCCTCTCAGGGTGCCCAGCTCATAACCTCTCCCCTCTGTGCTGTCAAAGGTAAGGGCTCAACCAAGAGCATTTCTGCACAGCCATTGACAGCCACTGTGAGCAGCTCCCTGGGGGTGACAGAGCTGGGAAGGCACTGGGACACTCTCATTGCTCTAGCCAGAGAAAACCTTTGCTGAGATCCACAGAAAGCAAGCAATTATTCATTCTCATGTGGAAAGAGGACGCACCCTGGCTGCTGGATGCAGCTGAGCAGTTGGATAACACAGGCTGCAGGTCTCTGGCCTCTTTGGTTTCTCTCCCCATGCTGCCTGTGTCCCCAGGTGTTCCACAGTGCTTACACCAGAGCAGGAGGCTGCCCGTGGAGAGAAAAGCCAAAGCAAGACAGCTGGGGACAAAATTCTGTCTCCTCTCAGCATTACCTGACCCAAGGGCAATGTTTGCATCAGGCAAAGTGCCCTGATCCCCTTGACACAGAGCGTGGCTGCCCTGGGGGCTGGGCTTTGTGCTGTTCTCTGCAGCTAGGGTGGGCAGAACGTGTGAGCATGCTCAGAGCATGGCCACTTTTTCATAGGATCAGGCAGGTTGGAAGAAAGCTCCAAGCTCAGCCAGCCCAACCTAGCACCCAGCCCTGGCCAACCAACCAGACCATGGCACTAAGTGCCCCAGCCAGGCTTGGCTTCAACACCTCCAGGCACAGCACACCCCCAGCTCCCTCAGCCTCTCCTCACAGGGCTGTGCTCCAGGCCCCTCCCCAGCCTTGCTGCCCTTCTCTCAACATCTCTCTTGACTTGAGGAGCCCAGAACTGGACACAGCACTCAAGCTGTGGCCTGAGCAGTACTGAGCACAGGGGCAGAAGAACCTCCCTTGTCCTGCTGCCCACACTGCTCCTGAGCCAGCCCAGGATGCCATTGGCTCTGCTGCCCACCTGGACACTGCTACCTCCTCTTCAGTTCCTCTCCCAGCACCCCCAGCTCCCTCTCTGCCTGGCTGCTCTCAGCCACTCTGGCCCCAACCTGTAATGCTACTGGGTTTTTTTTATGTCCTTCCTTGCACCCTGCCCCTCCCAGAGGGGCTGCCCTGTCTTTGGGAGCAATCCCTTGCTGCCAGCTGTGAACAGACACAGTAGCACAATACTTAAATCTGAATTAAATCTGATTTGCACTGGTGGAGAAAACCCTGACCTAGCTTTGTGAGGAGCAACCCCGAGCTGGGGAGGGATGAGAAGATTAGGTGGGTGACTCTTGGCCAGAGGAAGGTCCCAGTCCTGGTAACACATCCTGCAACACAGCCCCACCCTGGAGTGTTCAAGGCGAGGTTGGACAGGACCTTGAGCAACGTGGTCTAGCAGGAGGTGTCCCTGGTCATGGCTGGGGAGTTGGAACTGGATGATCTTTAAGGTCCCTGCCAACCCAGACCATTCTGTGATGCTGTGGTATGCCTGGCCTTGTCTTGCTGTCACTTTGGTGCAATCAGGAGCATGCTGCTGAGGATAGTCCCCACTTTAGTCCATCAGTGAGTGAAGGTCCTCGGTGTGCTCAGCTTTCAACGGGCCACACCTCCATGCAGGACATGTTGCTTCAGTGCGGTACAGAATGTATATTCCAAGAGGTTTGCTCAACTCCTTCTCTCCAAACCGATGTTACATCTACTCCCTCCCCACATCATCTCCTGAACTGCTTCTCTTTGGTTAATTGACACCATTCAGTGCAGGTAGCCCTGGGCTCATAAGAGTCAGTAAGTGCAGGGCTTTGTGCGGCTCAGCCTGGCTTCTATCATTTCCATCCCCAAAGTGTTTCAAATGAGTCACTGCCTTGCTCCCTGCGTCACTTCTCTCCCTCTGAGCAAACAGCTAATCACAAACCTTTGTTCAGCCCTGCTCAGAGCACCCCAGAGGTGCAGGCTGTGCTGAGCAGCTGCACAGCAGGTGGGGCAGGAGTGGGTGAGGGCACGTCAGAGAGGTGGTTCCCACAGCGCACACCCAGCCTGGCACCAGGGCCAGAGCTTGGCAGAGGACTCACACACCCCAGTGCCCTCCTTCCACACCTAATGGGGTCTGGGTTTGATCCATGCCCACATCCAAGCCAGCAAAGGCAGGGCTAAGGGGAAAGAAAGAAAGCAGGGCATGAAACTCGGAGTGGGGAAATAAACCAAACACCAAACCCAACAAAACACCCAAATTAAGGCCAAAAAAACCCCAAACTTGGGCTCAAAGTGAGGTTTTCTTTCACTGTCTTTTCTTTTCATGAATTCCCCACGAGGTGACTGCCAGATTCCTTGGAGCATTTGTTAGCCAACATTCCTGGGGAGGATTCTGAGAGCAGACCATGTGTTCAGCAGCTCATGTGTGAAGAAGCTTGAAAGCTCTTTCTGAAACTGGGACGTGGTGCATGTTTGCAAGGCACAGAGGCGCCCGTGTGGCAGCTGGAGTGTCTTAGCAGGTGGCAGGGAAGGCTGAGAGAGCACCACAGGAGGTGTAATGGCTAGAGATGGGTTTGAGGACACGGGCACGGCTGGTGCTCCTAGCAGGGGAGACATTCCAGGGTAAAGCTTCTCTTTTTATTGATCAGCTTCTTTACTGCAGCAGCCTTCCATGGCTGAGTGCAGTCCTGGCCAGGGGTGGAAGGACTCTCAATAAGCCTGCTGGTGACACCAAGCTGGGTGGCTGTGCTAGAGGGTAGGGGAGCTTTACAGCAGGATCTGGGCAGGTCAGAGCCACGGGCCAAGGCTCATTGTGTGGAGTTCAGCAAGGCCAAGTGCCAGGCCCTGCAGCTGGGTCACAACAACCCCATGGCAGGCTACATACCTGCGGATGTGTGGTCGGGAAGTTGTGACTTGGAGGGGAACCTGAGGGTACTGATTGATGGTTGACTGAATATGAGCCAACAGTGCCCAGGTGGCCAAGAAGGCAGATGGCATCCTGGCTTGTGTGAAACACAGTGGCCAGCAGGAACAGCGAGGGGACCTCAGCACTGGTGAGGCCACACCTCAAGTGTTGTATTCATTCCTGGGTTGCAGCACGAGCTGGAACCCATTGCTCCCTGTCCTGTCTCTGGGCACCACTAAGAAGAGCCTGGCACCTGCATCCTGACACCCACCCCTCAGCTACTGATAGACATTGATCAGGTCCCCTCTCAGCCTTCTCCTCTGCTGACTAAACAGCCCCAGGGCTCTCATTCTCTCTTCACAGCAAAGATGTTCAAGCCCCCAGCCATCCTCATAGCCTCCATTGGACTCTCTCCAGCATCTCCCTGTCTCCCTTGAACTGGGGAGCCCCAAACTGCTCTCTGGTTTGCATCAGAAGTTTATTAGCTTAATTGAAACCTTTCTCTGAAGAGGCAGCCTACAGTCCTGGAGCAGTGTTCTCCATGTGTCAGTTGAGTCCTGAACCTGATCTTTTGGAGGCAGAGAAGTCCCCATTTCCTCAGCTTTCCTTCCATGAACCTGTTGGACAATGGAAGGTCCCAGCAGATCAACAGGTTCTGCTGGAAGCTTGCTGCTCCCTAGATGTATGCAGCTCTGTAAGGCTGTAGCAATCTCTGCAGAGAGGCTTTGGTTTAATTATTGTAATCAATTATTTTAATGGCTTAATTGCTCCTAGTAACTCACTGCCTGGCTGTGTGATCCTCCATGCCAACATTTTACCTAAAATGAGAGAGAACATTTCCCCCCCCACCCCAACTCCTCCTCCTCTTTTCTTGTAGGAGGCACTCTGCAACCGCTCTGCTGTTTTCCTTTGCTGTTTGAGCTGTCAAATTGACAGCTCCAACTTCCCAGGAGTCTCTGAGAGGAGAATTTAATTTGTACCTGGATTTTTATTCCTCCTCCCCCCCACTTCAGTCTCTAGAAGATAATTATCTGGCTGGTCTCTGAGTCCCTCTTTGGATAATTGCACTTAGAAGGAGGCTTGGAAAGGAAGAGTGAGGGGCACGGCAGAGCCTTGGTGGGCATTCCCAACACGCTTTGCCTTCCTGCCTTAGCTTTTCCTGTCTGCAGCACAAAGCCAGGAGTTTAAATCCCAGCAGATGGAGAAAAGCAGGCAGCTTGCTCAGGGTTTGTGTGCCGTCCTCTCTGGGCACAAGCTGCTCCTCCTTAGCAGACGTTTTCGGCACGGAGCTGACCTTAGAATCATAGAATGGTTTAGGCTGGAAGGGACCTCAAAGACCATCAAATTTCAGGAAGAAAACAACGAGACAAACTCAAAGCTTGCAGTGTAGCTCCGTAACTCCCCTTGCTCTCTCCAGCCAACAGTTTGCATCTTCCAGATGTTGTTTACGTCTGATGTTTTGGGTTTGGTTTGTTATTTAAAAGACCCAAACCAAAACCCCAGATGAAGACCTAGATGTTAGACCTTGGGTCCTGTCAGTAGCACAAAGCAGAATAGGACCTGTTGTGGCAGTAGATTTGAATCATCTTTTACAACTTCTGGTTGATATTAACTGCAGCACAAATTGTCTTCTAAAGAGCTGCTAATTCGGCATTATCCTCCAGAGGAGAGTTAATAATGGGTTCTAAATGAGCTTCCTATTCTTGGCACCGGGAGGCATTTTCTCCCCTTGCCTTTATTTTAGAGCTGAAGCTCTTGGAAGTGAGGGCAGCCTCTGCTCTGCATCCCATGCCACATCGCCAGTCCTTTGTTTGGCTCTGGGTAATAATAGCAGGACTCTGTCTTCTCTAGTGATAAGCACTTGAGCTGGCTCTGCATAGCAGAGCTGGCTCTGTGGATGCCTGCTCAGCCCAGCAAATCCACAGCTTGCCTCTGTGCGAGATCCCTGAGCGTCAAAGTGCCTGGCAGCTGGGGCTGTGGCCAGTGGGAGCAGTTAGATGCAAAGAGTTTGTTGTTGCAGCTGGTCGAGGGCTGCAGCCACCCCGATGCTGTTGGCAGCTGCAGAGGGACTTTTCCTGAGGGTGTCTAGAGGCAGGACAAAAGATCACAGGATCTGTGGTTTGGAAAGCCTTCAGAGAAGGAGACTCCACAACCTCTGTGGGCAGCCTGCTCCAGGGCTCCAGCACCTTCACCATAAAGAATTTTCTCTTTGTTTTGAATTGTAGAACCATAGAATCAGGCAGGGCTGGAAGGGACCACAAGGAGCAGCCAGTTCCAACCCCCCTGCCATGCCCAGGGACACCCTACCCTAGAGCAGGCTGCCCACAGCCTCATCCAGCCTGGCCTGAAACACCTCCAGCCATGGGGCCTCAACCACCTTCCTGGGCAACCCATTCCAGCCTCTCACCACTCTCATGCTCCACAACTTCCTCCTCACCTCCACTCTGACTCTCTCCACCTCCAGTCTTGCTCCATTCCCCCCAGTCCTGGCACTCCCTGATATTCTGAAATTCCCTCCCCAGCTTTTCTGTAGCCCCCTTCAGATGCTGGAAGGCCACAAGAAGGTCACCTGGGAGCCTCCTCTGCTGCACCCTGCACAGCCCCAACTCTTTCAGTCTGTGCTCACAGCAGAGCTGCTGCAGCCTCTGAGCATCCTCCTGGCCCTGCAGGGAGGTTCCCCTGGTTCTGCAGGGAGGTGGTACCTGAGCAAGCACAGCCCAGGCAGGAGATGAACACAGCCTCAAGGCTCCTGCATTTCCACAGCCAGAAGCTGGTCCATCTTTCTCCAGCTTCCTCACTACCCCTCCTCATCCTGAGCAAGAGCATCCTCATTCAACCTCACATCTCTCCCGAGGCTGGAAAGGAGAAAAGTCTCACAGGAGGATCCAAGCAGCTGCCGTTTAACCCCATCTGCATGGAGGTGCTCTCCCTTGCTCCCTTAGCTCCCTCCTTGGGTTTGAGTTGAATGTTTCTGAAATCTTTCCAGTCTGAACAATTCTTCTTCTAACTCCAAAGCTCAACAAGCAGGACCAGAGAGATGCTGGGAGAAGAGTTTTCACTTCCAGCACAAGCTGGGTTTTACAGCATATAGATACACCCTGGCTGCTTGTGGTCTGCTTCAGAGCATCTCTGCTGGCTTCCCTCTGCCCCAAGACAAGAAGGGATGGAATAGTTGCATTTACTGCCCAGCCTTCTGCTAGTTAGCAAGAGGAGAAAAACTGGGAAGCTGAGGGACAAATTCTTCCCATGACAGCTTCTCTTTTCACCTCCAGAGAAGCAAAAAGGATCTTAAGAGCTGCTCTGTCCAGATGGGAAACTAAGTGTGGTTTTGTGCACCCAGGTGGAGCCCACAGCTGAAGAAGATGCAGTAGCTTCTTCCCCATCCCAAGCAAGAGAACTCATGGTGGGGACAGGTCTTGAGGAATGGCACTGCCCTGCAGTGTTCTTCACCAGGGAAGAGGCACCAATGGCTGGGCCTTGGATCCTCAAGGGGAGAAGTCTGAGTGTATCCAAAGCACCTTTGAACTCACTTCTTTCCTTCTCCACACTCTCTCCAGCTTCCCTGAGGAGAGTTTACCTTGCCTCAGAACATCACCATCTAAATTAAGGTTAGGAAAGAACTGGTAGCGAGCACTGGCAGCCAGGAAGGTGAATAGTCCACGGGGACCTGCTGGAGGATGACTGCTTCCCTGAGGAGAGCCTCACAGCCCCATAGCCCTGGGGGCACAGGCACAAGTCGGCATCTCGGATGCAGCGCCGGTGGAGCTGCCTGCCCAGAGCCCTAGTGGCAGCCACTGCTGAGTGCCACCCAGGTCCCTGTCTGAACGCAGCCACTGCGCGGACGGCAGCGCCGATGGCCCCTCCCAGCGCTTGTGCCCTCCCAGCTGCGGAGGGGACCTGTGTCAGACGGGTAGGGCCAGCCTGGCTTCAGCCAGCCCTGCCAGCTGCTGTGTGCCTTCTCCCCACCCCGCTCCCGGCAGAAAGCCCAGCCCAACAGCCCCCCGCCCCCAAGTCCTGCCCTCATCTCGGTTAGCTAAGCTTTAACTGCAGCCTGAGGTGCAGTGAGGAAGAGCTTCCAGGCTTTGCTTCTGGATTCCAGCTTGGATCACAGCAACATGTCCCCTGGGCCTCCTCAGCAGGAGTCTGGTGGCCTCTTCAGCTTCCTCTTCTTTAAGCTCCTCTAGTGATGCTCCTGACAGGTCGTAACCATGTCCATCACACAAGTGGCTGTCTCAATTGCAGAGAGATGTTGAGGTGCTGGAAGGTGTTAGGTGAGAGGAAGTGCCAGCAGGCTGCAGAGTCACCTTCACTTTGGCACAAGTGGCAATGCATCAGATCTTCTCCTCTGCCTCCGTGTCTTGCTTTCTGCTCCCCATATGAACAGATGAAGTAGACCATAAGAAGATGGCTCAGGATCACTGCACCACCTGGGCAGGAACTGTGCTCTTACCATCCCTTTCCTACCACAAACCAGCCAGCTCCTGATTCACTCATCCCTGCTACCTATTGATGGAATCCTACAAGAGACTTTTTCTACCCTGTGGCTCCTTGAGCTCTTACTTGGTCCAAGCCAGGATTCATTTCTTCCCTTCTCTGATTCCTGGGCTCATGATGCCTTGGGACTACAGCCTGGGAGATGCAAGATGAAGCCAGTGTCCCAGAGGGATGTGAATCTCCATTATTCCCATGGGGAAGACCACCCTTTCTGTTGACTTCCAGCAACATTAGGACACCATAGGTGAGCTCTGCCATCTGCACACAGCCAGTCCTTGGCACCACAGCAGCTAAGAAATGTCCTGCTGAGGTTCTGTGCCCCATGCTGTTCCATCTCCAGGCTGGGATGTTGTGGGGTGGAGTTCAAGCTGTGGGAAAATACATCCCAGCAGAGCAAGGATGTTCTCTTCTCACCTCCTACACACAATCTGCCTGCAAAGACCAAGAATCCTTGGGGCTTCAGCTACTTCCAGACCATCCACCTGATCCGTTGGAGAGGGCAGGAAAGGGTTTGAATGCCTCAACTCCTAAGCAGCTCTTCCAGTCTCTATGAAGTTCCTGCAGTCTCCAGCTGGAGGAACAGCAGAAGAGTGGATTAGAAGCAATGAGTGTGACTGGAGGTGACGAAGGCTCTGCCTTGCCAAGTTGAACAAAGAAGAAAGGAACTGAGTACAGAAAACCTAACTGGGAAGGGGGAGAGGCATGAAAGTCCACCACTCCACCAAGTGCCTGGGAAGGGTGGGGGATCAAGCATCTGAAGGGCTGAAACGAAGCACATCTGATTTTCTGCTCCCTTCAGCCCCGAGCAGCAGATGTGTGGTGCTGCAGCGCACGCGAGCTGCTTGAAGGGCTCCTCTCCTGCTCCCTCCATTTGCCTCTGCTCTCCCTCCTCTGTGGCCTAATGCTGGCCTGGTTTTTGTCTTGGATTAATGGGGTTCACTCTTCAGTGCTCCTGGAGTGGTAAAAGGGGTTTTGAAAAGCTGAGAAGTGGTCATACTTCCTTAGCAGCTTCCAAGCCCTTTGCTTGAGCTCTCATCTTTTCTCTCCACCTTGGCAAGTCCCTACCTCCACCTCTTTGCTCCCACCTTGCTAGGCTTACTTCTCCTCCAGAGTCCCAGAACCACAGCAACTGGTGCAACCACTGGAACCTGGCTTTGCCTCCTCTCTCTTTCCAGCACTGTACCTGTTGATCCTGGGCATCTGGATTCAGCTGTTTGCAGTTCACTTCAAAAGCAGCAGTTGATTGGACAGAGCTGGGTGCTAGGTTGGACTGGATGATCTTGGAGGTCTCTTGCAATCTGGTTGGTCTCTGCAGGCCAGCACAAGTGGGGAGAGAAGGACTCCTGCTGGGCCATTTCCTCAAACAAATAGGATTCAGGAGCATGACACTGAGGTTGAGTTCATCAGGAGTAGGTTTGTACCACTCAGCTTTTCTGGTAGCAATGATTGCAAGCACAGAATCTCCAGCAGAGCCTGTCCTCTCTGCCTCTGTCTTGGATGCCTTCTGACAACCTTCCCTGGGGTGTCCCACAGGCAGCAGCAGGGTGTGCTCTGTAGTGAAAGTGATCATCTGTTGCCCGGTGCCATGAGACCACAAGCTGCTTAGAGGTGAGCTGGAAGGTTTCCAGATCCATGCACCAAGTCTTTTTTATCCATCTTTTGTGTGTTTCAGACCTGCAAAACTGTGAGGAAGGTTGGATCAAGTTCCAGGGCCACTGCTACAGGCACTTTGAAGAGAGGGAGACTTGGACGGATGCAGAGAACAGATGTCGACAGCACCAGGCCCACCTCAGCAGCATCATCACCCCAGAGGAGCAAGAATTTGTGAACAGTGAGTACTGAGGCCAGCCTGAGTCTGTGGTGGAGTTTGTGCCCTGGTGTTTATGGGCAGAACTGTCCAAACTGGGGCTCCAAGGTTTCTTAATGAGGCCTCAGCCCTGAGAAAGGGAGGAAGAACTGTCCAGGCATGAGACAGGAGAGCCCTTTCTCAGCCAGGGCAGGTCTTCACCGTTACCAGTGGTGTGGCTTGTTCACAAGAGGTTCACTTGATGCAGCAATCTCAGTGACCTGCTGTGGTGGATCCATGCTGGTGGCACACTGAGTGCAGAGGGAGATGGACAAACACAGAGATGCAGAGAAACAAGAACAATCAGGGACTAGAGGCCAAGAAGGACACTAAGGACCCAGAGGCTCCAGCACCAGAGGCAGCTGGGATGGCAAAGAAATGCTTCCAAAAAGACACAGAGGAGCCCTGACTCATCTTCTCCCTCCTCTCTGGCTCTTGCAGGTCATGCCCAGGACTATCAGTGGATCGGCCTCAGTGACAGAGCTGTGGAGAACGACTTCCGCTGGTCCGATGGGCACTCCCTGGTGAGACTGCAGCCCAGGCCATGGGCAGGCTTGTGAGGGTAGGAGGGTGGGAAGAGCCCAGTGGTTCCAGAGCTGAGTGCTTGGGTTAGGCATTGACTGGAGGCAAGCCTAAGCTTGGTAGGGTCATGGAGTTTCCAAGCCTCTGGTAAATCCTAAGCCTCCGGGCACATCACAGTAGAGATAGCTGCTGCAGCAGCAGTGCTGCCAAACCATGGTGCCTGCTGCTGAGGCACAGGGGCAAGGCAGCAGCAAGGGTGAAGAGAGGAGCAGGAGAGAGGCAGGCTGAGCCTGAGGCAAAAGGCTGTCCTCTCTCCACAGCAATTTGAGAACTGGAGGCCCAACCAGCCTGACAACTTCTTTGCGGCGGGCGAGGACTGCGTGGTGATGATCTGGCACGAGCGGGGCGAGTGGAACGATGTCCCCTGCAACTATCACCTCCCTTTCACCTGCAAGAAAGGAACAGGTCAGCACCCTGCACTGCCACACCTAGGCCGGGAGGCTCAGGGGGTGTCTGTGGAGCCAGAGGGGAACCCCAGGGCATGTGAGCGTGAGCTTTGTCACTGCCAAAGGTGGGCAAGGAGGTGGGAGGAACCGGCAGCAGAATGGCCAGCTGGCAGGGGCTCCAGGAGAAAGTTTCCCAGGGGCTTGAAGACAAATAACTAAGCCACCAAGGGCAGGCTTCATGCCCAGCCATAGCCTGGCTGCAGCTTTGCTCCCACACAGCGGCTCCCTGCCCCGCCGCAGGCACAAGCAGCTGTCATTGCGCCCAGCTCTCTGCCTCCCCAGCAGCCACCAGCAAGGACCTGAGGCAGACCACTGCTTAGTTCCAAGGCCCACCACAGAATTTCCATATCTCCATGCCCCTACATTCTGTGGGCAGAGGCAATCCCAAAGGGATTTCAGGTTCTAGGCACAGGAGAAAAGGAATGATGAGGCCATGCGTGCCCAGCCTGCACCGGGCAGGAGCTGCCTGGGCATGAGCTTCCCACTCAGCCAGGCAGCACTCCTCCAGCTCTCCATTTCTCTGCTCACCTCCTGCAGTGGCCTGTGGGGAGCCCCCCGTGGTGGAGAACGCCAAGCCCTTTGGCCAGAGGAAGGACCGCTACGAAATAAACTCCATGGTGCGGTACCAGTGCGACCAAGGCTACCTCCAGCGCCACCTGCCCACCATCCGCTGCCAGCCCAGCGGGCAGTGGGAGCAGCCGCGGATATCCTGCACGAACCGTACGTCTGGGGCACTGCCGCTCCGGGGCAGGGCTGGGGCACCCCTGCAGCTGGCAGAAAGCTGGGAATGAGGAGGGCATCTCCTTAGGGCGCAGTGTTTAGCTCTGAGCCAAGCAGAAGGAGTCAGCGTGGGGAGCCTTGGCTCCTGCCCGACAGACCGTGGTAGCTGGGCAGGTGTGGACCAGGAGGGCTGGCTGAAGGGGTAGCCCAGGCACTTGCTGCCCAGGAGGCTCCTCCACCTAGGCAAGGCAGGGGCAGCACCAGAGCCAGAAAAGACCAACACAAGGCTACTAGGGGCCCAGGCTACTTAAAGAAAGGGAAGAACAAGAAATGGCTTCAGAAAGGGTGATTTGGCACCAGCTGCACCAGCGGAGAGGAGAGGGAAGCTGTGGTTCCCCCAGACCCTTCCCTGGCACCCCCCTGCCTTGGGAGCAGAGAGAAAGAAGCCTTGCAGCAGAGCTGAGGCAAGGGACGGGGTTGGGTTCCTGACCCTTCTGCAGCTGAAGGCCTCCAGCTGATGGCAGACAGCCTTCTCCCACTGGTGTCCCAGCCCACTCCCAGGCCTGCCTACACCCCTGTCTCATCCCTGCTCGCCTGCAGCTTCCTAATAATTTCATCAGCCTCAGCCAAACCACATCTGTCCAGTGGCCTCCCTGCCAGGTTCTGGTCCAGCTGGGCAATTCCAGATAAAGCAATGGTTCCACAGCCAGGGAAAGTTGATACAGGACAAACCTCCACCCCAGGGAGGAGGTTGAAGGAGAAGGAATGGAGGAAGTGTCCAATGGCAGCTCTGTGGTGCTGACCAAGCTGCTGATACCCTCGGTTCTGCCATGGACCTGGAGAGCTGCAGGCTGCTCCCAGCATGAATCAGGAGACTTAGGCTGTTCCCAACCAGCTTTTGCTGCTTGCATCCACACTCCCCTGCAGTTAGCACACTGGGATGGTGCCAGCTTCAAAGCAGACTGACAGCAAACATCTGGCAACAACCTTGTCCCTTGCCAGCCAGCCAGGGCCGATTCCCCTCCTGTGCCCCAAGCATGTCTCACTGCTGATGGCTCGTTCCCTCAGACCGGGGGGATGAAGGAGGGACTGGCAGGGCAGCAGGCGAGGTGGGCAAGGTGCCCACCCCATTAGCAGAACTGCCCTTTCGGCTGCGTACAGGGGGAGGGATGGGACAAGCCCCTGCAGGGAGGATGCTCCTACCCAGGCTCCCAGCGGGCAGCAGACACCTTCACCGCAGGCTGAAGCAAAGCCCAGCTGCGGGAGGAGGGTGACACTGAAGGGCCGATTGAGCGGGAGCGGGCACGCTGGCGCCGGGGCACACACCGCCGCCGGCCGGGCAGCTCCACCTGCGGCTTCCCTGTTTGGCCAGGGAGCCGGGGACCAGGGCGGCCAGCGCGGACAAGCAGCGTCTCTGTCCCAGCTCCGCTAACAAGGTGCCTTTTCTTCTGCCTCTCCCACAGCCTCCAGCTACCAGCGCAGGCTATACAAGAGGAGCCCCAGGAGCCGGTCGAGACCCAGCGGCAGAGCCACGCACACACCCACCCATTAGAGAGGGGCCGGAGCCACCCAGGGGTAGAAGCGAGCAAGAGAGATTGAACGGAACACTTCTATTAACAGAGTCCATTTCTTCTTCTTCATTTTCTTCTTGCCTTTTTTTTTTTTTTTTTTTTTTTTTTGTCAAGAAAAAAAGAAAAATCACAAATTCTATTAAAAGACAAAGCCACCTTTGTGTGGGTAAACAAACCAGAGAAGGTCGTGGGGGGGTTGGGGTTGGGTCGGGGTTGGTTTTTCTTTTCGACTCCCAAGCACCAAAGCAAAGCAAATTCGATCTCAGCATTGTTACTAACCGTCCAGTTCCAATTATCTTCGTTACCTTCGGGGGGGGAGGGGAGGGACAGGGAGGGGGGGGTGGGTGGGTCTGCAGAGGGCAGGGGGTTAAGTTAAATAATAAAGATGATTATTTTGGGGTTGGTTTTTTTTTTTCTTTCCTGATTTTATCCATGAGCAATGTAATTATTTCTGTTATTTAATCTCCGGGGTGAACAGCACCTTCTGGGGTTTGGGGTTTTTGGTTTGGGTTCGTTTGGTTTGGTGTTTTATTTTGTTGGTCTTTTTTTCAGACTTCTCCTCCTCCTCCTGCTGCTGCTGCAGCGTGTGGGGGGCGGGCGGGGAGGGCCCAGGGGGCTGCGGTGGAAGGAGAGGAGAAAGGCAATAGGATGCTGAGCTCCAGGATGTGGGTGCTGGGGGATGCAGCCCCTCCCTGCTTTCCCCACCGCCCCTCCCGTGCAGCTCAGCGCCCATCCCGGGCCGATGCGCTCTTCCCAGGGGACCGTGCGGGGCACCAGCGTTCCCTGCACCTATTTATATTTTGGAACATAGCCTATTTTGAAAGGATGATTAAATAATAAAGAGAGTGAAAGCGGAACAGGCTCTCTGTCCCAGTTGCTTCTTTTCTGGCCGGGGAGGGAGGTCTGGCTGGGTTATGTGGGACCTGCCCTGCGAGACAGCCAGGAACAAGGGGAGCCTCAACAGGGTGCTCCAGGCTACATGGGACCTGCTCAGCCCCAGCCAGCACTCTGGGTTGTGTGGGGCAGTTTCCCAAGCCCTCAAGCAAAGAAGGCCCTTGAGGTACCTTACATGGGACCTGCTCAGCCCCAGCCAGCACTCTGGGTTGTGTGGGGCAGTTTCCCAAGCCCTCAAGCCATGTCCTACCCTGAGGCAGGACATGGCTCTCTCTGGTCAGCTGTCACCCTAGAAGAGGCTTAACCCATGTGCCTAACACCCATCAACGGCACAAACTGCTTCACCTGCCAGCTTCCAGTCCTGACCCCCTGGGGGTTAATTAACACCCATTAATGAGGGAGCACTAGGAGCTTGCAGAAGCTTGAGCAAACACTGGGCCAAGTCAGTGGTGATGACAGAATGCACAGTCACAGAACCAGAATCATAGTTGAGAATGTGCCAGCCCAGGTGCCCAGCCAGGGATGCCCAAATTCTCTCCTTGGCAGACCCCTTTCTCGTGCTGGGACAGAGGACACACAGCCATGTCACTCCAGGGCTTTCTCCACTGGTTTATTAGAAGAGCCCCAGGAAAATACATCTTTTCATGACCAAATGTCTGGAGAAGATGGCACTAGAGTTCAAGTGGTGTCCAGGCAAGGAGCACAGGGAGATAAGGCACTGGTGCTCCCACTGGGACAGGCACAATGGCATCTACCAGCGGGATGGAGACAGGGCTGCAAGAGAAGCCAGGATGCAACAAAAGGCACTAATCTCTGCCCTGCCTCTGGCCCAATTCAAGCCTCACTTCACTTGCACCCTGTGAGCTGTAAGAGCAGATGGGTGCCTGTAACGTGCTGCCGCTGTGGGAAGAGGCCCCCACTCACGGGGTGACAGGGGCCACGAAGGGCGGCAGCAGAGCATGGGGATCGTCCTTGCATACAGCCCATGACTGGGATGGTCCCACACTGCCCCAACTGGCAGCCGCCCTGAGCAGCTGTGTGTGCCAACTGCTGAGCAAGGTGTGACCGAAAAAACAAAGGAAGGAAACAAAACAAAACAAAAAGAAGCCTTACCCCAACCCATCTCCCCCCAGTCACCCCCGAGCAGCCCTGGGAAACACCGACACCAGGCACTGTCAGGCTTCAAACATCCTCTGGCCAAGAAGCTGCTCTCCTGGCTCATTATCTCTCCTTGTAGCAGAAGACCCCGAACCTGCCCTTGTTGGGGAAGCCAAAGCTGCGGACACCAGGCTCTGCGGGGCCACAGTTGGCCCGGGGCTTGGTGATGGGGTAGCGGACACTGCCATCTGCCAGCCAGCCAGCGTCGCAGCGGTCCAGCCCCTGGAACTTCCAGGCGGAGTAGAGGTGCCCCACCCGGGCAATCTCAGCCCCTGCGTCCTGGCAGCTCTGCTTGGCCTCCTCCAGCGTCATCCCGGCCGGGCGCTCCAGGTAGAAAACCTCTCCTAGGGGAGAGAGTGGAGCATCAGTGCTGAGCATCACCCGGAGCGTCCCTGCCTGGGGCATCCGCACCCGAGCTGAACCCCGTTCCCTAAGGGGTACAGAGTAGGTGGGATGCCACCTGCGGGGCACAGCATCTTCCCCGCTCCCCAGCCGCCACCCCAGCACTCACCTTTGAGCGCAGAGGAAAAGCAGAAGGCATCAAAGCGGTGCAGATGCCGGTGGCGGGGGCCGTAGCTGCGGATGCCCGGGGCGAGATCCAGCCCTCCGCAGGGCTTGCGCGGCAGGCGGATGGGGTAGTGCACGGTGCCGTCGGCCAGCCAACCTGCGTTGCACCAGTCCAGCCCCTCGCTCCAGGCCTGGAAGAGCTGGTGGAAGGTGGCGAGGATGGCACCCTGATCCTGGCACACTCTCTCGGCTTCGTGGAAGTTGAGCCTGTACTGCCCGTGGGGAGGCTGGTAGGGGAACACGATGCCTGGGGGGCAGACGCGGCACTCAGCTCCACAGGCAGCCCATCCTCCCCGAGACCACCCCGACAAGGAGCTGCAGGAGTCCCCAGCCCATCTGAAATTCAGACCCTGGGACAGGGACCACCCCAGGGTGGCACAGCCCGAGGCTCAGGCTTGCAGGGATGGGACTGCTCTGGGCATGCAGGACCCAGCGGCGAGTTGCCAGCGACATCTGGTGGCACAGGGACACAGAAGAGTGGTCCTGGGGACACATGTACAACCCTCGTGGGGACAGCACCCGCGCGTACAGGGATGCACAGATTATGATAACGGGGATGCTGGAAGGACCAACAGAGGGTTGTATGGACCACGGTCCTGGGGACATGCAGACATCATCCTCAAAGAGACATGGACCACTGCTGAGAGGATGGGCAGACCATCACCATGGGGCTGCACAGGCTGCAGCAACATGGCCACAACGACCAGCCTCCCAGGGATGGGCCACGACCACAGGACATACAGACTACCAGCCTGAGGATGGACAGACCACTGTCACAGGGGTGAACGGCCCACCACGACCATTGTCCACAGATAATGTGGAGTGGTGGGGACAAGCCACCGCAGAAGGCAGTGCTCGGGCACTGAGGGTGTGGGCAGGAGCACAGCAAGAGGCACGTTTCTGCAGCCCTGAGCTTGTCAGTGGAGCCAGGGCTGAGTCAGGTCCCACATGGCAAGCGAGCACAAGGGGTTGGACCAGTCACCGAGGTCATCACAAGGGGCATGGGCACACGCAGAGCTGGGAGGCGAGGGGGCGGCTGCACATGATGCAGCGAAGGGGGAAGATGGGTGAGTAGAGACAGGAAACAGTGCAGCCACGGGGCCGCTCCCAGCTCTGACTCCACAGCAGCATCCCCAACATACCAGCGGGGCAGACTGCTCAGACTCCACAGTCAGACAGGCCCAGGCCACTGCCCTGTCAAACTGAGCCTCCCAGCCCCTTTCTGCCCTCAAGTGGGCTTCCCAACACCACCACCTCCAGCCCTGCTGCCTCTCCCAGGGAAGGGGTGCCAGGGGAAGGTCAGACTCTCTGGCTCTGCGCAGGGGTCCCGCAGCCCCAGCACGCCCTCACCCTGCAGGCGGAGCTCCACCACGTCGCTCTCGTCCTCTAGCCCGTCGATGACCTCGCAGCGGTATTTGCCGTCGTCCTGCAAGCGCACGTCGCTGACGAGCAGCGAGGCCGGGCGCCGCTCAGCCTGCAGCAGGTGAGCACGGCCACGGAAGTCCCCGAAGGACATGTAGGTCTTGCCGATGGCCACCAGCACGTCCTGCTCCTTGGTATAGTCATCTCGCAGCTTGGACCACTTGATGCGGATCTTGCGCTTGGCTTCCAGGTCGGGCTCATAGTGGTAGTGGCAAGGCAGGGTGACGTTGGCACCGTTGGAGCTGTAGATGGGGTCTTTGGGAGTCTCCACCACCAGTCTGGCCCCACTGAAGTAATCTACTGGGCACAGGGAGGGAAGGCATTAAGCACAGGGCAGGGTCCAAGGCTGGGCAGCCTCCTCAAATCTCCACGAAGCCACTCAGCTCCCTCTCTCCAACAACCTCCTTTTATGCCTGAACGTTCCATGAGAATCCCCCAAGCATCCCTGGAGAAACCCTACCTGCTCCCCTGGGCCCCACATTCCCTCCTGGAGATGGGTCCCCATCACCTTCAGAGACAAAGGAAACTCCAGCTCCGTGCCCCCACTCTCCACCAGCCCCGCCAGTCCCCCACGTACCTTTCTCCTGCCCGTTGCCTTTGTCATTCATGATGTTGTTGTAGTAGAAGCCGTTGTAGAAGGGGTGGAGAGAGCTGCGGACCAGCCGCAGCAGGGTGACCTCCAGGAGCAGTGGGAGCAGCAGCATGGCTGAGGAGCGAGGCTGCAAAGGGGAAAGGGGCTGTGATAACAACCCAAAACATGCAGGAGCGCCCCAGAACTGCCTGGCATGTGATGACAGGCAGACCCCATCGCAAGGACGCAAGGAAAGATGTGGGAAGGGCTGGCAGAACACCTTCTCTGCCTGTGGGGGAGGGCGCAGGCAACCTGAGCCGTGTGCCCAGACCTGCCCCACAGCCAGGGCTCCCAGTCCCTCCCGTTCTCATCCTCCCGCTCGGGTCACACTGTGCACCTTTCACCACTGCCACCCTTTGGGGCGTGAGGGACTCCTGACCCGGAGTGAGGGGCAGCTGGGGGAAATGGGATACCAGAGCGTCCCTGGAACAGGGAGCACTGGGAAAACATCACACAGGGGGTGCCGGGGGGAGAGAAGCGGCCAAGCCCCGCTGCACGCTGCAAGCTTGGTTTACAGAGGCAGCCGAGCGTGCAGCCGTCCTGGGGAGGGGAGGAGAGAGCTCAGGGCTGCGTCCACTGCCCTGCCATCGGTCCAAGCCCGGTGGCACCCAGCTGGCTTGGACAGAGACCTCCAGCTGCCACCCGGGGCTGCCGCTTTGCGCCACAGACATCACTGAGTCCTCCTTCGTGCAACAGGTATCGCTCCCAAACCACGTCCCTTGGGCGGGGGGGACGCCCGGATGGCCTCCGGCACCAGGCACCCGTGCTGCCCTGAGCTCTGGGCACTCGGAGTAGTGCGTGGGGGCACACCCAAGGTGGCTCGCAGCAGGAGCTGCCAGCTTGCGAGCTTTGCCGAAGCCGGCAGAGGGGGCCCGGCACCCGGCGAGCCTCCGGCAGCCCCCTGCCAGGGCTGCGAGTACTCTGACATCTGTGCCCCCTGGGCAGACAAGGTTTACCAGTGCCTGCAAAGGTGCCCCATGCCAAAGGGCTGTGGAGGAGCGGGTGCTCACCCTTGGCAGGGTCCGACATGGGGTAGGGTGGGGGTCTCCAGGGACTGAGGGGTGCAACCAGCTGCTCTCACCACGGACTGCTCGCTCCGGGGTTCTCCTCCGTGGTCAGTGCCACCGCTCACCTTGCTGCGGGGTGTAGCCCACACTTGCCACCCATCGAGGTGTGAGAAGCCAGCGCTGGAGGGCACAGGGTGCAGTCTCTCGACGGCCAGCACAGTGCCGGGTACCCGGCGGCACATGGCACCGCAGCACCAGATCCCAGCAGGCACACCCCCACGTGCTGCCCACACATGGCAGGGAGGCTCGAGGCACCATCAGCTTTGCACCGTGGTTTGTGGGGCACCAGCTCTGCCCCATCCTGTGCCCCCTGTGCCGAATCACCCCCTATTGCTCAGCATTGCAATGACGTGCCAGGGGCCCTGGCATCCTCAGCTGCAAAGCCAGTGAGCATTGTGCACCCCACCACAGCGATGCCTGGCACCTCCTACGGTGATGCCTGGCACCCTCCACTGTGATACCATCCCTCCCTGCCCTCCACGGCAATCAGGGTGCCCACCACCCCAGGGTGCCAGCCCTCCCCAGCCCCGGAGCTAAGCCCTACTCACTGCTGGATGCGGGCAGGCTGCAGGCAGCGTGCGGGCAGGCTGCAGGCAGATGCACTGTGTTTAGGGCTCTTGCAGGGCTGAGAGGAAGCAGCTCCAGGGCCTGCCTCTTAAAGGGAAACACACGCCTTTCCCAACCCCCTGCTTGCAGCCCAAAGTGCCCCCAGCCCCCTGCCTGCCCACCATGCCTGAGTGATGGCCTTGCTGTCTGCCTTCACACTGCCTGCTCTCTGCCCACATGCTGCCCAGGAGTGCTGTCTGAGATCTGCCAGCTGCCACCATTCCCCTTGGCATGGAGGGGAACGACAGGGAGCAGGGTGCCCTGCTGGGGCTGGTGGGATCCAGTGATGCCTCATGTAAAGTACTGGTGAAGCCACAGTGTCAGAGGAGAAGAGCCACCTCTTGTCCCCTGTCCCACTATGGCCACCATCCATCATCCCCAAACAATGATTGCATCAAGCATATACGAGGCAGGAACACTACAGGTATGAGTGGTTCAGCATGGCTGGGCCGTGCTGGGGGGTGGGCCATGCCTGGGATGTTCAGGCAGCACCTGCCTGCTTTGGGGGCTGGGACAGGCAGCAGAACTGCAGGATTCAGCCACTTCAGGATCCACTTGGGGCTGTAGGGACAAAGCACAGGCACAGGAAGCAGGACAAAAGCTTTAGAGTGGCAGACTGCATCCATCTGAGGAGGCAGCATCCTTGGGCTTGAGATGAACCAGCTCGCACTGGTGCACAGACACAGCCCCAGCTCTGCGAGTCCAGAGCCGGCTGTCAGGAAGGGCAGTACAGGGTTGGCACAGGCAGGGGATGCTGGTCTGGGGATGACCAGCAGGGATAAGTAGATGGAGGAACCACGAAGCAGCGTGTGCCCTGACCTGGCGACCCACTGCCCCAGCCCGGCGCGGTGCTGCACCCCCTGCTTTGTTGTTTTATGGCACGGAAATGAGGCGAGGGGGCCCGGGGACGGCGTCGAGCCGGAAAGAAAACAAGGCGTGCAAAAATAAACCACCTCGGGGCTGGTCGTGGGGTGAAGGGGGCCAGGACCCCTTCCTAACAGCACCCTGGCACAGCGTGCCTGGGATGTGATCTTGTCCGCCCACTGTCGCCACGCTGATAGGGAGCAGCCAGCACGGAAACAGCGTTATCTGCCGCCAGCGCCAGCCCAGCCCTGTCTCCCCCTCACTGAGGATGGCTGTGGGACCCAGGGTTGGAGACACTGATTTTCCTTGCTCTCCTTTCCCCTGCACACCCACCCATCTGGGCTGCCAGCCCTCCCTGAGGAGGGACGCGGCAGGGCTGGGCTGCCCGGGGATGCAGGAGCGTGACGGCCGGGCACGATGCCTGCTTGCCTGCCTGGAGCAGGCTGCTCCACAGTCCACAATAGAGGGACGATTACATCTCCCAGCACAGCAGTGTGGAGTCACTGAACTGCGGGCATCATGGCTGAGGGTCCCCAAACCCCCTGAGTCCTGCCTCGTGGCAGAAGGTGGTGGGATGGTGTCCCGGCTGCATCCCAGTTGGCTGTATCCTGGCCGCAGGTACTCCCCTTAGAGCTGCTTGCCAAAGTTGTCCATGTCTCAGCACTCCAGTGGTTGGAATGGTTGTTCCGTGCTCTGAGCTATGCAGATAGAGACACATCTCTCTAGGGGCACACCGCTCCTCGGCATGGCTGCCCCACTGTTTCAGAGCCGAGGCACAAGGAACAGAGTGCCCGGCGCTGCCTCTGCTGCCCGCATGCCAGCAACCATCCTCTGTCTGTCCCAAGGACAGGAGCAGCAGCGGGGAAGAGAGGGAGGCTCCAGTGCATCTCTTCAGCAACATCTTCTGGGTCACATTCAGACACAGCCCTTATGATGCCCTTCACCCTCCCCTGGAAAGCAGGAGGCATGGGGGAGGATCTGGCCACCAGCAGCCACCTGAAGAAAGAGGAATCTCCTTCACTCCTTCCCTGGTTCCAAATTGTTTTTGGAGCTTCAGGAATGATCCAGGGTTTGTTTTCTGCTCCCCAAAGGGGACTCCCAGTAGAACCACAGGTTTCAGGACAAGCAAGGCTGCAGAGTCAAGGTAGCTCTGACCTGGAAGCACATGTTTAGGGCACGTGTTTAGGGCTGGCTGAGCTTTGGATTGAACAGGAGCCATAGAAATACCATCCCTGTCTTCCTCACCTCAAACCCAGCAGCTGGCAGCTCTGTCGTGGCCTCACCAGAGAGGCTCCAGCCTGAAATGCCACTCGTGCAGGACAATTCCAACAGGAACCTGTTGCCCGAGGCTCAAACTAAAGAGGAAAACCCGCGTTGCTGGTGGGATGGAGGAGGCTGTGATCTGCACTGGGCTTTCCGGGTGGAGGTGAGAGGATGCTCTCCCCGACGGCTGCTTCCTGAGGAGCCAGCTCGCAGGCAGCTGGCAGCACCAGCAGCCGACTCAGCAGGCAGCGGGGTGCCACGGGCGCAGCGTGCCGGCCCTCCCGGCCTTCCTGCTGCCCCTGCGCCCGGCCGCGTCCGGGAAGAGCATCCGAGGCGTGAGGACAAGCCGTGAGGGGCTGTGCATGGAGCGAAGGGTGCCCTGGTCCTCACCGCCCACACACCCCACACCCCCCCCCCTTTCCCGATGCTGGGGCTGGAGGAAGGAAACGCCGCAGAGCGGGAAGGGGCTCAGCATCCGTGAGAGGGAATCACCTTGGGGGTGGCAACGGGCAGGGGGAAGTGGTGGCCGGGTGCTGAGGTTGTGTCCCCTGCTTTGACGCTCATCTACTCCTGTCACCCTTCCCACGGAGCCTCTGCCGTGCCCCAGCTCGAGGCTGTCTCGCCCGGACTCGGAGCCAGCTGCCCTTATCTCCGCTGCAGCTTCCCAGCGATAAGAGCGGCGTGTCTGGAGGTGAGCCGGGCTGACTGTCTCCTACCCCCCCACCATGTCCTCGTCTCTAGCTGTGGCTGCTGTTTGTCACCAAGCAGTCACAGCCATAGTGAATTCAGGCTGGTCTCCTCAAGGAGCCCCTCTGCTCCTTTGGTGCCCAGGGCTGGCACCCACGTGGCCACACAGGAGCCCACGTCCCGTGGGCGGAGACCAGGGGAGGGGATGAATGACCAAGCAAGGCACTGGTGGCAGAAGTCTGGTGCTGCAGGGATGGAGAGCTGTGGTGGGATGCAGGTGGCACTGGGTCATTCGTGCCAGCCTCCACGGCCCCTGCTCAGTCTGGCAGAAGACTCTATGAAGGAGGAAGGCTTTATTGCCTTGCTCACTCCAGTGCTCCTTCCCTGTCAGGGATCCCATCCTACACGCAGGAGAATCCTTCTGCAGCAGCATCCATCCTGCAGTCATTCCCGAGTGGACTCCACTGGGATCATCCCCATGGGCATCCCTGGAAAAATCTAGCACTGCCTCCAGCCCTAGGAGTGTGCTGGGGTGTCAGAGCCAGTTTTGCTGCAAGCTGGGGGATTTTCTCCAGGATCAAAGCCAAAGGAGGAGTCGCAGGGTGTGGGGCGCTGATAGCAGCGGTTTCCCCTCTCCAAGACCCATCCCATTGTGCTTGGCTAGCTGTGAGCACAGGCTCCTGCAGCTGCAACGGGGTGGAGGCAGTGGGAAAAGATGTACAAAGCCTTGGTACCCTGTTTTTCGGGGCTGGGAAAGGAGCTAGGAGGGTCTGTGAGAGCAGGAGAGGTGCAGGGTCAGCACAGGAGCCAGAAGAACCCCCAGGAGGGAGGAGCCAGGGGAGGCTCAGAGGGGATCCTATGGGATCCTGGGACCTGCCAGGCTTTGGGAGGTGTCTCGGAGGCAGGCACAGCACAGCCAACGGCTCCAAAGTTTCAGCTGTTTTTAATACTGTCAGAGACACCCCGGAGCAGGGCCACCATCCCACCCGGGCTCCCTCGGTGCCCGCCAGAGCAAACCTGCCACCGGCCCCACGGCCGCCTCGCGTCCCAGCCGGCCCTGCCTGCGCTCCTGCTGCCTGGCGCCGGGCCCCATCCTCTCCTACTGCTAATCCCAAGGGCTCGAGCTTTGCAAGAGGCTCCCCTCCACCCCATGGAAAGGGAAAAAATCAGGTTAGGAGAAGGGTCATGGCACAGCTCTCTGCCTGCTGCATTTGGGTGGCTTAACCACCACTTTTCCCACCTTTCCTCTGCACCCTTGTGGCTACAAACCACCTCTCCCCTGCTGTCAGACTGCAGCCCCCTTGGGCACTACTTGGCTCTGGGGACAAGGGACCTCCAGGCACCCCCAAACTGCAGTAAGTTAGGGACAGTGGCAGTGCTGAGGCTTAGAAGACACTGGAGTCTGCACCCTGGGAAGGGAATGGGCAATGCCTGCCAAAACAGCAGCCACAGTGCCCACCGGGAGTGCCCAGCAGAGAGTCACTGGCAGAGGGCACCCAGTGCCTCTTGATAGAAGCCATCTCATCATTCCTCTCACGCTATGTGGCACTGACACCACAGCCAAAGCACCCAGGGCCTGGCAAAATGGGCAGGGGACAACAGCCAACTAAGTTTTACAGAGTCCCTGCTTGCAGCCATGCAAGGAGCAAGAGGGACATCGTAGGCTGCAAGTCCAGGGTGCTTGCCCTGAGCCATCCGAGCCCCAGTGCAGGCAGGGAACTGCTGCCAGCTGCAGCCTCTCTGCTGGAAGCAGAAGCAAAATGGGGAGAAAATATGTCTCCAGGCTTAGCTGGGAGGATGCAGCCAAGCCCTTTCTGCAGGAAGAGGTCCTTCAGTAAAGCCTCATTTGCAGGATGGCATCCCCCAAGGCAGCCCTAGTTGCAGGAGCAGGTCCCACAGCCAAGCCTCAGCTGCAGGAGGGGGTTTCACTCCTTGGCTAGAGGGGTAAAAGGCCAGGACCCATCCCCACATCCCATCTGAAAGGGCCCCTTAAAGTGCAGTGCTGTGGCCCCAGCACCAGTGCAGGGCAGGGGAGCCCTCCTGGCTGCCTCCCAAGTTTAGAGACACGGAGAGGGGGGTGTGAGGTCAGAGCAGGAGTGGGGAGGGGCGAGCAGGGCGTGGGCCGGGTGGTGAGGAGGAGCAGCCCCATCCCTCCTCCCTGGGTGACTACTCGTCGCAGCCCAGCAGCTCCACACGCAGGGTGATGCGGTTGTGCCAGGCCACGGGCAGGATGCGGACGAAGCGGGCGTAGAAGGGCACATCGAACACGTTCTTCTTGTGGGAGTAGTTGTCAGTGTTACCGTGGAAGATCTAAAGGGAAGGAAAGGTAGGTGTCAGCACCACCAGCAACCTTCCCACCACCAGCCCAGTTGAGTCCAGAGGAGGGCCATGAAAATGCTGAGAGGGCTGCAGCAGCTCTGCTATGAGCACAGGCTACAAGAGCTGGGGCTCTGCAGCCTGGAGAGAAGGCTTCCTGGAGACCTTGGAGTGGCCTTCCAGTATCTGAAGGAGGACCACAGGAGGGCTGGGGAGGGACTACTGACAAAGTCTTGTACTGACAGGATGAGGAGGAATGGGTTTGAACTGGAGGAGGGGAGATTTAAACTAGATATTACGAAAGGGTTCTTTATAGTGAGGGTGGTGAGACACTGGCACAGGTTGCCCAGGGAGGTTGTGGCTGTGCTCCACAGCCTCCCTGAAGGTGTTCAGCACCAGGCTGGACGAGGCCTTGAGCAACCTGTTCTAGTGAGAGGTGTCCCTGCCTATGGCAGGGGATTGGAACTGCCTGAGCTTTGAGGTCCCTTCCAACCTAAACCACTCTGTGATTCTATGATCCCATCCCTCAGACACCAGGAGGCTGCTGCCCACCCTACCCTGCCCCACACACCTTGGTGCTGTTTGTCAGGCCATCCCGGTACAGGGTCCAGGATGTGCCATTGTCACTGTAGGCCACCTTGTAGGCTGCCACGTACTGGATATGCCCAAAGTCACGGGCTCCTTGTGTGATGATGCCTGTCACCTTCTTCTGGTCCTTGAGGTCGATCTGGCATGGAGATAAGGCAAGGCTCAGCGAGGCTCCTCCTCACAGGAATGCTGCTCCCACCCCAGAGGCAACCAGGATGTGCTGGCCCTCGGAGGCCACAAAGGCAGAAAACACTGCTGGACCCTGACCCAGAGTCAGAGCAGCTAATATGACACTGCTGTGACATACCTGACCCTTTAGCAGCATCCCCTGAAGCAACTCAAAGCGGGACACAAACCTCACCTCAGTTCCCTCCCTCACCGCTGCCCCTTGGATGCTTTGTTCCGAAGCGATCAATGTGGGAATGGCAGTGAAGAACACAAAGGATTCCCAGAGGAATTTCCCACTGGAAAGTGCTGCTGGCTGAGGGAACAGGCAGTTCAGCACCGTCTGACATTCGAGTTACAAGGGAGATGCTTTCTGTTCTCTCTCTGCTCCACCACCCTGTGCTGCTTTCTGCTGGCAGGCTACAGGGCAAAGCAGCAAATGGGCTGAGAGTCTCCTTCATTTAGCTGCTGTTTTATGCTTGTCAAGGGTAGCAGAGGCTGTGCATACAGCAGTGGCTGTGCTCAGCTGAAGGGGACCTGTGAATCTGTGTACCCAAACAGCCTGTGCTGCAGCAGCCCAGCTTCCCTGTGTCAGCCTGACCCCATCCACGGGCGTTTTGATAAGCTGCTTTATTTTAGGGCTGTGAAGCAGCTGCTTTTAATTAGCTCCCAAATGAAAAGCAGGACAAATATCTAAACTGCTTTGTCCTATTATGTCATGGAATCATGTGAAAAGTATAAAAACAGGGGAGGAAAGGAAACTGAGAAGGAAGTTTCAAAACTATTTGTTCCCATTCCAGACTGGGAAGAGAAAAGCAGACCTGGCTTTTTGTTCCTGCAAAACAGAAAGGCGGGGTCCTGGGCAGCTGGAGGGGCTGGGGCAGTCACCCCAAGCTGGGCTGGCATTTCCCAAGACAGCCATGCAGCACTGGGGTGCTGTGGGCTCGCTGCCCTGGGGCACTGTCTCTAGAGGCAGTGGTATTTCTGACCCAGGGCTCCAGCACTGCTCTTAAAACTGGTGGCTGCAGCCCCATCCTGGCCTGCCCCTGCCACCCCACTTCTCTCACTGCCAGCCTGCATGCCCCACAGCAGCAGCATCCCAGAGGCTCTGCCCAGCCTCTCCCGCTCTGCCCATCCTGCTTCCAGCCACCCCAGCACTGGTGGCCCTGGGCACAGCTGGGGAGGAGCAAGGAGGGCAGAGGGGAAGGGCACCAAGACCCACCTGCAGCCACTCGGACTGGCCGTTGTGGAGTGCTGTCCAGGCGTTGGTTTTGCCCGTCTTGTCCAGGCGAGCATAGTGGGGGTGCCAGGTAAAGGCATCGATGCCCCAGGTCTTGAAGACGCTGGAGGCTGTGATCTGCTGGTCGGAGATGAGGCGAGACTTCATGCCCAGGGGCTCCGAGCAACCTGCCGTGTTGAAATACACTGTAACACAACGGTTTACACAGGCGGTGAAGAGGAAAGAGTCCACAGCACCGGCGCCAGCAAACCCCCGCCCCAGCCCACACCTAACTCAGCCCCCTACCCCCTTCCCGCTGCCCGCAGCAGAGGCAGGCAGGGAGAGGCTCAGCAGAGGCGCAGGAGCGCAGCCAGCTCGCCTCTTCCCGGGATGTTTAGCTCCCTGCTATTCCCTAGCTCACAGTGCCTCCTGCTGCAGAGCCAGGCAGGCAGCCGCTGCACGGCACGGCCCCGACGTGAGGCACAGGAGCTTTGCACGGGGGAAGGGAGCCGTGAAAGGCAAGCCCGGCTGAAAGCGCAGCGAGCACCACACCCTCGCAGCGGCAGGACGTGACCCAAGCCCCCATGGCAACCCATTCCCAACCCAGCAGGCAGGTCGTGCCGCAGGGCAGGAATGCAGGAGGCACAGGGAAAGGGCTCAGGGTAATCGTCCCTCCTGTTTCTCAGAGGACTTTGATCCTCTGGCGCTTTTCAAGCTCTCTGGCAGGAAGTCTGCAGCTCGGACGGGGAAGGGGCACAACAAAAAAAGAAACCCATCGCCTCGGGAAGGTGCCAGCAGTGTGTGAAGGCAGTCTGAGCCCAGCTGAGCGCTGGCACCAACAGCCTGTGCTCCCCAAAAGCACCCATGGGCGTTCAAAGAGCAGATTAAGATTGGATGTTAGGAACAAGTTCTTTACTAGGAGGGTGGTGGAGTACTGCGACAGGTTGCCCAGGGAGGTGATTGAGGCCCTTTCCCTGGAGACATTCGAGGTGAGGCTTGACGGGGCCCTGGGTCACCTGGGCTAGAGGGGATGTCCCTGCTGACTGCATGGGGGCAGGACTAGACGACCTCTAGAGGTCCCTCCCAGACTGGACCATTCTATGATTTCCAGGCTTCACGCCGCCAGCCTGAAGGAAAGCAAATGCTGGCAAAGCCCCTGCTCCCGGGGATCTGAACCAGCAGAAGGGGCCACGCTCTGTCCCATGCCCCCTGGGGTCCTGCAGTCCCTGGGGAGGGGAAGGGCCCCAGCATTTACCGTTCATCTCGCAGCCGATGAGCTCGAAGCGCAGCGTGCAGGCACGGCGGCACGTCACGGGGTAGATGCGGATGAACTGGGCAGTGATGGGGGGGTTGAACATGTTGGTCTGCATGGTGCCATAGTCCACATTCCCCTGGAAAACCTGCAAGGGCGAGTAGGGCTGAGTGTCCCAGCTGCCCTGCAGCTCCCTGCACCACAGCTCTTGCCCCAGCAGATGGAAGACCTCAGCATCACAGGAGCGGGGGAAGCTGGGCTCTGCTTTCGTGCCCATGAGCAGTGCAGGAGCTTCAGCAGCTCCAACACTCTTGGCAGAGCTTTGCAACACTCCCTGCTCCATCCTAGCTCTGCAGAATCACAGAATCGTACAGGCTGGAAAAGCCCCTCAGGACCACCAAGTCCAACCATTAACCCTGCTCTACAAAGTTCACCCCTAAACCATATCCCCAAGCACCACTTCTAAACACACCCATGGTTGGTGACCATCTCCCTGGGCAGCTTATTCCAATGCCTGACCACTCCTTCTGTAGAAAAAAATCTTTGCTAATGTCCAGTCCAAACCTACTCTGTTGTGGTTTGAGGCCATTCCCTCTTGCTCTATCATACAGCAATATCTATTCCCTCCCTCTGCAGCGATGCTTCTTAAAAGGAGACAAGCAGAAAGCTCTCACTTCTGTCTTTTTTTAAGGCAGTGAGCAGCCAGGTCACAGCCTCAAGCATTTTCTTCACCAGAGGAACTCTTCTCATCGGTTTAAAGCAGGGCAGACACTGCCAGCCATGCCCTGGCTGCTCAAAAAGACATCATAAAGAGCTGAGAGTGCAAAAAGCACTGTGGCCAGCGACGATCCCTGCTCTGGAAGCAAGAGAGAGGCAGCGCATGCTTGGTGCAGGCAGAGCACTGAGCCTCAGGAGCTGCGTGCCACAGCTGCCAGACCCTGCCCGGCTCCCACAGCGTGACAGCGATACAGATGTTATCAGAGTGACCTACATAAGGCAGTGCTGATTCTTTGGTCTTGCTTATTATGGTCAATTAAACAGAGCCAGAGAGTGCTGCCTGGCGCTGGAACCGCCTGTGCTGTCTCACTGCCAGGATGTGGGCAGGGACTGCTGACAAGGGCTCATAGCAATGGGACAAGGGGGGACAGATTGAAGTTGCAAGAGGGCAGATTGAGACTGGAGATTAGGAAGAAATTCTTGACAGTGAGGGTGGGGAGACTCTGGAATAGGTGGCCTAGGGAGGCTGTGGATGCTCCCTCCCTGGTTGGATGAGGCCTTGAGCAATGAGGTCTAGTGCAAGGTGTCCCTGCCCACAGCAACGGGGTTGGAAATGGATGATCTTTGAGTTCCCTTCCAAGCCAAACCATTCCATGATTCTGTGACAGTTCCCAGCATGGCTTTGACCCAGGTCAGAAGCTTTGCCGTGCACGGGAACAGCTCAGGATGCAGCTCACAGCCACCCCAACACCTGCGGTGTGGCTGGGTGAGGGGAGCTGGCATGGCCCCTGCACTGAACACCACAGCCCACCTTGTCTGCATCCTGCTTCTCGTCCTTGAAGAAGGTGAACTCCCTCCCATCCAGGCTGTAGGCCACCTTGTAGGCGCGGACGTACTCGGCCTTGCCCACGCGGCGGGCACCCTGCGTGATGATGCCACTCAGCCTCATCTTCCGCAGCAGGTTGGCCTGGGCAGGAGGAGGAGAGCACAAGTCAGGATGGGGTGCACAGCTCCTGACCCAACAGCACCTCAGAGCCTGCCTGGGGAGGGTGGGCATCAGAACCAGGGCAGGGGCTGCCCAGGATACTGTGAGCTCCCCCATCCCTCCAGCTTTGTGTCTAAGAGTGGGCAGAGAAGGGGCAGTTGCCATGCCCGGGTCCCCAGCGAGGACCTTGCCTCTTCCAGGCATGTCACTAGACACCCCAGGAGGCGGCTTGCTGCAGAAATTCAGCCTTGTCCCCAGGAACAGAGAAATCCAAGACTAGCCCAGCAAGACCAGTCATGGGTACCAGGGCTGCCTACCGCACCAGTGCTGCCAGTCCTGCCATCAGTACCTGGATCCAGGGGCTCTTGTCATAGTCGCTGGAGGTCCAGGCATTGACAATGCCATGGTTGTTGAGGCGGGCGAGCTCTGGGCCCCAGCGCTGGAGGCCAAGGAAGCCGTAGTAGACAGAGGATGCAGAGAGCTGGGCATCAGAGATGGCTCCTCCTTCCATGCCCAGGAGAACAGCACAGCCTAGGGGCAGTGGGGACACCAGCAATGGTGAGGTGGTGACCACGGAGCAAAATCAAGGGGTCATTTGCCTGTCGTTTGGGGACACCAGTGCAGATAGAGACCAGCACTAGGACCTGCCTGTCCCTTAGGTGTATCCCCCATCTCCAGCCTTCAGCTAAAACCACACCATCCTTCAGCCCCTCTCAGTTCTGAGGGGTGAAAGGGCTACTCTGGTCCCCCTCTAGAAAGGAGCTGGCACCTTTGTGGGGATAGTCCCTCCATCAGGTGCTTGCTGGCACCAAGGGCAGCTGGCATGCAGGCAGCCACAGCCACCCTCCAGATCTCAATAACAAACTGGTGAGATCTCTCTTGGGCACCCTGGCAGTGGAGGGCAGGGCTGTGGGGCACAAAGAGGGAGAGGATTTCTGTACAGCTGGTGGCAGACTTACGGACTTGGCAGGTCTTGCCCAGGAATGGAGAAGGACACTTGCAGGTGTAGTCACCGTCCAGGTCCAGGCAGGTGCCTCCGTTTTTGCAAGGCTGGGAGTAGCACTCGTTCCTGTCTAGGAGATAGAGTGGGGGAGCTCAAGAGGTGACCCCAAAGCCAGTGCCAAAGAGGGGACCCCTCAATCAGTGCAGCAATAAAAGGGAGCCATCCCCTGAACACAGACCATGGCTGTGTTCCTATGGATACAGCGCTGTAAGGTTTAATAAGCTCTAACCCAAGTTGTCACCTAAGCCTTGTTCCCACTGACTGCAGCCACATAGGTGTAGTGGGACACACATCCAGAGAAAGGCTGGGAGGTGGCACAGAGCAGCCTGAGCCTCAAGGCTCCCCTTGTCCCACTATCTTGTCCCACACTCTGTCCCCTCCAGGGATGCTCAGCCACTGCCACGTCCCTGTGCCACAGTCCTCCCCCCAACCCTGCCACATCCAAACCTGTCCATGGCCCAACACAGCCACAGCTGCAAACACCCTCCAGATGTCCCCAAGGGGTCCCCAAGCCCTTAGTGACAGAGCAGCCCCCCACTGCCCCTGCTGTACTCACTGTTCTGGCAGTGCACCCCATCATACCCCGCAGGGCACTTGCAGATGTAGTCGGTGAAGACGTCCCCGCGGTTCGGGACCACCTGGCACTCGCCGTTGTTGTGGCAAGGATTGGGGTGGCAGGGGCCTGGGCAAGGGGAAAAAGGGCTGTAACGTGGGCTCGGGTGGAAAACAAGAGCATCAGTGGGGTGTCACTCCCCAGACACCTCACATCCCACTCAGGACATGGAGGTCACTGCAGCCTTGCTTGTGTGGCCATCAGCAGGACTGGACCCCAGGCCCAGCAGTACAGGGCCATGATAAGGGTACACTGCAAGGCTCCTGGTCTTCATGGAGCATGAATGAGGGGGTCAGCCCCTCACCTTTCTCTGTCTCATTGCAGTCAATCCCAACGTAGCCCTCAGGGCAGATGCAGAAGAAGGGGGTCTCATTAATCCCAGTCAGGCAGGTGCCCCCATTCTGACAGTGGTTCACATCACAGAAGTCACCTGGAAGCAAAGCCCATGTGTCACTGCAAAACATTCCTAAGGCAGGCGCCCACCAGAGCCATGGGGAGGCACAGGGTGGCACCCCAGCTCCACAGCAGGGACTGCTCCCCTGTGGGTGCCATGGGGAGGGGAGCACCTATCAGGGACCAGCTACTGGACCCTGCATGGGACCATAAAAGAAAGGGCTGTAACAGAGCCTGGGTGTCAAAGCAAAGCCAGGGAAACCCAGGGATTTGGTGCATGGAACGTCTGTGCCCCTCAGCTAGCAAGCAGAGGTGGCCAGGCTGGGGCTGGCTGCGGCACCAGGACAGGACTGCTCAAGGGAGTGGAGCTGGTCCCACCGCCAGGGCTTGCCACTCAAAGTCAGCACTTGTAAGACCAAACCAAAACCGTTGTAGGGGGAGCCCTCATGCCTCGGTTCTCAGGTGCTGGAGACACGCAAGGAGACAGGATCCATCACTGCATGGTGCCACCCAGACAGTCATCAGTGACAGAACAAGAGGAGACAGCCTCAAACTGTGCTAGGGCAGGTTCAAGCTGGGCATTAGGAAGAAATTCTTCACGGAGTGATTGCCCATTGGAATGGGATGCTCAAGGAGGTGGTGGAGTCCCCATCCCTGGAGGCGTTTAAGAGGAGGCTGGGTGAGGCACTTAGTGCCATGGGTTGGTTAATTAGCAGGGTTAGGTGATAGGTTGGACTGGATGATCCTAGAGGCCTTTTCCAACTTGGTTAATTCTGTCATTCTGTGATCACTTCAAGCAGCTCCCACATAGCAGCCCTAGCCAGGTTATCCCTCAGGAACTGGTGGGGCTACACCCCCTTTCCTGCTTGCTCATCCACTTCCAGCATCTCCCACGGCAGTGGGTTTGTGTGGTGAGGTGGTGGTGGTGGCAGGGGCTTGCAAGAGTGGCTTCTGCAAGAGGACACCAAGAGCCCCTCCCATGTTGGAGACAGTCCCAGCCAGCTCCAAAACAGACCCACTGCTGCCCAGAGCTGAGCCCATCACTGACACTTGTGTTGCCTCTCTGATAATGTTTGTAAGACAAGGTCAAAATGCTGGGGAGAAGCTGTGAGAGAGGAGTGAGAAAAACGTGTGAGAAGCAGACATGAAGACACCAAGGACAGTGAAGGAGGAAGAGGATGTGTTGCAGGCACCAGGGCAGGGATTCCCCTGCAGCCTGTGGTGAATAGCACAGTTGAAGCAGGTTTTCCCCTTGCAGTCCCTGGAGAAGACCATGGTAAGGGCAGGTTGTCTCCCTGCAGCAGACCACATCAGAGCAGATATTCACACTGCAGCCCGTGGAGGACTCCCCACACGAGCAGCCTGTACCCACACTGGAGCAGCTGATGAAGACTTTCAACCCATAGGAAGGATCCATGGTGGAGAGGTTTTTTTGCCTTTTTTTCTCCCACGTGAGCTGCTCAGGAGGGAGACTGAGGGAGTAGCTCACTGGGCACCTGGCAACCAGTTGAGGTCATCCTACTACACCTATCAACTTCCTGCTCTCCATTCAGGTGATGAATTAGGCTGCAACAGCCTGGCTGAAATTCTTCCCACCCTCAATTTATTCTGCCCCAAGAGCTGCAAGACAGCAACACTCTCCATAAACCTAGAGCAGATTCCAACAGATCTGTCTGAAAGCCTCAACAAGTCCTCACCAAGCACTGGGACAGCACATCCCTGGATGTGAGGCTCTTCCCAGCCACACTGCAGGAGGCAGAGCAAGGGCTGAGCTCGGGTGCAGACTCAGAAGTAACCTCCCCCAACCTGACTGCACTGGGGAAGGTGGAAGCTATGGGCTGCCTATTCAGACCCGCACCAAGCAGCATGGCTCTCATTAGCCTAAGCTACTACTCCCTGAGCTCCCAGTCATCAGCCTTTTAATAGCAGGGCTCCTTGGAGTTAATCCTACTCTTCCTGACACTTCGCACCGGCGGCACACGGAGGGTTCTGAAAAGATGCTGCAGCTCCCTGGGCCCAGCCTCAGGAGGCATAGAAACTTGGGCACGGGTTCAAGGCACTGCCTGTGCTGCCCAGCCTGTTCTGCATGACCTCATGCTCCATCAATGTGCTGCCATGAGCTACAGCATGGGAGGAGAGAGCTCGGACTGATACGTGGGGATGCCTTTGCCTCACACCCCTCTGCAGGTCTGGGGCACATCCAACCTCTCCATCCCAAGGATCTCTCTCGGCAGCTAGCCAAGGCCGTGTGGACAGAGCTGCTTCTGTTCAGCAGCGGGAGCCGGTTGCTCCCCCAGGCACAGAGCACCAATGAATGCTCCCCCAGCATCCGCACTACTCCGACGCAGGAGTTGCTGGGGTGGGACGCCAGCAGAGCACTGAAGGCTTCTTCCCACAGCCAGGATAGGAAGGATCCCAGTTTTATGCCTTAGTTATCCTAAGCAACTGGACTGCTTTTCAGCCCCTCCCAGGAATAATCCCTTACGAGGTGGGTCTTGCTGGCCAGCCCCCTGCCTAGCAGCGAGGCACACAGGTCACATTTTCCACAGCGGCAAGCAGCTTTGGATGCTCCTGGTTCTCTGCTGCTGGAGACCTGGCTTCAGAGCACTTCAGCATCTCCGTTCTCCACACACACATTTCTCTCTGGTCGGGGTCAGAGCTGTCACAAGCTGGACAGTCAGGAACCAAGGCAACAACGATCAGCCACCACTTTTGGAAATGTTTGCTTATATGAACCCACAGGCTGGCTGGAAGGCAAAAATAACATCCTCCAAAAACTGGGATGGCTCATCCCAGCGGGGTTGGGGGAGGTCAGGTCAAGCCTGTCTTGTGAGGTCAAAATGGATACCTCTGCCCAAGGAGAGTGAGCCTAAACAGGGCCACCCCCACAGCACACTCTCCTGCTACCCTTTGTCTCCTGGCCCAAAGCCTGTGCTTGGGCTCTGCTCCCCTTCCCCGTGGTCTCACCCATCCCATCGGGTGTGAACTACCCCGGGCATGATCCGAAGAGTGATGATAGAGTTACTTCCCCTGGAGTTCCCCTGGCCAGGCCGGGCAGGCGCACCATGCCAGGCAGTCCCAGGGAAGCTGTTTACGCCGGGGGCACGGTTATCTAAGCTTGAGCGCACAGGGCAGCCCGGCTGAGATATTCCCGGCTCCGGAGTAAGGACGGGGCTGTGGATCCAAGATCCTCCGCCCTGCTCCTTCAGGGATGCACAACTTCTCACTCACCACCCCTGCACCCCACACTTAGCAGCTGGACCCTCCACCCTGCTCCCCAGATCCTCACGCTCTGCACCTTGCATCCCCAGATCCTCCCCCCAGAGACCCTGCACCCCGGATCCATTGCACCCTGGCACTCCGGATCCCCTGCAACTCAGTGTCCACTGCACCCCGAGTCCTCTGCACACCGGAAACCCCTAGATTCCCCGATCCTTGGATCCTCTGCACCCCGTGTCAACAGTGCGGATCCCCAGCACTCCGAGCTGTCCGACACCCTGGATCCCTTACTCTCCGGATTCTCAGCATCTCTGGCTCCCTGGGTCCCCTGCACTCCGTATCCCTTTGCATCGCGGCTCCCCGGGCTCCCCGGCACCCCTGATGCCCGGCAACCCGGGCTCCCCGGCACTCCGCATTCCCGGCCGCTCCGGCTCCCTGGCACTCACCGGCTACGACCATCAGTAGCGAGAGCCCCAGCGCCAGGGCGAACAGCGCTCGCAGCCACCTCGCCAGCGCCATGCCGCGTCCCGAACCGCGCCGCTGAGCCGTGCCGTGCCGAGCCGTGCCGAGCCGAACCACTCCGCTCCGCCGCGGGGCTCGGGGCGGGGAGTGACTCAGCCCGGCCCGGCGCGGCCCACGTGCTCCGCCGCCCGCCCCCGGGGCGGGGCTGCGCCCAGGCGGGCAGGGGTGAGCCGCGGGTCGCCCCTCCCGGAGAGCGGCCGCCGGGGAGCGAGGGGGCGGGGGAGGGGACGGCAGCAGTGGGGGTGCTGGCACCAGAGTGGGTGCAGGCAGCGAGGGAGTGCAGGCAGAAGAGGGGGTGCAGGCAGCGGTGCTGTGCAAGCAGCAGAGTGGGTGCAGGCAGGGGGAAAATGCAGGCAGAAGAGGGGGTGCAGACAGCGGTGCTGTGCAAGCAGGGAGAAAATGCAGGCAGAAGAGGGGGTGCAGGCCCAGCCCTCCAGGGTGCAGAGCGCAGGCAGGCAGCAGGAGCAGGGGCAGGGTCTGGCCGTACTGCCAGGGCGCTTAATTAGTGTCCTGGAAGAGAGAGCCAGCATGGCACACGGCTCTGGGTGTGAGGGGTCTGCCAGCTCGCCCCACGCCAGACCTTGGCTCTCGGCTGTCTGCTGGGGACTTCCTGCGCCTGGCAGTGCCTGTGTACCTCCTGGCCCTGACCGTCAGGCACTGGACCGGGATGTGCTGGGAGCTGCCAGCACTTGGCAGGAGGAAGAGCTGTTTTGCAGCATGAACCCCACTTTTCTCTGCCTGGGTGGTGTGAAAGCTGGAGAGGGCTTGCTTTGTGCTGGGACAGGGCACGCACCGGTGCCCTGTGCCACCCTGGCGTGCAGCATGCCGGCAGCATGGGGTTTTCCCAAGCTCCTCCTAACCAGCATGAAGGAAAACAGCTTGCAGCCAGGTTGGGCAGGCACAGGAAAGGGATCCTGAGGATACAATAGCTCTCTGCCTGGAGCACCATGCCACAGGTCTGTTGGTTCAGCCACAAACAAGCTTCTCTTTGAGCTATGCCTGGCCACCAAGGGTTGGAAAAACCCAGCCATGCTGTCGAGAGGAGCTGGTGCCATGTGGGAGCTCTGCTCTGCAAGGCAGAAACCATCAGACTAAAAGCATACTCAGGCTGAAGTAATGGGAAGGAAGAACTGCACAGGACAGGAGGGATGTATCATTTGACCTCAAGCTGGAAATCCACTCCAAGCTCTCCTCCTAAACATAAAGCTGATTTCATCTCTTCTTGCAAACCCCTCCTTTTCAGCAGTAACTAACCCACCCCAAACACTGCTCATGCTTGCATGCTGACTCTGCCCCAAGCTGGGCTTCCAGTTCAGCCAACCACTTCGACTCATCAGAAGTGATCAGAAAGCAGCAGCTAAACATAGAAGAGTAAGGAGACCCAGCCAGCACCCGTGGGTGAGGTTAGTGATCATTGAGTCTCTAGCCTACCTAACCGGGGGGCCACCAGGCCCCCCGGCCTTTAGATCACCTCCACCACTCACCCAGTGTGCACCATGGGCACTCACCAGTCACGGTGGGAGGAGGATCCTCTGCCCAATTGGGCAAGCATAGGGCTTCTGCCTTTCCTGAGGGGGATTATAAAGGGGAGTAGGCAGGGAGGACAAAGTGCTCACACCTGGGGTGGGAGGAGACTCCAACAGAACCCAGGTGCTCTGGGTTTGGGGTAAAAAGGGGAAAATTAGATGTAGGGTGGGGAAGGGGCAGGTGTGGTGGAAAAGGGGAAGTGGTGCTGGAACTCCTGCCTCATTCATTGCCCAACTAAATCAGGTGCCCAGGGAGGTGGTGGAGTAACCATCCCTGGAGGTGTCTGAAAAAAGACTGGAGGAGGCACTTGGTGCCATGGTCTAATCGATTGGATAGGGTTGGACTGGATGATCTTGGAGGTCTCTTCCAACCTGGTTGATTCTGTGATTCTGTTGCTACATCCCCAGCTTGGGCAATGTGGCCAGCTCAGCCAGCTGCAAGCTGGGCAGCCCGGCCACAAACCATGAACTTTGACCAGTCTCTCCACCTCCTGTTACAGTGTCCAGCTAACACATTCCTTGGACACAGCCAACCAGTGCCCTCAGGAGCACCTAGACTGGCACCTGCCGGCAGGTCCAGCTGCCCCGGTTCAGCAGCAGATGATGGCATTGCACGAACAGCAGGGCATGAGGGACACAGGGAGATGGCCACATCTTCCCTTCTAGACCCAGCACCCTCACTGCTGCTGTTTCTATCAGCTAATAGCAACACAAAGCCTGCGTGGGGTTTAACTCCAGTGGCTGGAGAGGAGGGAGCGGACAAGACACAGCACTGCTTTCGAATAACCCTTCAACCTCAGGGTAATTACTGCTGTGGTGTTCTGAGCAAAACAAGGTCAGAAGGAGGAGAGAGCAGGGCAAGCTTCCCGGGCCTGTGCACAAGCAAAGTAGGCCAAGGGTGTTTGTTCAGCCTTTTGAGGCACTGCAGCCTGGATTGGTCTCGGAGAGAGCATGCAGGACCGGAGGGAGATGAAGAAAAACCATCAGGCTCTCCAAAAACAGAAAGCAAAATGTTTTCCCTCTGTCCCCAGGGACATGAATGCTGATGTCCTGAAGAACATGCATGGGAAAGGATGCTAAAAGGCAAGCTGGGCAGAGTTATGCTCCTTATACAGACAGCACTGCCTTGGAGCTCCAGTGGCTCTTCCAGTGCAGACCTGCAACAGAATCACAGAATCATAGAATCAGCCAGGTTGGAAGAGAGCTCCAAGCTCATCCAGCCCAACCTAGCACCCAGCCCTGCCCAACCAACCAGACCATGGCACTAAGTGCCCCAGCCAGGCTTGGCTTCAACACCTCCAGCCACAGCCACTCCACCACCTCCCTGGGCAGCCCATTCCAATGCCAATCACTCTCTCTGACACCAACTTCCTAACAACATCCAGCCTTGACCTGCCCTGGCACAGCTTGAGACTGTGTCCCATTATTCTGTTGCTGGCTGCCTGGCAGCAGAGCCCAAACCCACCTGGCTACAGCCTCCCTGCAGGCAGCAATGAGCTCTGCCCTGAGCCTCCTCTGCTGCAGGCTGCACACCCCCAGCTCCCTCAGCCTCTCCTCACAGGGCTGTGCTCCAGGCCCCTCCCCAGCCTTGCTGCCCTTCTCTCAACACCTTCCAGCACCTCAACATCTCTCGTGAATTGAGGAGCCCAGAACTGGACACAGCACTCCAGGTGTGGCCTGAGCAGTGCTGAGCACAGGGGCACAAGAACCTCCCTTGTCCTGCTGCCCACACTGCTCCTGAGCCAGCCCAAGATGCCATTGGCTCTGCTGCCCACCTGGGCACTGCTGCCTCCTCTGCAGCTACTTTCTTCCAGCACTCCCAGGTCCCTCTCTGCCTGCCTGCTGTCCAGCCACGCTGTCCCCAGCCTGTGAAGTGGGGTAAACCAGTGAGAAACCTGAGTTAAGAAGAGCCTGTGGTGTTCCAGCTGAAAGAAGGAAGCTTTGGCTATGAAGACACAGAAGAGAGAGGAGCAACCTGTCAAGGACAGGGAAACAGCAAGAAATGGAGACAACCCCCACGGGCAAACACCACGCCCTGGGTTCATACAGCCGCCAAGTTTTCACAAGGGATGGCTCTACTTGAAAGACTTGGGTAGGTTGAAGGTCAGGCATAATTTTACTCCCTTCTGCAGGGACTACTTAGGCCTTGTCATAGCAGGATTTACCACTGGCTTTGGTTTCTTCTGCATGGAGCTCTGCCAGGCTTTGCTGTGCTGTAACCCTTTCTGGGCCACGCAGATAGCTGATATCCTGATTCCCGGAGCTGGGGCAATAAAGAGGAAAACAGGTGATGGGGCTGTGTGTTTCTCTGATGCAATCCTCTTTATTTCCAGGCTTATACAAAGGTGTTTTCCAGTGAACCGGAGAGGTGAACAATACTGCCCCTTGCTCAAGCATAAGGCCCCCATCTGCCATAAATCTGGCCAGGGTGCGTCTCACGGCCAATGTATTTGCAGCGACAGCTCAGCTATCACCATGGTTTCAGGTTCCTTCTCTCCACTCCCTCTCATACACTCACCTTTTACCCACGAGACCTCTCCCTCCACCATCAGGTAGCAATGAGACCCACCTACCTTCAACAAAGCTTGGTCCTTGAGTGGGTCTTTACTTTGCATGGCAGCCCCAATTGCTTCTGCAGTCTGTTCTATAAGGGTTTACCTCAGAGGAAGGGCAATCATTGCACCCCACAGGGACTCCCTACCCACCACACTCCCACAGCATTTCCCTCCCTCACCCTAGCATCAAAGGCCTGAAAAAACCCTGTCAGAAGTGGCCAACTCCATCCCTTGTGGGCACAGCTCTTTCCCTGAGCCCAGAGTTGTGGTTCAGGCCACAGCACAGGTCTTGGGAAGGTTTCCTGCTCCTCAGGACCAAGCCTCCCATCCTGCCACACGTGTCAGCCACTCCAAGTGGGAAGAAATGATTCATGGCACTGTGGCAGAGGATTAAGGTCCAGTCTGCTCCTAATCCCTCTAACAGGATAACCAAGAGCTTGGTGCCAGCATCTCTAACGTCCTGCAGCCCCGGGCAGCGTCACTGCCTGTTGGCGTGCCAGCCCGTGGTTTGCAACAGCTGCAGAGAGCATCCACTGGCCAGGACAAGCCTTGCATGTGGCTGGGCTTCTCTCTTTGTTTTCTAGAGAACAACAAAAAAGCTGCCCACACTCTCTGCCCTTTCCACCAAAAGAGGCAGAGTTTCATTAAACCCAGGCTGTACATTTAGGGCTGATGCTGTTTAGGTACCAGGACTATCTGAAGAAGCCTTGCTACTGAATGTCCTCAGGGCATGGAAAGCTTGTACAGCTATCCAGTGCCCTTCAGGGTGCCTAAAATGTTGTGATTTATAGACTCCTAGGATTGTTTTGGTTGGAAAAGACACCTCCAAGATCATCAAGTCCAACCACTGACCTTAACACCACCACCACGACCATCAAACCATGTCCCAGAGTGCCACATCCACATGTTCATTGAACACCTCTTCAATCAATATCCTATTCTCCTTGAAACGATGTGTTCCACACCACCACAGAAATAAAGGCATGGACTGGAGGCCAGATTGCACAGAGAGAAGGCAAAGGCCAGCTCCATCTCTCAGTTTTGCTCCGTTCTCACTGCTGATCATGTCAGAGCTCAGATGAGATCCCAGCCAGTTTAAGTCCTTTGCTCTAACCTCAATAAACAAGATTATATCCAGCTTAGAGCTGCTGTGTCTGTGTAAGATGCTTAACATAAGCACCTTTATATAACCCCCCTCTTCAGCTGGAGTGCTTTCCAGGCTTTGAGCAGTTGTCCATGCACATCTCCGGCAGAAAAGGAGTTGCTTTCATCTTCATTTGGCAACCCAAGGCTTGGGAAGACTTGAGGGAAGGCCATGGCCCCTTCTTTTTTGTCCATCCAAAGAGCATGAGGCTTGGCCTCACACACCTCCTCAGCAGCCAGTGCTAGCTTCAGCACTTCCAGAGGGGATTCCTGCCTGCTACAGGAGGGATATAGCTGTCTCCACACTGGTGATGGATCAGCACCAACCCCTGCGTGATGGTGGTGGTGATTCCCCGCAGTGCCCACCTCAGGGGACTGCCCAGGAAGTATGGAGCAGATCTCACTTCCCAGACTCATCTTGCCCCTCTCCGAGCTGTTAGCTGGAGGCATCCACCCGGTAGCAGGAGCTGGCAGGCTGCGCTGCGCAATCGAAAGGGCTCCGGGATTAGCGGCGAGCAGCCCAGCCTGCCGGAGCAGCCCAGCCCGCCGGAGCCCCCCGCGGATGCCATCGGCAGATAAGCTCTGGCTCTTTTGTTCTCTTTCAGGAAGCTCTTGGCCAGCCTATGCCTCGACACAAAGCACCAAATTGTGTGCTTGATAACTTTATCACCCCAGTTCGTCTGATAAGGCAGGTTTCTGTGGCATGGGATGGGTCCTCAATCTGCTGTCAGCCTCACAGGCTCACAGGATGTCAGGGGATGGAAGGGACCCAAAGAGATCATCCAGTCCAAACTCCTGCCACAGCAGGACCACACAGTCTAGCTCAGGGCACACAGGAGCACATCCAGACAGGTATTGGAAAGCTCCAGAGAAGAAGACTCCACAACCTCTCTGGGCAGCCTGTGCCAGGGCTCTGGGACCCTTCCAGCCAAGAAGTTGCCCCTGGTGTTGAGCTGGAACCTGCTGTGCTGCAGCTTCCATCCATTGCTGCTTGTCCTATCCCAGGGAGCAGTGAGCAGAGCCTGTCCCCCGCTCCTGACCCCCAGCCCTCAGAGATTTAGAGACATTGATTCAATCCCCTCTCAGTTTTCTCTTCTGCAGCCTAAGCAGCCCCAGGTCCCTCAGCCTCTCCTCACCAGGCAGTGCTGCAGTCCCCTCATCATCCTCTAGCCCTCTGCTGGACCCTCTCCAGCAGATCCCTGTCCCTCTTGCACTGGGGAGCCCAACAAGCCTCCCAGGACCCCTCTTGGCTCAGGCCATGGGCTTGGTGCGTGTGCTGCTGGCATACACAAGAGCCTCGGGAGCGGCAGGGCTCAAGGCAGGTTCGCAGGCAGACTAAGGGCACTAATGCTGCATGAATATGCAACAGCAGCAGTGAGCTCCAGGCAGCTGGGCCACAGGGCTGGAAGCAGCCCAGAACCTGTCCTACCGGCTGGTGAGGAAGAGGCAGTTCGCTGCATGCTCCCCTCCTGCCCAGCTGTGCGGGGGAGAGGCTCTGCCCGGGCGGGGGCCTGATGAGTTTGTGAGGTTGCTTTTTGATCTGGGTATCTCTGAGCATAATGAGAAGGTTTGAGCTCTGCCCCTCCCACCCTCTCCACGCCTCCCACTTCCTCTGATCCTCCAGAGCCTGGCAGGCAAGGGGAGACCTGCCACTTGCTCCGGGGTTTGTTTCTTTCCGAAGGGAGGCATATTTGGGGCCTTTTGAGACACACTTCAGTAGCCACATCTATGGCTGAAAGCACAGGGCCCTGCACACCTTCCATTCTCTCTGCCCAACCCTGCGGGGTCATCCAGGGCGATCACACCTCAATCACAGCTCCTTATTCCCTTGCTTCATACAGCCCACAGTGGCTTTCAGAAGCCACCTGGAGTCAGTTGTGCTCCTATGTGGGGTGCTGGGGGCCACTGATGCAGGACATTGGCTTCTGTAGGACCTCCGCTCTGAGAGGAAGATCCTAGGGCTGGCAACCTTCAGCTGGAACTGCTGCAGGAGCTGCTGTGCTGGCAATGAGCTATCCATCCCCCTCACCCCAACACCCATCGGAGCCTCTCTCTTGTGATTCAGTGTCTCTCCCATCTTGGATGGATCTTACACTGCTGGCAGACCAGTTCTAGCTCCTTCTCCACTGCTCCCTGCCCCTTGGGCTGCAGCCTCCAGAGCCACAGCGGAAACCTCAGCAGCAGCTCGTTTGGCACCGCAGGCTGTGTCCAGGGGAGCCAGCTCAGCTGCTCAGTTACTGCTCTCCCATGAGTCCTCCTTTCCTCAGAAGGAAAGGAAAACAAGCTCCAAGCCAGACATGTCCTCAATGAAACCCATCTGGGAGAGTGATGGATGTGGCCCAAGCAGGACTGCTGCCTCCTCCTGCCATGGAGGAGCCCACGTAGCCAGCCCAGGGAGGCTGGCCCAAAGGGACGCAAGGCCAGAACAGGGGACACAATGGGACTGCTGGAGTGCTGCTTTCTCCCCCAGGGCTCTGCCTGGGGAGCTGCTTCCTCCTGTCTCAGCAGCAACAACAGCTGCAGGGCAAGGAGCCAGCTCATGATCTGCACATCCACAGAGGGCTCCATCCAATTTCCATACGCACCGTTTGGAGCAGTGAAGACCTCCTTAGCAGGAACAAGATTGTCCTGAGAGTCCACCCATCCCCTGCCTGCTTCACACATTTCCTCCAAAGGAGATTTTCTGGAGTTTAGATTCATTTCAGGCCCTTGTAAAGTCTCCCAAGTGTTTCTCCTTCCCTGCTGGGAAGCCCACACTAAGTTGTTTTTAAAGCATCCATTCTCTTAGTCATACCCCACATGTCCTCTGCAACCACTCCTGCTTCCCAGTGGGATCTCCCATCACACCAATTATCCTATCCAGCCTCTGCCAGAGCCTTTATTACAGCGTGAACTGATTTGCCTTCTGCCATCAGCCCCCCTTCAGGCATTTCTGCATCTCTCACCTCCTCGTCTCACTCCACAGCCCTGTTGATACTGGATGCAATTCCCACCTATTCCTTGTCCCTCCAGTGACCATAGTGGTGTTAGGTTGACAGCTGGACTCGAGGGTTCACAGATTCATAGATTCACAGAACACCAGCTTGGAAGGGACCTCAAGGATCATCCAGTCCAACTTTTCAGTACTGCCTTCAGTGTTGGGCTCCCCAGTGGAAGAGGGACAGGGATCTGCTGGAGAGGGTCGAGTGGAGGGCTGTGAGGATGATGAGGGGACTGGAGCACTGCCTGGTGAGCAGAGGATGAGGGCCCTGGGGCTGCTTAGGCTGCAGAAGAGAAGACTGAGAGGAGATCTAATCAATGTCTCTAAATCTCTGAGGGCTGGGGGTCAGGAGGGGGGGGACAGGCTCTGCTCACTGCTCCCTGGGATAGGACAAGCAGCAATGGATGGAAGCTGCAGCACAGCAGGTTCCAGCTCAACACAAGGGGCAACTTCTTGGCTGGAAGGGTCCCAGAGCCCTGGCACAGGCTGCCCAGAGAGGTTGTGGAGTCTCCTCCTCTGGAGCTTTCCAATACCTGTCTGGATGTGCTCCTGTGTGCCCTGAGCTAGACTGTGTGGTCCTGCTGTGGCAGGGGGGTTGGAGTGGATGATCCCTTTGGGTCCCTTCTATCCCCTGACATCCTGTGAGCCTGTGTCAGAATACAGTTTAACTGAGACTGCCCAGCAGCCTGTCGAGCCGGGCCTTGAAACTGAGCTTAGAGGTCCCTTCCAGCCGACACAAGCCTGCAGGCTCTGCCAGGGCTGCTTATGCAAGCAAACACCTACCTGTGCTTCCTCCTCTCCCGGTGACGCCTGCAGGTTCGCTGCCCTTGCGGCAGGCAGCCAGGCGAGGCTGACCCCAAACCCACAGCTCCTGGGTGGCAGGGCTGTGCTGGCAGGGCACGTGCAGCCCCGCAGAGGAGGGCACGCTCGCTCTGCCAGCCTGTGGTTACTGGCAGGCCTGCCAGGGAGCAGCCATCTACTCAGAGAGCTGCTTGTTTGGGAGCATGTCATGTTTTCGCCTGGTCTTGCAGCTGCCTGTCAGGCGCTGCACAAACACAGCCCTGTCTTCCGTGCCCCTCCTTGCCTGGTCTGTGTGTCCTCAGCTCTGCTCTTTGCCGGGCTCAGGATTAGCCAAACCTCAGCTGGGTAAACAGGAGCTGATCCTGCCCCACCATCCGTGGGCTTCCCACCCTCAGCCACCGCAAACACGAAGTGCTCCTTCATTGTTCTCCCAAGCAAATCTCCCTTTTCATCATCCAGCAGATCTGAAACTCTTACTTGGGCACAGCAGCTGAGGTGATCCTGTGCACTGATTTCATCTTCTGGTTTTTTTCTTCCATTCTCTGCTGTGGTTCTGCTCGTCTTCCTTATCTTCTGATCTGTTCCTCATTTTCTCATTCCTTTTCCCCACTGCTGCCTCTGTTGCCTCCTGTTTTGTGCCCCATCTGAGGAAAGCCAACCTCTTCACCGTGGGGGTGGTGAGACACACTGGAGAAGGTTGCCCATCACTGGAAGCTTTTAGGGCCAGGCTGGATGTGGCTCTGAGCAACCTGACCTAGTGTGAGGTGTCTGTGCTCATGGCATGGGGGTTGAAGCTAGAATCATAGAACCATAGAATCACAGAACCATAGAATCACAGAGTCAGGCAGGTTGGAAGAGAGCTCCAAGCTCAGCCAGCCCAACCTAGCACCCAGCCCTGGCCAATCAACCAGACCATGGCACTAAGTACTCCAGCCAGGCTTGGCTTCAACACCTCCAGGGATGGGGACTCCACCACCTCCCTGGGCAGCCCATTCCAATGGCAAAAATGATGATCCTTGAGGTCCCTTCCAGCCCTGACAGTTCTCTGATCCTCTATGCCACCTTCTGGGTGCTAACTAATGAGCTAGGCAGGACTGACAGTTTAGCCTGAACAAGGCTTGGGGGTTGTTGGTAGCCACAGTCAGCAGCTTGGTCTTCAGCTCAGCTCAGATTTGCGTTTCCTGCCAACTCTTACCTGCCTTCGGAGGGATGCTGGGCGAGGCAGGAGGAGGACACCCATTCCCTGCAGCACAGCACCCTCTAGCCTCCAGCGGGGCACCAGCTCCTCTCTCCTCTCCAAGGACCAGGAGGATCTCCACCACCATCCTCCAGCAGTGCACATCCTCCCGGTTCTGCAAGGCTGCTTACGTGGCCAGCCCTGTGTGACTCCAGCGAGATCCTTCTGTGGCATTACTAACAAACCCGGGGACGGGACTGCAGGGATGGGGATCTTAAGGCGGGGCTGTTCTGAGCAGATGTGGTCAAGCACAGAATCACAGAATGACAGAATTAACCAGCTTAGAAAAGACCTCTAAGATCATCGAGTCCAACCTACCACCTAACACCTTTTAATTAACTAACCCATGGCACTAAGTGCCTCATGCAGCCTCCTCTTAATCTTTGATCCCATTCTGTGCTTCTGTGCTCCACAACCTCCCTGGGCAACCTGTGCCAGTGTCTCACCACCCTCACTCCAAAGAACCCTTTCCTAACATCCAGTTTCAATCTCCCCTCTGCCACTTCAAACCCATTCCTCCTCATCCTGTCATTACCAGACCTTGTCAATAGTCCCTCCCCAGCCCTTCTGTAGCCCCCTTCTGATACTGGAAGGCCACTCCAGGGTCTCCTGGAAGCCTTCTCTTCTCCAGGCTGCAGAGTCCCAACTCTCTCAGCCTGTCCTCAGAGCAGAGCTGCTGCAGCCCTCTGAGCATCCTTTCCTCCAAATCCCAACTGCAACCATTTCCTTCATCCAAACACAGCTGTGTGCTCCCTACCTCCCAGCCCTATCCCAGTTCCCACTATTTCAGGACAAGGCAGTAGCTTCCTCCTCTGCTCATTTTGTTTCCATAAACATTTCTCTCTGGGAAGAGTCTCTTCCCCATTCCTGAGGCAAGGCTAACTTTCGGGTCCATGCAGGGGGCTGCTAACCCCACTGCTCAGCTCACTGGGCCCTTCAGTTTGCAGGGCTGCAACCCTTCATCCTGCTCCTGCACCACTACTTCCAGGACAGCTTTCCCAGGGAAAGCATTTCAGCAGACACTGGAAAAAAAACAAGAGCCCAATGACTTTAGCAGTCTCCCTGCCTGGCTTTCTGAGGCTGGATAATCATAGCCTTCCCAAACCCCAACCTCAGGAACAGAGAGTGATGGCAAACGTCAGGCAGACCACTCAGAAGACAAATAGTTTCCTTTATTCAGTCTGACATCTGGGAATCACTCCAGGAGGAGCTCAGGCATCCTCCTGGGTTTTTACTACATTCATTTGTTGCAGTCCATCCTGCTTTCCACCAGAGACACCTCCTCTCCCCACTCTGGCTGCCTGACAGATACCTGCTGCTCCCAGGCAGTCTGCCCTGTACCTCGATTGTTGTTGTGTTCAGTTTTGGGCTGAGCAACTTTAACCTGTCTTGGGGGATGTTGCATTTAAAGGAGTGCTGCTTGGATTAAAAATGCTGTGGCCAGCAGCAGCAGGGAAAGGATTGTCCCCTTGGACTCGGTTCTGGTGAGGTCACACCGTGAGTGTTGCGTTCGGTTTGGGGCACCTCATTACAAGAGGGATTTGGGGTGCTGGAACCAATGAAGAGGAGGGCAAGGAAGCTGGGGAAGGGCCTGGAGAATTAATCTGATGAGGAGTGACTCAGGGAGCTGGGGATGGGTAGTGTGAGGAAGAGGAGACTGAGGAGAGAGCTCACTGCTGTCTACACCTACCTGAAGGGACATTGTGGAGAGGCTGCTGCTGGGCTCTGCTCACGTAATGGGAGACAGAACAAGGGAGAATGGCCTCAAGCTGAGGCTGGGGAGGTTTAGATTGGACATTAGGAGGAAGTTTTTCACAGAGAGAGTGGTCAAGGAGTGGAATGAGCTGCCCAGGGAGGTGGTGGAGTCACCCAGCCTGGGTGTTTAAAGGTGGTTTGGCTGTGGTGCTTAGGGCTTAAGGTGAATCTTGTGGAGTAGGATTCTAGGTTGGAGTTGGTGCTCCTGAGGGGCTTTGCCAACCTGCATGTTGCTGTGTGATAACCCTTCTGCTGGTGCAGATGGCTTTAGGGACAGGGACACCAAAGCACTGCTTGGCTCCTGCAGCTATGTCTTGGCTCACCAATGTGCATGACAAAGGGGAGAAATGGCTGTGAGCAAACAGGGATGGCATTAGAGATGGCTGCAGGGAATCACAGGATAGAATGGTTTGGGTTGGAAGGGACCTCAAAGCTCAGCCACTTCCAGTTCCAACCCCCTGCCATAGGCAGGGACACTTCCCTCTAAAACAGCTCACTCAAGGCCTCATCCAACCTGTCCTTGAACACCTCCAGGGAGGAAGCATCCACAACCTCCCTGGGCAACCTGTGCCAGTGTCTCACCACCCTCACTGCAAACAACTTCCTAACATCCAGTTTCAATCTCCCCTCTGCCACTTCAAACCCATTCCTTCTTGTCCTGTCATTACCAGACCTTGTCAACAGTCCCTCTCCAGCCCTTCTGTAGCCCCATTCAGATCCTGCAAGGACACTCCAAGCTCTCCTCCAAGTTTTCTCTTCTCCAGGCTGCAGAGCCCCAACTCTCTCAGCCTGCCCTCACAGCAGAGCTGCTGCAGCCCTCTCAGCACCTCGGTAGCCTCCTCTGGACTGGCTCCAACAGTTCCATGTCCTTCTTGTGTTGGGGGCTCCAGAACTGCCCCCAGGACTGCAGGTGGGGTCTGAGGAGAGCACAGTACAGGGGAAGAATGACCTCCTTTGCCCTGCTCTGCCTGGCAGCTTGTGGCACAGGAGGTAGGATTTTCACTGACTCCATGGAAAACACAAGAGTGTTGTGACATACAGAAATACAGACAGACCTTTCCCCTAGAGCACTGAGTCCTTTTGTGTATGCCAGAGCATCCAGAAGCAACACCAGCAGTGCTGGTGGGAAGTGGGTTTCAAAACCTCTTCCTGCAGCCAGCAGCTGTGGGGTAAAAGGAGTGATTTGGCTGCTGGGAATTCATTGACAGAAGCAGTGGAGCACAGCCTGGTGAAATGGCTCAGTTCTTTTCGACTAAAGAATTTTGGAATGCAGCAGTCCATCTGCTCTGGAATGATCAGTGAAGCTCCCAGGATTAGCACAGCCCTGGGGGATTTGGTAGAAGAACAGGGGGGAGGGGGAACAAAACAACCAAAACAAAACAAAGAAAGAAGAAAAACATTCAGCAAAGAAAGAAAGAAAGAAAGAAACCCAAAAAAGTCAGAAGACTCCAGCAGCTGCCTTCAGCCGTGAGACCAGAGCCTGGCCTACGGGGGACAGCAAGGTGGAGAGCAGTCACCCTGCAGCGCTGAGGTTAGTCAGCTGAGATCTATAATTAGGAAATAAACAGCATGCTAAATAAACCCCAGAGCAGCAGCTTTTGAGGAGGGTGACAGAGCTGGAAGCTGGCAAAGAGCAGCTGAATGAAAATGTGATGGAAAAATACCGAGCAGGTGTGCCACGTGCCACCTCCCCCCCTGCTCTGTGCCACGCAGCTGCTCCCCCCCGCCCCTGGCACCTCTCTGCTGGCGTCCTCAGCTCCTCAGCACAGAGGCTGCTCTATTTAGAGAGCTGCAAAGTGCCCACCACGCTTTCAGGCACCGTTTTCAGAAAACAGGTGAGAGCCCAAAGAGCAGAGAGCATCCACATCCCCCGGGCTCTCAAACACCACAGCGCTGCAGCCTGCCAGCCAGCGCTTGGCTGGCACCACAGGGAAGGCAGAGCAGGCAGGGAGGGGAAGTGCTGCCTCTGTTCCCATCTGCAAAGCCTTTTTGTGCTCACATGTCACTGACAGGCACTTTGCTGCTTTTTGCAGCTGGCAGGCACAGAATCACAGAATGGTTTAGGTTGGAAAGGACCTCAAAGCTCAGCCACTTCCAGCTCCCTACCATAGGCAGGGACACCTCCCACCAGAGCAAGTCGTTCAAAGCCTCATCCAACCTGGTCCTCAGCACCTCCAGGGAGGTTGTGGAGCACAGAAGCACAGAATGTGATTGAAGATTCAGTGCTTCTGTGCTCCACAACCTCCCTGGGCAACCTGTGCCAGTGTCTCACCACCCTCACTCCAAAGAACCCTTTCCAAATATCCAGTTTGAATCTCCCTTCTTCCAGTTCAAACCCATTCCTCCTTATCCTCTCATTACCAGACCTTGTCAATAGTCCCTCCCCAGCCCTCCTGTAGCCCCCTTCAGATCCTGGAAGGCCACTCCAAGGTCTCCTCCAAGCCTTCTCTTCTCCAGGCTGCACAGCCCCAACTCTCTCAGCCTGTGCTCACAGCAGAGCTGCTGCAGCCCTCTGAGCATCTTGGTGGCCTCCTCTGGACTGGCTCCAACAGTTTCATGTCCTGCTTGTGTTGGGGGCTCTAGAACTGCACACAGTGCTCCAGATGGGGTCAAGGCCTGTCAGAAGAAATGTTATCCATTCTTGCTCCTGCTGCACTGCTGGAGAGCAGCAGCACTGCTAGAGAGCAGCACTTCAGTTTTTTCACCAGCAGAAAGGTTCCCTCAGAGGTGCAAAGTCTCCAGGTGCCCTTCAGCATCCAGGGAGTTTGCTGAGCAGGAGAAAAGCTGGGCCAAGGGGAAATGAGGCAGAAAAAAAAGAGTTGAAGCAACTTGTGGCAGCAACAGCCAAAAGACAGAGGCTTGTGACAAATGAAAGGTGACTGTGACCATAATGATGCAGGGAGGTGCCTCAGCCTGGCTCAGCACCACACTGAGTTCTCTTCCAAGAGGCTGGGTTTAAAAAGGTGAAATGAACATCGGCTGGTTTGGGTCTTCCCTGTACGAGGTAGGTGTCTGCCCAAGGCACAAGGCACAGCTGTCTGCTTTTCACTCAGCTTCCAGCACGTACATCTGGCCTCTTCCATGGTAGCCACACTCCTCCACGAGGGATTCTCCTGTCTTCGAAGCATTAGGGTCTTCCTGGACGCCCCCATCCCACTTCTCTGCAGAGACGTCAGACTGAAGCACCTGCTGGGCTGGAGCTGCCCAATCCCTGCCTGCAGAGCCGCGGGTGAAGCTCGGCTCTTCCAGCACCCTTCCTTTACGTGGGCTGCTGCTGCTCAGGTGGCATTTCCCGGGTGCGAGCTGTGCGCGGTGCAGCCTGGCTCCCGCCCGGGCCCGCGGCGCTCCCCCTTGTGCACAGGCTGCTGCCGCCGGTGCCAACCGGCCCCGCGGTGCCCATCACCCCCCGGCTCAGCCGTGGCAATGCCAGCTCCTGTGCTCAGAGGCAGGCAGCTTCCTTTGCCAGGCTCAGCTCGCAGGCTGTCTCAACAGCCCAAAGCCAGCTTTGTCATCACAAACCACGCTCGCTCCCTCCCAGCCACCTCTGCTCCCACACCAGAAGGCACTGCTGGAATCCCCAGCACTGACCAGAGCAAAATGCCACCTGACTTAGAACCATGGAACCAACCAAGTTAGAAGAGACCTCCAAGCTCAGCCAGCCCAACCTAGCACCCAGCCCTGCCCAACCAACCAGATCATGGCACTAAGTGCCCCAGCCAGGCTTGGCTGCAACACCTCCAGCCACAGCCACTCCACCACCTCCCTGGGCAGCCCATTCCAGTGCCAATCACTCTCTCTGCCAACAACTTCCTCCTAACATCCAGCCTAGACCTGCTCTGACACAGCTTGAGGCTGTGTCCCCTTCTTCTGTTGCTGGTTGCATGGGAGTAAGACCGACCCCACCTGGCTACAACCTCCCATGCAATGAGCTCTTCCCTGAGCCTCCTCTTGTTCTCCTCACGTTCTCTTCTCTCCTCCTTTTTGCAGCCTCATTCCCCCAAAAAATCTTCAGCTCTGCAAAGTGATGCAGAGACAGGTGACAGAGGGCAAGGAGAGCTGGCTGGGAGCTTGGCTGGAAGCAGTGAGACAAGCCCCACTCAGCTCTCCCTGCGAGGACAGTGTTATTGGACACTCTGAGGAGAGCCCGTGAGCCTTCGCTGCTCAGAGGGCAGCCTGTTTGATAGCACAAGGCATCCTATTATTGTGTTGTCCTGTTAGGTTTTGAATGCCTGGGAAGCTTAAATCAGACCAATACACTCAGCATGGAGTGGGCAGCTCAGCGTTTGGTTCGCTTGCCTTGCAAGGAGGTGCTTAAGGAAAGTCTCCTGGAATAGCTCAGCTTCTCTCAGCTCCGAGGAATCTCCAGCAGCCTCAAGGGCTTCAAATAAAAGCCTTGCCTGGAGGTTCAGCTCCCATTCCTGGCGTGTTTTCCTGCCTGGATCTGTGTTTTCCTGCCTGGATCGATGGAGAGGAGCCAAGGTACACCTGGAATCGATTGGACTGCAATTTTCTGTAATCAAATTCAAACTCATTCTTCAAACACTTCAGAGGCTGACACAGGACGTTTATCTCCCAAGCCTATCTCACAGCCTGGTCACAGGCATCACTTGGATGCCTTCAGACATAACAAACCTCAGCTCAGCTGACTCTGACATGTTTAGCAACCACCGCACAGCCTGGGTACCTTCCCAAGGTTAATTTGAGGCTGATGATAAGGAGTCCAGCTCCCGTTTGCCCGAGTGGTGTGCCAGGGAAGCAGAGCGCTCACTACCAGGCTGCTGCCACTCCTGTTCTGCCACCATCGTGTCAGCAGTCCCTGCTCTGCCACTCCTCCGAGCTCCTTCTCTCACCATGACTCAGTCTCCAGCAGTTAGTCATCCCTCCAGATACATAACCCTCTGGAAAATGTGACTTGCTCCTCGAGAGCTGTCTCCCTACGTAGGAAGCTCCAACTCCCAGTAAACAAAGGAAACAGCACGCCTGAACTCAGGGGAAGGATTTTTCCATCCAGTTATATAAAGCAGCCATCAGCACAGCTAGGAGCTGCTGCTGTTAGGAGCGAGGTAACGTGCAGCTCCTTCGGGAGGGTACCAAAAAAGCAGGTTTACAAGCATCACATTGCAGGCATTTCTTTATTGGTCTGGTATTTGGTTTCCCCTCGGTGCCTTCCACAAGTGGCAGCCTCCATCTGCCCCTGAGTGGCTTTTGCTGTCCCTGTCACACACCCCACTTGCTAGGAGGAAGCTGGACTGGTGCTGGTGTTCCTCAGGAGGGTCCTGGGGAGGACCCATTCAGCTCCTGCTGGCAAGTGTGAAACAGAGGAGGCTGAGGGGAGGCCTCATTGCTGTCCACACCTACCTGAAGGGACATTGTGGAGAGGCTGCTGCTGGGCTCTGCTCACGTAATGGGAGACAGAACAAGGGGGAATGGCCTCAGGCTGAGGCTGGGGAGGTTTAGATTGGACATTAGGACAAAGTTTGTCATGGAGAGAGTGGTCAGGGAGTGGAATGAGCTGCCCAGGAGGTGGTGGAGTCACCCAGCCTGGATGTGTTTAAGGGTGGTTTGGATGTGGTGCTTAGGGATATGGTTTAAGGTCAGTCTTGTAGAGTAGGTGGATTTGGTACGTCCAACTTACAGGTTGGACTTGGTGATCTTGAGAGGCTTTGCCAAGGTGGATGTTTCTGTGGTTCTGTGAGCTTAGCTGGCACCTCAGTGCCACGCTGGCTGCAGAGCTGGCAGGGGACCTGTGGGAACCAACCCCAGCACGCTGAAGGCCCAGCCACCATTTTAAAGGCATTGCTCCTAAATGGTTTTTATTGCACACAGCAGCCTGTATGAGGCTGGCTGAGAGAGCTGGGGTCGTTCAGCTTGGAGAAGAGAATCAACCAGGTTGGAAGAGAGCTCCAAGCTCATCCAGCCCAACCCAGCACCCAGCCCTGGCCAATGAACCAGACCATGGCACTAAGTGCCCCAGCCAGGCTCCACCACCTCCCTGGGCAGCCCATTCCAATGCCAATCATTTTGTCTGGCAACAACTTCCTCCTAACATCCAGCATAGACCTCCCCTGGCACAACTTGAGACTGTTCTGCTGCTGGCTGCCTGGCAGCAGAGCCCATCCCCACCTGGCTGGCCTTAGTGCGACCTTCCAGCCTTAAAGTGTGGCTGCAGGAAAGATGGGGGTGGGCTCTTTATCAGGGAACTCTGGTGACAGGACAAGAGGCAGCAGTTTTAAACTGGGGGAGGGTAGATTGAGATATTAGTAAGAAATCTGTAGTGTGAGAGAGGGGAGGCCCCGGCACAGGCTGGCCAGGGCGGCTGCGCATGCCCTGTGCCTGGAAGTGCCCAAGGCCAGGCTGGATGTGGGTTTGCACAACCTGATCCAGCAGAAGGTGTCTCTGCCCACGGTGGGGCTTGGAACCAGATGAAGTTTAGAGTCCTTCCAAGCCAAACCGATCTTTGAGTCCGTGATTACATAACCAGTACTCAGCACCTGGCCACACGCAGGTGGACTATCGGCAGCTTGCATCACCCTGCAGAGGTTTCTGGTCCACCCGTCCCTGAGTACCACAAAGCACTCAAACCAATGCGTGCTGAACATGCGCTTCAGCTAGAGCAGCTCCCCTGGCTGCCTGCCCCCGGGCAGCGGGGTGCACTCCCGCAGCGCAGCTGACACAGCACACGGCCACGGCTGCTGCCGCTCCGCGATGGCGCCGCCGCCCGCGGCTCCCTACCGGCAGCGCCAGTCCCGCCCTGTCCCGCCCGCGGACGCCAATCACTGCCCCCCGCCTGACTGACGTGCGCCTGAACCATCAGGACCGCCGTGTCCCGCCCCGCTGCCTCTCTCTCAGCCAATGGCTTGCGCGCAGTCCGGCCAGCCAATCGGCGCATGGGTCCGGGCGGGAGCGGCGCGGCGGCGAGCCAATGGGAGGGCGAGGGCGGCTGCTAAGGGGCCGGGAGTAGCGGCGCCGGAGCAGACGGCTGGAAGCGGCGGCGGCCGTGGCTGTGTGCCTGTCGGGCCCACAGGTGAGGTGGTGATGGACCGCCGGGAGCCCCGTCCCGTAGGGCTGAGGGGAGGCGGCTGGGCAAGTCAATCCACCAGTCTCTGTCCTTCGCTGCCTTTCGGCGGAACGGGGCCTGGAGGGGCGCGGAGCGTCAGCGGGGTCTGTCAGGCGCTGGGCGCTCAGAGGTGCTCCTCTCGCTTTGGCCTCGGCTCCCTACGCTTGTCCAGCCGCCTGCTTTCCCTTCACTTTCTGTGGCAGGCTTGGCTTAAGTATTTATTTCCTTGAGGGAAGGTAGGGGTAGCCTTGCGGTGGGGTTCGGCCGGGCCTGGCTGTGGTAACCGGCGGACCTGTCCCCTCCCGATGCCTCTCTTCACTCGCTTCTTGCCGGGCAGGGAGGGTCCGAGCTGCTGCGGGGCGGTGGAGGAGGCCTTCCCCATCGCTTCGTGGAGGTGTGAGGCTGTGCAGGGCAAGAGGAGTGGTGATGTGAGTAGCCTGTACCTACGGGGGGTGAGGGCTGAGGTGGGAAGCAGTCGTAAAGCGCTCGGGAGCAGAGACCCTGGAGGGATGGCACTTACGTGAGCTAGACCCAGGTGAGCTGCGGCTGGTGCCAGGTCACTCTGTGCCCTCTGAATGTGGCTTTTCGATGCCACTCGTGCTTCTAGGGCCTGACACTGCTATTGGTGTTTTACAGGAGCTCAAGGCTTCCTTTAGTCTATCTGTGTTACATTCCTGCTTGTCAGCCTATGTGGTGAGACTCTGTCCACTCCGTTCTACAGCTTCCTGCGTGGCTTGTGTTTGCCCATCCTGTGCTGGAGTAAATCACATCTCTTGTGACTGATGTGTACAGATGGTGAAACCTTCACCTGATACTAACTGTTTTTGTTTTTGCAGTGGTGTATTGGCAGCAGCTTTATTCCCACAGTTATGGCTGCAGGGGTGGCATTCTGTAATCACATTCTCTTGCAGGTCTCCTCAGAGACTTCGTAGCAACTTCCTCTAATTGTTGATGTACAATTGGCGTAGGTGTGGTAAGCACTGAAGATTCCTGTCTGCCTTTTACAAATGGTGGCTCAGCTTCCACACCTCTGGTGCTTCCTACTGTAAGAAATGCCTGTGGCTTACTAATCAGTTAAGTGGTGGAGTATGTTCATCTTGCATACCTCATTTATCAATGAGTATCATGCTCAGCCATGTTTCTGATATTGCTCAGCATGAAATTATGTAGTCACCACTGATACAGTGTTCACAGAACACAGAGTTCAGCTGTCTGTGTTCTTGATAATCTCTTCTTTAGATATTACTAATGTTTATTTCCTGTGCAGAGGGTTTTGTTATTGACAACCAGGTTTTGATGGCTCTGTTATCTTATCTTCACCTTCTCAGATGTTTGCTTAGTCCTCATATTACAAGAGAAGCTTGAGTAAATGCTCCTGTCTCTTCATGGAGCAGTGGACATGCAGCCTTTCCTACCATTCTGGCCATCATTTATTTCACTCTCAAGGTCAGGAGCAAAACCAGGAAGGATAGTAAAAACAAAGAGATAATGTTTGGGTTCTTATTCCTCTGTTTTACCCTGTAAAAATAGTTGTATTTCAGCTTTTGCATGGGAGGTCCTCTCTGTTACTGGGTGAATTAGCTACAGGCTGGCTTAAGATTGAGCCAGTCTGTCCTTTATAGGGGACAGGACATAGAGGTGGAAAGGATGTGGAGGTTGGGGTTAAAAAAAATGTTTCTGAAGAAGTTAATTTTTTTTCCTACTCTGCTTGTTTTTGTTGTTGCTCAGGGAATGAGCAGCAGCTTAGGCTTTTAGTGTTTCATAAAGCTGCATTACTGAACTTGTCACATTAAAACCGAGCGATTAACATGCTCAGATAGTTGCCATTCTGGGATGTGGTATTGGGAAGGGAAGGTGGCAGAATAACATCATTTGTCCTTGATAAAGACATGTGCAGAACTTACCCCGGTTGGTAAGTTCCAGCTGTGCTTTTGGCTGTAATTTGATGTGCCCTTAGAGCACTGATTCAGACCTGCAGCTAAACTTCATGCAGTGATGGAATTGTGCTGGGTGCTGCTGGGTTCACACTGTCCTATTATTCCCCTTTCTTGCTTTGTGTCTTCAGCCTCTTCATCCTTATTTATTTCATTCTGCCAGTACTGGCTGTGCCAGAACTCAGATTTGAAGGACAGAGTTTAACAGAGTCTCTGGTAGGGGTGTACATGCTGGGGGCTTTGGTGCTTGTAATTCCTGTTGAAAGGTGCAGGTTGAAACTAGTGTTTTGAACTCCTCAGCAAAAACCTAAATCATCACAGTTCTGATGATACCTTTGGAGTCTTCTATGCTTTTGAGTTTCTCTGGAGCATCATATTCCATCTGCTGTTCTCTGTGTGTGATGAGATGAACTTCTAGCAAGGATTTGCCCTTCAGCTTACAAAGAATAAACTTCTGCAGATACATCTGATCAAACTCAGGTGCGGCAGTTCAGTACCAAAGAGTTGATTTGATTTCACTGTTGGGAGGCAATCTGCTGCTAGGGAGGAGTCCCCCATGCCTAACATGTGGGCCAACACATGCCCTAACTTAGTTGGGCAGCTGACTTAGCCTTTTGTGTGCCATGAGACTTGTCTTTTCCCCCAGCTGTATCAGTTGACTGGGTAATAAAGATTGTCTCTGAGTGCCAGCCTTGCTCTGACAGTGTCAGACAACAGTAATTGAAATGCTTTGCAAGGCTGGTCTGTAGAAACCAGGTGCTTGAAACATCTTTGTGCCTGTTTTGTGTTGGAGACAGCAGCAGTGGAAGGAAGTGTCACCCTTGGCAATGTAAAGAAGATTTTCATCTCTATTTCTGGATTGATCAGGAAGAGCACTTGTGTAGCTCCCTGCTGTTGAGAAGCAGAATTATAGAATGGTTTAGGTTGGAAAGGACCTCAAAGCTCAGCCAGTTCCAACCTCCTGCCATAGGCAGGGACACCTCCCACCAGAACAGGTTGCTCAAGGCCTCATCCCACCTGGCCCTGAACACCTCCAGGGAGGTTGTAGAGCACAGAATCCCAGAACATGATCTTTCTGTGCTCCACAACCTCCCTGGGCAGCCTGTGCCAGTGTTTTCACCACCCTCACTGCAAAGAACCCTCTCCTAACATCCAGTTTCAATCTCCCCTCTGCTAGTTTAAACCCATTCATTACTCTTCCTCCTGTCATTACAAGACCTTGTCAGTAGTCCCTCCCCAGCCCTCCTGTAGCCTCCTTCAGATACTGGAAGGCCACTATAAAGTCTCCTTGAAGCCTTCTCCAGGCTGCAGAGCCCCAGCTCTTGTAGCCTACCCTCACAGCAGAGATGCTGCAGTCCTCTCAGCATCTCTGTGGCTTCCTCTGGACTGGCTCTAACAGTTCATTGTTGCTCTTGTGTTGAGGACTCCAGAACAGTTTCTCCTCATCATAGGTTCAGCTTGACTGAAATGGCAGTGTCCATTTCCTCTGCTAATGTGGACTGAGCTCCTGCAGACACCCAACCTGTGTGGAATGTTTGAGGTTCTAGTTGCTAATAATTCTTCAGCCTGGAAAAGAGAAGACTGACAGGGGATCTTACCAATGCATAGAAATATCTAAAGGGTGGGGCTGTGCTCTGTTCAGTGGTGCCCAGTGAAGGGACAAGGAGCAGTCCAGAACACAGCAGGTTTGACTTAAACATAAGAAGCAACTTCTTGCCTCTGAGGGTGACATAACACTGGAGCAGGCTGGCCAGAGTGGTTGTGGAGTCTTCTCTGGAGACTTTCAAACCCCACCCCACCCCCCCCGAACTGGAGATCCTGTGCAGCCTGCTCTAGGTGATCCTGCTTTAGCAGGTGGGTTGGACTAGATCTCCAGAGGTCCTTTCTAACCCCTGCCATTTGGTCTCAAGGTACTGAGTGCTCAGTGTCACACAGGATTCCTATGGGACAGGTCAGCTAGGGCACTGAGTGGCTGCTATTGGGAGGCTTAGCAATTCCTCCTGCTTCTAAACTGACACTTTCAGAGGTGCACTTGCATAGATGTGCAGTTTCCAGGAGGGTTGTGCTGAGGGTGTTCCAGCCGGGCTGCCCTGTCGCTGGAACACCCAGTTCCGTGAAGCGTTGATTTGGCAGATGGGAGTAAGAAAGATTGTGCTAAGCAAAATAAGCAGATGCACAGTCACTTGGTGAGCATCCTTCGAAGCAGTAAGGACAGAATGTCCAGAGATGCATCTGTGCTGTTCCTAACCTCCCACTCAGGCTCAGGAGGAGGGTGGACAATGTAGCCCTACAGACCTTGAGTTGCTGGTGGCTGCTGTAGTGCTCCAAAACCTCTGTTCAGTTTGAATCAGCATTCTGATACCGTTTGAGTATTGTGCAGTAGTGGCAGCAGGATGTTGGTCGAGTGCTGTCTCTTTGTATTTGCTTCTCTTGTCTTGACGTGTTGCTGCTTCATTTTTAATGTCGTTATGTGAATTAAGCTTCTCTAGCTTGAGCCTTCTCTCTGTCACTAGCAGCCTGGAGAATGACTCTGCAAATGTTCTGTGCTGCTGGTGAGCAGAGCTGCTCACCGGGGGAATAGGGAAGGGAACAAAAGGTGTTTGGAGACCTCAGAGTGAAGTGGTACCTCGGCTTTTGTGCATGTAAATGTTTCCAGACTGCTTGAACTGCACTAGTCTTGGTTCTTTTTCTCTTAGCTGTGTTGTGCTTCGGGAGTAGATGATTTTTCGCTGCTCTGCAGCTGCTTTGGTGTGGAGCCTGCTCCTTGCTTAATCAGCTGTGCTCCCTGTAAGTGAGCAAACAGTTGTGATGTGCGTGGACTTGGGGCTGCTCTTCTGAGTTCTGTGACACTGGGGGAGGAGAAGTTTGAGCCCAAGGGCAAACGAGGCTTTAACAATAGAATGGTGCTTTTCAGAATACAGTGAAGCAGACCCCTTCATGGTCTGCAACAGTCTGCATTGGCTCACTTGGCTAGCTGTGGCCCGATGCTACTGAGCACAGATGGGCAGGATACCTGCACTTCTTCCCTTGAGCTTAATGCTGCCCACTGGCACAGAGCTCTATGGTAGGCAAGGTGACACCTGTGATGCTCTAAGACTCTGGAAAGGTTTTGGCTGGTATTTCTCCCAGTGTCTAAAGCTAAGCTTGGCCTCTTCTACGAGGAGCTGAAGTTCTGCACTGTAGTTCTGTAAGGCAGTGGCCAGGATAGACAAAGTCCTAAGTCTCTGCACTAATAATTCGCTTAAGTAACATCAGCCTTATCTTCAAGATAAGATGCAATTAATTGACTTCTATAGAGTCATCAGAGCCTTTCCTTGGCTTAATCTTGTACATTAGGTGTGTGCACTGACAAAAGCTACTATATGCACAATAAAAGCTAATGCAGTAGTGTTCTGTCTGTCTGACAAGGTGATACATAGGGAGTCCAGCAACTTCTGGTGAATACCAAAACCCTGGCAGGCACACAGTAGAACAGATTTCATCAGTTAAAATAACACTGTGAAGAGGAAAAAGCAGTTCAAGTAGGTGGAAGGAAATTAAATTCAGGGCCTGTCTGTGAATTAGCACTCCTGGAGAAGGAAAACACTTTAGTCTTTGGTCTTGATGGCTACAAAACTATTCTTGGGTGCTAAGCAAGCTGCCTTGGCACATGCATCCAGCCCTCTTACATGCTTTGCTTCTGCTCTGAGGGTGTAGGACTTCTCAAAATGTATGTGGGGGAAAAGCTCTTGTCCAAGTCACCTGTCTTACTGCTCTGCTGGTGGTGCCTGCTGCTGTGAACTTTATCCCTGTAACCTCACAGTACCTCTACATTTGGTATCCAAGCCAAGTGTTGCATCGGATGGAAAGGTCAAATTCCACTGAAAGCGACAGCCAAGAAATTCCTGTTGAGATGTGGTATAACCACTACCTGCTGCTTTGTGCACTCAGCAGCCAGCCAGATCCTGGCCTGGGCGCTGGCTCTGGCACAGGGCAGAGGGATTTGCACCAAGGGCCCGTGTTTGCTATGCAAACAGTGTCCTTGTATGCATCCTTGCGATAGGACATACCACTGTGCCCTCTGTTGGGAGACAGTCTGACAACAAAACTCTGCTGGGTTTTGCCGGGCTCCTGATCACTCTAGCAAGGACTAAGCTTTATTTCTCGTGGCCACATCTTCTGAAGTGCTCAGCTGGTTGTTAATTATAGCTGCTGTGCTTTGGGTTCTGGTTTAAGTGGCCAGGAGCAGAGAGTGATGCATCGAGATGATCTCAGTGTTTGCTTCTGACGCATTCTCTTCTGAGCTCCCCTGGAAGATAACAGGAGGTTCTGCATGCTGCAAGCTTGGGCTGGTGAGATGCCAGCCTCAAAATAAGCAGTGTGAAGTCTTGTGTGCTTAAACATAGTACTGGGGTGGCTCTCAAACCCTTCTACGTATGTAGGGTTTTTTGAGACCTTAAAGTAGCAGCTTAGTTTTAGCACTTCCCCCCCCCCCCCCTGTAAAAATAAACCCTCTTGATCCAAAACCTGCTGGGGAAAAGGCTGTGCAATAAAGCTTAAGGTCTCTCCTGATTGCTCTCACACCGACTGTGGTACTTGTGTTGCTTCTGTGACCTCTGACTGTCCTCCAGTACTTTGCAAAAGCCTTGCCTGGGAGCCTTTCCCATCCAGAGAGGTTGCTGTAGCATCTTTCCTGGGTGTAGATGTTCCTTGTGTATGTTTTCATCTGAGTGGTATCAAAACATCTTCCTCTGCTTTTCAGCCATCGAAAGCTCATCACTGTGACAAGCTTCCATTGACTTCCTGGGATGAAATGCAAATAGTGCTGGCATAAAACTTGTCTCTAAAAGCCTTTGGAATGCTGTAACTTTCCACCCTTTCCCTCAAAGTTCTCTCTTCAAAACGTGGTTCTAAATATCTTACCTGGTAGTGACAGGCCTGTGACTGGTTTTGCAGGGAGTCTTTTGGAAGAGACACTAGCTTTGGCTGATAGTAAAGATGGTTAATTTGATGGAAACATCCCCTAAAGAACTGAGTTCAGTGTAGCAGCTTTCCTTCTTCCCCCTTCTGAGGAGAGGGGGAGCCTCCTTTCTGATCTGAGTCTGCCTAGGCACAACTCTTCAAATTAGGGTAGTTTGCTTTCCTCATGTCTAGCAGATCTGCTTTCAGAGGTTTACTCCTCAAGCAGGCTCTACACATAAATGAAACAAGCCCAAGAGTTGTCTTACCTGTCTAGAAAGAGCATCTCTGGCCCTTCTCAATGTTAGTAGGGAACAGAGGGTGCTATGCTGCCTGGTAGAAGCTGTAAAAGTGTAGGACTGGGAATTCTTAGAGGCTTTCAGGTATGCTCCTCTGTTTTGATGTCTAGCTGTAGTGAGCCAGTGCACTGACTGGTGGGAGGGCATCTAGAGGGCTTTTGTGTCAAACTGCCACTGCTGGAAACGGGATTCCTTCAGGACTCTTCAGTGTGATGCAGCATAAAATACCCTTGCTAATGGAGCCCCTGTTAGAGAGGCTGTCTTTGCTTTTTGCCTCTGGGGAGCTGTGTCCAGCTGCATCTTTGCTGTAGCCCAAAGTGTTTCTAATGCTTCAGTGAAATCTGCCAGGCTTTTGGGTGCTCATTAGAAGCCCTGAGGGAGGGACCCTATGGGAGAGGCTTCTTTTTAAAGTCTCTTTTTAATGCTGGCTTTCCAGCCTGCAGAGTCAGGCTCAGCTTTGGCATGGGTGAAGGAGCTGTAATGGTTGGTACTCAGGAAATCCTGTGTGTGCCCTGCTGAGTCACAGAGGGAGGTGGCTTCTGCGCTGGAGGAGTCTCCTCCCTCCAGGAAACCTGGAACAGAAATGTGTACAGGTCTCAGGTTTGTCAGTCATGAATTCCACTTATTGTCCAAATAAGTATCTAGTTGATTTTTCCCCCAAATCCAGTGCCTGTGAAAGGATACAGAAGGAATTTGTGCCTCAGCTGGCTTTTGTGCTTGGTTTCTATTCCTGCCTGGGGACATGGGGTTGTGCTCATTATACTTGTACAGGTCAAGCTAACAGCAATGCTGAAATGTTCCCTGTAATGGGACTTTATTTCATTTCCACCTATCTTATTCTGTGATGAAAGGCCAAATTATGAGACTTCACAAATCCAGCACTTGCTTGTAATTTGATGGTTTAAGTGAATCCTCAGTCACAGATGGGATGTGAGGTTATTCCTTGAAAAGACTGCCAGGCCTTGAAGTGATTCTTATTCAAAGAATTATACACTTAAGGTGCTTTTTGGCCTCAAGAACTTCAGCTTCTTTTGTGTTTCTCACTGTGACTCGTAGAAGCTGTGGTGGATGAAAAGGCAGCTTGATTGCTTTCAGTGATACATCTGCTCCCTCTTGCTCATTTTGTCCAGCCTGCTGAAAGTGGCTCTAATGTTGTGTACACAGAAAAGGCCAAATGTTGATATTAATGCTGGCCTGTTTAGAGGAGATTCTAGATGAAAGTTTGGCTCAACACTGGCTATCTGGCCCTTGTCATAGACAAGTTTGGGTCAGTGCAAAGAGCATTGAACAAAACAGAAGCAAGGTGACCTCGTCCCTGCTGGTAAGCAGGGAGGCATTTGTCCTCTGTGGTTGGAGGCAGAGCTCTCAAATCATGGAATCATAGAATGATTTTCTTTGGAAGGGACCTTCTGACCTTACAGTGGTGGAGGCAACCACCAGCTGACTGGAAACATTCCATGCCACTGCCCCAAGCAGTATCCTGGACCTTGAAAAGCAAGTCTTATGGTGACAGCATGCCAGAAAGCACTGACTTGGACAAAGGGGATTCACTGCACATCCAAAATCACAGTAGGAGGAACAGCCTTAGGCAAAGGCAAGCCCACATCAGCAGGAGAGGGACCTCTTGTTATGGAAGGGTGGGGGAGTCTGATGCTTGCCTTAAGGATTTTGTTAGAGGTGAGAATAGCCAATAAACTAAATGACACTGCCTAGCAACAGCTGATCCTTCTGAAAGTAACTCCAAGCTAGGACACTTTTTAAAGCTAAAGTGAGACACAGAAATAACAGAAAAGATGTGATGTAAGCTGATGTGGGAGAGAAGACTGTCTAGGAGATGCAGTGTAGCTGGACCAGTGGTGGTGAGCCACTGGTACCACAGCTGATAGTGCCCAGTTTTATTTGGAACAAATTCACTACTGTGAAAGCTGCAAACAGCAAACTGACTTGAAATCCAGGCAGCAGGAATCACAGAATCAGCCAGGTTGGAGGAGAGCTCCAAGCTCACCCAGCTCAACCTAGCACCCAGCCCTGGCCGGCCAACCAGACCATGGCACTAAGTGCCCCAGCCAGGCTTGGCTTCAACACCTCCAGCCACAGCCACTCCACCACCTCCCTGGACAGCCCATTCCAATGCCAATCACTCTCTCTGACAACATCTTCCTCCTAACATCCAGCCTAGACCTGCCCTGGCACAGCTTCAGGCTGTGTCCCCTCCTTCTGTCCCTGGCTGCCTGTCAGCAGAGCCCAACCCCACCTGGCTACAGCCTCCCTGCAGGCAGCTGCAGGCAGCAATGAGCTCTGCCCTGAGCCTCCTCTGCTGCAGGCTGCACCCCCCGAGCTCTCTCAGCCTCTCCTCACAGGGCTGTGCTCCAGGCCCCTCCCCAGCCTTGCTGCCCTTCTCTCAACACCTTCCAGCGCCTCAACATCTCTCTTGAGTTGAAGGGCCCAGAACTGGACACAGCACTCAAGGTGTGTCCTGTCCAGTGCCGAGCAGAGGGGCAGAATAATCTCCCTTGTCCTGCTGCCCACACTGCTCCTGAGCCAGCCCAGGAAGTTCTTGGGTAATTTGTGTAGCAGAAGCATGATTTTTTCCTGATGAAAACAATGCAAAGATGATGGCAACAGAACATCTGGGAGTTTCTGCTAGGGAAGATTTGCTTCAGCACTTTGAGTAGTTGTCCTTGAGCCAGTGATTGTTCAGAAGCTTGCTCTGATCTTCTCTGGGCAAGGTACCACTAGAAGCCACTACTGTGGCTTGCCTATTGCCTTCTACACAGCTGGCAGTAGTGTTGGTGAAAGTCTAGGTATGGAAGTGAGGTGACATACAGCAGCTGAATGTTGCCCTCAAACTCTTCACTGGGCCAGTGGAAGCATAAATGGCTTTTTGGAGCCAAATCCTCTCTCCTTGCTACTGTGAAGCTCAGAAGTAGGAAAAAAAAAATCAGAGCTGTCAGCTGTGAAATGTCTCTGCTTGCCTTCACCCTCTGTTCTCCTGCAAGGCAGATGGTTGTGGTGGCAGAACCTTGCGACTTCCCAGCAGGCTGGTGGTGATCAATAGCTGATGTCAGAGTTGTGTTTTTCCAGGGCGTTTTTGGTGTGGCTGCATTGAGGACATGAAACACTTACTGAGGCTTTGTGAGTAAGGCTTTGGTATGGCTTGTCCTGGTGGTGTGGGTTTTGGAGTTGGAAGCAGCAGCTGTGGTGGTGAGCTTTTCCCTGGAAGCTGCAGTTCCCTGTGGGTTGGTTCTGCCTGTGGAGAATCCAGTTCTAATTGTGAATGGTTGGAGACTGAAAGCTTCCTCTCTTTTATTGGCCTCGTCAAATTGCTGTGACAAGGCTTGGTGCCTGTGCTCTGGTGTTAATTGGGTGGCTGTGTCTGAGGCTCCTGGTGGCTCTCACCAGCTCGCCGAAGTGTGACATGTTGTAACTTCTCACAAAAGGGAAGTGTGGGAACAAGCAGAGACTGTTTACAAGCTGCCATCTGTAGGAGTGTGCTGCCTTGCTAAGCCTGAGTGAAAATAGCAGGAAACTTTTCAGGCTGGCTTCACACTTCAGTAGCAGTGTGGAGAGGAACAGCAGCCCTTTACTTCTGGCCACTTAAATCTCAGGGGATTTGGTACTTGGTGTAGCTGTTACTGCCTTTACAGAGGTGGTGACTCTGATCTGCTCGAGATTCAGAGCTTGACATTGGTTTTCCTTAATGCTTTGACTCATGAAGGTGTGGTTTGGATGAATTAAATAAGCTGTAGGCAAATGATCTGGTCTAGAACCTATTAGTGCCACAGAATTGATTAAGGATGTTGAGCATCTTCCTTATGAGGAGAGCCTGAGGGAGCTGGGGCTTGGAGAGGAGGAGACTAAGGGGTGACCTCATTAATGGTTATCAATATGTGCAGGGTGAGTGGCAGGAGGCTGGAGCCAGGAATATCTGCTGGATGATGCCCAGGGACAGGCCAAGGGGCAGTGGGTGGAAGCTGAGGCACAGAAGGCTCCATGTGAACCTGAGGAAGGATTTTTTTCCCTGTGAGGCTGACAAAGCACTGGCACAGGCTGCCCAGGGGGACTGTGGAGTCTCCCTCTCTGCAGATATTCAGAAGCCATCTGGATGCATTCCTGTGTGATCTGCTCTAGGTGATGCTGCTCTGGCAGGAGGGCTGGACCAGATGAGCTTTTGAGGTCCCTTCCAGCCCCTGACACTCTATGGCTCTAGGCAAGAGGCTTGATGCAGATGGCCTGGAGCTGAAGCTCTTGTGACTGAACAGGCAGATGAGTTGCAGCACCTGTGATGTGACCCCTGTATAAAGGAGTGCTCTTCCCTCCCAGCCAAGGTGGGGCCTGATCACTAATAACCAATTTGCTCTTCCTCCTTTCCTCAGGCCAGCTCAGTAGCAGGTGGATCCCAACAGTGGCGCTTTGCTGAGGACTGGCAGTTACTCCTGGCTTGAAGAACAAGTGACATTGGTAAGGCTGACCTGTCAGTTACTGTCTGTCTTGGGTTCCCCACGTGGCTGAGGACAAGAAAAAACCCTGTCTAGTCAGTATGAATGAACTGCAGACAGCTGTTTGGAGCATCTTTGAAGGAAGCTGGATTGCTTTAAAAACTTGACTTTGGGCAGGAGGGATATTGTCATATTGAGGGGTTTATTTCCATGCCCCACCTCCTTTGCCCTGAAGCCCCTGAAAGGGTAGATGTTCATCTGGTCATCCTTCAGCTGCAGAGCTACAGTGAAACAGAAGAAATGCTGACCTTGCTGGTACCTAGTGGCCAGCGTAATGCCAGAGTTGGTTACAGTATTGTCATGGACTTGCAAAATTCAGGCTGGGCAGCTAACAGCAACTCTTCCAAGTTCTCCTTCTACAAGCCTGACATGCACATGTGGGAAGAAAACACATCCAAAGCTGCTGACATCTTTATAGCCTGGCCTCTGACTCCCTGTCTGTCTGAGCTGGATAGTCTTGGCCCAGATCCTGAACTGCAGGGTTTCACACCTGAGACACTGTGGCAGTCCTAGTGCAGCACTGATTTTAGGAATAGATCTTTCCAGCTGCTCATCCAGGTTGTGCCTTGTGGTGCTCAGGGCGGGTTTAGAGCAGTACATCAGGAGCTCAGATTAGAATTTTGGAGACAGAATGAAGTTGCTTCTCGTAGCAGCGTTCACTGGCAAGTTGAGCTGATTAGCAGAGCCTTCTGTCTAAGGTGGCAGTTGCAGTGCTGGACAGCAGTGCCGCTGCTGAGAGCGCTCTCCCTGGTGCGTGTTGCAGGCTCACCATGAGTGCGATGCTGGAGACGCCGGAGCTGCCCGCGGTGTTCGATGGGGTGAAGCTGGCTGCAGTTGCTGCGGTGCTCTACGTTATTGTTCGCTGCTTGAATTTGAAAAGCCCAACTGCCCCTCCTGAACTCATTTACCAGGACTCTGCTTTGTCTCGTTTTCTACTCAAATCCTGCCCACTTTTGACCAAAGAGTAAGTAATAGCTTTTTCTTTTTATCACATTGATTCATGTTGAAAGGAGGAAGAGCTGCACTTAACCATTCTTCTGCCTAGGCTGCCCTAAACCTGAGTGCAAGTGAGTGTCAAGCTGTTCTCTTGGGAAATCAAACACAGAGTCACAGCAGGGCTTAGGTTGGAAGTGACCTCAGAGCTCAGCTGCTCCAGCCTCTCCACCATGCCCAGGGACACCTCTCGGCTAGACTCAGCTGCTCAAGGTCTCATCCAGCCTGGCCTTGAAAGAGGAGGCAGCCACAACCTCCCTGGGCAGCCTGTGCCAGAGTCTCACCACCCTCCTACTGAACAGCTTCTTCCTCAGCTCCAGTCTAGCCCTGCTCTGCCTCAGCTTCAAGCCATTCCCTCTTGGCCTGGCTCTAGACACTCTCAGGAAAAGTCCCTCTGCAGCCTTCTTGCAGGATCCTTTCAGGCACTGGCAGGCAGCTTTAAGGTCCCCCTGGAGTCTTGTCTTTTCCAGACTGAACACCTCCAACTCCCTTAGTCTGTCCTCATGACAGAGATGTTCCAGCCCTTTGATCCTCTTCGTGGCCTCCTCTGGACTTGCTCTAGCAGCTCTGTGTCCTCCTCCTGCTGGACACACCAGAACTGGACATGTTCCAAGTTAAGCACTTAGCTGTTACTCCTCTGTGTAGCAGCTGTGTGCTGATACTGTCCTGTAACAGGATTATATAGCCCAGTGTCTGTGGATGAAGGACAGAGGTGGATGTACTTGTTCCTCTTGGTCTGTTCTCTGTTGGGGCTCACTACAAGGAAATGCTTTCATGGTGTGTCTAGGCACTTCTAATCAGCCCAGGATGGCTACTATTTTTAAAGGGCCTACTCTTACTGCAGTGCCTTAAGTTGGTTGAAAACTAATGAAGTCTCTCACTAGGTAGAACACATCATAACTAGCTTGGTGGAGTAATGACTTCCCGGGCAGTCCCAGCCTGCCCAATCTGCTGTCAGGCTGACCCAGTGTCAGCTTGTGTTTGAGCAGGCTGCTCCTTGCCCTTCCATTCTAGAACCTCCAGAATCAGTGCAGCTGCCCTCACCTTCAGCAGTAATGTGAAGCATTTGCTGAGCCTGTGGAAGGACAAGGGCTTTGATTGCAGTACTTCTCCTGCAATCACTTGGAGAACTTGCAAGTTCTATTTAGCAGCTCTAAATACATCAATTATCCAGTAAGAGCTGAGTGCAGCTGCATGATCCTTTAGGATCTCAAAAGTCAAGCTGACTTAATGATAACCCTTCTAGGGCAGATGAGAAGCATTTAGTGGGGCTTGATTACATAAGGTGTGAGATCTTAGGCCATAGGATCTGTAAACTCTTGGAGGAAACTGCTCTGTTTTAAACTGGAGCACAAAGAGGGTTCCTGGATATGCTGTGTGGTGGTAACTGAAGTCTGTGGTGAAGCTGAGCAGTGAAATTGGATTCTTGCTTATGACTTAACTGCTAAGCAGTTTCTTCCCTAAGAAATACCAAGTAACTAGAACCTCCTTAGTGCATCTTAGACAGTTGTCATCTTGGTGTTGGCACTCCAGATTGACATGTCCCTATTAAAGACAGAACAACATGAAGCTGTGCTGACTCCCAGTCTGGAAGGCATCTTAGTATCAGGCCAATTTTTGAAAACAGATTGTAAACTAATTCAGAGTCTTTTTACTCCTATTCCGGTTCTGTCCTTGTGGCACAAGCTCCTAGCACTACTTTATTAGAGACATGTTTTTGACTTGCACTCAGTTGGAGAGCAAAGTGTTCCCAAAGGAATGAAAACACAGAACATGGCTAAAAATTGCACTGCATCTGCTGTGCATCAGCTGCAGGAGCGAAGAGCTGCTTGCAGAGCCCTGGTGTTTAATAGTGTGCAGGCTTGAGCTGTTTGCTTCCTCCGGATCAGCTCAGAGCTCAGGCTTGCCAACTTCTCTCACAACTGTAGCAGTGATTCCAACAAGCAGAGCACTGCCTGAAAGGTTTGTATGGCCCCAGGAAACAAACTCGTCTGAAAGGAGAGCAACCTTATAGGTTCAGTCTTATCTGTGTGCCTATCTCAGGGGAGACAGGAGCAGCATTGCTGTCAGGGACAGAAAGGGTTTACAGGAGAGACAACTGAGTGTGCAATTTTTTTGGGGTGATTCTGCCCTATTGATCTGCTGAGACCTCACCTCCAATCCTGCCCCTAGTGCTGCTGTCCCCAGCAAAAGGGCACAGAGCTGCTGGAGGGAGTCCAGAGGCCACAAAGATGATCCAAGGGCTGCAGTAGCTCTGCTGTGAGCACAGGCTGAGGGAGCTGGGGGGGTGCAGCCTGGAGAAGAGAAGGCTCCAGGAGGACCTTGGAACTGCCTGCCAGTGCAGGGATCCTGCAGGAAGGTTGCAGAGGAACTTGTGCTGAGGGTGTCTAGAGAAAAGCCAAGAGGGAATGGTTTGGAGCTGAGGCAGAGCAGGGTTAGAGTGGAGCTGAGGAAGAAGTTGTTCAGCAGGAGGGTGGTGAGAGTCTGGCACAGGCTGCCCAGGGAGGCTGTGGCTGCCTCCTGCCTGGGAGTGTTGAAGGCTGGGCTGGATGAGGCCTTGAGTAGTTGAGTCTAGGGCATGGTGCGGAGGATGGGGCAGCTGATCTTTTGAGGTCCATTCCAACCTGAACCATTCTAGGATGTTAACATTGGACTTTCTTAATACAGAACTTTAAAAAGGAAAATCCAAAAGGTTCTGTCCTCAGGCCTGAAAGTCACCTGGAGGCTAAAGGGGAACAAATACATTTAAATCCTGCAATTATGCATGAAATAGTTGGTAGGACTAATTAGCAAAAAAAAAAAAGCCTGTGTGAAAGCAGCTTGTGCCATACTCCACTGCAGGATCTTGCAAGGCTTTGATTGCCTGCTAATTATTCCAAGTGTTAGGAAAGCTGATTAAGCAGCTCTTTTCAGATTCCACTGTGAAAGCAGAATGAGTAGCCCAACAATCCCTCCTGTTACATCAGCACTGGGTTTGCTGGCAGGTCTAAGAACAGCTCTGTACAGCTGTGGACTGGCTTTCAGACCTGGTTGGTTCAACTCATTTATGCTCAAAGGAGGAAGGGGTGAGGATATTGCTGGAGGAGAAAAAAGCAACCAAGCAAGGGGGCAGTGAGAAAGCAGAAATAAGCAAAGTTATTCTGCATGCAGCTGTGCAAAACTATTTTGGGGTAAAAAAATAAATTGGGTTTTTAGTTGCCTTCTGTGGCACCACTCTCACCTATGGACTCCTTCAGTGCATGTTGCCTGTAGTGCCATTCAGTAAACCAGGCAGTGGTGGATGAATAATTGAAGAGCTTTGGCCTGCCTGAGCTGGCTGTGTGCCAGGTGCTTTGTACTTGCAGATGTCGGTGCTGCTTTTTACAGCTCTCTAACTGCTAGAAGCTTTTTACCTATTGATCAAACACTGGTAAGCAACAAACTGTCCTCTCAGGGCTTATGTTCTCTTATTGCCCTTCCAGTTTCCCAGGTTCAGCCCTGTACCTGGGCTTACTGAGTGGAGTAGCATAATCAGACCTATCTCCCTTCAAAGAACTGCTTGCCTACAAGCTCTTGGTACTCTCAAGCTTGGGCCTGACCCCTGTCAGGGGGTTCCTGTCTTTCAGATGGGTACAGAATGCTGCCATCTGTTCTCTCCTTGCTGTGGAAATGCAGCCCTGGCCCCCTGATTCACAAGGACAAATCTGGCCAGTGCTTGCTGTCCAGGGTTAGGCTTTTCCTTGTCTGTTCCCATCTTCTCCTGCTGTGGAGTGTGTACCTTTATTCCTGCAGAGCAGTGGCACAGGTGTCATCCCTATCGAAAATAATTATCCTTGCTGCCTGCGCTGCTGTCATTAGCAAAGGCAAAGCTGCTCGGGCTGAGGCAAACGACTGTCAAGCCTGTTAGTAAACACTGTCACAGATCCAGCCCAGATCCTTCTTATCCTTTGTTCACACAGTAACCTACACTGGCTAAGCAGGCTGCCTGGTACCAGAGGAGTCGTTTGCACTGTCATTTGCTTTTCTCCTAGATGCAAGGAGACAAGCAGTCAGAAAAGCTGTCTTCAAGCTTTTCAGTGTTCTTTTCTTCCACCTAATAGCAAACAGTGTTTGATTCCTGTCACCTCCTCAGTGTTTTACCCTAGGAAGAACACTTCCAGGAGAATAATAAACTAGAAGAACAGCATAACTCTTGAAGCTTTGGCAGATGAACATGGGGAGAGGTAGAGAAGAATGGCAGCTTCCTATGGATAACTTGAAGGATTGACCTCTGAGAGAAGCAACCTCAGAGGGTCTGAGTCCTGGTTAGGTGCTCTGCTCATAGCCTCAGCAGTAGCCCTGTGTTCTCCAGCTCTCAGACCCAAGCAAGACATCCTGTAACACTCCTGTCCTGCTTTCACTGCAATACTGAAAGCTGAGGAAGAGTGTGATGTGCACCTCATTAAGGAAAGGCTGCTGAAATTGGGAAGGAGATCATTTAACCAAGGAGGCCAGGCTGGGCTTCTGGATGCTTCTGACTTCATGCAGTTGCTAGGGACAGAAAACAGGTCTGTTCCACTTGTTTCTTTTTCAGGGCCTCAGGGAAGAAGTTCCTCAGTAGAAGGGTGGTGAGACTACAGAATAGGTTGCCCAGGGAGGTTGTGGCTGCCTCCTTCAGGGCAGATTGAATGAGGCCTTGAGCAGCTGAGTCTAGTTGAGAGGTGTCCCTGGCCATGGTGAGAAGGTTGGAGCAGATGAGCTCTGAGGTCCCTTCCAACCTGAGTCATTCTATAACCTGGAAGCTCTGTAATCTGCTTTACTACTTTGCTGATTTGTGTTTGCTGTGCCTTTGCCACTCAGCAGTCCCTTGGAGCTCAGCTGCTCCCTCTTTAGGGAAGAGGGAGCTGAACCCTGCAGACTTTTAGATGAGCTTTCTTGATTTTTGAGTTGAGATTTCATTCCATACCATAAAGTAAGGGGCAGGGTTCAAACAGTTCTATTTGTGGAGCATCCTTCAGACTGCTCTGTGAGCAGGAGGAGGAAATAACCTGTCACCTGTTGTAATGCAGGCAGCAGTTCTCAGGGCATTCCTCAGCACAGACAAACTGTAGGCTTTGCGTTCTTGCCATCAGTGTCTGGGGCACTACAGCATGGCAAAGGTGATGCAAGAGTTAATGTTTTACTGTCTTAATCTCCTCAGATGAAATGAAGTAATGCTCCAGAAATAAGCCTGTTGCTGAACTTCCACTTCAGATCTTTTGAGGACCTGAATGCTGATGCTTGCTAATAAAAATAGCACAGTTTTTGTGCAGTGTGTGAGCTGCTTATACAGCTGCTGCTTCCCTAAATTCCTGCACCCTAGGCCAGCTATGTGCTCTGAAATCATAATCTGCTGAAAGCCACTGAAACTTTACAGTCATGTGGTGGAGTTGGGCTCTACGTTAAAATGCCAGGAGAAGGTTTGTGAAGCACCTCCAGATACACTTGCTCTGGGGCACTGTTGTGGACAGTCACTTCTCAAGGTGTGGAGCTGTGCTGCACAGCAGGGAAAACAGCATTTGGAGCTAAAACATTGCTATTTGTGAGGTTACTTAGCCAGTTAAGACTGAACTCTACTTGTGCCATCTAATTCTGCTTCCATAAGCAGCTGGCATCTTCTGACCAGCTTTTCTGTCTGCCTTCTGCTGCAGGATCCTGTTACTGGAAGTTACAGACCTGGCTCCTGGAAGCCTTAACTACCTGCCTCAAATATTTGTCTTTACTCTGTGCCTGGTACCTGTTGCAACTGTCCAAATCCAAACAGGAAAATGAGTCAGTTCAAAGCCCTTGGGTCTGGAGTGAGCTGGGGAAGCTGTTTTGCATTGCAGGAACAGATAGTTTTTGGTTTCAGTGCAGTAGAAGTTTGCTTTTGAATTCTGTGTCATCAGTACTTGTTTGTCTGTGCTGCTGGGGTACAGCACCCTCATCCCTGTGTGGGTGTGCATATGCCTCTGGGAAGAGATCTTCCTGACTGCTGTTCACACCCAGCTGGCTGCTCAGCTCCTGCCATCTGTGGCAGTGCTGCTTGCACACAGGGTGTCTGTGCTGGGGCTGTGAGCAGCTTCTCTGCAGCACCTTGTGAGTCACCTCCATACACTGCAACTGGCTCTGCACTACACAATGCTTTTCAAAACCACTGCTGTTGGAGAGGCAGATTCCTGTCTGAAGATCTGAAGGAGAAGACTTGAGTATATTGATAAGCAGCTCCCCAGGAGCCAGCAGTGCCCTCCTGCAGGTCAGGAGGCAGCTGTGTGCTGGGTTGCAGCCACAGGGGTGTGGGCAGCAGGGCAAGAGAGGGGATTGTGCCCCTTGGCTTTGCTCTGCTCAGACCTCACCTCAAATGCTGCCTCCAGTTGTGGCATTCTCGGCATAAAGAGGGCACAGAGCTGCTGAAGTGAGTCCAGAGAAGGCCAAGAAGATGATCCAGGGGCTGAAGCACCTCTGTGAGGACAGGCAGAGGAAGCTGGGGCTGTGCAGCCCGGAGAAGACTCTCTGATTTGGAAAGCACTGCGTGAAAGATTCACCAAAGCTTGTCAACATCTGCATGTAACCCCAGATCAGGAACCGTGTGGCAGTGCTGATGTCTGAAGCTATTATAGAGCTGCAGCTTCTTCTCCTAGGTTGTGTTTGACAGCTCTCCTCAACCTGCTAGCAAAAGCCATCTGCAGAGGGCTGCTGTGAAAGAAGACAAGCTAGGCAAGCACCATCTGGAGTGGGCTGTGGCTGCTGACCTGAGCCTGGCTGAAGCTAGCTGCTGCCCCTAGGGCTAGGGGACTGGTGTCTCTTCCAGGTAGCATAATAGTTGCTGTTCAAACCCCTCTCCAGTGAGCTGCAGAGCCATCTGTAGCTCTTATGCAGCCTTCTGCTCTTGGCAGACCCCACTTGGAGTCCTGTGTGCAGTTCTGGAGACCCCAATATAAGAAAGATATGGAACAGTTGGAGCCAGTCCAGAGGAGGCCATGAAGATACTCAGAGGGCTGCAGCAGCTCTGCTATGAGGACAGGCTGAGAGAGTTGAGGCTCTGCAGCTTGGAGGAGACCTTGGGGTGGCCTTGCAGGATCTGAAGGGGGCTCCAGGAGAGCTGGGGAGGGACTATTGACAGGTTCTAGTAATGACAGGAGGAGGAGGAATGGGTTTGGAGTGGCAGAGGGGAGATTGAAACTGGATGTGAAATGTTTCTTTGCAGTGAGGGTGGTGAGACACTGGCCCAGGGAGGTTGTGGAGCAAAGAATGTGAACTTTGGTCACATTCTGTGTTTCTGTGCTCCACAGCCTCCCTGGAGGTGTTGACCAGGTTGGATGAGGCCTTGAGCAACCTGTTCTAGCGGGAGATGTCCCTGCCTATGGCAGGGGGTTTGAACTGGATGATCCCTGAGGTCTCTTCCAACCTAAACCATTCTGTGATTCCTCAGACTGACTGCAGCATCCTGGTGGGTGTCTCCATTTGGATTGTGAGACTCTGCCTCCTGCCTGTGTTCCACCTCTGCCAGCCATTGCAGGGCAGGAGCTTGCACGGTTCCCGTCCCTGCTGGGGGGCTCTGCACACTGCAGCTGCACATTGCTCCTGCAGAGACCCACCTGCAGTGCACAGCTCCCCAGGCTGAGGTGCTGGGCTGCTGAGAGCTGATTCTGCTGGCCTCACGTGGAGTCTTTTCAAAAGCTTTACAGCTGAGTGATCAAATCCAGGATGCACTGAGGGCTAATTTACAAGGTTGAAATCATCAGCTGGCAGCTTTTGCAGCCTCTGAAGTGGCATCTACTTCTATAGGAGCTTATTTTGGGTCTCTCTGGGAAGTGCACTTGCAAAGACTGAGGGGAAACTACACTGAGCAGCTGCCTGACTGAAGTCCCAGATGAGGGGAGAGATCTGGGACACAAAGTGTGCTTCTGCTCCTGCCTCACTAAACAAGCCTAATAGTCCTTTTTCCAGGAAGCCTTCTCCTGGGGAGCATGCAGGGGGATTAGGGAGCTGTGGATATGACACACAAGAGCTGGCATGAGGAAGGAGGTCCAGCTGTGTGAGTAGGTAGTGTTAGAGCACAAAGGCAAAGCTTCTGGCACATGCTGGTGGCTTTATGGCCTTCAGCAGTAAATCTGAGTCCCAGGCTGCCTGGCTGTTTTCTGTGAGCAGGAAGAACATGTTCTCTGCTTCATGGTGCCTCAGATCTGTGGGAATAATTACAGGAAGCCCTTAAAAAACATACCAGGGAGAAAGAGCAGCTAATCTCCTGGGATCCGTGGTGGTATCAGCAAGTCTCAAGCTTCTTTTAGATCCCCTGCTCCTTGTAGCAGAGACCACAGCTCTGTAAGTGGAAGTGGTCCCCTGGGAGCGCTGTTCCCTTGCACCGTCATTTACACTTTCTGTTGGTGTAATTAGCAGGGCATTGCCTGAGTTTCTCCTTCAGGGAATGGCCAGATGATGGCCTTGCCACCACCAGGCTGTGTCTTGTTAAACCACCTGCAGCTCTAGTGGTGCTGAAAAACCTGCTAAGTAAGCCTTTAATGGCTTTCAGCTAAGGGCTGTGTTTCTCCCGTGTCTTTTGAGGGTCACTGAGCAGGAGAAGAATGACAACTTGCTTTGTCACCTGCCTTTGCTATGCTCTCAGTATAAAGAAAGATAACTGCTAGCCTGCACCCTCTTCTCTTGAGAGGGGTTTCTTCATCAGTGTCTGACCAGCTGTGACAGGTCTCTTCCAGGCTCTCCCAGCTTCACCTGGCTTGCTGCAAGAGCCAGAATCAGCCTGCTCTGAAGCCTGTCGCTACCAGTGGCTTGTACAGCCAGTAAGCAATTGAATCCCTGCCTCTTTCAGGTACATTCCACCTCTGATCTGGGGGAAGAGTGGACACATCCAGACTGCCCTCTATGGAAAAATGGGGAGGGTGAGATCCCCACATCCCCACGGACACCGCAAGTACCTCACCATGCCAGATGGAGCCACAGCCACCTTTGATCTCTTTGAGCCCCAGTCTGAGCACTGCATTGGAGGTCAGTCACACAGCTGCTGGCTGCAGCTAGCTGCTAATCTTCTGATCCTCTGCCCTGGGGGGTGGATGAGGACACTGCTACTTGATGTATCAGAGAGGATGGATGTTTATTCTGATGATAGAAGGGAGCTGATAAGCCACGCTAATGTGTCTAAGGCATTGAGGAATGTTTTATAACCTGTGCTTGTAGTGATAGCCTGGCACAGAGAATCTGGTGGTAAGCCTTGTTGGGAGTGCCCTTTGCCTTTTGAGCCTGTGGGAGCTTAGAGCAGAGGCTGCCTGCTTGGGGTTCTTCAGAACCTGATGTGTATGGAAAAGAAACTAGACTTTATTTCCCCATTGAGCAGATGTCTGTTAGCCCTCACTAGCAGCAGCTGTTTCAAGATTGCATGGACACTCTGTGCACAGTCTGGAGGCCAGACAGTCGTAAGGGTGACTGAACACTGGAGCAGGCTGCCTAGAGAGGTTGTGGAGTCTCCTTCTCTGGAGGCATTCCAAACCCACCTGGATGTGTTCCTGTGGAAGCTGTCCTGGGTGATCCTGCTGATGGTCGGGGGAGGGGTGGACTGGATGATCTTTTGAGGTCCCTTCCAACCCCTGGTATTCTGTAACTGTGTGACAGGAAGAGAACTCCATGGAAAAATAGAAAGTCATGGTGGCTTCTCACAACTTCAGAGTCACAGAATCAGTCAGGGTTGGAAGGGACCACAAGGATCAGCCAGTTCCAACCCCCCTGCTATGCCCAGGGACACTCTACCCTAGAGCATCCTGGCCTGAAACACCTCCAGCCATGGGACCTCAACCACCTCCTTGGGCAACCCATTCCAGGCTCTCACCACTCTCATGGTGAAGAACTTCCTCCTCGAGGTCAGGCTGAGGCTTTGTGTATGCACATGCAGGGTTTGCCCTGCAGCAAAAGCAGAATTCATTTCTGAGCTGCCTGTGCTGAGGCCCTTGTGGTGTAATGCTGCACTAGAGCAGGTTCTGCTGTCTTCATTCTGAGCAGCCCTTTCCCAAGGAAGCACAAATTCAGTGGCTGGAGCTGCTGCTGCTGCTGGAGCTGTTGTCTGCTAGTCAATTCCAAGCACGTATGCTAATCCTGAATGTAATTTACTGCCCTTACTTGAATTACAACAATTACTTTCTCAGCTGATGAAGTGATACCTTGTTAAACTGCTGATCAGTGTCAGCAGATCAAATACCATTAGATTAGCCCAGAGCAGATGATGGCTGATAGCAGCTGATCACAATGTCTGTGTGGCAAAGCCAGGAAAGCACAACCCCATGGATCCGTACAGGCTGGGGACTGATCTGTTGGAGAGCAGCTCTGGGGAAAAGGGCTTAGGAGTCCTGATGGGCAGCAGGAGGACCACAAGCCAGCAACGTGCCCTTGTGCCCAGGAAAGCCATTGGCATCCTGGGGTGGGTTAGAAGGGCTCTGATTAGTAGGTCCAGAGGGGTTTTCTCCTTCTCTGCTCTGCCCTGATGAGGCTGCTTCTGGGATACTGTGTCTACTTCTGGAACCCTTGGCTCAAGAAGGACCTTAATGGACTGCTTGAGAGAGTCTAGCACAGAGCCACAGAGCTGCTGCAGGCAGTGGAACATCTCCTGGGTCTTGGAGTTTGCAGCAGAGGAGCATGAGGGCTGCCACATCTTTATAAACATGAGTAAGAAGGGTGATGTGGGGATGACAGAGCCGTCCTCTGCTTGGGGGTGTCCAGTGACAGGACAAGGTGTGCTGGGGGAAAGCTGGAGCAGAGGAGGTGCCACAGAAACAGAAGGGAAAGCTTTGTCCCTGTGAGGGTTCTGGAGCAGGCTGCCCAGAGAGGTTGTGGAGTCTCCTCTGGGGACCTTTGAAGCTCACCTGGATGTATTCCTGAGTGGTCTTGCTCTGGCAGGAGGATTGAATCTTTTGAGGTCCCTTCCAACCCCTAATATCCTGTGGTTGTGTGATTCAGCTCTGGAAGGGAAACAAGGGGTAAAAATAGCACAGCCAATCTGCTTGGTGTGCGAGGGAGCTGTGGGCTCCAGAGCTTCCCCACTCTTAGCAGGCACAACAGGCTGTCATGAGGCAGTACACGTGGAGTGTCAAAAACCTCCTTCCAAGGGGAGGGTTTACCCTTGGTCTCCAGGCAGTGCCTGTAGAACTGCTTGGGCAGCTTTCCCTGAAGCTCAAACCCCTGTAGCACCACTCACATCCCCCCCTCTGCAGCACCACAGCAGCTCCTCTCCCTTCCTCTGCTTCTGGCAGACGGAGATGAGGTTCTTCTTAGCTTGCTGCTGGTGGATGGTTTCCCGTGGATCTGAAATGGCAACCACCTGGATCTTGTCAATTTGCATGAAGTGACATTTCCTTAAGTTGCACCTGTGTGTGTGTGCACAGAGGATGTGACCATGGTGATCTGCCCCGGGATTGCCAACCACAGTGAGAAGCAGTACATCCGCACCTTCGTCGACTACGCCCAGAAGAACGGCTACAGGTGTGCTGTGCTCAACCACTTGGGAGCCCTGCCAAACATTGAGCTCACTTCTCCACGCATGTTCACCTATGGTAGGTACTTCAAGGCAGCTTCAGGTAATTTTGAGTTGATTGATTGATTGGAGAAGCTGCCCAGGAGCCAGCAGTGCCCTCATGCAGCTCACAAGGCAGCTGTGTGCTGGGCTGTAGTCAGAGGAGTGTGGGCAGCAGGGCAAGAGAGGATTCTGCCCTTGGCTCTGCTCAGAACTCTTCTCCAATCCTGCCTCTAGCTCTGGTGTCCTCAGCAGAAGGACCACACAGAGCTGCTGGAGGGAGTACAGAAGAGGCCACAAAGATGCTCCAAGGGCTGCAGCAGCTCTGCTGTGAGCACAGGCTGAGGGAGCTGGGGGGGTGCAGCCTGCAGAGGAGAAGGCTCCAGAGGGACCTTAGAGCTGCCTGCCAGTGCCTGAAAGGATCCTGCAGGAAGGCTGCAGAGGGACTTGTGCTGAGGGTGTCTAGAGACAGGCCAAGAGGGAATGGTTTGGAGCTGAGGCAGAGCAGGGTTAGAGTGGAGCTGAGAAATAAGCTCTTCAGTAGGAGAGTGAGACTCTGGCACAGGCTGCCCAGGGAGGCTGTGGCTGCCTCTTTCCTGGGAGTGTTGAAGGCCAGGCTGGATGAGGCCTCAAGCAGCTGAGTGTAGCTGAGAGGTGTCCTGGGCATGGTGGGGAGTTTGCAGCAGCTGAGCTCTGAGGTTGCTTAGATTATTTTGGAGGTGCTGAAGTGTCAGTAGAATGTGAAGCAAATCTATCTCTGGAGGATGTGTGCTTCTGAGGCTCTGTGAAGCACAATGAGAGGAGCTTGTACCTGCTGATCCAGAAAGTACATTTCCATCTCAGCAGAGGCAAGTGAAGATTGCTCCCTGGGTGTAACACCAGTGTCAAGGCACAGCAACAGTTCCACAGTATGACAGCAGAGCTGCACAAGTGGGGCTGTTTAACTGCCATGATCTTGATCTTTCACCCCAAGGACAAAGAAATCTTTTCTTAACCCATGAAATGAAAGGAATAAAGGATTTGGAGCTCTTAAGGGTGATTCCAGCTATTCTTTCTGCCCTGCTAGTGAGTAGCAAGGTCTCTGTAGAGTGTGGCCTCCTTACCTGTGACTTTGGCTGCTTGTTCCTGAGCTCTGAGCCGTTCTGTCCCTCTTTACTGCAAACATTGTCAGGAGGCAGTTGTGGGTTTAGCAGACTGATGTTAGGCTGGCTTCTTTTTGAAGATAACTAAGGCAGGTGCTTCTGAGAGCTTGAATTAACAGCTTGAGTGGTTTATCTTCACTTTCTGAATTGACAAACTGCTTTCAGGCTCTGGGTCTGGCAGGCAAAGAGGCCAGAATGCTTTATTGCTTGGTTTAGAGTTATTAAATCTGCTTCTCAGTGGGAAACATCTCAAGAATACCAAGCCCCTCAGTTTGTGTTGAGGCCTCAGGCTGTTAGTGGCTTCAGGCCTGCCATGCTTGAGCTGAGCTTGGCCTCCATGGAGCATTAGCTTTTTTGATAGAAGTTGAGAGCTTTCTTTCATGAAGCTTTGCTGTGGACTTCGGAGATGCACTACAGAACAGCTCCCTGGACTCTTGGAGCCTCCGAAAGGGCAGAGTGTGCCTAGCACTTCCCTTTGAGTGAGACAGTAAATCACTTGACCAAGCTTGCCAGCAAGACCACGAGCAGACTGGACTCTGCAACCCAAATATCCCAGTGTCAGCCTTTGAGTTCTGGCATCACACAGAGGTGTCCTGAGCTTGGGATTCACTGAGCCTTGACACCAGGAAGGGAGAGTGGGGGTGGGCAGAACAGCTGTTGCCGTGATTCCTAAGCGAGTTCATTTCAACTTGCTTTGGCTCTGTCAGAGCTGAGTGTAAGCTGAGGTCCACAGGACTCATAAAGCAGATGAACATGTCTGTGAGTCAGAGCTTTGAGAACCTAAAGGCTGTTGAGAAGTCAGGGTAGGCAGCTGAGCTTACAGCCCACACCTGAGGCTTGGAGTGGGAATCCGGGTGTGTTAGGTTATTCTTGACACTGTCTGTTTTTTCAGGTTGCACCTGGGAATTTGGAGCCATGGTTAATTACATCAAGAAGACCCACCCTCAGACCCAGCTGGTGGTTGTGGGCTTCAGCCTGGGTGGAAACATTGTGTGCAAATACCTGGGAGAGAACCAGGCCAACCAGGAGAGAGTCCTCTGCTGCGTCAGTGTGTGCCAAGGGTACAGTGCGCAGAGGTAGGTCCTGCAGACTTCTCCATGCTCTTCTCTCTGGCAGGGTTCAGTGGGGTGGTTCTTGCATTCAACTGGTCCAACACACTGCAGTGTGCAGGATGCCACCCTCCTGAATGGGCAGACAAAGCTTTGTTGACTTAGGAGCACAGAGAAGCTTTCTGTCAAACATGCAGGGAAGTTTTCTGTACCTGGCCAGATGCATAGTGGCAGCTTCTGCTCTGTGCTTCTGCTCTGGCTTAACTCTCTCATTGCTGCAGTGTGTGAAGAGGCATTCTTCATGCAGTCCTGGTGCAGTCAACTAGGCAGCATGAGAAATGCCTTTCAGCTAGATTCAACTGCTCAAGGCCTCATCCAGCCTGGCCTTCAACACCCCCAGGCAGGAAGCAGCCACAGCCTCCCTGGGCAGCCTGTGCCTGAATCTTGCCACCCTCCTGCAGAAGACCTTCAGGGTTGAAGTGGAGCTGAGGAAGCTCTGCCTCAGCTTCAAACCATTCCCTCTTGTCCTGCCTCTAGATTCTCTCTGCAGCCTTCCTGCAGGATCCCTTCAGGCACTGGGCAGCTCTAAGGCCCCCCTGGAGTCCTCTGCAGGCTGCACACCCCCCAGCTCCCTCAGCCCGTGCTCACAGCAGAGCTGCTCCAGCCCTCATGCTGTTCCTTTGCCAGCTCTGTAGCAGCACTTTGTGATGTGCTGGTAGAGAGCCAGACAAGAACAACCTTTTTGACAAGCAGCTCTTAGTTTCCAACACCAAGCTCCAAAGAGCTGTGTAGTCAGAGTTCAGGGGAAGCTTTCAGCGGGTTGTGTGGATGCGTTCCTGAGCTCTTGACTCCACCTGCTGGGTGCACACCCGCGAGCAAGCCTCCAGTCTGAAAACCTCTGCTGTGCATCGCTGGGCAAGCAGCAGGAAGGATGTCTGCTTCTTCCTACCTAATATCTATTTCTGCTTTTAAATGCTAAATAGAAGAGTTAGGTGGAGGCAACATCAGTAGATACCTGCTAAGCAAAAGACAGGGTTAGAAGAGAGTTAGTTTAGAATCCCATCCCATGAATCTGTGAATTCCTTTTTTGTTTATATTGCCTTTATCCCCCATGTAACTTTAGGAAGCAAAAGAAGAGTGGTAAGGTGCAAGATGAGCAGAGATGTGAAATGTCAGAAGCTCTTCCAGAGCATTTAAGCATGAGCTCCATAGACAGGCACAGTAAAGCAGCAGCAGTGCTGGCGTCTCCAGAACAGGAGGCTTTGGGTTTAATGAATTAACCCAGGCTGGGGAATTTGTAGCCTGAGGCCAAACAGGAACCTGTCTCCTTATTCCTTAATCTCTGCCTGCACAGGCTTGATCCTGCTTCTTGATTTCATGGAATGCATCTTCACTGTAGCTACAGGCTGTGGGGAGAGTCTGCAGCCTGTGCAGTCCCCAGAACACCAGAAACTGCTCTGTTTCTATCCATGCTGGCAGCTCATCGTGTTGGCAGTGCTGCTGTACACCACCAACTACAGGGGAATGTGCCTTTAACTTCATCTTGTAATAGGCTTGCTTGGAAAGTCTTCTGTGAGGAGAGAAACGGGCACCTCCCTGCCTTCATTTCCCCTACCCTGGTGTAATTTGGCCAGGCAAAGATACAAAAGGATTTCTTTACTTAGAAGGAAAGAAGTCCACCCTCCAGCATTGCTTGTTGCAAGCAGGCTGCTTCTTTTTGCTCTGGCTGGGGACTTGCAGGCTGTGGCTTTGGAGGTGATGCTAACTCTGCTGGGTTCTCATGGAGTGTTAATGTTTAAATGGTAGGAGCAGTTGAGCAGCTGGAAGTGCTGCCAGCATTTTTGGGTTGCTCAGTAAATGAGTTTGTGTTTCCTGAGTAACAGCAAACCCTGCTCAGAGCAGAGCTGTAACCTGCCTGTGACCCTGCAGAGCAAAGGAGTGCTGCTATCTGGCAAAGCACACACAAGTCTGCTTGGCTTCAGTTGTGTTTTAACAACAGATAAGCTGTGAAGTGCCCTTCTGCTTTGAGGATAGGTGAGGATATCAGCTCAGATGCCACAAGTATTTATTCCTACAGCTCCTGCCAGCCAAGCTGAAACAATGGCAGGATCTGCACACAGTGGAAACACCTGCACAAGTTAGATCCTCTGCAGAGCTCTCTATGCAACAGACAACATTTTGCTCAGGGGCAGAGTTTAGGCCCTTCCTTGGCAGTCTGATTAGATAATTACATTGGATTTATGCAAAGGGACACTAAAATCCTCTTGTCAGTGTTGCAGATTGATTTGCCCTTAAATGCTCTGATCAAAACAGCTGATTGCACTGTGCAAAATGAGCCTGCAGATCTCTGTTCTGATAGAACCAAACTTCGTCGAAGTGGAAGTCATTTCCTGGCAAAGGTTAAGCCTTGGCAGGGAATGCCTGGGGATTTGTTTACACAGCCTCCAGGCTGCTGTGGGATGTGTTCATCTGATCTCCCAAGAGCTCTGTTAACAGCTTTGTTTGCTCTGCACTGTCTTTTCTAGGGCCCAGGAAACCTTCATGCAGTGGGATCAGTGTAGGAGATTCTATAACTTCCTCATGGCAGACAACATGAAGAAGATCATCCTCTCCCACAGGTACTGCAGGACATCACTTGCACTGCTAACACTGAGTCAATTGCTGTTGGGTCAATTTGTCTTCTCAGCCCTTTAAAATGGGACTCCTGAAAGATTACAGACCAGTTCCTCCTTGCTTGGTGGCCTTTGGATGAAGGGGAGCTCGTGTCAATCTCACTGGTGTGCTGTAACCTCCCAGTTAAGCTTTGGCTTCCTTAGAAGAAAGAGGGGTTTGTATTTCTGCCTTCTGAGGCAATTTGCTTAATGAGTAAACAAACTGCACACAGGAAAAACATTGCCATTAAACTTCAAAGTGGAGTGTTCTGCATCTGTTTCACTTCTAGCCAAAGAATTCCTTACTCAAGGAGCCTCTTGTTCTGCCACCTACCTGAGGTAGGACTTAATCTTCAAGATCTGCTGTATGGCTATAAGCAAATAGTCCAAAGTGTAGCTCCTGCTTCTAGCTGTTCCTCTAGACAGAGCCTGTAGCCAGCGGAATACTTTAGTGTTGCTCTTCCTAGAATGCAGCTGTACTTGTAGGATCCCTGTGCTGCTGTTGTGGGCTGTGGCTGTGACAAAGGAATGTGTGTGGTGAAGAGGTGACACCCTCAGTGGTGGTTCCTCCATCAGAAGTTCTCTGGGGGCTTCTTTCTAGGGCAGTAAATGTGTAAGTGCCTTACCTCTGTATTTGAAGTTGCCTTGGAGGACAAGGAAGGAAAGGAATCTTGAAGACCCATTCCAGTTGAGAGTTTGTGTCACTTGCAAACCTCTGGTTCCTTGTTTATCCTCCTGTGCAGGAATTAGGGCAGCTGGCCTGTAGGCTGATGCACAGAATTCATTTCAGATGCACAAATATTTAGACAACTTGCCCAAGTTGAGCATGTGAAGCTAGAGAAGCCCCCCTTAAAAGGTACTTAAATCCATAACCACAGAAAGGCAGTGCTGCCTTGAGGGCAAGGCTGCTCAGGACACTGCTGGCCAAACTCTCTTGTGCTCGAAGGCAGCTCCCCAAATCAAACCTACCCACCCTCCCTCCCACTGCCTCTGAAAGGGAATAAAAGTCCTGTTCCAACTTGTGGCTTTTGTCCTGTTTGTTCTGGTGAAGAAGCAGCTCCTCTCCTGAGGGCAATCAGTAATGATGACAACTGTCCACAGTAAATAGCTTTCTGCTAAAGTAATGCCCTAAGTCCTTTCTGCTGTGTGGCCTAATCTGAGATCTGTGCTGGGGAGATGATGTAGAACCAGATGGTGAAGGAGAAGCTGTGCCCAGGATTGCTGATGCTGTCGCCCAGGCCAGCCACAGGTTTGGCCTGCAGCCAAAGGACTCTCCCTCTAACATGCAGCCTGTGTTGCTGGTACCTTTAGTGCTGTCTGATCTGGGAAGATTCTTTTTCAAGGCACCTGGTGCAGTTTTGCAGTATGACAAGAAAACCTTTTTTCCTCTTAAAAGAGGCTGTTGGAGTTCCTACTGTGTCTTGCTGCAAAGAGCATCAGCCAAGCTGTGCTTGTTCCCAAGAAGTCCACTTGTAGTCTTACCTTGTCAGGCTTGGTTGTCCTTGAACAAGTCTTGGCTTTGCTTCCTGGTTTGATTTGGCTGTTGTTCTTCCAGGCACGTTCTCTTTGGAGATAACAACATGAAGAAGCCACACAACCTGGCAGATGCTGATCTGGGCAAGCTCTACACAGCAACATCCCTTATGCAGATTGATGATAACATTATGAGGTATGAAGGCTGACTCTGATCTTCTGCAGAACTCAAAGGACCTTCTCTTGCATGCTCCTTGCTGTGCCTGTAGGAGTCTGCTAAGCTGCAGTGCTGGCAACCTCCAGTTCTCCCTGGCCTTCACAGTCAGTAAAACTTAGCAGGAGAACCTCCCCTTGCTACTGGCAGCCACAGCTTCTGTGAAGGCATCTGGCAGGGATTCACTTGCTGCAACATCTAAACTTGTAGCCTTCAGTAATGTAGGAAGATGATGATGGAGACAGCAGAATCATAGACTAGTTTAGTTTGGAAGGGACCTCAAAGCTCATCCAGTTCCAACCCCCTGCCCCCTTCAGATACTGCAAGGCCACTCCAAGGTCTCCTGGAAGCCTCTTCTGCAGGCTGCACAGCCCCAACTCTCTCAGCCTGTCCTCACAGCAGAGCTGCTGCAGCCCTCTCAGCATCTTGGTGGCCTCCTCTGGACTGGCTCCAACACTTCCATGTCCTGTTTGTGCTGGGGGCTCCAGAAGTGTGCCCCCAGGACTGCAGGTGGGGTGTGAGGAGAGCAGAGCCAAGGGGCAGAATCCCCTCCCTTGCCCTGTGCCCACACTGCTCTTGCTGCAGCCCAGCACAGGGTTGTGTCTGGGCTGCACTCACACTGCAGGCTCCTGTTGAGCTTTTCCTCACCCCATACCCCCAGGTCCTGTTCCTCAGGACTGCTCTCAGCCATTCCCCACCCAGCCTGGAGCTGTGCTTAGGATTGCACCCACCCAGGTGCAGGACCTTGCACTTGGCCTTGTTGAATGCCATGAGGTTGGGCTGGGCACAGCTCTGCAGCCTGTGCAGGTCCCTCTGGATGGATCCCTGCCCTCTAGCAAGTCGCCTGTGCCACACAGCTTGGTGTGCATTGTTGCATTGTTTGGGATGGGCTCTTGGAAGAGCAGAGCCAAGGGGAAGAATGACCAAAAACTATCACTCTTTCCAAGTCAGTCATGTGAGTAGCAGAAGCCCATGACTGCCTTCTCTCTTTCAGGAAGTTCCATGGCTACAGTTCCCTGAAGGAGTACTATGAGGAAGAAAGCTGCCTGCAATACTTGCACAAGGTAAGTGCTTGCAGTAGAGGCTGCTCTGAGAGCTTCATGTTGTTGCTGGAGAGAGAATGTACCTTAGTGGGGAATAGATATGTAGGCAGAGATGGTTTTGCTGGCAGCTTAGTGGGAGTGGGACTTAAGTTCTTACTACCTCTAATGCTGCTGTAAAGTGCTTTGGGTTCTTCAGCACTGCAGTGATCTAGAGAGACACATTCAGCTGAGCTGCCCTGAGCAAATGAGGGTGAGGTGGGGAGTGGCACAGAGCCTGCAGGTCCAAGGAAGAAAGACTTAATGGATGTTGTGGAAGTGACCCAGGATGCTGTCTGGACCACAGATGTTCAGCAGACCAAGGCTTTTCAGAAGTGGAACTAGAAGGCTAATTTCTCCTTTATCTGCTGAGCCAGAGGATGGAGAAGTTCCAAGGGAGTTTCCTGGCCTTTACCCAAGGTGTCTGGATCAGAGCTTGGCTCTAGCTGCCTGAAGTGCAAAGCAAAATGGGAGGGGAAAAGGTGAATCAGTTTGAATTCTGGGAATGGGGAAGGCCTGGGACTCACTCTGAGCTTGTTCTGATGCACTCCTGCCCCTTGCAAACAATGCAGCACTCCTCAGTGCACCAGGACTCCAGCCTCTGCTTTCCTGATGCTTCTGCAGGTACAGGGCAGTTGAAGGAAGATGTCCTCACTGAATTAAGCTGGGATGCTTTTACAGTTAGTACATGTCAATACCAACCCCTCACTGGTTTGTTTTCTCCTGCTGTGTTTCTTGATGCAGATCTATGTTCCTCTGCTGTTGGTTAATGCTGCTGATGACCCTCTTGTGCATGAGAGTCTGCTATCAATCCCAAGAGCCCTCTCAGGTATGCTGAAGCAGCCTTCTGCAGCTGTGCATGGTTGTGTCCCTGCAGCTGCTTCAACACCATGATCCATGGTTTTAGAGCAGCTGGACTTGCCAGCTCACATCTGTAATCTGGTGGGAGGGATACTAAAGCCACTTCACATTGCCAGCTGCTAGAACTAACAAGGCTAACCTTGAACAGGAGGAGCTTGAGTCCTTTCAGGCATTGTCTCCTGTTTTGACTTGTTGATAGCTGGCAGGTTACATTCAGGTCACTTCTGGCTGGAAAAACACTTCCTGATGTCCTTGTTCCTCACTGGGATTTAGTAGAAATGTGAGTTATTGCAGAGATAATGTCTTGATCAAGTACAGATGAGCAGCCCCCTTTGAAGGGAGGTGCACACACAGCCTGGTATTAAATAACTCTGCCAGGATCTCCCCCACAAAAGGAGTTCTTCAGCCAAGCAAACAGAGCAAATGACCTTCTGAAGCTCAGGAGAGGGAGCTGGCTGCAGCTTCATCTCTCAGACAGTGGGAGCACAGGGAGGGAAGCAGGGCTCATTCTTTTCCTAGTTGAAAGCTGAGAGTGCAGAATTTATCCACACCACTTCCAGATCAAAGCACACACAGGAATGTTCCTGTTTATACAGGCAATCAGGCAATCCTAGAATGGTTTGGCTGGCAAGGGACCTCCAGAAGTCATCCAGTCCAACCCTCCTGCAGTCAGCGGGGGCATCCTCCACTAGATCCACTTGCTCAGAGCCTTGTCCACCCTGACCTTTAATATCTCCAAGGGTGGGACTTCAAATGCCTCCCTGGGCAACCTGTAGCAGTGTTCCAGCACCCTCATGGTGCAGAATTTGTTCCTCACTCTTAATGTGTTCTGCTCTCATTTCAAACCGTTGCTCCTGGTCCTGTCTCTTCAGGCCTTTGCAGATAGTCCCTCTGCAGCCTGCTTGTGGCTCCCTTCAGGTACTGCATGGCTGCTGTTAAGTTTCCCTGGAGCCTTCTCTCCTCCAGGCCGAACACCCACAGCTCCCTCAGCTTGTTCTTGTAGCAGAGCTGCTCCGTCCCCCTGAGCATTTCTGTGGCCCTGCTCCTTGCCCTTCCAGTGTGAGTGAGTTGAACACAAACCCTATGAGGAGAGGCTGAGGGAGCTGGGGGTGTTTAGCCTGGAGAAGAGGAGGCTCAGGGGTGACCTCATTGCTGTCTGTAACTACCTGAAGGGAAGTTGTAGGCAGGTGGGGTTGGTCTCTTCTCCCAGGCACCCAGCAACAGAACAAGGGGACACAGCCTCAAGTTGTGCTGGGGGAAGTATCGGCTGGACATTAGGAGGAAGCTGTTGGCAGAGAGAGTGATTGGCATTGGAATGGGCTGCCCAGGGAGGTGGTGGAGTCACCATCCCTGGAGGTGTTCAAGAGAAGATTGGATGAGGCAGTTAGTGCCATGGTCTGGTTGACTGGATAGGGCTGGGGGATAGGTTGGACTGGATGAGCTTGGAGCTCTTTTCCAGCCTGGTTGATTCTATGAAGAGGTTCTGTAAAGCTGTAAGGGCCCAGCCAGCAGCACCTCCTGGCCTTCCTTCCTGTAGTAGCTGGGCTCCTGCAAGCTGCCCTGTTTTGGGAAGCAGTAAGATTATGTCCCTTGGGCTCCAGAGTAGCCATGGCTGTTGCCAGGGCATTTCTGGTTCCTACACAGCTGCTGTAGTTCAGACACTGTGCTAAGGCTGCAGTTGCCTGTCACTATTGCAGACTGCCTCGTTCTTGGCTCCAAGATGCTAACCTGGAGCTTTGTTTCTTTTTGTTTTGCAGAGAAAAGGGAAAATGTCATGCATGTGCTGCTCCTTCATGGAGGCCACCTGGGATTTTTTGAGGGGTCTGTGCTATTCCCAGAACCTCTTACCTGGATGGATAAGCTGGTGGTACAGTATGCCAATGCCATCTGCCAGTGGGAGAAGACAAAGTCTCACTGCTCAGACACAGAGCAGGCTGTATCTGGCCAGGAGTAATTGACTCAAAGACTCTGGATCACTTCAGTATATCTCCCCCTTTGGGAACATCTTGTTCCTTCACCTGCTGCTTCAGGTTTCCATTCTCCTTGGTATCCTATGGCTGGGGTTTGATCACAATGTTTTCTGACAGAGTGGAGCTCAGCAGAGTTTGAGGTCTGCACGGAGCATCTCTGCATCAGCAGTCACTTGGGTTAGTAACTTGCTGCTCTGCTTGCAGGATTAGATTGACTGTGACTTGTTCCAGGGTCGTTGAGCTGAAGACTGCTTGCTTTCAGGTGTCAAACCTCTTCACTCACTGGTCCCAACCTCGACCTGCAGAGTGTGTTTAGGTATAGATGAGAGGGTGACTGTGGCTCTGTCCTGCCCTGCTGCTGGAAAGAAACCCTGTACTAAGCCACAAGCCACTCAGTGCTTGTCTGCAGGCCACTAAAATGTGTCTTGGAGAAAAATGCTTGGCTGTGAGTGGGGTTTCAGCCTTGCACTATCTCAAGGGAAGCTTTTTGGTTCCTAGGAAGCCACTTAAACAGTAAACCAGTTTAAAAACACTTAGCTTTTTGTGCTTCAGCTGTCTGTGGAGTGGGGAATCCCTGTTGGAACTCCCAAGTAGAGAAAGGCTACAGGCTCATAACAGCAGTTCATGTTGCTATCTAAATGTGCTTTTGCACCAGGACCAGGTCAGTCACCTCCTCATCACCTTTGCCTCTCACCTCTCTTTAAATACAGTCACCTCTTTAGAACTGGATTTTTGTTTCTTAAAGCTGGCTCTGAGCTCGCAGGTCCTGCAGATTCTCACTCACTGGGAAGCCCATCTGGCCTTAGAGGTATTCCATAGGGAGTTACACACTATCAGGGATTGATTTGTTGGAGTGGGAGGTGTCTATTTAGATTCTCCTTGTGCCAGAGTAAATCATAGCAGGATTCTTCCCTTCAGCTCTCAAAGCATGACATGGGTCCAGACTTGCCTTACAGTTGGTGGGGAGCCTCTAGCCCTGGCAACTAAACTGCAGCCTTTGGCTGGCTACTCCCTTATCCATAGAGATGCTGTAGGATTTCTGGGCTCTTCCTCACCTGAACTCCTTTTCCACAACCAGACACCTTCCTCTTGCTTTGCTGTGCAAAGTGAAGAGTGGAAATTGTGTGCAGGAGAGATGCCTGCTTGCTTGCGCTTGCCTCTCAAGCGGCTGCTGTGAGCTGTGCCAAGATGGTTCTGAAAGCCTCCAGTCCAGCCCCTGGAAGGAAAGCATCCTGTGACGTTCTGGAGGCTCAGACTTTGTGGTCAGTCTTTTTCCCTTCTTGTTTGTTGTGTCATTATTATAACCTTCATTAATCCATCCTTAGGACTTCTTCATCCCAGTGCCAGTGAAGTTCTTCCCTTGTCACACTTCCCATGTCGATTAGCACTTTATTGCTTCAGCCTCGGTCTGTGTTCCAGGCACTTTAGTTGACAGCTCAAGGGCAAAAACAAGCTGCAGGACTTGAGTCTGGTAGTACAGGGGAGGAAGCTTTCTGGACTGCCCTGTCACTGGACCTCAGGAGGTTGGAGAGATGAGGTTTTGTTCCAATAAAGCAATAATTGATTATTGTAGCAAAGGTTCATTCTCACATCAGGAGAATCGTTTGCCTTAGGCCAGACCTCTTGGCCTGTCAGAATGAACATTCTTTCTAATAAATGCAGGTCTCCTTTCTTCTTCAAAGAGATGTGACCAAGTAGGGTTAAAACAAGACTTGGCCACGCTTGTGGCTGTTGCTGAAGAACTATTTTAGGGCACCAGTTAGCAAGGATATTCTTAGCTGATGGATATCTTGTCTGTGTTGTTAGCCTCTTACTCATACTGCATCTGTACATCACTAAAATCTGTCATAAGAGATCTGTCATTGGAGGTTCTTGCTGAAGTAGCTGTTCATGTAATATTCATTGACTAGGACTTAAATATCTTCTCACTTCAACAGAAGCAGAGTGTAAACAGCACTCACATGGAATAGATACAGTGTGCAGGGGGAATGGTTTTATCTCCACTGGCTTACAGCTTCAGAAGGGTTTTTGGCTTTCAAAGCATACCACAGCTGTAGCTTACCCAGGTCATGGCTGTCTGCCTTCAAACAACTGCCCTGTCCTTGCCTTCTGTCCTGCATCCAGCTTTACTGTGCTGAGTATCAGCTTCAGGGGCAGAAGCTGCCCTTGGTACACCGCTGCTGCTGAGGTGAAGAGCCCATCCTGTCACCCAGCACCCAGGTGCCTGGGGATCAGTGTAGTATGCAGCTGACCTCTTGGAGAGCAAAAGATCTTCACTCCAAATTGAAAGCCTTGCCAAGAGCAGAAGCCTCTGCCCTCTTCCCCAGGACCCCAGGCTGGCAGAACAACTTGGTGTTTGAGTGGCCCAGGATGTGAAGGTCAGAGGGTGAGGTACAGCCTGGGTGCTCTCTGGGGAGGTTAGTGCTGAGGCACAGCAGTTGTCTTGCCTCTGGCTGTGGCCAAGCCATGCCAGACCCTCAGAGTGGAGCTTTTTGTGGGAGGCTTTTTCTTGAGAGTTTCCTTCTACCTTGTAAAGATTCCTCTTGAGAAACCAGGCTTTCAGAGGGGCTTGCCTGAGGAAGCTCCCTGCTAGTCCAGGGTACCTCTGTTTCAAACCATTTCCCTAGAGCAGCTGGCCAGGCAATCCATGACCCACCTTGAAGCAAATCTAAAGTGAGGTCAGCAGCTGGGCAATTCTCAAAGCTGCAGCTTTGGCTGATCAAACAGATTCACTTGGAGGCCCTTTTGAAGACTTCTTCCTGCCCCCCGGTCCAAGCCTTTGTACTTCAGAAGTGCCAAAGCTGTGGACTTGCTGAAACTCCCCTACAGCAGTAATGTAGGTCTCTGTCCTCCTCCTCCTGACCTGTTCTGGCACTTCCATCTCCAGTTGTTCAAACCACTTTTGACTTGCCCAGTTAATTCTGGCATGTTTAGGGAGGAGCTGATGCCACAGCTTGTTTGTGCAAGGTTTCTGGAGCCTGAGGGTCATCTGAATTGGTCAGCTGGAAGCAGTGCTGGAAAAACTGTTCTCTTCTTAGCCAGTTTGTTGCTGGTGTCAAATCAAGACTCCTGCTGTCAGGCTTGCAGCAGGAGCTTAGGAAAGTGGGAGAGGAGACAACTACACTGCAGTGATGTTATCTAAAGACTTCTAAACGAGAGTTGTCTGAAATCTTGCTGCTGACAGCAACTGGCAGCTGATCCCCCAAGATGCATGGAATTGTGTCCAGTCTTGATCTGAACTACTTTCTTCTCCCCAAAGAAGGCAGTGGCAGTCTTGTGATGTGGGGAGGTGCTCTACACTTGCCCAGTCTGAACCTTCAGAGGTGGAGTTGTCTTTCATCTCCTGTCAAGACAGCTGAGGTTGTTGAAGTGTGCCCTTGTAGATGACTGCAGTCTAGTCTGATAGTGCAGCTCAGCATTCCAGCAGGATGCCCTGGCATGGGCTCTGCTTAGTCTCAAACAGAGGTTAGAGCTCCCCATGGGCAGTCTCATGTGGCAGACACACCTCTGTCCCTGGGTGTAAGCAGCACTTGAACATAAACCCCAAGGGCACTCTCAATCAGAACTATTACTCTTAGGTGGTCAGGCTGGTCCAACCGTCACCTTCTGTGTCAGTGTCTGGAGACATCTGAAGACTGCAAGGGAGCAGCTGGGACTTGCTCTTGTTGAACTGAAGGAACTTGAAGCTTCCACTGCATCAACTCTGTCAGCATTTTCAGTGGTCCCTTGGTTAGCTTCTACTTTGAAGCTGCCTTCCGGTGGGTCTGGCAGTGTTGCAGAGACAGACACCTGACCCCCCCCTGCAGGCTTCCCCGCGCATTTCTCTGCAGTCCCTGATGAGGATACTGGTTGCAAAGACAGGGCATTAAGCAAAGATGTTGAGAACTATCAGCTCCAGTACTGGATTTAGCCAAGTTACCTGTGTCACCTGTCCTGGCTCTGCCACAAGTTCCTAGACCACAGCCCTTTGACACGTGGTGCCTTGCCCTCTTTCTCCTCCTCCCTTGACATCAGCATATCTAGAGACTTCAGTGACAGCTCTGCCAGAGCTTTTGAGGCTTTGCTTTTTGGACATCTCTGCCAGCTGTACAAAGCCTGTCCTGACTTCAAGGATCTCTGTGGGCAGCCTACAACTAGCTCCAGCCTCTTTCAGTGCTCAGAACAACAACCTGTACAAGCAGTGGGTCAGTTCCAGCTCTCTGCTCCTCTGGCAGTGGGGGTTGAGTCACAGAAGGAGGGTTTGCTTTGCTTACCGTGGCTTTACAGTCCCAAACTTCTGGTATGTATTAACCCCCCCAGCAGCATAGCTGGAGGTAGATTGCCTAAGTGACTACAGCTCAGTAAAAAAGAGCAGAGTAACAACTTGAGTCACCTGGACTGCTCCCAAGCTTCTCTGGAAGCATTCTGCCTGGCTGGAGCTTACTGACATTTCTTCACAGCCCTCTTCCAGAAGACCAGCAAAGGCCCCAGCATTGTGCTGCCTGTGGAAGTCATTTGTTGTGAAGAGCAACTTGTCTCTGCCTTGAGCTGTGCTCCATATATGCCTCGGTGGCTCTTTTGGGTGGGTCCTGGAGTCTCAGTGACTCAAAGCAGTGGCATCTGCATGGCTTCCAGCTGAAGGGCAAACAGTTCTCCTTGCTCTGAGGACTTCCTGAGTGTTCTCCAAGCTCAGAATGCCTCAGAGCAACACCAGCCCAAGAGAAGGCTGCCTTGAAACTGTACCACTCTTACCACTGAGTGTCTGGTAACTGGCCTGGACTTGCTCAGCTGCTGAGGGGAGCTTTGGCTCTAATGCCATTAGTGAGCCAAAGCTGTTAGCTTTCAGCACTGCTGGAAGGACTTGCAGGGCTGTCCTGAACATCTCTGTGTTCCTGGGCTTGCCGGGTGATGAGTGGAGACAAACAGTGCCCTCAGGGCAGTGGTTATCAGCTGGACTCTGCTCATACTGACCAGCCCTTTTCAAGTCCACCTGCTAGCACCTCCAGCCCCACACCACTCGTGGATAAGGCCTCTTTTTTTCCCAAGGGCCTTGCCTAACCCACTTCTGATGCCTGTAAGGAGACAACTCTCTGAGTGGCTCTACACAGCCCTTTGGCTTCTATCTGAATCACAACCTTGCATTGTCCATCTGTGGCCATGCAAGAGCTTTGGTTAGCCACAAACCTTCCTTCTAGGATCCTCCCCTATAGCTCTGCTGGGATCTTGTGACCCTTCTTCTGGCTTCTGTCAACTGGGGAGCTTTAAAAAGCCAAACAAAACCTGCTTGGTACCTGCTAAACCCAAACCCTACTGCTCAGCCAGAGTCAGTGACAGGTTTTCTTGTGTCACTTGACAGCACTCCCCATGACAGAACCTTGGGTCTGTTCTTCCTGAGAGCTGCAGACCCCCAGCAGGAGAGGAGTGTGGAGAACTCAGCCCTGTGCCCTCCTTGTTTTGCTCATGCAGCTGTGCCAGGACAGGCTGAGTGACTTCTGCTGTGCTTGAGGAGCAGCTTACTAGAAAGACATTCTCATATTGGTGAAATTAAGTTTGGGACCCACCTGTAAATGCTGCCCTGAAAGAGCTTGTACAGCCTGACCCCCCTCCCCACTGCCATCTTCTGAGTCAGATCCTCTGGGGCTGACAGCTGCAGGGGAGATGATTTGCAACTAGCAATGCAATTTTTTTCTATATCTGCTGATGTTTACCTTAAGAAATGATAGACATAAATCTCTCTAAAGCAATGTCTGAGTCCTCTGTTCTGTGTGGTGTACAATGGAGAGCACTGCAAACAAAATGTAATTTTGTTACCTTTGATTCAGTGCAGTTTCTTTATTTAAAAAATAAAGGACTTGTTGAAGTCAGTGCTGCAGAGTGGCTGTGGCTGGAGTTACTGGGTGAGCAGTCACAGGCTGGCAAGGAGCTCCAGAGACGGGGGAGTTCAGTGCCCCTGCCGGCCAGGTCGCACAAGAAGGAATTCAGTATCCTGAGGAGACTCCACAACCTCTCTTGGCAGCCTGCTCCAGGGCTCTGCACCCTCACTACACAGAAGTGTCTCCTCCTCTTGAGGTTCTAGCTTGTGCCTTTTGCTCCCTGTCCTGTCACTGGGCATCACTGAAAAGAGCCTGGCACCTTCATCCTGACACTCACCCCTCAGCTACTGATAGCCATTGACCAGGCCCCCTCTCAGCCTTCTCCTTTCCAGACTGAACAACCCTAAGGCCCTCAGTTTCTCTGATGTTCCAGGCCCCCACTCATCCTCACAGCCTCCACTGGCCTTTCTCCAGCAGCTGCCTCTCTCTTGAACTGGGGAGCCCAGGCCTGCACACAGTGTTGCAGCTGTGGGCTCAGCAGGGTGGAGGAGGGGGCAGGAGAGCCTCCCTAGGCCTGCTGGCCCCCCTTTCCTTGCAGCACTGTGCCACAAGCTCTGGTGCTGCTCAAGCTTTTGCTTGTTCCTTCTGGCCAAGAGAGGCCCTTAATGCCACTCTGGTAGAGAACAGAGATGGCAACAGCTGACAGCCTGCCCTGCCCCTCCTGAGGAAGGACTGATTTCACCAGCAGGGTCTCATAGTCCTCTGCCAGCCTCTCCTGTCACTGCACCCCTGCCTGGCACAGTCCTCCAGGGCCTGACCTGCACCTGTGCCAGGACTGAGAGCTGATGTAGAGTTGGTGTGTGGAAGGACTGCCCCTGGGGATGGCAGCTTCCCTGGAGCCCTTGGCTTGTGTGGTTCAGCAGCATTATCCTTTGCTGGTTTTCCCTCCTGGGCCGGGAGTGGACTTCCTGAGCTTGCAGCGGCTGGCAGGAGGGCAGCACAGCAGCATCTCTGGCCAGGACACTGCCACCTTTGACCCCAGGGCACAGCACAGCCCTGCCAAAAGCAATACTTGGCTGATACTGAGAGTTCACTGCCTCAGGGAGCCTTTCACCTCCAGTGCAAGGGAGACAGATGCAGAGGGTGACTGAGCTCTTGTGCCTGGCCCAGGACCCTCACTGCTCTTCCTCTGTAGTGAGAGCTGCTCTGGGGAGACAGCATCTCAGGTTCCATCTCTATTGGCCATCACGATTTAACTTAGGCCTGCTTCAAAACTCCTTCCTAGCTTGATCAGTGTCCCTCTGAGGGGAAGTTTAAGACGGTTCTGTGTGCTGTGCTGTGCTGCTCTCTCTCCCCCTGGCAAAGCAAGCTGCTGGCTGACAGTTTGGCCCAGCAGTGATGAGCAGCCCCAGGGACTGCCTAAGAGCTGGGCCTGTCCCAGTGGCACTGTGCAGGTATGGCTGGGCTGCTCTGGCCTTTCACTGGGGAGCTGCAGTTGCTGTGTCTCCCGCACAAGCTGTGCTGTTGCTTGCACTGGCCTGAGGGCGGTTGGGTTGTCACACGAAGTTTCTCTGGGCTGGCTCCAGGTGCTTCCTGGCCCTGTGGAGAGCACTGCACAGCAAGGGGCCAAAGGCAGCAGTGTGGTGCCTTTTGCTCTAGCTCTCACACAAGGCTGCTGCAGCCTCGGGCTGGGGCTTGCCCTGCCTGGAGTAGCCACACTGCTGAGGCTGGAGAAAACCGATTGAGTCCCAGACAGGCCCCATCCTCCCCACAGCTTTGGAGCCCATGTCCTGTTTGATTTGAGCCTCAGCCAGAGCCCTGCTGAATGGGGCTCTTGTCAGCACCCGCCACCTCGGCTGCCTTCGAGCAGAGGTCTAATCCTGGCTGCTGAAAGGTGCCTGTGTGTGCTGAGAGGGACAGGCCATGCTGGAGGAGCAGGCTGACAGAGAAGAAGGTAACCTGGGCAGAGACCAGCAGCTTCTTCCTCTCCAAGCCCTACAGCTGGCCAAGGAAGAAGGTGCTCTGGAGCCAGGTAGCTCCCTGGAGGCAGTGCCTGGCTCATGAAGCAGAGCAGGCTGCCTCACCTGGGACTCTGCCTCCCTCCTCCCACCCAGTCCTGCTGGCTCCACGTTAGCGTCGGGCACAGCTCCTCTGCCCTCTCTGGTGGCTTTTAGTGGGGCTGACTGAGGCCTCTTTCATGATGCAGTGCTAAGTGGGCTTCTTCTGCTTCTCTTTCACTCATGGCTGCTGCAGCCTGCGTTCCTCCTCCCTGCCTGCCTGAGCAGGAATTGGGCAAGCTCTGCCCGAGCCCCTGCCCGAGTTTCTGTTTGCACTTCTGGGGCTGTTTTCTCCTTCCTAGTTAGAGCAGACGATGAAGAACTGGGGTCCTTGCTCGGGCAGGGAACGCAGGGAGAACGCAGGCACCTGGTGTCTGGGTCCCTGTGCCAAAGGACAGCCAATGGTAAGGGGCACAGCGCTGACACTCCTGGCCTCCTTAGAACCAGCAGCACAGCCACCACCTGTGCCCAGAGAGCTGCACCTCTGCTCCTTGCCACATGCCACAAGGGAGCCTGGAGCTCTGATGTTAAACATTTTATTTCTCCCTCGCTGGAGCCCTCCCTTCCCAGAGCTGTTGCTCTCCTTGTCCTCTCCCTGCAGCCCCAGAGTGTGCTGCAGAAGAGGGCTAAGGGCTTCCTTTTGCTGCTGACTGCCCAGGGAAGGATGCTCTGCCCAGGAGGGGCAGAGCTGCCAGGCAGCCTGCTGCCAGGTTTGGGGAGAGGAGAGGCAGGCGTGGAGCAAAGTATCCAGGCCCCCATCGTGAGCAGTCATTCAAGCAATGCTACAGTAAGGAGGTGGTTTGGGTTAGGGGACCACCTCTGATCCTATTTCAGAGGGGAGGGGGAGTGAACCCATCTCTAGAGAGCTGTGTCTTCGGCCTCGATGCGGGGCCCAAAGAGCTTCTCTGCAGTTGCTTTGCCATCATACTTGGGCAGGGTCCCACCAAAGTCTGCTGGCAAGATGTCAGCGTCGATCTCCTGGTAGAAGGACTCCAGCTCCTCCCCGTGCACAAAGACCTGGTGAGAGATGGGAGTGACCCTCAGCAGAGGAGCTGGGTGACTCTTCCTGGCTGCCCTGTTTCACCCAGGGTCACACCTCTGGGTCTGGATCCCCTTCCCACACTCACCCTCTCCAGCAGTTTGCTTTTCAGGAACGGTTTGACCACGTTGTAGGTGGTGGTGAAGTACCAGGGCTGGTGGATGAAGTGCACAGCCTTGAACCTCGCTGGGAAGGAGTCCTGGGATCCCAAATCCAGACAGAGATGATTACAAAGGGTGCTGGCCACGTGGAACTGGGTGGGCAGCAATGACTGCCCCACTGCTGCTGCAGCTCCCCTTGCCCAGGCTACCCTCCTCTCTTTGATGGACCCTTTAGTTCTGGCACAGATTGGCTGTCCCAGCCCTAGGAGGACCAGGGAAGCTAAAGAGCCTCACAGAAGGTTCGTTGCTCCCACTCCATAAGATGAACCACATCTCTGTGGTACTCCTTTCCCAGGGAGAGCTGAGTGTCTTTGGCTTCTGGTCCAAGGGCAGTAATCCTGGAGCACCTGTGAGTGCCTGGACTGGGCTGGCCAGGTGAGGAAAGGCCTTCAGGACACACTGCAGGATGCTGCTTCAGGTTGGCTATTTGAGAGGACAAGTTGCTGGGGCCAGAATAGGATCCCTCTTGCAGCACTTAGCCTTAGCTGGCAAGGGAAGGAGCACGTGCCAGAGGATAGCCTCTCCAGAGGCTTCTGCCATGGTGCCAGTGCAGCAGCAACCACAAACCCTGTCAGCCTTGCCTTCACCCATCCCTAAGCTTTCTGCTCCCCTCAGGCCTGCCCTGCCTCTGCTGGGTGCAGGCTTTGCCCCCTCACCTGGAGCATGTCCACCATCTTCTTGAGCTCGGAGGGTTTGATCCCTGACGCCTGCTGCATGGTGAAGCCCTTGAAGTTCTCAATGATACAGAACCCATTGATCTGGGTCTCATCATTTTCCAGCAGCTTCTCCAGGATAACGCAATAGGCACGAAGGATCTGATGGAGAGGAGAGGCAGCAGAGTTTGATAGGAGGTCTCACCTCTCACAGTCCACATAAAGGCTCTCAGGAAGATGCCCATGCAGTGTTAGCCAGGGTCTGCTTGACTCCAGCCTGCTTCTTGCAGCCAGCCCCAGGACTTCAGAGCAGAGAAGGCATTTCAGGGGATGCCCAGCAAGCACCATGTGCCCTTTCAGGGTGGGCACATCTCAGCTCGGCATCAAGGACATGCTGCCCCCAAATTCAGTGCCAAGCAGAAAACAGAACTCAGGGAACTTGTGAGTCAGAGGCCTGGAGACCTCTCTGCCAAGAAGCCCTTTCTGTGCCTTAAGCCTCAGCATCCTCCTTTGCCCTGCAGGTTTCTCCTTTCTAAAGCACCTTGAGTTAACAATGGGGATGCACCACATCAAGAGGAAGGAAGAGGAACACTTTGGGGTGGACCATGCCCTCCCAGGCTACAGACTGGCTTCAGCTCAGAGAACTGGAGCTGGCAGTGGACAGAGAGATGCTGTGGACACAGAGATCACAGGCTCACAGGATGCCAGGGGTTGGAAGGGACTCAAAGAGATTATCGAGTCCAAGCCCCCTGACAGAGCAGGACCATACAATGCAGCTCAGGTCACACAGGAACACATCCAGACAGGCCTTGGAAGGCTCCAGAGAAGGAGACTCCACAGCCTCTGGGGAGCCTGTGCCAGAGATGCTGCACACAGGTGTGCCAGGCAGGACAAGCCTGGCAGCAGGGCCGTGCCGGATGGGCTGAGCTGACCTCATCGAAGGTGATCTCCTCGTAGTCCCAGTTCTCGATGTTGAAGAGCATCACCACCCGGCCGTACTTGTCCCTGCTGGCCAGGATGCCTGGGTACCCGGCCTCGATGGTGCTGCGCACGGCCTCGGGGGTCAGGTTGTCGAAGAGCTCCGGGTACTGCTGGCGGAAGTTGACGTAGCCTGCGGAGAGGCAGAAGTCAGCCCAGCACGAGGGCTCCTCGCCCGGCCCTGGGAAGCTGGAGGGGATGCTGGAGAGATGGTGAGACATCAGCCTTGACCCCGGGCTGCAGCCTGGCTGTGCCACGGGCCAGGGCTCCTCCGGCAAAGCAGGGCAAAAGGAGCCCAGCAGCAGAGCAGCCCTGGCACTGCCACACTCGGTGTTGTGCTCCCCGTGCCAGGGGCTTCCCACGCCTGCCTTCTCTTCAGCTCCCCGCTTTTGCCTTCATTTCCCTTCTTCCCTCCCTCCCCATTTGGGTGACGTCCCCCAGCTCCCCTCCCTTGGCACCCTGCGGGCATGAAGTACGGAATTTCACCCTGGGAAAATGTGGACAAACAAAACATCTTGTCTGGGAGCCAGCACTGATAATTGCAACTCATTATCCCCCAGCCCGGCACAAAGAAGAGAGGAGATGGAGCCAGGCAGGTCCCCACTGGCAGCCACCCCCTGCAGTCTGCCTTCCCCCACCCCCTCCATCCCTTCAGTGTGGGGAGGGGATGCTATCAGCCCCCCCAACCTGCCCCAGCCCCGAAGGGGTGCCAGGGGTGCCGAGCCCACCAGGCAGAGAAGAATCGGGGCAGTGCTGGACCAGGTCCTTACAGGGACACAGAGGAGCATGCGTGGGGCACGTACAGGGCGTGGGGTTCTCAAGGGGCTGCAGCCCAAGCCAGCTGCGTTTGCTGCACAGACCCAGCAGCCTGCCTGCATTCGTGGTTTTATCCAGGACATTGGCAAGGCAGGGGAATGTCCTGGCTTTCTGGGATGCCTGGCACCACTCCCGTTTATTTCCTTCCCCATCTCAACTCTTTCCCTGCACCCCAAGCCCCCAGACTTACTCTTTTTCTATTTATCCTCTCCTCCTCACGCCAGGGTCCTGCTCTGCAGGCACAGCCGCGGCCGAGGAGCGGGGAGGGTCCAGCACGGGACCGGGAGCCGCCGGCGGGGGAACACACAGATAACCCTGCCCTCACCCAAGATCACCTCCTGGGACCCCTCCTCACCTTTCAGCAAGTCGTAGGCCCTGTGCACGTCGAACTTGCGGGCGCGGATGAAGCGCAGGAAAAAGGAATCGTCCTTCCCCTGCACCTTCTCGGCCACCGCCTTGCAAACCTCCTCGCCGCCCGCCCGCTCCTGCACCAGCTCCCGCAGCGCCTTCACCGCCACTCCCCTCTGCTCCTCCGTCTCGTTCAGCTCATCCTTCGCCTGAGAGGGGAGCAGAGAGGGGCCCCAGCTCAGCGGTGCTGCTCCAACACCCCCCCCAAACCCTCCCAGGGCTTGTTTAGGCACCCAGAAGCTGGGTGCAGTGATGCAGGCGATGCAAGGAGGGCAAGGCCACCTATGTCACAGAGCCACAGAATCACCGAGTGCCAGGCTGGACGGGACCTCAGGGGTCACCTGGTGCAACCTTTCTTGGCAAAACCACGGTCTCCACAAGGCGGCCCTGGACCCTGCCCAGCTGAAGTGTCCGATGTTGGGGTACTCACCCCTGCCCTGGGGGTGTATTCCAGCGGCTGACTGATTGTTCTCACTGAGGAAAAGGTTTCCCTTGTGTCCAGCTGGAGTGTCCCCAGGAGTGATTTGTACTCATCACTCATCTTTCCCGTGGGACCCCTTGCAGCAAGGCACTCTCCATCTTCTTTGTAGCCACCCCAAGCAAGTTCCCCCACTGGAGTGACTGCACCCAACACCCCACACATGCATTGCAAGACCTCTTCAGGGGTCTTCTGTGCCTGATTTCTCTTGCCCATTGTAAGGCTTTTGCAGTCAAATGTGAGTTCTTGTGAGGCAGGACAGGCAGAAAAACATAACTTCAGATCTATTTTCATACAACCTCAACCATCTTAACTATTAACCTATACTTAATTAACCTATACTTAAAACTATGATATTCAGTGGCTACTTCTTCTCTAACTTAGTATTATACTTCCCTGTCCAAACATCACCACAGCACCCAATTAGCTCTAACTGTCCCTCAGTTAATAGCTGTGTGTTTGGTAAATAATGAAGCTGATTTCCCACTTAGACTTTTAAAGGTTTAAAGAGAAGCAAAACCAACCAACCGACCTTTCCCTCCTGGCCAAAGGCTTTAAAACCAATCCCTTGTTCCAGCCAAAGGGAACAAAGTGACTCTTTCACATTGCTCCCACTTCTCTCCAGGCCTCACACTGGAAGGAGCCCCCCCCGAGCCGTGCCTGAGCCCTGCTCCCCAGGGCCAGCCTCACCTTCTGCAGGGTGTGGGGGGGGATCTTCTCACACCTGCCAAAGACGGGGCCGTGGTCCTTGGTGGTCAGGCGCTCCAGCTTGGTGCGCAGGGCTTGCTCCTCCTCCGAGACGATGCGGAAGGTGCCCGTCTGAGGGGTGAGGAGAGGATGTGCGGCATCCACAGTCAGTGTATCATCCTTCCCCCCCCCAGTTTTCCCTGCCCCCACCACAGGGCTCCCGGGATGGGGTGCTGTGGGGAGGAGCAGAGCCAAGGGGGTGCACTGGAACTGCAGCGATTCCTAAGGACTGCACTCTGCTGTTTATCTGGCACGCACATGTCGAAGTAGCAGCCACCAAGCCACACTGTGCAAGCCACAACGCGAGCTACTATCTCCTGACTGGGTTTGAAAGCTACAGATATCACAGAACAGAGATGGGGGGTGACAAGGAAGGGAGGACTTCTGCAAAGGTGTCCCCTGGGAAGAGAGACTGAGAGCCCAGGGGCTGTTTAGTCTGGAGAAGAGAAAACTGAGATCAGATACAAATATCTGAGGGGTGGGTGTCAAGTGGCTGGGGCCAAGCTCTTTTCGGTGGTCAGCAGCAATAAGACAAGGAGCAATGGATACAAACTGGAAGACAGAAGGTTTCACCTCCACATGAGGAGAAACTCCTTTGCAGTGAGGGTGATGGAGCACTGGAACAGGCTGCCCAGGGAGGTTGTGGAGTCTCCTCTTCTGGGGACTTTCCAAACCTGCCTGGGTGCATTCCTGTGCAAACTACCCTGGGGGATCCTGCCTTGGCAGGGGCGTTGGAGTGGATGATCTCTGGAGATCTCTTCCACCCCTAAAGTTCTGTGATTCTGTGCATGCTGTGCAGGCTGCTCCCCGACAGGTCATAAGAGCAGATGGGGAGGTGAGGGGGGCGTGGGGTGCACCCAGTCCCGCCGCTGGGGAGAGGGCATGGTCAGAGCCCAGGGGGCAGGGTGGGCAGGGGCAGTACTCACCACTGCAGACATGTTGTCCTCTGGCCTCCGTTGGCTGCAGGGCGCTGGGAGAGGGAAGGAGGAATCAGCAGCAGTGGGGATCCCACCAGCCTCTGCAGGCCCCCATGCCCCGAGCCCTGCCCTTCTTGCTCAGGCAGGGATGCCCCAGCTGCCCTCATCCCCATGACACCCTGCCTGCATCTCTCCTGCCTGCTGGAGGCTGGGTGGATTGGAGAACACCAGGGACCTTTCCCAAAGCAGCTTAAAAGCCTGGGTATTGATCATCTGGCACCTTCATCCTTTTCTTTCCACAGGTGGATGGGGGTACCTCATGGGGACCCCCAAGCCCATGAGCTCACCCAGTGCCATTTCACCACAGATGATTCTCACACAGGGAAGTGCCCAGCTCTGTCCAGGTGGGCAGCCAGCTCCTGCTTTTACTGCCTTTGACTTCTGCTGCCCTGTTATCCCTAAGGTGTTTCCAAACCTTCCAGCCCCTGCTGCTTCAGCCCAGAGCCTGTCACTGGGTGCAAGGTTGGTTCATGAGCCTCTCAGCATCTTTCTGATGCCTTCTCAGTGGAGCAGACCTGAGGAAGAGGAAGCCTGCCTTCACGCTCTCTGCAGTGCCTAACACTGCCCCTGACCATCCGCGGCAGCAGCTCTGAGCACAGGCTGTGTGAGGGATGCTTGCGAGGGATGCTTGGCTCCAGCTCAGCTGCTTCCCGGGGGGGATTCCTCCTCCCCACCAGTTCCTGGGAAGGGACAAGCATGTCCTTCTCCCAGCCACTAAAAGCAATCCCATCCTTGCAGGTGCCCGGGCAAGGCAGGGCTGGGTGATAGTCTCCAGTGCAGTTACTCTGGGTGGGAAAGGTCCCGGGAACTCACCAGGGAGAGGCGAAGCTGAACTGTCCGCAGCAGGTCAGTGCAGAAGGCCGAGCCAGAGGGAGGGCGAGGCCGGAGTGGAGCGGGACGGAAGGCGGCAGAAAGCTTTGTAGAGTCACCGGGTTGGGATTAGACCGTCACAAGGCATCAACTCAGCGCAGCTTTGCAATTAAGCCAGCACAGCCCAGGCAAGAAACCCCATTAAAACGTTACAAAAGGCAGCTGAGGAGAGGGAAGGAGGGAGCTGGGGCTGCGCCGGGCAGCCGCAGCCTGCGTGCAGGGGCGGCGGGAGGGGGTGCCGGACCCGATTAGAGAAGTATAAAAGCTGCTCGTTGTGTAACTCACTCATTAGCACGGAGCAGGGGCAGAGGCAGGCGATGGGCAGCCTGCCAGCCCGGCCTGCTTCCCCCGGGGCGAGGGGGACAGCTCTCTTCCCCAGCTTCTGCCCCACAAAGCCTGGCAAGGTCCCACTGTGGATCCGGCCGCATAGGCAGGATGCAGCTGCGGGGTGGTGTCCACAGCGGAGGATGCTCCCGGGTCCGGTCCTGCCCGGGGCTCTCGGGCTCCTCCCCAGCGGGGCCACCCAAGCCAGCATCCACCCAGGGGCTCTGCAGCTTTGGGAGTAATACGAATAAACAAATAAATAAACGAGGTAGATGTTAAAGTTTGTTTTCCTGCTACGTCCCCGAGTAGCAGTGCACAACTTGGAGCTTCGGGAACTGGAACCAGCTCCCCCCCAGGGCTGATGCTGTGGCCCGACACGGGAGGGAAGCCCCAGGATGTGGCCGGTACCATGCTGGGCCCACGTGTGGGTGCAGCAGGGTGACAAAACACAGGTCTGTGGGCACATCTACATCCCAGCACGCTGAAGCGTTGTGGGAGCCTTTGCAGCCTTAACTCTTTTTGGGCTCAGGGTTGTGCACGGCTCCTTCCCCAGCCCAAGAGAGGAGCTCAGCTGGGTTCTCACGGCACTGGGGATTTTGGGGAGGTGGCAGAGCAGGGCTCAGCACCAGAGCAGGGCTGAAGGGGCTTACACAAGGCATGTTTTGTAATGTCATTGGGATTTATGGATTGCATTTCCACGGGGCTGCCCTGCAAATGGAACCAAGCCCCCACTGCAAAGGAGGGAGGAAGAGGAAGGCATGGAACTCCATATGAAGGGCAGAGGGGAGCACAGAGGGAAAACCCAGACCTGTGCCAAGGCCCCAACCAATGCCATCATGGCCAGGGCCACCATGCAATGCTGTCCACTGGAGACCTCCCAGTTTCCCTGTTCTTTCCCACTCCAGCCCTGGTGCAAGGCTCAGCTCAATGGAGGTTTCTCTACAGCCCACTGAGCAAGGCAATGTGTGTGACAGGGGAACATCACATCAGCGTGGGGGCTCCTGAACAGCCCTGCCCAGAGGTGACCTGTGCTGCCCTGGCCACTCTGGCATCGTGGCCATCATGCTCAGTGCAGCTCAAATCGTTTTGCAGAACCATGCACAACCTGAGACAGCACTCAGGGGGTGCTTCATCCTGAGAAAAGGCATCTTGGGATGGCGTAGCAGCCCTAAGGGGAACCACCTCGAGAGGTTGTTTGGATCCCTTTAAGAACAGTCTTGGCCAGGTGCCCCTCCACATGGCCCCTGGCCTTAGCTGAACCCGCTCCTCCTTGCTGTGGGGCATCAGTGCCCACTCCCTGCAAGCACGGGGCTCGCAAAAGCTCGCATGCTGTGCTGGCACCAGATCCCCCAGCTAAATCCTGCTCCTTAGAGGTGGGCTAAACCTCCTCGTGTGCCCGGGGCCACTCCTCGTGCCCCCTTGGAATTAAGGGGTTTACTCGAAGGGATCCGTGCCCCACGTGGGTGGCACACGCAGGGGCTGGGCACTGAGAGGAGGCCCTGAATAGACACTTTGTACGCAGTGCCCCAGTTCCCTCCTGGCCGCCAGCCACAGCCTGCCTGTGCTCCACGCTGCCCTGCATCCCATGCCGCATGGCTGCACCCTAGGTGTGCGCACCCCACACCCACTTCACACCGCACGCGTGTCCATCGCGCACTGCCCTTCGGCCCCTGCTGCCCTGCAGCCCACGTGCCTGTGCCCCACGCTGCCCGGTGCCCCTCGCTGCCCGGCGCCCCCCGCTGCCCGGCGCCCCCCGCTGCCCGGCGCCCCACTCTGCCCGGCGCCCCCCGCTGCCCGGCGCCCCACTCTGCCCGGTGCCCCCCGCTGCCAGGCGCCCCCCGTTGCCCGGCGCCCCACTCTGCCCGGCGCCCCCCGTTGCCCGGCGCCCCACTCTGCCCGGTGCCCCCCGCTGCCCGGCGCCCCCCGTTGCCCGGCGCCCCACTCTGCCCGGTGCCCCCCGCTGCCCGGCGCCCCCCGCTGCCCGGCGCCCCCCGCTGCCCGGCGGGACTCGAACCCGCGGTGCCCGGGGCGGGAGCGGGCGGCGGGCGCGGGACGCGCGCGCGCGGGGCGGGGCCTGTGGCCGCGTGACCCGCGGCGCTTCCGGGCGGGAGTTTCGCGGCGGCGGAGCTGGGGCAGCCCGGGCCGGGCACCTCCGTAGCGACATGGCCCAGCGCGTCCTGGCTCTGGCTGCCGAGGAGGCTCCGCAGCGGCTCCAGGAGGCCCTGCAGAGCCTGGGGGAGAGCGAGGTGCGCGGTGCCCCGCGGGCCGGGAGCGGGGCAGGCGGCGGCGCTGCCGGGCCCGGGCGGGGCGCAGGCGGCTTGTCCGCGGGGGGGTGCGGCTGACCGCGGCCCCTTCTTCTTGCAGCTGGGCCATATGGTGGCGAGGCAGGCTGTGAAGGGCAGGGAGACGGCAGCCTTGCTCAGAGCGATCTTCAAAGGTGGGTGAGCTCTGAGCTGCGCCTTGGGAGCAGGCGGGGAGGGGGACCCTGGCCCCAGCCCTGCCGCCAGCCGAGGAGCTTCCCCCGGGGCACGGGGAAGTGTCACGGGCGTTAAAAACTGGCTCGTCGGGGGTGTCCCGGGGAAACGGCATCGGAAGTGTGGGCAGCAGCACAAGGGAGGTTCTTCTGCACCTCTGCTCAGCACTGCTCAGGCCACACCGTCAGTGCTGTGTCCAGTTCTGGGCCCCTCAGTTCCAGAGAGATGTTGAGGTGCTGGGAGGTGTCCAGAGAAGGGCAGCAAGGCTGGGGAGGGGCCTGGAGCAGAGCCCTGTGAGGAGAGGCTGAGGGAGCTGGGGGTGTGCAGCCTGCAGCAGAGGAGGCTCAGGGCAGAGCTCATTGCTGTCATTGCTGTGATCTTTGATCCCATTCTGTGCTTCTGTGCTTCACAACCTCCCTGGGCAAACCTGTGCCAGTGTCCCACCACCCTCACTGCAAAGAACTTCTTCCCCCAGCCCATCCTTTGTTTTCTTTGTCTCCCTTTTACAAGGCTCCCCTTGCTCCCAGCCCAGCGGCGTGCTCAGGAGGCTCCAGGTTTACAAGCACTGCATCCCACTGGTGGAATCAGGGGACCTGCATTTGAGCAAGGTGTCTGAAATCATGGGGCTGCTGATGCTGGAGGTAAGGATTCCTTTGGGCTGCCTTTCCTGGGCTCTGCTGGGTATGGTTTTGTGTGTGGAGTGAGACACCTCACCAAGGAATGCGAGTTGTGTCCATTCCAGGGATCCACCCTGGGCTAAGCTGGTGCTGGAATTCACTCTGTGGGAATTATTCTATCACTCACTGATTCTGTGATTCTGAATCAGATTTGGGAGCAAGTGTGGATCTCTTAGAGGGCAGGAGGGCTCTGCAGAGGGACCTGGACAGGCTGCACAGATGGGCACAGTCCCATGCCATGAGTTTTGACAAGTCCAAGTGCCAGGTTCTGCACTTTGGCCACAACAACCCCATGCAGTGCTACAAGCTGGGGACAGAGTGGCTGGAAAGCAGGCAGGCAGAGAGGGACCTAGGGGTGCTGGTTGGCAGCTGTACAGGAGCCAGCAGTGTGCCCAGGTGGGCAGCAGAGCCAATGCATCCTGGGCTGGCTCAGGAGCAGTGTGGGCAGCAGGACAAGGGAGGTTCTTCTGCTCCTCTGCTCAGCACTGCTCAGGCCACACCTGGAGTGCTGTGTCCAGTTCTGGGCTGCTGAATTCAAGAGGTGTGGAGGTGCTGGAAGGTGTTGAGAGAAGGGCAGCAAGGCTGGGGAGGGGCCTGGAGCACAGCCCTGTGAGGAGAGGCTGAGGGAGCTGGGGGGGTGCAGCCTGCAGCAGAGGAGGCTCAGGGCAGAGCTCACTGCTGCCTGCAGCTCCCTGAAGGGAGGCTGTAGCCAGGTGGGGTTTGTGCCAGGTTGGACTCGATGATCCCAGAGGTCTCTTCCAGGCTGGTTTGTTCTGTGGTTTGGTTCAGACATTCACAGTCAGAACTCCAAACCTGTAGTTCCCTCAGCTCCATTTCCTGCTCTGTGCCTAAAGGACAGTCCAAACCAGGGATCCTGGGGCTGAACTCCCATCTCTGCAGGGCATTTTGCTGTGAGAAGTGTTGTGTGCTGCTGGGTTTTGGTGACAGTTTGGCTGTACATGTGTGATTCCTTGTGCTGCCTCAGGCTCTTTCACGTTGTTGTGCCTTCTGCCAGGCTCGCCAGCTGCCAGGCCAGGCCTTGGCAGAGCTTGCCACCCTCTTTGTTGACGTTATTAAAAGTGGCAGCCTGTCCAACGGGAAATCCTTGGAGCTGTTTTCCACTGTGCTCACTGCACTGGCCAACTCAAAGGAGAGCCTGGCTTATGGGAAAGGTAACCCCTCTCAGTTCCTCCTTCCCAGCCTGTCCTTCTCTCCTCTGCAATCGTCTCCTTAAAAGAGTTTTTTGCCTTTTCAGGTGAACTGAATGGGGAAGAGTTGAAGAAACAGCTGATAAACACTCTCTGCTCCAGCAAGTATGTCCCAGCAGTGCTAGGCCCTGGCAAAACAGGGTGCTCCATCCTGTGCTCTGATGAGTTGGATGTCACCATCTGTGGCCTGTTCTGTCATCTTTGAATCTGTGCCCTGTGTGACAGTGTCTTGCCTGGCTGGGAAGGCAAAGGAACACCCTGTTCCCAGATCTGGCATGAGCTGCTCTCAGGCAGTGCTTGGTTTTGTTCCTTCCTTGGTGTTTGTTGTTGTGGGGCTGCCACAGGTCTGCATGGTCGAGGGGCTGTGTGCTGACTTCTGGTGGCAATCTGGCTTCAGATCTTAGTGTCAGCATGTGATGGGGACATGGTGACACTGAATAGTTGTGCACTCGGTGGAAGGGCTAAGCCAGAGCTCTGCTTGCTCTCAGTTTGCTGCCTGCTTTTGATTTTCCAGGTGGGACCCTCAGAACGTGATACACCTTGCCAACATGTTCAGGTAATTCTTCTTGCCTGCAGCATCAGCACTTCCCTGTGCTGTGCTCAGGTCTGTGTCCTGCTTCACAGGCAGTCTGGGGCAGTGACAAACAGCGTGCCAGACAGCCTCATGGATGGTTGGCCAATGACATCCATGTCAGATCCATTTGGATCCACAGCCCAGCTGGGAAGGCATTCCCCAAAGCCTGGGTTTAACTCCCATGTGGGAGTGAGCCTTGCCCAATTAACAACACATTAATGAGCAAACGCTGTGGGGAAGGGCTCAGCATCTAAGGCTGAGGAGTGTCCCGGGCCAGTGACAGGGCATTGAGGGATCTGTGGTGTGAGGACTCTGGGAGCAGTTGCTGCCTGTCTGAGGCAGCCTTTGGCTAGTTGTGGGTTGAATCTACTGTGGGCCTCTGGAGGAAGTCAGTGAAATGCTCAGGCTGCATCTTCGATCTGACAGGGATGTTCCACTGTCAGGAGAGGAGCTGCAGTTTGTGATGGAAAAGGTCCTTAGGATGTTCTCCAAACTAGACCTGCAGGAGATTCCCCCCCTGGTCTATCAGCTGCTGCTGCTCTCTGCAAAGGTAAAAGCTGTCAGGGGCTGGCCTCTCCCTAACACACATCTCGAGGCAGAGATGTGTAAAGGCTGAGCTAGAGGCTGGATTTTGGTGGGAATTCTGTGCTGTGGGGAGCAGGACACCAGCAGGGTTTGTTTCTCCAGCTCCCTGCAGCCTCAGGAAGCTGACTGCTCATCTCGTGGGGAAAGGAGGAGGTGTTTGGGGAGCAGAAGATGAGCACAGACCCAGCAGACAGCAGAGATGATATGGGGGGTTGGGCATGGGTTTGTTCACTCTGTGCTCTCCACTCTGTAACAGGCCCCTTGTGGGCTGTGTTCTGGCTTCTCTCGTGTCTTGTGCCCTGCCTGCAAGCAGAGGCTGCCACTCACATCTCTGCTCTTTGAGAGGGTGATTTGACTCTTCTGCCTGCTTCATTTGTGACCGTCAGTGACAGAATGATCCAGCCAAAGCCAAGTTCTAGGGGTCAAAATGTAGTGTTGGGTGTAAGGTTAGGAGCTGAAAAGCCTTCCCAGCTGGTGACAGCATGAAAGAGCCTTTCTAACTGATGGCAACTTCTTAAAGAAAACAGCTGAGACCTTCAGCTTCCTCCAGCCCCTCAGCAAGTGCAGGCAAGAGAAATACACCAACCAAAGCAGTCTCTAACTGGAAAAGAGCCACACAGGAGCCCTCCACCACCTTGCAGTTTGTGAGGGGCAGTGAAGGTCACAAGGACATTGGTGTAGGAATGGAGTGTTCCCTGGGATACTGCAGGGGCTGAGTGTCATGTGCTGCCTTGCAGGGCAGTAAGAGGACTGTCCTGGAAGGAATCATCAGCTTTTTCAATCACCTGGATAAGAGACAAAAGGAAGAACAGAAGGCTCCACAGTAAGTTCTCTCTCTCATCCCCTCCACCTGAGCATTTGTGGCCACCCTGGGGCTGCTTAGGGCTCCTTCAGTCTGAGTGGTTCAACCTTGTACAGGTACAACCTCACTGATACCTGACAAAGAGTTTATGGCTTTGGATGGCCTGGTGGACCTGCAGCTGGGTCTGGCCAATCCCAGGCACAAAGCCAGGCTGGGTGCAGAGTGTGTTGAAAGCAGCTTTGAAGGAAGAGACTTGGGGGTGTTGGGTGCTGAGCAGCTCCCCAGGAGCCAGCAGTGCCCTCTTGCAGCCCAGCAGGCAGCTGCCTGTGGCCAGAGGAGTGTGGGCAGCAGGGCAAGAGAGGGGATTCTGCCCCTTGGCTCTGCTCAGACCTCATCTCCAATCCTGATTCCAGTTGTGTCCCCAGCAGAAGGAGGGCACAGAGCTGCTGGAGGGAGTCCAGAGGTGTCCACAAAGATGCCCCAAGGGCTGCAGCAGCTCTGCTGTGAGCACAGGCTGAGGGAGCTGGGGGGGTGCAGCCTGCAGAGGAGAAGGCTCCAGGGGGACCTCAGAGCTGTCTGCCAGTGCCTGAAGGGATCCTGCAGGAAGGCTGCAGAGGGACTTGTGCTGAGGGTGTCTAGAGACAGGCCAAGGGGGAATGGTTTGAAGCTGAGGCAGAGCAGGGTTAGAGTGGAGCTGAGGAAGAAGTTGTTCAGTTGGAGGGTGGTGGGAGTCTGGCACAGGCTGCCCAGGGAGGCTGGGGGTGCTGCAGGCCAGGCTGGATGAGTCCTTGAGCAGCTGAGTGTAGCTGAGAGGTGTCCCTGGGCATGGTGGGGAGGTTGGAGCAGCTGAGCTCTGAGCTCCCTTCCGAGCTGAGCTGCTCTGTGATTTCTCTGCTAAATCTGCAGATCAGTGGACCTGGAGGTATCCACAATGCCCCTGGAGCAGCTGCGCCACGTGGAGGGCACTGTTCTCCTCCACATTGTGTCTGTTATCAACATGGAGCAGGCCCTGGGCGAGGAACTGATCAGACACCTCAAGGTAGGGCAGGGCTGGAGCAGGAGATGCTCCTGGAGGTGCTGAAGCAGGCGTCTAGAGCTTGGTTGGTTACCTGTAGAAGGAGCTGGATGATTTGGATGGTTGCAGTCATGTTGACTTCAACAGGTGCTTAACACCTGCCTGGCAGCTTCCCTAAGCCTGCAGGGTGCTGCAGTTGACCTTAAGAAGCTTCCTGACTGTTGTTTGCCTTCTCGTAGAGCGAGCAGCAGAAGGACCCTGGCAGAGCTCTCTGCCCCTTCACTGTGGCTCTGCTTCTGTCGGTGGCAGTGAAACACAGACTGCAGGAGCAGGTATGTGGGTGCTCAGCTCACAGAGAGCTTCCACTGCACAGCTTGTCAAAGAGGCATGGTTAGGTCGCAGTCCCATCAGAATTCGGCTCTGAATGGCTGCAGATGCTCGTGGAGAGGCAGTCAGGCTGCTGGGGGGCTGTGGGCTGCTGAGCCCAGAGCAGCATCAGCATTTTCCAGCACCGTGGTGGCTGTGGGTTTCCCTGGGAGGCTAAGAGAAGCCAGCTCTTCTTTCTCTAATGGTTTGGCTCTCTGGTGGCCACCCAAAGAGCATCTGGCAGCAAGTTCTCCTCCTTGAGGCACCTAATGAGGTTGGTGTATGTGTCCTGAGAAAGAAGTGAGTGCAGGTTTTTGGCAGGGTGTGCTGAAACTGCTGCTCTTACTGGAGCATGCCCAAGCCTATACAGGTCCCAGATCAAAGTTCATTTCCTCACACTCAGTGATTTTTACCTTCCAGATATTTGATTTCTTGAAGACATCAATCACAAGGAGCTGCAAGGACCTGCAGTTTCTTCAGGCCTCCAAGTTTCTGCAGGATTTGTTTCCTCACCAGCATGATGTCAGCTCTGTCGTTCTGGAAGTGGTGCAGAACAGGTGAGTTCCTGCCTCCTGCTGCAGAGCACTCCCTGGGCTTTGGGAAGAGCAAAGTTTCAGCCTCACCAGAGTGCTCTGGGGTGCTGCTGACCAGAGGCCAGCAGGGAGCAGTGTCCAAATCCACACCCCTGCCCCAGTTTTATTATTGGTGAGTAAAACCAAAACCCCCAGAGGCAATGGAGTGCATCTGCTGCCTGGACCTCAAACCCTGGCAGCTGGTGGAACAGAAGCCTCAGTGGATCAGGCTCCTCTCTGGGGCTCACTGGTAAAGCAGTGCATGAGAGGAGTCGAGTTGCTGGCTGCAGTTTGTCTGCTGGTCAAGGCGTCAGTGATAGGTTCAATATTTTCTTTCCCCCACCATGGTTAGTCTCTTGAACATCCTGTGTGGGACAGCTCTGGTCTGTCACCAGCTGTTCTTTAGTTCATCTTCTGGCTTCCTGGCTGACTTGAAAGCCTGAGGATCAGCAGAGTGCTGTCACATTCCGGTTAGACCTGAATGCACAGAGCAAGGAAATTCCATGGCAAGGAAACCTTTGGACTGAAAAGGAAGTGTGAAGGTTGGAGAGACAGACCTGCAAGATAGATTGTGCTGAGCACCTGTCCCTCAGCCCAAAGACTGTCCAGAGAAGATAAGACCCTGTGGGAACCCTAGAGCTGCCTGCCAGTGCCTAAAGGGATCCTCCAGGAAGGCTGCAGAGGGACTTGTGCTGAGGGTGTCTGAGACAGGCCAAGGGGGAATGGTTTGGAGCTGAAGCAGAGCAGGGTTAGAGTCAAGCTGAGGAAGAAGTAGTGCAGCAGGAGGGTGGTGAGAGTCTGGCACAGGCTGCCCAGGGAGGCTGTGGCTGCCTCCTGCCTGGGGGTGTTGCAGGCCAAGCTGCAAGGATAAGGCCTTGAGCAGCTGAGTGTAGCTGAGAGGTGTCCCTGGGCATGGTGGGGAGGTTGCAGCAGATGAGCTCTGAGCTCCTTTCCAGCCTGAGCTGTGCTGATGCTCTGAGGGAATTCATCTTGACTGGAGTGATCAAAGCATCTCTCACTGCTGCTTTGGACCCTGGAATGACTGCAGAAGATTTTACTTTAAGCTGCTCCAATCTAAACCTTCTGTGTGTCTAAGGTGTTTCTCTGCTGGTCTGTTTCATGTTCTCCTCAGTGCATTTGGCTGGGACCATGTCACTCAGGGCCTGGTGGATCTTGGCTTCAGCCTCATGGAATCCTATGAACCAAAAAAGCCTTTTGGAGGGAGAGCAGCTGAGAGCAGTTATGGTCTTTCCAAAATGCCAGCCCAGCAGGCTTGCAGACTGGGAGCAAGCATCCTGCTGGAAACATTTAAGGTACTGCATGTTCTGGAGAGGGCTTTTTGGGGGAGAGAGGGGAAGTCTGTTCTTAGTCTCTCTAGGGAAATGGAGTCAAAACCTGCCTGCAGTGTTTGACAAACAACAGCAGATTGAGGCTCCTGTTTGCCCCTGTCCAGCTGGAAGAGGCCATCCTCATAAAGACTTGGTCCTGGTCTCTCCCAGCTACCATGACACTTGCATAATCCCTTCTGCAGTTTAAAAGCAACTGCTGAGAAGGTAGAGAAATTCAGAGGTAGAAAGAGAAGCTCTCAGAGGTGAAACTGAACCCAGCATCTTCACTCAAGTGGTAAATCTGCATCCCACAGACCATTGGCCTCATTGTGTTCCAAGTGTACTGTGTGAGCCTCTCTGATGTGCTGGGTCTGAATGGACTGGAATGAAAGCTGAAGCAAGCTGTGAGTGCAGCTGGAAGGGGACTGCTGGCAGCCAGTCCCAGCTCACCTGGCAGCTCTGGGCTTGCTTTGTGCCGCACGGTGCCTGTGCTGTGAGGTGCAGTGGTGTCTCCACTTGATGAGAGCTTAGGTTCCTATTTATTGTTCTTTCTCATTTCAGGTTCATGAGCCCATCAGGAGTGATATTCTTGAGCAGGTCCTGAACAGAGTCCTCACAAAAGCAGCAGCATCTCCTGTCAGCCATTTCATAGGTAACAGGAAAGAGAGAAATGTGCCCTGCTCTGGGGGGCACTCAGAATGGAGCTTCTCAGAACAGCTCAGGGAATCATGGAATGGTTTGGGTTGGAAGGGACCTTTAAAAGTCATCTAGTTCACCCCTCTGTGGGGTTCCTGCTGCCATGATCAGGAAGTTCACTTGTCCCTTCCCCTCCTCCTGGGCCATCAGCTGCATCAGGTCACCCTGTGTTCAGTGCAGGTGAAAACCAGTTTTGCCAGTAGCTGCCACGGGCCAGCTGCCACGCGGGAAGTTGGTCACTTGTGACACCTTCCTGTCCCTGTCTTCCTGCTCCCGCTCAGGCAGGTGCTTGGGAGTCGCTGGGGCTGCAGAGCTACTGGGGCTGCAGGCTCTTCTCTTATACCTCAGTGCCCTCTGCTGGGGTGAGGCCCTGCAGCCAGGTTGTGAGCCTTGCACCCTTGGTGCCTGCAGCTGAGCTCAGGTTTTTGATACTCCTCCTGTCCTGACCTCCCCGTGGAGCTGGGAGGGCTTTGTTACTCTGCAGTGGTTAGCTCCGGAGACATCTTTTGCTCAGGCTTTTCTGGCCTATAGGCAGCAGCTGCTCCTTTTGCCCTTTTGTTTTTCAGACCTGCTGTCCAGTATTGTTGTGTCTGCCCCTCTTGTGCTTCAGTCTTCCTCCTCCAGAGTCACAGAGACCTTTGACAATCTGTCCTTCCTGCCCATCGAGACGGTGCAAGGTCTGCTACGGGCAGTGCAGGTACAGTGCTGCCCTTCCCCATCCGTACCCTCGGTAGTTCAGTGCCAGTCGCAGCTCTAGGCCACAGTTCCATGCATGAGCCAACAGCCCTGCTCCTGAAGCAGCCCTTCACACTCTGCTGTGGTTGTTCAGTGTGGCATGGAGCTGTGCTTCAAGCCTGCCTTTGCCCTCTAGCAGCAAGCATATGGTGCAGCCTGAGCTGCTCTGTGCTGCTGACCTTTCAACTGGAAGATGCCCAGATGCTGCCCACTGTAGAGGACCAAGCAGACAATGCTTAGCTGAACAGCTGTAGCTGTCATCTTGATTTTTCTCCTCCCAAGCTCCATGTCAGTATTTCCCTTTGCCTGGGCTGAGATTTTGTCCTGCCATTCAGCTGTTACCTGCTCAGCCCAGGCTGGGGCTAGCAGCTCTTTTCCCCAGCCCTTGCGCTGTGTCCTCACTAACCCGAGGAGCTCTCTCACTTCTCCAGCCCTCTGGGTTTAATTTTACATGGGTGGGTGGGTTTTTTTTGTTCCCCTGCTGAAGTGATGACAGTGCTGGAAGTGCAGGGCCAGATGGGCCTGAGGAAGATGAGCTCATATGCCCCAAGGGCTTGGCATGCCTCAGTGCTTTTCTCTCCAAAGCGTGTCTTCCTTTCCAGCCTCTCCTCAAAGTCAGCATGGCAGTGAGGGACTCCCTGATCCTTGTTCTCCAGAAAGCTATTTTTTCCAGGTAAGCTGGGAAGGAGGCTCTTTGAAGAGGTTTTGCCTACAACTCACTGAGTTTGGGGCAGAGGGTTTTTTAGTTTGTGGTAGCTGTCTTCTTACTGTGTGCCTCCCAGAGCTAGATGGTGACATCTGCTACCCCTTGAGCCTGGGACTGTAACACAGCAACAGCTCTACTGAACCAAACCCCAGCTGAATGGGCTTTGGAAATTCAGAAGCTGTTGGGAGCTCCAAATAAGAAAGCAAAATCTAACCCAGTAGTACATCCAGATGCTAGAGTCTGGAAAGAACCATTGGGCAGAGTACTGAGCTGCCCCCTTCCCTCTGATCCCTTCCAAGGTGGTAGAGAAGCAGACTTGTTGCCTCAGTAGTGCTTTGAGCACAGCAGCCTGCTGCCTGCACTGCGCTGTGCTTGCAGACTGGATGTGGCTGGGCAGGGGCTGCCTGCTTACCAGCACAGAAGTCCTACTTAGGAGGGTTGTTCAAGCCAAGGGACTTGGTCTTGAGAAAGACAGAGGCTTTCAGTGAGCAAAGCAAGGCACCAGCTGTCTGTGAGGGAGTTTCCATCTGAGCTCTGAGGCTCTCCCAGTTCTCAGGGGGTGATTGATGCTTGAGCCTTGCCCTGGTGCTGTTCATCAGGGTGACCCAGGACAGAAGGGAATTTGAGTGCTGTGAGGATGTAGAGCAAGGGAGTTCCCAGGCTCTTAACTACCTGGGGCTGTGCTGCCCTCTTGGGGGGTAGAGTTCCACGGGGCACAGTCCCTCTTGTGGACCCTTCTTCATTGCCTAGCTGATTTTTGTTTTCCCTGCTGAGCTGCTTGCTTCCTGTTTTCCTTATGCTCCTCTCTTCTGCCCTTGCCTGGCAGGCAGCTGGATGCCAGGAAAGCAGCTGTTGCTGGATTTTTGCTTCTCTTAAGGAATTTTAAGATTCTGGGCAGCTTGTCCTCTTCCCAGTGCAGCCAGGCCATTGGGGCCACTCAGGTAAGTGCTGCTCTGCACTCCCTGCTGTGCATGTGTCACAGAATGCTGGGGGTTGGAGGGGACCTTGAAAGCTCATCCAGCTGCCCAAAGGCAGGGTCAGAACTTACAGAAGCAGGGCGGGAGTCACAGAATAGTAGGTGTTGAAAGGCACCTTCAGAGCTCATCCAGTCCAACCCCCTCTGTCAGAGCAGGGTGAGCCAGGGCAGGTCACACAGGAACACATCCAGGAGGGTTTGAAGGTCTGCAGAGAAGGAGACTCCACAACCTCTCTGGGCAGCCTGCTCCAGGGCTCTGCAGCCTCACAGGGACAAAGCTTTCCCTTCTGTTCCCATGGCACCTCCTCTGCTCCAGTTGGCACCTACTGCCCCTTGTCCTGCCCTTGGGCAACCCTGAGCAGAGCCTGGCTCCAGCCCTGCACATCTGGTGAGACACTGGCACAGGTTGAGGGTGGTGAGACACTGTCACAGGTTGCTCAGGGAGGTTGTGGAGCACAGAAGCACAGAATGTGATCAAAGATTGCTTCTGTGCTCCACAACCTCCCTGGAGGTGGTGAGGACCAGGCTGGCTGAGGCCTTGAGTGACCTCCAGGTGTCCCTGCCTATGGCAGGGGGGTGGAACTGGCTGAGCTTTGAGCTCCCTTCCAACCTAAACCGTTCAATGATCTTTATCACAGCACTGAGGGCAGTCCTCAGGTTCCTCTGCTCCAAGCCCCAAGCTCCCTCAGCCTTGCCTCACAGGAGCTGTTCCACTGCCTGCAGCAGCTTGGGGGCTTTGGGCTGGACTCTCCCAAGGACGTGAGACAATCTCATGTCTGTTGTGCAGCTTGAAACACCTCAGGAGTGTTTCTCCAAAGCAGCAATGTACCTTCAGCAGGGATTAGTCCTGGAAGAAAAGCTTTGGGAAATGCAGTGTGCAAAGAGGAAGGGAAGTTGGTTCTCAGAGTCACTCTCATTTCCAGCAGCAGTATGATGAGGAGCACTGAGACTGCACAACAGTGGTGGCTAAGAGCCTGGCAGTGCTCTAGGGGCTATTGCTGTGATCGTTTAGGGGCCAAGCCTTCATCACCTTCCTCCTGTGTTGTGATCTTTGAGAGCTGCAAGCAGTTTAACCCCACTCGTATTCCTTCTCAGGTGCAGGCAGATGTTCATACCTGCTATAACTCTGCAGCTAATGAGGCCTTCTGCCTTGAGATCCTGGGCAGCCTGAGGTGCTGCCTGAGCCAGCAGGCGGACGTTCGGCTCATGCTGTACGAGGTGAGCTTGGCTTCTGCAGCCTCCTTTCCAAACACCACTGCTGCTGGGGCCCAGGCTAATGGTGGTCCCACTGCTGTGGGCAGCAGCTCAGCATCACCTCACATACCCTCTTTGTGGGACCCATGTACCAAGCACTGTTTTGACTGATTGTTTTTTTTTCAATCCTCCGTTTTATTGTGGTCCTTTCTGAGCCCAAAGCATGTTGGTGTAGCTGCCTCAGCTCTCACACTGCCTCAGGACAACACAGAAGGCTCTCTGCCTGGCCTGAGAAATGGGAGGTGTATTTGATGCCCAGGGCCCTAACTGGGCAGAGTTGCTTGTAGTCAGTGATGGGCTCCAAAGAAAACGCTGACTGAAGAGGATGGGGAAAGCTTCCTCAGGGATCTGTCCTTTCTGTGTCCTCCTTTTGCAAGTTTCTGTGCAGGTTTGGCTGTCCCTGAGGTTTCTTGTGGCTGATGGCTTGACACAAAGAGCCTTTTTTGTGTGTGTGTATCTCAGCTCCTTAGATACCACCCTGAGAAGAAAAGTCCTCTTTAGGTCATTTTGTTTCCTTCTTGCCTTACTTGGGCTGAGCTTGGGTGAGCTGCGAGGCTCTGCTGTGTTCCTCACTGTTGCTATAAGACTTTGTGTTTGCTCTCTCCCTCCACTGAGCTTTCACAATCTGAGGGGTTTGGTTCACCTCCCATGGTTTCCCCACTGCCTTGTTTTGCCTTTGAAGCAGGATTTCACAGTTTGAGGTTGGATCTGGTGCTGGCGTGAAATAGCAGCCAAAGTCACTCTGGGCTCGCTGCCACTGCTGCTAGGGAGATGCAGGCTGTGAGAGGGCCCCTGGGAGGAAATTGGTGCTCCTTCTGATTCATTCCTTCTCCCTTTGGTGCCTTGGCCGTGCCAGCTTGCAGGGTTTTACACTGAGCACGCTGCCACTTCCTCCGGGCTCCTTGCGGCGCCAAAGGGTCATTGCCGCCTTGTGACACCAACGTCAGTGTGCCTGTGGCTCCTTTGCTGTGCTGTGAGAGCCAACTTGTCCTCCCTTCCTGCCCTCAGGGCTTCTATGATGTCCTGCGCAGGAACTCCCAGCTGGCCAGCTCCATCATGGAAACTCTCTTGGCCCAGGTAAGCTGCTCCCACGTGCTGGGAGCTCTGCGCCGCAGCCAGTGCAGCCTGCAGCTCGGGTGCAGTCTGGGGGAAACAGTTCTCCCTCTCACTGAGACGTGTTTGGAAGTGCTGTGGCACGTCTCCCAGGAGCTGTTCAAACCCCTGCTGTGCTGAGAGCAGCCTGGGTAAACAGCTGGAGCCTGCTTCCTATCCTGTCACAGGGTGGAAGAGAAAGGATCTGGGAGCCCTTCCCCAGGTGTGGGTTGCAAGGTGCTGTGAGAAGGATGAGCCCAGAGCTGCGTGCACTGCCCTGTTCCTCAGCAGTTACCCTCACATGCCTCCCCGAGGACCTGTGCTGACACACTGATTGTTGTTCCTGTCCTCCCACCAGGGGAATACCCAAGCCCAGGGAGGATCTGGGAGGATTAACTCATCCCCCAGGAGTGTTGCTCATGGCAACAAGATGATCACATTTTGTCGCTCCGTGGACAGGCTGTGCTTGCTTTTAGGCAAGTCCTTTGCTTCCCTTCCATCATCCAGAGAGTTCATGCTGGCTAATTCCAGCTTCTCCATGACAGCACAGGGGCTGAGGTAGGAGCATGAAGAGAGCCAAGCCAGCTTTTGGGTAGCAGAGGGCACTTCATGGCAGCTTGGTCCAAAAGTTTCATTTTGTCTCATTTTATATAACTTTGCCTATTCCACTCTGATCCTGCTTGAAGCAGACCTCTCCTTTGCTGTGCCAAGCAGCCAGGAGCTGGCACAAGTAGAGAGTCATAGAATGTTTAGGTTGGAAGGGAGCTCAAAGCTCAGCCAGTTCCAACCCCCTGCCATAGGCAGGGAGACCTCCCACCAGAACAGGTCGCTCAAGGCCTCATCCGACCTGGTCCTGAACACCTCCAGGGAGGTGTCCCCTTGTTCTGTTGCTGCTTGCCTGGCAGAAGAGCCCAACCCCACCTGGCTACAGCCTCCCTTCTTAGAATCAACTGTTTGTGCCCATGATTGCAGTGCCTGCTTGCACTCCGTGGAGCACAGAGATGCTTCTGTCCTGGTTTTAACTCCTCTCAGAGGCTCAGCAACTAACTAGTTATTTCTCTGGTTTCCTGTGACAGATAAAGCAGTATTACTTGCCCCAGCCAGACCTGCTGCCTCCACTGAAACTTGAGGGATGTATCATGGCTCAAGGAGATCAAATCTTTCTGCAAGAGCCACTGGTAAGAGCTGTGCTGGCCTGGCCACAGCTGCAGCCTCCCCTGCTGCGCTGTGTTTCAGTTGTGCTGCTACCTGAGCTGCATACTTTGTATTCAGGCTTCTCTAGCCTGGAGTGCTTCTTTTAGTAACAGTAGAGCTGAGCACCTCTGCCCTGCCTCAGGCTTTCTGTCAGAGCTCCACTAGCACAGTCGTTTTAGGGGACCTGTGTGAGAAATGCTCTAAGAACAGTGTACTTCTGTTATCCTCCATTGAGATCACCGTGGGTTGGGTGGGGGTTTGCCCCTCCTTCACCTTAATTCCACATCAGACAGCCCTGCAATGTGTGTGTAGCAGGAGTTTTGCTCGTTTGAAACTGCTGGAGGTGAGACCTCAGTGATTTATTTGGTTTGAAGAAAACATTCAAATGGATCACTTTGTTGCCCCCTAAGGAAGCTTCCACCCTCTGCTGCAGCAGCAGCACACCCAGAAAAGGGAGCAGGCACTTCTCAGGAGTGAGAGCCCTTTGGGGAATTCCATTTCCATCTCCTTCAGCAGCTGGGGTATCTGGGTGAGGGAGCAGTGGGAGTGAAGCCTGCATCCCCTTCTGGCAAGCTGGGGCAGACAGCCTTGGCTGAAGCTGGAAGTGGGCAGCTGTGGTTAGCGGGACAGGTCCCCTCCTGGGAGTGAGACTGAGTCTCATGTGGCACTTCAAAGGTAGCTATGGCTCTTTGCAGCGGGCCAGAACACTGGCAGTGGCCTCCAGCTAAAGAGGCTGAACATGACTGTGTGGCTGCTGCCTTCAGGCCCATCTGCTCTGCTGTATCCAACACTGCCTGGCCTGGTGTAAGAGCACTGCGCATCTGTGCCGAGGAGCTGAGGAGGAGGACGAGGAGGAAGAGGAGGTGGAATTTGAGCAAAACTTTGAAGAGATGCTAGAATCTGTCACAAGAAGAATGATCAAGAGTGAGCTGGAAGACTTTGAGCTGGTAAATCACATTGCCAAGTGTGGCTCAGTGGAAGAAGGCACCGAGTTCTGGTCTCAGCTTCCAAGGAGCCTTTTTCACTTCTTTCCTTTACCTCGTAGGATAAATCAGCAGACTTTTCTCTGTCTTCTGGCGTTGGGGTAAAGAATAATATCTATGCCCTCCAAGTGATGGGGATTTGTGAGGTCCTGATTGAGTACAACTTCAACGTAGGGAATTTCAGGTAAAGCATCAAATCTCAGCCTCCAGCAGCAGCTGTGCCTCGCAGCGCAGCCTCGGTGCGAGCTCGGTAGTGCCAGCACAGAATGGGGGTGATGCTTTCTATGCCTTGTGGCACAGGGAGCTGTCTTGCTTTGGAGTGTTGTGTGTTGGGAGATGAGAGATGTGTGTTGGGAGATGAGGGGTCACACTTTCTAGAGGAGCAGATGAGGTGCAGACTGTTAGGGAGGTGAGCAGCTGTCCTGTGTGGTGGTTTTCTCGTTTGGGAAGTGTCGCTGTGGAACTTGGCAACTGAAGCCTCAAGTGAGAAACTTCAGGCTGGATTTTCTCCCTGGGTGTTTCTGCCACTTCATTGCAGCAAGAACAAGTTTGAGGATGTCCTGGGCCTGTTTGCATGTTACAACAAACTTGCTGAAGTCCTGAAGGAGAAAGCTGGGAAGAACAAATCGAGCTTGGGCAGCAGAACTGCACGGAGCTTCCTGTCCCTGGGCTTTGTGTCTACTCTGCTCACAGCTCTGTTCAGGTGAGAAGCTGACAGGCTACAAGAGTTGGGGCTCTGCAGCCTGGAGAAGAGAAGGCCTCGAGAAGACCTTGGAGTGGCCTTCCAGTATCTGAAGGGGGCTACAGAAGGGCTGGGGAGGGACTATTGGCAAGGTCTGGTAATGACAGGAGGAGGAGGAATGGGCTTGGAGTGACAGAGGGGAGATTGAAAGTGGTTGTGAGGAAGTTGTTTGCAGTGAGGGTGGTGAGACACTGGCACAGGTTGCCCAGGGAGGTTGTGGAGCACAGAAGCACAGAATGTGATTACAGCTCCCTGAAGGGAGGCTGTAGCCAGGTGGGGTTGGACTCTGCTGCCAGGCACCCAGCAACAGAAGAAGGGGACACAGTCTCAAGCTGTGCCAGGGGAGGATCAGGCTGGATGTTAGGAGGAAGTTCCTGGCAGAGAGAGTGATTGGCATTGGAATGGGCTGCCCAGGGAGGTGGTGGAGTGGCTGTGGCTGGAGGTGTTGCAGCCAAGCCTGGCTGGGGCACTTAGTGCCATGGTCTGGTTGGTTGGGCAGGGCTGGGTGCTAGGTTGGGCTGGATGAGACTTGAGATCTCTTCCAACCTGGTTAGTTCTATGATTCTGCAACCTTGCTTATTACTTCTAAGACCTCAGGGACTCTCTGCTCTTCTAGTCCTGGGCCATCCCTTAGACAACAAACTCCAGTGTTTGAGTCCCAGAGCTCTGTGGAGCAGAGCCAGACATCAATTCAAGCCACATCTGGCAGTGTCTCGGGCCAGGCTGGTGGAACTCTGCCCTCTGGGTGTTCACTACAAGCTACCAAAACAAAGTGCCTTTCCCACTCTGAGTCCAGCCAGTGATGCTGAATGCTGTAGCCGTGCCTGTGCTTTTCAGTGCATCCTCACTGCCCTGACAATGCTCTTGGCTCCGCAGGGACAACGCCCAGAGCCACGAGGAGAGCCTGGCGGTGCTGCGCTCCAGCAGCGAGTTCCTGCGCTACGCCGTGGGCGTGGCGCTGCAGAAGGTGCAGCAGCTGGAGGACACGGGGCAGACTGATGGCCCAGACGGACAGAACCCCGAGAAGGTCTTCCAGAACCTCTGCAGAATCACAGGGTGAGGTGCTGCAGCACGTGGAGACATCAGCCTTAGGGAGCAGGGATGCATCCCGGGGGTTGTGGTTCAGGGGGAGGGCTATGGTGCAGAGCTGTGGTCCAGGGCTGTTTCAGACAGTTATGAGCCAGTGGAGATCAGGCTCTGCTGCTCCTGAGAAATCATAGAGTCACCCAGGCTGGAAAGGAGCTCATAACTCAGCTGTTCCAACCTCCTCACCATGCCCAGGGACTCCTTTCAGCTACACTCAGCTGCTCAAGGCCTCATCCAGCCTGGCCTCCAGCACCCCCAGGCAGGAGACAGCCACAGCCTCCCTGGGCAGCCTGTGCCAGAGTCTCACCACCCTCCTTATGAACAACTTCTTCCTCAGCTCCACTGTAACCCTGCTCTGCCTCAGCTCCAAACCATTCCCCCTTGGCCTGTCTCTAGACACCCTCTGCAGGGTGTCCCTCAGCAGCCTTCCTGCAGGATCCCTTTCAGCTCTCAGGTTCCCTTGGAGCCTTCTCCTCTGCAGGCTGCACCCCCCCAGCTCCCTCAGCCTGTGCTCACAGCAGTGCTGCTGCGGCCCTTGGATCATCTTTGTGGCCTCCTCTGGACTCTCTCCAACAGAAGTATCCTTCTGCTGCTGGGGACAGCAGATCTGGTGCATCACTCACTGCTCACAGAGGAGGCAGCATGGTTGCAGTCTGGGTTCTTGAGCCCCCTGGGATGCAATGAAGTTAACACTCATTTCTAGCGGCAGTATAAAACAGATGTAAGCGGGGCACAAGCTTTGGAAAATACTTGTTTGAGGCTTTTTCAAGATGCTTGAAGGCATTCAGGCATCTAATCCTTTGGAAATCCAGGAATGTTAGCCATGGAAAAGCCTTTTGGGATCTAGGTCACATCTGCATGGGGTCTTTTCAGCTCCCAGTCAGCAGAGAGCACAAAATGCAAATCACCTCTGCCATGAATAGTGCCTGGGTTGTGTCTCACCCCAAATAACAGAGGCTGGGTTTGTTGCAGCCCTTGGGACTGCTTGTGAGCTCCAGGGGTTGTGACTGGACACTGAAACAGAGTAAGTTGGGCAATCCAACTGATGAGAAGAAAGGAGAGGAGACAAAGAAAAAGGGAAGGAGCAGGCTTTAGGGGAGCAGGAGGAAGATGTTTGCCTGCAAATAGAAAATTATCCTTTGGGCCAAACAGTTCTCTTCAGAGCTTTTCACTTTGTTTTGCCTGCTTTTAACTTTCTGGTTTTGTTTGTGTGGGGCCCTAGACTGATGCTGACATTTCACAGCTCCAGACTGCCCAGAGGAGAGCTCTGTTTGGCACTAAGAGGTTTGACAACAGCAATAAGTGTTTGGGTAGGCCAAGACAGAGGGAAAGCTCGGTGGAAGAAATGAGTGGTCAAAGATGGGCTTGAAATGGGATTGCAAGGTCCCTTGGCACCTGGAAGGAATGGAATTCATGGGCCATGCAAGGAGAATGCAAAGCTGTTCTGCTGACTTGGAAACAAAACCTTCCTCAAGCTGGACCTCTTCTGCCTCCACTTTCCCGTAGCAAAGGAGACCTCACAGTTGGTGTCAAAGCCGTGGTCCTGAGAGGAGAATCTGTCATCAGCTCTCCTCTGGTTCCAGCACTGTGCAGCCAGCTTCGGTGTGGTAGTAACTCCTCTCCATCCCACAGGGTTCTGCTCTGGAGGTACACTTCGATTCCCAGCGTGGTTGAGGAGCCAGGGAAGAAGAAGGGCAAAAGCATCTCCCTGCTGTGCCTGGAGGCTTTGCTGCGGATCTTCAGCGCGGTGCAGCAGCTGTACCCTGCCAAGGTCCCCCAGTTCCTGCAGGCCCTGGGTAAGCACCTGGGGCACTGCTGCCTTGCTCTGTGGCCTTTGGTGTTCCAGCTGGGGGCAGCTAAGGACCTTTTATCCATAACTAGGGGTCTGGCCCTCGTCTCTCAGCAGCCAGGTGGGCTTGGTGTGTTAGAGCTGCCTGAAGGGATCCTCCAGGATGGCTGCAGAGGGACCCCAGCCTACAACCATGCTGCCTCTGTGGGCAGTGAATGATGAACCAGCTCTGGTGTCCTCGGCAAGAGAAGGACAGAGGACTGTTGGAGGGAGTCCAGAGAAGGCCACAAAGATGATCCAAGGCCTGCAGCAGCTCTGCTGCGAGAACAGGCTGAGGGAGCTGGGGGGGTACAGCCTGGAGAAGAGAAGGTTCCAGGGAGACCTCAGAGCTGCCTGCCAGTGCCTGAAGAAGTTGTTCAGCAGGAGGTTGGTGAGAGTCTGGCACAGACTGCCCAGGGAGGCTGTGGCTGTCTCCTGCTTGGGGGTGTTGCAGGCCAGGCTGGATGAGGCCTTGAGCAGCTGAGTGTAGCTGAGAGGTGTCCCTGGGCATGGTGAGGAGGTTGGAGCAGAGGATCTCTGAGGTCCATTCCAACCTGAGCCGTTGAATGATTTTTGCACCAGAGGCAAGTTCTAGAAGTATCTTTACCTGCTTCTGCAGAGCTCTGAGTCTGCCAGCAGAGAGCTGCTGGGCTCTGAGGCAGCATTTGTCTGTTCGAGGTTTGTCTCTGAAACAGCTTTGTGCTCACCATGGCTTTGCAGTCTGTATTCCTTCTCTAGCTGTGAGCAGTTGCAGCCTCTCCCACTTCTGGGAAGGAATCCTGTATTCTGCTCTTGGCCTGTAGCTTAGGTTTCTCTCTGCACCTCTCTCTCCCTGCCAGATACCAGTGATGGTGAGGCAGAAGCAGCAGACATTAATGTCACCGAGAAAGCTGCCTTCCAGATCCGACTGTTCCAGGTGAGTGCCACTGAGTGCTGCAGGTGTTCCAAAACACTGCTAAACTCTGCTAGCTCCCTCTTGGTGACCACAGGACTGAGAGTGTGACAGCCACTCTGCACCAATTCACTGCCACTTCAGAAGTTCCTGCTCTCCACGGGAGGCTTCCCCAAGGCACTGCGCAGAGCTGGGCTGAAGTGCAGGTGTACTGACAGAGCTACAGGGGCCTGCAGGGCAGCAGCTCCTGCAGCTGGGTCTGCCCAATCCCAGGCACAAAGCCAGGCTGGGTGCAGAGTGTGTTGAAAACAGATTTGAAGAAAGAGCCTTGGGGGTGTTGGGTGCTGAGCAGCTCCCCAGGAGCCAACAGTGCCCTCCTGCAGCCCAGCAGGCAGCTGTGTGCTGGCTGCAGCCAGAGGAGTGTGGGCAGCAGAGCAAAAGAGGATTGTGCCCCTTGGCTCTGCTCAGACCTCACCTCCAATCCTGCCTCCAGTTCTGCTGTCCCCGGCAGAAGGAGGGCACAGAGCTGCTGGAGGGAGTCCAGAGGTGTCCACAAAGATGATCCAAGGCCTGCAGCAGCTCTGCTGTGAGCACAGGCTGAGGGAGCTGGGAGAGGAGAAGGCTCCAGTGGGACCTTAGAGCTGCCTGCCAGTGCCTGAAGGGATCCTGCAGGAAGGCTGCAGAGGGACTTGTGCTGAGGGGGTCTGAGCCAGGGCAAGGGGGAATGGTTTGGAGCTGAGGCAGAGCAGGGTTAGGCTGGAGCTGAGGAAGAAGTGTGGAAGTGTTGAGACAGGCACAGGCTGCCCAGGAAGGTTGTGACTGCCTCTTACCTGGAGTTGTTGAAGGCCAGGTTGAGGCCTTGAGTAGCTCAGTCTAGTTGAGAGGTGTCCCTAGGCATGGGAAGTTGGAGCAGCATTGCTCTGAGATCCCTTCAACCTGAGCCATTCTGTGGTGATTCTGTGGTAAACTGACCTGAGCACTGTAAAAGTCACACTGGATCCTCTGCAGCCTTTGTGAGCACTCACAACAGAAGGCTGCACATGGTCTGTAGAAGAGGCCTCTCTTTATATTCTTTGTCCTTCTCCCTGTTGCTGATTCCTTTCTGTGCTGCTGCTTCCAGTTATTTGCTTCTTGAAATAGCCCTGCCACGAGCATGCACACTCAGGGCTCTCTCTTTCCCTCCCGTGGTCAGAGGTCTCTGGTAAACCAGTTCAGCACTGCTGAAGATGACTTCAACCCCAAGGAAACACAGGCACTCATCACAGTGCTCTCCACTTTGTCCAGGCTCCTGGATCCAGCCTCTCAGCAGGTACTTCCCAGTCACCACGGAGGGGCAGGGATGAGTGCTGTGGCCTCAGGTGTGGGAAGAAGGCTCTCAGGTTGGGTTGATGTCTGAGGGCTGATGTGTCCTTGTCCTGCCTTCTGCAGAGCAGCCCATGGCAAAGGGACACTTCTGGTGTGTTACCAATCACCCTCCTGTCACATGTCTGCAAAGGCAGTTTGGAACAAGCTGTCATGTCCAGGGGCAGTACAAGGGGCAGTGGGTGCCAGCTGGAGCAGAGGAGGTGCCACGGGAACAGGAGGGAAAGTTTTGTCCCTGTGAGGCTGCAGAGCCCTGGAGCAGGCTGCCCAGAGAGGTTGTGGAGTCTCCTTCTCTGGAGATCTTCAGACCCTCCTGGATGTGTTCCTGTGTGACCTGCCCTGGCTCACCCTGCTCTGACAGAGGGGGTTGGACTGGATGAGCTCTGGAGGTGCCTTTCAACACCTACTATTCTGTGACTCCCACCCTGCTTCTGTAAGTTCTGACCCTGCCTTTGGGCACCTGGAGCCTGAATGAGTTGTTCACCAGAGCAGGGAGTCCTGCCAGAGCCTACTTGTGGTGTAGCTTCGAGATAGGAACTGAGCCATAAAAGGCCAACAGCAGGCTTGTGGCCAGTGCAAGCTGGCTGAGTGCCTAACTCCTGCCACACAAGGAGAGTGCTTGTAAAACTGGGCACTTTAGAAGCTGGAGACTGCACTGAAAGTGTGCCAGGAGTCTGCAGTCATCATTCACCTCAATTAAATGGAGCTGTTGCTCTGTCCAAGAAAACATGGAGCCATTGCCCTGGTCTGGAGCTCAGCTTTTTATTTGTTAGGTTAAATGTCCCTTGTGGAACTTCCCAGGGCGTGGTGGGACACCTTTCTACCAGAAGAGGACTCTGCTCATCTCCGTGTTTGAATTAGTTTTGTGCTCCAAAGGCTGTTCCAAAGCCATGACATCTTTTCTCCTTTTTACAGTTCCTTCAGTTCCTGACTTGGACAGTTAAAGTTTGCAAAGAAAATACTCTTGGTGAGTAAGCTCTGGGGAGCAGGTTTAGCTGTGCTCAGGTCTGATAAGAGATCCCTACCTGCTCTGCTGTTGTCTGTTCTGGTTTTAGCTCTTTCTTGCAGATAGACTCAGGTCCATTCCGTGGCAGGTGACCAGGACATTGTGGTTATTAGAATCACAGAATGGCTCAGGTTGGAAGAGACCTTGGAAGAGACCTCAGAGATCCTCTGCTCAACCTCCTCACTATGTCCAGGGACACCTCTCAGCTACACTCAGCTGCTCAAGACCTCATCCAGCCTGGCCTCCAGCACCCCCAGGCAGGAGGCAGCCCCAGCCTCCCTGGGCAGTCTGTGCCAGACTCTCACCACCCTCCTACTGAACAACTTCTTCCTCAGCAACACTCTAACCCTGCTCTGCCTCAGCTTCAAACCGTTCCCCCTTGGTCTGTCTCCAGACAGCCTTATGGAAAGTCCCTCTGCAGCCTTCCTGCAGGATCCCTTCAGGTGCTGGCAGGCAGAACTCCAGCTCTGTGACATCAGTGCTGCTGAGGAAAGAGAAGTCACTGATCTGGCTTTCCCCTCCTTGTTCATTGGCACATCTGTGGCTCAAATCTGAGTTTATCCTCTGGAAAGATATTATCCTTACCAGAGTCTGTGTCATGCTTCTGGTCATTGCTTTCCTCTGAGCTGAGGGCTGCAGTGTGCCCTGCTTGCCCTTGCACTGCTCTGAGGTGCCCAGGGCTGTGGACTTGGCTTTTTGATCCCTGGTCCTTCGGAAGGATTCTCGCCTGCTGTGGTTCTGGCACTGCAAACTGAAATCCATGCTGAACCCGAGCCTTTCCCTCACTGCCAGTCTGATGTTGCAGGAGCTCTGCACCTGCTGATGCATTGTTTGCTCTTCCCCACAGAGGATGTTGCTTGCTGCAAGGGTTTGCTGTCTCTGCTCTTCAGCCTCCACGTTCTCTACAAGAGCCCTGTCAGCCTGCTGCGTGACCTCGCGCAAGACATCCACGCGTGCCTGGGAGACATAGATCAGGTTTGAGGCAGAAGCAGCCTAAGTCTTCATGACTTTGTGCTATCAGGCCAGGATTGAGTGCATCTTTGGTGCAAGCTATGTGGCAGCAGCGAATTGCTCACCAGGATTTGCTTTCTCTCCCTGACCAGGATGTGGAAGTGGAGGGTCAGTCTCACTTCGCCATAGTGACCGCCAAGACAGCAGCCCCCACTGTCTGTGTGAGTCAGGGCAGCCTGGGGTGCCTGGGCCACAGGGGTCAGCAGGGGGCTGGAGCACCCCTCCTATGAGCAGAGACTGAGGGAGTTGGGGCTGTGCAGGCTGGAGAGGAGAAGGTTCCCAGGTGACCTTGTGGCCTTTCAGTATCTGAAGGGGGCTACAAGAAAGCTGGGGAGGGACTTTTTATGCTGTATGGGAGTGATAGGACCAGGGGGAATGGAACAAGGCTGGAAATGGGTAGAGTCAGACTGGATGTTAGGAAGAAATTGTTCAGCATGAGGGTGGTGAGAGCCTGGCAGGGATTGCCCAGGGAGGTGGTGGAAGCCTCATCCCTGGCAGTGTTTAAGGTCAGGCTGGGTGAGGTTCTGGACAGCCTGATCAACCAAGTTGGAAGAGACCTTCAAGATATCCAGTCCAACCTATCACCCAGCCCTATCCAATCGTCTAGATCTAGTGTGAGGTGTCCCTGCCCATGGCAGGAGGGTTGGAACTGGATGATCCTTGTGGTCCTTTCCGACCCTGTCTGATTCTATGATTGATTGATTGATTCTGTGCAACAAGTGCCTTGTGGATTCCTGTTGTGCCAAGCTGCTCCACATCTTTAATTTGTCTTCTGTCTTACTCTGTCTTAGCTCCTGGTTTTGGGTCAGGCAGATAAGGTGCTGGAGGAGGTGGACTGGCTCATCAAGAAGCTCAGCAGTCTGGTGTCAGACACATCAGGTAATAAAAATGGCCTGCTTCTTGGTGTCACATCAGTGTCAAAACCAGGTTAAGATGAAGCTGTTTGGGGATTTTGAGGTAGCTGGGGATTTTGAGGTAGCATCACCTGAGGGCCAGCTGCATTCTCCCTGGAGAGCAAATCCCTCCCCATGCCACACTGGAGCTTCATGCACAGACACAAAGGTGGCCTTTAGGCCTCCTACCCACAGCCCTGGGTTCATCAGACACACACTCACCAGGCATTCACCTCTTTCTTCTAGAAGACTCTTCTCAGGCATCCAACCAAACCCAGGCCCTGGAGAAGGCTGTCATTCTGCAGCTGGGAACTCTGCTGACAGTTTACCACGAGCTGGTGCAGACAGCGCTGCCTGCGGGGAGCTGTGTGGACACGCTGCTGAGGAGCCTCAGCAAGACCTACGCAATCCTCACCTCCCTCATCAAACACGTGAGTGCTGCTCTGCTGACAGGCAGCTGGCTGGGAGCCACAAACTCCCTGCCATCTGCTGCAGCAAGCTCACAGTGACCCCTGGCAGCAGCTGTGCTCTTCATCTGCTGCAGGAGCCGACTCCATCCTCATGCTGTTGGCTTTCGTGGCCTCAGTGTTGTGACCTTTCTGCAGCAGTGGCAGCTGTACCAGTGGAGACCAAGGTGTATTGGTCTAATTTAAGCTTCCCAGGGACTCAAATACCTAACAGAACAACACATTAATAGGATGCTTTCTCCTCTCCCCTTTTGGAGAGAAAGGAATTCAATGGAGAGAGTGGGAAGGGGTAAAAGACCCAAGGAAGAGTCTTGCTTCCATTTGGAAGTGAAAACAAAAACTTCAGCAATATAGAAAAGGTACTGCAGGTAGGGGAGTGAGAAAGAGGTATAGGGGAGGGAAACAAGGTACAAAGTACATATACAGCCAGATTGGTGGCAGTGGATGCAGGCAGAGTCAGGAGGGGGTTGTCCACCGTGTGGCAGGTTGGCCACATGATAAAACAGGAGCAGCAGGACAAGGGTGGTGCTAGCAGGGAGGGCAGAGAGAAAGTTCCTCTGGTTTTATAGGGGTATAGACAGGAAGTGGGAGTGGGCTAACCACTACACCTGGGGTCGGGTTCAGACCACCCCCAGGGAGAGTCAGGAGGACCTGGGGTCAGGTTCAGACTACCCTCAAGGGGGAGTCAGGAGGATCTGGGGTCAGGTTCAGACCACCCCCAGGAGGGTTAACCCTTTACACAAGGAAAGCTTCTCTCCAGCTGAATTTGGCCATGCATGGTTTGGAGTGGCTCTTGGCCAGGGCATCCTGTGGGTTCCTCTGCAGCTGTGTGCCACAGGGAGCAGCACTGGCGATGCTCTCACGCTGCTCAGCCACCCTGCCCTTGTCACTCCTTGCTGTGTGTGGCTTCAAGTGCTGGCCCTGGGGGAACTGGGCCTTGAAAACAGGCCAGATGAGGAACACCCCAGAGCTCTCACAGCTCTTCAATGCAGCCTTGGCATTTGGCATAGAGCAAGACGTTGGGGAGGGTAGCTGATGCCAGGTCCTGCCCTCCCCGCTGTGCTGTTAGATGAGCTGCTCTGTGCCCCAGCAGAAACTCCTCTTTGCCTTGCAGTACATCCAGGCTTGCCGCAGCACCTCCAGTACCATTCCAGGGAGGCTGGAAAAGCTGGTGAGTGTCGGCGGGCGCGTGGGTGGGTGTCGGCGGGCGCGTGGGCGGGTGTCGGCGGGCGCGTGGGCGGGTGTCGGCGGGAGCGTGGGCGGGTGTCGGGGGGAGCGTGGGCGGGTGTCGGGGGGAGCGTGGGCGGGGCACTTGGTGCCATGGTCTAGTTAGTTGGCTAGGGCTGGGTGCTAGGCTGGACTGGATGAGCTTGGAGGTCTCTTCCAACCTGGGTGATTCTATGACCTGCTGGAGCAAAGGGCTCATTGCCTTGAGCTGGCACTGCCAACCACCAACCTCTCTGCTGCTTTGCAGGTGAAGCTCTCAGGTTCCCACCTGACCCCACAGTGTTACTCATTCATTACCTATGTCCAGGTAAGGCCTCCATTAACTGGCAGAGACACAGGCTGCCTGCTGCTGAGCTGCATCAGCTGCACTGGCATGGGCACCTCTGCGGGTTCATCATCCTCTTGACATGATTTGAGTTCCTTACGCTTCGGGCTTTACTGTGTCAAATAATAGCACAAGACATTTCAGCAGCACTGGGGCCCACCATGCTGAGCTCTGCTTCAGCAGGGAGGGAAGACTCTTTGGGGAGCTGGGTTTGAGCTTTTGTTTTTCTCCTCTCTGTCCATGTCAGGTTTGGGGGTTTTGGGGTTTGGTTTTGGATGAGATTAATGCTGCTGTTAACCACAATGGCAAATAAAGGTCAACCCTTCTGCAGTCATCACAGTGTGAGTTAACATGGGTGCCACAGACTGCAGTGCCCAGGATGGGATTTGGCTGTTGGCAGAGGAACTGGGTGCTGGAGTGAGGAACTGCATGGCAGGCATGGAATTTTGGGGGAGGTGGAGTAGTGTGCAGAGCTGCCATGCCTGAGGCCTTCTCACACACATGTGTGTTTCTGACAGTATAAACCCTGAAATGAGCTTTTCCTTTCCTCTTTCTGAGCTGACTCCCAGATCCATCCTTCCTGTCTCACTACCTTTCTGCCATCTAGCTGGCAGTGCTGTTGGCTGGCCAGGGCAAAGCCTGCTCTGGCCTTTCATCACTGCTTACCCTCTAATGACACATCTTTTGGCACCCTCCTTCAGAACATCCACAGCGAGAGCTTAAGCTTTGCAGAAGAAAAGAAAAAGAAGAAGAAAGAGGATGAAGCTGCTGCAGTCTCCACAGTCATGGTAAGATTGAGTCACTCCCTTAGAACACAGGCTGCCTTTGAACTTGGGATCAGACTTCAAGGCTTGTGTTAACTGGTGGCTTCTTAGAGCTCATCAAGGACAGATTGATTGGCATTTGAGCCTTTAAGCCAAATTCATATTTCTTCTACCTTAACTTCAGAGGAAAGTCCTAAAAGAGAAAAAACCCCAACCAACCAAAACCAACAAATGAAAAACCAACCCCCCAAAAAAGGCTACAACTCCACCTTCACTAAATGCAGCCTAAAAGCTCACAGCCATCAACCAGAGTTCTAGTCTGGGATGTTAGCAGTTGGCATAAGCTGGGAAATGAGAGAAATGAGCTCATTCCTTGGAACCAATGAAATTGGAACCCTCTGATAAGTGTTTCTGGGCCTTGTCAGCTGGCCCATGGTGTTAAGGGCCTAAAAGAGCTAAGCATGACCTCCCCAGCTGTTCCCTGAGCAGGGGCTGAACTGCTGCACTGAGACCATGGGGAGTAAACATCAGTGGTGGCGAATCAGCAGGGCGAGAATGTGGCAAAGCAAAGCACTCCCTGCCAGGGGGGTGTGCTGGTGGAGCAGAGGGGATCCTGCTCTGAAGGCTGTCAGAGGTCAAAGCAGTACCTGAGGCAGCCTCACTGCGGAACCAGCACGGGAGGCAATTCAAAGCTGCTACCAAGCTGGCAGGGCCTTGCTGGGGCACAGCTGGCATGGAGCAGTGCCACTGAAGGCATTTTTCTGAGCTGGAGAGTTGTGGTCTTCATGGCATGCTACAGTGTCACCACAGACTTGCAGCTGTGACCTGTCAGCCTCCCTTCTGCCTTCCAGGCTAAGGTGCTTCGGGACACCAAGCCCATCCCAAACCTGGTGTTTGCCATAGAGCAGTATGAGAAGTTCCTCATCCACCTCTCCAAGAAGTCAAAGGTAAGGCAAAGCAGAGCTCTTCTGGCACCTGAACTCAGTGGAGCAGAGGGGTCAGTGGTGTGATGGACAGCCACTGCTGCTCCACCTTCTAGCCTCTGTTAATCCCAGAATAGTTTAGGTTGGAAGGGAGCTCAGAGCTCAGCTGCTGCAACCTCCCCACCATGCCCAGGGACACCTTTCAGCCACATTTGGCTGCTCAAGGCCTCATCCAGCCTGGCCTCCAGCACCCCCAGGAAAGAGGCAGCCACAGCCTCCCTGGGCAGCCTGTGCCAGACTCTCACCACCCTCCAACTGAACAACTTCCTCAGCTCCAGTCTAACCCTGCTCTGCCTCAGCTCCAAACCATTCCCCCCTGGCCTGTCTCTAGACACCCTCAGCACAAGTCCCTCTGCAGCCTTCCTGCAGGATCCCTTCAGGCAGCTCACCCCCAGCTCCCTCAGCCTGTGCTCACAGCAGAGCTGCTCCAGCCCCAGTGTTTAAATGAGGAAGATGTAAGGACCTTGCACCTCTTTCAGCCTTTGCCCAGGCTGCCACCACCCCAAACCCAGCAGGTGCCAGTGAGTGCTGCTGTGGCCCCCACCACATGGCTTCTGCTCCAGCAAAACTCTCACACCTAATGCCAGCTTTCCTCACTCCTCTCCCTCCGTCTGTTTCACAAACCAGAGGGAAATGTGCCACACTGAGGTACTGCCCTGAGAGTCACCAAGTGCTCACCAGGCTTCTAGACCAGAAATGGGCCACAGGACTGCACAGGGGCAGCTGCTTTGTCACCTTCCTCTTGCTTTAAGCCTGTGTCCTTCTGGAGCCCCCAGCACAAGCAGGACATGGAAGTGTTGGAGCCAGTCCAGAGAAAGCCACCAAGATGCTGAGAGGGCTGCAGCAGCTCTGCTGTGAGCACAGGCTGAGAGAGTTGGGGCTCTGCAGCCTGGAGAAGAGAAGGCTTGGAGGAGACCTTGGAGTGGCCTTCCAGGATCTGAAGGAGGACCACAGGAAGGCTGGGGAGGGACTATTGACAAGGTCTGGTAATGAGAGGATGAGGAGGAATGGGTTTGAGGTGACAGGGGAGATAGAAACTGGATGTTAGGAAGAAGTTGTTTGCAGGGAGGGTGGTGAGACACTGGCACAGGTTGCCCAGGGAGGCTGTGGAGCACAGAATGTGATCAAAGATTGCTTCTGTGCTCCACAACCTCCCTGCAGGTGTTCAGGACCAGGTTGGATGAGGCCTTGAGCAACCTGTTCTCGTGGGAGGTGTCCCTGCCTATGGCAGGGGGTTGGAACTGGCTGAGCTTTGAGGTCCCTTCCAACCTAAACCATTCCATGATTCTTACCACGATGAGCTCAGTCCCAGTGCTGAGCCAAGGCCTTGGCAAGGTAGAAAACTGAACTAAGACGCTGATGACCTCACGTCCTGTCCCTCTGGTTTCTCCTTGGCTGCTGCAGGTGAACCTGATGCAGTACATGAAGCTGAGCACCTCGCGGGACTTCCGCATCAACGCGGCCGTGCTGGACAGCGCCATGCAGGAGCACAGCGCCCGCGGCGCCGACACCGAGCCAGACAACGAGCAGGTCAGAGCCCCCGCTGCTGCCCTCACCACCAGCCTCCCCCTGTGGAGGCCAGCCTTTCCTGTGAGCTGTGCCAGGGGTACCTGAAAGCAGGAGAGTTTGGCTGCCCTGGGGTAGCTCTCACTTGAATCCTCAGCTGCTCTGGAGGAGCCTGGGTAATGTCCCCTGCTGCACTCCAGCTCTGCCTCCAGTGACCTTTATTTCCATGCACCTCTAGTTTTAGGGAAGAGAGGTTCTTAAGGCCTTTTTGCTGTGCTGCAGCTTCCATCCATTGCTCCTTGTCCTACCCCAGGGAGCAGTGATCAGAGCCTGTCCCCCTCTCCTGACCTCCAGCCCTCAGAGATTTGGAGACATTGATTAGATCTCCTCTCAGTCTTCTCCAGACTGAAAATCACTACCTCTGAGGACCTACTGCCTGGCCAGGATTCAACCTTTGCAGTGTAGAATCAGAACGGTTTAGGTTGGAAGGGACCTCAAAGCTCAGCCAGTTCCAACCCCCTGCCATAGGCAGGGACACCTCCCACTCGACCAGGTCGCTCAAGGCCTCATCCAGCCTGGCCTGGCACACCTTCAGGGAGCATGATCCAAAGTGATTTTTGCATCCAGGTTCATGTTAGTAGCTAAACAGCTGGCAGGGCAACCACAGCAAGGGGTCATTCTGAGACCCATCCCCTCCCCTGGCCGGTGCTGGATCAAAACCAAGAGAAACAACTGACTCTGCTGATTGTCCAGGTTTTTATTGGTGCTTCTGTTCAGATTTTCCTGAGTGTTTCCAAAAGCCAACCTCCAGCAGACACCCCCTGGCCTGTGCCCCTGCTGCCCCCTGGGCTAAGTTCCACAGCACAAACAAGGGTGAGCCATGGGGAAGGTCTCAGTGGGGGTGACAGGAGTTTTGTTAGGGAGGAAAAAGAGCTAAATCCTGTGCTGCACCCCTGGTTTCTTGCTTTAGGTAAACATTCCTTAGCCTTATTACACACAAACAATCCCACTCTGTCCTGCTACCCTCTTCTTCCCCCTGCAGAGCAGCACCGTGGAGCAGACAGATGAGAACCAGGAGCCCAAAAAGAAGAGACGGCGAAAGACATGAAGCTGAGGTTGCTGCTGCCTCCTCCCCCTGTGCTGGGGCAGACAGGCTTGGCCTTGGAGGACTGCAGCTGTGTTGGTTCTTTTGCCAGATACTTCGGACTTCTTGCTTTGTCCCCAGGGGTGTGCAAAGCAGTGACTGGTCCCCTGGCTCAGGGCTTAGAGCAGGCTGCCTCCTTCAGCAGCACCTCTGCTACTCAAATGTGCTGCTGGCAAAGGTTTCTTCCCCTGCCACATCCCTCCTCGAAGCAAAAAGGGAACAGCCAGCCAGGATCAGTGCCTGCCAAGAAGAGCCAGGCTGTGGCACACAACCTGGACGCTCGCATTCTGGCACTGGTGTTGTCAGTTCTTCTCCAGTGAGCCTTTGGTTATTTCAATGAGCTGATAGATATCCAATGCCTCTCCTGGAAAACAATGGCACCATCAGTTCCCTGCCTGCTGCAGCACACTCAGACTGTAACACAGGAGGCCGAGGGTCACCATTTGCTTTAGTTCAGAGCACACAGCACAAAAAAAGCTTTCTGCTTCAGGTGGTGGTGTGAGGGCAGCAACCAGCACAGAGGGAAGCTGGAGCCATGAGCTGTGCTGCCTGCTCTTGGCAGCCCCTGGGAAGCAGGTGACAGCTTCCTTGGGGCCTCCAGGCCAGTTTTGCTGTTTAGAGTTGTGCGGACCCTGTGCACTTGTTAACCTTTCTGCCCACAAACACAAATCCTGTTTCTTTAAGCACCCTTTGCCTGCAAGGTTCCTAATAAAGGTTACCTAGGAGTGGCATGTCTGATGTGTCCAACTGAGGGCAGGTTCTGCCCTGAAAAAAGAGCTGCCACACAGTGAGGAGCAGCTGCTTAAAGCAGCTCCCAGCCAAGAGCTAAATCTTTGCTTGCAGCAAGTGTGCAGCTATGAACAACTCTGGGCCTTGGGAGGGTTGGGGAAGACCAAGAACAATGTCACAGCAGCTCTGCGCAGAGCTGTGGGTGGGGGAGGAGAGAAAACACCATGGGCTAGAGCAGTCTGGGACCTGGAGTGCAAAATGCACAGTTACTGAGGTGCCTCCTTCCAGAGAAGGAACAACCTCAGCTCAGGCTGTGTTAGACCTGCAGCAGAGGCCTCCTCTCTGACGGGCACAAAGGAAACGTGGGGTAACAGCCAGGCCTGGCTCATCACTATCACAGCTATCAGGCTATGAGAGCTGGGGCTCTGCAGCCTGGAAAAGGCTTCCAGGAGACCCTAGAGTGGCCTTCCAGGATCTGAAGGGGGCTACAGGAGGGCTGGGGAGGGACTATTGACAAGGTCTGGTAATGAGGAGGAGGAATGGGTTTGAAGTGGCAGAGGGGAGATTGAGACTGGATGTTAGGAAAGGGTTCTTTGCAGTGAGGGTGGTGAGACACTGGCACAGGTTTGCTCCCTGGAGGTGTTCAGGACCAGGTTGGATGAGGCCTTGAGGGACCTGTTCTAGTGGGAGGTGTCCCTGCCTATGGTGGGGTCTTGGATCTAGATGGCCCTTGAGGTCTCTTCCAACCTAAACCACTGTATGAGGCAGCAGTAGCACAAACTGCCTGGTGACAGAAAGGAACGGGGCAGAGAGCTGAGAGCTCACAAGGTACTTCTGGCCAAGAGGGAAGCCCCCAGGCAACAACTGCTCAGCCAAAATGCTCTGCCTAAGCTGGGGAGGCTGATGCAGAGGGCCTGCAGGGTGTCACCACGCAGCACCACTGACCTTGGGGGATGCCATACTTCTTCTCCATCCCAGACGGGTTGGAGGGCGTCACGCAGTTCATGGTGACCTCTTTCCTCAAGCACTGGTCAACATCCACTGAGCTGAAGAAAGCCACTGACTGTGGCAGGTCCTGGAGGCCCAGTTTGTAGGCAAACATACACCTGGAAGAACAAGAGGCCAGGTGGGACAATACCACACAGCACCCTCAGGCACAGCACACCTGGCTCCGATCAGGCACAGTGTCACCAAGTCCTGGCCAGCTGTGGCCACCAGGTTACTGTAGGCTGCACCCATGTCAGTCAGCAGCTGGAAGTCAACCTCCAGCACTCAGTGCCAGGAGGGTCAAGCACTGCCAAATGGAGGAGGAACACAGCAACAGCAGGTTGAGCCTCCTTAGACAACATGAAGGACCCAAACCTTTGCTGCCAGCTAACCCCCTCTCTGCTGTCATCCCGGCCCCTTGAGCATGCCCTGTCCCACCCGAGAGGCTGGTTCCCAGGGGACAGCACAGCAGTGCCAGCTCACCTGGTGAGGAGGTTGGTGATCTGCAGGGCCAGGGCTGCCCGGTAGCGGTCCTGCTGCTGCACCAGGTAGCGCACCTCGTCGTGGATGCTGATGCAGAAGCGCCCATTGATGTCAAACTCCTCGAAGAGCCACTTCATGGCCACCAGCATGAGGTGCAGGTAGTCAACAGCAGAGCTCTGCACCACCCAGTTCACTCTGCTGGTCACAAACTGGTGGAAGGAGATGCAGACAGGCGCTAAGAGAGCAGCAGGGTGCAGCACCTGGTGCCAGTCCAAGAGGGCTCCTGGCAGCAGCCTGTTAGGTGCAGGGTTGCTGGGTTTTCCCCGAGGGGTGCAGCTAAAGAGGCACTGGGGCTCCTGCGTGCTCTCCAGAGGCTGAGAGTGACTGAACATGGAACTGCAGAGCTGAGGGGTTGGCAGCACAGAGCCACATCCTTACCTCGCCCTTGGCCACGGCAGGCTCCAAGGCCCTGCTGATGTGGCAGCCCAGCACTGGGGTCTGTGGGTAGGGGGCCAAGGCGATGCTCTCCAGCTTGTTGAACATCTCTGACTCAGTGCCTCCAGCCCACACTCGGTGCTCCACCACATTCCACTTCTTCTTCCTCCGGGACCTGGCAGGGCACAGGGAAGGTTTGCTGGAAGCACGGGAGGAGAGTGCAGGCCACATCTGAGCATCTCAAATGCTCCTTCCAGGTCTGGGGAAGCCAGAGACAAGCCCCTGCAGCCTCCTGCTGCCAAGTGACAACTAGGAGAAATGAGAGCTTCCAGGTGGACCCTACTCAGTCTCAGGGGAGCAGGAAGACCAGACAGGGACTATCCAGCCCCATCTCCATTCTCCACTCACCACCCATGTGGCTGCAGCTCATAGAGTCATAGAACGTCAGGGGCTGGAAGGGACCTCAAAAGCTCATTTGGTCCAGCCCCCCTGCCAGAGCAGCATCACCCAGAGCAGATCACACTGGAATGCATCCAGATGGTTCCTGAATATCTCCAGAGAAGGAGACTCCACAACCCCCCATGGCACCCTTACAGGTGAGCCCTCACACCCAAGGGAAAAAAAATCTTCCTTGGGTTCACATGGAGCCTCCTGTGCCTCAGCTTCCACCCACTGCCCCTTGGCCTGTCACTGGGCATCACCAAGAAGAGGCTGGCTCCAGCCTCCTGGCACTCACCCTGCACATCAACGTTAACTCCCTCTGCCTCACACCCCAGCAGCACCAGAGCCACGCAGGGCTACAGCAGCTTACCTCTTCATGGCTTCTCTCTGCAGCCGCTGGACATCCTGGGCTGACACCGACCCATCCTCCGCCCTGTCCACAGCCAGGTCCAGCTCCCTCACCAGCCACTCTCCCTCCTCAGAGAGGCGAAACCTGGGGAGGAGAGCAACCCACGGGAGGTCCACCGGAGCAGCGCCAGGCCCTCGCTCGCTCGCCCTGCGGCTGCCGGGGAGGCGCCAGGACCCCATCCACCCTGCGGCTGCCAGGCCAGCACCCACCTGCGGACGCCCTTGGTGACGGCGTACATCTGCTGAGCCTTGTGGCGCGCCTGCTGCTGCGTCAGCCGATGGTTGAACTGCAGCAGCAGCCGCTCGGCGAAGGGCTGCCCGGCCCCGTAGATGCGCCCGTAGTTGAAGACCTTGGCGTGCTCCCGGCTGATGCCCACCGTGCTGGCAGTCTTGCTGTGCAGGTCTGTGCCGTTGCTCTTCTTCCCCTGCAGAGTCATCCAGCCGAAGGCTGTGCAGCCTGCCCGGAGGGATGCAAGAGGACACAGCCTCAAACTGCGCCAGGGCAGGTTCAGGCTGAACGCCAGGCAGAAGTTCTACACGGAGTGATTGGTATTGGAATGGGCTGCCCGGGGAGGTAGTGGAGTCCCCCTCCCTGGAGGTACTGAAGAGGGGGCTGGATGAAGCACTTAGTGCCATGGGTTGGTTAGAGAGTGTTAGGTGAGAGGCTGGACTCGATGACCTTAAAGAGGTCTTTTCCAGCCTGGTTAATTCTGTGGTTCTGTGACACAAGGGTTGGACACCAAACAGGCCTGGTTTGGGGGTGCCTCCTGCTACCCAGCACAGCCCCAGCTCACCGTGCATGCCAGCGAAGTGTGCCTCGCCCAGGACAGCAGCGATCCACAGCTCCTGGGAATCCACATCTGCACCTACCAGGGAGTAGCCAGGGGGCACCTGGACCATGGCTTTCAGCTCACTGCCCACCCGGTCAGCCTGCAGGGAACAGTGCCCAGCTCAGCACAAGCCCTGCACCTCCGCCTCCTCCTCAGCAGTACAGGAGCAGCGCTCCCTTCAGAGCTGTGCCAGCAGAGCACTGCCCACACATCCACATTCTGCTCTGGAAGGAACAAACAGGTTTAAGGCTTGCATGGAGCACCACCCACCTGGGTACTCCCACCAGGCTCCTCCAGCATGGAAGAAAGGGAGCTTGGAGAAGGACAGATACTAATGCTTCAGTGCTTCTCCTCCTTCCACCACATTTTGAGGCTCAGGAGCCTCTGCTGACTCCCTGCCCTCTCCCAAAGCCAAAGCACATGAGCAAGACAAGGCTCCCAGCACCAGTCCTGCCACCTCAAACCCCAGCATCCAGCCCAGACTCCTCTCTTATTTCCAATCCAAGCTGCTCCCATCAGTCCAAAACATGCAGAGGGTACCCCAAAACAGCCCTGTGACAACCCCAGTGTACCCGGGCATTGCTGGCCGTCAGCCAGGTGGGCTCCACTGCCCGGCGGGTGATGGTGCCTGCAGTCACCACCTGCGGCAGAATGGCTCCGTAATCGTCCTCCTCGTTATAGTCAGGGTGTCTGTGACAAAGCCGAGGGAGAGCATCACCCAGGAGAGCCCTCACAGAGCAGAGTAGAGGGGGCCAGGACCCCAGCTGGGGCTGCTCCCCGTTACCTGGTGACCACGCGTGGCAGCTCCCCTTTCTTCAGCCACACCACCATCTGCGAGCTGGGGAGGACACGCAGCAGGTGAGACCCTGAGCGCCGCGGCGCTTGCAGAGCCTCCCCCGGCCGCAGCGGGGCCTCGGGGCTCAGCTGAAGGCTCACCTGATGCGCTTGTGAGCGTTCCTCCAGAACGAGATCATTTTGTTGATCTCCAGGGCCCTGGTCCCGTGGACGCGGCCCACAGCGGCCCGCAGGGTGCCGTCCTCCATCTGCGGCAGGAAATCCTTGGCAAAAGGGCTGCCCACGTTGTTGGCATTGCCGTCCTGCAGCAGCAAGAGAGGTGCCACCATGCCACATCAATAAAGCTCTCTGCAGCCTCCTGCCTCGGATGCATGTGCACCGCCAGGCTGTGCAGCAGGACCCGAGGAGCCAGGACACAGGATGGGCAGGAAGCCCCCAGGAGCCCCCAGCTTGCCTTGTGAGGCAGCTTGAAGAACCAGCAGCCAGGGATGTTGACATCGTTGTAGGGACCATTGCCGTGGTGGTATGGGGGCTGGCTCCTTATCTCCACTGGCTCACACAGCTCATCCATCTCCTGCAACCAGCAAGGCAAAGTGGTGCCAGAAACGTGCTCAGGCATGGTGGGGGCAAGTCACGGAAAGAGGGACCCACCCACGACCCCCATCCCGTATGAAACCCCCTTTACCTGTGCCAGGCTCTGATCCACTCTGCCCATTTGCTCCTCCACGTCCACCTCCACCTGTGCCAGGGAGGGCCCAGGGAAGCTGGGTCACACACCAGCACTCTAGGGCCCCCAGGCTATTAAAGGAAGGGTCTCATGCCCAGCCCCTGGCAGCACACACGGGGCTGGTTTTTGCATGCACATGGGATGAAGCCCAGCCCCACATCCTCCTCCCACTGAGCCCTCCACCCCATTCCTTCACCTCCTGCCACATCATGCCACTGTCCAGCAGCAGCTCCTCGTCCTCCACAGCAGCCTCCTCCCTCGGCTGGTGCCCCTTGCCCTTCTCCAGGCAGTGCTGCCTGTACAGCTGCTCGATCACCCTGGCAGGGCAGAGGACAGGGCTCATACACCCAGCACAGGGCCCGAGGCTCCAGGGCAGCCCCCAGCTGAGCACCCCACTATGTCCCACTCACCTGTGTGGGCAGGAAGGGCCCTCTGCTTCTGAGGGGTCTGTCAGCAAGTTGTCCTGGCGCCCTGGCACCAGGTAGCCCCAGCCATGCTTCTCTGAGTAATGCAGGGGGAAGCCGTCCCAGGCCAGGCGCATCAGCTTTGGGGTCACCCTCATCTGCAGGCTGATGAGGCTGGGTCCTGGCACCCACCCTGCCTCCTCCAGGCGTGGGCACAGTTTGCGGTACCAGCTGCAGAGCAGCAAGGATGGGTCAGACTGCGCAGGGCAAGGCCTGGGGACACACAGGGTCCCCAACTCACCCCGGGTGGCCTGGCAGGTGCTGGAGTCTCTTGGGTTGCAGCACAACTGTCTCCTTCAGACGCTCCAGGCAGACCTGGCTCGCAGGGGCATTCAGCTCCTCATCTTCACTGGGAGGGCCAGGATCTGGTGGGGCAAGGAGGACTGGGTGGCAAAGAGCCTCCTGTGCCACCCCACCGGGAGCCTCAAACTAGCCCCTGGCCTCATGCCCTGGTGCAGGGACAAAGACCAGCACCTGATGGCTTCACCCTGACAGCTCCAAGGAACTACAACCTTCCATCTGGGCACCCGTGGGAGGGCGTTCCTCAAGCAGCCCTTGTCCCCAGGGGTGCCCCACACTCACCTTCCTGCCACTCCTGGGCAGCCTCATCTGTGCCCGCTGCCATCGGGGAGGCCTCGCTGTTTCCATCCTGATTATTCTTCTTTTTGTTCTTCCTGGGATTCTTCTTCTGCTTAAACTCCTGTGTGTCCCACTCGAGATCCCAGAGCCAGGGGTCATCCTTGTACCTGCAGACACATCCTCAGCACCCGCCCACAGCCCCCCCACTGACCACCCAGCATCTGGCCTGTCCTCTGAGGGGCAGCACCTGCACCCCCAGCCCACAGGTACCTGTCCTCATGCAGAAGCTCACAGGCATCATTGGCCAGGTTCATAAGAGACTTCTTCATCTCCTTCTGCAGCTCCTCGTAGATGCCCTGAGCATCATCCAGGTACCTCTTCCAGTTCCCATTGACTGGCAGGTAGGACACCCCCATCTCCAGCATCCCTGCAAATGTCACAGGGTGGGGGCACCTACAACAGAAAGCAGTGAGGAATTAGAGGTCTGCTGGAGGAATTTGGCCTGGAAGCACCAGACTATGACAGACACCACCACATCTTCACCTGGAGGTTCCCAGCCTCACACAGCATTCAGTGTTGTTCCCCTAGAACCATAAGCAACCCTGTAATTTCTGTGCCTGCCCTGCACAGAAATTGCTGCCCTAAAAACAAATCTCATGCAACAGCCACAAGCCTGTATCATGCTGATCTACCTCACTCAGTCCACCTGCCACCTTCAGCTCTAACCTGCTGCTGACTCCTCCTTATCTACAGAGGAGTGACCTTAAGTCCCTCCTGAAAGGGGTTGAGGAGCACCTCAACTCCCTGCCACTACTTGAAGAGAAAGTGCATTCCATCCCCAGAGGGATCATGATCTGCCCTGATGCCAGCTAAGCCTGCAGCCCCTTGGCCAACACTGGCCAGAGCTCAGCAGCTCTCACCTCTCCATGAAGAGTGGCAGCTGCTCCTGAAACACTTCATGGGTAGCCTGGACATCGTGGGCACAGTACGACATCAGCTCCTGGGGGCAGAGGCAGGTGAGGGCTGGAAGAGCAGCGCAGAGCAAGGCACCAGGACTGCAGGAGGCTGGGGAACATCCCAGCCCCACGCACACCCAAAGCCCTCACAAGAAGCTGCAGCAAAATGGAACCGACCCAAGCAGTTGCTCCCACCCTGCCCCCATCTCCAGATCCCACAGCCTGTCAGGATGCCGGGATGGCCACTGTCACCTGGAAGTGACTCCTGATGTCAGCCATGGCTCCCTTCACAAAGAGCTCCCTCGCCTCCTTCTGCAGCGGCTCCCCGCCAACGTAGAGCGCATGCACATCTGCCAGGTTGTTGATGCTGCTGACGTGCACCCAGTCCCACGAGCTGACCTGTGAACAAGGGGCAGGTCAGGCAGTGCCAGACCAGGATCAGCTGCAGCTGAGGGCAGGAGAGGCAGAGGATGCTGTGGCTCCGTTTCAAACCCAGGCCACCTCATCTGGGAGGTGTCAGGAGAGTGTCACCCAGCAGAGCTGCTGCAACAGCCCACGCAGGTGGCCCCAGCAGAAGAGGAAATGGTCCCAGCACAGGATCAAACGGTCCCCTGCCACCCATGCTGCTGCCAGCAGCTCAGCTCCTTCACTCACAGCCGGCCCCTCTATTCTGCTGCGTGTTTTCTTCATGTGCTCCTTGACCTGCTGCAGCCCCTTCCTCTTGCCGTGCTTGGCAGCCATCCACAGGCTCCTCTGGAAGCCTGTCAGCCCTGAGATGGCCATATGCATGCTCATGGTGTCCAGGAAACGCATCTGAGAACCCTGCGACATGCCAAGGGAGAGAAAAGAGATGGTTTGGACATGCTAGAGGAGAAAAGTGCTGCCAAACACACTGCAGCTGCCAGCAGGCACCAGCCTGCTCAGGCCGCTTTTGTCAAGGCAAAGCTTTGCATCCTGGCACCCCTCTTCTGAAAGCCAAGAGCATCCCCAGAGCAGGCTGCCGGCTGCTCAAAGGCTCCTGCCGTGTTTTCAGCTGCAACTCTGCAACCTCTAGCAACTTTGTTGGGTGCGAGAGTATCTCCCTTTATAGGGCTCAAACTTCAGCCTGTTCTGAAGGATGAGGCAAGCACAACCCTGGGGCACCCATGCAGGACAGCATCTGACAAAATGACCCTGAGAAGCTGGTGCAAGACACTCACCAAGAAACTAACCACAGCTACCAGCACGGAGCTACGGCACTGCAGATTACCTGGATGAGGTACTGCTCCTTGATGAACGCCCGGTCAAAGGCCACGTTATGCCCCACCACCACTCTCTCCAGCCAGTCCTGCTTGCTGGCACAGTTGGCACCTGCTGGGCTCTCCAGTGGAATGAGGTCGGCCAGGGTGAGGTGGCTGGACCAGGAGTATCGCTGCTCCAGCAGCCGCCTGCTGCACCATGAGTACCTGGAGAGGACATGCAGCACCCTACAGCTGAGAAAACTTAAGTAGGAGATTCTGGGCCCAACTGTGCCTTCAGGACCCTCTTGACCACTGTGCTGTGAGTGCAGAACAAGATCCTACCCGTGAGAGGCAACCAAGCCTGGGGCATGCCACACCTGTTAACCAGGACACACACCCCACAGTCACACTTTGGGGCTCCCCTGTATTTCCCCCACATGCTAGCAGTCATTTGCGGGAAGAGGTTCTGCTCGGAAGCACCCTCCTCCTTCCAAAGCTGTGTCCCCCAGCCACCACGATGGGCACAACCCCAGCATCATATCTCACCAGGCATGTGGTGAGACAGCCACGGCAAGTGTCGGGCAGTGGCCATCAGCCACACAGACCTCCACGTCGAACACCATTGCCCGCTCCTCAGGGAAGTCAACAGCTTCTGCTTGCCCGTCGGGGCCGTAGCGGGTCCAGCCAAGCTGCCATGCCCACTGTGTGGGCATGGCAGGCAGCTCACACTGCAGCAACTCATTGGCTGCCTCCAGGTAGGGCAAGCTCTGCTTCTGTGCCAGGAGGCGAAAATGCTCATCGATATTGTCCCCGTACATGCGGGGTAGCTGTAGATCCACGTCGGGCAGTGTGGAGGTCTCCTTGCCCCACAGGTCGTGTTGCTGCAGGTGCTTCACACTCTTCTGGATCTCTGCTGCCGAGTAGTGTACCTGGGCCCCGCGGAAGATCTGCTCGTGAAGGGTCTTGGACAGCATCTGGATGTTGAGGGGGTTCATGCGCCGCTGGCCCTCGGCTGGCTCCTGACTCGGGCTCTCCGGCAGCGGGCGGCTGGCCGAGGAGCTGGAGGAGCATCGCCGGGGCCTGGCGCTACCCCTCACCGACCTCCTCCAGAGCCAACGCCTCATCTTCTTCCGCTCCGGGGGTGCTCCCCCAGCATATGCCGCTCGCCCCGGGGTGGCCGCAGCTGCGGGGGGAGGAGATAGCAGCCGTGAGGGGCGAGCTTGACACCGCCACAGAGCAGCACTTCACGGCTAAGAAAGGGCTGGCTGCCAGGGGGACCCCCGCAGGAGGGCACACACACCGCCCCCCGGAGCCGTGCACACCCCTCCGCACGCACGCAGCGCCCCAAGGAACGCAGCCCTGCTGTAACCGCCCCGGCCGTGCACAGCTCCTCCCTCTGTTCGCAAACCACCCCCGGGCATGCATGCACCCCGCGCACCACCCCCTCCCGGCTCCCGTGCATCCGCCTGCTTGTGTACGGAGCCCCCCCGAGTCTGCAAACCACTCCCACGTATTCGTTGCACCCCCTTAGACACCCCTGCACGCCTCTACGCAGCCACGCACATCCCTTCCCCCGGCAAACTTGCACCCCTATACAGCCGCGCACACACACACCCGCCCCTGCCGCAGTCGTGCACAGCCCCCGAGAACTTGCAAACTACACACACATCCCCGCCCCGTACGCGCACCCGCCGCACCGGCCGCCGCTCCCGCCGCGCTCCGCCCGGGCCTGCTCCGTAGGGCGGGTCCAACCCGGGCAACCCCGAGCAGGCTTCCGGCCGCGCTGACGTCCTCTCTCGTCCTCCCCCTCCGGTGCCCATGGTACAGCCCGCCAGCTGTAGGCTCAGTAGACTGCACGGGAACGCCCGTCTGGAAGTGGCCGCGTGGCCTAATGGATAAGGCGTCTGACTTCGGATCAGAAGATTGCAGGTTCGAGTCCTGCCGCGGTCGAGAAGAGGCGCGTCATTTTTTTTTTCAGGCGCTCGGAAAGGGAACTGCCAATGGCTCGAAGCCGCAGCTTCCACGACACCGGAGTCACGGCACGAACGGTTCGCGTTTTGCTCGTTTTTAACCGGAGAGGGGAAAAAAGCAGAGGGGCGGCTGCGTTCGCGGAGACCGAGAGCCGTCTTGTAGGCGCTAGGGGTGGGGCAGGGAGGTCCCGGGACACCGAGCGGCCCTGAGCTCTCCTTCTTCCCTCTCCGGGCTCCCAAGGTGGGTTAGCGTCCACTACCCTGCTCCCCGTTACCCCGCAGCCCCGCCGTGTTCCTGCCGGAGGTTCATGTGGCGCCCATCAGCGGAGTCCGACAAGAATCGGGACAGCTACCTGCACCCCAGAACCTCCCCCTTTAAAGCTCTGAGGCTTCAAAGGTGGCTTGGATTGAGCGGTAGGGTCTGAGGTCCCCAACCTTGACCTTGGCTTTGAGGGCGCGGTGTTGAGCCGCCAGGTGTCGCTGCGGCCCCGCCGCTGCCCGTTTCCCGCGGGACCGGGGCCGCCAGAGCGTGGGCACGGCTCCGGGCCCATCCCGCTCTGTGCTCCCTCTGGGGCACCAGGCAGCTTCTACCGGGCACTGCGACCCTTTCCTTGCCCTTTTTATTCCCTGCGGAGCTCCAAACCCAGCATAAACCCACCTGAAGTCCTGCACGACCGAAGAGAGGGGTGCAGGATTGGAGGGGGCACCTGAGCCCCTCCTCTCCGAAAACACAGTACCGTGCTGTTCTCTGCGGCTTTCAGTGTATCTCGCAGCACCCTGGTAGCACCTCGAGTACCTACTGCTGCCCCCATCCCAGTCTGAAATTTGAAGGGAGGGGAGGGAGTAACGCTTCACCCAGCTTTACCCAGCAGCAAAAGGTACCCGCCTGACAGGACTCACCCCGTTTCACCCAGTTTCACCCAGCAGCGGAGGGTACCCGCTTGGCAGGACCCACCCCACGGGTGATGCACGTGCTCGGACCCACCCATACCGGGGGGTTCAGGTTTCCCAGGTCGTTCTGCGGCTAAGGCGGGGAGCTTGCAGTGCCGAGCGGGCGAGGAGGAAAGCTTCGGGGCCTCGGGTTCTCTGGGAGGAAGAGGGAAGTGGATCGGGGAAGAAAGTGGGGACCGCCTGGTGCGAAGTGACTCTGGGTAAGGACGAGGCTGCAAGGGACTGGCTCTCCTCTCCGGTGCATTGTATCAACGTCTCTTATTTGGGGTTTTTTATATGCTTTTCTGGAAAAAAAAAAAAAAAAAAAATTAAAAAAAAAAACCGCAACCAAAACAAACAAACAAAACCAAACCCCAAACCATAAATTTCAGAATATAAACCTGACCCATACAAAAATTTCCTCCTTCCAAAGAGGGTGGGGGAAAAAAATCTTTGGAATTACTCTCGCCGCTTTATTTCTGAAGCCCTCCCGGGCACAGCGCTCTGAAGGGGGTCGATGCCAACAAGACCTTGCTGCCTTGTCCGACGGCGGGATCGTGCCGAGGCTGCCTGTTACCTTACCCGGGTGCGGGCGGGTAAGGTCGGCAAGGCACGGCACGGGTGCAAAAAAAACCCCTAACAAAACCCAAACCCACCACCATCAAACCCGAAATAAGACACAAATCCGCTCTTCCTGCAGGGTGAGTTGCCTCAATAGAGCTTCTTTTTATCCCCCCCCCCCTCTTTCCCTTACGTTGTCCATCTGCAGAAGAAGCGACCCCATCCTGGTACGCCCCGTCGGCGTCGGGTAGAAGCGCTGGGGAATGCAACCCCCCCTTCCTCTACCCCCTCCTTGGAGACCCCGCTCCCCGTCGGTCCTGTCGGTCGGATAATGGGGCGGTGGGACTTTGTTTAACCCTGTTGCCCCCGAGGCCAGAGGTCAAGGGCTTCCTCTTCCCCTGGGGCACCGCGGAGAGGCCGCCGGCCGCACCAGGAGGACCGCGGCGGTGAGGGGGGGGGCGGTGGCCGTCGCATCTCCCCTCCCTGTCGCAGCCCTTCTGATGGGACCGACGTGACATCCTGTAAAGCCTTATCGTCCCCCAGCATCGGAAGGTTGAGGATGACTCCGGGTGGATGTTTCAGGGGTGTAGGGTGCGACCAAATATCATCCCGGGGCAGGGAGAGGTGGGGGACTGCAAGGAAGCGGCCCCTGCCTTCCAACGTTCCCCGTCTCTGCCTTCCTCTCTCGACTTTTGGAAGGCTGTTTTAACGCGGGGCAATTTTAACGGGGCTTTAACCCCCCCTCCGCAAGCAGAGGTATCTCAGTCGTCCGCCCCGGGAGCCAAGAAACGGGAGAAATGGGCAATTTTTATAGGTGACGTACGGGCTTACGTGGGATCCCGTGGCCAGCACCGCTCTTTCAGAGTTTTTCTCCTGAAATAACCCTTCTCTGCAGCTCGTGCCCCCCTTTCCCAGCTCGCACCCCCTTTTCCAGACTGGGAGGGGAGGGGAGCTGGGAGAGGGAGAATGAAAAGGGAAAAGAAAAGCAGTCCCTCACATCCCACTATTTCCTTGCTGGGGAGAAGAGCTCCGCAGCTCTCAAAGTGAGCAATGGAGAAGGCGCCAAGAGGCAGGGCGATGTGTGGGGGTCGGCGATGGGATAGAGGGGTTTGGGTGGCCTCCTTTTCGGTATTGTAGGAGAACCAGCGAGGGAGGGATGCTGGCCGCACCGCGGGCACCCGAGGTAAGTCCCCTCTTGCCCATAGCCGTGGTAGCGGAGCCCGGGCGCTGTCGGCGCTGAGGGCTGCGCTTGCTTTACGGGTGCAAGGGAACCCGATCCTGGGGGTTACCCAGGCCGAAGGTTGTCCTATCCCCACCACCGGACCGGGATCCTGCGAGGCCGGGCTGCTTTGGCGATTCCTCAAGACAGATAAGTGCCGGTGATCTCGGCCCCGGGGCTGCAAGCAGCCTCTGCTCCGCGCCCTACCAGCTCCCTCGGCTCTGGGCCGGAGTCCTCCCGGGCTGAGCAGCCCTCGGAGCCCACTCCTAGCCCCCGGGACTCCTCCCGTGTGTGTCTCAATTCGCTCAGGCTTGACTTGGCAATAAGTCTCTCAATAGGGTGACAATAGAGCCCCGGTGGGACTTGAACAAAGAATTTGAAAGTAGTTAAACTGCAGGACACGTCCAAGGGGTGCTTGAATTTAAAAAAAAAAAAAAAAGGGGGGGGGGGGGGGGAGAAAAAGAAAGGAAAAAAAATCGAAGAAAAGAAAAAAAGGAGAGAGACTTTTTCTTTGGGCTGGTGAGAAAATGCTCAGGGTAAAAGTTGGTTTGGCGTCTTCATTTCAGCGACAATGGAGCAGAGCTAATTCAATAGGAAACGCGGGGATTTTTTAATGAAAAGACCGCCGGGGTTACACCGAAGTTAAGCTCTTGTGAATTAATTATTAGGGCAAATAAACTGGGGGGGGGGGGGGGGGGGGGGGAAAGGGAAGGGGGAGGAAGGCACTCGGAAGGAGTGCTGCAATTTCTTAATATTCTCCTTTTCGTGTTTAACGACAATGCCATTAGGTTTTCGACTCTGGGTGAGCAAAAGGATTTCTTAAACTCCCCGGGAAGAGGAGAAGACGTTTCCCACCCACCCCCCCCGCTCCTCTCCCCTCCTTTTTTTTTTTTTTTAATGGCGTTAATTGCTTTTTAAAATAAAATCCTACGGAATTTGGCACCGACCCTCGGTTTCTGCTGGCGGTGGCATTTGAGGTTAGATTTCCTTCGGCGGCAACTTGCATATGCAAGAAGGAAAATAACGGGGGATTTTAACAAGCACGAATGCAAAGGCGAGGCGCCGTGCTCGGCTGCTGCGGATCTCTCGGGCTCCATCGGTTTATTTTTTCCTACATAGAAAACCTGTCGGGGGATCCCTCAGTCCTCATCGGGGCAGCGAGAGACTCCCCAGAGCCACTCCGGACAGCGGTGGAGTGAATCTGAGATAAAAAATAGGAGCCGGGTTACACGCAGGAAGAGGAAGGAGAGGTCGGAAGCGTAAAGTAAAGGTGTGCCAGGAGGGGTTGAGGGGAGGTGGGGTATTGATAGGGGCTTGAGGGGGGAGTGTGTGGGGTTTTTTGCCTTACGGCAAATGCTGCAGGCTGTGCAAGATGTGTACAGAAGATGAGGAAGATAGAAATAAAGGGAGCGGAGGAGAAAAGCGCAGGCGGTACCTGCTGTGCCCGCGCCCTGCTTCCAGCTCGCTGCGGCTGTCGAGGCGAAGCAGCCGCGGTGCTGCGGCCTGGCTTCGAGGTGCGGATGGCACAGCTCGGCTCGGTCCGGCTGTGGAAGGGACCCCTACCACTGGGGCCAGAGTCGCTGCCCGAGAGTAGCCAGTGTCCAGGCTCTGCCCGACGGCTTCAGGTGGGCCGAGCCGCGCCCAGGGAGCCACGGGTACGTTCAGCATTTGGACAGCGGTGCGGGCCGGGCCGGGCCGGGCCGGGCCGGGCCGGGGAGCAGAGCAAAAAGGCCAGGGAGCTGCAGGGAAACGGAGCGCTAAGGATGGCTGCAGCCGTGGCGGGTGGGGTGATATGAACTTAAAGGACCGGAGACAGAGCCGAGCGGGGGACCCTGGCTGCAGGACGGGTCCGGCCCCAGGCTCTCCCCTTTCGGACTGGGGGCAGAGCGAGATGCCCAGCGGAGTGCCCAGGTGAGCAGCAGCGGCTCCGAGGGAGTGGGCGGCAGAGAGTCTCCTTGGGGAGCTGGGGGGGACACACACATAACCCCTCTCCTCCACTCAGCCCCATCCTCGGGGGGTAATTAAAGGGGTGAGGCGGAGGGGCTGCGCTTTCTGCTCGGCGGAGCCTGCCAGCCACCAACCCCCGCCGCCACCACCGCCTTCCTTCCGTCCTCCTCCTCTCCCCCTCCCTCCCCCTGCCTCCTCCCCTCCCCCTCTCCCTCCTCCTCCTCCTCCTCCTCCTCTCCGCCATGGTTGGAGTGAATAGGAGACTGCCGGGCTGACGTCAGTGCGGGCAGAGCCTGCCGGCGGCGGCAGCTCCTGGCCAACAAGCAGAGCCAGCACCGGCAGCAGCCGTGAAGACGGACGGAGCCCGGGCAGAGCCGCCTCGCCGGCCCTCTCCTGGGGCCGGGGAATGATGCTTGGCCGAGGGCAGCCCTGCCCGCCCCTCTGCCCGCTCGCCCATGGTTGGAGTGGGGAGGCCCCTGCCGCCCGTTTCGGCCGGGGACCGCCGTCTTCGGCACGGCAGCAAGAGTGAGTGTTGCGGCCGGGCATCGCCGCCTCGGTGGGGCGGCCCCAGGAAGGCGGGAGGGACCTTTTTCCCCCGGGAGGGAGGACACAGGCACACCGGCTGCCGGTGGGGAGGAGGGAGGCAAGGTGGGAGGCAGATGGGAGATGAAGTTGGGCCGGTTCCCGCCGGGAAGTTGGATGCCCGCAGGTGCAGGCATCACGCGGGACCGGGACAGGGACCGCCCCGCGACGCGCACCATCCCCGGCCCACCCGGGGAGCGTGGGGGACTGTCTGTTGCCGGAGATGTGTTTCCTCCGGCAGCCTCTCCTTGGCTGCCCGGGACGTTGCAGCTAGCCAGGGGGACCTGGGGCCGGATGAGCACCGACGATACGGTGGGCAGTTGGGACCGAGTGCTCTCGGGGGCCTGCTGAGTTGCCCTCAAACATCCCCGCTCGCTGGCCTGATAGAGACCGGACAAAACGCCTGGGCGAGGCCGAGCTTCCCGAGGCATTCAGGCTTTAGGCCGCGGGAGAAATTCAGGACTCCCGGGGAAGCTCTTCCTCCCGGTGCAGTGGGGGCTGCTGCGGGGCCTCGTTTCTCTACTGGGGGAATGGTTGTAACAGGGCAACCGGCGGTGTACCGCCGCGGAGCAGCAGCGGGGACGCTGACTGCCCGTGCCCCGATCCACCATTGGCTTCTGGTGGTGGAGGATTTATTTTTTCATTTGCTGCATATATTTTTTTTTGTTATATATGTATTTTTTTATTTAATCCTTTCCCCCCCTGACGTTTTCCCCTTTTTTGCTCTCTTTTTTATTTCTCGCTTTTTCTTCCCCCTCCCTCCCTCCCATTCATTCTCCCGTTCTGCTCCCTGGCTTCCTCCGAACACGTATTTCCTTGGGCTTTGGTTTGTTGTTTATTGTTGGTTTTGTTGGCTTTCTTTTCTTTTTTTTTTTTTTTTTGTCTGTGTTTTGTGTTTTTTTTTCCTTTTGTTTGTTTTTTTTTTTTTTTTTTTTTTTTTTTTTTTTTCTTTTTATCTCGTGTCTCTCTCTTATCTCCCTGGAAGCGAAACGCGTTTTAGGCCTCAGCCTTAAGGAAACTCGAATCATAGCAGTGCAGTTGGCCTGAGAGCCTGCACCTGGCCAGGTCTCTTCAACATGCTTCCACCCTACCTCCCCGCTGGGCAGAGCCTCGCCCTGCGAGCAAGGAGGGTCCAGGACCGGCCCCGCCTGGGTCCCTACCCAGAGGAAAAAGAGCACCCGGGGACCCGGGAAGCTGCTACTTTGGCTTTTCAGCACCGGGGCTTGCTCGGAGGCGGCTTTTAAGTGCTAAACAAAGCGACGTGTTTCCTTCGCGCCCGTAGGGAGCTGTCACTTCTGGGCGAAGCTCCGAGTGAGGGAGGAAAAGCAAAAACACCCCAACACCCCCCCCCCCCAAAAAAAATAAAAGCAGCCCCCAAATTAAGAGAAGATGGAGCTCGACTCGGCGAGGCGCGGGGGGTTACTCCAGGTTGGCTAAAAATAACTTCTCCTAATTAAAGAAAAGTGACGTCAGACGCGCAGGACGTAGAAGAGGGGAAGGCAGCGGACTCGTTACAGGGCGATCACGCTAAGTAATTCAGGGGCAGCCCGGTGACCGGGCTCTCCCGAGGCCGCCCGCCCTGCCCTGCGCCGGGCTCACGCGCGGCGGGAGTGGGCAGCCAGGCCGTGCCACCTTCTGGAGGGCGCGGAAGCTCCGCGGTAGCGGTGGGGCCGAAGGTCGGTGCAGCACCATGGCCAGAGCCGCGCCGGCCCCGCCGCCCGTCCCCGTCCCGTCGGACCGTCCGCAGCTGCGGCTGGTTTTCTCCCGTGGGTGCGTGAGAAGAAAGGACGGTTCCGAGCTCCTCGTGGGCGGCCCAGCTGGGGCAGGACGCGGGATGCCTCCGGACGCCGCTCGCTGCGGCAGAAGGGAGCCCCGAAGCCCAGGCAGCCTCCGCTGATCCCTCCCCAGGATGCTCACTGGTGCTTTGAGCTGTGCCATGAAGCCATTTTGTACGTATCCAGCTAAAATTGTGGGGGGGAAGGGGAAAAAAAAGGCCCAAATCCCCAGAATGCAAAATAGCAACAACAGGAAAAAAATCCAAACCAACCAAACCCAAAGCCTGAGCAAAAATACCCCGAATAGCCCAGGTGCTTGGCGCAATTGTCTCCCAGGTGCAGGGGCTCTGCCTACCCGAAGCGCGTCGAGGCGGGAGCCCAGATCAGAGCAAGGCACTGGTGAAAAGGAGCAGAAAAAAAAGTAATCATATTATATGTATTTCTGCCAAGAAAATCGCCTCCGTTACCCGTCAGAGAGCGAGGACCCCGTCCCCAGCGCCAACAGCGCGGCCAGATGAGGTGCTTCACCCGCGGCATCTTCTCTTGCCCGAGCCACACGGCGGCCCGGGGGCTCGGCACGGCGGGCGACAGATCTCGCATGGCGGCAGCCCGGCAGAGCCGCGGCTTGACTGGGCTGTGTCTGCTCCTCTGGGCCCCTTTCTCTCTGCCGCAAGGCCGGCGGGGCCGGAGCGGAGCCGCATCGCCTCCGGACCGGTCCCGGGCGCTGGGGAGGCTACCCACGGCCCCCCGCGCTGCTTCCCCGCCGCCGAGGCCCCGCAGTGAGTAACTGGGCCTCCTCCGGTGGGTGAAAACGGAGACCGGGCCGTGGGCCAGGCGAACCCCGCGTTCCCCAGTGTCCGCTCGGCACTGCAGTCCCCGCACCCCGGGCTACTCCGCAGGGGCTGCAGGGCGGGCACCTTCCCCTGCCCCGGCTAGGGAACGTACCGGCAGCGGTCGTCAGGACTGAGACAGCGATAAATTAGGGAAAAAATCAGGATCATAAAATTAAGGCGATCCGATTTGTGGCAATTTTATTTTTCTCCCGTCTCTCAGGGGGGAGGAAAAGAAACAGAGCCAAGATCCCTCCTCAGCGGCTCCGGGCAGCGAGCAAGGCACCGAGGGGCTAGGGAGGGAGCAAAGATTTTCCCCCATCTTTTTCGGCCTCATCGGGGCTGCCATGCCACCCCCGACCTGGTTTCTCGTTAGGCAGGAGGCGGAAAGGAACCGGCCGTTCCCGGGAGCCAGGCAAGACGGCCAAAGCTCGCCTGGGCGCCGGGAGCAGCGGGGCTGGCACCGCCGATTCTGTAGCTTTTAGCCTAATTGAGCTGGTAGATTTTATTTATTTAATTTGTAATTTTTTAAAAGGGAATGGCGGGGAGGGGGGAAGGCGAGGAGAGGAAGGAAGAAACAAATAACCCGAGCGGAGCTCGCCGGGAGCCGGAGCCACGGGAGCACTTGGCTGGCTCAGCCGCGGCTGCTCCCGCCGCGATCGCGGCGTTTCGCTGCTTCCCCGGTCTGCAGCAGGTCACGTTTTACCCACGCCTCGGGTTTCGAGGAAAGCGATGTTTAGGAGGGGCAAGGGATTAGAGTTTTTATTTTTAAGTATTTTTTTTTTTCCAATGTGGAGGAGGTCGGAGAATCACCTCGGATAATCGTATTTATCCCCCGGCATTTTATTATTATCGTTGTGTTATTATTTGTACGAGCTGGATTCGCCGCTCCACGCCTGGTGCGTTAAGGACTTGTGCTGCAAACAGCACGACCTGGGAGGGAAATAATTAAAGTCAGGGGGCAGAGGGGATCGGTATGGGATCGCGGGTGCGTCCTCGGTCCCCGGGTGCATGTCGGGACGGGCAGGACCCGTGCCTGGCTGCGAGGACAGAGGCCCTTCGGGCTTCCCCGGGAGCGGGAGTTGCTGGCGACGTGAAGAAGTGCAAGAGGGGTGCGCTGGATAGGGGCAGGAGTGGTGGGAATGTGTCGGGAAGAGGAAATGGTTGGAAAGGGGGAAAGAAAGGGAAAAGGAAAGCCCCGGGAAAGGGAGAGAAGGAAAGAGAAAAGGGAAAGGGGAGAGAGGAGAGCGCCGAGCAGGAGAGGGAAGTTAGTTGCAGGTGGATCCTCCCGCGACGAGCCGTGCAGGAGGGCTGTGCGCGTCCCTCCTTAGCTGCCAGCCACAAGGCACGGCTCGGGGGGGGGGGGGGGTAGAGCGGGAGGCAGCAGCAGGGCGGGGCTGAGAGACCCTCGGCACAGCCCCTCCAGCACAGGCCAGGCGGGTGGGCGGAGGGGGGCCGGTGCCGGGGCGCGGCGAGAGGGGGCTTGAGGATAGGTCCCACCCGGTGCCATGCCATGTGCCGTGCCGCGCTGTGCCGGTCCGCCCCGTCCCGCCCGCCCCGTCCAGACGCCGGTGGGGCCGGGGCTTGGAAAGCGCGGGAAAGAGGGAGCTGATTTAAATGTGGGCCCGGGGATTGGCTGTGCGAGGCGTGACGTCACTTCCCAAAGGGGGCGATTACCGTGCGAGGGGAGTAGAAGTTGGGCAGCGGGGCGGGAGCGTGAGTGCCGCTCGTCCGGGCTGGGACTGGGCACAACTCAGCTCCGCTCGGTGCAGCCCCGCTCAGCCCTTCTCGGCTCGCCGCAGCCCGGTCTGGCTCGGTACGGCTCGGTTCGGTGCTCCGCAGCCCTCCCGCGAAGCCCCGCGGCAGCCCAGCCGCCGGCCGTGCGCCCCTGGCTCATCCCTGGCTCGTCCTCTCCACGTCGTATTTATATTTTTCTTTTTTTTTTTTTTTTCTTTTTTAACCTGTTTCTTTTTTCCCCTCCTTTTTTTCCTTTTTTTCCCCCCTCCATGTCTGTGTGTGGTTCCCGGTGGCAGCTCCCGCCGCCCTGCCCCGGCCGTGCCCGCACCCTGGAGCGGACGGACGGATGGACGGACGGATGGCCGGCATCCCCGACGGAGGGATGTTTCTGTCTTTGGTTATCTAGCTGTATGAGTGTTGTGGAGCCATCATAAAGCTAGATAACCGAAAGTAGAAATGACTTCCAGACCTACTCGCCCGGGGGAAGCGGCCGCACCAGGACCGGCGGCGCAGGGACGACGCAACCCGCCGCCCTCGGGGCTCCAGGTAAGGACTGCGGCTCCGAGCCCTCTCCGTCGGGCCGCTCCGCGGCAGCGGGAGGGAGGGCCGGGGAGAGGGAGGCGAAGCCTGCGCGAATGCTTTCATTGCTAATGAAATCCGGGGTTTAGCACGCGGTTAAACGCACCGCGACATTCACTCCTGGGCTGCGGAGTGTCGCGGCTCTGGGAGGATCTAGGCAGAGAGTGCCCTTCTCAAATAATTCCCCTCCTACCGTCCCAGCCTGCTGATCAGGTCTGGAAAGCTTCATACTTTTGGATGTTTCCCCTTCTCTCCTCTCTCCCTTCCTCTCGCTTTAATTTTTCGGCTTTGGGCTTGATCCTGGCCTCCCTTTGGAAGGTCAAGTTGGTGATAACGTGATCACTTTCTTGTGCGGTCGCTGTTGCTGGAGGGGCGGGATGTCTTCGGGAAGGCAGACGCCCAGGGAAGGGGTGCTGCTGCTGGTTGCACTTCTCTGCCATGCAGCTGCCCGGCCCTGGAGCTTCTTTGGAAGCCAAGTGACTGGCAAGGTACAAAGCCTCCCTCACCACCCTCGCAAGCCTAAGAAGTTGAAACGTTATATGTACTACAATGTCTGGAAAATAATATTTATTTTAATTTAAAAAAAAAAAAAAAAAAGAGGGAAAGGGGGGGAGAAAGGAAAAAAAAAAAGAGAGAAAGAAAGGAAAAAAAGCAATTGGCAAATCTGCATTCCGTTCCCATGGCGACACAAAGCACCGCGCTCTCCGCCGAGCCTCCCCGGCACGTTTTCCCAGCTGGCGTGGGGCGAGCTCCCCAGGCCAGGGCCGAGGTCCTCCGGGCCCCGAGGAGCAGGGCATGGGGATTGCTGCCAGCCCCTTGCCTGGCACTGCCCATTTGTATCCCGCATGGACCATCCCCTCGCTGCCGGGAACCCACCCATGCGAGCTGTGACAGCTATAGAGGGGAGCTGCAGAGGGGAAAAAGCTTTCCGTGGCTGATACTGCGAGTGGGCTGTTTGCTGGCTCTCAGCCCCCCCAGGAGATGCTGTGGGAGAAGGGGAAGGGTGGGAGTGATATTGCCTCACTCCCACTGCTCGGAGAGGTGGAGTGCAGGCACCCTGTGCCATCCTCGTCTCTGCAGCTGGGCATCCTTTGCCGAGGGGAGAGGGTCGCAGTGCAGGGATGAGCCCCCCCCCCCACGCCCACCAGCGTGTGGGTATGGCGAGAGGCGGGGACCCCCCCCCACACCTCAGTGGCAGGTTTTCCACCTTGCCTTGCACGGGGTAATGGCGTCAGACGCCACGTAGGCCTGCAAAGCTAAATATGCCTGTGCACCCTTCCAGGGCCAGCAAAGCACCGCCATAACCACAGTAAGGAAAAAAGGATCTCAGCCTGAATTTGGGCTCTACCAGGAGAAAGAAAAGTTCCGAGGAGCTGTTACTGTATATTCTAATGAGAAGTCATTGGAGAAATTAAAAAGGGCAGAGAAAGACGAAGACGCCAGCACTAATTCCGCAGGAAGCCTCCCGGGGGTGGAGGGGAGGGGGGGAGAGAGGGGGGAAAAAAAAAAGAGAGAGAGAGAAAGAGGGGGAAAAAAAGTCTGTGTGAGTGTGAACGCTGAAAAGCATGAAGGCCTGGAATTAGACTATCATTTAGAAAGCGTTACTAATCCGAAGTTACAGCAGTAATTCCATGATTTGCTGGGTCCCACACGCAGCGCCAGAATTAAAGATACGGATTTGCTAGAAATGTAACTCAAGTGTGGCACCGAGCCTCGTCGGGACCCCAATGAATCATTCATTCCACAGGCAGGAGAAAGACCTGTCGTTAAGAGCCATCCTCCTTCGCCCCCAGCCCAGCTGGAATGTGCATGCTCCATGCGATCCCAGAAACTGTGGAAGAGATCGGAGGTGGGGAGGAGGGAATGTAGCCCTTTCCTCTCCTTTTTATTCTGTTGGCTGGTTTGGAAAGAAATAATTTTTCCAATTATTTCCACAATATTGTGAGTGTCACTCGAGTCTTCTTCTATTTATATTATTATTACCATTATCATTATTATTATTTAATCCCCCCCCCCCCCAGTGTATGCTAGCATCCAGTCAGGTGCAAACGGTTCCATTGGAGATGCTTTAAAACTAGACTGAACAAAGCAGGAGAGGAACTGAGCAAGGTGGTTGATGAATGCATTTATTCCAGAGTAATGATTTGATGGTTGGGGTTGAGGTGGGGGGAGGATGGAGGAAAGAAACATTCAAATTCCTAATGAATATAATTCAGGAGGACTCATTCGATCAGTGTGTGAGAGGAGGGGGGGATAAATAAATCTGGTTGGTGGGAGTGTTTTCTGCACTGGCAGAACCCAGGAGGTATTTCTATCCCTGGCTTTTGTAACTGCAGAAGGTGAAAATACATAAATATAAATATATATATATATAAAAGGAGATAATCTGAAGGAAAAAATACTACCTATATATACACACACATGTAATAAATGTCTTTGTGTGTGTATCTAAACATGAAATAAAATGAAAGTGTGGAAATCTGTGTCTACATGTGAACTCTTACAAAGGACCAAGGCAAGCTTTTTCACCTTGCTATTCAATCAGCTGGTCAGAAACCACCCTTGACTCCCCTCCCCTTCTTTTTCTTTCCCCCTCCCCCAAAATCACCTGTTCTGTGCTGACTTTTCAAGTGGCTTTTTTTTTTGGGGGGACTGTGGGCTTGGTTTGCTTATCGCAGAGCAGTTGCCCCTCAAAGGGGACGGAGGTAGGGACTGAGCAATTTCGGCCCTTAGTTAGAGGGAAGCTGCAGCTGAAATTGTCAGGGGTGCTTAAATTCTCCCTTCTCATCCCTGTCGTTGATGTGAACCTGTGGGTGTTTGGAGGAGGTGTGAATGTGCTCCCCCCCCCGCAGTTGATGAGGGAGGTGGCAGTGAGTAATGGGGGCCGGTGGCACCAGCATCCCCAGCTCATGCACGTGTGGGTGGGGGACAAGGAGTCAGGTAAACCCTCTCCCCCAGCAAATCCCTGCTTGCAAAGTACCTGCTGCATTTAGAGAGTCCCTGGCAGTCCACCATCAGCTCTTTGCTTGCTGGTTTTCTTTTTCTTCCTTAAGTGCTGTGGTGAAAGGAAGGTCCCCAAGGGTCCATCTTTGGGCCAGGGATGGATTTTGGCTAAACAAGGGCCCCTTTGTGGCTTAGCCCTTGGCCCTGTTCTCATAGCTGTTGGCTTTGGATGGATCTTCTCCCCCGTGTAGCCTAAAGCCAGAAGGAAAGGTGTCTCTTGTTTGGTTTTTTTGGCTGTGCTGGGAGGAAAGGCTAGCTCCTGGCACTCCTGGTCCTTGCCTGCTTTCTCTTCTTGATGGGACTCTGCTGGCAGAGCAGCAGGATGCAGCATAGGCCAGATGTGGGTGAGGTTTCTGGAGCTGGGCCATGATGTCTTTGTTCTTCAGGCAGAGCTAGGGATGGGCAGAGCGAGCCAGAAATGGAAGAGCCTGCACGTGCCATTGGGGGATGAATGCAAAGCACTGCCTGTGGGTTTCACCCCAGGGAAAGCCTGCCCTGGGACATGCTGTGCTCCAGTTCAGCATTTCCCACCTTCGCCTAAAACTTGGCTGTAGTGCAGCAGGTTCGGTTCGAGGCACGAGGTGAAGCGGGTTTGTGCCAGATACTTGGGGGAAGCCAAACGCTGCCAGGCTCAGGGGCAGGTGGAGAAGGGGCTGTTCGGTCCCTGCTGGTCAGCAGGGCTGCCCCGGGAGCCAGGCGGTGCCAGCCCTCCCACTCAGCTATGGGTGAACTCCCATCCGTGGGCATTCTTGCAGAATCACCTGACAATGGCGGATTCCACGCTTGAGGCCGAGCTAGTCCATTTCTTTTGTCTCTCTCGGCTCCCACCCCCTCCCCACACCCTCGATGCTGGCAGACAGTGCCTGCCTTTACCTGCCACGCTGCCCTGCCTTTGTCCGTGCAGCAGGAGAAGGAGCAGAGCTCAGGGGCTTGGAGGGTTCATCCTGCCCGTTGCTGTGGATGGGTGCTGCCTGTGCACCAGGGCAGGATGTGCGCCTGCCTGCTGGAAACACACAGCCTCACATCTGGGTGGAGGGAAGGTGCCCGCCTGGCATTCTCGCAGGTGATGGGAGCTTTTCCCAGTTGTGAGCGCCAAGGTACTGGCACCTGGCATGTGGCAGTGCACACGGGGCATGGGTACCGTGTGTCACCCTGCCACCGCTGCTGCCGTATCGTGGTTCCTTGGTCACCTGGAACCTCTGGAAGGCCTTGGGGGCCACAAGTGTAAGATGACTGTGTGGATACCCACGCTGGCTTCCCCACCATGGGATGCCAGGGTCACCCTTTCGAGGTCAGGGATTTTGGTGTTTCATGACCATGAGCCTGATCACCTCAGAAAGACGTTTGCCAAGAGCTCAGCTGCGAAAGCATGGCCTTGGGCTGCTCACCCTCCCTCCCTCCCTTCCATCCCTTCGGGCACACGTGCTTGGGACCAGAGCTTGTCCCGGTACGAGGCTGAGCCATCAGGCTGCCCACGGCTGGCTCCCAGCATCCACAAAGAGACGGGATGGGGCTCTGGCTTTCGTGTTTTCAGGTGCTGTCCAATATTTATTCAGGGGCTCAGGTTTGGTTAGGAGTGTTTGCCGTGAAAGCTTAGGAGTGGGGGTGAAAAAAGGAAAATGGGGGGAGCAAAAGAACACAATCTCTGGCAGTTAGCTGTCTCTTGGAAACTCGGCTTGCTGTTCCTATAGAGGCTTTCTCTTTTCCTTCACCCTGGTCTGGCCTTAAGTACCACTTTAAGTGGGCTTTGCTCATTCACATCCAGGCTCCTTAGAGCAATTGAGCCCGTGGGGGTTTGAAAAGAAGGGACAGTCCTTCAATGGCAGGACCTTGGGCCAGGCTAATTGGTTTTGGTTCAAGGGGATACTGGATTTGTGAAAAGCCCAATGACATCTTTCCCACGCCAAATCCCTGCTCTTCAGAGGGGGAAGTGAGGGGTGCTGGGTGGGGAAGGGAGCTGAAAGAAAGATGGTTTAGTTGAGGAACCTCCATAACGACCTGGAGCTGGGTGCTGCGCCCAGAGCGTGAGGGCAGCAGGGGGACAGGGCTCATCGTCCTCGGGGCAGCTGAATGTTGGTGGCTGGCTTCTGGTGGCACACTGGAGGCAGTGGCCTGGTTTCATTAAAACCAGGCTCTTTATGTGCATGCCAGGTCCCCGTGGAGATGCCAGGAGTGAAAGAAGGGTGGGACCTGGGTCCAGCAACCAAATTGTTTCTGTTTGCTTGCATGTGCAAGCAAATTGAGGGATTCGCCGAGGTCTCCTGTAGCCCATTTTGACTTAGGAATTTATTTATTTTTAAACATTGACCCTCTCTGGCACCATTCCAGCAGTCCCACGACCTTTACTCTCGCTGATCCATAAAAATCACTTAATTATTGGGCTGAAAACCAAGGCTTGGAAACAAAGCCAGCTTATGGGACCATCATTTCTTGATATATTTCCTGAGAGGACATATTTCTGGGCACCTTCAGAGCAGAGCACGCAGCTTGTTGGATATGAGATATCAAGGCATTATTTATTGAGGAAGTCTTCACACTCCCTCATCTGTTATAATTAACTGATGACATTTTTTTCTTAGGTTCAAAATATGGTGAAAAAAGTATAATTAGCACGAAGCTGAGGCACTGCATTAAAACGTCTCCTATAGTTAATGTAGGATAGTCGTGCTATTTATTATAGGAGGAGCTGGCTCTGACCTCTGTGTTGCCTAACACTTTTTATTGTAAAGATTATTGAACTTCCCCCCCCACCCCCTCCAATCTGAGCACCTCTGACACTCCCATTGTTTGCTGCGGGCCCTTGAAATTTGGCTGGGGGAAGCTCTTAGGCTGGAGAAATGCCTGTTCTTTGTCCCTTAAATTCCTTTCAGGTTTAGCTGAATTATGAATTGTTCAGTATCACCATTTCCCTTTGCTTGCCTCTGAGAATGAAAGAGAAAAAAAAAAAAAAGAAAGAAAGAAAGGGGAGAAAAAAAAGTGAAATGTATTGTTTCCCTGGAATAATAATAACAGACCATGGGCAGAACCAAGCCCTGGACTCCCACCACTGTACTGCACAGCCCTGGACCAGTTAGTGAAGGTGGGAGGGCAGCTACAGCCTTTGTGACCCCCTTCTGCCTCGAGCTTGTGTTCTTCCAGCACGGCCCCATCTCCTGGGAGAAAACTCCTTTGGGTCCTGGCGCCAGAAGGAACGAATGTAGGGGGGTGTGGGTGCATTGGCCTGGGCACTGCCAGCCCCAGCGGTCCCCCTTCCCCGCCAGCCCCGGGAGAGCAGCCTTCTGCCGCTGCCAGATAACATTAGCCCTGGATTGCACAGTGGCAGAAATCTGTGCCGAGGCTCGGGGCTGGAAATCACTCTGCCCAGGCAGGACCGAGGCAGAGATGGGTGTGGAGTGGAGGGAGAGAGGAGAATTTGTTACACTTGCCTACGATTGTTTCCCTTTTTTTTTGCTTATATAAACAATCTATTATTTATCAGCTATAAATAATGCATTTTTCTGTATGTTTAGAATGCACGTGATTTCTGTAGATTAAAAATGTACACGGTTGGAGGCACCCAAGCAAGGGCTGGCAAGTCAGGGGGTGCCCCATTTCGAGTTGTGAATTCAGCCTCTCCTGCCCATGCCCTCACCAGGCTACAATGACATGGTCACAGCCTATTTTTAGCTTGCTCCTTCCTTCCCTGGCCAGGGCGGCTGCACAGTGAGGTGGAATTAAGGTTGCATGGGCAACTATAAATTGGACACTTCCTAACTTAGAAGTGCTTGACCACACAATCTAAACGAGGGCTCTTCAGGGCAGTATTTCTGCATCTGGCACTAACTGCCTTGGTCAGGAACAGCAAGTACAGGGGTAGAGAAGCTGCAGAGGAGAATAGCCCTATCAGACTATTGAAAGTGCTTGTTTGAATAGATGGGGCAGTTGGCAGAGCCTACACTCGGTGTGAGCTAGATGGCCAAGAAGATGACTCCAAGATGAAAGGGGCAAGCCTTTGTTCCTTCAGCCCAAGCCTTGATGTTTTCTTTCCCTTTGGCTTTGCCTCCTTCGCTCCTAGGGAGGTTTGGGCTCCTTCTCTTGAGGAACCTTTGGCATGTGTAGTGAATTCGTGTGCTTGTGAAAGCTAAGGGTGTCCCTAGGAGTGCATGCACGGTCCCCTCACCGCACCAGCAGACTCATGCCACCAGCTCACAGGTACTGGCTGAGTGGCATCCTCGCCTTGCCGTGCACACTCCCTTTCCAGTGTTGCTACCAGGAGCCATCAGATATGTTGGAAGGAAAGGAGTGGCCTTTGTGTCTTATGTGGGAGATCTGATCTCCTTTTTTAACTGCTGGAAGAATGACTTCGGAGGTGATTGCAGATTTATCTTTGCTGGAAATAGCTTTTGGGCCTTTTGGTTTTTTGTTCTCTTTTCTTTTTTCTTTATTTACTGGGGGCTTCTCCATGGGGGCTTTTGAGAAGACACTTGGCTGGCTGCTTTCCACCAGAGTGGACTCTGGCTGAGCAGAGGAAGTGAACGCTCTTTTGTTGTGCTTTCCCGGGTGTCATGCAGCCATAGCCCCTTGCACACACCTCGTGCTGATACTGGAGCATTTTCTCCTGGTCAGTAGTGCATTTGCCCTGGGTTATAATTATTTCACCAAGTATTTTTTGCCTTGTGGACTCCTGGAGCCTGATGCCCATCTGGGGCAGTTCCTGCATCGGCACAGGTACTGAAGTGTCCTATGCTTGGGTTTCCATCAATGGGTATGGGCTTGTGTTTCACAAGCATCTCCTCCATAACTTTCCCCCTCTCTCCTGTATCTCAGCTCAGCAAAGGGCCTGTCTGTCTGGATGCAGGCAATAAACATCTGTTCTCACCCTGACTTCTGTTAATGAGATAGAGACAGGTAAGCATCACACATACCAACTTTCCTGCTCTCAGCAACATCAAGGAAACGGTGACAAGCTATTAATGGAAAGTGATGGTCTGGGTGCTAATTAGTGCTTCCTTTTCAACTTTTACCCACATGTCTGCCGAGATGCCCATCCCAGCCTCTCCGCTCTCCTTGCATCCCTTTGTTTCTAGCACGTTCCTTGTTCGCCACGCACATCCCATGTTGAAGAGACTTCTCTCTTTATGCTTTCCCTACCGATCGCTTTCTGCTTTCTCCTCACTCCCTTTCTGTGCCCTTTCCCCCTGGGTGATTGCTGCTTGCACCCTCATTCTCCCGTGGCTGTTCCCAGCAAAGAATAAGCACAATGTTTCAGTGTGATCTGAGACCCCATGGATCGGGCACATGAAGTTGGTCAGGAGTTCCTTGTCTTCATCACAGGCTAGCAATGTCCTCTTGTGGCACCAGTGCACAGGGTCAAAGCACCCTGGGGCTGTGAGGTCAGAGAGCTGTCCCCTCTTTACACAGGTAATGCTGCATGGAGACTCCCAGCAGCTCACAGGTCTTGGTCATGGAGCAATTAGTATTTAAAATAGATCCTCTGGTGATGTCCAGAGACCAAGGAGGATAGGCCTTGAGAGTGTGAGCCTGCAGATGACAGGTCCTGCCCCAGAGAGCTCAGTGGTCTAAACGCTGCATGCTTTTGCTGTCCACCAGACCCCATCGCTGGCTGGGGCTTGAGATCCACCCCAATTTACGCTGCTGTACACGGTGCCTGGTCTCGGCTGGGTGCCCAGCCTCTCCCGTTCCTCTTTCTCTGCGTTCTGCCCCTTCCCTGAGGACTCCAATCATCCCCTCCTCACTTCTTTTGCATGGACTGTGGGTTTCTTGCTGCCAGGCTCGCATCCCGAGTTGCTGCCTAATCTGCCCCTGTCATTCCCAGTCACAGGCTCCACGCAGACCGTAGCTTTATGGCGAACGCTCGTAGGGGCAGTGGGAAGAGGCAGCCATGGTTTGCACATTAGCTAATTAATTTTCATGACTGAACGACGCTGCCTGGTCTCTTGTTTATACTCCTTGCCGCTCCCCTTCTCCCCCTCCTCGCTGACACACACACAAGACGACACATCTCGCAGGAACGTCAGCATCCTCCCGCAGCCCTCAGACGCCAGCGGTTATTCTGTTGGCTTGTCAAACGCGGGTTTCCCTGCTTCATGGTACACAGGGGCCCCCTGTTTCACATTTGCTGATTCTTATTAGACCCAGTGCGCCAGGGCCCTGTCTCTCCCTGCAAAGCAACGCGCCGCATCCCATCCATAAATCCAACCCTGGAACAAAGCCTCCTCTACCCTGCCCCATATTTCTACCCAGCCTGCCCGCTTTCCCCTCTCTCTCCCTCTCTCTCTCTCTCTCTCTCCCCCTCTCCCATGCTGAAGGTTTCCTAGTGCCAGGGAGATATGATAATTCTTGTGAAGAGAGCATGAAATGCCTCTGCTCTTTGTGTCTGTTTAATTCAATGAGAATCCCAGCCCCAGATGTCATGAATGGTGGGCTTTGTGCTGGCCCTTCCTAAGCCCTAACCGCCAGCCCTGCTCTCTGTCTTTCTTGTTTCCCACCACTGGATACTGATTAACAAACTAAATTATTTTTCCTCCCTAATGATGTTTTCCCACTTTGCCCACCAGGCTGGAAGAAGCCACAGGGAGGAAAGAGTTTGTGCAAAGGATGAGATAGCCAGGGAGAAAATTAAAGAGACAGTGTTGCTCTCTGGGCTCTGGCGAGGCAGGTCCACTCGGCTTTATTTCCTTATTAGAGAGCGGGGTCGTGTCTGGCTGTGTGTGACGGAGCTGGGTGTATTTCAGCCGAGGGGACTGGCTCAAGAGCATCCACGCAAGGTATGCTCTGGAGCACGCCAAGGTCCCTAACTCACTGGCAGCTGTGTGTGCGAGTTTGCAGGGTCCCAAATTTAAGGTGTCCTCTGCAGCCGTGAGTGACACCCGGTAGTTACTTGACATCCCTCCATGCATATGGGAGCCTCTTTCTAATTGAGACAAATTCTCTTTTCCTTAATCAGACATGACTGCGAGTGCGCGGAGTGGGATGCCTTGGGAAGGGCTGGGACGTCTCCACTTGAGCAAGGTGAGGTGAGTCCCTGGAAGTCTTGCAGAAGGGTCTAGTCCAACTGATGCGTGGGAGACCAGCTCTTTGACCAGAGCCCCCCGCCCCCCCCCCCTCTCAGGCAACCAAATTTCCCAGCCAGGTTTTTGAACCAGGGCCAGTTGTTAGCTGCTGGTAGAGAAGGCCAGCAGCGATAATCCAGCCTGGATGGAGCTGGAGGCGGGTAGCCAAGGAGGGCCGCCCAAAGCCACCTGCTTCCTGGAGCCCAGCAGTGCCTCCTTGCTGGGCACCAAAGAAGCTGTGGCCAACAAACACCCTCCTGGAACAGAGAAAGAGGATGGGTGTCAACCCTGTGAGTAGAAAAGGCAGTAGGGAGGGAGAACCTTTCAACAGCTATGTAGGGGGTCTCAATTGTGCAGCTGGGAGTCATTGAGAGGGTGGTTGCTTTTGCAGTTTGGGTTTTGGTTTCAAAAAATACCCCCAAAAGAACAGAGGAGCAGCCACTGCTGGTGCTGCAGGACATGGCCAGGGGCAGATCTGATGGACGTGGCACAGGAAGGAGCAAAGCATGCTCAAAGAGGCTCCAAGGCAGTGAAGGGCTCAGCTCTGCATTTATCAGATACTGTGACAGCTCCAGTTGGAGAGGTCCAGAACCTTGCCTTTCCCTGTGCTGAGCAGGGGAGCTTGTGCACACTCAGCTTGTATAGCGGCTGCTCCCCTCAGAGCCATGCTGACGCTGCAGTACCCAGCTGTGGTTCCCCTTTTCCTCAGCTGAGACTAGGGGAGGGAATAAAACACAGAAGAGGGTGCTGCTTGTGTGCACCCACCGAGCCCCCGCCAGCACACCCAGCCAAGTACTGCCTCGCATGCAGCCTTTGCTTCCCACTGCAGTCACATCTGACCCTTATTACTTCTGCAAGGTAGAACAAGGCAGGAAAAATGGCTGTGCAGTGAGTTTCCTCATGCGCCAGGATTTATTAAGAACAATAGGGGAAATCAATCCATCTATGTAGAATACATGGCGGGCTGCAATGGGATAAAGCATTTATTCCGCTCTTGAAGGGTAGAGCTATAACTCATGGGAGGCAAAACCCTTAGTGCTCTGGAGTCCCTTCCCTTCATGTGTGCAAAGAAATGCTTTAGCCCATGGCAACCTACCAGCTATTGAATTTGTGTGTGGAGAATCTGCCGCCCTTCCCCTCCGCCGGCCCCTTTTTGGAAGGCGAGCCACTCATTAAAACACACCTCTGGAAAAATGAAGGGGCTGTCTGTTCCAAGGCATCTCTGCATCTCGGCTTTGCTGGAGACAGAAAGAGAATAGAAACGTCTCGGTGCTGTGAAAGCAACCCCCCACCAGTCTGGAGCGGACAGATCGTGCTGTAACCGGCACAGCATTTGTGGCAACTTTCTGCTGATGCCCGAGGAGTGGGCACTGCGGGCACTGCGGCTGCAGCAGAAAGGGACGGGCTGGGGTGCCGGGGCAAGGCGACACGCTGTGCCAGGGGCATCCGTGCTCTGCAGCTGAGCATCTCCAGTGATGACTGGAGAGATTTCTGTCTACAAACATATATAAGTGTGCTATCCTGTGCCCAGCTCTCCACTCGCAGCAGAAGGCCTGCAGTGCACAGACAGGAGCAGCAGTTAGCAGGGGCAAAAGGTGACTGGGATTTGTTCTAATCTTTCTCGGTGTGAGAGTGTGAAGGGGGTAGGGGGTGGGGGGACACTAATGGTGAAATGGCATTTTCACTAAGCCTATTTTCACTGGATCTAATCTATGTTGTGGGAAGAGGATCTCAACGGGACAGACCCAGTGAAGCTGGTGAGCTCTTTGGAGGGAGCCTGAAAAGCCAAGGAGAGTGAGCAGGGGGAAGTGTAGCCATTGGGCAGCCATGTCAGACAGCCTTCCTCAGCAGAGATGACTTGGTAGGTAGAGTGCTGTTGGGCAGATGGGGTTAATTCTTACACCCAAATCAAAAAGCAACTGAGGGGGGAATGTTTTATTAATGACAGCAGCCCTTTGTGAGTATTCCTCCTGAGGCACGTTCCCTCCACCCCGTTGCCTTCCCCCCTGGCTGCTGTCTGGCCCCACGTCTTGCTCGGTACCTGCTCAGCTGCCACTCACCCACTGATAGGGTTCATCAAGAAATGTCTCCATATGTCTGAGTCCTGGACCTGGGCGACTGGGACAGGAGGAGGAATGGGTCCTTGGCTATGCTGAAGAGGGATATGCCACAGGCAGGCGTTGCTCAGGCTGTCACAAGTTGCACATCAGCCCATTGACTGCTGCAGTGGTGCTGTGAAGATCACCTCTTGCTGGTGCCAAAGAGCAAGAGAAAAGGCAGTTTGTAGAGTGCTAGGTAAAATGCAGCTTAAAAGTGGGTGCCTCAGTGGGCTGGGGATGGAGGGGACAGCTTGAGATGGGTTGGGGATGGAGGGGACAGCTGGAGATGGTGTGGGGAAGTTGTGAGTGCTCTACCTGCCATCTAGGTCCCTTCTCATGACACTGCCTCCCTGACAGGCAATGGGCTCAAGAGAGGAGGAGCAGATTTCTGTGCACCAGAAAGCAACCTCTCCCAGTATTTCTCACCCTTCTGTAGGTCCATGCCCTCGTACTTGGGGGGACTCTGGGCACCTTGTTATGCCAAGCAATGAGGGGGTGGGAGTGGCAAGGGCTGCATGTGGAAATGATTTCTGCCACCTTGATAAAAATAAAACCAAAGGTGGTTTAAGCCAACTGATTCAGAAGAAGCAGGAAGAGGAACTCAATTCCCAGAGCACCTTTTAGCAGGGCTCTCCGTGCGCGCGCGCGCATCGTACGTGTGTCAGAACAGAGCACCCAAGGAAGGCCAGGTCGGGAAACCTCACATGGAAGCAGGGAAAAGACCCCGGTGTACGGCTGCTTCCCTGAGGGAACCCCCGCAGGGCTAATGTTTGATCTGAGGCTTGGTTGTACTCCTGTGAAACCTTGGGATGTCAGGAGCTCGAAGGGAGCCTGAGACAGAAGAGGCTGCTATTTGCATTTTCCTATGAATGCATTTATTTGTGTAAAGCTGGCGCCTGGGTGCATGCGCACACTCCCCTACGCACGCATCTGTTTGAAGAGCAATGCGCTGTCTCTGTGCTGTTCTCTGCTCAGGGCCAGAACCGCTTAGCCTGAAATCCAGACTCTTCCTAGAGGAGCCACAGCTCCCCTCCTCGCTTCGCATATAGCCATGGCTGTGGACAGAGGAGTCCCGAGACGGTTCCCCGTGTGCTAGCAGAGTTTCATTGTTGAGGGTGAAGGCTCCCCCTTGCAAATTTGCACAGACATCAAAAGAGTCTGGAAGGTTCAAACAGACCACAACGTAATCAAAATGCCAAGCCACCGTCTGCTTCTGCCTTTGGGTTGACAAGCAGGATTAGCACCCAAGGGAAGCAGGGTGTAATAGTGTTTCACGGGCACTGTGAACGGCCCAGAAGTGTGCAGAGTACAGAAAGGTTAGCCGAAGGGCAGGTCTAGCTGCAGACATAGGGTTGGGGGCTGGATTTAAAAGCAAGGAGCTCCACGCGTCCAGCCTCTGTGGATATTGACTTCGTCGGAAGGCAGGACTCTCCTGTACGCTAGGCTGTGTCAGGCTGGAAGCCGTTTAAGCTAGACTGGAGAGAGCCAGTTTAAGAGTGCAAGATGCGCACCGGCGCAGCAAGGAGCAGCAGTTGACCTATAGTGCTGTCACGGTAATGGTGTGGTTTTCCATGTAGACAACCCCGGAGCGGAGCGGCTAGGCTGCCATCCCTTGTGTTTCACTGTCTAACCAAGATGTATAACACGGCCCTGTCTGCATGCAGTCGCCATCACCCCTCACGCTCTGGTTCTCCGCAGAGCGCAGGAGAGCAGATGCCCAAGTTTCAACGTGCCTCCTGTGCCTCGTGAAACAGCCCTGCTGTGGGACGTGTGAAGCACTGCTTTAATGTCAATAACTGCTTTAACTGTCCTGAGAACAGCCCAGAACTAAGGCTGAGGATTCCTTGGCTGCAGTTTGGTGTTGCTCATTGGGAGAACTCAACAACAGTGATCCTTCCACTGTAAAGCTCCCACAGAGTGAGAAATTCAGGTGTAACCTTGTCCCTGTTGCCTGTGTAACCATGCCTTCTCTTTTTATGACTGATCTTGGTCTAACTTTGTGTTAAATTAAGATATTTAGGAAGCTGCCATCTTCTTTACTGGCAAGCCTGCGATTTCAGCTTCGCACTTGTTTTATTTTGGCCAGGAGAAAGGCAGTGTTTGTCCGTGACTCGCTCTCTGAGGGCCAGGCAGGTGCCCTTCTCTCTCGTAGCTCTTGAACTGCTGACCTGTGTTGCTGTACCTGTTCAGGATTCATCTTCCAGGGCCAGACCAGTGCCTGGCACCTTGCTGGACTCGCTGCGGTGCGTGCAGACAATTGCACCCCGAGAGCAGCTGCCTGCATGGAGCTAACCCTGCCTTTGCTCCTGCACTGCTCACACCCAAGGGCAAGGCCACAGCAAGGGCATAGCCAAGAGCAGTCCCTGAGCAATAAGTGCTGCCCTGTGAAGAAGCAGCATGTTGTGATTTTTCCAGTCAGGAGGGCTTGGGTGAAAGCTGTGCAAGTGCTGCATGCCCAGCACCTTAGCACCACGAGCGGGGCCCGGGCTAAGATGGCCGCTCGCCAAGCCTTGAGAGTGCTCTCCTGCACACCATGGTGACTCCTCGCACCCCGGGCCCCCATTTTCCCGTGGCCTGCGACATGGCTGCCACTCCTCCCAGTCACCGGGTGCCAGCCTCTTTGGGCTGGGCAGAGGGGAGCCTGCTGGGGCAGGCTGGCTGCGGGCCTGAGGCAGTGTGGGCCCTGGCGGCCATTTTGCGGGAGGCGAGCGGCGCCTGTAAGATGGCCGCATGGGCATGAGGTGGGGTGCAGCGCTGCCTCGTCCTCGCCATGCTGCCTCCCTCACGCCGTCCCCTCCTTATCTTGCTAATTACCGATGAAGGCAGAACAATAACGGGAGCTGGCATGCCCCAGTTCTTTCTCTGCCACCTCCTTCCTCGGGCGGAAAATCTGCGCGCACACCTCCCCCCCCACTAACCTCCCCCCCTCCGTCGCCCGGCAGCCCCTCTGTGATATTAATTGAATTAACATACTTCCTAATTTGCCCTGTGTTTTCCCCGCGCTGGCTCCCAGCCGCCTCATCATGGCTTCTCCAACTGGTGGGGAAGGAGCGAGCGCCGTCCTCCGCCTTCGCTCATTTGGTTGTATGCAAAAAATCCTTAATGACATCTAAAAGGGGTGGTGGGACAATAGCCCACGCGGGGCTTGGCAGGCGACGCGCAGTATTTACCCCGCCGGACCGTCCCTGCTGCCGCCCGGCCAGGGGGGGATTACACCGGCTGCCATGCCCACCTTCCTCCACGCGTCTCTCTGTCGCTGGTGGCAGGGAGCGTGTGTGTGTGCGTGTGTGTGTGTGTGGGGATGCGTTGGCACGCAGCTGCTTTGTGCACCTCGTTTCACCTAGGGAGAAGGACGCGCTAAGGTGTTCCCCCTAAACCCCTGGATGACAAAGAAAGAGCCTTTCTCCTTCTGCTCATAGGCGACAGTGACAAAAGCCTTTAAACCTACGATTATTTCCTCTCTCCCCCCCCCCAAAACGATTGCAGAAGGTTTCCCCTAAAAGGAATTTAAATACATATCATTAAATCTAAAGCGCTGAGCTCTGCTTGCTGCTGCTTAACTATGCCATGCTTTTTGTTTCTGATAGTATTTGTCCGTCGCAGAGAGCAAGCTAAGGGATGTGGAGCCTCCCCCGCCCTCCTCCCTTTGTTTAGGTGACAAAATGTTTCCATGTTCTTGTGTGGAAAATAAACCTTTTGTGGGCTTTGCAGGGCTGGGTTTACATATGTATATTTTTTTTAAATTATTATTATTATTATTTTTATTATTATTATTAATTTGTTCATTGATTGCTATGTGAAATCCCAAATCCCTTTCTTCCCAGATCTTGGCAATCCATGGTCCTCAAGATCAGTTTTCCCTTCTTTATCTTACAAAAAAAAAAACCCAACCCCACAACATTATTTCCTAGCAGGACTTCCTTTCCTCCCCAAAAAATTAAAAAGGCATCAGAAACATTTAGAATTGGAGTATTTGGAGCTTCAGGATGCTGCAGTATTTATTTTACTTATTTTATATAGATGTATTTTTAGAAGCACTGAAGGAGAAGCGATGATTTAGGTGCATAACGCACAATACAGACGCCATGCATTGTAAACACGTTTTCAGGGGCATAAAACCCAGCGTGGCGAGCGCGGCTGTGCCACGGAAGCTGGGGAGCCCAAAAAATAACCGCCAGAAATGAACTGGCTGTCGGGACACACGCCTCAGATCCCAGCCAGTATTCGCAGGGTTACAATCTACAGCTGGGTTGCTTATTGGTGTAAATACCTCGTTTTAAAAGGCCGATGATAAACTGGAAAAGAGGTGAAGGAGGCATTTGACTGATTGATGGATGCCATGGATCCCCTGCCTTTAATTTCATACTTACATGCTGCTTGCTTATCCCGTGTTTATGGGTATGTGCTTTAGCTTCGTGTAAATCTCGCCTGTCTGTCTGTCGCGCCACGCTCTTTTCTCTTCTGCCACCCCATCTGCTTCTCGTGGTCCTTCTCCTGAAACCACATCGCAGGATCTGATGGGGATAATGGGAATCAGCCTCTGGTCTCTATCATAAACATGCCAACGTGGGCTATTGTGTAGGGAACCGGCAGTCACCAGATGGTGTTTGGTTGCCCAGGGTCTGTATCACCAGGTTTGGTCTCTTGATAAACCAGTAGCGCCTTTAGCATTGTGTTTTCACCAAGATGCACCTACCTTGGCTAAGGAAGGTGTAAGGACCTTGGCTAATGTACCCCAAGGGGCAGAATGTTTCTGGGTGTGTTGGACTCTTTGCAGCCTCAGTCATGCAGTTATGAGTTGCCCTTGCAAGATGAGGTTGGTTAATCCCTGCTAATCCCTCAGCCATTTTCACCCTATCTGCCTTCCTGGGTAGGAAAATTAGCACGTTGGCTTGTGTAGGACTGAATGCTGTCTTCAGGTGAAAAGCTGTCCATGTCAACTTGAGCAGGCATCCTCCTAGCTTTGTGTCCTGGCCTTGGGAGACAGGGCAGAGATATCTCTGTGTCTCTGTGTGCAGACAAAATCAAGGTATCTCCTCTTCCCTGGGCTACCAGACAGCTCTTGAGTGCCTGCAAAAGGACTCGCTTGTTGAAGGCATCATTGAGGGCTAGAGGTGGTTACAGAGAATGACTGAGGGATGGGGCTTTCCCTGTGAAAAAATGTTCTCCAGCCAGGAGAAACCCAGGGACGAATCCTGCTCTGCATTTGGTGCTTGCCTGTTCTCAGGAGGTCCTGGACATTGTTGTGCATGTGAGCTGCAGAGGAGGGATTAGTGGAGAACTAAAATAAAAACACTGGGAGCGATGGCTCTGGCTGAATGCAGACAGATGGAGAGAGCCTGGCATAATTACATTTAGCAAAGGGCCGCCATGAATGAAACCAATTAAAGAAGCAGTGCTCGTACCAGAGCGCGAGGGGAAAGACAACCACCTCTGCAGGTCTTCTCGGGCATCCACCTTCCATGGGGTGGGCGAGTCCTGCACGGTCCCCAGGTCGCGGGTGAGCCCGTGCAGGCACCTGCCTCCTGGCTTAGGGGGGACTTATCTGCCGGGGTGAAAGAAGAAGGCAATAGGAAACATCGGGTGCTGGCGGGGCCGGCGCAGAGCTGGCTTGCAGCCAGCCCCAGCCTCGCCGTCTCCATTGTCTCATGGCTTTAATGCGTGCCTAGAAATCCAGTATTTAGGATTCAGGTTACCATTGTAAAGCAGAAAGGTCGTGCTCAGCGCTGCTTGGCGTGGATTCCTCCAGCAGCTCTTTTGCCTGCGTGCCCCATGTTGGGATGCCGTTGGCAGAAGGCCTGGGGCTGCGTGGAGCACGCCTGTCTGCCTCGGGCCCAGGGAGCACCTCGCAAGGGATGCTGCTGCCTTTGTGATTTAGGGAGGGTGGCGGGAGGCAGAGGCAGGTCTCCAGAAAGTCAGGGTGTCAGGCTGGGTTTGCCTACACTGGGTGGCCATGGCTGGGAATACCTTGCTGACAAGCTTGGAGGAACTCCAGCAAGGCAGGAGCAAGGTGTCTCTTCCCCTAGCTCTCACTTGGACAGATCGGTGTGAGCTTCACTGGGAGCCGCTGATGGTGACCGAGGCCAGGAGAGGCTTTTGGGGCTGCTCCTTTTGATTTATTTTGCAGTCTGTTTTCCAGGTCTCCTCCCTCATTCTACTCTCTTGCTCTCAAGAGCAGGTGCCCTTTGGGTAGAAGAGCAGCTGGCAAGGCTGGATCAGAATGATTCACATGGGACTTTTAGGGCAAAGCTTGGGATTTGGGGTGTCTGTTGCAAGTCCCCAGTGACTGTAATCAAGGGCTGATTGAAAAATCTCAGTTCTCACTTAAAAGCAATAAAATGATTGTAAAAAGAATTCTATTTAGGGATGTCATTATCCAAGGGAAAACTCTGAAAGTAAGTCAAAGACCTCACAGGGTTTAGGCATTATTGGTCTGGAAAAAAAAATCCCTGCAAATACTTGGTTTTTTGGAGTCAGCCTGAGAAATTTCTGGGATCCAAACCCCTCCAGTATTCAAAGCTGGAAGCTGAGAAGCTAGGATGCTATGTGACACTGAACTGGGAGTGCAAGAAAGCCTGACAACTCTGAGTATTACACTGTGCTGAATGATGGCTGCTCTGAGTCCTGTTTAAGCCACTAGACATACTGATGACTCTCAGGAGTGGTCCTAGCTCTGACTGAGAGCTCAGGTACTGTGTACAGCACTGTGGGAGGCTCTGCTTAATAGCTGGAGGAGAAGATTGTGTCTCTGTGGTGTCCTCATGAGACCGCGTAGGATCTCCGCAGACGTGTCCCATATTGCCACTCAGAGCAGTGTCTCGGTGGAAGGTGCTCCTTCAGCCCACCTGTGACACATTTCGTAGGCACTGCCCTGGCCCCAGAGGCCACTTGCCTCACTGTGCTGTAAGCAGCATTGAGTTTGAGTCTGCCTCACGCAGAAGTGTGCTGGAGCTGTCCAAAATGAAGGGCAAACTGCCTGCAAGGAGCTGGGATCTGTAGTGGTGTTTAAAGCGGTTGTGGTCCTGCACCACCCACAGGTTGGGCTTCCCTGTGGCGTGGCACTGAGGAGTGGAGTGGAAATAGAGAGGGCTCATGAGTGGTGCTAGGCTGGGACCCATCAGGCTCATTTCTCTCGCGGTCAGGTGGATGGATGATGTTGTAGAGGTGGTGGAGAGAGCTCGGGGAGCAAACAAATGGTTCACATAGGCAAGTGTTGGATGGGGAGCCCATTAGGGGACCCTTGCCTTGCAAAGGGAGACTTGTCCTGCAGCTTGTTGCATTTCCCTAGGCTCTGACTCACTCCTGCCTCCCTCCCTCCCCAAATGCCAGAGTTTAAAGGAGTGCCTGCTACTGCTGTAAGAGCTTGAGAGTGTGCTAGGAAGTGCATGTTGTCCCCTGCCTGCTTGGCAGCACGCAACGTGCCTGAGTGCTGGGAAACAAAGGTTCAGGTTTCTGCACTGTCCTCAGCCATCTTCCATTCCTCCCTAACCCTGAGAAGAAGCTGTCCTGCTGATACTATGAGGTGTTTCCATAGATGCCTCTTTGGCATCTATGGAAACACCTCATCTTCATATCCTTCCATGGATACGAAGGGGGCTGTCTTACTGTGTGCAGTGGGATGAGGATGGTGATGATGTGCCTCATGCCAGCCTTGGGTTGTGCATGCTGAAGGAGGCTTTGCTGCAGGAACAGGGAGACATCCTCTCTGCTTGGGTGTTTCTGGCTGCAGCTGTCTCAAAGCCCTGCAGAGTGCCCTTGTGTCTGTCTTTGGAGAAGAGCTGCCTGTGTTGACCCATTTGAGCATGGGGCATGCAGAACTGGTCACAGATGCCTCCTGCAAGGCTTTTCCTGCTCTTTGCTGCAAAGGCAGAGCCTGGCTGCTGAGGTCAAACCAGGATGGCTGGCCTCAGAGTTCAACAGGGCCAACACACTTGTGGGGCTCTGCTAAGGAGGGATTCTCTGCAACTTGGGGAATTTTCATACCCGTGTCCTCTGACTAGAGCCCTTCAGCAGGTGCCAGGCTGTCAGGCAGAGGAACACCAGGATGACCAAACTGTGTGCTATGCTCCCGAGGGACTCGCGTTATGGCCACGCAGGATTAGTCTCTGCTTTCTAGGCCACCTTTGACAATGGCTGAAAATTTCCTTCCCACTGCCTAAAAACTGAGTTCTTTGTTCAGGTCCTTAAGTATCAGGCAGCAGCTAGAGAACCCCTGCACCCTAAGAGCCTAACCAAGCTGGGAATGGTGCAGCGAGGGCGGAATTGGGGTTTGCAGTGATTTAAACAGAGCCAGGTCTGCTGTTCTTCCCCCACTTTGGGCACATGTGTTACATTGGTATCGTCCTCCCTGAGCATCCCAGCTCCTCCCTGCTGCCTGAAGTTACTCAGACAGCAGCTTGTCCTTTGGCAGGGCTATCTGCTTTGGGAAGGACTGGGGTGGTGGCCATCAGGACTGGCACCTCCTTGGCGTTGTTCCTTTGCGTCTGTGCTTGGAAAGAGAAGGAAGACTCAGAGCCACACGATCTGGGGAGAAGGGACGTCTCTGATGACGACCACTCATCTTGCCATGCAGCCCTGAGGAGCAGGAGGCTGCATGACAGCCCGATGGAAGCTCTCTGCAGGTCCCTCTGCCCGAGGAACTGGCGGTGACACATTTATGACACAAACTGAGAGGAGATGCCGGTGTGAGATCCCGGTCATGTCAGCTGGGATCAGGTACCAAAGCCAGCTGTGGCTGCAAGCAGTGAAGGAAGCAGCTGCCCCGAGCACTGGTGAACATGATCCAGAGCTAATCCCGGGGTGCCTGCTCCCTGTATGTGCCTGCAGTAAGCTGCCATCCTCAAGGTCTCCCAGCCCCACACCATAGCTGCTCCCGGGGCTCTGTGGCTCTCTGGCAACACTGCCGGAGTGTTGCTGAGGGTGCTAGAGGGATGCCAGCTGAGGATCTGACAGGTTTGCACTGGGCTTGCAGACAGGCAACGGGTGCCAGCTCCACAGGGCACAGGCACAAATGTCCCAGGGGGCTTTGCTTTTCTGCAGAGGCCATTGCTCTCCCAGGAAGATGGGGGAGTTCTGGTTGTAAAGGGGTGAACACCGTCTGCACTTTGACTGCAGACATCCCAGGAACCAGAGGGAAATAAAGACACCCTCTGATTTTTGTTTGCTTTTTAATGTATTTATTTCCCCCCCCATTTCTCCTTGTTTCTGACTGCCTATCAGCCTGTCAGCCATCTAGATGCTAATCCACAGCAGCAGCAGCAGCACAAATAAAGCTAGACTAGAGGGATGCTAATTTATGCCTGGATTTCATGCTTTGTTTTACTTCCCCACTTTATTGGCCAGAGCAGGCTTTGTGAGTGACGTAAAATGTCGCGTGTGCTCTCCCCATGGCAGGTTCCTGCACATGCAGCAGGAGAAGTTCATTTCTCCACAGCCCTTGCAGCCTTGCATGTGCCCTTCTCTGCCTCCACTGGGTCATTTTGGGGGGGGTGGGAAGTGTGTGTGTGTGTGTGTGGTTCCTGACAACCCCCCATCCTCCGAGGACCGGCTCTAAGTTTGGTTGCGCTGCGTTTGAAACCCGGGGATGTGTTTCCAGTCTCATCCTGCCTGCCATGATGATGCCAGCATTTATGCATCTAAACTGTAATTTTTTTTTTATGCTCTTGCTGGGTAAACCAAGCTGCAGCCTCTGCAATTTGCATGAACAAATGTAATGTAAAATCATCTGCTCATGGGTAGTGGCCAGCCGAAAAGTTCTGTCGGGAGGCAATCTGCTCTGAGTGATCTTGCAGAGCCCTTTAATGAGATGTTCAGATTTACACATCTCAGCTTCTGAGGGGAAGAGCGTGTAGAGAGTTGAGGTCACGGTCCAGAGGTGACCTTACTTATGTGGTACAAGGAGGTGAGGAGTTCTATCACTTGTTGCTTCTGAAACCCAGAGTGTCAAACTGTGCTGGTGTGCAAGAAACCAATTGAAATGCACTGGCTTAAGGTCAAAGGGAAGGAATAGTCAAATAGGGCTTAGTAACAGAGATCTGGTGTGGCTTCTTGCAAGTGTCTTACATGGGATCCACACTGGGACCCTCAGGCGATTGGAAAGGAAGGCACAGTCCCTCACATGCAGGAAATGGGTGTTGAAGGACTGCTGAGGTCTTCAGCTCCCATTATAGGTAAAGGGAAAGAGTTGCCCAAGTACCTTTGCGTCTCTGTGCTCGCAAGGCTGGCACTGACGTTCCTCTGCAGCCAAGGCTTTGTGAGCCAAGCAGCAAATCACTGGTGAAAGAAAGAGCAACTGAGGTGGAGCTGGAGGGGGCTTTGAAATGGCCACATTGGCTGGGAGCTGTGAATCCTCCTGGTCTTCACTCGACTTTTCCACAGCTCCTGCTGACCTCTGCAGAGCGAGTTGAAGGGGACAGCCCAGAGGTGGGTCTGGTACGAAGGTCTACCCTCAGCTTCACTGGGTTTAATCCTAAGTGAGGATTTAATTGCATTCAGCATGGAAATTAGAGCAGAATCACGAGTGTCCTTGTTTCCCTTTACTGTCAAATAGCTTTTCTCAGCCCTGAGTCTGGGCAAGCTGATCTCTGTAGGGCTTTATCTCATTTGGTATCTGCATTGCCCTATTAAAACCACAGCTCTGTCCATGAGTCCCTGCGTGTCACTGCTCTGTGTCAAGTGCTTATCCCTGCATAGTGGGGCAGAGGAATGTGGCAATAAAACTGCTCACAATCACTTGTTTGGGTAAAAAGCACAGATTTGTTTACTTGGCAGTAGCTTCCCTTTTTTCTAAGGAGAAATATTTGCACAAGTGACTTTCTTTCTGTCACGGTGGCTGTGTGAGAAGGAAATGCATATTCCTGAGTTTGTGTGTGATGGTTTGCCCTACCTTGTTCATAGCCACGTCGAGAAATCTCTTAGCCTTCCTCTTAGGGAAGCCAAACAAAGGTCTAGGTGGTGGATCTGGCTGCAGCAGCGATGTCAGGGAGCTAGACTACCTCTGCTGCACTGAGGCAGAGCTCTTTCGGGTTTTTGCTTCATAGCTTTTCTCTCCTCTGACTAAGCTGGTGGACAGGAATAGTTTTGTACTCCTGAGGTACATCTGTTTGTGTAGGAGGACGTGGGATGGTGGCATTTGTGTCCGCAGCTTTTACTGGGCCCCTCAAGCAGGCTCTCTTTGGGCTGATCTCTGCTCTGGTGGGGGGAACCCCCGGGCAGCATGGCACCTCGCGTGGCACGGGTTCCCCACGTGCAGACACCATAGGTGTACAGAGGTATCTGCTTTGTGCAGGGCTCCGAGCCAGCCTCTTTGAGGTCTCTTTGTTTTGTCTCCCTCTGGGTATCTTGTGCAGATGCATTTGCATATATGGAAAACGTTGTCATCATCCTCTCCCCCTCCCCAGCTCCTGTTCCCTTTGCTCTGCCGACTCGTAGGCATTTCCAGCTGAACGGTGTCTGCCGAGGCCAGCCAAGCGCAGCAGGGCCGGGGGCTAACGCTCCCCATCTGCACCTTTGCTATTTCCCTCTCCAGGCGTGGCTGGGGGGTGGGCAGGGCATTTGGGGCATTTTCCCCCCCTCTTCTTCTTTTTTCTTTTTTTTTCTTTTCCCCTTTCCTAACATTCAGTAACTAGCAACAGGCAGCCAGTTGGATCTGAAGGGAGCCCGGTCCGTTCCTCGAGCCTCCAGCCCCGACACCCTGCTGCTCCCTCCCTTTCTTCTCGCACTGTAGCGTGCCTGGCAGCAGCACTAAAGAGAGCAGTCCAAACCGTGTGGTGAGTCTGCTCGCTTGCTCTAATCCATGAGGCCAGCTTTCAACACTTTTTGTCCCTACTTGGAAAGCTTTGGAGTGGTTATACCAATAAATCCCTTGCTTCTCCATGAAGATGTCTTTCCCAGGACATTTTGAGTCACTAAATCCTCTCCAAGACATCTCTGGCTGCATCTTCTCTGCCCAAATCCACACGCACACCTGTGCTGAGGAAGACTCGAATGCCCTGAGGCTTCCTTCCTCCAGGCTACCGCCTCTCGGTGCAGCTCTTCAGCCTCGCTCCTGCTCCCGCTCCTGCTCCTGCTCCTGCTCCTGCTCCTGCTCCTGCTCTGCTGTCCTGCCATCCTGCTGTCCGCCTCGTGCTGGGGACACGCTGGACCATTGGAGCAGGCGGGGGCGGAAGAAGGGGGTGGAGGAGAGTCGGGGCAGCTGCGAGGCTTGTGTTAGTAAACACTTCCTTGGGTTCACATTTTAATTCCTTACCCCCCTTCCACATCTTCTCCCCCATCCTTTCCCTTTTCTATATGCTCACACAATGAGACCATTGTCAAGGGGTGATTTGAATGAGGGGTCTCCGGGCATGTTCCCAGCATTGTCAAACAGAGTGGGAAAAAAAAAAGCCCACAACTCCAGCCTAGCCAGGAGGACCAGACCAGACTGAGACAGATGCCTAAATTAGTGACAAAGCCTTTTGAATGTCCCCCCTAGACAAGGGTTGCCTTGTGCATGTGTGCGTGTGTGTGTGCATGCTCGTGGGTGTGTATTTGTGGCTGGGTGGCAGCTTGCATGTCTCCCCATGTTAATTAGTTTTGCATGCATGTCTGATAAGGTGCCAATGAATATATTTGTACTCCTTCCATTGGAGAAAGCTGTCTCGGCGGCGGGGGAGAAGCGGGGTGGTGGGGGTGTGCTCAGTGCAGCCTGGCGACCTGGGGTAATTGAGCTGTGTGGAGCTGGGAGAAGAAGGGGTGAGGGTGGCTGTGACTCCCGGTGCATCGCTGGAGCTGAGCTTCCCGGCGGTGGGATCTGCTGCTTTCCTTGCAGATCGTGGGCAGTTTAAAAGCAAACTGATGCTTTTTTTTTGGTTGGTTGGGTCTTCCTCTTCATCTCTGCTGATTGTCTGGCTGAGGGTCTGTAGGCTCTTTCCCGTGCCCTGTGTCTCTCTCCCTTGAGCCCCCTGAAAGGTGTTTATTTCCAGTGGATCTGTATCCAGCCTCGTATGTAGTTGTACACAGGTGATTACTCACACAAAGCCCCAGCAACAAAACCTCTGCCTGATTCTCCAGAAAGGGAGTCAAATTCTCTACCAGTTACAAAATACAGGAGAGAAGTGAAGCGTGTGGGTGCCAGGGGTGGAGCAGTGGAAAGAGGCAAATGGAAATGCAGAACAGGAGTTGGAGAGACAGAGATAACGCATGCTAGAAAGGATTTATCAACATTTGCTCAGGATAGAGTTATTAATTACCAATGCAGAGCAAAGTCTTTCTGCATCCCCAGCGTGTGGACCAGAACAGAATGTCATTCCTAGAGTGCTGTTATCATCCACCCATCCATCCATCCATCCATCTGCATTCTGTAGGTTCACACAAAAATTCATTGGAGGTGTAGGGATGTAAACACCAGTTTGCATCTAATTAATTTCCCGTCTAAATTAATTTTGCACCCTTTCCCTTAAATCAACAAGACTTCAGAGCCCACATACATTTCTTGAGCAGACTGGGAAGAAGCTCTAGAACGGGCCAAGAGATCTTTTCCCCTGTTCTCCCACCTGCTTCCCAGCAGCTGCTGAATGCCAAAGAGCGAGGAGTTCCACGGCATGAGGCTGCTCTGAAGCAGGGGTCACCTGGGGAAGTTTTGCTGTGGCACAGCTTGTCTGCTGTGGAATTTGGTGGCACCCAGCTAGCTGCCATGCACTTTGCCTTCTCTTCCGTACTTGGGTCCTGGTGCTGGCAAGTGAAGGGATGGAGAGCAGGAACAGACATGCAGTGGTGCAGAGATGGTTTTGTGGATGGGAGATGGCTTGGTCAGAGCAGCAAAGCATAAGGTTGACTCCTTCTGATAGACTGGCAGGCAGGGAAGAGAAGGTCCTGATAAAGGAGATAAAGTGGCCATTAGCATCAGCTGGCTTCTGGCTGGGCAAGGCCTTGATGCCTCTTTCCCCACTGGCTGTGCAGCTGCACTGGGCTTTCCTCTGCTGCTGGAAGGAAAGCTGGGAGGTGACATAAAGTGGTAGTACAGTAGCTGACACATCCTCGTCAGGGCAGGGTGGGCTGCAGGAGGAGCAGCTTCTCCTCTGCACTCATCCAGGAAGATGTGCAGGACCAGGCTGCATCTCCCCACGGACCTGCACAGGGCATCTACTAAAGACTGCTTGTGGTCAGTCTGCAGGTGTGCCCCTAAATCCTTCTGCCATCCCAGCAGCAGGCGCCGAGGGCAGGTCGTGAGTACTTTGCAGGGAAAGGGACTCCAGCGACAGGCAGGTCACCCAGTTGGAGAACAAAGGCAATTTCGTGTGACTTATCAGCGGTGCCTAATTGCGCAGGGTGAATAATGAGCAGCCAGGGAGGCAGCGCCGCGGTCCCTCCCCACGAGCTGCAGCTGGTGGCTGAGCCCCGCGTCTGGAAACCCCAAGTCAGTGCCAGCAAGTCGTGGGCGTTCTTGGAGAGGTTCAGCCTCAGTGCTCTACATCAGAGCCCATTTCAGAGCCGTTTGGACTCCTCCATTGCAAAGTAACTGTGCTAATCCCACATGGCTGTAAGAGGGGCACTCCTTCATTGGAAAAAGTCGCCCTGCTGTTGCTCAGCTCCTGCACTTGCTCACAGGGTGAATGTGTCATCCGTTCCTGACCCAGATGAAAGGTGGCCTTTAGTCACAAAGAAGAACCAGGCACCAGCATCCTGCAAAGGGCTGGCAATTCTCCTCCTGGCCAGTGCCTCATCCCCAGGCAGGAGCCTTGCTGAGGACCCTTTCCAGCTGATCTCCCACCCCTCCACCCTCCTTCCCCATTTGTGCATTCCTGCCTCTCCTTAATTCTGCTCCCAAGCAGTGGGCAGGGCCGTGGAAACCGCTTTGTCAGAGCTCCTCACCAGGTTGATCTGCAGAAGTGTTAGTGGCTTTTTTCTCCTTTCCCCATCGGGATGACTATTCCCACACAAGCAAAGCCTCTTAATGAATCCGTGGCAGCAAAGTAGGTAACGTGCTGGCCCTGCCGAGGCTGCTTGGCACAGCTGGAGCCACATAATCGGGCTAGACTGCCAGCCGGGGACAGAGCAGGAAGAGTTAAACTGAGGACAGTGCAGGGACAACTAATCCCCAGCAGGAAGAGGAGCAGAGACCTCCCTGTCCTTCGTCATCCTCCCCCTCCATCCACGCACTCTTCCTACCTTTCCACCATGTCCTATTCCTCTCCCACATCCTCCCTTTACTTATTTCTCTTTCGGTCGTTCTCATCCTCCTCTTCTCCACTGCTTTCTCACTCCTCCCCCTGGTTTCCCTCCTGCCCCCACTCTCTCCGGCAGGTCTCCTCTCACATGCTCCGTCATGTCTGCAGAGCTGCTGCTCGAGTGGGACCGAGGGACGGTGTATTTGGGCTGCGGTGGAGGTCACAGCTATATGGGGATTGTTTAAAAGAGATTTGCCCACATCCCAGCCCATGTGACCAGCCTCAGCTGCAGGTCTCTCTTTCTTAATCTGGAGATAAGCGTGATTATCCGAGGAAGGGCTGTTCGGAGCTTTGTAACTGTGACAGGGGAGCTTTCAAGTCGCACTTTGCTGGCAGAGCAGCGTTTAAAGCCGGGGAATCAGATTCCAAGCGTGGCTTTGCATCTTTTTTCTGCTGGAAGCATGGTGCAGGGCTGGCAGTGGGGATGGGAGCTTTATTAGGACTTTGCTTATGATGCGGAAAAGGAGTTAGGGGAGGGAAATGGGGGGAAGAGGGAGGCAAAAAAATCCCCAGTTCACCGTTTCCCCATCAGTGGTGGCACAGGAGAGATGCACCGATTCAAGGGGCTAGGTCAGCCTGAACCCTGGTGTAGAAGCAATAAGGTCCAATAAGCCTGGGATCTGGCTGATTTTTAGCCTGGGGTTGTGTCTCCTTGTTCTACACTCTCCCAGCTTGTGCCATCACGACCCTCACACAAGAGGTCTCTGGGGCCCTGTTTGGAAATGAAATGGTGTTTGAGCAGCTCCCGTGGCACAGCTTCTCTGGGCGAGATGGCAGAGCCAATTTTGCTGCCTGAGAAACACATCGTGCCCCAGCACTCGAGGCAGCTGGCTCCCTGTCCCTGTCCAGAGGAGTATTTGCTGGAGATGGGCCCTTGTGGGGCATCTCTGCAGGCAGGCTGGGAAGGCAGCTGTAGAGTTTGATGTCCTGTTGCTGTCTTGTGTTGGCAGAGGTTGAAATCTTTAACATCTCACAGAAGGGGACACAGTCCCCGAAGATTTCTTTCACCAGGACAGGCATCAAAATAGGGTTTAGTGGAAATGTTCATCCCTGGAGCAGGCACAGCTTTGCTTCTATTTGTAGACTAGAAACTCAGAGCAGAGACTTGTAACAACATTTCCTTTGATGTAGATGGGTCAAGGAGAAAGAAACCTGGATGCAGGCCAGGGGTGGGAATCTGGGGCGAGGTTGAATCGGGACGAAGTGCCAAGGCTTTGGACCATGGCTTGGGCAGGACTCGCTGTTCTTGTTGTATCCTCCTTGGACATGGTTCAGCTTCCAGCTTGGCAGCTGAGGCCAGCCTGATCCAAGGGACACTCAAGCCCAAAGGCTCCCCCCACATCACCCAATTTTAGCAGGTGGGAGTTTGCAGTGAGAGCACCAAACAGCCCCTTCACTTGGGTTTGGTTGTGGAGAGGCAGTTTCTTGCCTCTGTTTGGATTCTGAGGGACAGGAGACATCCCTCTTCTCCCTCTCTCATGAGGGCACATCTCATTTTTGCTAACCAGCCTTTAAAGATCCCAGGATATGTGCCCAAAGATACACAGATAAAAATGTGTGTCTGCAGGGCAGATAACTCAGTTTACCTCCACTGGCTGCAGAACAGAAGTGGTTGCAAATGCAACCAGCATCTTGAGAGCAAGCTCTGGAACATCTCCCACATTGCCTTCCTGTCCCTGCAGCCCCACGCAGCTGCGCTGTGGGTGGAAGCTCTGTTTTCCCTGTGCCCCTGTGAACTTTATTTTTGGGTATTTTTCTTTTTGTGCTGCTTAGATGAATCCTCTTCAGTGCCTACAGCTTACTGCAGGGTTTTACTGAGGATCTGCCCAACACGTGTAGCCTTACCCTAGGGCCTGTCTCTTGAAGAAACCAAAAGATGAACACAGCAACTTCTTTTTTTCCTGCCTAGTGGCTGTAAAAAACCAAACAGCCCAAATGCCAGCCTGCAGGCATGTTGTGCAGATAACGCCCATGGCCCTGGGGAGAACAAGAGCTCCCCTCAAGATGTGGCAGTGGGAACGTGGGCAGGAGCATGTAGGTGTTGGCATGTGCCAGCAGGAACACATGTGCGCTGGGGCAAGCATGCCCATCTCTACAGGCACAGTTCCACGCCTGCCTGAGTGCCATCCCATCTCTGTGCTCTTGCCCCACATGAATCCACCCCATACTTGCCTGAAATGTGGGCATGGGGGGTGTAGGGTAAGGGCTGATGGTAAATTCACTGATGGTAAATGGAGGGAAGCATGGTGGAAGGGATTAATGGAGAGAATGCAGCGAGGGAAGGATTCCTGATGCAACATGCAGGAGAAGGAGCTAAAAAAGGGAGTGGTGTGATAGAGACATGTGTGAGATCAAAGGCTGTGCCAAGGCTGAGAGGAAAGAAAGGTGACAGCCAGGAGCAGTTTGTGTTCCTGGGTTTTGGGTGATGCCAAGAAGAGTGAGGGGAAAGCAGCAGCTGCTCCGAATGAATGCCACCGAGAGGGGAGAAGGAACGGGATGGGGGGGACCAAGAAGGTGTCGCAGAGCAATGAGCACCAAGCCCGGGGCTTTTTTGAGGACCAAGTGGATGGCTCCTCATGCTGAGGTAAATGATGGGCTGGAGATCAGGACTTGCATCCTCTGGGGATGTGCAATGTGGATCTGGCCCATGGGCAGGGAGTAAGTGCAGAATCTTGCAAGCCAGAGGCACAGGATGATTCGGGGGCGAAGGAACTGTTCCCGTGGCAGGGCAGTTTCCCAAAGGTGTGCTGAGGCCAGAAACTGTGGTGTGACCAAGGTTTCACTCAGAGAGGGAAGAAGCTGCACAGCTGGGTTGGGAAGAGCTGAGTCATTTTTCCCAAACACCACATTAGGCCAGATGCAGGAGTGTGAGCACAAGCTGTGCTCATCTTGCTGCCCAAGTGTCATGGAAAGTCCATTCTCCGTCCTGTGCCTGCACACCAACCCTGAACCACGCTGGGGCTGCAGCCCACCCCATGGCATGAGGACCCTGCAGGGACCAATGGCTCCCTTTGGGAGCCACAGGGAAGGGAAGAGTTGCAGCAGCTGTGGTCAGATCTTTCTTAACTCACCCAAGTGTCCACCATCACTGCACAGGCAGCTGAGACCCATGGGTGATTCCAGGCCCTTGCTAACATTGCTGTTGTTCAGAGCCATTTCTTAGAAGGCCTCCAGCACCCTGGTACATGGGTCCAGTTTTTGTGATTGATTAAAAGCTAAACCCTTGACTAAAAAAAAAACCCCATGATGTTTGCTTGCAACCTCATTGCCATAGTAACAGAGGTCCTGAGGACACCTCTGAAGTAGGTCACCGCAGGCCCCGTTTTGCTGCATCTCCCAGTGCGGCACAGCTCCGGATGCAGGGTGCACCCACTGCGATCCAGACGGGCATCCCCTTGGCACAGCCCAGACCCACGCAGGGTAGGCCAGTTTGGGGAGCTGCCCAGTGGTGATAACATCCAATGGTGCCAAGGTCTGTCCGGCACCCGGTTACAGGAAACTTCTGTTCCTCCTGCTGCTCCCATGCCAGCTCGCTGGTGTCCTTCAAGTCAGGACTCCCTCCTCAGCCTCCCCTTTCCCCATCCCCCACCACCTCGCTGCCTCCCTCCTCCCTTCCCCCCAGAGCCTCTCCTCCTGCTTTGCATAATTTTCCATTTTCAGTGTCCCCTTTTCTTTTTCTCCTCTCCATATGGTGCGTCCCCCTCTCTGCCTGGCGCAGGAGCCGTCCTTAACAAGCTCTGCAAAGCCCTCTCTCTCAGGGGCTGCACAAGAAAGATGCTCTGTAAAAACAGAGGCCGGGACACAGCCCCCCCCCCCCCCCCCCGCGCCTTTTTTTCCCCCCCTTGATTTATATGTGGCTGGGATGTGGGAACGTTTCTGGGTCGTGCTTTGGAGCCGCTGGGTGCTACTGCCTCTTCTCTCCAGCCATTCAGCACAGACCCCTAAGGCCAGCTTGTTCCCTGCCTTTGATCTGCAATGCAGAAAGCGCGGCTGGGGCAAGTTTGCGCCTCTCTTGTCCAGCTCGAGTCCTTGTTTTGCCTGGCAGAGCAGGGTGCCCTGTCCCGTCGCGCTGGGAAAAGGCCAAGCCCTTCCCGCTCTCTGTCCAGCAGTCCTCTCCAGCCGGCTGCTTCAGCTCCGTCCTACATCCCCGGCACCATGAGGACCTTCAGCCCCAAGAGGTGCAAGGCACTGGGGTCTTGGCAAAGCATCAGGACGTGGGATTCTGAATACACGGCAACTCAGCGCTGCCCAACCCATCGCTGCCCCTCTGCTGCTCCGCTGCTGGTGCTCGCCAGAGAGCAGCCGCCCAAGCCCAGGCAGGGTCGCAGCAAAGGGTGCTGGGGCTGCTGGTGCCTGCCCAGCATTTGACGGGTTAAGCCGGTCTCCAGCTAATTTCTCCCAGCGGCTCCCCTCCTCCTCGCACTTCTGTATGCAGCAGGCAGGGCCTCAGCGCAGGTTCCTGCACTGAGCTGTTGCCAGGGGAGTAGTTAGGCGAGTCTGAGCTATGCGGGGAAAAGGCCCGGGCTGTCAAAGTGTCTGAGATGAACCATAGCCCGGTCCCCCTGCAGCTGGGCCCAAGCATGCATCAGCCCTTGTTTGGAGCCTGGGAATGGCAAAGCCCAGGGAGGTTCAAGGGCAAACTTGCTATTCATTAGTCAGGGGTCCTTGACGTTCCCACTCTCTGTCTCCCTTCTTCTTCTTCTTCTCTTTTCTGTCCCTCTTTTGACAGATTCCTGGGTGCTTTTAGGGAAAAGTCCCCTCCTCCTCCTCCTTGCCCAAGCAAAAGCCCTCCACATAAACTTCCCTAACAGACAAGGCAGGGGGACAATGACGGCAGGGCCAAGATGCAAACGAGAGCCAGCGGAGCAGCCACATCCCCCGGGTGTCCTTTCTCCCCAGTCCTCCCCGAGCTGCCAGGGGAGAGGCAGCCGCCGCATTCATTTCCCTCATCTTGCCCATCGCTGATGCTTTATTATCTTGATGCTTGCAGGAAATTGTAACTTGAGATAAGAAAAATGTCAGCTGCCTTCTCCTTGCTGCCTTCTCTTCTCTCCTTTAGCCCAGAGCACCGAGAAGTTCCTCGGTAGGAAATGTAAATGCTTGCCCAGGTGCACAGGAGGAGCAGGAGATGGAGGGAGCCTCGAGAGGCCCTGTGAGCATCTCCACCAGGAGATAAAACTCGCAGCGTAGGCGGAACGCGGAGCCTCCCTCCCGCCCCTCCGAACAGAATATTTCATAGCTCTTAGAAGCCGAAGCTCCCTTGTAATTATCCAAAGCAAACAGCACGTGTTATTAGTTCAAAATGATGATTTTTTTTTTTTCCCTACCCCCCCCTCCCCGGGCCCCTGGAGCAGAATGGAGGTGTAATTGTGCTAAGGAGTTAGCAGGGGAGAGCACAGCTTTTGGTCACATTCAAGTTGGAGGGCTTGAGCCAGGGAGGTGGTATGAAAGGCTGGTATTTGCATAAGCAGCGTGCATCCCCACAAAAAGAGAAAGATATCAGGGGCTTGCAAAATTCAATCAAGGCTGGGAGGGAAAGGGGGGGGGGGGGGGGGGGGTGGGAAGAAAGAAAGAAAAAAAAACAACCAAAAAAAAAAAAGAGGGAGAGGGAAGAAGGGGGGTGGGGGGGAATTGACAGCGAAAAAGATTTTTCTAAGTAACACCCTGGCGAGATTAAATTGTCCAGAAAGTTTCTCCATGTGAGCCGGTGAAGCGGAGGCTGGGCTGAGGGCAGGGGAGGAGCGGGGTCCCTCCTTCCCAGCCTCAATAGGGGATAGGAATCTGATTAGGCAGAGCGTCCTGCATCTATTTGCCATTATTTGAGGGGGTTTTATGCCCTTCCCACCACCAGAGCTGCCCTGGCAGGGCGGTTTTTCAGAATACAAACCCGTCTCTTTTAAGGGCACGAGGAGGCATAGGAGCAAGTGCTGGGGCAGAGGCTGAGCTGTAATTGCAATTATTTATGCATCATTTTTAAAAGGAGAGAGGGATAATGAATCCACACGCTGCTTTGCAGGATGCTTGCCCTGCACGGGGCGCTGGGGAGGGAAGGCAGCACAGCGCTGGGGATCAGGTCCTGGAGGAGCCCTGTTTTTGCAGGCACTGCAATGCTAGGCTGAACTCTGCTCATGCAGGAGATTTGGGCTTTCCTGAAGCTTACATCCAATCATCTGGGTTGGTCCAGCCCCTCCTGTGTCCAGTTACTAAGTGCTGCAAGGTACAAACTCACCAGGCAGGCAGGGCATCATTTTGGGGATGGGTTGATGCCTCATGCCAATGACCATCCTCTCTACCTGTGCCATAGATCGATTTCTCTGCAGGTCTCAGAAAGCTGAGCCTGCTCAGGTAGAGGGCAGCGGTTCCACCCTGCAAGGGTTTTCTCTATCAAGCGCAAGAGTTCAGCCTCCTTTTCCTCTCCTGGGCTTAGGAAAGCACCTGCCTCTGTTCAGATCTCACCTGCTCTGACCTCAACATCCTTGACGGTCTTGTTGGGACATTGGAGGTGACTTCTAATGTCACGTAGGATAAAGCAGTGCTGAGCCTTGGCTTCCTGCAGCCTGGGTGTGCCTACGCACACACCAGCACCGGGCTCTTGGCACAGAGACAGGCTGTGGCCCTTCCCCAGACCCATGCACATGGGCCGGGTTTGGCTTCTGCCTCTCTTTCAAAGTTGCGAAAGGGAAGGGATTTTCCTCGGATTTCCATCAAGCGTTTTATGAATATTTTAATAAAGGGGTTACAGAAGATCTATTTTTAAGAGAGAGAAAAAATACCCATGAAAATTGCAGCCTGGACCCCAGAGTGCAGAGTATTTGCACAGTTCAAAGAGTTACGGTGGTTCATCCAGTCGCAGCCCGGGAATGTCGTGGTGCGACCTACAGCAGATCACATGCAGGCTGCTCCCAGGGCGGCTCATTAGAGAGCCACACAGAAGATTTATCTCTTAAAATGGGCTTGCAAATATTTTATAAAATTTGCAATATTTTATAAAATTACGTTTTGGTGCAATAAAAAGAATAAATTAGCCAGCTGATGGTGCCTTTTGCTCTCTGCATCCAAGTGCGTTCAAGACTTAGCTACAGTAGTCTTCGCCCCTTCCAGCCTAACAGTTTATAGGCAAAGCAAAGGGCTGGGGCCGAGTTTGGAGGCTGTGCTAGGGGACCCGTGCTTGCCCTGGGGAGAGAGCTAAGGAAACAGAGGAAAAATAAAGTCAGGGAAATGGGGAGAGAACCTGTTGCAAGGTGCGAGACTTGCGGGCGCGTCCCAGGAGGTGTGGGGAAAGCCGACAAGGGGACTTCAGCTGAGTGTCACAGCTTTGGCTCCAGCTCAGTGGCTTGGTATCACTTTCTCCAGCCAGGCAAGGGCGCTGAGGGCAGGGAAAGTTAACACGAAGATTAAAACATCAGAGGGCTGTGCCTTTAGTGGCTCTGACATGCAGAGTAATCCTATGCCCCAAAGCCTAGGGAGGAAGGACAAGCGGCAAGCCCTCCCCTGGCTGGTGGTGTACAGGGCAGGCAGAGGTAGAGGATTTCAGGTGGGTGCAAAGGGAGCTTGGAATCTTGGGGACCACCGTTCTCCCAGTCTGGAAGGGGGCAATGTGGCCTGGAGCCATCAGAAATGCATGGTAAGAAGGGAAGGGGGGTTGGAGTTTCGCTCTTGGAGTTGGTGAGTCAAGCTGGCCTGTTCTCAGCTGAGTGCTGCTGCCCTTTTTCCCTGCCACAGATTCTAAATGCTTTGGGTTTTTTTTCCCTTTCCTTTCCTTCCTAGATCCCAGCAAGTGGAGAAGGGACTTTTCAAGCCTGTTAGTTCCTTCTTGCAGTTGGCTACCACCTGCCCCGACCTGCCGTCTGACATCTCCAGGTTTCCTCAGGAGAGTCGCAGTCTACTTCTCCAATGGCCCCAAAGAGGAGGCAGCTTTGGCCTACGAAGAGAGAGGGTTTCTGCTTCACTTCGAATCATGCCAGTGCAGCTGTGAGGAGCAAGCCAGGGCATCACAGGGAGAAAATGCACCACCCCACATCACTCCTGTGTATTCTCTTCAGTGCCCTGTATACCCCTGAGCAGGACCACAGTGCTTAGCCAGAGGCATCTGAGCAAGCCACCGTCTCACCTGGCAAAATACCAAGTGCTCGAAGGCTGGAGAGAGCTTTTAGCACTGGGCTTTGCTCATGGAGTGGAGCTTGGCCCTCGCTGCTCTTCATCCCTGGATGTGAGGAGCTGTGGGAGCACGGCCATGCTGACAGCACTGTGCTTGGGACCCAGAGGACCATGAGTGTCTGGGCCAGGCTGCCCTGCTGCTGTTTTACTGCACTCTATTCCTGTAAGAGCAATGTACTGGCTGTAATTCTCTCCCATTAAACCCCCCCACCTCCCACCCCACAGACTGTTGAAAATAAATTCTCCCTTTTGCAAAAGCGAGCTGTGTGGTTTGGTGGAGTTTCAGGATGGAGGAGGCAACAGGCACAAAATAAACCCAAGAGGGTCAACAGGGACACGAGAGGAGCCCAGAACCAAGTGTCCAGGCCGCGTCGTGCCCGCTGCATCAGGCACATTTCCCTGCGAGCCCCCAGCGAATCCCTCACCGCTAAACAATCTTTATTTGGTCTGAACCCCGTCTGGGAAGTAACCGCTAAACCCAACGCAAACAGACCCCCGTGAAAGAGTATAATGAATATGTCTCTCAAATGATTTGGAGCCCTTCTGCCTGCAGAGTAGGGTTCCCCATTGTGCCTGGCTGTCGGCGCGCTCGGGGCAGGCTGGGCGAGGTGGCCGCGTTCCCAGCTGAAATCCGAGGGAAGAAAAAAGCAAACAATGGGTCAAGGGCGGCATTGTGCGAGCCCAGGCAGGCAGAAGGAGCGCAGCTCGGCATGGCCAAGTTCAAGGCTGGGCGGGGGGTCGCGCGCGCAGGGATGCTAATGGGGGCTGCGGGGCAGGGGGGCGGCTGCGTGCCGCTGCCGTGCGCGGCCACAAGCACCCGACGGCCACCTTGCAAAGAGAGGCGGCGGCGCTGGGTTGCCCCGTGCGGCAAGGGGTGCCGGTAGCGTTACCGAGAGCAGGGAAACCTTCCGCTGGTAGCGGGAAGGATTTGGGTTGCTGGGAGGATAACGGTGCTGGAGAGGCTGGTGTTAGTGGAGCGGGTCGGGGTTACTTGCAGCGGGAGGACCGCCGCTGCTGGGCACAAACTGGGGTGCGAAGGTGTTGCAGGGCAGCTGGCGTTGCCGGTGGGTATCGCTAGGAACTACTGGGGGAACGACTGATAGGAAGCAAAGGGAGGTGACGGCACTGCGCCACTTGTGCAGTGTGCATCCTTGTGGGGGAGGTGTCTGGACTGGGGAGCCCTGCAGCCGCTCTGGGTGTTACACAGGGCTCTGCCCAGTGCTCCAGGCCCGGGCGGGGCCCCCCTCACACCCCCATCTTCCCGCCGCTCCCCCCGCACCCCCCTTCCCCGGGTGAAGTGTGCGGAGACAGGCGGAGCGACCCGTGGAAAAACACCATGGAGGGCTCGCACAAAGGGGGTTTTATTCAAATTTGTTTAGAGTTTAGCGGATTTGCATGAAAAATGTGTGAGAAAAGCCGGCTCCAATGACCTCATCCCCAGCTGCCATTAATGTTCAATTAAGTGCTGAATAGTAGCAAAGGGGGGACCGACCGGAACGTGCAGAGAATCCAGGCTCGGGCGCAGACTGTGAGAACCGGGCGGCCCCCCCGACCGTCTGGCCCCGGCCAGGCCCGACGGGGTCCCCCCGCCGCCGCCCCCCTCCCCAGTGGGACGTGCGCTGATCCCGTCGGGTCTCAGCCCGCCTGAGTTATTCCCCGCATCACCCTCATCCTGAAGCAAAATGCCCCCCCCCCCCCACCTCAAAGGTGGATGTTTGGGGGTGTAACGCTCCCTATCTCGGCCACCGGGGCTCTTGTCATATACACCCCCCGTCCCCGTGCCCCCGCCCCGCGCGTCCCGGCTGGCCCGGCCCGGAGCCGCTCTCCGCCTGGCAGACGGTGTCAAAGCCCAAGTTCAAGTCCACGCCGAGGGGCTCTGCCTCGGGATTCCCAGCTCCTTTCCATCCTCCGCCCTTTGTTCGCCTCTGACAATTGCTCTTTATTTCTTACACACCCCCAGCCTCCCCCCCTCCCCGCACCCTTCACCCCCCCTCCCTGCCCGCACTTGGCACCGTTTAACTGCCTGCCTGCAAACTTAACAGCCCCGGTTCTTGGTATAAGCACTCAAATTACCCTTCTTTCTACATATAAACACGGCCCGGTGTGTGCAGCTCTCCCCTGCCGCAGGGTCCCCCCGGCGCAGCCCGGCTCTCCGCACCGGCCCCGGTCTCGGCCCCAGTCCCGGCCCCAGTCCCGGCCCGGGACTCCTGCACCGGCCCCGGCCGGAGGAAGTTTCTGCTGCGGGATACGGTGGGAGTAAACCGAGCCGGATTCAGCACCCCCCGTCTCCGTCCCCCGAGCCAGCGCTCAGGTAAGGGAAGACACCCCACTCATCTGCTTTTGGAGGGGCAGGTCTTGGGGGGTGACGGAGTGATGTCTTCCTGCAAGGGGTCCCGCATCCTCCCTCCAAACCAGCCCTGCCCCGTGCACGCTGATGCGAAGCCCCTGAGCTGGCCTCCACCAGGGGTGCGGCCCCCTCCCCCGTGCCGGGGTGCTGGGGGAGCACCGCGCGAAGAGGGCAGGCGGAAAGCCAGCGGATGGCCCCTTCCTAAACCTGCCTCTGCCCCGGCTTGCCTCTCTCCGCCCTCCACGGGAGGGGAACACCCACCTGGGAGAGGGCCGGGGACTGGGGGAGGGGGGGGAGAGGGGAGGTAGCCCGGTGCTCCCGACCACCGACGCTCCCTATTTCGCTGCTCCCAGGGAGGGGACGGGAGGGGGCGGGAGGGGTAGCACGGCACTTCGGGGGCAATCCCCCCGCCTCGGGGGGTGGGGTGACGGTGAGCAGTGGCGGCACCCCTGCTGGGGCACACCTCCCTCTCCGCAGGTGCGATGTCTCTATAGGGTTAGGGCTGGCTGGTGCCCCAGACAGATGACCTCCCAGTACCTGCGTGTCTGGCCAGGGCTGGGATAAACTGCTCGGGGCAGGGCGGGGCCGGGGCCGGTGTCCTCGGCGAGAGGCCTCGGGCATTGACTGACACATTTGAGGTTTCAGATGCTTTAATATTTTTTGTCTAAGACAATTTCGCATAAAGACGAGTCAATAAGCCTCCTCCCTGCCGTGATTGAAACAGAAATAAGGGACGCAGAGAACCAAAACACCTTTCCTGGCGAAGAGGGCAAGACTTGGGAAAAAGGGGGGGGGGGGGGGGGGGGGGGGGGGGGGGAGGGAAAAAAAAAAGGAAAAAAAAAAAGGGAGAGAGATGAGAAGGGGCTAAGAGACAGAGAAAGGGATGGGATGCCGAGTGGGGAGGCGGGAGGGGTTCCCCCTAAACCCGTCCCTTCGGCGGGGCTTCGGGGTGGAGTGGTCCCGCGGGTGTGTGCTGCGGGCCGGGGGCACCGCAGGGAAGGCGCTGGGCTGTCACATCGCACCGCGTCATGCGGCACGGTGTGGTATAATACGGCATCATAAATTATAGCGGGGCGTATAATCTGCGCGGCTTTTATAGCTGTGTATCGTATGGAGCCGGGGTACCGCTGCACCGCGCTACCGCCCTGCGCCGGCCCCGCCGTGTCCCACGTGGAAGCGGGGGAAGTCGCACCCTGCCGTGCCCCTGGCGAGGCTGTGATAGTGTCCTCGCACCCCCACTCCAACTGTGGGGGACCCTTTCCCCGCTCCTGCCAGACAGGAGAGCCCTGCGCTGCAGCGGTGCTGGCGCAGCCGGGGCGGTGGGAGCGGCCGCGGCCCTCCCGGGTTGGCTTTATTTCTGCCTCTTGTTTATCGGTGGTGTTGGTGGTGTTATTTTGGCGGCTGCTTCAAACCCCCACATTCACACCAGGGCCTCTAATGTCCAGCCCAACCGTGGGCCTGCACACGTCAGTGTACGCATACGGCTACTTCTTTCCACTCGTGCCCGTGGGCACCGTTCATCAGAACAGCAGAGGGTTCCATGCCCACGCATGATGCTGGTGGACCCACATCATTCACGAGTTGCCGGGGTCTATGCACCCGAGCTGGCGTGGGAGCCCCTTGGAAGGAAGGAAAAAAACCTTTCCCCTGAGCGATGTGGAATCCAGAAACCGCCCCGCGCGTGGGAACAGCGAGGATTTACTTCTGGGCGTGGGGAAGGCGAGGTGGAGTTGGGAGAAGGAGGGATGGGAGTCAGAAAGAGATGGAGGAGGAGATGGAGGAATGGAAGGGGAGAAGGAAAGATGGAGGGGAGAAGGAGGGATAAAAGGGTAGGAAAGGAGAAATGGAAGGTGGAAAAAGGGGGATAGAGGTGGGATAAAGAGAGATGGAGGTGAGAGAAGGAAGAATGGTAGGGGGAAGAAGGAACGTAGAGAAAATGAGGGATGGAGAGGAGGAAGAAGGAGGGATGAAAGGTGGCAAAGGAGAAAGGAAGGATGGCAAAGGAGGAATGGAACGTGGAAAAGGAGAGATGGAATGTAGAAAAAGAAGGGATAGAGGTGGGATAAAGAGGGGTGGAGGTGAGAGAAGGAAAGATAAAGAGGGGAAGAAGGCTAGAAGAGAAGAAATAGAAGGAGGAAAATAAGAAATGGAGGATGGAAAAGGATGGATGGAGGGTGGAAAAGGAGGGATGGTGGGAGAGAAGGAGGGCGGGAGGGTGGGGGGAAGGGTGCCGCGCCCCCGATTGGCTGCTTAAGCACAAAATCCGCGCTGGGTTTGAGGGGAGGGGGCGCGTGTGGGCCTGGGGCTGCTGGGGGGCAGAGGTGGGCGCTCGGGCTGCTTGCAGGATCGCCGTCGCCCCTCGGCAGCCATTTTGTGGCACTGCCTGCCGTCGTGCCAGGGCTGGGCGGTGGGGCTGGGGGTACGCCCAAGCCCTCCCCGGCCCGGCGGGGCGGTGAGGGGCGCTGGGCGGGGGGAGGCCTCCGTGCCACGGTGGGAAACGTATTACCTCGCCCGCCACGCTTGCCCATTGACAGAGATAAACATGCAAATGAGTCGCTTTGCATGTCATTAGCATACAGGCAGATTGGGGGGGGGGAGGGGCCGCCTGTGTGCGCACTGCAGCGTGCTTTAATGCAACACCCAAACAGCCATTGCTGGTGGCTCCCGCCAGCAGCACCTGCGGCTCCCCGGGCCTCCCGCCGCGGGCAGGGGCACCCATGTCACCCCTTTCGCACCCCTTCGGCCCGCCGAGCCGCCACCGGTGCTGCCCCGCCGGGTAATCGGCTCGTCTAGCCCGGCCCGAGGCTTCAGGGCACACGAACACGCAGGAATCAATAAAGCCAGTCCTCGGGCAGTGTTCTTTGGGGGCTATTTCTACGCTTTCACCTATTTTTGTATTCTTTCACCCTGTGCAGGGGAAGGGAGCGGGCGGGGGGACCCTCACCGTTCAGCCGCAGCCTCTTACAGCCCCGCTCCGCCACCGCCTTTAGCGGCGTAGGGTGGGTGTAGTGGGGAAAAGGAGCGGGAGAACTGGTGGATCTGGGGGAAGGGAGGTGCGGGGGGGGGCATGGCCGGACTGAGGGGGTCTCAGAGCTAGAAGGGAGGCAAGGGGGCAGCCTGCGGGGCTGCATTTGCAGACAGCGAGTGTGGATCTGCTGTCCGTGTCCGTGTGTGGACACGGGTGTGTCCGCAACCTCGGCGTCACAGGATCACAGTGGCGTCTGTCCACCCGTCCTTGTCCATACACTCGTGGGGCATCCACCCTCGCACCGTGCGCGTGTTTCCACTCGTGGGTGTGCCACGCCTGCTGGCATCCCACCGAGGTGGGATGTATGGGGTCCGTGTGCGTACGCGAGCGGGGCGTCTCTGCACACGCGGGCTATACTCGGCACCCGCGCGGTGCAGTCCACCGCGGGGTGAACCCCACGATCCGGAGCGGGGGAGAGTATGCGAGAAAGCAGCCGCTCCTCGTCTGCAGCTAAGGCGGGGAACCACCCTTCCACGCCGAACACAGTGTGGTGCGGAGGGAATCACTGGGGGCTCTACCATGACCCCCCCACCCCCGGTTTTCGTTGAAGGAAGAACGGCTCTCCCACCCTGCGAAAACGGCAGGCGTAGGAGACTGCAACGGGCCGAGGGACGAGGAAAAAGCATCCGCGGGGGAGGGGGGGAATCCACCCTCGGCGAATTGGGGGGCATTTTCTGAGCGCTTTCTCTCCCCCAGAAAATCCCCGCACTGCTGCGATGAGACGGTGGGAGCGGGGAAAGCGCCTGGGCATCGCCGGGTGAGGGGCTGGGTGCAGGCCCCCGATGCCCGCCGCGGCCGCCGCTCCGCAGCCCGAAGAGAGCCACTGGTGAATGAATCGCGGTCCCATTTGGGGGGCACTCAGTAAGGGAAATCACCCCCTTTTCTCCCCGTCCGCCCGAGTCGCGGCACATCCCAATGTCCTCCAGCTCCCACAGCAGCAGGTCCCCGCTCCTGCTAAGAAACCAGCTTTTTAGTTTCGCAAATAACCCCAGCTTTTTTTGTTGCAAATAAACACATTTTTTATCCTTGCAAATAAACACATTTTTTTCCCCTTTTCCTTGCAGAGAAATTCGATTTTTATTCTAGCAAATAAAGCCGCTTTTCTCCGCCTCGGCCGTTTATTTCTGGCCGAGGAGGACAGGGCGGGGAGCGGGCTCCGGGGCCGGACCAGGCGCTGTTTAATGGAGGGGGAAGCCCAAAATCCTGGCGGGCGTTGAGAAATCAAACCTCACCGGACCATCCCCGTGTTCCACGGTGGGGCACAGAAGAGCGCCGGTGAAATTTGTTTCCCAAAACAATGTTGAAAGCTCGCGTGCATCTTTTACCCGTGTTTCCTGGGGAGAGCGAAAATTCACCAAGCAGCCCAGTAATTCTTTTTTTTCCCCTGCTGAAAATTCCTCTCAAATCCAATTAATACATTGCTGCAAATAACGCTGCCTCTTTTCTCAGTGATTCCATACACAATTGGAAATTTAAAGTGCCGCTGTTTTGTTGGGTGGCTTTTTCTACGTGTGTGCGTGTTTTGTTGGGTTTGTTTTGTCTGTGGGTTGTGGTTCGGTGGCGAGGTTGGTTTTGGTTTTTTAAACGTACTTGAAATAATTTTTTCCCCCTTAAGCTTCAGCGACCCTTCAGAACAACCCTCCTGGTAAAAAACAGAGGTTCTGACTTTTAAAACGACTAAAGTGCTAGGAGAAGGCTCTGGGAGAAGTACCGTGGCACGGACAATGCCGAGCGGCGACGGATCTGCCCGGCGTGTGCCACTTACGGGCACCGTTCTTTTAATACCAGTCTGAAGTGAGAAAATTCAGAGAGTTGGAAAAAGCGATTTAGGGAGATCCCGAGACTTGCGGCCATCCAACCCCGGTCCGCAACAATCCCCGGACCTGATGTTCATCCCCCCGTGCCCTGTTCCTCTGGGCGGCCAGCAGGACCGGAACAGGGGGAACAGCCCTGCGCTGCCAGGCAAAGTTTGCAGCGCTCGGCAGAATTCCTGCGAAGGCGACGTGTGGCGGAGGATTCGGCCCGGCTCTGCAGAACCGATGCCAGTCTCTGGGTGCTGGGCCGGTACTGCATTATGCAGCCGGCCTCGGACACAACCCGTCCCTGGCTCCGGCTGTGGGGCCAGTCACGGGCGAGGAGGAGCGGGAAGAGGCGGTTAACGAAAGAGGTCTGTATTTCTGGCAGCAGGGCCGGCTTTTTGTCGCTGGGACCGGGAAGAGCGACCCCGGGGCTCTGCCACCCCGTTTCGCCGTCGGGGCATGGCGGGGCGCCCGCACCGTTCCCAGCACCAGCAGCAGCCCTGAATGCCGACGAGGGCGGCGGAGGCTGGCCGAGTCGCTCAGTGTTCGTTAAAACAGTCCATCGGCTGCATTTTTGCCCCCCATCTGCGGTTTCCCTGCACAGCCGGGTGCGTTTGGGCTGGTCTGGGCTCCCACTCACTGCCAAGCCATGGCCTGTGCCCACGGGTACGGAGCCACGGGCCGGGCGGCCTCGGCGGAGATTTGACCTCAGCGCAGCAGCATATGGAAAACAGAGAGAGGGGAGCAGGATCAGGCCCACTCGTGGAGCAGCGCACACCCTGCCCCGGCCTCGGCACTGTGGGACGTGGCCGAAGGACGCGACGAGACCCGACAGGGATGCGCCCCGACGGCAGCCCCGCCCCTGTCCAGGGTCCTGAAAACGACCGCGGCCGCCGGGCCCGCTGGGCCGCCGACGGGGCGGGCCCGGGCAGGTAGCAGGACGGAGCCCTCGGCTGTGGGGGTGGGGACCGCGCGTGGTGCAGAAGGGTCCACTTGAATACGGGAGAGGACCTCTCGGGTGCAGGAGGGACCCCTCGGTTGTGGGGAGGGGCCCAGCAGAATACGGGAGGGACCGCTAGGGCGCGGGGCGGGAGCCAGGCATCCCACCGGGGAGCTGGTCGGTGACTGGGATGGCGACGAGACGGGGCGGCAGCTGTACGGCCGGCGAGCGGCCCCGACGGCGCGTTTTCATGCGCTATTCTTCCCCGATTTACTGCTTGTCACCGACAGCTCAATGGGGGTCCCCCCCTCTCTGGGACCTTCTCTGCCTTCCCCGCCGCTTCCCATCCCCGTCGCCCCCGAGTCCGCTCACAGCCGCCCCCTCCTCCTCCCCGGCACATCGCTCTGCTTGGCGGCTCCGAGGAAGTTCAAGAAGTTGGCTGGCCCTGGTCCCTGCGAGCAGGGCCAGCCCAAACACCAGCGCCTGCCTCGGAATATTTCATCGTCGGGCAGAGGGAAGGGAGGGGGGCAGACATCTTAAATCCACCCCCCCCCCCCTCCTAGCCCCTCGGGCTCTAATCTCCCATGCATCGTTACAACTGCCCGCAATGAGGCGGGGGAGGCCGGGCTGCAATTAGCTATAGAGCCGCTCGCCTTGCAAACAGAGGGGCTCGGATTATTGCAAATTCATTTCTATTTTCCAGGCCAGCGCTTGTATTCTCTGTTAGCATAAGAATAGAGCCAGGCCCTGTGAACTCCTCCGACCTACTGACCCCTCTCCCCAGAAATGAATAGCAGCACTTTCCGTCCCCCGTCCCCCCCCAACCTCTCCAGCAGACTCGAGCCACGGCCTAAATTCCTAATCAGGGTAATTTAATATATCTTAAGCCCCTGGCTGCTTTATTTTCGCTCCTTTTTTTTAGTTTGTTTTAGGCATTCACTGGCTTTCACCCCGTCATTAGAGATCCTTATTTGACGGATATAAGAAGCTGTTATGAGACTACAAGTCTCTTTTTATCTTCTAAATAAGCTGTGCTTCCCCGTAATTAGAATGGTGTTCCCAGCCTTTGAGGCCTTTCAGGGCCGCCTAACAAAAAACTTGCAGGAGATGAATAATCCCGAAGTACAAACTCCCCGGCCCAAGCACAGAGCCAGGACAGAAAAGCCGCGCTGGGCGGAGAGGGAGAAGGGGGGACACGGGGGCACCCGCGCGTGGGCTGCCACAGACCCGCCCGCGCGTGTGCTCGCTTGGACACTCCCCACCCCCCCCCGCCCTCCCTCCCCGCCTCGGTGCCCCAGGGCGCCGGGGTTTCGGAGGTGTCGGGATAAACCCTCTCCTCTTGTTAGGGGCTCTGCTGCCCTCTTTGAGAGCATCACCCCCTCTCACATCCCCACGCATGCCTGCAGGGACAGCGTGACCCAAACCCCCTCACTCCCGCCCCAGGGCTGTGCCGCTGTTCCCGCGGGTCTGACGGGGCCGGGATAGGGGAATAGGGGTCCCGTACTGCCCCACGTGCAGCTCCAGCCGTCGAGGGGATCCCGCCACGCTGCTCACTCCTCATTGGTCAGCGTGACCTGACGACATGTGGCCGGGCTTTGCGGATTGGCTGGCAACGGCGGTGGAGCTGGATGGCGCCAGGATTGTCCGACGTGGCGGCCGCGGGCGTGGGTCCCCGTCCACAGAGAGCGGGTCCCCCCCGTTTGGGGATGGTATCGCGGATATACACAGAGACACAGACAGACAGATAACAGAGGTGTGGGAACGCGCGGAAAGTGGCTTTGGGATAATTAGCCTTCTTGATGTGGTTGGAGAGTTATCTAATCCAGAGGAGCCTAAAGGCATCATTACGGAGACAATATTTCAGGAAATCCAATTCATTGGAGCAAAAATATGACATTCATTTTGCTGGTTATGTTATTACAAATATCCTTCAAAGCCGACATTTCACACACCCCCCCCCCCAAAAAAAACCCTAACCCAAAACCTCCAAAAAAACCACCCAGACTAAAAGCCCCAAAGCCACGGACAGGGACGAGGAGGAGGATAAGTTCGGCGGTAGAGGGATCGCTCCTCACCTCCAGGACCTGGGCTACGCATTGGGAAGTTCTGGATGCTGGAGGGAGTTTCCGGGGTGGGGGGCGTCGGACAAAAGCAGCGGCAATGTCTCAGCCACCACCGCCAGACCCCAGCGCTGTGGCTGCCCGAAGGAGGCTATTCCCCGCTCGGCTTGCGCGGGGCTGCGCGCTGTTTTCAGCTCTTTCGTGGAGGAACCGCGATCGGGGAGGCGGACAGCGGGCAGCGGGCAGGACGGCTCTGCCTCGCCCGCAGGACCTTGATGCCGAGCGATTCCCGTGCGGTGCGGCAAAAATAACCCAGCCCCGGCGGGCAGGGCTTCCCCGCTGCCTGCACTGTAAGTGCTACTGGTGCTACTGGTGCTCGGCGGGGGAGCAGCTGGCCGGGAGATGCGGCGCTCGGGTTCTCTGCTCAGATCAGCCTCTTTCCACCTCTTTTATTCGGGGTCGGGAGAAAGAAGCAGGGCCGGAGCTAGTAAGTGGGTGGGTGTGAGATGGAATCTGCGCTCGCCGAAGCAGCGTTTCCCCGAACTCACTTCAACGAAATCTGCTCCCCGGAGCGCCCCTCGCCTTCTTTCCCCGCCACAGCCCACTGAGAACCACCCCCGCTCCCCGCCGGGGCCGGGACATTCGTGGGCCTCGCCTGTCATGCTGCGCCCCGAACGGGTTATTTAAGTGACAGGCAAAACAGGGAAGGAAAACGGAGTTTCCCGGCCCTGGACGGCAAGATCCGCGGGGAAGGCGGGGCCCTCGACCAGCCTCGGCTTCCCGGGCCCGGCGTGGCTCCGGACGGTGGAGCGGGCTTGTCCCGACGAGTTTCTCTTCCCAGACCGCACCCAGCCCGGCTCCTCCAGCTGCCGCCACGTCTCCGCTCCAGCTTTCAGCCTGGTTGTTTTGTTTAATTAAACTCAATGTCAGTGTTAATTTTCCGCCTGGCCGGGCAGCCCTGCCTTTGCCGAAGCCGGCGTGTTGGTTACAGATGTCAACGCGCCCCGTCGGGGCTGCGCCGAGCCCGTGGAGACGCGCCGGGCCGGCCACGCGTGGCCGCGGCCGTGGGCTGCGGTAACAGGAAGGGCAGGGGCTGGGTTTCCCCAGTAACACCTATCCCCTGGACTCCACCATCCGCAACTCGGTCCTGCGTGAGCAAGCCTGGTAGGCAAGCACCACTGCAGTGCGAGTCCTGTTCAGAGTTGCCCCTGCATGTCTCGCGTGGATTTTCTCGGGGACACGGGGTAATTTACCAGACTCCTCCCTCCCGGCGGGGTAGGGTTGAGCCGCCAGGAAATTTGGAGGTGCATTATGGGAGGGAGGTGTGGGTCCTGCCCGGTACTGTAGGAAAGAGGTTCCCTCCTGTGGTGCACCCCTGGCTCCAGGAGTTAGAGATGGGCCACCCCTAAACCCAGAGCAGCTCCAGGGACAAGCCACCGTCTCCCCAGATGTGTCCCAGAGCAGGACAGGCTACAGGCCAGCAGCAGGTAGGGTTACACTCTATTGCCTGCTCTTGCCCAGCATCCTGCAGAGCCTTCAGCCCCAGCAGGCTCCCAGGTGCTTTTCCAGCAACCAGGCATCTCTCTGCTCCTAAATTCTCAGTAATCTTCCCAGTTTCTCCAAACTTTTGGTCTCTGCAGCTCCCTGTGCTGGGCATTCAGCTGGCACATTCAATGTCCTCCATATCTTCTGCTCAGATAAGCAGTGAGCAGCAAGTGCCCATTCACCTTCTCACTGCCATTCATGCTTTCACAGCCACTTCTCCTCTCCTCCTTACTGCTCTCCTCCTGTAAGCTAGAGCCCTACTCTGTTTCATTGCTCCTCACATGGCAGCTATTGCACCTCCTCATCCTTCCCTTCTGCTTCCCTGACCTCATGAGATCCTCCTTACGAGGCAGGAGCTCATGTAGCACAGAATGAATTTTCACCCATTCCTATCTTCTGCTCTGGTCTATCCTGAATCATTCCTGATGCCTCTTGCTGCCCTTCCAGGGATCAAGTTGATCTTTTCAAAGTCATATCCATGCCTTGGAGCGTTGTTCCTCGTTGGATGTAACTGTTTTGCTGTCGTGTCGGCAGTGGACTCGTTTTCTTTGTGCTTGATGCTGAATTTCTCCTTCTTTCAAAGGCCAAGTTCATCAGCACAGCGAGACCCTTCCACACCCCTCCAACACAGTGTCAGATTTTATCGTGCTGGAGCAGCAGTGGATGTTTTCCTGCTTCCTCCCTCCTCCCTGGCACTTCCGAAGGCCTGTGCTCCTGCCCGCTGCGGGGGGCTCCGGCAGTGACCCCTCTGTGCTAGGAACCCCCTGGGTTTGTTACGCCACTTTGTCTCCTAACTTTTAACCGGTTATTCATTCCCCAGCTGCTTTTCAAACTTCACTTCTCAGCAACAGGCTCGACCTTATTTACCAAACAATCAGGTTTATTGCTGTTTCTCCCCATTCTTTGTTACCATTTCTATCTGTTTTCCCCATTAAACTCAGGACGTTGTGGTTTTCCGGACCCCCCGTAGAGCCCTTTTGGGGAAGTTGGCTATCCTCCATTCCTATTTACAAAGACCAATTCACATAGGAGGCTAAACTCCAGCTACTGAAATAGCTGTTTCATATTTGAGTTCCTCTGCTAGCTTTGTTTAAACCTTGTCTTTTCTCACTGCTTGTTTCTGCACACTCAATCGAGCTGCTTTGCAACTTCTCCTACCGCTCCCTGGGCTGTCAGCACATCCAGCCCACCCCGGAAAGAATGCTTCTTGTGGGGGGCTTTCTTTAAGGTCGTGGCAGCAGTATCCAGCGTAGGGAGGGTTTCAGTGTAGGGGATTCATCACATTTTCTTCTGCATCCATTTTCTTCTCCCACGGATGCCAAGCCCCTGGATGTCCACCTCTGGTGCTTTTTATTTGCTTGCCAACAAGCAAAATCCTTCCTGAAAAATCCCTTTGTCCTGGTTTATAGCGATGGTTGAGAGGTCACCCTGGAAGGGAGCTGAGGACTGGATTTAGGGGCTGTAGAGAGGGTCACAGCTCTGACACAGGGGACCAGCATGAACTAGACACCATATGCCTTATTTCACCCCTTTGGCATGGATTTACTCCTGCCACCTTTCCCTAAACCTTGCCCAAACAGATGCCTGCTCTCTGGGTGTTGCCAGGGTCCAAACACCACCATGGCAGCCTCTTTCCCAAAGGAGGCCTCGTATCCCAGGAAGCAGAGGATGGGCGAAGGTGAACCAAAGGCAGGAGAGCCCGGGGTGGGGGGTGTGTGTGTGTGTGTGTGTGCAGAGCTGGCCAGCTCCAGTCCCTGAAGAGAGCCAGCCCATTGGCACGCATCCACTCCCCCCCGCCTCGATGGGGGTGCAGGTGTGAAGGCGATAGAAGAGGAAAACAAGGCCCTGCCTTATTCAAGCCGCTCGTAAACAAAGGCACTTGAGTGGAGAGGATTCAGAGAGCCCAACAGCCGCAGGAAACTATAATTACGTTTAAATATTGTTAGCATCATTATCTTTTATCCAGCATCAGATTAAAACAATTATGGCATTTTCAGGAATTGTCCTGGCATTCTCCTGACCGCCGTTATCTGTCAGGCAGGAAATGTGATTGTCGCTTGGAGAGGTGCCAGCCACCATGCGGCCAGGCCCAGTGCCCCTGTGGTGCTCCGGCCCTGGGAGAAGCCAACGCCGAGGGTGGGTTCCCCTTTTATGGAGAAATCCATGTCCATCCCATTCCCCGTGGTCTGACATGGGCTGGCCCTTCCTTCCCATCCCCATATTGCTTGGAGTTGCTACCGGCTGGCTTCAGGGTTACCCAGCCTGGCGGTGGCAGAGGAGGGGATGCCAGGCCTGTGCCATCAGCTCTGCTGGTGGCTGTGGCGGTGCTCTGGAGCAGACGGGCTTGGCAAAGACGGCTCCGTGCCTGAAAGCCGTGGTGAGCAATTTACCCGAGGAACTCATTTCAGGAGATCTAGTCTAAGTTAATTAAAGATGGCTGGCTGGGGTCATCGCCTTGGCAACAATTAAGGGCAGGAAAGACGCTTCATTAGTAATAGTTTTTAACAAAAACCGTAATTTTTCATATCAAGACAATCCTGGGCACACACGGTGGGGAGGGGCATGAAGGATGCTTGCTTCCTGCCTTCCTCTCTTTCCCCACTCTGGTTTAGTTCACAGGGCAGGACCGGGAGATGGGAAAACAGGACTGAGAGAAGCCCTTTTGTAGATCTGGAGCCTGGCGAGGGTCCCACATCGGTGCCCAGGCAGCAGCACCAGAGCTCGTGGGGAAGGGGCCATGAGAATAGCACGGGTTGTGCCTGAAGGGCAGTGGATGGTCACCTCCAGAAGGGAGGAGGAAGAAGCTCAGAACAGGCCATTGCTGCCATGCAGGGGCCGCCCACACCCTCCATCCCGGGGAGCATCGTGCCAAGGCTGCCACCCCAGCCACCAACGATGGGGTTATTCCTCCAGCTGTGCCTTTGTTTTTTAATCTCCCCCCCCCTCCTTGTACTCCAGAAATCGTAATGTTGCTGCCTACTAATGCCAGGCTGGGCAGAGTAGCTTTATTTTCTACTTAATTAACTGTCATCCTGTGATTGATCAATTAATGATGGAGCCATCATGGTAATGCTCCGGGAGCCGGTGCGCCGGGGCCAGGCCGAGTCACGCGCCTGCCTTCCCACTCCTACCTGCTCCGGCGCCCCAGCACACTCCCCCCAGCACCACGGCCGTGCCCACTCCTCTCCTGACAGCAAAGGACAATGTGACGGATGGAAAATCCCTTGCTCCCAGGAAATTTGGCCGTTTACAGGGCAGTCATGGGAGGGACTGGGAACTGAGGATCAGGAGCAGTGCTCCTGCCTTGACATCCCTGGCTGGCTGCTGGGGGCCATGGAGAGGGCCACTTCCCCTGCTGGACACTGTGTTCGCTGCTGTGTTAAGCTCCAGCTCAAGTATTTCTGCTGTTTTTTCCTCTTGCAGTGACATTTTGGCTTGGGCAAAAGGATGCTGCCCATCGGGATGATGCTCTTGCTGCTGACCCAAAGGGGTCAGGGCTCAGCAGAGCCAGCAGCTCCAACGGAGCAGCTCTGCTCACAGCCTCCTCCTCCAAAGTTGCACACATGGCTCAAATGGGAGGGATAAATATAAACTCCATTCAGATATCCATAGAAACCGAGCTGGAGATGGAAGACTTCACGCAGTTAAAACCTTCCTCCTCGTTCCCACACACTGCTATTCCCAGTATTAGTCCAGAGTGTTTCATAAAAGCAGTACAGCTGGGCAGGGACCAATAGAAATGACCAGAAGGTGTTACCAGGAAAATCCCAGAATGGGAGAAACACTTTTTCTGCTCAATAGTTTCTCTGTTAGCACTAAGAGACAATCAGGGCCGTGTTTAGAAGAGCGAGGCTCCTTCTTGGTGTGTCTGGGTGTGCCAACACACGTGTGTGGGGCTGAACGGGAGGCAGCGTGGCTCCGGCGCGGAAGCGGTGTAAGTCCTGTCGCTTAATTGCTGCTTCCTTTCCGCACCCTGCAAAGTGCTGAGATACAGATTTGATGTGCTGAAAAGCGTCTGGCATCTTGTCATCCACCAGCCCATCTCCAGGACTCAACAGCTGGTGAATACGCCCCTCTACGCCCCCCCAGACGTGTACCTGCACCTACAACATCGGTCCAAACCATCGCGTGTTTGTTCGGACAGCTCTGCCAGCTGGTCAAAAAGAAACCAAAGTGGGACCAGAGGGAACCAGCAGCTTCTCGGGGCTGCATGTGCAGCTCTGCCTCCCCGCCAGCTCCAGATTGAGCTGTTTGTCTCCCTGTGTCCCTGCACACACATCTGCACCCACACGCAGGCACATCCATAATCCCGTGCGTACAGCCAGGAGAAAACCTTATATAGCATTCTAAACATCAGGCTATGTTTTGAACTGAAGCTGAAACCCGTTTGTCAGAGCTGGCACACGCGACACCTTCCGAGCCAAGGATAGGTTTGGAAGCAGCTCTGGCAAATACCAATAACCCCATCGCTTCCTCGCGTCCCAACCCCAATCCGACATAGCTTCTGCTGCCAAAAACCACCCTTACAATGAGGTTTCTGTGCCTCGCTGGGCTGAGGGAGAGGTTTACTTCCCACTGTCCTTAGAGAAAGGAAACTGCTGAATTACCCATCCTGTGTGGGTTTTTTTGGGTGAGGAATGGAGCCTTTTCCTCTGCCTGCTCAATGCCTGGAGGTGTGTGGTGGTGTTTGGTGTGACGTGCCTGGTGACACTCGGGCAGCCCCTGGGCTTGTGCTGGTTGCTGAGCTCCCACATGTCGTGGTCATGCAGAATCTAAAAATAAGGCTTGGGACACAAGGACGTTTTTGCAGTGTGCCAAGGTGAGGGGCAAAGCGGGGAGCAGGTGGTAAAGCAGATCTCACCTGTAGTCACACAGGAGGGAGCAGGAGGAATTGTGGATATATTTGGAAAAGCAATGGCTGAGCATCCACAGCATCCCCCCAGCAACTCTCCCTGCTAGCTGCAGCCACATCCTGGCCAAGGCAGTGGCACCTCAGCGGGTTACAGGGAGGATTTGCTGGGTGGAGGAGGAGAGGCTGCGGGGGAGGCAGACTGGCTGCTTACCCACACAAAGGGGCCCAGGCTGGTGGTGCCCAGTGTGTCCTGACCCTGCGCAGGGCAGCTGGGAGGGCACAGCCACATTGTGGCCAGCTCATAAAGATGCTCTGGGACAGAGCTGGAGCCATTTAAAACCAATTAATAACAGTAAACTGCCCCGGCCCTCGCTGTTCATTAGGCAACCACAAAGAAACTTTATTTGAGAGTTTCAAGTTCTTTTTTCTTTCCTTTTTATTTTTTTTTTTTTTCCAGAGAGAAACTTTTTAAATATGTAATTTGCTCTGGGAACCAGGACCCAAAGGGGTTGCAAAAGCAAGGGAAGCAATTGCCTTAATCAGTCCAAGATCCCTGATTTATTTATGTATTTATTTCGATTTCAAAGCAGTGCTGCTCATCATATCAGGGCCTTTAGAAGCACAATTATTCTCTCGACAGAGGAGCTAACCTAGGCTCTGCGATTATTTGCCTTGCTGAAAGGCGGTGGTTTCCCGTCAGCTGGCCTCCCTGCGAACGCGCTCCCGCTCCCGCATCTCTCCCAGCCATTCCAGCATCCAACAAACAACACCCCCAGCCTTCCCGTGGCCACAGCCCGCCCGAGCATCCAGCCCTTCCTGACGAGCTTCCCAGCTTCAAAGAGCGGTGAGAGCGCTGGCTGAAGAATGTTTCTTTATGCCTGGTTTTGGCTGCTCGTCAAGGGCTGCTGGAGAAGCGTGCTCGTGTCCTTGCGGCTCGCAAAAGGCGCCCGAGGTCACAGGTGCAAGGAGCTGGGCTCGGCCCCTAGGTGGGTTTTGGACCACTGAGGTTTGCTTGTGTTTGGGCCCTGAGAAGTATTTTATGGAGCCTGGGATGGAGTGGGATCAGGGTGGGATTTGGAGGCGATGCTCCGCCGGCCTGCAGAGGCAGAGGGTGTTCCAGCGGAGGAAGACAGTGAGCGGAAAGACAAGAAAAGAGGGAGCTGTGCTTTGAAAAGAAATCTTCTTGCAGCTGCAGTGGGATGCCCAAGGTCAAGGCCCAAGCCCAGCCTGCCCAGCCTGCAGACACCCATTCCAGGGCAAGCGGGCAGGCCGGGGCTTGGGGCGAGCAGTGTTTGCACCCACCAGGCCAAGGAGGCGGCAAATGCGCGGGGCTGGGATGAACCCTGCTCATGTTTCCTCCACCAGCTTCAAACCTGCAAAGGACAAAAAGCCCTCTGCAGTGAGAGCCCTGCAAGCACCCCCATTCCCGGGAGGTGCCCGTGGCTGGCAGCAAAGCCACGCCATGTCCCCAGCCTCGCCACACAGCTCTCGCGTGGTGGCACGAGCTGCCCGTGGGTTCGTGAGGAATCCTCGCGTGTTCTGCCCCCCACCCCCGTCCCCACAGCGCAGGTTTTGCGGAGGTTTAATTGGCTGCAATTATTAACTAGCACGGACACTGGAAACCTGCCAGTCAGGAAAATAATGAACCGGTTTAATCCCAATTCAGCCCGTAAACAAACACCCTTGCCAGAGCCATTGCGGCTGCCCAGCGCTGGGAGAGGCAGAGCAGGAGATCTGCCAGGAGGCCCAGGGCAGCCCCTACCATCCCTGCTGGCACTGGGCAAGGAGCTGTGTCCCCACAGCCACCCCATGTCCTTGTGGGAAAGGTCCTGCCTTTCCCTGGGGGCTCTCCCACAGCACTGTAATGTCACTCTGGATAGCAGCACCAATAACAGAGTGGGGAGCAAAGCCGCGTGGATGTGAGCTTTGGGGCACTTTTGGGAGGGGGGTGTGTGGCTGAGAAGAGGTGGCAGAGAGGCTGTGCAGTGTGCATGTGAGGATGCCAGGGGCTGAGTCCTGCCTGAGTATCCCTGCACCCCTCCTTGGTCCCACAAGGCCATCCATGGTCCTGGCACTTCCACCCTTGCTTGTGTGGACATGAGGAATGAACCCACTCTCCCCTGGCAGATACTTTCCTTACCTGCAACAAACTCCCTTCAAAAAGGGGTTTTGAGGGCATTCAAGCAGTGGGCAAACATCTTCTGCCTGCCACAGGCAGCAGGGTGAGACGCTGCAGCCCTAGAGAGGTGCACTGGCATCCTCTGGCACCCCCAGCATCCGCTGGGCAAAAGGCAGGAAGCCTCTCGGGCAAAAGCCATCCGTGCGACCCAGGCTTGAAATCCTCTGCCCAGGGAAATACTTGTGCCGTGGAGCCACTTTTGGTTTAGTCTTAAAAGGGCTACATTTTCCTGGGTTCTTTTTAAATTCTCTCTCTCTTTCTCTTTCTTTTATTTTCCTCCCAGTGAAAGGAACTGATCCATTCTCTTAAATTTGTGGAAATTAAAAAAAAAAAAAGAAAAAAAAAGGGGGGAAAAAAGGAAGGAAAAAAAAAGGGAAAAAAAAGAATAAAAGAGGGAAAAAAAATAAGGAGAAAAAAAACTTCATTTGTAACATGACCCAGATTTTAATGGCACTCTGAAAATGGATGTCTCTGGGCTTTGTTTAATTTTTATTACATTGTATTTTATTTCAGGTTTAAAATTTTCTTTACATTTGATGAACTCACTCCCACAATGGTGAGGGGGGGAAAGAAAGAGAAAAAGAAATCTCCCAAAGTGGCCTGAATTTGTTTACCTGATTTTTTAATGTTATTTTAAATTATATATATATATATATATATATATATATATATATATATATATATATATATTTGCTGACAAATGAATTGTTCTGTGTCTGGAGAGTGATCAAATCATCTCTGTCTCACACGTAGCTCACAGGAGGAGATTTTACCACTAGAAACAAGAGCAAAATTTTACAAAGCAGAGAGATTTAAAACGTATAAATCAGGGCAGAGGTGGAATCAACTCCACCCTTTAGGGTTGTGTGTCTAAAAAAGGCATTTTTATGTCTTCTCTGAGCTAAGACTCTCACTGCCTGACTTAGGAGCGGCTCCTTCCCTTGAACTGAGCGCCAAGGTAGTAAAGATATTGGCATTTAGAATCATTCCCCCCCCCCCCAAAAAAAAAAAAAACTCTATAAAATAAATCAGGCACAATTTATTAAACAGCTACAGTGTGACAATAAATAATTTTAGTGCCAATCAAAATTGGATTATTGTCACTGAAATTTGGATTGAAAAGATAAAAGCCTGAAAGGGAGAATTGAAATCCAACCCCAGAGACAATCCCAATATCTTTGTTCCTCTTGATAAATATTTTGGGTGAGAATTTAAGCCAGCCAATTCTTAATTTTGGGGCTGGGGGGGGAAGGTCGAGTAGGGCAGGCTTTTAAGAGATATGATGAGAAAAAATATATTCATGCTTGGGACTGTTGAGAAGAGAATTTTTGTGTGTGTGTTTGTGAAAGAGGAAACTTATTTTATTTTAGAGCTGCTCGGGTTTTTCATTTTCTTCTCAGTGTCAGGCAGCAGCAGGAACAGAGATGCTTCTCCCCACCCCGGCAATATTCTCCCACCTTGGAAAACCCCAACCTTGCCCTCCCCGGATGCCTTGGCTGAAGCTGCCCGTGCCTCGGGACAGGCGGTTAGCCGTGCGATCTGCAAACGCTGGGGGAGCCCTGGCTGCTGCGGGGCTGCCGCCGGGCTGCTCCGCTCCCGGGGCTGCTCACCATCCCAGCTCCCTTTGCCTGCTGCGCCGGGGCCCCTCCACAAACCTTGCCTGAAATTTCTTCCCTTTGGTCCCTGAGATATTCAGAGGGGCAACGTGTCCGTCCTGGGAGAAAAGAGCACCTTTTGGGGATGGTTAAAAACCATCATTCCCCCGAGGGGAAGCAAGGCAAGTTGGAGGCCGAGAATATGGCTCTGGAACAAGAATCCTCACCATTTATTTTGGTGACCCCCAAAATGAGAATGAAGAGGGTGCTGGAGCACAACGGGGTACAGGCAAGGCAGGGCTGCTGGTCCCCGTCTGATTCTTTTTGAGAGGCTGAGACCCTTCGGGCAGCAGAAGGATTCCCTTCCCTACAGCACTGCCCCGCTTCCCCTCTCTGCCTGCCCGCCTGCCTCGGGCACAGCCTCTGCCTTGTGATTTGGGACTGTAACTGAAAATACTCAACTGGAAGGGCTGAAGTGGAAAACCTCTGCTTGTCTCTAGGGCAACGCTTCCAATCTGCATCCCAGCAGTGCCCTGTTCCAGAGCTCCCAATTATTTTTAAGAGGACGGAGGGGCACACCACAAATAAATATGCCTCTATATAGTTAAACGTGTATATGTGCACACCAAACTGATACCCAGGACTGCCTTAAAACCCATGGCACCAGAAGAGGCATAGGTGGAGGTGAAGGCTAGAAGTGGGATGTCTAAGTTTGTCCCTGTAGGGGCTGATGGATGGACAAGAAAGAGCTGGTAGGGGTGGGATGGTTTTTAGTCAGCATGTGTGTGACCATAGTTGGGTGAAGAAGGGGACCTGACACCAACATCCTCGATTCATTCATTCAGACCTGTAAAAATGGTGTCTGTGTGTGTGTGTGAAAATAAATCCAGGGTATCGTGGTGCTATTAGTGCCAACTCAGTCCCCAAGCTGGAACAAAGCTTTGCCAGCCCTGAAATAAACGATACTGCACCTAACGGCTCTTAGCCCTTCTCTGCTGCCTCTGACCAAGCAGCTTTAGGGTTCTAACGATGCCGACGCGATGGGAAACAGCGTCTGGGCCTGGCGCCGATTTTAACCGGCAACAGGAGCCCCCGTGGGTGGGGTGGAGGTCCCAGAGGACTGACGGCAGGGAAGGGAGGCTTGTCCCCATGTCCCCAGGTCCCTGCTTGGCTGTGGCTTTTGCTGATGCCCTGCAGCCGCCGGGCTTCTCTCTCTGCTCAATTGCACAGCGCGCAAATGGAATCGCTCTCCTCGCTGTGTTTGTGGCCACGGGAGTGGAAGAATTACATTGGGCTGAAAATAGTATTTACTTTTACTGATTGAAAAATAGATGTTGGGGGGAAAAAAATAAAAAAAAAAAGCAAAAGCAGGAATTGAAACTATAATTACAACAAACCATATGTAAACTCCCAGGTAAACACTGATTATACTGTGTCATTTCAGCCAGACTTTATTAGCGAGGGAAGAAGAGAATCTTCTTTCTCTCCCCGCCTGCAGCGGATGTAGCAGGCAGGATCCCACTGCCTGCCATTTGCAGAGCACTTCTCACCCTAAACATTCGCATGTTTACAGCCTGGTCCTGCATAGTTTCTGCCGTCTCCGTGTCCTAGGCTGGGCCATGCCATCCCCCGGGTACGAGTGCAGAATAGGTCTGCTGGGGTGCTGCTGTGGGGGGCAGGGCTGAGCTGCCCTAGGGTTCCTCCTCCCCTTTGGAGTGTGCCAGGGTGGGGTGATAAAATCAGGGAGTGGGACCCAGCTTGTTTACTCCTACAGCACTGCCTTCCTGAGGTGGGACAGGATGAGACAGGATGGGGTGCCCTGGATTCAGTGTCCCCTTGCATGCGGGCTGCTCACAGGCCTGGCTGTGGGAGGACAGGGCTGACCAGATCCATCCTTGAAGAAAGGCTGGAGGAGGGTAATGGCTGCAGCCTTTCCAGGCCCTTTGCCTGCCCCCAGGGAAGGGAGCCAGACCGTTTTTGTTGAAGAGCTGCAGCCCCAGAGCCCACTGCCCCATGTGGGGGAGCAGGGCTGGCACATTATTCCCGGATGCCTGGCTTATGCAGCATCCCCCTGGCTCGCCAGCATGACCTTGGTCCCGTATAGCCTTCAAAATCTTTAGTCCCTGCTGGATCTGATGTAGATCGAGCAATGTCATTGCTCTGGCAGTGTGTTGGTCCCCATTGTCCCCTGCGTCACTCTAAGGACACCCCAAAGGGGACTACAGCATCCCTTCCTCTGCCATGTGGTGCAGCGTTCGCCTGGCAGCACTTTCCCCTTTGGATGAATATTTAGGGTGCTCTTGCCGTAGTTTCATTGCAGGAGCATGAGGGGAGATGGTAGCAGAAGGAAAGGAGGGAACCACGACTACCGTGGGTACCACCAGGTATGGCTTTACACAACAGGGCTGCGGGGCTCGGCGGCCTTACAGCTTTGCCATAGTGGCACCCTGTGGCAAAACGCATTACTACAGCTGGCAGGGGCTTTGGAGTGGGACACAGGGCCTGGGAGATCCTCGCCCTGGGGACTTGTATCTCCACGAGAACACCCCTCCCCCTCCCCGTGCAGGAAGGGGCGAGATGCTGGGGGCTGAGCAGCGGGTGGACCCCATCGCCGTGACATCGCTGTCCCCCGTGGCGGGTACCACCCATCCCTGCAGTTGCCTGTGGGGTCAGCCAGGATGCCCGAGCAGCGTTAGACGTCCCCCCGGGCCGCTGGCAGGACGGCGGCAAGCTGGCTGGCCGCTGCACGCTCGCTCGCTTGAGGCTGCTCTGGTGACAGCGGCGTGGCCAGGCGGCGTGGGGCTGCGTGGCGGCGTGGAGCGGGGGTGTGCGCTGCTGCTCTGCTGCTGCCGGAGCAGAGCCGGAGTGGCGGAGCGAGCTCTTTGTCTGCCTGCGCGCCTGCCTGTCACGGCTGCCGGCGGCTCCCAGCCACCTTGCGCAGCGCAGAGCCGCTCTGGCAGGAGCTGCCTCGGAATTTTAATGCGGCTGATTAAGGAGCAACGATGCAATCGCGGAGCCGGCTGTACCCCTTCCTCAGCCTTGCCTTTGGCGGGGATAAATGAGGCAACCCAAAAGGGCACCCACACCCAGGGCGCGTCTCCCCATCCCAAAGTGAGCTAGGGGACGGGACTGAGCTGGAGGTGATCTCGAAGGGAGACATCTCGACGCCGGTCCTGTCGCTGTCTCAGCGCGGCAGGCCGTGGGGTGTAACATAGATGCCTCTGCCATCCTGGCCCAGCAGTGACGGAACTGGTTTTGGGGCCGGCACGGGGTTGTGCTGAGGGATGTGACACCGGGTGACACAGCAGGGAGTCGTGGGAAGGGTCATCCCCCCCTTCTGAGCAAGAAAGCTCCAGGTAGAAAGAAAAATGGGGAAGGGAAGAGTGGAAAGGCAGAAGAAAGCTGCCTGCCGAGGTGGGTGAGCAGATAGCCCTGCTGCCCAGGAAGGGACGAGGGGGAGCTGCTGACACAGAGGACACACTGCTAAAAATGGAATCTGTCCCTTCCTCAGGCAGTGTTGACAGAAGAGGATGGGTAGGAGATACCAGTGGCAGGCACACGTGTCCTGGGAGAGGGCGAGACACCGGCGGAGACGGAGCAAGAAAGGAGCCTCGGATGCTTGAAGAAAAGAAACTCAGCCCTTCTTTGGAAAGTGGGGGGCACCTGCAGGATGGCAGCACCCTGTGAAGCACCCACCCCTCTGGGCACTGGGGAGGACTCAGTGGCCATCACCACCTGTTGTGGGCCCCACTGGGCAAGGTGCAGGGTTGGGCGTGGGATTGGGGAAGACCCCACGGCCCTTGTGCATGCAGCTCCTAGAGCAGAGAAGGGTGCAGGAAGAATCCTCCTCTGATGAGCATCAGGTGCTTCGATGGGGCTGCAGCCAAAAACGAGATGGGGAAGAGACACCAGGGTGGGGGTTTGTGCCTGCTAGGCTTGGTGTGGGCATGTTCCCACTTCCTTTTGCCCTCTTTGTGCTGCCAGCAGTTCCTACACAGGCAGCCAAGCTGAACAGAGCCTGGAGCAGCCAGGGACAGAAGGAAAGAAGGAAGCAGCAGCCACAGTGGCAGGGACCACAGCCTGGGCATCCCCATGCTGTTCATGTGCTGGCATGGTGCATCTTATGACATGGACATGCAAGAGAGAGTGCTCACAGGGGCAGAGCAGAGCAAGGTGAGATAGAATCATAGAATCATAGAATCAACCAGGTTAGAAGAGACCTCCAAGCTCATCCAGTCCAACCTATCATCCAGCCCTGTCCAGTCAACTAGACCATGGCACTAAGTGCCTCATCCAGTCTTTTCTTGAAGACCTCCAGGGACGGTGCCTCCACCACCTCCCTGGGCAGCCCATTCCAATGCCAATCACTCTCTCTGTGAAGAACTTCTTCCTAACATCCAGCCTAGGCCTACCCCGGCACAACTTGAGACTGTGTCCCCTTGTTCTATTGCTACTTGCCTGGGATAGGCTGGAAGATGCCACTCACACTACTAGGATGTGCCCTCTGGTAGAGGGGGCTATGTGGAAAACACACCTAGGTACCCAGGGAATATAACTGCTCCAGCACCTAAAAGCCTGGAGGATGAACATATGAAGCAAAGGTGATTTGGGCTCAGATGGGAGAGAAAACCCACTCCTGGAGCACCTTCTCTGGTGGGAGGTGGCTTCAGAGGGGTCAGGGAGTTCTGGGCTGGCTGAGGGTTTGTCTGGGAGAGGCTAGGCTGATGTTTCTAACTTGATTGCAACCAAGGCAGCTCTTCTGGGGATGGTTGTGATGTTCACTGATGGTGATGAAGGAAGAGACAAGGAGGTTTTTAGATCCCCACAAGTGTAAGGAGGGAGAACAGGCCCCGTCCCAGGCACTGACCATGGGCCATGACTGCACTGCCTTGGTGCAGGACTCTCTAGATTCCAGCCATGTCCCAAAAATTACATGATGAAGGCAGCAGAGGCCCCTCCTCTGCCTTAGAGCTGCTCTTGCTAGAGCTTGATTGATCCTATTTTGGAGACCTGCAATGCGAACCTCACATGCAGGTCAAAGGCCACTTGATGGGGGTCTCTCATTTCACCTTTGGCCCAGAACCCCCCCAGTTCTGCAGCTACCAGGGCAGAGCCCTGATTCCACTACCAGAGTCTTTTGTCCCAAGTGAGAACTTCCTTCGGGAAGGTGATTTCACTCCCGGATGCACCTCCCTTGGTCATCTTTGGCGTTGTGTGCCCCCTCACAGCCCTTCAGCACCTCTTTCCCTTATTAATATCCTTTGACTCTCCTCACACCTGCAGGCAATCTGGTCCCCAACCACCTCCACCTCCCCTCACCCACCCCCCCCCCCCCTCAAAAGCTTCCCTCAGCTGTCTTTAAGTCATAGCTGAAACCTGCGGTATGTAGGAGGAGAAATGCAGTCTGACAGCAGTTTAAAACACTGCACTACTTGGCAGATTTAAATGCTATTTTAAATATAAGCTATGACACAACGGACAAAAATAGCATTGAAAATACCCTGTCATGTTCCATATTGCGAGGAACAGAGAAGCAGACCAGGCTAGAAAGGAGCAGAGAGAGGGGCCAGCTGGAGAGGAGAGGTGATTTGGTTTGGTTTAAAGGAACTGGGTAAATGGATTTAGCTTGTGGCTGGGTAAATGTGTTTTGTGGAGCCCCAAAATAAAGTAAAACAAAATAAACCTTCTCATGAACACCCTGCGCCTCTCGTTCTTTGTGGGATCTACCAAGGCAGGTTTGCTGGGAGATAATTAGTGAGAGGATGTATTTGCTACCAGGTTGTGTTTTGGTGATGCTCAAAACCAGCAGACATCAGCTATTAGGGACCACTTGGTTCCCTCCGAGTCTTCTCTTCCCCTTGCTTTAGCTATGATTGAATAGGAATTTGCTCTCCTAGAGGAAAAGCAAAAGGCACCCTAAGATGCCTAGAATCACAGAATCATAGAGTCAGGCTTGGAAGGGACCACAAGGATCATCTAGTTCCAGTGCCATGGACACCCTACCCACAGGCTGCCCACAGCCCCATCCAGCTTGGCCTTAAACACCTCCAGCCATGGGGCCTCAAACACCTCCCTGGGCAACCCATTCCAGCCTCTCACCACTCTCCTGCTCAACAACTTCCTCCTCACATCCACTCTGACTCTCCCCATCTCCAGCTTTGCTCTATTCCCCCCAGTCCTGTCACTCTCTGACAGCCTAAGAAGTCCCTCCCCAGCTTTTTTTAGCCCACTTCAGATACCTGAAGGCCACAAGAAGGTCACCTCGGAGCCTCCTCCAGACTGAACAGTCCCAGCTCTTTCAGTCTGTCCTCATAGGAGAGGTGCTCCAGTGACAGTTCACTTGCAGCTGCTGGCTCAATGGCACTGTGGCATGCCAGGCCAGCAGTGGGTGCTGAGGGAGTGGATGCATCACAGTGCTGAGCTGGGGTTGTCTCTGCAGGGTCAGTGTGTGGGACCAGGGAGGGATGAGGACTGAGCTGCCACTGATTCCCCAAGGTGAAGGGATGTGTGGCTGGAAGATCCCAAGACCTTGTGTGACCCCCGCAGCATGGTTTCCTGACCAGTGTGGGAGTGAAGAACCTGGAGCATCTGGGTCCTGAGATTGAAAGGCTGCAAGGAGAGGTTGCTTCCTCAGCCTCCTTCCCAAACACAAGTGCTAATCCAAACGGCTCTCTCCTAGCAACTTGTTTCACACCCCTACACTCACATGGATGCACAGGGCAGGACAAACAGCCCTCCCTTCTTTGAGTTTCTCAGAAGAGCGACTTCTAGCTCCTTCCATTCTCCCCAGTATGCCCAGAAGTAAACCTAATGGGAGAGGGTTGACTTGATGAAGGTTCAGGAGATTTGTGGCGAGGTCAGTGTGTGAGTGAGCCTCAGGCTGCAGCACCGTGTGCTGCCCTGGAAAGTCCTGCAGATGAGGGCTGGCTCTTGTCTCAGTCTGGCCCTGTCCTGTGCCAGTTGTACTTCCCCAGTGGGCTGAAATGTGGTGGATGCTCCCAGCACAGGGTCAGAGCAGCTCTGCCTCTGGCTGCCTGATTGCAATAGCGATTGCCCCTGCTTACACTGGACTGAGGATTTGGTCCTGACAAGCATCTGATGGTAGAAGTTACCAAAATGGCCAAGCTGCCAATGCCCTGCTAAACCTTCCAGCAGGACTTCTGCAGCTCTCTGAGCCTTCTCCACCTCCTGCTAGTCCTGCTGCAGTGGCAGAAGCCAAGGTCAGAGCGCCAAAGTGAGACGTTTTTGCTGTCATCTTCAAAAAGGCCTTTTTTTTTTTATTTCAAACCCAGTAGGGTATTATCATAGAAACATGATTTAAAGAGTTTAATGAAGCAGCTCAGTGAAGTCAGGTTAGCATTAGAAACCAAAGACTGAGATCTTTCAACCCCTTACAAATCACCATGACCTGTGAAAATGTGCCCTCGGTTTTCCCAGCTGACAGCTCCAGGCAGATTTCCCTGAGTGTCCGGTAGGGATGGTGAAAGCTCATCGTTAGAATAGAGAGCTGTCCTGATGCTGCGCTCCCATCTCAGCCTCTCACCCCTCGGGTGCCTGTCCCAGGGTCTCATGGCTCCTCCTGACTGTGCCCACTCACGGGATTCCTGTGGACAGCAGCTCTGTGGCCACTGCAGCAGTGGGACCTCAAGAACTGCTCAGCTTTAGGAACAGCATCACTGCTGATAGCACCAGGGAGAGAAGAAGGTCTGTGAAGCTCCTGACACATTACCATGACCTTCTCAGGCCCTGGGCTAAGGCACCCAGTAGAGGAGGGCATCCACACCTCAACATCTTAATAAAGGTTTTAAAGACACCCCAGCTTCCCTGCCTGATGCAGGCTGTTGCAGATACATGCTGGTTTCAGACCCTAGCACCAAGCGAGATGCTCTCACACAGCCCTTGGGCACCTTGCAAAGGAGAGCACGTTACCATTCCCAGCACCTCCCTGTGTGTGCAGAAACCTGGAGCCAGAGGGAGCAGGAGGATCCCTGGTGAGAGGTGAAGGAAAACCTCCTGGTAGGGCCAAGAGAGGCTTTGCTGTGCTACAGACAAAGGAGCATCGCTGCTGCCAGGACTGGCACTGGGCACAGTCCCATTCCAGAGAAGCAGAACCGCTGCCCTGTAAAAGCAACCCTTTTGTTGTGCTTGTTTTCCATTTTAGATGAAAATAAAACCGCTCCTTTGCCTTTTGATCTGACTCACTTCCTTACTGACACTTTCAGGATGCTCACAAGCATCAGGGTACAGTGGGTCCCTGTCCCCTATAGCTCTGCAGTCCTGAGGACTGCCCTGGGAACTGCAGCCCTGCAGTTACGACCAGTAAGAGAGGAGCAAGGATGGGACATGTCCCTCCTTCCAGCCTTTCCTCTGGCTACTTTGCCCTCTGGAGAATCACCCCCTGTTGCAGTACGAGCCTTGGGGCGCAGAGCTGCTGATATTCAGGTACCTGAGAGGTGCAGCCACGGGGGTACACCAAGCTCCTGCCCACCTGCAGCAGGTATTACAGGGCCGAAGCTGCTCCCTGGAGTGGTGGCATTGCAGTCTTGCCTCCTCTTGCCTCTCTGCCCAGCTGCGACGGCAGCTCAGCTCCCTCCCTTACTCTTTGTTAACCACTGAATTCATCTGACAACTCAAAGAGAGAGAGAGAGGGGAGAGACCCTGCGGCCCGCCGTGGCCGGCACGGTTCCCCGGCTCCCCCTCTGCCCTCATTTGCAATGCTTGAGTGGGGATTTCTCTATTTACTAAGCTAACAATGTGGGTTCCCAGGGCCTGGGCTGATGATGACATCCCGGCGCTGGTGGGTGGTGGGGCCGGGGGGGCGGCGAGGACTGGGGGGGGGATTGCATAATGCCGAGGCAGGCGTGGGAAACCACAGCATCTGCGAGAAAAGTCTCTGCCAGCCGCTTTGAGCATGGCTCAAAGGGCTCCTGGGGAAGCCACGGGGCAGAGGGAGCCCTGGGGACCCAGCGGCATGGGGAGAGACTCAGACACACCTCCCACGACCCCAGCCCCACTGCCACGTCCTTGCCGAGCGAGGGGCAGGCGATGGCCCTGCCACCACCTCCTCCGTCCCTGGAAGGGTTAACGTGGGCCGCCACGGGTCTGCTCATTACAGGGTTAAGGGGGAGATGGCACTTGCAAATCCCTCAATTACCCGGGCCAGAAGGCTGCTCAGGAAGAGCTTTATTAACGGTTGCCGTCTTCATTAACCGCTTCTCCACAGCTGCCTAATTACGGCCGCCATTAGGCTCGCTGTGTCTCCCCACCACCGCCCTGACCCCCCAGCCCCCTGATTAACCTTAATTACACCTCCAGCCCCGGGAACCGGGCGCTCACCTGAGCGGGGCCGCGGCCGGGGGCTCAGGGCTGCCTAATTGTGGGCATCCCCGGCGGCGCGGGGAGGGGGCCGGGGCGGCCGGGGGCCAGCCGCCCACCGCACGCCAGATGTTCGGTGCTGAAAGGCCGAGGGCTGCCCTCGCACTGAGCTAAGCGGCGGCAATCAGATCGGTAGCAGGGCATTGAGGGAGGCGGTGAAAGGGTTTCCCACCTGAGCCGATGGGGCTCGGCCGGGAGCAGCGCAGGCCTTGCCGGAGAGGGAAGGCGAAGGACGAGGGGTGGGAGATGCTGCGGGTCCCTGACGGGAGGCCCAGCACCCTGCTGGGCGTCCTCCCCAGCATCGTTCCTCTCTCTGGTTAGGCTATGGGGCATCTCCCAGCACACGGGGACGTCTGTCCCCAGTGGTGGCCGTACAGTCCATGCCCACGCTTAGCAGTCTAGGCAAGGCCATGGGCACTATGGATCGTGGTAGAGACCCCACTGCACCCCAGCTCTGCCTTCCCCAGGATGCTGCCACTGCTCCGGGACACCTCCAGCCGCGTGTACTGCCCTGGCCTGGCCTCTTTCCACAGAGTCTGCTGCCCTTCACCTCTCCCTCGCTGAACAGGGCAAATCACAGCTCCTCGGGTACAGGGAAAACGAAGCTGCTGTCTCCCTCGAGATGCCCCCACCACCTACTCCTTCCCCCCGCCCCCCTTGCCACACACCTCCCTTTTTGGAGGAAAAAAAAAGGGGAAAAAAAAGAAAAGAGATAATAAAGTTCTTATTTCCACCACATTTGCCATTTCCTGGTCTAAGTAAAGAGTGTCATAAGAGTGACAAGCTAAAAGCCACTGATTACTGTGGATTCATGGCATTTATTCTCCTCGTGAAAAGAGCAAACATCAGAAATAATGTGGTCCGGCCTGCCTAGGAGCCTAACCCTGCAATTAATCAGCATTCATGTGCAGAAGGTGCACGAGCATCTGATATGCAGAGAGGGAGTAATTAAAGGCAGATGCAATCTCTGCTTCCCGCAGGCCTGGGGAGGGCAACAACACCACTACCCTCATTGGGGTGCAGCCCCCGAAAGTCACCACTGTCTCCCTTCTCCTCCAGAGCCGCTGGGCATGCTCGCCCTGGCTCCCCTGGCTGGCTGCATCAGGGACAAGCTCTGCTCCCTGGAGTCAGCAGGGCGACAGGGACCCCGCGGCCCTGGCGGCTCAGCGAAGTGAGCAGGAGGGTCTGGGGACGCGGGATTCAGGCAAGCTTCCGATGCCGTGAACCCTGACACAGCTCGGTGACACCGCGAGGTCCCCAGAGAGGAGGACTGCTGTGGGCTGGGGCTTGCCCCGGACTATCACTGGCCTCCTCCCGCCGGGGTCTGCCCCGCTGCTCCCGCTGATCCTGTCGAGACCTTTAATCCGTGGGGGATCAGCAAATTAATCCACTAAAGCATGAAGGGCCTGAGCTGTGTTTAATCGCTCCCTTTTGTGTCAGGGGACGGCTAAATGACCATACAAGAGAAAAACCCACAGAGGGGTCAGAGGGGAGGCGGTGGGCGATTAACCCCCGTCACCTCCCTCCAGGCTGCGGCTGGGGGTGAGACAGAGCTGAGCCTGCAGCCGCCGGGGCCGGAGCATCAGGGTATCAGCTGAGCTGCCGTCCCCTTGCGCCTCGATGCTCCCGTGTCACGATCAGGAGCAGCATCGAGGGCCACGGTGCCCTGCGGCCCCCCGAAACGGTCAGAGCTGTCCCAGCCGCCGGCGAGATGAGCTATGCGAGGCCTCAGCCCGGCTCCCAGCAGACAAGCTGTTATCACGGCAATTACCCCCCAATAAGCCCTTTGGGAGCTATTTCGGCCGAAGGGTCAGCGGCGCTGAGAGCGGCCGAATCCTCCCCTTGCCCCCGGGGAGGAGGAGCTGTGCTGGGGGAGGCTGAGCAGAAGCCGTCTGCCTGCTCCGGCACAGATTGTGCCAACGCGTGGTTGAGCGTGGCGAACGCTCACAGCCAGCACCCTTCAAAAATATCACTCGGGGAACAAATGACACCACCTCCCCCTCGTCATCCTCGCACACCAACGCCCTCGCCCTGGCAGGGGCGGCCACGCCAGCCTGCATGCTGCGGCCCCCGGGTACCCCCCTCCCATTTTCTTGAAAAGGAGAATAACCTGCAATATATATATATATGTATATATATATATATATATGATTTTTTTTTTCCTTTCTGGAAACTAATGGACTCCTTAAATAGCAAAAATTGCACCCTGTAATTAAGATCTTGCTTTTTAAATGATTAATCATTCTAACCCCTTCCAGCGGCATCCCACTTACTGCTGCTCTCATATTGAAATGCAGATCTGAGAGGGGGGGAGCCGAGCAGGTCTGTGGAGAGGAGCAATTAAATCTTCCAGCTGTCGCTGGTCCACCCCATCCTCCCGTTTTGTTTTTTCAGGGAGCCTTGGGCGTTGTCCGCCGGGCTGGCTCCCTGCCCTGATCAACAGCCCCCTTTTGATCCACTCGTCTCCATCCTCCTCCCAGCCTCCAGCCCTTCTATTTCTGTTGTCTTGCGGTTTCTGGGCTCAGTGACACTTTCTTATAGCAAGGTCTGACCTGCCTTTCCTTGGAAGTGCTGTCAGCTCCCCAGAAAGCTGCCTGCTCCCCTCCTCCCAGGTGAAAGGGGAAAGGAGGTGCCCTCGGTATTACAGTCACATCGGCTGGGGGCCACAGAGAAGCAGCAAGTCCCCATCCAGACCCCAGTGACCACCTGCCTGTTTGGGTATGGTACTGCTGCTCTGTGCCTCTGTCTACGCCAGTGTTTGCAGCCCTCTGAGATCTCACCCTCCTCTTCTTCTCTTGGCTTTCCCCTGAGCCACAACCATTGCAAAACAATCAAATCCTGAGAATGACACTGGTGAATGTGTCCCTTCCCTGCAGGGGGTTCCCACAGCCAAGGCATGTCGCCTCCCTCACACTTCCCTGGGACCAGCTAAGGGTTTCTCAGGATACTTCAGCAGGAAAACTGCCCAGCTGTGTAAGAGGTCTTCTGACCTAAATTCTTCCTGTAGACCCTCTTTGGATTGGAGGGAATCCTTCAGGTGTCTTCTAGAAGCATGCAGTTGGTCTTTCAGACCACTGTGGTGAAGCTATAGGTGGATGGAAACCCACCAGGGGAAAACACATTTGGTGCCTGTTCCCAGCAGTGTCAGGCTGATAGCTTGCGAAGGGCAAGCTCCCTCCCAGTCACTATCTAAAGGGCAAGGACCTAGGATGTGTATTTCTATTTCAGTGCTCTGCAATACATCTCCCTTTCTGTCACATCTTCAGGCCAGTGCTACGGCAGGTCTGTGAAGTGGCCAAGACTCCACATCCCATCCACACCGGCCAAGGAGGACCCTGGCACTATGGGCAGATTGAATTCAGAGTTTCTCCAAGAAACCCCTCAGAAAGGAGGCTCTCCAGACTTCCTCTGCCAGTCTGATCTTTGATATGGAAACAGAGAGAAGACAGGGAAGGGTGTAACCACCTGAGACGGGGCAAAGAAGAGTGGCTGGGATAGGGAGAGGATGCTTCACAGAGTGGAAATGAGAGGAGAAAATGCTTTCGCAAGAAAGAGGAAAGAGGCTCCTGTGTCACTGTCACCTCTCAAATATTGCACCTGTCTTCCCAAATGTCCCCAAAGAAAAGAAGATTCTCAGAAGATTTGAAGAAGGGAGGTTGGAGCTCCTCTGGACTGTCCATCCCACAGTCACCACACAGTGCTTAGGACCAGTGCAGCACTGAGCGCCATGGCAAAGCACAGGAAGGATGCTGCACAGATTGGGGAGTGAAGGCAGGGGGCTAAGAGTCCCTTAACTGTGCCCTGGAGGAGACTCATTCTGGGAACATCAATGCTGTTCCCATTCTGACTGTTAGGCCTATTCCATATATGCTGGGTTGCATAAGTCATGGCTATAGGATAGGACATGGCTCCTGTCACCAGGTACTGATCCATACCAGGACACAAGGAAATATTGCCTGATGAGGCCAAGCACAGTTCCAGCCTTCCATTCTCATCCTCTCCATATGGATGTATCCAAGAGGGAAGGACGCTCCTAGATACCCTGTCAATGTTTTGCCCTTTATATTAGAATCATAGAATCAACCACATTAGAAGAGTCCTCCAAGCTCATCCAGTCCAACCCAGCCCTGGCCCATCAACCAGACCATGGCACTAAGTGCCCCAGCCAGGCTTGGCTTCAACACCTCCAGGCATGGCAACTCCATCACCTCCCTGGGCAGCCCATTCCAATGCCAATCACTATCTCTGCCAACAACTTCCTCCTAACATCCAACCTAGACCTCCCCTTGCACAACTTGAGACTGTGTCCCCTTCTTCTGTTGCTGGTTGCCTGGCAGAAGAGACCAACCTCACCTGGCTACCCTTTCAGGTAGTTGTAGAGAGCAATGAGGTCTGCCCTGAGCCTCCTATTTGCTATGACGGCTTTTAATTGCATGGACAACAGTGGTATGGAACTTCACTCTCCCCCCAACACCTCAAGCTCAGAGGCCTTTTTCCCATAAAATGGAGACAATATCAACAAACCACAAAATAAGCAATGGGGAACCACACAAAGCATGAGCTGCCTTCCCAAAGGACTCCTTGTAGTCTCCTTGCTGCTTTGACACCCTTGCCTATCGAGCCTGCTGTTCCAAATCACCCAGCGATCCTCTGGGATTGTAAAGCATCGAATGCCTGATGTGTTGGTGGCCTGGCTTTGGTCTTGCTGGGAGAAACCTATGCCACCAGGCTCCTAAGGCCAGCTTGCTGGACACCTCACCAGGAGCACCACAAGGGTTAACCAGCAGGAAGCAGAGCTGGGCACAGACGGTTCTGCTGGCACCAGATCCCCAGAGCACCAGAAGGAAAGTCAGCAAACCCCACCAAGCTCTCTGGGTATGGATGTCCCCTCTTCTGTATGGCCCTTTCTTCCTTGTCTTTGCTTTCCTCTTTTTACTCCCTGCCCTGAGTTGCAAGGCACGGGATCCTGTCCTGTCCCTGAGCCCCCTCCGTGCCATCATTTGCATTTTCACCAGCCTTGATTAATGCCAGAGCCTGTTTATAGAGTTACAATCTCCAAATTAGGTTGCCGAAGGCATCCCGGGCCAGCCCTGGAAAAATCTCGGTGGCTGAAAGGAGCCATAACTAAGCCTCAAGCAGACGTCTTTATTCAGCTGTAATTGACGTTTAACAGACGTCTGTAACTTCGTCTGGACTTATAAAAAACCCCGAAAGAAAGTTCTCCCCTCTCTTTATGTTCCCCCCTTTTATCCAGCAGTCAAAAGTGTAAGAGCCCACCACACCGGCCCCACTGGGTCAGTGTGCAGCAGGGGCCGTGACAATAGTGGGGCTGAGACAAAGGCGCAGCCCACGCTGCACACACTGGCGCCTTGTATGTCTATTTACCTCCTAGAGTGCTTTATGCTAATTTATTGGCGAGCGGCGACCACTCCTGCATACTGATGGGCTGCCACTTCTTTCTGAGCAGGGGCCCTCCTCTGCAGGGAGGCCCGTGGGGGCACCCCCTTTCTCAGCAGCAGCACCCCGGAAAAGGATGCCGCGATGCACCGGGCTCCCCGTCTGCCCCCCCCGCCCAGCCAAGCTGCCAGTCTGGTCACACAACGGCTCTTTATTTTGGTCCCTTTTGAGCTCAGGGCGCTGGCACTATCCCTTTGCCCAGGGATGCTCCAGGCACTGGAACCGAGCTGAAGCAAACCAAATTTAATTTAAGAAAGATGCTGAGGTGCTGGAAGGTGTCGAGAGAAGGGCAGCAAGGCTGGGGAGGGGCCTGGAGCACAGTCCTGTGAGGAGAGGCTGAGGGAGCTGGGGGTGTGCAGCCTGCAGCAGAGGATGCTCAGGGCAGAGCTCATTGCTCTCTACAGCTCCCTGCAGAGAGGCTGTAGCCAGGTGGGGTTGGGCTCTGCTGCCAGGCAGCCAGCAACAGAACAAGGGGACACAGCCTGGAGCTGTGCCAGGGCAGGCTCAGGCTGGATGTGAGGAAGAAATTCTTCACGGAAAGAGTGACTGGCATTGGAATGGGCTGCTCGGAGAGGTGGTGGAGTCATCACCCCTGGAGGTGTTTAAGAGGAGGCTGCATGAGGCACTTAGTGCCATGGGCTAGTTCATTAGCAGGGTTAGGTGACAGGTTGGACTGGGTAATCGTAGAGGTCTTTTCCAACCTGGTTGATTCTGTGGTTCTGTAAAATGTAGATCCATAGGATGGAGCCAAGGGCGCAGAAAGAAATGCTATAGATAGCTGTGGAGACAGCCAGATTTTCATACAAATATATCTCCACTGTGTTCTGCTGACATGTGTGAGTATGGAAGGGTGCTCACAAGTCAGGAAGACACTAGAAATCAGGATAAAATTATTTTCTTCTTTCTTGAGTGCTTACTATTCTTTGCTGCACAATGGTTTATTTCAGCACTGGGACATGAATTCTCAGAACAGGTTTTACTGACTAGTCCTTGAAGGCAAATTTTCCTTTCTTCCTCAAGAAGACATGGTGCTGCCCAGCCCCTGTGCTCTCCTGCAGATGATCAGAGTGTCAGGAGTAGTCAGGTCTCTCTCTGCAGACCACATCCCTCTCAGAGCAGAGTTTTACAGGGCATTTTCAGTGTAGGGACTACCTGAAGTGCAAGAGCAATCCGGGATTCCTCAAAGTGAAGCCAAAGCAGCATCCTGCTGCTCTCACCCACAAAGCACCTTCCAGCACCTGCCAAACAGAAGTTGAGGAGAAGCCAAAGGTTGGAGGCAAAGCCAAGGCAAAAAGAGCAAGGAGAGGAGCAATTTGTTTTGACACCGAGGACTTGCTGCTTGCAGCGCATGAAGGTCCTAGAAACCTGCTCGGTGCCGCAGTAACGTGACCCATGGAGCTTTGTGTCCAGGAGTGTCAGAGCGTTGTACTGCAGACAGTAAAGTGCATGACTCAAGTAGTTCATCTGAGAGTCACAGAGCCCACTTGCAGGGTTAACCAAGCAGTGGGCCAGGAAGCTCTAAGATACATGTTGGAAGTCCTTTGGCCTCCCCAGAAGAGGATGAGGGGTGTGCTCCATGCCCTCATCCTTGCTGCTGCTTCTCCACACAGACAATTCCTGGCTGCAAGCAAGAGACCTGCCTGTGCAACTGAAGATGTAGCTTATGGCTGGCAGAGGCACCTCAGAAGAGTTAAAAATCTGGTCTCAAGTGTCAGAGCAATGGTGAGGTCTCAAAGCCAGGAGCCTGCCCTGCTAGGGCAGCCAACAGACAAGGAAAAGGGTGACACAGTGCTAGCTGGAGAGGCAGGACTGTGACTCAGAGATCAGCACACTCTGCCTGTGCTTTGTTAGCTCAACCCTAGGGAGACCTGAACATGCCCTTGAGAAGCTGCTGGCTGGGAGGGATTTATTTGGGGTGGGTGCCCACTGCCAGCATGGCAAGCAGCTCGCACAGCCACTGCTATCCACTGCAAGCAGCTGCACAGTAACACCACTGCTGCCCAGAACACCAGAGGTAGGCACTTCTACTCCTGGGAGGACTCGAGAAAGTCATCACATCTCTGATGCCACTGAGGACAACCTCGGGCCACTAGGAAATCCCATCCCATGTCCAAGGCTATGCAGGTGGCCCCTTTGGCCACTGAGGAACACACACACACATGCACACTGCCCCAGACTGGAGGAGAGCTCAGCTCACCACAGGAAGGAATCGTTCAGCTGCTTTGTGCTGCTAAAGCTGCAGGGAGAGGCTGAATCACAGCCACGGATCCGGCCTTTTGTGTTTCAAACACGAAGGTTCAGGGTTTCCTCCCTTTTGGTGCAACTTTTGCAGTCCTGGCATCTCTCCCCGGGGCTCTTCACACCATGTGGGAGGAGCAGCTTGTGGTGCCGCGCCAGTGGCTGCCTTTGCTCACAGAAAGAGAAACAGCCTCTGTGCGGGTCTCTTCCGCAGCCCCCTGGCACGTCAGTGCAGCGAGCCCTGATCAACTCCCTCTATCAAGAGGTCAAGAGCTCACAGGACTCTGAGGTCAATGAAGTCTTCCCAGGCTGAAGCAGGGGTGAAAGTGTTTCTCCACGCTTCCTACAGCAGTGGGGAGGGAGGATTGCCCACAAAGCACCGAGCACAAAGAGGTGGAGATGCCTTTCGCTGGTAGTGCTGAAGGGTGCCTGTGCTTGGGGCTGGCGAGGGAGGCTCGGTAGCAGCACAAGAGAGTCCCCAGAGGGGTATACGCACGAAGGGAAGCCTACTTCTTCTCCTCCAGTACCCTCCCTGTGAGGGAGGGCAGGCAAGGGTCCGGGAAGGTGCCAGCCCAGGGCCTGGCAGCCTGTAGCTCTGCTTGCACCTCTGCCTTGCAGGAGAGGAGGGAGATGTGAACACTATGTCTTAGGCGAGGGCACCTCATGCTGGCAGCTCCAGAAATAGCCTGGAAGCCTTTGTTTTACTGCCTGCCTTCTTGCTCGCAGGGTTGCTTGCCCTGACTGATGCTGGCTGGGCAGAGGGTGCTCCAGAGCAGTGTGAGGCTGCAGAGACCAAAACGCTGGCCCAAGCCTGGAGATCATCCTCTTGTTTTCTCTGCCACACTTCCTCCTGCAAGTCCATGCCCAGAGCCGTCCTTCCATGAGTTCAAGCCGTGCTTCTCCTTGGCTAGCAGCACTGACCTTTCTCCAAGGCCATGTCCCCAAGGTCCCACTGTGCCCCAACGCGCTAGACATGTGGGCTGCAGGTGTGTGTGGGTCGCTGCCCTTCTGCAGCCTGGCCCTTAGGGACCCCTCCATGCGTGGCAGCAAAGCCCAGACAATTAGAGCTGAACCCCTGACCCAAACCTGCTTTCCAAAGGATTCTGCATCTTCCCTTTCCTCCCAGGGCGAGCTGCCTCGGCAGGGGCATCCCCAGGCCTCGCTGGCGAGCTGTTACCTGCCAGTCAAAGGCGGGTGAGAAAAGAAACACCCTCCCTAAAGCCCAAGATGTCTGGTGTGAACCTCCTGATTCGGCTAACCCAAGGGCTCCGCGGAGCCGACCGCATGCAAGCGGCGGCCCCGGGTCTCACTTAGCAACAGGGCACGGAGCAGCCTGCGGCTGGCGGGAGAAAAAAGGCTCTTTTCTTGTCGGTGAAAGATTCATCGCTGGGCTGAAAGTGGCCCCTCCCCTCTTTCAAATACTTGTCAGCGGGGAGAATACAGCTTAGATACTGGGCTGATCAGATCATGGCTAATCTGTTATTCCTGGCCGCGAAAACTGCCGGAAGACTTTCAAACAACTTCACTGGGAGTGTGTGCGGCGGGAGGCGGCAGGCAGGAGATGCTGGCGGCCCAGCGCCGGCATCCCGAGGCCATCTCCTGCTGGCGAGGTGCATGGGGAGCCCAGCGCTGGTGCCCCGCCCTGCACAGCACCTTCCGTTCCGCAGGAAGTGGAAGGGAAGAGTTTTTGGTGCCGAGTGGTGGGAATGGAGGTGATGGGGTGGGCAAAGCATCCCCTGCGGTGAGAAGTGAGCCCTCCTGGCTGCCTGGCTTTTTCTGCCATACCGGGGTGGGTTGCAGATTTTTGCCACTGTGGAAGGATGTTTGCCACTCGTGGGTGGGAGCCTCAGTGCTGCAGCGAGCACCAACAAGAACATGGGCAGTTTGGAGGAAGGTGCTTTCCCTCTCTCTGGGCTGAGAGGTTTGCAAGGGGAAAACCAGAGCATACAAGTCAAATGACTCATACTCAGTCAGTGGTTTGCAGGAATTTGACGTGGTGGCCCAGACTCTGCTCTCCTGAAGATGGTGGTGTTGCAGACAGATGCAGTTAGCAGGACAGGTAGGAGCACACTCACAAAAGGAGCACAGGTCCTGCTGTGCTCAGCACCGGGCCCAGTGCGGGTGGCCAGCCCAGGAAACAGGGGCAGTGCACCCTTAGAGCTGCTTCTCCCTATGAAACCAGAGTAACTGAAGCTGCTCTAACCACTGCCACTCGCACATGCAGGTAGCACCCAATCCCCAGGCCTGCCACACCCTGCTGTGCCTCTCCCCAAATGCTCTGCATGCCCATGCGACTTGCTCTGCTCCCTAGCACTCTTGCTGCCACTATCTTGCCCTGCTGCACACTCCTGCCAGCCTGGCCTTAGCCGTAAATTCACCTCTTCCAGGCTCAGCAGTAACCATGGTTATTGTGCAGGACCTGCTCTAGAGATGGACCCTTGGTGGGACACCTCCGCCTGTGATGGAAAGGAAAACTACTGCAAAGTGGCCCAAGCTGATGGGAGCCTGCGGGAGGGAGATGGATGCCCAGCGAGCCTGGGGACTTGCCTGCACCCTGGCAGGCTCCTCTTAGTCAGGAATAATTAATTACCTTCTTGAGGATCTTAGCTTCAGCCCTTCCCTGCTCATGCCCCAGCCTAGGAAAGGAGGGAGGGAGGAGACGGCAGCGAAGAGGGTAGAGAATTAATTGGACATTGTGTTGGGAATCGCCTCCTGGTTGCTGTCAATCTTGGGAGTGAACAGCCTCTTGTCTCACTCAATAGGAACTTTATATGCTCCTTTAATCCTTCAGTCCGTATTGTCAGAGCTTCCCCCCTCCTCCTGTCTCTCCTTCCCACCGCAGGACTTTTGATGACCCCAGCTGTCTGAGGCAATACAAAGAAGCCCCTTAACTAACACCCTGTGATCTATACAGGCAATAAAGAGGCTCCCCTTGACAAGGATTTGCAGGCAGAATATATGCAAATGCCAGGAGGTGCACCGAGAAATCCGCCGCACGACAGGGCACAGGTCCCGGCCCTGGGCAAGCGGTGGCCCAAGCAGGGACGTGGTGCAGGTGAAGGATGGCCAGAGAAAACCAAGGCTGGATGGTCCTAGCTGAGTACTGCACACCCTGCCATGGGCTAAAGCAAACAGGAGTGTCCCGTTCGTCTGGGCTGCAAGCCCAGGGCATCCATGAACACGTAGATGGGGAGCTCCTGGCCTGAGCACCCCTGCACTTTGCTCCTCTGCGGCCACCTCTTGAAGTCAGGAGGCCATGCTCCTTCCCACATTAGCACATGAATGGGGTTAGGGGTGGGGGGAAGGCGGGAAGGGGGGCAAGCCCCCACTGTCCACTCAAGCAAACAATTTGGCTAGCAAATTGACATAATTACAAGGGACAGAGAGAAAAGAAAGGCGAGCCCCCTCCCCTGCGCTCCAGAGGGCCCGACCCCCGCAGAGTTACTTAGACCCTTTGTGTGACTCAATGCTAGGTACTGATGAGGGGACGTATGCCCTTTTCAAGGGCCCTAAGCGACCGGCTGCCCTAATCTGATTACAATTTACAGCGCTCCTTCAGAAGGGGCTGGAGCGGGGCTCACGCAGGCGTGGACACGCCAGGTCCAACATGCAAGGCCAGTGAAACGGCAGAACGATGCGCACGGCAGAGGGACATGGCTGTGCGTGGCAGGGGTAGATGGATGGGCACGGCAAGCGTAGGTGGATGTGTACAGCAAAGGCAGATGGATGTGCCTGGCCAGGGCAGGTGGATGGGCTTGGCAAGGCTAGATGGACGTGCAAAGCAACACCGCGGCTGGCAGGCTGGCATCTGTGCGTGCGTGAGGACTTCCCCACATCACTGGCAACGTGGGCAATGTGTTTTTGTGTGATGGTTGCACATGGTCAAGAAGATTGAACACACCTGAGTAGGGTTGCAAGGCTCTGCGTGCAAGGCACACTGCCAGCAAGAGATCTGCCATGGCCAGAACGCGGAGCATGCAGCAAGCCCATTTCAGCCCAGATCTGGGGTTCCCACTGTGCACCTGCAGCCACGCACACCAGCACACAGATGGGCACGGATGTAAGCACGCAGCATGCGTCCTCTGGGGCAGGCCTGCAAATGGGGACCCTCTGCAGAGGCACAGGGGTCCCCAGCAGGAGCAGGGCACAGAGGCGAGCAAAGGCCTTCCTCCAAAACCTCTGCTGCAGCTCACAGGAGCAGAAGTGCAAGCAGAGCTCACCACCTGCCTATTAAAAGCAGGATTAAATGTCGCTGTTCCCCTCACCCCCTCCCCGCTCTCTCTAACACTATCCCCCTGGGGAAAACACCACCTTTACAGGAGATTTTCCTTCTTCTTTTTATTTTTTAACCTCTTTTCTGCTCTGTGCCCCATAGATTTCAGGGGATTAGCAGCTAGGCTGGACCTTCCACCCTCCTTGAAGGCAGGTTGTTTCATCCAGCCCCCCCATGGGAACCTGCCCCAGGACAACTTTGGTCAATGCCTCTGGTGCTTCCCAGCCAATTTGTACCACCTAATCCCCGCGGGTATCGACAACCCCTTTCTCCCACGTCCTCCCGCCTGCTGGAGCAGCCCCAATCCTCTGCTCCCCGCGCTCCCCCGTCGAGAAACCGCCCGTCCACCGCTGGGGCCGCGACCGCACTTCAAACGCGCCAGCATTGTTTGCCGGGGAATTAAAGCTGCAAGGCCAGCCCCGGAGAGTGATTTAGGTACTGAGACCAGACAGAGCCCTGCAAGAGCATGGGCAATAAAACGCTTCACTGCCCAAGCAGCCTGGGCAGTTTAGGCGTCTTCCCACGAGGAGGAGGCAGAGCTCGGAGGGATGGGGAGCGGGGTCGGAGCTCCTTTTCCCGGCACGCGTACTTGGCGCAGAACCAGCTCCAGAGCCGTGGGCCGGGCACCTCGCTCAGGCAAGGAAGGGCACTCGGCCTTTCCCTTTGCTGATCCCCACGGGCCCTTGCAAGCTGTCTGGGGAAAAGCTTGGAGGTCACAGGGGCTGGAGGCACAGCTGAGTGCTGCCTCATCTGGGGCACGGCCGGAGCTCAGACGAGGTGGGAGAGAAGGGCACCGGTTTGGTGACGCTGCAGGACACGCAGTGCCCGAAAGGTCTGCCTCTGTTTCCAGGTTTTGCAGACGTTTCGGGGCAAAAGGTTTAGGACTCCCCTTTTTATATGAGATTGTCTACAGTGCCTGTCGGTAAACACCCCTGTGGTGGTTTCTGGCAGGCTCCCTGGATGAAGCCGTGAACAGAAAATGGCTGTTACATCCTTTCCCCAGCGCAGAGGCTGGGAGAAGGTCTCCTTCCTTCAGCAGATCTCAGCACACGGAAAACAGGAATTGCCTTTCATTTCCCCACCCTCACCCTGGGGAAAGGGTGCAGCTCAACGTATGCTCAGTCCCTGCAGGGATGGCTCTCTGGACACTGTGTCTGACCCCTGCCAGACCTGCCTTTGCCATCACAAGAGCGCACACAATACACCACCAGCTGGCAAGAGGGCTCCTGATGGCCCAGCTACGATATTTCTGTATCTCCCCTGAGCCAATAAGCCCTTTCCCTGCATCCCACGCCACTGCCATGCTTGGGAACATTCCTGTGGAAGATTTTAGGCCTTTTGTTAGTGTTCTTTTTTCAACGGCGAGGTTGTCTCAGGCAAAGGAGAGGCAACAGGGGTTCAGAAGAGAGCGTCCCCTGCGCCTGGCTGTGCCCATCCCCGCGCCATGGCAGGGGAACACAGCGTTTCGGCACCTCCTCCTCTGTCACAATGTTTTTCAGCTCCACCAAGCAAAGTGTCCAATTAGAGCAGAGCCTCTTGCTTCCATCTTTGCCGACATTTAATTAACATGCCGCTGCTGGCAGCCGCTGACAAATTCCAGAAACATGTTGTAAAGGGTTTTTGTCTTTACCCAGCGTGGAAAATGAGGGTGTCATATCCCAAGGGGATGTGAATAGCTACTTTTGACTCCCCCCCTCAGGTGTGAGAATTACAGCTCAATGTGGTGAAGAGACCTATCAGCCCTCCTTCCCCCCCCCTCACCTTTTTCCTCTTCTGCTCCTCACATCCTATCACCCCTGAAAGCATGCAGGTTTCAGGCCTGATTCTCATTCCTATCTCCCCCAGCTCTGCATGAAGACCCATGGTCTGGTTAGGAGCCAGGTGCTGTGCTCTGGCTTTGGGCTCTCCTGTCAGGGCAGCACTGGCAAGCAGAAGGATGCCACTGTAAGAAATGGCTGAAACCAGAGAGGACAGAGTCTTGTATGCCTGCGCTGTACACACAAACAAGGCTCCAAAGGCTGTGATGGAGACCTCAGCAGAGTGGGTGAAGAGATGATGGCAGAGTGTAAAAGTGTAGCTCGGCTGCAGACTGACCCCTGGCCAGGTCTTGGATGGCATCACGAGTCCAGGCTGGCAGCTGCAGCCCCTCCAGACCAGCCAGCCTGGCCAGTGCTTCCCGCAGAGCCCAGCCCCTGCCACAGAGAGCCTGGGGGCTGCCTCCAGCCGCCCTGTTTCAAGGCGCCAGCCCCTAAGCCTGCGCTATCGCCACATTGCCATCGCCTGTGCATCTGCCTTGGCCCCATGGGAAGCAGAAGTGTCCCAGCACCTCCGCTTTACCCCCCCAGCAGCCAAAGCCTCTGCCAGCAGCTGCTCTGTGGGAGGCACCAGAGTCTGTGTGCCCTCTGTCCGGCTGCACTCCTGCCCGGCTGCACTCCCGACACGTGGGAAAGAAGAACACGCTCTGATTTTATTCCCAACAGCTCGGCACGAAAGCAGGAGAGCAGGGCAGAGGCAGGTGCCCCTGCAGCACGGCGAGGAGAGCCTCCGCCCTCAGCCTGCAGCCGGGCTCGGACTCCCGTGCTGGGGGCAGCCTGGCAGCTGGCGGGCAGCCCCCGAGGGGCACGGCGGCGGGCAGGGGCGGCTCAGGGCGAGGCGGGCTTGTCGGGGCTGTGCATGTGGTAGGCTTCGCTCTCCTCGTCCTCGGGCACCTGCGGCGCGGCACAGTCCCCTCAGGCCGCGGGCCGACAGCGCCACCTTGTGCCTGCCGCCCCCTGCGCCCCGCTCCCGCCGCCGCGCCCCGGCCCGCGGCCGCCCGGTGCCTCACCTCCCAGTACACGGCGTCCTCAAAGCAGTTCTCGGCGGCAGCGTCGCCCCAAACGGGCAGCTTCAGGACGGCCCCTGGAAGCAGGCGGGCAGGGCGGTGGGCAGGGTGCTCCCACGGCCGTGATGCCGTGTGGAGTGCAGGGTGTGGGTGGCTGGAGTTCACCCATCCTGGCAGCAAGATGCTTGGTGCCTAATCCCCCTGTTCTCCGAACCCATTTGGCCTTGCCCCTGCCTTGGCTACCCACTTTTCCCTGTTCCTATGGGCACTGGGGTGGTTCAGATGGCAGCGAGCCACGGGTACAATGCATGCAGTGCCAGCGAGAAGGACACATCCAGCCGCAGGCAGGATACCCGGGTGCCTCCATGTCAGTCACAGGCTGCACTTGACGCTCCCCTCTCCGGGCTTCCCTCCTGCTTACCCACGAGGGCACCCCCGACGACAGCCATCAGCAGGGACACCATAATGCCAGCTGCCTGGAACCCTCCTTGGACACTGGGTGTCCGTGTTCGGTACACATCGGTGAAGTCAAATGCCTTGATGAACCTGCCAAGGGCAGAAATGGTGACGATTGCCCCTGGCAGACCTTCCCCACTTCTGGAGAAACCTCAGCCTGCTCCCTCGGGGATTCCTCCCTATCTCCATCCCTCCTCTGCAGCAGACCAGGGGAGTGTTGCAATGACACAAACCAGCACTCACTTCCTTGCCCTCTAGCCCCTGGCAAAGCTCTACCTAGAAGGAGGCCAAAATAGAAACATTTCTCTTGTATTTCAGACCTTGAGGCTCATCTGGCTCCCCAAAACAATGCAGGGCTGGAGGGAGGAGCACTTCTCCACCCACCTGTGACCTAGAATAATACCAAGCAGTAGGGCTGTGGCTGAGTTTTTTTGATGCCTCAAGAAGCCAGCTGCAGGAGAGGAATCTTTTACACTTCAGTAAGACTGACACAGTCAGTGTACCCCATGTTTTTGAGGGGGGGGGGAAGGGCAATTACTAAGGGCCTTTAATTGCTCCTTGCTCCCAGCCCAAGGGACCACAGGTGAAATCTATTCTCAGAGTGAATGTGTTCAAGCTGTCTTACCCTTCCTTTCCATATACATCCTCTGTGGCCACAGCAGCAGTGATGGCCCCTACAATGCCCCCAATAAGGCCTGGCATGGCGTGGAGGTTGTGGATGCCACACGTGTCCTGGATGTGCAACCTGGACTCCAAAAAGGGCTGAGGGAGAAGCAGATAGAGGGAGATTTGGGACATGAGCACAGCCCTGCAAAGCTCCTTCCGTGGAGGACTGGCAAAAGCAGAGAAGGAAGAGTGTTTTTGTGCCAGTGAAGCGCTAAGGGCTGTGGACAAAGATGTGAGCCAGATTCAAGATAAAATAACAACATATCCTCCAAACATTCTCCAGATGGAACCTTCCTGAGCATTCTGGGGCGGTAAATGCAGCCAAGGTGCATCTACATGAGGGATGGTGGAAAGCAGGAGCCATCAAAGGGGAGCGTATCCACTTCTGGTCTCCTTAGCAGCACCAGGGCTGCAGACCCCTAGGGCAGCACTCACCGTGAGGTAGACATACCCCACCGTGGACACGATGCCACTGAGGAAGCCAACGATGAGGGAGCCGTACGGAGTCAGCATCATCTCCGCGCTGGTGCCCACGGCCACGCCGCCTGCCAGCGTCGCGTTCTGGATGTGCACCTGCAGAAAGAACCACCCTGGCTTGGCCTCTGGGGGGGACTGCAACCGGTGCAAATGTCAAAGTGGGAGAGGGAAAAACCCAGGGCCTGTGCTCCTGCTTCTTGCTGCAAAACAAGAGGACAGGCAGGCTCTGTCTGCAGCACAGGCACACAGAGACTCCCACTCCCCGTACCACACACGTTCCCTGCATCCACAGATATGGGTGGGGAGTTGTGATGAGATGGAAATTGTCTCACCTGTGTGTCATGCAAGCTCTGCTGTCACAGAGATGTGTCACCCCCACACAGAACATGTTCAAGTCAGCCCCCCCTTAGCTTGCTCACGAGCTGCCATGCAGGCCCTGCTTGGCTTGCAGGAGAGCACTGCCAGGCTATGCCTCTGCAACATGCCCAGCAGGAGCTCTCCAGGCAGAGGCGGCCCAGTGCCTGCTGTGACTTAGGTCATCACAGAGTAAACTAGGCTGGAAGAGACCTCTAGGATCATCCAGTCCAACCTATCACCTAACCCTTCTAATGAACTAACCCATGGCCTCCTTTTAAGCACCCCCAGGGATGGGGACTCCACCAGCTCTCCAAGCAGCCCATTCCAATGCCAATCACTCTTTCCATGAAGAATTTCTTCCTGATGTCCAGCCTGAGTCTGCCCTGGCACAGCTTGAGGCTGTGTCCCCTTCTGTTGCTGCTTGCCTGGCAGCAGAGCTCAACCCCATCTGGCCACAACCTCCCTTCAGGGAGCTGCAGACAGCAATGAGCTCTACCCTGAGCCTCCTCTGCTGCAGGCTGCACACCCCCAGCTCCCTCAGCCCCACCTGACAGGCCTGTGCTCCATCCCCCTCACCAGCCTTGTTGCCCTTCTCTGGATAAGTTACAGTACCTCAACATCTTTCTTAAATCACCTTGCATCTGAAGCACTGCAGGACCCACTTCCCACTTGCTCATCCCATACAGCTGTGGGCTTCTGCCCAGGTGCTGGTTTCACCATTATGCCCTGAAACCCAGTGCAGCAAAGGAGAAGTGTTGATCATTTCCTGCACCCTCAGCCAGCCTCATCAGAAGTGCCCTGGGCACTGCAGGGCTCTCTGCTCCTGGCTTACCATGTCAAGCTTGCCTTTCTTCTGCAGCATGCTGGAGAAGGCCATGGTGCTGAGGACACAAGCAGCCAGTGAGCAGTAGGTGTTGATGGCAGCCCGGTGCTGGGCATCCCCATGGTCAGAGATTGCAGAGTTAAAACTGGGCCAGTACATCCATAGATACAGGGTGCCTGGGCAGGGGGAGTAGAAAAGAGAAAGGGAAAAGAGAGAATACAGGGATTGAAAAAAAAACCCCAAAACTCTAAAGGAGAACTTCCTGCACAGGGGAAGCCAAATCTCATAGTCCTGCAGCTGCCCTGCAGCTGCACCCCCCATGATGAGACCAGCATCAGGAGGAGCTGGAAAAGGGAGGGAACAAAATGCATCATTGTCTTTCCAGGCACCAGCCCAACCCAGCTGCTGTTGAAGGGATCTAAGTAGCTCTGAGAGGTGGAAGACAGGATGCAGAGCTTCTCAGCCCCAGACTCTACTTGCAGTTTGCTTTTCTCAGATGACCCAGCAGGGACCAGCCCTCTGCAACAGAGTGGTCTGCATGTCCCAGCAGCCCCGAGTGGCCTGCATGTCCCACACCCAGGATCAGAGGCTCACAGGATGTTAGGGGTTGGAAGGGACCCAATGAGATCATCGACTCCAACCCCCCTGCTAGTGTAGGACAATATAATCTAACACAGATCGCAGAGGAACACATCCAGACAGGCCTGGAAAGTCTCCAGAGAAGGAGCCCCCACAACCTCTCTGGGCAGCCTGTGCCAGTGCTCTGGGACCCTCACAGTAAAGAAGTGCCCCATTGTGTTGAGCTGGAACCTCTTTTGCTCCAACTTACACCCATTGCTCCTTGTCCTATCCCAGGGAGCAGTGAGCAGAGCCTGTCCCCTCCCTCCTGGAAGCCTTCAGATACTTATAAACATTTATCCAATCCCCTCTCAGTCTTCTCTTCTCCAGACTAAGCAGCCCCAGGTCCCTCAGCCTCTCCTCATAAGCCATGCCCTCCAGTCCCCTAATCATCCTCACAGCCCTCCACTGGACCTTCTCCAGCAGATCCCTGTCCCTCTTAAACTAGGAAGCCCAAAACTGAACACAGTATTCAAGACGAGGTCTCAGCAGGACAGAGTAGAGTGGGAGGAGAACCTCCCTTGGTCTGCTGGACACACTCCTAATACACCCCAGGATCTCACCCCCCAGTGGCCTGCATCTGCCAGCACCCCTGAGTGGCCCCAAATGGCCTGCATGTGCCAGCAGCCCCAGAGTGCAGGCTGACTCACCAATCATAGCAAAGAGGTCAGAGTGGTACACAGAAGCCTGCTTGTCCTTACTCTGCTCCAGGTTGGGTCTGTACAGGATGCGTGTCACTGTGAGGCCAAAGTAGGCTCCGAAGGTGTGTATGGTCATGGAGCCACCTGCATCCTTAACCTGCAACCAAGTTAAAACAGAGCTTTGCTTCTGCATTTGCCAATCATTCTGGAGTTGAGGTCTGGTTTGTGTCCTGCCCAGTTTGTCTGCCCAGTCATCCTTCCAGCCTGCATTTGGTCGCAGGGAGATGGGGACAAAAATGCTCTGGTCCTGTTTAGCTGATCTGCTCACTTGGTCCTATGGATGGCCATGACATTCCTCTCAGCTTCCCCTTGGAAGGCATCGAGGCAGAGGGGAGTTTCTGACCTGTCCCCATGGCAAGCTGGTTGCAGCAACAGCCAGGTTGGCTCCCAAGTTCACTCAGGCCTTCTGGGAGCTCATTTGCTTCTCAGCCCACCCAAGCCTCTCTTGGAGGTCAGGACCCAGCAGGAGCCCTGCTTCTGTCAGCAGATAACTCATCCTCTTTGTAGCTTGATTTCCTTCTACGACACCCATGTCCCATCAGGGAAAATAGACAAGGGGAACCTCAGCCAGGAAGAGAGTGACTGCTCCTTTGTGCTCAGGCTTCTTGTCTGCCCTGGGAGCTGTGCCAGAGGGACACTGAATTGCCAGGCTTGTGTATAGAAGCCCAGAAGCTCTCCCTTCTCTGGGAAGCAGCACTCCTGACTCTCTCCTTTGTATTTGCCTGCTTTTCCTTCGTTCCTGCAGAGTTCTTGCATTCCAAATGCTTCTCTGGTGAAGCTGTAGCAAAGGCAGACAATCTGGGGAGAGACAGAGAGAGGAAGGAGCAGAACCAAGCAGGTGCTGCCTAAAGCCTTACGTGAAGCAGGTTGAGGAGGATGTACTCATTCACTGAGAAGAGTGTAACTTGAAACAAGGTGAGGACAAGGAGCTGGATGGGGCTGGTTTTGCCCAGGATGGCCCCAAAGGCAATGCACACTGAGCCCACACAGAAGTCAGCGTTGATCAGGCTGGAAAAAGGGAAGGAAAAGTGCAGTTTAATAAGCAAATACTCCTTGGTAACTCACCCCCAGCTCTTGAGATCCCACCCAAAGAAGAACAGATGATCCAGAGACAGCCTTGGATTTCCCACTGACCTTCCTCCCATCCTTATGCCCTACCCAGGAAGGCTCCTTTTAAATACCGTGGGAGGTGCTGTGCCAGCACTGCGTCTGTGGTGCTTGGCTTGGGACTAAGGGGTGACACTCACCTCATGTTTCCCTTTGAGCACTACCCCCATAATGGCAGCTACCTTTGGGCCAAAGGCTGGGAAGCAAATGGAGGTTTGTAAGGGGAAGGACACTCTAAAGACTTGTTTGCATGTAAGAGAGGGACTGGCTCTGCCAGCTGCTTGGCTCCCAGCCCAGCTCTTCCACTGGCCACTCAAAAGGTGGCATCCCAGAGCCCATCTCCTCCTTACTTCTCCACTCCAATGAGGATCTTCCCGTTCTTGAAAGAGTGGAACCAGCCTTGCATCAGCAGAGCCCACTGGATCCCAAAGGCAGCAAGGAGGAAATTGAAACCCACAGCTCCGAATCCATAACGCTTGAGGAAGGTCATGAGGAAGCCAAAGCCCACAAAGATCATCACATGGACATCCTGGAAAGCTGTGCAGAGGGAAGGGTCTGTCAGCTCTGCGGGGACAGCAGGGCTGTGGGTGCTGCTTGCACTTGGTGGTGAAAGGAAGCTAACTGCATCAGTGGCAGTAGAGGGGCAGTTAAAGAGAAATGTGTGTTTGTCCCATATGTGACATTTCTGAGCCTGGGAACTGCTCAGCTCTCAGGAATTGGCTTTTGGTTAAAAGGCTCAGTTTGGAAAGTAAAAGTTTATTAGTAGTTGTGTGCAAGAGAAGACTGGAGACTACTGGAGAGCACAAAGGAAGGCAGGGCTTATTCAGATAGGTTTTCCCCTTCCCTTTTGTATAAAGCTCAGAAAATGTCTTGTGAAATGATCAGTGAAGTCTGTTAAAAACGCAGGAATGGTCACTTTGGGTAGGTCCACCCAAGGCAGGCTCCTGGTGATGTCTCAGAACAAGGAGAGTACAAACACAGCACACACTTAAATGCCACCGAAACCAGTGGCAAAATACCCTTGAGGCCAGGAGCCCCACCTTGAGAGATTCTGAGTGCTCAAACCAGAGACAGCCAGTTCTTCCCACAAATGCTCAGACCTGCTCAGCAGAGCCCCTCAGATGCCCTTCCCCGAGGGAAACCAGACCTGTGTGAGCCTCTTCCAAGGGCTTCTCAGGGCAGTAAGCCTGCTGTGCTCTTTAGTGCTGCACGCTTCCATCAGATAAGCCTGCCTTTGCCATTCAGAGAGCTGAAATGCTGCATGCTTACAAAGTGAACCATGCAACCTCTCCTGCTGCAGGCCACTGCCCATGAAAAGAGCAGGAGACCCGGGGCTGGGAGCCCCCACAGGATGCTCCCACCAGGAAACCTGCACTGTAGAGCTGGTAAACACAGCACTGGTGGAGCTACACCAGCAAGTGCAACCTTGTGCAGCACACAAACCACGGCAGTGCTTTAACCAGCAACCAACCTCCCTGAAGGTAGCCTCAAAGCAGAGGAAATTGAGTGAATCTGCTCCACACCAAAGCTGTGCTGAAATTCAGCAGCCCCAAATCTGCTCCCAAAGGTTTGGGATAGAGTAGTGGTGTCTGCTGCTTCCACTAAGTACTGGGTGAGTATTCTGGGTGCAGAGTGGCTTTGCAGAAGCTGTGGCTTTTGTTCTTTGGTGCTTTACAACTTGTTTAAGGATGAGTGTTTTGACAAGCTCCAGCAATAATGTGCCAGGTTGCAGAGACTGCTTGGGTTTAAAATGCCCCCCATGCCTACAAAATCAGTCACAAAGAGAGGCAGGAGACAAGCTCTGCAGCTGGGACTGCTCAGCTGGGCTTCTCAAATGCACTTCTCTGCCTGTCCTAAGAACTGGGCTTCCTAGTCTCTGGTCTTACCAAGTGATGTCCCAGACTCTTCCTCTGCAGGTGTACTCATTCTCCCCACCTCTCTTCTCCAGTGTAAGCAGCACCACACACAGCTAGAATCCCCCCCCTGCCATTTGCATTACATATTTCCATGTTAATCCTAAAAGCAGAAGCACACAGCTCAGAGGTAATGCTGCACCTTCTGAAAGCACAAAAGGTGTTAGACCCTGTGCCTACCCAAGAGGAAGAGCAGGTCTTCAAACTGCACCCAGCTTAAAGCCTTTTGCTAACTCTCCCCTTTGCCTTGCCTTGGGAAGAACAACATTGGCACCACTTGGAGGCAGCCCAGGTGCTGCCGTGCACCAAAATGTTTGTAGCCCTGCTTTCGTGGCTGGACAAATTGCCACCACTGCTGAGAGGAAGTGTTTGGCCTTTGGGAGTGCCACCTGAGCTGAAGGACTCATTTCCCTAGAAAGCAGATGGGTCACTTATTAGGGAGTACCAGTGTGTGATGCAAAACAAGAAGGAACTGTGGCACTGACTGGGCCTGGCAATGGGCACCACTGACACAGCCACCCATGGTTACCCACTGCCTGCCTTGCCAATCATCTCTGGGCTGGGAGGATCGATCAGTTTGTCACTTCTGTCCCACTGCCATCGTGGGCAAGTCCTATGTACAGCAGTGGCCACAGCCACATCAATATGGATACTCAGGTGTGTAGCCATCACACCATCTTCTGAGCAGTGCTGGGTGGGCACAGGGATCACAAAGCCAGGCTGGACCACCTTGCCATGATTGCCCATCTTTGCAGAGGGAGAATGCTTGTGATTGTGGAGGAATGGAGGAAAAGCAGCTGGGATTTGGGGGATGTCAGCCCCTCCTCAAGTTTGAAACAGAAACATAATTCAAAACTAAGCTGAACTTAAGCAGCTGCTCCCAGGTTGATTCTGTTGCTCTGGTAAGGGTTGGACTCAAACAGCTCCAGAGGTTCCTTCCAACCCCTAGCATCCTGTGATCTGTCACCCTGTGAATCCGTGCAGCCATTTGAGGAGGAGCATTTGGCACTGCAGAGCAGGGGTGGGATATGAGGACAGAAGAGAATTCACATCCTTAGCTCCTACAAGCTCTTTCTTGGACCCCTAATGTCCTCCAGCACATCAGTGACGAAAGCAGCCCTCGGGCACTGCTGCTGCCCCATGCCAACCTGCAAGGCATTAGTCCCGAGGGTAGATCTCTCTAGAGAGAGCCCAGGGCAGCCACGGCCGTGCACTAACCTGGAGGCTGGCTGAGCAGTTGGTTTCTGCAAGCAGCTCCTTTTCTGAGCTAGCTGATGCTCAGCAGCCACAGGTTTCTACAGCTGCTTTGATTTAGCAAGGTGTTTTTAATGGAAATGTTCTAAATAGATGCATGACTCAGGCCTGTTGCTTCCTTGGAAACAACTGCCTACAGCAGCAGCCTGTGCTGAATGGCTCACAAGGATGACCAGCCCTGGAGATCAAAGACTTTGCCTCGCCAAAAGGGCTTTCACCACCTGAACGATCCCCGTGGCAATAGGATGCGGTGACCCAAGAGCCCTGCGAGCCTGGCAGGTTGTGAGGCCGCTGGCATCAAGATGCCAGTACCTAGAGGGTAATTTACTCGTGAGGGGGAGGATGTAGGAATGGGAGGAAGGTGTCACAGCATCTCCACAGCCGTTTCTCCGTGTGCACAGAAAAGCTTGCTCTGATCCGGAGCTGAGGGAGGGGGCAGCAAGGCGAAACTCGCAGGGCGCTGGGAACACTCAGCCCCATTCCTGGCAAGGACGTCACGCACCGTGCAGCGGTGCCCTGCTGGCAGAGCCCCGGGACCCCAGAGAGCCGCCAGCCTTCTCCCTTGGCCTTCGGTGCACCCCAACCCTGCCTCAAGGCCCGAGCTCAGCTTGCCAGCAGCTGGCAGAGACGGGTGGGACGGGAGGGGCGCAGGCTGCCGCAGTACTCACACGGGTATCGGAAGTAGAAATCGTTCTCCATGTCGCTGGTGAGGTTCAGCTCTCGCTTCTCCTCCTCCCAGTGCGCGTCGGCCTCGGGGCTGAAGCGCACAAAGACCCCGAAGAGGACGATCATGGCCAGCTCCCAGAGGAGGCAGACGAGCGGCAGCCGCCAGCGCATGGAGGTGTTCTTGGCCATCCCCTGGTGCCTCTGCCGCTCCATCCACCGGGATGCCCGGAGACCCCCCCAGCCCGTGCCAGCCCACGTCCCCCGCGCTCCGCCAGGGCTCTGCCATATATAAGTTGGAGAGGGCGAGGTGGGGCCCAGGGAGGTGCCTGCGGCAGGATCACGTTTCAGAGCTTCGGTAGCCTTGCTTCTCTCTCCCCTTCCTCCCTGGGAGGAGGGACAGATCCCTGCACCTTTGCTTCCAGCTGCTCTGGGCACCTCTGAGCTCTGCCTCCCTCCGGACGAGCCGACTGGAGGCCGCTGTGAGTGCGGAGTGTCCTGCCCCTGTCCCTTCCCGTCCCACCCTGAGCTCTTCCTCTCCCTTCACTGAGTGCTCCCCTCACCACCCCGCCCAGGTCTGCGAAGTCCTCTCCCTAGCTGGCATCACGGGTGGAGGCAGGGTGCCCCTTGCTGCAGCTCTCAGCTGTAGCCCCTGTCTTGCAGTGCACAGTAGCAACCCCAGGAGTCCCTTTGTCCCAGGGTCAGACCATCCTGCTCCTGGCTTTGCATCGTGTTCTGGAGAGGTGACCACACCTTATGGGCCAGGATGGAGGTCGGTGGGGACAGGCTCACCATCCCACACAGCGTGACTCCCAGAGCCTCTTGGGCAACACCAAGCTGTCACCAGGGTCCATTTCCTCCTGCAAGCCTCTTTCCAGGGTGCAGAGATGGGGAGACACAGCCTTGCTGCAATGGGAGGGATGCCTTGGGCTGCCCACCCCTTAACTAGACTATCTGGCTCAATTTGACCAAGAGTAAGTGAGGCTGAGCCATGCTCCCTTCTGATGACCAGAAGATGACTTATGGAGCTTCCCCACATGCCAAGGCAGCCTGAGTCACTGGGCTGAGATCTCAGGAAAGCAGTCTGTGGGGCAGTCCCAGAGGAAGAGGAAGATAATGTGCTTCCACTCAAATGCCAAGATCCACGGACATGCAACAGCCTTGCCAAGGCTGCCATATATCTATAAGGATGCTCAAGTGACACATCCCATCATTTCCTGGAGTGGTTTACCCTAAGCACCTTCCTGGCAGGACGAGCTGGGCTGGGGCTGCACGAACCAGGGCAGAGATGGTGCAGGAGACCTCAGCACTGCATCCGAAAGATTCCCCTCCTCTGTATGAGGCTTCCTTTAATTAATAAACATAAACACATCACTCCTTTTATCCCAAGTTTTGAACCATGTACTCTTTCCCCAAAGAGATGGGCAAGTCCTTCAAATGAATCCCACTTCCTTCCTTTGCCTGCAGATCCCCAAGATGCCTGTCAGTCTTCAGGAGATGAAAGACTACAGCCCAGGCAAGCTGCCCAGATTTGCTGATGGCATCTAATTGTGGCCCGCAGGCTGAGCAAGCAGCACTGATTTCTGTGTTGATTAGGCAATAATTTGAGTTTATTATTTTCACTTGTTTTCTTTCTTCTTGAGATGACAGATGGCAGGAAAATGCTGTGGATGGTCTTAAAGTGACTGATGGCCACAAAAAAACCCCAACCAACAAAACCCAGCATCCAACCCAAAGCATTCTCCAACGTCATTTGGACCCCATGCAGGCAGCAGGGCAGAGGCAGCTTTGGGAAGAGCTGGGGGTGGTGCAGCTCAGGAGCAGTGCACTATGGCAGAAGAACCAGCTGGTGATCCAGGCACAGCAGGAAGGGTTGGCTGGGAGTAAGACCTGGGGGTCTGGGGTGATGCAAAACTCAACAGGAGCCTGCAGTGTGAGTGCAGCCCAGACACAACCCTGTGCTGGGCTGCAGCAAGAGCAGTGTGGGCACAGGGCAAGGGAGGGGATTCTGCCCCTTGGCTCTGCTCTCCTCAGACCCTACCTGCAGTCCTGAGGGTAGTTCTGGAGCCCCCAGCACAAGCAGGACATGGAAGTGTTGGAGCCAGCCCAGAGGAGGCCACCAAGATGCTGAGAGGGCTGCAGCAGCTCTGCTGTGAGCACAGGCTGAGAGAGTTGGGGCTGTGCAGCCTGGAGAAGAGAAGGCTTGGAGGAGACCTTGGAGTGACCTTGCAGGATCTGAAGGGAGCTAGAGGAGGGCTGGGGAGGGACTATTGACAAGGTCTGGTAATGCCAGGAGGAGGAGGAATGGGTTTGAAGTGGCAGAGGGGAGACTGAAACTGGATGTTAGGAAAGGGTTCTTTGGAGTGAGGGTGGTGAGACACTGGCACAGGCTGCCCAGGGAGGTTGTGAAGCTTCTGTGCTCCACAACCTCCCTGGAGGTGCTGAGGACCAGGCTGGATGAGGCCTTGAGCGACCTGTTCTCTTGGGAGGTGTCCCTGCCTATGACAGGGTGGGGCTGGAACTGGCTGAGCTTTGAGGTCCCTTCCAAGCTAAACCATTCTGTGATTCTAAATAAAGCTGGACAGGGAGTGAATGTCAGACCGTGGCAGAGCATTGAGGTGCAGGCTCCTTCCTGAAGCTCTGGGAGGGTGCTGGGAGGTTGAGGTGCAAACCACTGCTGTGCTTGCCTGGGCAAGGATCCAGACAAACACCACTCCTGCCCATGCCAGGGCCGAGGAAAAGAGAATCTCCTCTCCCCAGCCCCTACCCTGCATGAGCAGAGCTTCAGCTGGCTGTGGCTAGGCTGGGGTCACTTGGTGGGGACACCTAAAGCAAGAGGATGTTGCTGCTGTCCTGGGGAGGGGCACTCGCTCGCTGCAGCAGTGTTGCTCAGGGCCCACCCTGTTTGCCTCTCTCCCATTCCACCTGGTTTCTGCAGGGCAGTCGCAGCTGTAGGCACCAGAAAGATGAGATCTCCAGACAGAAAGAGGCTGAAATCCCTAAACAATACCTGAGCCCTAATTGCTAGAAGCACTGTTGACAGTCACATGCTCTCACCAGCTAGGTGGCAGGACCAGCCTTCAGCCCTGCCCTGGAGCACCTCCTGAGAAAGGCAATGCAAAGGCACAGAGGAGCACTCTAAAACACGAGGGAACTTGGGAAGGTAGCACAGCCACCAGCAGCTATGTTTGGTGATTACTCTTTAGCAGAAGAAACCAAACTGCAGAGCTTTCTAACCTGTGGTCTCACTGAAGTGACAGCATCCCCAGAAAAGCAACTTGCAAAGCCCTTGCACAGCCCAGGAGGTAGCAGCTTTATCCCAGGGGCTGCCCCCAGCCCCTCTGCTGCATCTGGAGGCCGAGGACAAAAGCTTTTGGCTTTCCCACTAGTCCACTGTGCTGCCTTCTGCTGCCTCTCCTTATCGGCCTACAGATCAGCACTTTGCCACTACAGCCCCATCAGAGCTGGCATGCTCCACTGCCTGCCACATTAAAGGACCAGCTCCTCTGCAGGCTCCTTTGCAGGGCCAGAGTAACGCTGGAAAGGCTCTGCCAGCACAGGTGCCTACAGCACTGCTGGCACAGAGCTTCCTATGGTGAGTCAGACCAAGGTCTTGCATGCATCCTGCAAGGTGCCCATGGGGGCACAAATGCTGAGCTGACTAAAAGCCCTGCTGGAAAATCCACACCTCCACCACTGAATTTGGCCCATCACATGCAGCACCCTGAAGAGCAGCAAGGCTTCCCCCCAGAATCAGAGGAGTGAGGGGCTGGGGGAAAAAGGGGAGGTCTGTTTGCCCTTCTGCTCTGGAGATGTGGGACTATGGCTGGCAGCAGTGAGGTCTCAGCTGCCTTGGGAAGGCTCTGGGTAAGGGTTGTGCAGTACTGGTCCTAGCTGGGTCTCGCTTTTATGAGCTCTAAAAGTATTTGAGAGATGTGAAAGTAAAATCCAAGGCACACAGAATTCCTTCCCTCTTGCCTGGAGGCCTGCTGCAGCTTCACCCTGGAAAGGAGGGAATGGGGGCTCCTTGGGTCACTGCAGACTCCCTGGGCTGATCTTATCAGAAGCAGTGCTGGGCTGGCCCCAAGAGGTGACTGCACAGCCAAGGGGGGTCTGGAGGTGTCCAGGGAAGCAGAGAGCAGGAACCATCACTTCTGCTGTTGGCAATGCTGAGGGCACTGGCCTGACAGTCTCTGCCTGCTTGCCCTTGCCTTTCCCTCCTTTATCTATTGGCAGTTCCAAGGACTCACTGCAGTGAGGAGAGCCAGGTAAAACCAGGCAATACTAGAAGTACTCCAGGGCAGGGATATGAGGCTGGGCTAGCCTGCATGCAGCAGGCAGCAATCCTGGCTGGATTCATCCTGGAGCTCACAGTGGCTTGCCTAGCTCACTGGTGAGAAGAAGGGAGGCAGATCCAATCCTCTCCCATTAACACAGAGAACCGAAGAAGCTGCCTCTCCAGGAGCTACCAGTGACTCCTCATGTCATGCTACATGCAGGCCACAGTCACCTCCAAGGACTCTAAGGCTGAAGAAGCACAGCCAACTCTCCCAGCTGTCCCCTTCTCTTCCTGGAGCTCTCTCCCTAGAAGGAGATCCACCAAGTAGCCCTTCACCCTGCTTGCCTTGCTCTCCAGAATTAGCAGCAGCAGCCACTACCAAGCAGCCTTGGGACATACTGGGTAGAGAGGGCACTGGAGGCTCAAAAGCCTTCATGTAGCAAAAGCGAGTGTCTGGGCACTGCTCATCATCAAAGGTGACTCGTTGCACGGGCAGGTCCTTGAGGAGTGTTCTGAAGCAAAGCATCATCATCTGCCTGAGGGGAGGTTGTAGCCAGGTGGGGTTGGGCTCTGCTGCCAGGCAACCAGCAGCAGAACAAGGGGACACAGCCTCAAGCTGTGCCAGGGCAGGTCTAGGCTGGATGTTAGGAGGAAGTTGTTGGCAGAGAGAGTGATTGGCATTGGAATGGGCTGCCCAGGGAGGTGGTGGTGTGGCCGTGCCTGGAGGTGTTGCAGCCAAGCCTGGCTGGGGCACTTAGTGCCATGGTCTGGTTGCTTGGCCAGGGCTGGGTGCTAGGTTGGACTGGATGAGCTTGGAGCTCTCTTCCAACCTGGTTGATTCTATTCTATGTCAATGCAAACCAACCCTCCCTTTTTTTACTGGCTCAGCAGAATAGCAAACAAACTTCCCACTGAAGAGGGACAGAGTGGTGGGATGGAGGGAGATCAAACACTTAATTTAGGTCTGGGTTTTCTCAGCCCTCATTGTCAAATATCAGTTGTAGAGAAATGTTGGCAAAGGGTCAAAATAAAGCCACACTTTTTTTAGCCTAGATGAAAAAAAAAACCCAAATCCTCTCTGGATCAAAGTCCCAACCAAACGTCAGCCTGATTTACAAATGATTTTTCTTGTGCCTTCCCCTTCCTCCCAAGAAACTGCATTTATCAGCAAGTAAATGATTGTCCAGAAAGAAGCCAAGGGCTCTGCTTGAGAGTGAAGTCAGTGTCCTTGGGGAGCAGACAGAGAACAAATGTCTCTGCAAGCAGCATAAGCACAGGGCAGTGCAAGGCTCTGCCTGCCACGCTGGGAAACAAGCAGGTCACCAGAGCTCAGCCATTGTCTCATCAGCATTCCTGAGAGCTGGATGAGCTTCAAGAACAGATATGCTGGAGTGAGCATGAAAGGAGCAGGGGCTTGAACAGCTGGTGGCATTTCCCATGTTGAGGCTTTGCTGGGAAATTCCCCCGTGCTCCAAGTTTGTTTCTGGTCCCAGGTGGACTGTGATAAGGCAGGTTTCAGTCACACTCTGCTAAGTGTCCTCAGCAGGCTGCTAGGACAGATGCCAGTGGCTGGGCAATGGCAGTGGGAGCGCAGTGGGGTTGCCTATGCAGGACTCAGGAGATATATTGACAAGCAGCACAAGAGGGCTCACTGGGCCACGCACAAGCCATGGCTCCCCAGGGAGCCCGCATCCCCAGCACTGCAGGCTGCCTGCCGCCCTCTCCAGCAGGGAGGTGTGGTGTCCTTCCCTTGCACTTGGCGGCAGGGTACTCTTGTGCACCCAGGCAGATCAGCTTTCTGCTGCACCTCATTAACCCTGCTTACGCCCGGGCGCCAGGAAGCGCGGTGGGCGGCGTGCGGCCCGCTCGCTCTGTTGCTGTATAAATACGGCTGGCTGCTGGCCACGCTGGTTTGGACTGGGGCGTTCAGGCTCCGGAGAGCAGCGTGGCATGGGCATCTGGGTGCCTTTGCTCTGCTGGGCCTCTGCCGCCCCGGTACGCAGTGCAGCTCACCCACGCTTGGATCGCACCCTGACTGCTAACAGCCGTGGGGTAAGATGCGTCCAAAACCCCGCAGGGACACGACGCTCGGGAGCAAGGTTAATGCCAACGCAGGGTCCTGGGCTGCACACCCTCCAGCTGTCAGCCCCCGTCCCGGCAACCCAGACCTACAGCTTCTTCCTTTTTCACCCATGTGCGCCCCGACCTGCCCTTGCTGTGCCCCAGGGAGCCCCTCAGATGAAGATAAGCCCATGCGTATCTCCCGGAGCGCTGCGGGACTCCTGCCTGCCGCTGCACCTCCCGCGCAGGGAGGCTGCGGGGGCAGCTGTCTGCGGGCCGGCCTTGACCTCTAGCGGCCGGCGGCAGCCTGCGCGGGTGTAAGTACGGGAAACCTCCCGCGGCTCACCCCGGGGCTGCCCTGCCCGCCCTGCGGGATCCCCCAGCCACGCGGTGCGGTCACGGCGGTGAGGTCACGGCGGTGATGCCATCACGACGCCGCCACCTCGGCGCCGATCAGCACGAAGCGGGGGGCGGAGCCACCGCCGCCGCCGTTACATTTCAAACCGCGGGCAGCCGCCACTCGCCCCCGCCGGTGCGGGCCTCGCCCGCTGCCTGCGTCACGAGTCCCGGCCAATGGAACGCCGCTCTCCCCGCACGCGCGCCGCGCCCGGCCAATCAGCGGAGAGCGTCTCTACCTCTGCGGCACCGCCCTCCACCGTGCGCCTCGCCCGCCCTAGCGCGGGCCAGCGGTGCGCAGGCGCAGCACCGCCGCCGCGGGCCAATGGGGAGCGAGGGCTGAAGGGGCGGTGCTCGCAGGCAGCCAATGAGAGCGCGCCCGGCGAAGGCGCCAGCGGTTGTACGGGCGATGGCGGCAGGCGCGGCCTGAAGCGCTCCCGGGCCGGGCGGCGGCCGCCCGCGGGTGCCCCTGAGGGGCGCCATGGCCTGCTCCCACAGCGTGGTGTTCCTGCTGGATGTGGCCAGCCCGGGCCGGCGGGCGCGGCTCCAGCGCGGCGCCCTGCGGCTCCTCAACCACCTGTGCTGCCGCTTCGGCCTGCCTCGCCTCCGCTGGGCCTTCAGGTTCTTCGACTCGCTCGGGGGCCGCGGCGGCGCTTCGCGGGGCGGCGGCTTCCGCTCGCCGGGGCCCAGCGCCTGGCTCCGCTTCGAGGAAGAGTTGGCGGAGCGGTTCGGGGCGCGGGACCCCGCTGCCGTCCTGCCCGGGCCGGCGCCACGCGTTGCCCTCACCCACAGCGGCCTCAAGGAGACGCTCCTGGACTTCCAGTGGGACCGTCCGGAGATCGCGTCCCCCGCCAAGCCGCTGCGCAGGAGCCGGAGGACGGGGCTGGCCGCCGGAGAGCTCCCTGAGAGCCAGTCGCCCCCCGAGGGCTTCGTGAACGCCGTCTTTCTGTTCTCCCCCTGCCCCCATTCGCGGAGGGAGCTGCGGCAGTTCGTGTCGGGGAGCGGCGCCCCTGCGTCCCCGCGGCTGCCGCCCGCGGCTCAGGAGCTCGCAGAGAAACTCCTGCCCAAGAGTGTCCAGGAGCTGATCGCAGAGCAGAAAATCTCACTGTTCTGGGTAGACACTGCCGAGTGGGCTCAGGTAATGAGATCAGACCGCACTGCTTCCAGCCGTGAGTACTTCGGGGCCATCTGTGCTGCCCTCCCGTGTGAAAAGAGAGAGCAAGATTATGTTGGAGCCCTTCAGTGGTGGGGAAAGGTTTGCAGTTACTGCTGCATAAATTTTGTTCAGCAGGAGACGTGGAGCCTTTGATAAATCAAAGGGTTCTATAGGGCTCTTTCAAGTGAGGGTGGTGAGACGCTGGCACAGGTTGCCCAGGGGGTCTGTGGGTTTTCTCTCTCTGGAGGTGTTCAAGACCAGGTTGGATGAGGCCTTGAGCGACCTAGTGGGAGGTGTCCCTGCCTATGGCGGGGGTTTGGAACTGGCTGAGCTTTGAGGTCCCTTCCACCCTAAACCATTCTATGATTCTATCATGGTGGATTGCCTTGTGCTTTGGGTTCAGTGAGGGTTCATCAGAGCTGCAAATAAGCAGTCTGGGGGTTCAAATGTTAAGATACCGGCCTGGAAACTTTGGCTAAGTGTTAAAATTCCACAGGAACAGTATTTTCTTTGTTAGTTTTCCATGGAGACTAATGAACTCCATGAAAACACTTGGCCAGCCCTGTGCCATTTCCCATGCCAGGTTTTCTAAGAGCATGCAATCTCTTTTTCGGCTGGATGAAGGTTATTTCGCTGCCGGTACCGACTGGAGACTTCTGTTACTTTGTTTCAGCTGATTGAATCCCCAGACCATGTTGGCTACTGGACGATGTTTGAAGTGATCTGTCAGACGGGAGGCACCGTTTTGCCAGCCGAAGCCTTAGTGCAGGGATTGAGTCACAGCAGGACAGGTCTCGCCCATGGCTTTCTTGGAGACTCAAGTTCCTTGGTGCAACAGACTGTGCCTTGGACCACGCTTCTGCCGCTGGACGCCACTTTGAACTGCTTGTTCTTGAAGCCCTCTGTGTTTCAAGCAGTGTTTCCCCAGCAGGAAGGAGTCTTGTTTCTCGGCATGCCTGGTAATAAACAAGATAAAGAGGCTAGGTGTGCTTGGTAATGACTGCCCTGTCATGCAGAGCCCTTGGCGACCTTCCCTTGTGAACAGTGTAGAAGGAAGATGTTGAAGAGCCAAAGTTTCCAATAAGAACACCTGCTTGTGCTCTAGCTCTTCTCACATGAGAGCTATCAGACCACATTTCTGATTTAGTCTCTTCACTTTTCCATCTTTCTAGAAGCTTGGATGCATGAAGAGCACTTTTATGGTCTGACCTTGTATAGATGTACTTCCTTTTTCCATGTGCTTTGTTTCTGCTTCAGTTTGATTAAACTAAGAGAACAAAATACCCCTGCAAGAGAAAACAGTTGAGCTTTAAAGCACTGCATTAGCTCTTTGTTTGGTGGTCCCTTTGTGCTCCCTGAGCGCTTGGAGAAGGTCATGTTTGCAATGCACTTAATGCAGAATTCTTCCTCATTTCATCTTGGAACTTTTTGTCTGTTTGTTTGGTGGGGTTTTTTTTCATTTCACTTGTTTTAGAACTTCTGCTTTATCTTATTCTTGCATAGGAGGAAAGGAGCAGGAAAGCTGTGCTGTGATCCTGGAACCCCTTTCTGTGAGCCAAAGGCAATTGCATTGTCCAGTCAACATCTTCCTGAAAGGTAGTTTGAGGAGTTGGAGCTTGGTGCATGCTGGCCACTTCATCACAGAGAGCTGGATCCTGCAGAGCTCACAGGCTGAGCAGGCAGAGCACCACAGGTCACTGTTTCATCAGCTGTTAAGAAGTCTAGTGACTGAAGAGCTGCACCTGGTAAATCTTTCTCTCTGTCTTCAGCTAATACCTGTCTGAACTGAGCTGTGACAGAAGTGCCAGTGCTCCATGTGTGAAGACAACAACACTTGGTGTTTGTTGCACTGCACAGAGCTTGTTTGGAGCTAAGTCCAGGACATGCTTTAGGAGATTATGGATGTTTATAACCTGTCCTTAGGTCTCTGTATCTCTGCATAATACAAACTTTTCTCCTTCTTAAAAAATATAGGTGGCTGAGGTGTCTCTGTCTGAAACTTGCTGCCCCTGCACTGCTGTTTTGTCACCACTGTCTGAGAGCACTGCAGTTCTGACTTTGCTCAGGACTGAGAAGACTGCTGAAGCTCAGCAATGCAACCTTGCAGGAGCTGTGGTGGACAACTCTTCCCAAGACCATGCTCTTCACCTCCCAGATGTTGTGCATAGTGTGTTGAGTAAAGCTGATACATCAGTGGAAGATTCTCTGGCCAGTGTGGGTAAGTGTCAGGAAATGCAGAATTTTAACCATCTTTTGATCATTTCTAGGGTCTGATTTGGAGTCAAAAGATTTCAAGGTAATGATTTCTGTAGTGAAAAGTCTTTTGGTTTTGAGACTTGTTGATTTTTGTCTTGCCTTGTGATGTGTTGCAGACATCTGCACTACTTATTTTGTTGTCTTATGGCAAGATGTTGGTTTCTGTTAGCTGGTAGATAGAGCACAGCTGCTTGTGCCTGGGGACAAATTTTAAGAAGGAGATTTCCTTAAGTATGTCACATAGGTCACCCCTGGCCCAGAAAGCCTTTGGATGTGTCTGTAAATAGGCTGCTTTTAGCTCACCTGACACCAAGCTGTGTGGTGGAATCAGCTGAGGGCAGGGCTGTGTTACGCGGGGGTCTTCAAAAGTGTCTTGGTGCCAGCTGCATGGGGTTCAGTAAGTCAGAGTGCATCTAGGGTGGGCCAGTCTCAGGCACAAGTCCAGGCTGGGTACAGACTAGGTTGAGAGTAGCTCAGAAGAAAGAGACTTGAGGGTGTTGGTTGCTGAGCAGCTCCCCAGGAGCTGGCAGTACCCTCATGCAGCCCAGCAGGCAGGTGTGTGCTGGCTGCAGCCAGAGGAGTGTGGGCAGCAGGGCAAGAAAGGATTGTTCAGACCTCACCTCCAATCCTGCCTCCAGCAATGGTGTCCCCAGCAGAAGGACACGGAGCTGCTGAAGTGAGTCCAGAGGAGGCCACAAAGAAGGTCCAAGGGCTGGAGCAACTCTGCTGTGAGCACAGGCTGAGGGAGCTGGGGGGGTGCAGCTTGGAGAGAAGGCGGCTTCAAGGGGACCTCAGGGCTGCCTGCCAGTGCCTGAAAAGAATCTGCAGGAAGGCTGCAGAGGGACTTATGCTGAGGGTGTCTGGAGACAGGCCAAGGGCAATGGTTTGAAGCTGAGGCAGAGCAGGGTTGGACTGGAACTGAGGAAGAAGTTGTTCAGCAGGAGAGTGGTGAGACTCTGGCACAAGCTGCCCAGGGAGCCTGTGGATGTCTCCTCCCTGGGTGTAATCAAGGGCAGGCTGGATGAGGCCTTGATCAGCTGAGCCTAGTTGAGACATGTCCCTGCCCATGGTGGGGAGGTTGGAGCAGCCAAGCTCTGAGTTCCCTTCCATTCCACGATTCATATTGTATGTCTCCCCTCCTGATGTATTGTCTATTAAGTTGCCTCTCTGGAGCAAAGGTTTGAGAAGATCTGCTTTCGGAGCTTCTATGAAGACTGGAACCTTCTGCCACTTCACTTAGTTTCTTTCTCATTTTCCTTTTGTGTCCTCACTCACAGGAGAAGCAGCTGCTGTGCCCGAGTGGGTCCAGCGGGAGCTGTCGCACACAGGAAGCTGGCATCCTTCAGTGCTGGAGGCGTGGTACCCTGCATCCAATGCTTGTGGAGCGAGCTCAGATCTGATGGAATCATTCAGGTATTTTTCTGAAACATCTCTAAGGAATGACCAAGGGTTTCTGCTTCTTGCTGTGGTGTTGCTTAGACTTCTGCAGTTCAGTGCTCTCACTGTGCCTTTGTTTCTGTGCCTGGCTGCTGTTTGCTTTTGCTTTGCTGTACCTGGTGTGTGGGCAGAAGAAACTGGGAGCTTGGGTAGGTGATAGTTGTGAAGATATCAGTGGTCTCAGGAGTGGTAAAAGTGACTTAAAATGATCTAAGCTCCTTGGGAAAATGTCAGGCTTCTGCTCTTCTAATCTTGGAATGGCTCAGGTTGGAAGGGAGCTCAGTGCTCAGCTGCTGCAACCTCCCCACCATGCCCATGGACCCCTCTCAGCTTGACTCAGCTGCTCAAGGCCTCATCCAGCCTGGCCTGCAGCACCCCCAGGCAGGAGGCAGCCACAGCCTCCCTGGGCAGCCTGTGCCAGAGTCTCACCACCCTCCTGCTGAACAACTTCTTCCTCAGCTCCAGTCTAACCCTGCTCTGCCTCAGCTTCAAACCATTCCCCCTTGGCCTGTCTCTAGACACCCTCTGCAGCCTTCCTGCAGGATCCCTTCAGACATTGACAGGCAGCTTTAAGGGTCCCCTGGAGCCTTCTCCTCTGCAGGCTGCACACCCACAGCTCCCTCAGCCTTTCCTTGTAGCAGAGGTGTTCCTGATGAGGTGTACTGCAGCTAGAGGGTGTGTGATCACAGTTGGCCTTTAGTAGGAATGAGTAAATGTGTTTTCTTCAACAAGTTTTAGTGAAACACCCCAAAAGTCCTAGTAGGGGATAGCACAAAGTTGCTCAGGTGGGTTGGTGGCATGGGTCAGTGCCAAATCTGTTGTATATTTGGCAACTCCTGCTTGGTTCCAACTTGTTTTCATTTCTAACTATTTTGAGGGTAGTTTGGTGGGATTTTTGTCTCTCTAAGAGCTTTTGGGGAGCAGACACTGTAAGAGTGCTGCTTGCACTGAATTGCTGTGGACTGGCACTCAGAAAACCCTAAATTAAGGGAAACAAGGAATGTGCCTCCCACTCCCATCAGTTTTGTTAACTGGATTGAATTGACTCTTTCTCTCTAGGCTCCTGCAGTTTCCTTGTGCCAATGGGAAGGATGATGCAGAGCAGTCTGAAGTGGAACTCTCAGAAAATCTGTCTGAGCTGTACCAGAGGAAGTTCAGTGAGACATCTGCTGCAGCTGGCCCAGGGAACAACAAGAAAAGATGTATGTGTGCCTTGGAATAGGCTGTGCATGCTGCCAGGGGTGGCAAAGGCTTGGCAGCAACCTTTGTCATGCATGAACCTGAGACAAATGTGCTAGCCTGAGGCTTTTTAAGGGTGGCATCATGTATGTGTTCATCAGGCTTGCTCTTCAGTGCAACCCAGATCATTGATCCAAGGCTGTGCAGTGCAGAGCTGTGGCAAAGCATCATGCGAAGCTCTGCAGTTTCTCCAGGACCACTCCAACTCCTAGGGAGTCCTGCAGCCTCTTGGCTTTGTTCTGCTTTGGAGATGGAGAAATCAAATGCTTCCTCCCAGAGCTTAACCATTGCATTTCAGTGCACTAAGCATAGCTGTGTATCCACTCACCTGATGCATCCCTAAGTCTTTCACCAGTTTCTATTGCTGTGACAAAAGGTTGCTTGCTTTGTTGTGTGACTTCTGCTCGTACCTGGGGCAGTTCTTCAGTGGACAAACAGCTTGCGTTTGCTTTTTGCTTCCATAAGCAGCTGCCTGCTGTGCTGTCCATTTCATGTACAAACAGACTTCCTTGGGGGCCATGTTTTTCTCTAGGAGGTTACTGATCTCACTTGACGTTAACACTGACTTCACTTTGGGTGGAGCTCCTGCCCTCTGTGTCTGATGGTAGGGCTTCTCTTTTGCGATGTTGCAGGCGGAGTTCCCCGAACTCCAGTCAGGCAGAAAATGAAGACCATGCCCAGGTCCCTGCAGATGCTCAACGTGGCAAGGCTGAATGTAAAAGCTCAGAAGTTCCAACCTGATGGTGCCCCAGCAACAGTGAGTGAGAAGGTTCCACAGAAACTTTCAGTGAAAAGATTGAATGAAAAGGTGGAAGAAAAGGAGAAGGCACTGAAAGCATCAATAGGTGAGTGCTGAGTCCTGCTGATTGTAGGAGCTTGTGTGAGATCTTTGTGAAAGGGAGAAAGAAGACTAAGAAGGGAGCTGGGGAACAGGTCAGTCTCTGGGTTTCTGCATGTTCAGTTTGGCACAGAGTGGTTATTTTTTCCCACCTTCTCCCAGTTAGTTTGTACAAGTGTTTGCAAGCCATCATTACAGCCACTCCTGGGGTTAGTTTCCTGCCTTGTCTCCATCTGAGAAAAAGGAGTAAGTGATTATCTTTAAGCAGCAGCAGTAGAGGGAAGCATCTATTTACTGACTGCAGAGGTGTAGAGATTGGCTGCTGCAGTAACCTGACAGCTTGCAAGTGTACTCACAACTAAACTTCTTTGCCATGGGTCCACACCTGGGACTGCTTCTATTGATATTCTTTGGTCTGGATGTGTCTTTGCTAGAAAAAAGTCTTTTGGTGACCTTCTCTGTTCCCCATTCAGCTGCATGGAGAGTTTCATCAGTGAGGTGTGCTGAGCAGGCATTTAGTTAACTTGGGCCATTTCCCTTTGCAGACTTCAAAACCGAGGAGGAACTGCAGTGCCACTTAACCACGAGCTACCAGAAGGCTGTTGCTGAGGGAGTCCTTTCATCTGTCTGTGCCCAGAATATGATCATGGCCATTAAAAGGTTCTTGAAAGTGGATGCTAAAGAGAAAGAGGTAGGTAGGACATGTGGGCAGGGTTACTACTGCTCTGGAAGTGCAAGTTTTTACTTTTTGGTGCTATTTCTTCATCTCACCTGAGAGTTTTGTGCGCAGTTGCATGTGGTCAGAACCACAGCCACCAGCTGCTCTGTGCCAGCTCGGTAGTGAAAGCCTGTGAGGAGTGGAGGAAAATGCAGTTTGGTTATCAGATCACAACAGAAGTCTTCTTCCTTTCCATTGTTCTTGTTCTTAATTCTGATGTCCCTTCTTCAAAGACAGTCTTTTAAAAACCCTGCTCTTGAAACTCCTCTTTTCCCAGAGCATGTCTTTTGGTTTTGCTTTGCATGGCAAGTCCAGCCCTCCTGCTTCTCCAGGAGAGAGGAATTGTTAAAAGTTGGGGGGTTTTGATGGTGTTTAACACTGTTTATAGAGTTAAAGTTAACTTACTGAAAGCAAAACTGGTAAACTTGTAATTGACAAAAGTCCTGTGAAGGATAAATCCACAGACAGAGGGCTGAAGCTGCAGGTAAGTGACCTCCTGTGTGATTTCAGACTCTCTGTTCCTGTGTTGCATTGTGACTTTGCCACTGAAAGAAAATGAGAGTTCTTTTGCCTTGAAGGAGGAGACAGAACAAAAGGAGCTGTTCCCAAAAGAATATCAGAAAGCTTTCTGTGGCTGCACTCCAAAGCTAGAGCCACCTAAGAAAACTGAGCTGCCCAAAGGAGCAGGTTGGGAACAGGCTGCCCAGAGAGGTGGTGGAGTCACTGTCCATGGAGGTGTGCAAGAAAGGTGTGGACATGGCACCTGGGGACGTGGTTTAATGGCCATGGTTGATGGTTGGACTGGATAGTCTTAGAGGACTTTTCCAGCCAAAAGAATTCTTTGATTCCATGATTAAGGGACTTGAACATCTCTGCTATGGTGAAAGACTGAGAGGTCTGGAGAAAAAAAGACTGAGAGGGGATCTGATCAATGTCTACAAGTATCTGAGGGGTGGGTGTCAGGGTAAAGGTGCCATGCTCTTTTCAGTGGTGCCCAGTGACAGAACAAGGAGAAATGGGTACAACCTAGAACCCAGGAGGGGACACTTAGGGTGAAGGTGCAGAGCCCTGGAGCAGGCTGCCCAGAGAGGTTGTGGAGTCTCTTTCTCTGGAGACTTCCCAAACCCAACTAGATGTGTTCCTGGGTGACCCTGCTTTGGCAGTGGAGACAAACTGGATGCTCTCTGGAGGTCAGTTCCAAATCCTAGCATTCTTTGATTCAGTGAATGGGTCCAGAGAGGACTGGGGAGAGATCCTGTCCTGCTGACAGGGAGCAGACTTGAAGTTTTTGCTGTAATTCTGTCTCTGCAGGTAGCCTGTGTGAAAGGAGTCAGGAACCACCTCCTGAAGACCAGCAAGATGCTCAGACAGCAGCAGGGATTGCAGAAGGACACCAAAGTCAGAGAGTATGAGACCCTCTGTTTACTTCCCCTGAGATGCTGTGGGGTTGGTTAGCACTTTTTCGTGGTGGATTTTTTTGTACCTGTGTAGAATTCTGTGCCTGGTGTGACTATTGCAAGGAGAAGCTGTGCCACTAAACACAGCTACACACAGGCTGTGATCAGCTGCAGGCTGTAGTGCTTAACTGAGCCATCTCCCCTGCCCACCACACTGCTATCCAGAGGAGCTGCTTCCCCTCCATGGCTTTCCTGAGCTGTGGATGTGCTGTTTGCAGCAGGAGCGAGGCAGTGAGTCCTGACTCTTCCCTTAGGTGCCGCCTGCAGGTGTTCTTACGCCTTGAACTGTGCCTTCAGTGTCCCTCGCTGCAAAGCAACGCTGATGAAATGGAGCAGCTGTTGGAGGAGGCAAGTCAGTGATAGACCAGGCTGTTTCTGCATGGCACTAGAAATGCAGGCCTGTAGTTTTTCCCCTCAGTTTGACTGTAGTGCTTTATATTCCCTGCCCAAAGCCCCCCGATGCTGCAGCTGGCAGAGCTTCACCCATGTGCCCGCTTGGTTTTCTCTTCCAGGTGACAGACATGCTGCGCATTTTGTGCCTGGCTGAGGACTCAGGGTATCTCACCAAGTTCCTGGATGAAATACTAGAAATGTAAGTTCCTCAGCATGCCTCAAGTGTTACTGGGACAGTGGCTTTGGTCAGTGGCAGCAAGCTACACTTCTGATCTACTGTAACTTTGCAGCTGTCACAAGTTGAGACTTGTTCTGTTTGTTAGGTTTGGTTAAAGCAAAGGTAACTGCTAAGTGAACTACTGAGAAAAAGAGGGGCCTGGAGCACAGCCCTGTGAGGAGAGGCTGAGGGAGCTGGGGTGGTTTAGCCTGGAGAAGGGGAGGCTCGGGGTGACTTCAGTGCTGTCTACAACGACCTGAAGGAAGACAGGTTGTAGCCAGCTGAGGTTGGTTGCTTCTCCCAGACAACCAGCAACAGAACAAGGAGACACAGCCTCAAGCTGTGGCAGGGGAGGTACAGGCTGGATGTTAGGAGAAAATTGTTGCCAGAGAGTGATTGGCACTGGAATGGGCTGCCCAGGGAGGTGGAGTTGCTGTCCCTGGAGGTGTTGAAGCAAAACCTGGCTGGGGCACTTAGTGCCATGGTCTGGTTAACTTGGATAGGGCTGGGTGCTGGTTTGGGCTGGATGAACTTGAAGCTCTCTTCCAACCTGTTTGGTTCTATGATTCATTGACTTCAGGTTGTTTTTTAACTGACAATGAAGGACAAACATTTGAGTTGAGGTTTTGGGACTGCAGCACTGGCAGGGCTTTCTGGGGGTTGCATTTGATGTGGGTTCTCTCTGATGCTCTAGGTACGTGAAGTATATACCAAAGACCCTGGGAGATATTTACTATGGCCTTGGTACACAAATCCCCCCGAAGCTGGCATCAGCTCTGCCTTCAGACTTCTTCAGTGATGACTCTGTGACCCTGGATAGCAAATCCCCAGCTCTTTCCCCCTCTTTATCCTCTGCCTTGACTCCCAGCACTGTTGGCCTGCATAGTGAGAGCGCTCAGCTGGAGGAGCTGCGCACCCGGTCTGCCAAGAAGAGAAGGTAACCGTTCCAGAGAGCAGCTTCCTGCACTCCTGGCTGTGGCCGAGTAAACTGCAGCTCAGCCACGTTTCTGTTGCTGCATAGTAGGCTGGGGCAAGCTGACAGCTGCTGATGGCTCTGCAAGCCAGAGAGAATTAGTAAGGGCTCCCATGTTTCATTTTAAGTTGTCATTGCTGACTGCATGGAAGTGTAATCTTGATTCTGATGCAAGAGCAACGTCGATGAGCAGCTTCCATGAGGGAAAGGAGTGTTCTACTGTGCACTTGGTGGCCCTGTGTTGTTGCAGTTAAACCTCTGCTTTAGTGTAGACCTCTCTGGGGTTCCTGTGTATGTTTTAGTGAGCTGTGAGATGGGTTTTGGTACCAACCAGAAAGCTAAGTACAGCCACTTGTGTTGGGAATCATCTTAGTGTCTCACCATAAGTGAGGCACCAGCACAAGTTGCAAGCTGAGTTTAGGTGAAGGCTTCCTATCCCTGGTGTCAAAGCCCAGTTTAGAATCATCACAAAATGGCTCAAGTTGGAAGGGACCTGAGAGATCCTCCAACATTTCTGCCATGGCAGGGACACCTCTCAATGAGTCAGCTGCTCAAGGCCTCATTGAGCCTGGCCTTCAACACCCCCAGGCAGGAGGCAGCCACAGCTTCTCTGGGCAGCCTGTGCCAGTGTCTCGTTACCCTCCTGCTGAAGAACTTCTTCCTCAGCTATAGTCTGACCCTGCTCTGGCAGGCAGCAATAAGGTCCCCCTAGAGTCTTCTCCAGGCTGCACACCCCCTAGCTCCCTCAGCCTGTCCTGATAGCAGAGCTGCTCCAGCCCTTGGATCATCTTTGTGACCTCCTCTAGGCTCCCTCTGGAAGTTCTGGGAACGCCAGAACTGGAGGCTGGTCTGGAGGTGAGGTCTGAGCAGAGTCAAGGGGCAGAATTCTCTTGCTTGCCCTGCTGCCTGCTGGGCTGCAGGAGCACAGTGAGCTGTCATTAGGCTGACAACTGCTTCTGGTCCTTAACTTGATCTCTGTATGCTTTCTGAAGGAGTCATGTGTTAGCCAGACACAGGAGCATGACAGAAGCACCACAGAACTTGCGTCAGATTGAGATCCCGAAGCTAGCCAAGAGCCACACCAGGAAGGTACAGCCTCACAAAAGGGTCCTGTGGGTTGCATCTATAGAGTGCAGCAGTGCTGTGAAGGGACAGGAGTGCTCTTGCTCTGCCTTCACTTGCAGCCTGCATCAGCTGTACAGAGCCAAAATGTTTTGAAGGAGGAACTGCAGTACGATGATGCAGAGCTTGCAGTTACTGTGCACAGTGGTTAAACACAGCCTGGAGCTATCAGGGAGGCTCCAACTTCTCCTCTCTTCCAGGAGACCCTGCGTTCCTGTCCTGCTGCTGAGAAGCCCCAGCAGGTGCCTTTGCAGAAAGAAGCAGTGCAAGGTAAATGGAGTTCTGACTTCACCATGCAGAGGTGCATCTTCAGCATGTGTTCTCCCTGTGAAAGTCAGGGAGCTGTGGTGAAGTTCTGCTGAAGCATGTTGGAAACCTGAAAGAGTCATAGAATGGCTCAGGTTGGAAGGGAGCTCAGAGCTCAGCTGCTACAACCTCCCCACCATGCCCAGGGACACCTCTCAGCTACACTCAGCTGCTCAAGGCCTCATCCAGCCTGGCCTGCAGCACCCCCAGGCAGGAGGCAGCCACAGCCTCCCTGGGCAGCCTGTGCCAGAGTCTCACCACCCTCCTGTTGAAGAACTTCTCCCTCAGCTCCAGTCTAACCCTGCTCTGCCTCAGCTTCAAACTGTTCTCCCTTGGCCTGTTTCTAGACACCCCCAGCACAAGTCCCTCTGCAGTCTTCCTGCAGGATCCCTTCAGGCACTGGCAGACAGCTCTGGGGTCCCTCTGGAGTAATTTGCTGGAATAATGCAAATCTGTGAGGGAAGTTCAGGATGGCTTTAGAGCAGGGCATGTTCCAGCAGCAGAAAAACAACTCTTCAGTGCTTGTGGCTCTGAAGACTTGTTCTATGCTAGGATCTGATGTTATCTATAGTGGCCTCACAGTCAACTTCCTATGATGTATTTCTGTTCTTGCTTTTTTCTACCCTTTTAATCTGCTCACTTTTTGCTTTGTTTTTCTCACAGAGGTTACAAAGGTAAGGAGGAACCTCTTCAATGAAGAGATACTTTCAACATCCAGAAGGTCTGGGAAGAGGCTGCCTAGAAGCCAGTCAGTGTCTGCTGTGGAAGGCTTAAGATACAAGTGTGCTGATGAGTGCTCTAAAGGTAGGGCATAGCTGGCATCTGTGGGATGGCTGTGGAAGAGCTTTTGCTGAAATTCCAGTGCCGGTGTCCTCACTTCTGTGAAATAGTTATTTGTTTTTAATGAAGGAGGGAAAAGCTCAGCTTACTGCTGTGGTGGTTGTTTAGTGAGTAGGATGTGTTTGGAACTGAAACCTGCTACTGAACTCTGGCTTACAAGGAAAGCTGATGTTAAAAATGCTTGGTTAAAAAGGGATCTGGGAGTGAAAGATGAAGCATGAAGAGTTATTTCAGTAGGTTAATTATGTCTGACACAAAGTGCTGCTAATGAGGTGGTGGGAAGGTGGTGTAGATGCTGGACTCAGACATGATTGCCTCTGTGTGTTGGGAGGCTGATGCACAAGGATGCTGTGTTGGCTGTCATTCTTAAGCTGGAGCCTGTACAGAACTAGTTGTGTTTGTTTGTCCTGGCTGCTCAGTGACTGTGTGATGGGATAGCTCTTGCAGATCATCACAAGTTGCTGACCAAGAGAGTTGCAGAAACGCCACTCCATAAGCAGGTCTCCAGGAGGCTGCTGCAGAAGCAGATCAAAGGCAGGTGAGTAGCTGGCTCTGAATTTATGGTGTGAGCACAAGGGCCAGGCATCTTCTTTGTGGTCAGAGTGTCAGCTTCACCTAAGGCAGTATGAGAACCAGTGGAGGCTAATCTCTGTTGTCTGAGTGGGGGAGGTACTGCTTGCTTCATGTAGCATAGAATCACTAAGGCTGGAAAGACCTCTGAGATCATTGAGTCCAACCATAATCCAACCACCATGACCACTAAACCATGTCCTGAAGTGCCTCTTGAACACCTCCTGGGATGGGGACTCCATCTCCCTGGGCAGCCTGTTCCAACCCTTCACCACTCTCACTAAAGAAGTTTTTCCTCATGTCCAAACTAACCCTCCTCTGGCACAACTCAAACCCATTTCCTCTCATCTTGTTGCTGGTTACTTGGGAGAAGAGACCAACCCCAGGCTCAGTGCATCCTCCTTTCAGGTGGTTGTAGAGAGCAATGAGGTCTCCCCTCAACCTTCTTCTGCAGACTAAACATCCCCAGCTCCTTCAGCTGCTCCTTTGTGACCCTTTCCAAAACCCTCCCCGGCCTCATTGCTCTTCTGTGGACACTGTCCAGTCCCTCAATGTCTTCCCTAGGTTGTGGAACCCAGAACTGAACCCAGTACTCAAGCTGTGGCCTCACCAGTGCCCAGTACAGGGGCCCTATCACTGCCCTACTCCTGTTGGCCACACTGGTTTTCATCCAGGCCAGGGTTCTGGTGTCCTTGTCCACCTGGGTGCACTACTGGCTCATGTTCAGGCATCCACCAGCACCCCCAGATCCTTTCCCACTGGCTGCTTCCTGGCCACTCTGCCCCAGGGCTGGAGCAGTGCTTGGGGTTGTTACAACCAAGTGCAGGATGCTTTAATTTCTGCAGATACCTTCTGGTTAGTTTCAGTTGCTGTTTCAAGATCTCCTAAAGAAAAGGCTTGTGGTGTATTTTGTGGACTCTAGGCTGAAGTGTAACATTTGCTTCCATGTCACACGGATGCCTCTGCAGCTGGACAGTTCCCCTTGCTCAGTGCTGTGCTTGCTGCTGGTTCAGAGCAATGCACAAAGCAGCAGATTGCTGTGGGATAGAGGAGTGCTGCTCAGGCTGCTTCTGTAAGTGTGAACAGTGCTAAGGGTGTGATGTCTGCTGTCTCTCAAGGTCTTCTGATCCAGGCTGTGGCACTGATGTTGTAGAGGAATCTCCAGAGAAAGCCATAAAAGGTAAGCAGTGTTTGCTTGCTTAGAGGGGAGGCTTGCTGAGGTAGCTTAAAGTTGAGCATGCTTCAGCTGAGATGATTCCTGAGCACTGCAGCAGTGTTGTACTGCCTGCTGGGGCAGCACAGCACTCCTGGCAGAACCACTTGCTGCTCACTGCTTTGACACCCCTGTACAGTAGAAGTTAAGAAAGGAAGATGTTGTCTGCTGCCGTTTCTTATCCCAGGACTAGAACTAGGGAGAATGGAGCAAAACTAAAAGTGTGTAGGTTCAGATTTGCTGTGAGGAAGAAGTTCTTCACCATGAGGGTGGTGAGACTGGAACAGATTGCTCAGGGAGATGGCAGAGGCCCCATCCCTGGAGGTATTTAAGGGCAGGCTGGATGAGGCTCTGGACAGCCTGATCTAGTGTGAGGTGTCACTGCCCATGACAAGCGGTGTGGAACTGGATCGTCTTTGAGGTCCTTTCCAACCCTGATGATCCTGTAACCGATGAAGGAAATGTAGTGGTTGGACGAGCAGGAAAGTGGAATCACTAATACAGAGACAGGAGAATGAACTAATGATTTAACTTAGGTGTGACTGAAATTGATCATAGGAGGATTGGAATCGTTGATCATTAGGGGTTGGAAGGGACCTCTGAAGATCATTCAGGCCAAGCCTTCTGCCAGAGCAGGATCTCTTAGGGCAAGTCACACATGAACAGATGGGTCTTGAAAGTCTCCAGAGAAGGAGACTCCCCAAGCTCTCTGGGCAGGTACACACTGATATACCTGGCAAAATTCATTGTGATTGTGCTGGATGACAGTGGCTGAGGGAGAGGGATGCTAGCAAAGCCCTGTAAATGATAGATGGATGAGGGAAAGATGACTTAGAGGAGGAAGATTTGTAGGCATTAATATTCTACATCCTCAAGGAAGGTGAAGCTTGCTTCTTCCCATGCTTGCCTCCTGGTGCCAGACATTCAGCTGTATGAAAACTTCTTCTTAGAGTGTCCTGTTCACTCAGGAATGCCCCTGTCAGACTGAGCCTTCTTTCTGCATCAGCACCACTTTGTCTTCTTCAGAGGCAGGTTTGAGAAGAAGCCCACGCATCAAACAGCTGTCTTTGAAGAGGACCTGCTCGGGTGCTTTCTATTGCACTGCACAGCCCAGAGTCCAGCAGGGAGAAGAAGAGGAGAGCTGCACACTGCAGGCTGTAGAAGGTACTGAATGGGATTTGAGTAGGCTGATATTGCTGATCTGCACAGCTGGCTCTGAGTCTGATTTGATTTGGCTCTACAAGAGAGCATAAGAAGCTGGGAGCTGTGATGTAATATCTTCTGCAGACAGAAATTCATCCCTGGTAATTATTTTTGCATTGGGAAGCTGAATTTGGAGGCTGGTAAGGCAGCTATTTCTGTGCTGAATATGCTGCCAACTTAAGCAAGCAGCCAGGCCCCCCTAACAGAATACCACTGATTGTCAGGCTGCATTGCTTCAGTGCAGTGAAATCCCTGTCAAATAGGGGACAGAAATCCTCAGGCTTACTTTCAGTCTGCTCTGTGGCAGCATAAAGCACTGACTGATGGGATCATCTTTGCTGGTTTTCTCAGTAGGCTTATCAGCTGTAAATGGGGATGTTTAGTTCTTCATATTGTACTTACCAGAGCCCTTAGTCATGAACCAGAACTTTCTGAAGCTACAAGCTATAAATAGAATAAGAGGCTGAGCCATTTTATACCTTTTTTAACTCCTGCTAAAGCACTTTGTGCAGGTGGATATTAGTTTCATATTGGGAAATCACAATGCTGGTGAAGCTTTAACATCTGGCTGGGAAAGAACGTGCCAGGGTCTAGGCTTTGTGTGCTGCTTGTCCATACATCTGAAGTGATTGAGACAATTGTTCTTGGCAGGCTACTTGATGTTAGCTGAATTGTGCTGTTCCACTTTGTAGGCATTAAAAGGCATTCAGAGGGCCCCACTGTCCAGACTCCCAAGAGGTTTTTCTTTGGTGCAGTCACTGATGCATGCAGCCCTGCAGTGAAGCATTCACCTGGAAGGAGGAGAACAAGAAAAGATTCCTTACACTTAGAGGAGCTGCCTGCCTGTCAGGTAGAAACACTTCTTCCTCTCTCTCTTGCCATCCCGTTTTTCTGTGCATGCTTAGTAAGACCTACACATCTCGTGGTGAAAAATAAGAGAAGCAGAGAATTTAAGAACAGTAGGACAGTGGAATAATCTCCCAGGATTCCCAAGCTGTGGATTCCCCTGCATGGGACAGTTTGAAGACTCAGCTTGACAGGGTGCTGGGCCAGCTCATTTCAGCTGCACCATCACCTAAATGATTCCTGGGGTCCCTTCCAACCAGGCATTCTAAGATTCTGTGTAGTTGAATCAAATGGGGCTTGTGCTTCGAATCGTAGAGTCATAGAATGGTTTGGGTTGGAAGTGACCTCCAAAGGTTATCTAGTCCAACACCCAGTCTTGAGAATTAACTCTCAAGTGGGGTAACTGGTACTGCTGGGACAGCACAAACATGAGTTTGTTAACTGTTCTCTCCCCCCTGCAGACTCCTAAGAAAACACCTCAGAAGTTTGCCCAGAGGCCACTGAACTCTGCCAGTAAGCTCCCAAGGAGGTCACCTCGTATTCTCCACAGGACACCACAGAGGCTGGAGAAGACTCCTGGCAAAAGTCCAGCTGCTAAGCAGACTGCAGCTAAGTGTTTGGGAAGGTACTTTTCTGACCCTGTGCAAAGGGTCAGGTCACCTGCTCCAGCTGATGCTAGGAGGCTTCATTCACTGCAAGTAACCTTTAAGGACTGTTCTCCAGCAGAGAGACTTTCCCCTTCTTTCAAAGAGGCTGGAGAGCAACTACCAGAGCAGGAAGGGTTTGCAGTGCTTGATGCCTCATTGTCACCTCAGACAGCCCCAAATCCTGCTGCTGCCTCACCCCCAGCAAGATGTTTTGCAGGAGCGCAAACTCCAAGGCGCTCCTTGAGATCCCTCTCAAAGTCAGCATCTCCAGATGGTGCTTGGAGGCCAAGCCAGGTGCCAGCAGATCTGTTACCTCAAGCTACCAGAAGTACTCCTGGGAAACTTGAAGATGCAGGTTCAGAATTCTGTGCCAGCCCTCTGGGTGCAGAAGTACCACAGCTTGCTGTGGGGGTGGAGCCTCCCTGCAGTTCTCCTCTCGGTGGAAGGTCTGCAAAGGCTGTGGCCATCACCTCTCCTTCCCATGCCCAGGCATGGGAGTCTGGCTGGGAACTTGGTGCATCTAATCCATCATTTCAAAATGCTCCAGATGATACTGACACTGCACTGAGGTCCAGGCCTCACACACCCAAGCAGGCCAGATGTGAACCAAATTCTAGGAGGCAGAACTCCACACCTGCATGTTCAACACCTGAAAATAAGGACAATGGTGATGGCAGTGGTGGCAACTCCCTCAGCCTTCAGCTTTGTCAGCCCCAAGTTACTGAAAATCCCCCTGTGTCAGGGAAGAACAAACAGCTGCCTGTAGCAGCTCAAAGCTCTCCTTCAGGAGAGGACTTGGAGAAGCTGGAAGCACCTGTGCCTGGAAAGCCCTCTGCTGGAGGGCAGGTTTGTGCACAGAACGCTGAGACGGAGTGGGGACAGCTGGGGAAGGAGGAGACCTCCTGGGCAAACACCCATGAGGCCTTTCTGAATGGTTCTCAAACAATTAGTGATGACTTGGGAGCAAAACCTGTGCTGAGAGAGGACTCTGTGGGGCTGAAGGCTCTGAGTCTAAAGAGACACTCCAGGTTTGCCCAGAGTACTTCACCCCCTGTGCCCAAGTCTCCTGCCTACTCTCTGCGCTGCACCGCAGACAGGAGGCAGCGGGAGGCTGCGGCACGGATGGGAGAGCCTCAGCTCCCAGCCAAGTTCTCGTCTCCTAAAGGTGGCTGCAGGCCTCCTGCCAGCCCTCCCACGTACGCAGTGGAGCTGGAAATGCAGGCCTCAGGCCTGCCCAAGCTTCGCATTAAGAAAGTCGGCTCTTGCTCGCTGCCGGAAGTGCTCCATGAGGCGAGTGGCAGCAGAGCCAAGGGAGGAGAGAGCCCCTGCGGTGAGCCTGCTGTGACCTGGTGCAGCAGGCACCCCGGGAAGCCAGCAGCTGCCTGTGTTTCGCCCTCCTGCTTTCGCTCTTTCCACAGTACACCTGGGAAAGGTGGAGGGCAGACCTACATATGCCAGTCATACACCCCAACAAGCTGTGCCTCTACTGCCACCTCCCCCTCCCCCTTAGAAGCAGGAGTTCCATGGACACCTTCTCCAAAGCAGAAGGGGAAGGCTACTCCTGATGCTATCAACGATTGGCCTCGGAGAAAGAGAGCAGCAGGCAGCACTGCTAACACCAGCTGTGGCCAAGGTGAGAGGAATGCAGATGAGCAGAGTAGAATGGCAGCAGGCACAGGAGAGGTGAAGATCTCAGAGCATTGCAGCAGCAAAGCAGCAAATACTTTTGGGGAGTTTGAACTGGAAGGGATTTACAGGCTGCAGGATCAGGCATCTCCTAGTGACTGTGAAGCCAGGGCTGAGGAGGACTCTGCCACAGGAAGCTTTGGCTTGAGGTCTCGGAAGCGAGTCTTCACGGACCTGTCACCAGAGCAGCTGGAGAGTCAGGATGCCAAGAGGTCCTGCATGGATAAGCACAGCTTGGATCTCGCTGCCTTTTCCACGGAGGAAGGCAACAGAGGCAAGGCAAGGCTGGAGTCTGTGCTTCCTGAGAAGCTGGGAGCAGGTCTGCGGATAACTCCGGAGCGGCACAGCTGTGCAAGGGACGATGATGTCTTCCTTCTGACAGGTAATGAAGTGGTGCTGTTGGCACTGCATGGGAGTTCAGAGGTGATTAAAAACGTGGAGTAGACAAAACCAAGAACACAACTGTTGTTTGGCTGCCTGAAGGAGAATGAGGGGGAGAGTGGATTGACATTGCAGTTAAATGACCAGGAAAGTGCCTGGATGTGAGGAGTTGGTGACTGAGGAGTGTAGTGGTGACAGAGAGATCAGAGAAACATGAAACAGCAAGAGGCTGGAGGAATGAAGAGTTGAGAGTTTGAGAACCGAGGGAGGGAGGATCTCATTTGCCTTCAGTGGTGGTGTTTGTTGCTGTGGATGCTTCTGGGTTGTGTGGGTGCTGCTAGTTGTTTCTGCCTAGTATCCAGCACTGAAGCCAACTGTCTAAAGCTTGGCTGCTCCACTGCAGCCTGGAGCCTTGCCAGTGTTAGCCCTGTTGATGTTGGTGTTTGTTGGTGCTCCAGTTCTTCTGCCTGCCCATCTTGGTGGGCCTCTTCGAAGTGGGTGTCAGTAATTACTGCCTCACTAGCAGTGATGTTCTGTTGGTTGGTGTTGAAGTCTAAACTAGCTCTGCTCCTGCTGTGGGCAGGTTCAGATGGCCTGGATGAAGTGGGAAGCCTTAGCTGTGTGAGCAAGGCCTTGTGAACGTCAAAGAGTTCAAGCAGTGCTGTTTCAGAGATTAGATGGAGCAAAACCAAGATCTTGTTCTGTAGTCACTGTGTGCCCTGAAGGATTGAGCTTCACTGTCTGTGTCCTCTTGCAAGGATAGGTTTGCAAGATACAGAGGCAGTATCTTATACTCCCTCAGTGTGTGTCACTGGGATGAGTGGGCAAACTTGAAAGCAGCATTAGTCCGTGTGGCTGATGTGTGTGACACCTCAAACACTGAGTCCAGGTTTGGACCCCTCACTCCAAGATGGACATTGAGGTGCTGGAGTGTGTCCAGAGAAGGGCACTGGAGCTAGGGAGGGGTCTGGAGAACAAGGCTGGGAAGGAGCAGCTCAGGGAACTGGGGTGGTTTAGTCTGGAGAGGAGGGGGCTGAGGGGAGACCTTCAACCTGAAAGGAGGCTGAAGCAAGGTGGGGGTTGGTCTCTTCTCCCTTGAACTAGCAATAGGAAGGGAGGAAATGGCTTCAGGCTGCACCAGGAGAGTTTTAGGTTGGATGTTAGGGACATTTTCTGTCCTGCAAGAGTGGTCAGGCACTGGAACAGGCTGCCTGGGGAGGTGGTGGAGTCACCATCCCTGGAGGTGTTCAACAACCAAGTGTAGACATGGCACCTGGGGATGTGGTTTAGTGGGCATGGTGGTGGTGTTGGGTCGATGGTTGGACTGGATGATCTTAGAGGTCATTTTCAACCTTAATGATTCTATCACCTATATTCAGGACACAAAATAATAGCAGTAGTTGGCCTCTAGCTGGTCCAATAAGAGCCTTTCTGTGCCTGCAAAGCCAAGGTCTGTGTTTGCAAGCCCACCATGGCTGTGGCAGTGCTCTCCCAGCACAGGTATTCTGCAGACAAGGGAAGGGCAATGCTGCTGTGCCAGCCTAGTCTTGGTTTCAGGTAAACTCAAAGCATCACTGCTGGAAGTTTTGAGGTAGAAGAAAGGCTGTGCCTAAAGCTCGCCTGAGGCCTTGAGCGACCTGATCTAGTGGGAGGTGTCCCTGCCTGTGGCAGGGGGTTGGAACTGGCTGAACTTTGCGGTGCCTTCCAACCAAGCCATTCTGTAAAGCACTGCTGAGTTGTGGGTTGGCTGCAGCATCTCCCTGTGCTTCCCCAGGCTCCACCCCACCGGTGAAGAGCTCACTGTCTGCTAGCAGCCTTCAAGCCCTGACCCAGTCTCCGCTGCTGTGCCCGGGCCAGACGCCGCAGCCTCGCAGAAGGGCAGCTCCAGGTACCCAGCTGTGCTGTAGGGAAGGGCTGGCTGTGCGCTGCAGGCCTGCAGCCAGGGGAGGCAGCAGTGTGCCGTGCTGGGGCCTGGCCTTTGTGCAGGCAGCCTGTGCCTGGATATGCCGCTCTTGGAAGTCAGTGGCCTCCATCTCAAGCTTCCAAGAAGCTGCATGGCCTGGGAAGTCTGGGAGGGGTAGGGGGGTAGCAGTGAAGAGAGGGAGTGGCTTAGTAGGAAATGCAACTCGGTGTCCTCGTTTCCAGTCGGTGTTTGGCTTCTTAGAGTCACCTGCAAACTTTGGCAACCCTTGGCTTGATTTATTCTTTCTGCCACAGAGGAGGAATCCGATGGCTTCCAAGCTGCTGCCAACCAGGAGCTGTCTCCATTCCGCCTCATGGCTTCCAGGAAGCGTCCCCTCAGCAGGACTTACTCACGGAAAAAGCTGCTCAGCTGAAGGTTGGAGCCACAACAGTTTGGGAAGCTTTGCCTCCTCCCAGCTGCACAGTGTGCTTACATTCTAACCAAGGACCTTACCTTTGGTGCTGGTCTGGAGCTGTCTGCTCTTGGTAGGAGAATGGACGCAAGCAGATGGCAGTGGCAGGAAGGACCACTCTAAAAGTTGCTTTTTCACCCTCAGCTGCAGCATCTCTCCACCCATTCAAAGCCTGGCATGGCTTTTCTGGCACTTCTGCTGCTCGTGGTAGCTGAGTTCTGCAGTGAAGGTTCAGTTCTGCTCAAAGAGGAGAGTGGTCACTTTTCCACAACTTCCTTGTAAAATAAACTGGTGTCAATTTTTACTGTCACTGAGTCAGGAATCTTGCTGGGCAAGGGCTTGGGGCTGCAGGAAGAAGGATGCTGCAATTGAATGGGTACAGCAAAAGCTGCATGCCCTTGCTCTGTACCGTGTCTTGACCCTGACTGGATCCCTGTCGTTGCATCCAGTTTGCCACAGCTTAGCAGGAAAATAGCAAGCAGCTTACCTCTGGGCAAATTACCCAAAACACCTGACAAATGCCAGAACACAGAGGCAGGAAAAGAAGAGAGCTGTGAGGATGGAGAGTGGGGAGGAAGAGCCTGCTCCCCAGGCATTGTTTTGCTTCAAGGATGTGGATTGATACATGACCATGGAAGTAAGTAATAGTCTCAAAGCTTCAAGCATGGTGGGTTTTTCTCTTAGTTCTGAACAGCAGAAAACAAAGACTCTGAACTTCAATCTTGTGCAGCTCAAAGCCCTCAGTAATGTGCCCTCTCAAAGCCATGGCCCTGCAGGCCAGGTCAAGGGTGCTGAAGGCTCAGGTGTTTGCAGCTTCAGGTGCTGGCTTTTAGCTTGGTGCAATGCTCCCCCTCAAACGGTGGCTGTGGTAGTTGTGCCCTCCATGACTTCAGGCTGAAGCAGTGCCTGGCTGTTTGGGGTGAGGTAGCCAAGCTGCTGTTTTTTAACCCCCCTTGCCCTTCTCAAAGCAGGTGCCTGGGCTTTCATTTCTGGCTGTGCCAGTTAGATTTGTGTCCCTCTTCCTGAGGTGGATGGGGTGAGTGCTAAGTCACAGGATATTTAATCTCCATTACAGCCAGACTAAGAAATTTGCCTCTAAGAAAATTACAGGCTGAAGTGGAAAGTGGCACTTAACCAGGACAGCTTTTATCCTGGGTGCTTCACACAATTCTGCTGCTGCCTGCAAATGCTTTTTCTCCAGCAGCTTGGTGTAGGAAGCCCAGCTCTGGCTGAGCACTTTACAAAGCAGCTCCTTAAGGGTTAAGGCAAATGCTTTGACAGCAGCTGAGTTCCCATGCAGGTTTAAACAGAGCTCCTGTCTGCCTAGCCAGAGTGACAACTGGAGCCTGGGACAAGTGACTGCTTCATAAACATATGCTTTATTAGAAAAGTTACAGTAGAAATGTAAGAAACCCCAAACCCCACAGTGACTGCAAAACCTATGTACAAGGGCTGCAGAGCAGCTCCCTCTGAGGCTTCTAGGGCTGAGCAAGCCCTCAACAGAGGGTTCCAAACTGTAAACAAGTATTTAGTGTTAGGCCTGGGCAGAAGGTATCTTAGAATCACAGGGGGGTGTGGTTGGAGGAGACATGGAAGAGGCTGTAGGTCCAACCTCCCTGCAGTGAGCAGGAACACAGGCACCTTAGGCCAGGAGCAACTGAGGCGAAACAAAGCTGCCTCTTCCCAGTATGGAAGCTGCTGGGGGTGCAGGAGCAAAGGTGCCAGCACTGTGTGGAGTGGCAGCGGCCTGGGCACTGCAGGCTGCTGTCATTTCCTTTACCATGAAGTCACTGCTTCCTCTGCAGTGCCTTCAGAGAGCTGCAGCCAGGCTGGCTGGAGGCAGGGAGGCTTTCCTCGAGTTCCCGTGGGTGTCCACTGCTCCCTGGCCTGTGCCAGGTCAGCGTGGAGCGTTTCTAGAGTGGGTTTTTCCTCACGTCTATCATGGCAGGGGGGTGAGGCACGGGGGTGATGTTCAGGCTGCCTCTGCGCAGCTCTCGGCGGGGTTTGGTGCTGGGGGCAAGGCTCCGTGGGAGGAGCCCCTCGGGGGACTGCCCTGCCCTCAGCAGGGGCTCTGCATCCCGCTGCTGCCGCAAGTCCCCGGGGCTATCGCTGGGCAGGGAGGAACGGCGCCAGGTGGAGGGCAGAGGGGCATGCACCAGGTCCCTGCTCTCATCCCTGGCTCGGTGGCTCTCTTCAGGCCCAGGCTGCTCCCCAAGGCTGCATTCCTCACAGGGCCCAAGCACAGGCATGGCTCTGTCCCCAGCCCCATGAATGCTCCTCTCCACCCCTGCTGGGAAAGATCGGAGGTACAGTGAGCGGAGCAGCAGGGCCTCTGCTCTTCTCAGTGCCTGCAGAGCACTTGCTAAGGCTGGCAGTGACCTGCACCCATGCTGCTCCTGACTCCCAGCTCTCACTACCAAGGAAAAGAATTCAAACTCCCTTTCAGCTTGGTAGGATCAGCAGAGGCCCAGCCTGGGCTCCCCCTCACCTTTGGTCTGTCCAGGAGGGAGGCTCAGGTTACTCAGCCTCTGGTTTAGCTCCTGGTTTGCCCACATGTAGCGGCTCAGCTCCTTTTCCAGCACCTGAATCCTTGCCTCGTACTGCAGCTTGCTGCTGGCCAGCCCCTCCTCCATGTGCTCTGCAGGGAGAAGGAGGCCACTTCAAGCTGCAGGCCCCTGAGGGCCCAGAGCTTCCCCCTGCAGCAGTGAGGAGCTTACCCCTGCTCTGCTGCAGCAGGAGCTGCATGCTCTGCTCGTGCTCCTTCTGCTGCAGGGTGAGCTGCCTGTCCATCTCCAGCCGCTGCCGCTCCACCGCCGCCTCCAGCCAGTACACCAGCTGCTGCTGCTCCTCCAGCTGCATCTCCAGCTCTGAGAAGGCAATGTGCTGCCTGTGTTGGTCCTCTCGCAGGGTCACCACCTGGCCAGGGCCCAAGAGCAAGGAACACCTCAGCTCCTTCAGAGCCCAGCAGCTTCCCTGCAAGGCCGAGCCTGATGTGAGTTAGCTTTGAGGTAGAGCACACAGAAGTTAGGAGGAAGTTCTGCACCGTGAGGGTGGTGGAACACTGCAATGGGGTGCCCAGGGAGGTAGCTGAGGTCTATCCTTGGAGATACTCAAGGTCAGACTAGACAGGGCTCTAGGCAACCTCATCTAGTGGAGGATGTCCCTGCTCACTGCAGGGGGCTTGGACTGGATGACCTTTGGAGGTCCTTTCTAACCCAAACCACTCTATGCTTAGGAGGAAACTTGTATTTCTGGGATGCCAGAGCTACCTCATGCAGGCAGGAGCAATGTGTGCCTGCACTGCTGTGACAGAGCCACTCCAGGGATCTAGGACTAGTTGAGCCCTTGTCCTAGGTGTTCCAGCAGGTGGAGGTCACCGTGCTGTGGCTTTGTGAACTTTACAGGACTAAAGTACATCAGGAGGCAGGGAGAGAGCTTGAAGCTGAGGAAGACAAGAGTTGGGTCAGGTCCTCCAGCTCCCACCAGCGCAGAGGCCTCACCTTGTCAAAGTACTTGCAAAGCAGAGCTCGGGTCTCAGAGGAGGAGAGGTAGCTGAGCTTGGCCATGAGGTTCATCTCACACTGGGACAGCAGGCTGGCTGAGGCCCTCAGAACTCGCTGCCTGCAGGTGATGGACTCATTCTTGTACTCGATGGCCGCATCCAGTGCCTCGATGGCCTCATCCAGCTGGAACAGGATCCGTTCTTCCTGCCCAGGCAGAGCTGCAGTTAGCAGGGAGCAGAGTTTGCTGTCCCAACCTGCCCTGCCTGGCATTAGCATCTCTACAGTGCTGGCAAGAAGCTGGGATACGCAGTTTGGGGACGTGGGGGGAGCAGCTGCTAACGACCCTGCGCTCAGGTCTAGACTTCTCTCTTACTACCTCCTGCTCTTGCAAGCGGAGCAGCCCCACCCAAGAAGAGGTACCTCTGGGGACAGAAGGGTGCCCTGCCGCAGCTTGCTGTCGAGCTCCAACCTCTGTTTGAGCAGCTGGTCCTTCTCCTGGCGCAGGCTGTTGATCTCCTGGCGGATCTGCTGCTGGTCGTGGGCGCTGCCGTGGCGCAGCTGCCCGCTCTTCTCCGTCAGCTCCTTCTCCAGGTGCTCCAGGCGGCTGGACACGCGCACGATGTCGTCTGTCAGGGCCTGCAGGGTGAGATCACAGAATGGGTTAAGTTGGAAGGGGCCTCAGCTCAGCCAGTTCCAATTCCCTGCCCCTGCCATAGGCTAGAACAGGTTGCTTAAGGCTTCATCCAACCTAGTGCTGAACACCTCCAGGGAGGCTGTGGAGCACAGAATCTTCGATCACATTGGGTGATTCTGTGCTCCACAACCTCCCTGGGCAACCTGTGCCAGTGTCTTACCACCCTCACTGCAAACAACTTCTTCCTAACATCCAGTTTCAGTCTCCCCTCTGCCACTCCAAACCCATTCCTCCTGTCATTACCAGACCTTGTCAATAGCCCCTCCCCAGCCTTCCTCTAGGCCCCCTTCAGCTGCTGGATGATCTAAAGGCAAGTCAGGCCTTCAGACCCCTTTCTACTCCCTCTCTACGTCCAGTGGTCCACAGGCACACCTAAGCCAAGGGCCTTTAAAACAACTAGCTCAGAGGCACAGCAGGAGCAGGCAGATTTCTTGCCCATTTCCCAACACCACCCTCTGCCACAGCGAGGGTGGCACACAGCTCTTCCAGCCTCCTACCCCTGCCAGAAATCAGGCAAGGGGTTGAGGTGACCCCCTCTCGTCCCACCTGGCTGGAGCGCAGCCGTTTGCTCTCCAGGCCGTTCTTCTCCTGCAGCAGAGCCTCCTTTTTGGCCACAATGGCCTCCCGCTTCCGCAGCTCATCCTCCAGCTCATCCAGGGCCCGCCGCTGCTCAAGGACCTTATCCATCTCCATGTCCAGCCACTTCTTCTGCTCCTCGATTTTCTAGTGGAAGGAAGCAAAGGGCAGAGGTGTTAAGTGTGTGTGTGTATGCAGAGGGCAGCAATGCCCAGGACTGCTCAGTGGGGCTGAGATCAGAGCAAGAGGCTTGAGTGCATCTCTGCCAACCACTGTAGCCCAGACTTATAGAATCACAGAATGGGTTACGTTGGAAGGGACCTCAAGAATCATCCAGACCCAACCCCCTGCCATAGGCAGGGACACCTCCCACTAGAACAGGTCGTTTAAGGCCTCATCCAACCTGGCCTTGAATGCCTCCAGGGAGGGAGCATCCACAGCCTCCCTGAGCAACCTGTGCCAGTGTCTCACCACCCTCACTGCAAACAACTTCTTCCCAACATCTAGTTTAAACTTCCCCTGTGCCAGTTCAAACCCATTCCCCCTCATCCTGTCATTACCAGGCCTTCTCAATAGTCCCTCCCCAGCCTTCCTGTAGGTCCTCTTCAGATCCTAGAAGGACACTCCAAGGTCTCCTCCAAGCCTTCTCTTCTCCAGGCTGCGCAGCCCCAACTCTCTCAGCCTGTGCTCACAGCAGAGCTGCTGCAGCACTCTCAGCATCTTGGTGGGCTTCTCTGGACTGGCTCCATCAGCCTGCTTGTGCTAGGGGCTCCAGGTGGGGTCTGAGGAGAGCAGACCCAAGGGGCAGAATCCCCTCCCTTGCCCTACTTCTCTTGCTGCAGCCCAGCACAGGGTTGTGTCTGGGCTGCACTCACACTGCAGGCTCCTGTTGAGCTTTGCATCACCCCAGACCCCCAGGTCCTGTTCCTCAGGGCTGCTCTCAATGACTTGCTTCACCGGTTTTGGCCTTCCTCCTCGTCAAGAGGCAGAGCTGAGCTAAAATTCCAGCTACCAAGGAGTCCCTGAAGCCACATCTCCCACTGCCCTTCTGCTAACAGGCAACTCTCACAGCTTCTTTCACAGCTTGGGTTTAGGAGAGATCCTGAGGGTCAGACAAGATTTAAGTCCACTGCCGCTGGCTGCAAGCGACATTATGGCCCATGCTCCTCAAGGCAGGATGGGTTACGTCCTGCTTCGGGCCGAGCTCCTTACTTCCAGCTCTCCCCTGCCGGCCTGCAGCCTGCCGAGCAGTTCCCCTGCAGCAGGGGGGAGGTCGCTCTGCCCGCACCTGCTGCTGCTCCAGGCTGATGACGGAGCCGTTGCTGCCGCTGCGCCGCTTCCTCTGGAACGCTGCGATCTCCTCCGTTTTGATGCGCAGGACTTTCTGCTGCTGCTCCTGCTTCAGTTCCAGCTCCTGTGCGGCAAAGAGCAGCTGCGAGCAGCCGGAAGCTGTTCGCCCTGCAGCCAGGGGCCGCAGCACAGCTTCTGCTCCCCGCTAGCTCTCTGGATATTCCTTAAGCAAAACCTCCTCCCTCTCACCGTGCTCTCCAAGACAATCGCAGACCGCCAGAGCCGCCCTGGCAGTGCCCAGCAGCTGGCAGAGCCCCCCCATCGCCGCCCCCACGAGCACCGCGGCAGCACAGTCGCTGCTGCCGGCGCCTACCTTGACTCGGTGCTGCCGCTTGCTGACCTCGCTCTGCAGCCGCCGCTTCTGCTGGCTCTCCTGCCGCAGCCGGCGCTGCAGCTGGCCCTGCTGCCGCCGCATCAGCTCGATGTGCCGCTCCAGCTCCTGCACACGCCGTTCGCTCTGGGCTGACAGCGACACCAGGCGCTCCGTCGCCTGCTTCTTCTTGGACAGCACCTGTCGGGGCATAGAAGCTGCCCTTGGGCTCGGCCTCTTCCCCGTGCCCTTCGCGGAGATGCCCCCCAGCTCTGCCCCCGATCGCTCCCTGGGCGGGCAGAACTCTTGGCGCTCACCTGAGCCTTGCTCTGCGCGGCTGCCACACGCGTGCGGCACTCCTGCAGCCTGCGCTTCTCCCCGGGGTCCCAGGGCTCTTTGCTCTCCAGCTCCTGCAGCTGCTTCTGGCTGTCGCTGAGCTCTGCCCGCACCTGCTCTGCCTCCTGCTCCAGCTCGCTGATCTTACGGCAGTACTGTTTGTTCAGAGCCTGCGCGTCCTTGCCTGCAACACAGCCCCCAGCCGTCACCTCCAGGGCCCCTCCCCTCACAGCCAGAGTCCTGTCGCGGAACGGAGCTCTCCTCTTTCTGCCCACGTCCTTGTGGCTACAGAAACGAAATGTTCCCTTTCCCTTTACTGCTCCAGGGAAGGGAAAAGCTGATGGGAAGGGTCTTAGCCAGACAGAAGGGATGGAGAAACAGGGCTCTGTCGCCCACGGGAAGGACTGAACACCGGCAACACAGAGAGAGGAGAGGATGAGTGCAGAGAGCGAGATGGTGAGCAGGAGATTTCAGGGGGAACGGGTTCCTGTTCGCGCCGGGAGCTCTGCACCTGTCTTAACGAGCTCGGTGATCAGCTCCTCCTTCATGCGGATGTTGATGGCCAGCTCTCGGATCTTCTGCTGCGCCTGCACCAGCCTCCACTCCCAGTCCTTCCCTGGCAGGCGCTCCCGGGGACCCAGCAGCGGCTCTCGCCTCCTGCAGACTTCTGCAACACAGGTTCTGGGGTAAGGAAGGTCTCACCTCAGCAGCCCGGTAATGGAAGGACAGTTTGGTCTCAGCTCTGCAGCCGAGAGCTGGCACAGCATAGCTGGCACTTGCAGCTCCCACCAGGACATACAGCTCCTGCCAGACCCCTGGAGTTCAAGTTTCTGCTCAACTGCCATCTGCCATGTTGTGGGACATGAACAGCACCCAACGCAGCACCACCTGTCCAACGACCTACAGCTGCTACTTGCCTTTTGACAGCTCCAGCTGCTCCTCTTGAACCAAGTGGGCATTGCCTTCACCCAGCTCCTCGCTCAGCTTGTGACTCTCCTTCTTGCTGTAGCTTTGGATCCCATTTCTAGAAGGAAGAGCAAATCAATCAGCTGGGTCTGGGCACTGCCAGAGCTTCTCCCATTAAGGACTCTCATGATCCACAGGCTTCAGAAGATGCAGGCAGGAACAGCAGCTGTGCTCAGGAAGGATGGTAAAGAGCTCCCCAATCAGCAGGCAGCAGTCTCAGCAGAGTCACTGACCCCAAAAGCAGCATTTCCTTCTATACTCTGTGCCAGAGCTGAACAGAAGAGTGGGGACAGACAGGTCACACAACTGCCAGGCACTGCACAGCACTGGGACAGCCTCAACTCACCGGCGCTGGGACAGGGACCGCTTCTCTTCCCACTCCTCCTCCTCCTCTCCTGAGGACAGCTCTGCTGGCTTCTCCACGTCCTGGCTGAGCTCCCTTCTCAACACCACAGCTTTGATCTGTGGATTGCCGCTGGAACACTGCATGTGGTTGAGGTGCTGGCCTGTCAGGTCCTCCTCCTGGAAGGAGTGGTTGCTGTCAAGCTGCTAGGGCAGGGGATCAGAAAGAGAGGAAACATGCTGCATGAGAGCTGGTGTTAGAAAGAGCAGCTCTCAGCTGGGCATCACTAGGCACAAAACAAGCCACAAAAGGGAGTTGAGAGGGTTTTCAGAAGATCTGGTATGTTGCTAGATCCAGCTGCCTGCCCTCCTGCCTGCCTTCTGCTGCTCAGACACTGAATGCATCTGGGACCTGCCTGTAACAGTGATGTGGAAGCCTCAGCTTTGAAGCTGGGCTGCTTTTGCCAGAGTTAGGAATCTCTTTGGATGTCAACACTGGAGCACAGTCCTCTGGACTACACTTCTGACGAGGCAGGGAAAAAGGAATGCTACACCTGTGTTCAGTGGTGGGGAACAAGGAATCCCTATGGTGGGGAGCACCTAAGTGAAAAGGCAGCAGCTCCTCACAGCACAGACTTGCACCCTCACCTTCCTGCAAAGGGCTCTTCCACTCTGCTCAGCAGGAAGGAGCCCTGAGGGAACCCCACTGAAGCCAAGGGATGGGGCAGCATCCAGTGGGGCTGTATGAGGCCTCTGGCCAGCTGTCACCAGGTGAAGGTTTTGCAGTAGTTGGGGCACGCAGAGGTTTGGCATTGCCATCTCCAAGCGCACATGCAGCTCTGAGATCTTGTCCTGCTGCTCCTGCAGCTTATCGCTCTGGGAAGCAATGACAAAGATGTGGTTATGTACACTTGGATCCCAGACCTGCTGCAGAGGAACATGAAAGCTGGGCTGTGCTCTCCTGGGGAGGAAAAGTAGGAGTGGGGCAGGTCCCTACAGAGAGAGCAGAGCCCAGAAGTACCTGCAGCTTGTACTGCTCCATGGCATCCTCCAAGGCAGCCAGGAAATCCCGGTTCTCCTCCTCCAAGCGCTCCACTTGCCTCTGCAGCGTGGCCACCTGCTCGTCTCTGATGGACTCACCCCCCTTCTCGGTGTTCACCTGCCTCGCCCCAGGACACAAGAGTGGTGGCATCAGCACCCAGCTTCTCCCTTCCCTTCCCTTCCCTTCCCTTCCCTTCCCTTCCCTTCCCTTCCCTTCCCTTCCCTTCCCTTCCCTTCCCTTCCCTTCCCTTCCCTTCCCTTCCCTTCCCTTCCCTTCCCTTCCCTTCCCTTCCCTTCCCTTCCCTTCCCTTCCCTTCCCTTCCCTTCCCTTCCCTTCCCTTCCCTTCCCTTCCCTTCCCTTCCCTTCCCTTCCCGGACTCTGCAAGGGCACAGCAGCCCTGCACACCCAGCTTTTTCCCGTGAAATAGAACTCTTGGCCTCAGCTAAATCCAGCCTCTCCCTGCCTGCTCTGAGGACCACATCATTCTGTCTCCTTATAGCCTCTTGGCCAAGTAACTTCTCTCTCTTCTCTGACCCCTCCACTATGCTGTGCTGAGGCTGCTGCATTCAGTGGCCATCAGCTAAACCCCACCTCAGAGCTAAACCATTACCTCAGCTTTTGCCGGCTTCGAGCCTTGTGCCTCAGGGCTCTGCTCTTCTGCCGAGGTGCTCTCGATGCCGCTGTCCAGCCCGGCCGAGGTCAGCTCGCTCCTCTCGCTCTCCACCGCGCACAACCACTCCTTAACCCGCAGGATCTGCTCCACCGTCAGGTTACTGCCCTCCTGCAGCTCCATCAGCAGCCGGTAGGCGGCGTCGGTGCAGGTCCGGTAATGCGCGCACTCGGCCAGCAGCCGAGCCGTGGCGTCCGGCGCGCCCCGCTTGGCGGTGGCCGAGCGGTTGATGATGCGGGTCTCGGAGCGGTGCCGCTGCTCCAGCGCCTTCTGCAGGTTCTTTATCTGCAGGTGAAGCTCTTCCACGTGCTCCGTCTCCTTGCGGCAGTTCACCACAGCCTTGTTCTGGATGTTCTGAGCCCGGCTGGCGTAGTTGAGCGTGTTGAGGCTCTCGTCGAAGTCGGAGGAGGATGGGCTGACGCAGGCGATCATCACGGTCTGGGCGTTCCCCCCCAGGGAGTCTTTCAGGATCCTAGGGAAGAGCGGAGACGTTAAAATGCCTGCAATTCAAAACGATGCCAGATCCAGGAACTTTCCAACCCTTTTCAGAGGTTAAGCCCAATTGCTCTGCAGCCACTTTGAGTCGAGTGAAGCCAGCAGAATTCCTAAGCAGAGCAACAGCAGTGCTCACCCTGGCAAGTTCCCACCTGAGTAATTCCCAGCGCTGGGAACTCCCTGACTCCATGATCACTGCTAGATGCATGCTGCACAGGGACCTGCTTGCACCTGCAAAAGTCATCTGCTCGAGCTAAAGTCTAGCTACACATCATCAAATAAGCCTGCTGGAAGTCGTTTTGTTCACTGCCAGGCAGCAAGGGGCAGGATAACCCACGCTGGCAGCCCACCTGGGCTCTGGCAGTGTGACTTAAGCAAGACTTGTCCTCAGCAGCACCATGATGAGCTAGTCCATCAGGTCTATCCTGACCTCACTGCTCCTCCAGCTTCCCTGGGTGAAAATCCCCACAGAAGGTAGACCTGCTTAAACTGCCATGAGGCACAAAAGGGTGCCTGTCCCATCGAGCCATCAATTTGACAGCCTCAAATGTGACAGCAGAAGGGACAACTTGGACCTACAAGCTGCTCTTGGCATCTCTGCTACTCAACCTGGCAGGCTCAGGATGGGAAAAGCAGGGATAAGCTTCTCCCTCCTGGGACAAAAGCTTGTGGGAGAGGGTCCTGGTCCCAGCTGTACCTGGTGATTTTGGAGTCCCTGTATGGGATGTGGCTGCTCTTCCTTCGAGGGTCTCCCAAGGCACTGATGACGTTGCCTAAGGCCAGAAGGCCACTGTTGATCTGGATACTCTCCTTCAGCCTCTCCCCTGTGTTTCCTGTCTTCACAATTCTCTCTGAGCCTGCCAGGTCCACAAAGTGAAACTTGGAAACCAGGACCTGGCCTGAGGCAGGGACAGAAGGGGGGTGGTGGCTCAGGGACAGGCGTCCAGCCCCACGGCGCTGCTCCATGGTGACTGTAAAGATGGTGTGCGAGCGGCTTGACTGCCTGTTGATGTGGGTAGCTCCCGTGTGCTTGGCTGTGTTCCCCATCTCCAGCAGGCTCAGCACCTCATCCAGCCCTTCCACTTCTGATTCCTTCACCCCACAGAGCACTGCAACGGCAAACAGAGCTGTGACTGGGAGGAATGAGCTGCCCGAGGACACAGCTTCTCTGTGCTGTCACCCTGCCTGTACCATAGAATCATATAACCAGGCAGGGTTGGAAGTGACCACAAGGATCCCTTCCCTTTGCAGAGGACATCAAGTTGAGAGTATGTGATGATCTGTTAGAGGGCAGGAGGGCTCTGCAGAGGGACCTGGACAGGCTGCACAGATGGGCATGGTCCAGTGCCATGAGTTTTAACAAGCTCAAGTGCCAGGTTCTGCACTTTAGCCACAACAACCCCAAGCAGTGCTACAGGCTGGGGACAGAGTGGCTGGAAAGCAGCCAGGCAGAGAGGGACCTGGCAGTACTGGTTGGCAGCTGAAGATGAGGCAGCAGCGTGCCCAGGTGGCCAAGAGAGCAAATGGCATTCTGGCCTGGCTCAGGAGCAGTGTGGGCAGCAGGACAAGGGAGGTTATTCTGCCCCTGTGCTCAGCACTACTCAGGACACCCCTTAGGTGCTGTGTCCAGTTCTGGGCTCCCCAGTTCAAGAGAGATGTTGAGGTGCTGGAAGGTGTTGAGAGAAGGGCAGCAAGGCTGGGGAGGGGCCTGGAGCACAGCCCTGTGAGGAGAGGCTGAGGGAGCTGGGGGTGTGCAGCCTGCAGCAGAGGAGGCTCAGGGCAGAGCTCATTGCTGTCTGCAGCTGCCTGCAGGGAGGCTGTAGCCAGGTGGGGTTGGGCTCTGCTGCCAGGCAGCCAGAGACAGAACAAGGGGACACAGCCTGAAGCTGTGCCAGGGCAGGTTCAGGCTGGATGTGAGGAGGAAGTTCCTGGCAGAGAGAGTGATTGGCATTGGAATGGGCTGCCCAGGGAGGTGGTGGAGTTTCCATCTCTGGAGGTGTTTAGGAAGAGGCTGCATGAGGCACTTAGTGCCATGGGTTAGTTAATTAGAAGGGTGATAGGTTGGACTCAATGATCCTAGAGGTCTTTTCCAACCTGGTTAATTCTGTGATTCTGTGATTGGCAGTTCCAACCCCCTGCCACGGGCAGGGACACCTCACATTAGATCAGGCTGCCCACAGCCTCATCCAGCCTGGCCTGAAACACCTCCAGGGATGAGGTTTCCACCATCTCCCTGGGGAATCTCTTCCAGGCTCTCACCACCCTCATGCTGAACAACTTCTTCCTAACATCCAGGCTGAATCTCTCCATTTCCAGCTTTGCTCCATTCCCCCCAGTCCTATAATTACCTGACAGCCTAAAAAGTCCCTCCCCAGCTTTCTTGTAGCCCCCTTCAGATACTGAAAGACCATAAGAAGGTCCCCTGGGAGCCTTCTCCTCTCCAGACTGCACAGCCCCAACTCCCTCAGTCTCTGCTCATAGCAGAGCAGCTCCAGCCCGCTGCTCATCCTCATGGCCCTTCTCTGGACACCTTCCAGCACATCCCTCTTGTCCCAGGGGCTCCAGCACTGGATGCAGTACTCCAGGTGGGGTCTCAGCAGTGCAGAGCAGAGGGGCAGGATCACTTCCCTGTGGGCCCTGCTGCCCACACTGCTCTTGCTGCAGCCCAGGCTCTGGTTGCTCTCTGGTCTGCCAGAGCACACTGACAGCTCACCAGCACCCCCAAGTCCCTCTCCTCAGGGCTGCTCTCAAGTCAGTCACCATGCCACACACAGCCCTACTTTCCACAGTGAACAGGACTAAGCACAGCAACCTGCTGCAGGAGAGGCATGGAAGGAGAAGACCTGACCCTTCCCTCGGGGACAGATAGCCCCTGGCCTTCGGAGCAAGAAGGGAGCCCGTGAGTAGCACACATACCAATGTTCCCCTTGTCGTCTTCTCGGATCTGGATGTCTTTGCTGGCTGTATCCACCTGCAGCAGGTCCCGGAACTCCTCCTTGTAGACCTCCAGGTAGGACACTCGGACCGTGTAGTCGATCAGGTCGTTCTCATCAATAAGCCTGAAGGTCTCGGCCATGGCTCGTGGGATGATGCCCTGCTCGTCTTCATCGATGGAAGCTGGCACAGAGATGTATGATCACTAGGAGCAGGAAGTGCCCAGGAGGCCCATGCTGGCCGGAGACAGAGCTGCAGCCATGAGCCTGCCCAGCACGCATCAGCTGCAAAGGTGCAGCCTCACAACCCTCCCCCAGCTCAGCCCTTGCAGCCTGGATTAAACATCCTTCTGAGAGTTTCTAAGCCACAGGTCCTCTGGGCAAATCCTTTGCCACTGCCACGCTGGATTCCAGCCACACTGCTGGTTTCCAGTCCTTCCTCAAGAAGGAAAGGCACGCTAGTGTTCCAGCTGGTAGCAAACACCACGCCTGCAGCTACAGCCTGCTGGCCTTTGAAGTCTGCATGGCTCCACCACCTTTCCCAGCACCAAGAATTCGTTTGTGCTTGCAGCCTGTTTGTATCTGGCCACAGCCCTCTGATATCTGCATTTTAAACGGTTTGGCTTTTGCCCCCAACAGCCATGTGGAAGGGCAATCCTCAGATCTGGTTCACTGACAGCCCAACACTGGGAAAGCGAAAGCAGAGGCAGATAGAAAGTGTGGAAACAGTTTGGCCTTTACAAAGTTAGCTAAAGCTGACTGAAACACTCACAGTGCATCCTCTGGGAGGTGCAGTAACACTAAACCAGCAGCCACAGGAGAGAAGCTTTCCTCTTTCTCATAGCCCTCACATAAACAAACAGGATTAACCCTCGCAAACCTCCCTCTCCCTGTGGCTTATTTCAGGACAAAGGTGTAAAGATTCAAGCCCTAGGAAGATCACCACCAGCAGCTCCAGAACGGCCACGGCCCTCCTGCTTCTTCTCCAGCGTTACGGCAGAAAACCTTCACGCTGGGATCTCCAAGGAGGAATCGCCCGTGGGGGAATGGTTAAGGCAGCATGGGTGGAGAGGTGAGCAGGATGAGGTGGCTGGGTTGGTGGGGCTCGGCTGAGCGGGCTGGCAGGGTCAAGAGGGAGGGCAAAGTGAAAGAGCCGTTTGGGATGGTGATGCTGGGAGCGATGGAGGTGTTGGTGGGTTTGGGCGGAGAAAACGCAGCTGATGAGAGAGATGGGGATGGCTGCACGGGCGAGGCTGGTGAGCTGCGAGGGTGGCACTGGTCGCTTGTCTTGGGACGGAGGGAGGTGGCGGTTGGTGAGGAGAAGGGGAGGGCAGCGGCGATGCTGGCGAGAAGGCAACGCTGCCGGGATGCCGCGGGCCCGGTGCTGCGGTCCCGCCGCGACTCACCGACGCTGGCCTCGCCGATGGTGTAGGTCTTGCCGGAGCCGGTCTGCCCGTAGGCGAAGACGGTGGCGTTGAAGCCGCGGAAGAAGGCGCGCAGCAGCGGCTGGACGCAGGCCCGGTAGACGGCCGCCTGCCCCGCCGCCTCGGGCAGCACGGCCGCGAAGCGGAAGCGGCGGCGGCCCAGCGCCACCTCGCCGGTGGCGGCGTCGCTCCGCAGGCAGGACCGGTGCCCCCGCAGCGCCTCCCGGGGCAACAGCGGCCGTACGCGCACCGCCACCCGCACCGCCGCCCCCTCCGCCGCCATGGCCCCGCCGCCGCGGGCAGCGGGATGCGCCCGGCCCGTTCGCCCCGGCGCGCCGCGATGGCGTCAGGCGGCTCCGCCCGCCGCCGAGAACGGGGAGCGCCTGGCGCCGCCCCGGGTGAGGAGTGAGGGGCACGGGGCCCGAGCGTTCGGCCCGCGGGAGAGCCGCCGGAGTGGCACTGTGGAGGGACACGAGTGGGCTGCGGGGAAGAGAGCTCCCGAGACGCTCCGTCGCTCGTGAGATGCTTCATCGCTGAGCCAAGGTGATCCTCTGCTCACCGGAGCAGCGCTGCACCGCCTGGAGACAAGGCTGCACCGCGGGCAGGGGCTGCATCGCCTCTCACACTGCCGCTTGTGACAGTGCTATAGCACTTGTGAGACAATCCCTTGTGTGTCCATCCCTTGTGAGGTGCTCCAACACCCATTAGACAGTGCTCCATCCCTTGTGAGGTGCTCCAACACCCATTAGACAGTGCTCCATCCCTTGTGAGGTGCTCCAAAACCCATTAGACAGTGCTCCATCCCTTGTGAGGTGCTCCAAAACCCACTAGGCAGTGGTCCATCCCTTGTGAGGTGCTCCAACACCCATTAGACAGTGCTCCATCCCTTGTGAGGTGCTCCAAAACCCACTAGGCAGTGGTCCATCCCTTGTGAGGTGCTCCAACACCCATTAGACAGTGCTCCATCCCTTGTGAGGTGCTCCAACACCCATTAGACAGTGCTCCATCCCTTGTGAGGTGCTGCAGCACTGACCACTCCTGGCAGGGATTCCTACGATCACCCCGGGACGGCACAAGGGGCTGCACGGCCCTGCCAAGGGCCAACGTGCTTGGGGCGGAGGCGTGGGCAGCCTCCTGGGATGCCGTTTGCGAGCAGCTGGTGCAGACAGCTGGTGCTTCCCGGCCGCCTGCCGCGCCGGGGGCTGGCAGGGCCGGCTGCAGGCGCTGACGTCTGCTCGGGATGATGATCTGAGCGCTAGCAAAGTTTCTCATCTGGCCACCCGCAGCGCCGGCCGCACCGCCCCTGCGGCTGCGGGGAGGGGAATGTGCCTCACGGGTCCCCTGGGTGCGGTGGGACGCGCTGGCTGCTCGGGTGCAGGGACCAGAGCTGCACACGCAGCTGGGCCTGCCGGCGAGCGCGGCACTGCTCGGCATGGGGCTCCGGCTGCCGCTGCGCAGGAGTGCCAGCTTCACCCCCGACCACCCTGCCCTCATGGAGGTGCCTGCCCCCACCACCCTGAAGATGGAAGCCAATGTCCTGGTTATGGGAGCAGACAACGTGGGGAAGTCAGGTAAGAACCGACCATCAGGTGAGAACCGAGCCCCGGGAGCAGGGGGTGCCCAGGCAGGGAGCTCCGTTTCTCCCCCCACCCTCAAAAAAAGGCTGCAGACTGCAGCAGCACTCGGAGCACAAGCTGCAGAGAGCAGCGCTGTGGGCAGGCCGGTGGGACGGGTCTGAGCTCTCGGCTGCTGGCCGTGATTCGGGGCGAGGAAGCTGAGCATAACCTTGCGGGCAGCGGGCGAGCGACGGGCAGAGCTGTTTGCTGCCGAGCTGCAGCTCGGTGATGCTGCGGTTCATGCCCTGCCTCTGCTGTGCTCACAGACCTGCTGGCGGCTGGGACACAGAGGTCGTTCTGCTGGCGAGGATTCGCCGGGGATGGTGCCTGACTGTGCTCTGGTTTGCAACAGGAGAATCTTTGGGGTTTAAGGCTGCTCTGATGGTTCTTTTCCTTCCCTCTGCAGCTCTGACGGTGCGTTTCCTGACTCGGCGCTTTATCGGGGAGTATGGAGACATGGGTGAGTGCCAGGCCAAGGCCAGGCCACTTCCCACGAGGATCTGGGGTCAGGGGGACAGCCTGCTTCTGCTCACGGGGTTTTGTTGCTTCCCAACCACTCCTCACCCTTCTCCAGAGGCTTTGTCTGCTCGCAGGGTGCTCAGTGGTTGTATTTGTAAAGTGACTCATCTCCTTATGCCAGAACTGAATCTCTGGGTGCAGAATGTCCTGGGTGGCAGCTGGTGGCACTGGTGTACCTGGATTGAAGGCTGGCATGGAGGCAGGCTGGGGCAGTCACAGCTTTGAGGGTTATCATACTCCCTGTGCTTGTAGCTGTGTGTAAAAAGCCCCTGGATCTTGACTTGTGGAGCACAACCTGCTAGGGTGGATGTTGCAGACTTGCCCCCAGGAGACTTGAGCTGAGGGAGCTATCTCTTGGGTTCACGAAGATGATGATGTTTTAATCTTTTCTGGCAGAATTCATCTACAGCCACAACTTGACTGTGGATGGCCGAGAGATTCTCTTCCACATCTGGGATGTCCCCAATTCTCAGGTGAGAGGGCTGCACTCCTGGCACCTGTTTTCATCCCAAGGACAAGAAAAGCTCTACTGAAAGTTACCTCTGGGGAACCACAGGCTGGCGGCAAAGCTCTTTCATCAAGTATCAAAGCTCTCTTGTCAGATAACTTCCTGCCTGCAGAGCACAGGGCAGCAGCATTGCTGGCAGGGTAATGATGGTCACTGCAGCCCATGGTCCTCCAGCTGAGGACATCAGAGCTGAAGCAGTAATACTGCCAGCTCCAACTGAGCACAGGACTGTTGGCAAAGTGGAATTGCTATGCTGAGGTCCCCATGGTGCTATTGCCTACAGCAACAGTGCTTGGCAGCTGGATGATAAGGTGAGGACAGTGATGCTGAAGGTCCAGCCATGCCCCCTTGCTGAGACCTGCCAGGTGCTTCTCAGTCTTCCTCATTACTTCTTTTTCTCCATGCCCCTTTGCTACTTGCTAGCTGTCCCTGTCCCTGGGCTCAGGATTGCTGCCTGCAGGCAGGTGCAGAGGGAGGGAGCCAGACAGAAAACCTTTCCTTTTCTCTTCCCAGGAGCATGCAGAGGAGGGCTCCTCGGAGGAGAAGAGAATCCAATGGGCAGACAGCTTCATCTTGGTCTACAGCATCTGTGACCGTGCCAGCTTCAACATCCTGCCCCTCAAAATCCAGTTCATCAAGGCAGCCAAGGAGGGGCAGAACCAGGAGAAGGTGCCCATCGTCATTGTGGGCAACAAACGGGACCTGCACCACCGACGGGTGGTGTCCAGCGAGGAGGGGAGACTCCTGGCTCTCTCTTTAGACTGTGGTTTCTATGAGGTCTCTGCAGCTGAGGCCTATCACGGGGCCCTCATGGTCTTCCATGGACTGGCCGAGCGCATCCCTGACACCAAGCTGGCACTGAAAAAGGGTACAGGGATCCGTGGCATCGTCAAGACCATGTCAGCTGTGTTTGCCCGTAAGCGAACGGACTCCCTCTGAGCTGTGCCGTGGGTGTTGCTTCTGTCTGTGCTGTCCAGCTGGACCGAGCCTCCTCCCCAGCTGCCCGTGGAGATGGTGTGTGTGTTTGCACGAGTACGGTGGGTACCCTGCTGACCTCCTGATGCCCGTGTCTGGGTGCCCTGCCACGCACAGCCTGGGCAGCTGAGGGCTATAGTGCCTTCCTCTTGGCTCCGTGACGGGACAGAATCTCTGCTCTTTGCCGTACCAGCTTTTAGGTGCCTCCTGCTTTCTTCTTCCGTGCTCCAACACTGGAAACCATCAGGTGATTTTGCCAGAGCTCCAGCCAGCATCCTCCTCAGCTGCTTGGTCGGGAGCTGCCCAGGCACCTGGAGAGCAGGGGGGACATGCCTCTTCTGCACGGCCGCCCAGCCATCCCAGAGCCCGCGGCACCAGCCGACCCTGGAGGATCTCAGTGAGGGCTGCGCCTCCCGTCCCACCCGCCTTGCTCTGAGTCCTGTATCCCACAGCCTTTCAGCAACTGCAGCCCTTTCCCTTGTGCGCGGTCGCTGCGGGCTGTGCCTGGGAAGCAGCGGCGTGTGGCTGGTTCCCAGGCAGGATCGCACCGTGCGCCTCCCCAGGCTGCTCTGGCCGTACAGCTGCCTGTCCCCGGGGAGGAGAGGAAGCGGAGGAAGGGGGCTCCGGGCTCGACTCGACCCCTCTGCTGCTGGGAGGATTTTCTCTGCCTCTTCCCAAACTCTTCCCCTGATGTGCCTGGGAAAGCAATTTGTTGGGAGAGGGTTTGTGCCTGCGGTATGGACGCTGATTTCGCTGCTGTGCTCTGGAAACGCAGTAAATCGTTTCTGGCAGGAGGCCCCCAGCTCCTCGAAGCTCTGCAGTTGTACTTGGGGCATGGGAACAGACACGTACCATGCTGGGCATGAGCACCCACTGTTGCCCCTGGCAGTGACTCAAGGATGAGTTCCCCCTGCCCACGCTCTCAGCCCTGGACCGGGTGTCTCCCCCCACTCTTGTTCTCTCATTCTGGTGGCTCTCCCCCCGTAGAGCAGCTGAGCAGACAGGGCAAGCAGTGAGTCAGGAAGGTTTATTGCTGCAGCCTATAGGAGATGTTGCAGGAAGCCAGGCAGGCCTGTGGGAGAGAAGGGCTCCAGGAGCTCCATCTGTTCTCACCAGTCTTCTCCCTGACCCCACCATTTGTGCCACCATGTGGGTCAGTGCCCAGGGCTTTCTTACTCATAAGTCCTTTTGATCAGTGGGGACCTTCAGCTCCTCCGTGGGGGAGCAGTCTGTGGCCAGGGATGAGTCCTGTGAGGGAGTTGGAGGGAGGAAGGATGGGGAACTATCATTGCTGTAGTGATGTTTCATGGCTTTGCTGTCCTCTCTGCTCTGTATGCTGTTCTCAGCATGTATCCCACCTCAGCCGATGCTATCTGCTCAGAAGGAACCAAGGGAGTCCAGTGCCAGGCCTGGCTGGTCCCTTTTCCCCTTTCCTGGTCTCAGCCCTCTTTCTGCATCTCCTTTGCCTCTCTGGTTCCCTCTGGTCCCACCTTCTTGCCCCCACCAGTCCTTTCAGCTGCCTTTATTCCCCTCTCCTGGCGCTGATGCACTCCCGAGGCTTGTCTACCACTCTGAGCTCCTGTGCTGGTACAGGGGTGTGCTGGGGCGGCTGGCGGCGGCCCGGCAAAGCATGCGGGGGTGAACGAGAGAGGGGCTGGGGTGCGCTGCCGCTCAGTCCTTCTTGAAGGCAGGGCTGTAGAGGCTGCCGCAGTAGGCGCGGCCGTAGAGGGCGTCGGGGCCGAAGCGGTAGGAGCCCTCGCTGACCCGGCGGCTGTAGGGGGTGAAGGGCGCTTTGCGCGGCACCGCGCACTCGGGCTCGAAGGCTGAGCTGCGGTAGAAGTTGTGGCGCAGGAACAGGGGGTCCTCCAGCCCCAGGAACGAGAGGGGGTGGTGGCCGCGGTACAGCCGCCAGTCGCCCCTCAGCTGGGCTTTCTCCTCGGTGGAGGGGGCGGCAGATTTGGTGTCCTCCTCCTTCTGTTCCTTCTCCGGGGCGGGCTTGCTGCCCCCGGCCGCGTTCTCGTCCTTCACCGACTGCCTGCGGAGCTGAGAGAGGGAATGAGTGCCTGGCCCTGTGGCACACAGCTCTCTGAAGGCAGAGGGAACTCAGGACAAGCCAGTTTACCCCCTGAAGGGTCTCCAGTGGAAGGGACTGGTTTGCTGCAGCCCCTGGGCAGCCACTGTGGAAAGATGGTGCCAGGGGAGCAGCAGGGTGGGGGAAAGTTCAGCCTGAACTTCCCAGGACTTTGTGGTCACGCAGTGGCGTAGGTGTGAACCACAGAATGGTTTGGGTTGGAAAAGACCTCTAAGAGCATTGAGTCCAACTGTCTACCCAACACCACCGTGGCCCTTAACCTGTGTCCCCAGGTGCCATGTCCACATGTCTGCCAAATGCCTCCATGGGAAGGTGCAACCTCTGCGCTGTCTGCTGGCTTTGTGAGGGGGACTTGCTGTGACAGTTTGGGGTGTGCTCAGGAGGAGAGTGTGGCTGAGGTGTTCTGGTACTGCCCGGCACAGCCTGGAGCTATGGGATGCTCATGGGAAGAGGCTGGGCAAACTGGGGCCTGTTGGAGATGGGAGAGACTTGACTGAGGACAAACTCACCGGCACAAAGCTGTACAGGGTGCCCAGCAGATGCTTGGGGGCACTGACAAGGGTCCCCCCAAGAGCATCCACTGTCTCCATGGCCTTGGACAGCCTGCGGGGGGTGAAGAGGATCAAGCCCTCTGCTGCATCCCAGGCCACGGCTGGGACCTTCTTCACGCTGGAGATGCCGGAGGCGCAGGCACTTTGCAGGTTGTGAGCCACACTGCCCACCAGCCCGGGCTCCTCCCCTGCCTGCAGAGACAAACCAGCTCAGCTGCTGGCCCTGGGCCCACCAGCCCCTCTGAGCAGGGCCGGGCTGGCCCTGCATCCCCTGTCCCCTCTGCAGCTCAAAGCCTGGGCACTTTCAGGTCACTGCTTTGCAAAAGCCACCAGAGTCCTTTGTGGCAGGGTCACTCTCTGGTGTCCACCCTCAGCTCCCACTCCCAGGCCCCCAGGGACCCTCTGATCTGGGCTGTGCTTCCGCTGCCGGCAGGGGTGAAGGGCAGTGACCTCGACCTGCTGCTTCCCGTCCCCATGTCCCAGCACAGCCACCTTGGGTCCTGTTCCCAGCCCCACCAGCTCACACCATTCCTCATTGCAGGGACTGTGTGTGGGGGGGTTGGGTGCGTTCAGGGGATCAGCAGGGAGCTCAGTGCTGACACCACACAGCACCAAACGACTCTTGAATACATGAGCCAGAGTGAGTCAGAGCCTGCCCACAGCCTCCAGCTTTGGGGAGCCAGGGAAGGGGATTCCTGGGGCTGTCTCCCTGCCAACCCCCCATGCCTCCACCAAGCTGCAGTTCAGGGTTCAGCAGGGACAGAAGCATGGTCCTTAAAGCTGGGGGGAGTGGGGGGGGTGGAACATCCTGTATGCTGGCATGGTCCATGGGCAGGAGGATGCTTTGGGGTGCCTCTGGCTCACTGCCCCTCTTTTTTCCATACCTCCTTGGTGTGGTTGCTGTCTTTCTTCCCTGCCTTCTCCTGCTTCTGCTCCGGCACCTTGCTCTGCCGCCGGCTCAGCTGGCCAGCCGTGCTGCTCTTCCCATCGCTGTGGACCTGGGGTGCCTCAGGTACACTTGGCTTGGCCAGGCTGCCCTGGAAGAGGAGCAAGAATCCATCATTTAAAGGGAGCTGCCAGGTCCCATTCACCCCTTCCTGCTTAGCCTGAGGATTTCACAGGGGCCCAGGGGTGTGCAGAGAGCAGAGGAGTTAATTTCTGCACATGGGAGAAATCCTGAGCACAGCTGGGAGCGCTGGGATTTGGGCATGGGCCTGGGAAGGGGTTCCCACCAGAGCACTGGGTGGGAGAGAGAGGCACCTCCTTCTCCCCATCCTCTCTGGGTCTCTGCAGGGCCTTTTTTGCTTTAGGAGGATGTTATGACAAGGCCATAAATGAACAACATACATTGGGAGGCAGCTAAAAATAACTCATCCCACCAATGCAGCACAAGGTTGTGTGTGAATGTGCCACGGGGATCGCCAGCCCCAGCCTGTCCTGCCGAGTTGGGCAAGCAGCCTGCTCCCAGCATGCTGCCCTCAGACCTGCTCCAAGGAGCCTGAAATGTCTCCTCTGAAGGCAGGAGCAGCCCAAAAGAAGGGATGGGGGAGCAGAAACCTGGCAGATGGGTTTTGGCACTCACCAGGATGGGGATCCAGGTGGCCAGCTGCTGCCCTTTGGCTTTGGCACGCTGGAGGCTCTGGGTGGTTTGCTGGTAAGCACGGTGGGAGACAGTGCTGACCAAGGCACTGATCCGCCCCAGGGTGCTGGGAGCACTGGCAGCGCTGGTGGCGCTGGTGGCACTGGCAGCACTGGCACTTCTGGCAGCAGTGGGAGCACTGGCAGCGCGGGGCTGCTGCTGAGAGACCTTTGCTGCTGCCCCACGTGCTGCTTTGGGCTTCTGATCTGAAGGCAGAAAGCTGATGGTGAGTTAATGTCCTGGTGGGACACCCTTATGCCAAAATGCAGGAGTTTCCTCCTGCCATGTGCACCCCACGAGTGAGGTGCCACCCCACAAACTGCCAGCCTTCATTAGACACCCTCAGAGGAGATTTGGGCGTCAGAGCTACCTGTTTCCTCATCCTCCTCTGGCAGCAGATACTCCATCAGCTTCTCCAGCCCTCCCAGAGCTGTGTCCACTCCTGCAGCTGCCATCTGGGTCACCGAGTTCCTTCTCGTGTACTTTGCTGTGGTTTCCACTGTGCTCTTGGTGGCCTCATAGCCCTCTGCTGCCAGCTCTATGATCCTATCCATGGAGCTGCCGATGGTGCTTTTGGCACTTTGGATGGGGGAAGAGATGGTGCCCTTCAGTTCAGATGCAAGCTGCAGGCAGAGAGGTGGAGAACAGCCCTGTTGGTGCGCTTGGGGTGTCATGAAACAACTGGAGTGACCACGGAGACTCCAACAACGGCCATGCCAGCAGGCAGCCCTGAGAGGGGCATAACAGCTCTCCAGCCTGAGCTGGAGGCAGCTGTCAGAGATGGGACACCCATATTTGGGAGTGTGTTAGCCCGGCTCTGGGCTGCAGGACCCCCCCTGAAAGAGCTCTCGCTTGGAGGTGTTGCTTTGTTTCCTCCAGAGCAGTTTATCACCATCCAGGAACAAGGCCAGAGGAGATGCTGTGGACTCTGCAGAGAGGCAGAGGGGTCCCAGGCTGTCACAGGACTTACTTTGTCAACCGGGTACTGCAGAGCAGGGATCTTCTCCTCCAGGTGGTCCAAGCCTCGGCAAGCCAGGTCGTTAGCCACAGCAACTGCCTCGGGCAAAAGCACGGGGTGCGTGGTGACAAGAAGCCCCTGGGCCGCGCTAGGCACACGCTGGTGCCAGCCCTGCCGCCCCAGGAGAGGCTGCGGGGGGCACCCCGCGCCGTGCGGACTCACACTGCGGCTCCAGCCGGCGCACCACAGGCTCCACGCTCCACATGGCCAAGGCGCCGGCGCCCTGCACGCCCCGCTCGTAGACATCGCACACCGAGGCCACCAGCGGGTGAGCCTCCTTGGTGCTGCTGTAGGTCCGCTGCAGGCTCTCGCAGGTCGAGCTGACCACCGGCAGCTGCAGGACCCGCTGCAGGACGCTCTCCTGTGCGCGGCGACAGGGCTCGGTCGGCCAGCAGCCCCCTGAGGGGCGCCTCTTCGCCAGCGGCGCTCGGCGCCCTGTGGTGACCCCAGAGGGCTTCGGCGCCGGAGGAGGGCATTTCTCAAAGCCCACTGGGGGTCTGCTGCGCAGGGCACAGCCGAGGGCACGCAGGCTGGCTCCTGCTGCTGCTGGAGGAGCAGGGCAGCGCAGCCGGTGCCGGAGCGGTGCTTCCCTCTCCCTTCGTTTCTCGAGCCTGACTCAGGTGCTCTCTGCCTTTGCACTCTGCTCCGCTGCTTCCGTCTGACCCTGTCCTTAGCCCGACAAAGGCCAGGCCATGTGGCACCTCTGTCCTCTCTGCCGTGTCACTATTGTGACAAGCAAGGGATATGGACCTCAAAGAAAGAGGAGAGGAACAGGAGGGCACGCAGTACTGCGGTAGGAGGAGGGCACCGGAGCTCTCCGAGGCACCAAGGTGCTGTGTCCCCACACCCTGCTAGCACAGGTGACTTGGGGTGCCAGTGTAAACCAGCACAGCTGACTCCTGTGTGTGCTGCCAGTGCCAGAACACAGGTGGAGGTAGGTCCCTCCAAGCTGGGTAAGCAGGGTAAAGCTGAGCTCCAACCCTCCACTCCTGCTCTCACCCAGCACCCAGACAACTGAGAGACATTACAGCCTCAGGGGAGGACCAGAATGGATGCTGGCTTATCACAGCAGCTGTGAGGCAAGAGCACCATGGGTTGCACGGGACAGAGCAAGAGAAAGAGCTGAGCTGTCCACCAGTGGGTGAGATTTTGTCTTCGTGTCCCACTTGAGCCCACGCCTGGGCTGTGAATCTGCACAGCTGAGAAAAGCTCTCGTTATTTTGTGCTGTCTTGTCCTGATTTTGGCTTTCCAGGGAGCCAGCCCTCCCACAAACACTGTGCTTCAGCAATCCCAGGGGCTCCAGCTGTTCATAACTGCCAGAGGTCTGATGATCCCGGAGCGGGGGCATGGATGAAGGGCAGGCACTGCCAGCAGGGCTCACATCACCTCGGGGGTAGCTTTCTTCACTCTGAACTGTTTAATTTCAAGTAAGGTAAGGTTTTATCCTTTCCCTTTGATGACACTCTGGCTACAGATAGGTAAAGGCCCATATGAGAGTGACAGGGGGAGCTGTGGGACAGTGTGAGATGTGACTATGTGGCAGAGTTGGCACACGCTACCTGGCACCCTCGGCACACCTCTGCCCTCCCTTCCTCCCAGCACGCACCTTGGCACTGCCGTTCTGCAGAGTCTGGCTCTTCTTCGCTGTCATTGTGACACACACACCTGCAAAGCAAAGCTGGGAGCCACAGACCCTGCTGCAAAGGCAGGGCTGGGCTCAGGCTCTTCCCTTTGAACCTGCACCTCCTGAGCCTGGCAGGTCCAGGAGCTGGGCTGAGACACAACCCCCTCCCCCCACCTCGACTCCAATGGATTTGGCACTATCTAAAGCTTGACTTTTTACTAGTTAAGCTGTAGAACTGAGGACTCCACCCCCCCACCCCCTGCTACTGTCTCTTAACACCCAAAGATGCAAAAATGAGAGGCATTTAGTTTGCGGCACAAGGCAGGGCAGAGAGCATTGGCAGAGCTGTAGAGCAAACCTAGAGCAACCAGGATGCTCTCTGCTGTGTGTGAGGGCCAGGCTGAGATGGAGGCTGAGAAGGGGTAAGAAGGCAGGATAGGCGAAGAAAGAGGAGCTGCAGCCCCCTCAGCAGCCCCCTCCCCTGTGCCTGCTCTGCAGCTCTGCTGCTCGCACTGCCAGTGCCCAGCCCTGCATGGCACCAGCTCCATGCAGGAACAAAAGCACCACAGAACACCCAGCTCCTGTGCACCCAGCTGGGCAGCAGCCAAAAGCCCAGCTCCAGCTCCCAGCCCCTGGCACAGTCCTTTTCTTAGCAGCAGATGAAATTCAGGCAGCTTAGGGAGAGTGGATGGTCCCTGCTGCCATGCCCCTGGTCCTGCTGGAGCTCTCCACAGAGCACTGGATGGGGACAGGCTACTCACCGAGGGCGAGGCAGGAGCAGAGAGTGGTGGCTGTGCTGTCCCTTCACCCGGGTGCTCTGAGAGTGATGCACCCTGCCCAGCCACTACTACCACCATGAGGCCCCACCTCCTGCCTGTGTGCTTTGGGAGCTGGCAGACTGCAGTGGAAACTGGCCAAAGAGCTCCCTGAAGCCACTGTCTTGTGGAACAGATGACAGCAGAACGTCCCCTTTGCCATCTTTCCTGCAGAGCCCACAAGCTGGCATCGCTGGGATGCACCAGGCTTTAACACCACTCCTTCAAGAGAGGATGAAAAGAAGCTGCCCTTGGACCTCACCGCCTCAAAAGCCACAGATCATGAGCAGCTGGGAGAAGGCAAAGGGCCAGGCAGGGCTTCCTCAGCCATGAGAAGCTCTTCTGTGCTTCTGTAGCCCTCGTTATGCCCCGTGGTAGACCAGGACCCTAGCCTGTGAGTGACACAGCACTGACTGAGAACGTAGCTTCTGCCCAGGAGAGTTTACTAGGCACGAGAGACAAAAGGTGGAGAGGAGGAACATGTCCTGCATAACACAATCTGGTCTGGGCAGGGCTGCAGCTCCTAGGAGAACTCTTCAAGGGTTTTGGCAAGGAGGTGTTTAGCTGGGGGTCAGGGCAGACACTGCCTTAGGAGGGCTGTAGGAAAGCTGGGTGGGTGCAATCCCAAGCACAGCTCCAGGCTGGGTGGGGAATGGCTGAGAGCAGCCCTGAGGAACAGCACCTGGGGGTCTGGGGTGATGCAAAACTCAACAGGAGCCTGCAGTGTGAGTGCAGCCCAGACACAACCCTGTGCTGGGCTGCAGCAAGAGCAGTGTGGGCACAGGGCAAGGGAGGGGATTCTGCCCCTTGGCTCTGCTCTCCTCACACCCCACCTGCAGTCCTGGGGGCAGTTCTGGAGCCCCCAGCACAAGCAGGACATGGAAGTGTTGGAGCCAGCCCAGAGGAGGCCATCAAGATGCTGAGAGGGCTGCAGCAGCTCTGCTGTGAGCACAGGCTGAGAGAGTTGGGGCTGTGCAGCCTGGAGAAGAGAAGGCTTGGAGGAGACCTTGGAGTGGCCTTGCAGGATCTGAAGGGGGCTACAGGAAGGCTGGGGAGGGACTACTGACAAGGTTTGGTAATGAGAGGACAAGGAGGAATGGGTTTGAAGTGGCAGAGGAGAGATTGAAAGTGGATGTTAGGAGAAGGTTCTTTGCAGTGAGGGTGGCGAGACACTGGCACAGGTTGCCCAGGGAGGTTGTGGATGCTTCCTCCCTGGAGGTGTTCAAGGCCAGGCTGGATGAGGCCTCGAGTGACCTGTTCTGGTGGGAGGTGTCCCTGCCTATGGCAGGGGCTTGGAACTGGATGAGCTTTGAGGTCCCTTCCAACCTAAACCAATCTATGATTCTATGATTTGGAGCAGACAGAAACAGGAAAAGCATCAGGCTGGAAGCCACCTCTGGAGGTCACCTCACCCAGCTCTTGCCCTGCAGGAGAGGAAAATCCTCACTTCCCTCCCAGAGAGCCTGGGGTTTGCTCCCAGGCTGGGGCTGTGCAGAGCTCCCTGCCCTGCCCTGCCAGCTGGGTACAGGGGCACACCATGGCCCCGGGCTGTCCCCAGCTCATGGTAGGATGAGTCACTGCTCTTTGGACAGCAGCACAAAGGGCAGCAGCCTGCTCAAAAGTTTACTCTTTTGGCACTCAGCCTTTTTCCAGCCCCACTGACCTTGCTAGAAGTGGAGGGGGCAGGCCAACCTTCTCCCTGCCTTGGCAGGAGCAGGGATCAGCAGACAGCACAGCCTTTGCCCTACTGATGCCTGCGCTCACCCCCTCCCATCCTCCGGGGCAAAGGCTGTGCCAGCCTGGGGCTCTGCAGGGCAAACAGCACTGCCCTCACTCCCAAGCACCAGAAAGGCTTTCTGTGCCTCTGCAGGCAGTATTCATAGCTCACCAGATCAGCTGGGTCTGAGATAGGACAAAGGGGAATGGTTGGAAGCTGAGGGTTAGAGTGGAGCTGAGAAAGAAGCTCTTCAGTAGGAGGGTGGTGAGACTCTGGCACAGGCTGCCCAGGGAGGCTGTGGCTGCCTCCTGCCTGGGAGTGTTGAAGGCCAGGCTGGGTGAGACCTTGAGCAGCTGAGTGTAGCTGAGAGGTGTCCCTGGGCATGGTGAGGAGGTTGAAGCATCTGAGCTCTGAGCTCCCTTCTGATCTGAGCCACTCTGTGGTTGTATGAAAAGGCAGCTGCAGCCATTCCCTTCACTGTCGCTGTGCCTGAGCTTGGCAGAAGCCTCCAGCTCTCACTGCTGGTCCTGAAGGGTGACTGATGGCAGTTTGGGGCTATCACTTTGTTTCAGGGGATTTCATACCTGCAGTTTTTACCTGGTGGTCACAAAGCTACTCCTCCAGGCTTTTGCAGCTGTAAAGGGGACTGGAGATCAGGCTGCCAAATCTGGCTGCCACCTCGCTGCTGCAACAGGGCAGCACCCAGGCACAAGAACAGGATCATCCTTAATAAAATCCAGAGGTGGGAGGGAGGATCCCTCCTGCAGCATCTTTCATCCCACCCTCTAAGTTACAGACAGTCACAGTGTCACACTCATCTCAGTTTATTGCTGGCCTTGTGCCAACTGCTGTATTAGAAACAGATACCAACAAAAAGGCACTAAAAGGATCTTCTCCACATGATTGTGATTCTATGGCTTCAGTCACATTATGTTAAGGTAAGTTAAATTGTTAGCCTCCAACTGGGGAGCAGAAGGCCAATATTAGTGCTTAAAGAGAGTTACTCTTCTATTTTCCAACCCACATCACACAGAATGGGAGAGGTAAGGCTGAGACAGGCTAAAAACCCACTGCCCCATCTCCCACATTAGGCCTGTACTTGCTAGTCTGTGTCAGTCCCTACAGCAGAAACATCAGAGCTTGCCTCACAGCTTTGCAGTGTTTGCCTGGCACAAGGGAGGGGAAAAACCTCAACACTCTTCTTCCTCATCAGGCACAGGGAGGTGCAGTGGGTAGGGGCCACATCACTGTGGTAATGCATTTCCCTTTACCTTTGAGAAAGGGAGAAACTGGTTTGCAAACCACTGATCCTCACAAGTCCATGGGACCGGATGGGATCCACCCTAGGGTGCTGAGAGAGCTGGCAGCTGAGCTGGCCAAGCCACTCTCCATCATTTATCAGCAGTCCTGGCTCACTGGAGAGGTCCCTGAAGACTGGAAGCTGGCCAATGTGATTCCCATACACAAGAAGGGTCGTAAGGAGGAGCCAGAAAACTACAGACCTGTGAGCCTGACCTCAGTGCCAGGCAAGGTCATGGAACAGGTCATCTTGGGTGCCATCACAAAGCACCTACAGGATAGCCAAGGGATCAGGCCCAGCCAGCATGGGTTTAGGAAGGGCAGGTCCTGCCTCACCAACCTGATCTCCTTTTATGATCAGGTTACCCGCCTGGTGAATGTGGGGAAGGCTGTGGATGTAGTCTACTTGGACTTCAGCAAAGCCTTTGACACTGTCTGCCACAAGAAGCTCCTAGCCAAGCTGGCAGCTCATGGTTTGGACAGATTCACTCTGTGCTGGATCAAGAACTGGCTGGATGGCAGAGCTCAGAGAGTGGTGGTGAATGGTGCCACGTCCAGTTGGCAGCCAGTCACAAGTGGTGTTCCCCAAGGATCAGTGCTGGGCCCAGTCCTGTTCAATATCTTTATTGATGATCTGGACGAGGGCATTGAGTCCAGCATCAGTAAGTTTGCAGATGACACCAAGCTAGGAGCAGGTGTTGATCTGTTGGAAGGTAGGAGAGCCCTGCAGAGGGACCTGGACAGGCTGGATGGGTGGGCAGAGGCCAATGAGATGAGATTTAACAAGGCCAAGTGCAGGGTTCTGCACTTTGGCCACAATAACCCCAAGCAGCGCTATAGGCTGGGGACTGAGTGGCTGGAGAGCAGCCAGGAGGAAAGGGACCTGGGGGTACTGATAGATAGTAAGCTGAAGATGAGCCAGCAGTGTGCCCAGGTGGCCAAGAGAGCCAATGGCATCCTGGCCTGCATCAGGAATAGTGTGGCCAGCAGGACAAGGGAGGTTATTCTTCCCCTGTACTCAGCACTGGTCAGGCCACACCTTGAGTACTGTGTCCAGTTCTGGGCCCCTCAATTCAAGAAAGATGTTGAGGTACTGGAACATGTCCAGAGAAGGGCAACGAAGCTGGTGAGGGGCCTGGAACACAAATCCTATGAGGAGAGGTTGAGAGAACTGGGCCTGTTTAGCCTGGAGAAGAGGAGGCTCAGAGGTGATCTTATTACTGTCTACAACTACCTGAAGGGACATTGTAGCCAGGTGGGGGTTGGCCTCTTCTCCCAGGTAACCAGCAATAGAACAAGGGGACACAGTCTCAAGTTGTGCCAGGGTAGGTATAGGCTGGATGTTAGGAAGAAGTTTTTCACAGAGAGAGTGATTTCCCATTGGAATGGGCTGCCCAGGGAGGTGGTGGAGGCACCGTCCCTGGGGGTCTTCAAGAAAAGACTGGATGAGGCACTCAGTGCCATGGTCTAGTTGACTGGCTAGGGCTGGGTGATAGGTTGGACTGGATGATCTTTGAGGTCTCTTCCAACCTGGTTGATTCTATGATTCTATGATTCTATGAAAGAAGGATTTTGTATCCAGCAGGTCCCCAAGAGGAACTCAGAGCACATTGTCTTTTACAAGAAGATCAAATTCAGTAGACCAAAGGCGGCCAATGCTCTGCTGCCAGATCATCAAGACTCCTCTTTCTTCCTTAGAGGGGTTGCCACAGGCTGGGATAATGATCAGGTGTGAGGAGGGAGGGCTGGGCTGCACACTGCTAGCAGCTCACAGGCAGATGGAGTACTGAACATCAAACATCCATTGTTGAAAAGGAGAGGAAGCCCTTGAAGAGAAACATCCCTAAGTGAAGCTCCATTATGGTCTGCACTGCCAGCACTCTCTACTCCCAGGCTAAAAAGAGGAGCTGCTGCTAGCCACCTTTGGTCTTCAGGAACGTTTCATTATCCTGCCCAGCAGCCTCCTTTTCCAAACACTTCCTTGGCAGGCTCACACTTCAGAGCCAAACTGGAAGCAATTCCAAGGCCAACCACAGGCACTTAAGGTAAAGTGGGGCACTGAGTGAGCCTCCTCAGCTCCACCTTTTAATAAAGGACATCAGCACCTTTTAATTTCTGTTTTCAGGCAACATCAGGGATCAGCAGAGAGTGCCTGGGTCCTGCTCACATCTCCTAACAGATCGACCAAGGAGCCCTTGCAGCAGAAAGCAGCAGGAGGCACAGGCCTTAGCCTAATGAAGAAGGACCCTAATGAAGAAGGCTCTCTGCTTCTCCCACATAATGTGCAAGTGTCGGTGTCAGAACTGGGCCTCTGCAAAGCCAGGAGTAACAGAGACTGTGTGCCATGTCAGACAGCTGGACACAGCATCTCTGCTTCCACTCAGGTGACTCTGCTAGGCAAGGGGTAAGCCAGGGGCAGTAGTGCAGCTGCAGGGCAGACTAAAGGCATTTTCAAATGCTAGAACCCATTCAAGCACTGAGGGAACACACAAGAAACCTTCCAGCCATGCGAGAGGGGAGGATAGAAGGACTAGACAGGAAAATCTAACCCATGAATGCCCAAATCCAGTCATGAGCTTTTCTCCTCCCAGGGGATTCTGATAGCACAACCAACTATGTTTCCTTCCCCCCTGGGAGCTTACACAACCAGAAACACACCCTGGCAGTTTTCCTGACTCAGTGAGCTCTGAGCCAGGCTTCTCTCATGAACTGCAGGTTCCAAAGCTCTTTATTATACTGGGATTTCTCATGTAAAGGCCACAAAGCCAGCTCCTCACCACAGGCTGGTTAGTGGGAGGCTGTTGTAGCTGGAGTCACAGGGCTTTGGGAGCTCAGGCACAGGTGTGACTAGAAACGGAGTGCTTGTGAGTGCTTCCAGACCCACAGCTTTGGAAACCAGTGCCCTACAGATCACAGCATCATCACAAGCTTCCCACACACTGTCCTTCACCAAAACCCTCAGCCATGGCCCACTGGAGAAATCAGAGGTGGAGGCCAGGGGGCCCTTGGCTCACATTATCAAAGGGAAAGAAGAAAGTGCTGATCTCCTGGGCGCTCGCTGGCGCTTGCCAGGCTGCAGATCCATCATCGCTGCTGCACGCTGCTGAGCTGGCTCAGGAACCATCACACTGCGCTCCCACCACTGCCTGCAGAGGACAGGTCCCTCAGCCCAAACCCTGCAGCACACTCACTCTTGCCTGCAGGCCATTGTAAGCACAGCTCCTGACCTGCCTGAGCCCACTGCAGACAATGTGGGTGCAGGAACCTTCGCCTGGTGAATTCCAGCTTCCCAGAGTAAACACGACCAGCTGTGAGTCACACCCCAGGACAGTGTCTGTGCAGCTACTTCACAACCCTGCATTAAAAGAGAGGAACATCAACAGTTCCTTATCAAGCAGCCATGTTCCAAGTCCTGTTTCTCCTTCTCTGTCTTCTCCCCATCAGGTAACGTGTCACAGCACCAAACTCAGCTGGAAAGACATGGGGCAAGGAAAAGGGTAGAACTCACTTCTTTAGGGGCTAAAATCAACCTTGAAGTCACTGTGAGAGATGCTGATTCTGAAAGTGCCACACGAAGGATCAAAACCCATGGGGAGATCAGAGCTGTTGGCTTGCTGCACGCTCGGTGTCACTGCTTCAGCTTCAGATGTGGGCTTGCTAATGTGAGGATCCCCACCAGGGAGGAGAGGACACCACAGAAACCAATCACTCCTGGGTTGGTCTTGTAGATGCCCAGTGTGTCCAAAGGGCCTGAGAGGTCACAGAGGTTCTTCACCAAGTCCAGCAGCAAAGGAGGATGTCTCTTCAGCACCTGGCACAGCAGGGTGAGAAACCCACGCACACCCTCACACCTCACACAGCGCAGCTCCTGACAGCAGAAGTGCTCCTTTGTCTTTTCTTCCTGGACAGCTTGTTCCAGCCTCCAGGAGATCTCGTACCAGTCCCTGCCCAGGTTCAGCAGCAGTGAAATGTAGTAGCACTTGGTGGCCCAGCTGTGCCACTTGGGCTTGTCGATGTCAGGCCGCAGCCCCACGCTCCTGAGCCACAGAGCTGTGTCACAGACGAAGTAGAGGGCACGAGTCAGGTTGGAGGCTGTCAGGCAGAAGCGAGGAACCACATCTGGCAGCTGTGTTGTCCTCCTGGCTGCTACCAAGGCATGCACCATGTTGCCCAGTCTGAACACTGCAAGAAAGCCCACAGAGGTTAGCACGGCCTGGCCTTTGCCACAGACAGACCCATGTGGGACAGAGGACGGGCATGAAGATGCTGAGAGGGCTGCAGCAGCTCTGCTATGGGGGCAGGCTATAAGAGTTGGGGCTCTGCAGCCTGGAGAGAAGGCTTCCTGGAGACCTTGGAGTGGCCTCCTAGTATCTGAAGGGGGCTACAGGAAGGCTGGGGAGGGACTACTGACAAGGTCTGGTAATGACAGGATGAGGAGGAATGGGTTTGAAGTGGCAGAGGAGAGACTGAGACTGGATGTTGGAAAAGGTTCTTTGCAGTGAGGGTGGTGAGACACTGGCACAGGTGGCCCAGGGAGGCTGTTTTCCACAACCTCCCTGGAGCTGTTCAGCACCAGGCTGGATGAGGCCTTGAGTGACCTGTTCTAGTGGGAGGTGTCCCTGCCTATGGCAGGGTGGGGCTAGAACTGGCTGAGCTTTGCGGTCCCTTCCAAGCTAACCCATTCAGTGACTCTATGACAATCTGCCACAGCACTGCCCACGTGTGCCTTCAGAAACCTCAGTGGGCTCTGAGCATGTGTGCTCAAGCATCTTCTTCTCAGAGCATGAGAAACGAGGATGAAGGAGGAAAGAGGGTGTCAGTACCTTGGTTCTGTCCTGAGCACTCCCCCACAAGTTCTGCCAACAGCCAGGACGTGCAGCCTCCTGGACCAGCATCAACCCCAAGGATTCATAGAATGGTTTGGGTTGGAAGGGACCTCAAAGCTCAGCCAGTTTCAACCCCCTGCCACGGGCAGGGACACCTCCCCCTGGCCCAGGTTGCTCAAGGTCTCATCCAGCCTGGCCCTGAACATCTCCAGGGAAAGGGCATCCACAACCTCCCTGGGCAACCTGCCCCTGTTCCCAAACTACACGCTGCCAAGACTCCCAGGAAAGAGTTACATCAGAGCTGCCAGTTCCAGCTGCACACTGCACTGGATTTCACCTGGCCCTGTGAGGAGATATCACTGCACTAAGCCCACTGCAGTCTTGAGCTGTACCTTCCCTAAGCCTCCATGCAAGGCGGTGATCAATGTGCTGAGCACCACAAGAGCCCGGTCCCTCCTCAGCCAGGAGTTTGTCAGAGGAGCACGCAGCTCCTTGCAGGAGACAGGAACATCAGATTCTGTTTCCAGCTCTACCACTTGGTAAGCCTAAGCCTGATTTCATCCCCTGCCCACTCTGGGTTCTGCCCCCGGCACGTTAACGTGACATTGTGCAAGACACTTTGCGTAACCTGCTGCACCCTCACACTGGCTGATGTTGGCAGCACCCAACTTTAGCCCTGGACGTAGGCTTGGCATCTGCTACTCGTTTGTTTAGAAGCAGCAACAGAGCTGTGGCTGGCAGACCAGCTGGCCCCTCTGCTCGGAGTTCACCGTGCTGGTGGAGCTAACTGGGCAAACACAAACCCACGGCAACACCTGAAGTGGGAGTCTTTGCCTCATCGACTGAAGCTGTTCCTGGATTAGGCAATTGCTAAGGAGGTGCAGGATCAATCCTAGGTAGCAATGATGACAGCAACCATAATGAATCACAGAATCAACCAGGTTGGAAAAGACCTCCAAGATCATCCAGCCCGTGCATGGACTGCATCACAGCCAACGTGGCACAGAGCGATGGGACACAGGCCATGAGACTGTGAGACAAGGAAGGAGGGGGAAAATCCTTCAGTGGGGGCATAAATGCTAAAGGAAATTAATCTGTGAAGTAGGATATAAAAAGCCACACTGAAGTCAGGTCCCTCGCAGGTGACTTTCATGGAATGATGATCTTTAACGTTAGGCTTTCTCAACCCATCAGTTAGAAAGGCTACCAAGAGTGCACCACGACAGCCTGGCACCCTGACTCTGGGGTCTGCCCTGATGACAGCCTGCCCTCTGCAGCCACAGAGCAGCTGCCTGGTCATTCATTTCCCTGCTTCTCCCCACGACGATTCACATTTCCTAGCAGAGAGGAGGTTGAGAAGTCACAGAGGTCTGCTTGGCCATGCCCAGCCTGGCAAGCCGAAGCAGGGACAAAGTCCCTCGACTGCTCTGTGAGCATTTGGTGGCTCTGGGCTAAGCTAGCTACAGAAAAGACAGGGCCAGGAGCTGCTTTGCTGGAAGGAGCAAGCGAGAAAGGACTTATCCCTCTAGACCGCAGGTACTTACTTTTCCGGCCAGAACTCATGCTAGATTCCAACTGCTTGAGTTTCATTACCAGCGTCTCCTTATCAGCCTTACGCTCTATTAGATAGCTAAGCAACATGCATGTGTACTGAGTGGCTCTGGAAGGGAGAAAACGAGGAGAAGGGGACACAGGTGAAACACAGGCACTCCGCAGCACCGCAGCAGCGGAGCACAGCTCCGCGCCGAGCCTAAGGTCACCCCTGGCAGCCTCGCTGCGCCAGGGCGAGGCAACCCCGCGGCAGGGGCACAAGCGCAGGGGGCGGCCGAGGACAGCGGAGCGGCGAGCAGCGAGGAGCGGCGGCGCGGCAGGAGGGGGCCCAGTGCCGCCCCGGGCCGGGGAGCCCCGGAGGGGCCGCGGAGATGCTGCGCCCCACGGGGGTCTGAGCGCAGCCGGCACCGCGGGGCCGCCGCCCGGAAGGCTGAGCCGCCAGCCCGGCGTGAGCAGGCCGCCCGGCCCGGCCGCCGGCCCCGCACTCACCGGAAGAGCTGGTCCCGGCCCTGGCTCCGGTTGGTGAAATCCACGAAGGCCTCCATGGCAGCGGCGGCGGAGGGGCGGCAGCCGCGGGAGGTGTGCGCGGGCCGCGGCCGCTCCGCCCCGCCCCGCTCCGCCCGGTCCCGCCCCGCGGGGGAACCCTGGGCGCCGGTCTGCGTTCCCGGCCGGGATCACGCCGTTGCCACGGTAACCGTCAACCTCGGCCTGAGAGCCCGGCCCGGCTCAGCGCCTCGGCTCCTGCGCCTCGCTCCGAGGGTAGGCCTCCGTGAGCGGCGGCGGGAGGGAGGCTCGGGCAGCGCCCGGTGCGGTGGCGCTGGCAGCCTGCCCTCCGGATCGGCCCCTGGGATGTCGGCCCGGGCGTGGGCCGCACGGGCTCTGGAGGCCGCTGCCCGCCCGGAGCGCTGCCCAGGCGGAGCAGGGCTCCTGGCGAGGCGCAGGGGGACGATTCCTAACCGCTTTGGCTCTCGTACGCTGCGCTGCCAAAGCTTTCACTCTCTGTTCTCTGCAGGCAGACCTCGGCGTGGCTCAGCACTGCCAGGGCGGGACAAGGCCCCTCAGGAACAGAGGTAATGCAGGGGGAAAAGAGCTTATAGAGCAGGGCTGCTCTGGCGTGCCTGTTCTGAGAGGAACCTCTCCGGCCTTGCAGAGGTCATTAGTCGCCTTTTTCTCCCCCCTCCACCCAGTTACCTCATGCAAGTAGATATTGCACGGTTCTTCACTCTCCTGCACCTGCTGCCATTCCCAGGTCTGTGCTGTGGTCTGCAAGGGCAGGAGCATGGCTGTGTACGTCCGGAAGCACCCCCTGGAGATTCCCCCACCATCTGAGAAAGACTGGCCCGAGGATGAGGAGGAGAACTTCTTCCTGCAGGATCCTGATGGAGAGCGTGCTGCCCTGCCTCAGCCCCTCAGGATGGCCAGCAAACTGGTGATGCTGGCTTTTGAGAATGCCATGGGAGCCATTGAAAGAAGGGAGATGCTCCGAGAAGCACAGCCCACAAAATGCTGTCCCACGGCTGAATTCCAGGTACAGAGCCCCTCGGAGCAGAGACAGAGTTAATCACTGTAGCAGTGTTCCTAGAGCATATGCATTCAGCTGATTCCACACTCTTCTCTTCATCACCTTCCTCAGGATCCACCACCAGCTCACTGCTTTCACTTGAAAAGGTTGCAGCTTCTAAGCTGGTCTGACAGGTTCTGGTTCCCACCCACCTATCACACCTCTCTGTAAAGACAGAGGCAGATATTAAACAGCTTTAAATTCACCTCCTGCTTCTCAGGCTGGCTCCACCCTTGTTTGCAGTCCTTAGCAGTGGGCAAGCTCAGCTCTGTCTTCTGGGGGATACTCCAGCTGCAGTATTGTGACCAGAAGGCCAGTGCTGCCCACCCCATTGTTGTGTGGAGCTGTCCAGGAGGCTGCACTGGTACCTGCTGGTGCTCTGCCCAGAGGAGCTCAGTATCCCTCTGAAGCTCTGTGGGAAGGCTGTTGGCCAAAACAAACCCAAGCAGCACTACAGGCTGGGGCCAGAGTGGCTGAGAGCAACCAGGCAGAGAGGGAGCTGGGGGTGCTGGGAGAGAGGAGCTGAAGAGGAGGCAGCAGTGTGCCTAGGTGGGCAGCAGAGCCAGTGGCATCCTGGGCTGGCTCAGGAGCAGTGTGGGCAGCAGGACAAGGGAGGTTCTTCTGCCCCTGTGCTCAGCACTGCTCAGGCCACACCTGGAGTGCTGTGTCCAGTTCTGGGCTCCTGAATTCAAGAGAGATGTTGAGGTGCTGGAAGGTGTTGAGAGAAGGGCAGCAAGGCTGGGGAGGGGCCTGGAGCAGAGCCCTGTGAGGAGAGGCTGAGGGAGCTGGGGGTGTGCAGCCTGCAGCAGAGGAGGCTCAGGGCAGAACTCATTGCTGTCTGCAGCTGCCTGCAGGGAGGCTGTAGCCAGGTGGGGTTGGGCTCTGCTGCCAGGCAGCTAGCAACAGAAGAAGGGGACACAGCCTGAAGCTGTGCCAGGGCAGGTTCAGGCTGGATGTTGTTAGGAAGTTGTTGTCAGAGAGAGTGATTGGCACTGGAATGGGCCGCCCAGGGAGGTGATGGAGTGGCTGTGGCTGGAGGTGTTGAAGCCAAGCCTGGCTGGGGCACTTAGTGCCATGGTCTGGTTGCTTGGCTAGGGCTGGGTGCGAGGTTGAGCTGGGTGAGCTTGGAGCTCTCTTCCAACCTGCTTGATTCTGTGATTCTGTGAGTGCTGCTCAGCTCCAGGCCTTTAAAGCCCCTTCTGTTAGCCAGCAGGCGGAAGGTGGGAGCAAACTTTCTCCTCCCTAACATAGAACAATCTGTCTGATGGACATGAGAGGCTGTTCCCTGCTTTCTGCTGAGAGCTCGTGGAAAAATGTCTGCCCTGTGGAGTCAGTGGTTTCTGGTAGGGAAAGGGCAGGAGCCTCTTGCCTGCACGGCTGCTGTGCCCTCTGCTGGGGCGCTGCTGGGGTACACTCCTGCTTTCCTTTCCTTGGCAGGTAACTGGAAGAGCCAATTGCCTTGCAGTGTCTGGAACGTGCATCTTCGCTGGCCTGTCGGTGGGGCTGGCTGCCTTCAAGCTGCCTGACTGCGAGGAGCTCTGTGCCTGGGACGCAGGCAGCGCAGAGATTTGTGCCGTCCGCGCCTCTCACATGGGCAGCGAGCGCCACGTCCTGCTTGCTGTGGACGAAATGGGTTGGTGTGGTGTGGGGTTTCCTTGGCTGCCTGGGGGTGGCTGTGCTCTGGAGCTGCTAAAGCAGGAGGAAGATGGCAATGGCTGAGAGGGTTCCTAGAAAGCCTTGTGAAGGGGGAATTCAGTGACAGGCTGTAGGGTGACAGTGGTTAGCAGAGGGTGTGGGGTTTGTGTCCTCTTTGGCACAGCAGAGGCAGGTGCAGAGCTGAGTGTGGTGCATTTTTGGGACACCTTGGGCCTGGCTTATCCATCTCTGTGTACAGTTGAGTGTTTATTGCTGCTGGCATAAGGAAGCCAGTGACACTTTGGTGCTGGAAGCAGTGAGATGTTCTTCAGCTCTGGAAACAGTATTGTCCTGTTCACTCTGCCGTGGGTGTTGTGACTGCCCCCTCCACAGAGCATGGCTGCCAGCTGTTCACTTTTCTCCTCCTGGTACTTTTCTGTTTCTGTTGCAGGACTTGTCTGGCTCCTCTGCTTTCACAAGGAAACCTTCTTGCTTGTTAAAATCCTAAATCAAGTGGTAAGTACTGAGCTGATGCCACAGACACTGGGCAAAGGCTGGTAAAATATCAAGCACAGCTAATGCAGCTTCAGTTTGGGTCTCCCCAGTTTAAGAGGGACAGGGATCTGCTGGAGAGAGTCCAGTGGAGGGCTGTGAGGATGATGAGGGGACTGGAGCACTGCCTGGTGAGGAGAGGCTGAGGCACCTGGGGCTGCTTAGGCTGCAGAAGAGAAGACTGAGAGGGGATCTAATCAATGTCTCTAAATCTCTGAGGGCTGGGGGTCAGGAGGGGGGGACAGGCTCTGCTCACTGCTCCCTGGGATAGGACAAGCAGCAATGGATGGAAGCTGCAGCACAGCAGGTTCCAGCTCAACACAAGGGGCAACTTCTTGGCTGGAAGGGTCCCAGAGCCCTGGCACAGGCTGTCCAGAGAGGTTGTGGAGTCTCCTTCTCTGGAGCCTTTCCAGGCCTGTCTGGATGTGTTGCTGTGTGCCCTGAGCTAGATTGTGTGGTCCTGCTATGGCAGGGGGGTTGGAGTGGATGATCTCTTTGGGTCCCTTCCAGCCCCTGACATCCTGTCAGCCTGTGAATTGCTCTCACAAATTTCTGTGAGCAGCAGCAGCACTGTGAGAGTGCTGCCCACTGTTCATTCCTGTTTCTCTTACAATCTGTCTGGCCTTCATCCTGTTCAGAGCTGTGGAAGGCTACAGAACACTGAGCCAGGGATCTTGCTTTGATGCCAAGAACTATTTTATTTGGCAGGAGGATATCAGCAAGCAAAGTTCTTGTGTGGAGGTGGTGCTGTCCCCAGGAGGTGATTTCACAGGAGTCCTGCTGCAAGGCAAGTGCAGCAACATGGTTTGGTGGGTGATGGCTGCTGTGTTCTAGCAGAGAGGCCAGCAGCAGTGCTTTGGAAATGTTCAAAGTGTTCTGCGTTCTCAGGGATCCTGTTCCTAACTCTCACAGTCTCTCCTCCAGCTTAAGAGAGCTGTTCCTGCTACTTTCCATCCTCTCCAAAAGGCCTGGAGTGGATCAGGACCCATCCCAAAAGTGAGCTGTCTGTAACTGGCCAGCAGAGCTCCCAGCTCCCAGGAGGCTCAGTGAGAGCAGCTTTCCTGCCTCCTCAGATGGATCAAAATCATTTCCTCCCCTGGTTTGCTGAGGCTCCCTGGGACACTGGGAGTATGTACACCTGAAGCATTTCCTCTGCAGGCATAAGCCAGACAGCAAAGGCTCTAGAAACACTGCAACAGACTCCTCACTACAGCATTTTTCTGCTTCATGGCAGCTGCCTGTGTCAGCCCATGTGCTGCTGGCAGGCTTCCTGAGCCCTTGTTTGGTGGAGCCTGCCTGGGCATACCCTGCGCTCAGCAGCACACAGAGAACCAGTGTGAGACCATCTCTCACTTTCTGCTTTATCTCAGAGGAGACAGGGAAAATTCTTTGAACTGAGTCTCTTCATGGAAGCTGGGTGTTGGTTATTGGCCTGGAGGCTGAAATGTCAGTCTCAGTCAAGCTTGTGAAGCCTTCAGGAGGAGGAGGAGGAGTGGGATTTGATACAAAAAACAAAAGTGATCCAGATCCTGGTTTAAGGACATGAGATAAGAGAGGCTGCTTGCTTGAGAGACCTTTTCTCCTCTTTCCCAGTTACTCAACATGGTTTCTCAATGCAGACAGCACAAAAGCTTGGCTGGAGATCTACCAGTTGCCTAAGGGTTCCTGGCTGAAGGAGATGGAAAAGAACTCAGGAGCTGCAGCAGGGCTGGCTTGCAGGGAGAAGAGGTCAAGCTGCACATCTGTGGTACACAACATTTCAATCTCCCACTGTGCCTTACTTTCTTGTACCCTTTTGCCTGCAGGTCCCTCCACAAGCCTTGTTCCTTCAGCAAGATACAGGCTGAACAAGTCTGTTGGCCCAGGGGGCTGGAGTCTGTGTGGCTGTGCAGCTGCCCAGCCCACATTTCACAAGGCCTTTTTGTTATTGGGACATGTCTGCTCTCCCGAGACAGGCTTTGAAACGAGGTTCCCTTGGTCCCAGTGCTAGTCCTGCTGCCCCTCCCTGAAACTGCCAGCTCCTTCCCCAGCACTGTTGTGCCAGCTGAGGCCCTGCATGAGGCTTCTCTTCAGGGGCTTCTCCTTTATGTTGCTGGGGGAAAGTTAGGGAGTGGGAATTGGGCCTGAGTCTGGTCCTGAGACGTGGTTTGTGTTTTAGGCTGTCTGCAGGAGGAGGCGGGTAGGGTCATGGCTGAACCCTCCTGAGCAGGACAGGGTCTCTGCCCGTTTGCACTGACCACTGCCACCTCTGGTTCTGTGGCAGAAAAGTCATAGAATCAGTCAGGGCTGTAAGGGACCACGAGGAGCAGCCAGTTCCAACCCCTCTGCCATGCCCAGGGACACCTCACGCTAGGTCAGGCTGTCCACAGCCTCAGCCATCCTGGCCTTAAACACCTCCAGGGATGAGGCTTCCACCACCTCCCTGGGCAACCCCTGCCAGGCTCTCACCACCCTCATGCTGAACAACTTCTTCCTAACATCCAGTCTGAGTCTCCCCATTTCCAGCTTGGTTCCATTCTCCCCAGTTCTGTCACTCCCCGACAGCCTAAAAAGTCCCTCCCCAGCTGTCTTGTACCCCCCTTAAGATACTGAAAGGCCACAATAAGGTCACCTAGGAGCCTTCTCTGGAGCTGCATGAAGAGGGTTTAGCTGAAATTGTAACAAGCCTCAGCTGTTACAGGCAGTGTTAAATGCTGAGTGTTCATCCCTCTCCTGCATTGCTTTCACCTGGGTAAGTTTTACCTCTCAACACACAGGCACCTTCTGCCCAACACCTCAGTGATGCCTGCCTCCTATCTCCTTCCCCCTCCTTTTCAGCAGAGCCTTTCCTGGCCATGATTACAAGGGTTAGGTGATAGGTTGGGCTTGGTGGTCTCAGAGGTCTTTTCCAACCTGGTTAAATCTGTGGTTCTGTGAAGAGGGAGGTGTTGCTCAGCCCTGTCTTCAAGGCAGACGTTCCCCTTCACTTGGCCAAGCCAAAAGCAAGCACCCAGACATTGCCTCTTGGCTGATTCCATGTCAAGTACTCAAGTCCCTGTCCATTCTCAGACATAGAGTCATAGAATGGTTTAGGTTGGAAGGGACCTCAAAGCTCATCCAGTTCCAAGCCCCTGCCATAGGCAGGGACACCTCCCACTAGAACAGGTCTCACTGCAACTTTTAGTCCTGCTTCTTTCCCCCCCCCTTCATTCTTCCTGTGTCTCCCTGTGCCCCATGCAGTAAGTGGAGGCTCTTTGATGCACAAAGACAGAAGGTGCCTGGGCAGAGCATCCTTTGTGATGTTGTTGACAAAGCAGTGACTTCCCTCAAGCTTCTGTATTTTGATGGATGAGCTCCCAGGCAGCACCAGCTCAGCTCTGCATACAGCTGCTTCAGGAAGCATTTGATTCCCATCAACAGGGGACAGCTTAGCAGCACAGGGGGCAGAAGGCAGTTCTCAGGCTGATATTTTTGTTGCAGGGGTCTCCTGTGTCTGCAAGCAGTGCTGATGCAAAGCTGAGCCTCCCAGTGCTGCTGCTGAAGGTGCAGCCACACAAACCCGTTACAGGTCAGGACCCATCTTGTGCTTGCAAGGTGAAGCCTCCTTCAGCTGTGAGGGGGTCATGGCCCTCATGACTAGAGACCAGCTCAGACTCTCAGTGACATGCTCCTTGCCTTCCTGCCCTGTTTCTGGAGTCACTTGCAATCCTGGAGTGGGAGTTGCTCCTTATCTGATCACCTGAGATGTCCTGTCTGTGAGCACAAGAGACTTCAGCCTGCCTCGAAGTGGGTGTCAGACACCCTTGACTTCCTGGGCATCAGGGAGCAAGGAGGTTGCTTCCTAGATCCTAGCAACCTGACAGCACCCTCAGCTCCCCACTCTGATTAGTAGGAAGATGCTGAGGATGGGGACAGCACAGGCTGCAACCCTGGGCAGGGAGAAGGCCACAGGAAGGCAAAGCGAGTGGGCCTTCACCTGCCTTGCCCTGGTGCCTGCCTTCAGCTGCTGGCAAATGGGCCAGTGACATGGCAAGTGCCACAGGCTCTTAGTGCTGCAATACTGCTGCCAGGGAGGTGCCATGTGCTCCTCCTCAGAACAATGCCACCCTGAGGGAAGGGTACTCAAAGTGCCTCAGAGCTCTCCATGGGTCTGCCCCTGCAGGGCTGTGCCTTTGTCCCTTGTGTGTGATCCAGGCAGTAGTTTCAGAAGCCCTTTGGATGCCTTGAAGAAAGTGGATGAGGACAGCATGCTTGGCTTGGGCTACAACCACCTCATCACGGCCTCCCAGTGGAAGCAGCATGAAGCAATCTTCTGCAGCACTTACCGGGAGTATCTGGAGGCAATGGGTGAGAGGGAATGCAAGGAGGAGACCCCCAGGTGAGTGGGAGCACCAGCCAGGATTTCACTCCTGAGGCCTCAGCACAGGGCCCTTGGCAAGCATAGATGGAAGCTTTTCTCCCCTCAGCCCCAGCTTCAGGGCAGGGGCTGGAACCAGGCCTTGCTGCAGTGCTGCCTGCTTAGCAAAGCTTTTCCTTTACATATATTTCTCCCTTTTTTTCCCCCCAGACATGCTACTTTTCACTTCCTCCTGCCTAGCTGGATCCTGCAGCTGGGACCTGAAATCAAGGCACAGCCAGGTAGCCCCATGGATGAGAAGCTATTAAGCTGTGAAGCACATCACTGCATGACTTTGAGCTCCAGTTGGAGCTCTCTGGCTCTGGCCTGGCTTGACTATGTAAATTCCATCTCCAAGGACATAAGCCTGGATAAAAATGTCTGAGACTTATAAGTCAACTCCTGGCATGGAATCAAAGAAACTTAGCTCCATAGTTTAAAAAAAGACATCCCCAGACAACAAAACTGCACAAAAATCCCTCCCAGAACACCCCCCAGCACAAAAATCTCCCTCCCAGCTCTCCTGAGCTAGATTGTGTGGTCCTGCTCTGGCAGGGGGGTTGGACTGGATGAGCTCTTTGGGTCCCTTCCAGCCCCTGCCATGCTGTGAGCCTCTGTGAACACCACAAAAAAAGAGGGCAAATAAGCAAGATAAAAGTAAACAGGCAAGGGGGGAGTTTGTTGTGGCTTAGTTTCTGTGTCAGGGGAACCACAAGAGCTCTGACAAGAGCTTCTGATGGTGTTTTGCTGTTCTGGGTCGTTCCTTTCTTTGTCCCCTGACTCCTCTCTCTTCTTGTCCCCTTTGCTGTACCAGATGTTCCAGCTGGCATCAGCGTGCACTGGGATGGAAGCCACAATCTCTGCTTCTACTCACTTCACCACCCACTCAAGGAGAGGGCAGGTGAGAAGGATTTTCTTTCTGCAGCAGAGCTCTCTGTGGGAAGCAGGAGTCTGCAGTGGTCAGTGGCTGTTGTGCAGTCAGACCTTGGGGATTCAGGGAAAGGAGGGATGGGGAGGAGAGCTGCCCCATTAGATTAGGCTGGATGCTAGGGCTCCATGCTGAAGCCACCCTGGCAGGAGGCCCCAGAATGGTGCAGGCTTGAGCAGCAAATTGGAAGCAAATTCTCTCCTGAGAGAGTGCTCTGCACCTCCTTAACAGCTACCTCTGTCCTTGTCCTTCTCTTCAGATTCTGATCCAAACCCTGATGTTGTGTGGCCATGTGCAGCTCCCCTTGTGTGCTCTGCTGTTAGCTTCTGCTCCAGGTACCTGGCACTGGCATGTGAAGATGCAACAATAACTATCTGGGACAAAGACCTAGGTGAGCTTGCTCCTTGGGACTGTGTGTTGGGATCACAGTGGATAAGCTGGATGCAAGTTAACCACTGCACAGCAATGTGCCCTGCTGGCCAAGAGAGCCAGTGGGATCCTGGGGTGTGTTAGGAAGAGTGTGTCCAGCAGATCAAGGGAGGTTCTCCTCCCCCTCTACTCTGCCCTGCTGAGACCTCATCTTGAGTACTGACTTCAGTTTTGTGCTCCCCAGTTTAAGAGGGACAGGGATCTGCTGGAGAGGGTCCAGAGGAGGGCTGTGAGGATGAAGGATGATGAGGGGACTGGAGCACTGCCTGGTGAGGAGAGGCTGAGGGACGTGGGGCTGCTTAGGCTGCAGAAGAGAAGATGGGTCCCTTCCAACCCCTGACATGTTGTGAGCCTGTGAACTACTCCCTTCCCTAGGTGTTGGGATCACAGTGGATAAACTGCTCCCTTCCCCAGGAGTTTGAGGCTCTGGGAGCTGGCAGTGAATTTACCATCAGATCTGCAAATAGTTTGCACTCCTTCATGGGATGCTGGGCAGAAGTTGCCAGCACAGTGACTGCCTTAGCCCTGGCAGCCTGTAGTGCTGCTTGGGGGTGTGGAAGCATCACAATCCAGGCTGCTACCAGTGCCAGTGTCATCCTGCCACGGTGCAGGGATTGTCTTGGCAGAAGATTTTCTGCTCTCAGGCCACACAACCCCAAGCAGCACTACAGGCTGGGGCCAGAGTGGCTAAGAGCAGCCAGGCAGAGAGGGAGCTGGGGGTGCTGGGAGAGAGGAGCTGCAGAGGAAGCAGCAGTGCCCAGGTGGGCAGCAGAGCCAATGGCATCCTGGGCTGGCTCAGGAGCAGTGTGGGCAGCAGGACAAGGGAGGTTCTTGTGTCCCTGTGCTCAGCACTGCTCAGGCCACCCCTTGAGTGCTGTGTCCAGTTCTGGGCTCCTGCACTGCAGAGAGATGTTGAGGTGCTGGAAGGTGTTGAGAGAAGGGCAGCAAGGCTGGGGAGGGGCCTGGAGCACAGCCCTATGAGGAGAGGCTGAGGGAGCTGGGGGTGTGCAGCCTGCAGCAGAGGAGGCTCAGGGCAGAACTCATTGCTGTCTGCAGCTGCCTGCAGGGAGGCTGTAGCCAGGTGGGGTTGGGCTATGCTGCCAGGCAGCCAGCAACAGAAGAAGGGGACAGAGTCTGAAGCTGTGCCAGGGCAGGTCTAGGGTGGATGTTAGGAGGAAGTTGTCAGAGAGAGTGATTGGCATTGGAATGGGCTGCCCAGGGAGGTGGTGGAGTGGCTGTGGCTGGAGGTGTTGAAGCCAAGCCTGGCTGGGGCACTTAGTGCCATGGTCTGGTTGGTTGGGCAGGGCTGGGTGCTAGGTTGGGCTGGAGGTGCTTGGAGCTCTCTTCCAACCTGCCTGATTCTATGATTGTTGTGGTGACTGCTGCCTGTGAGCAGGCCCCAGGCCAAGCTGAGCTATCCTTGGGTTTCTTCCTAAGCAGCTGGTTTGTGTTTTTAACTCACTTTCCAGGGTTCCCTCTGGCTGTGACTGCCACTCCACACAGACGTCTCATCCGCAGTGTCCACTTCCTGCACGGCTCTGCCGCTGCCACTGATGAGACACCCTCTGCTGCTGCAGGTGCTGCCTGTCCCCTGCCTGCACCCTGTGCTGCTGCAGGTGCTGCCTGTCCCCTGCCTGCACCCTGTGCTGCTGCAGGTCCTGCCTGTCCCGTGGTGCAGCTCCTGGTACTATGTACAGACAGCTCTTTCTACTTGGTGAAGGCCGCCAGGGCTGGGAAGTCCAGCATCATGCTTCTGGCAGACAGGTGAGGTAGAACAACTTCTTTGTCATGAGGGCAGTGGAACACTGCAGCAGGTTGCTCAGGGAGGTGGTTGAGGCCTCATGCCTGGAGATATTCAAGGTGAGGCTCGACAGGGCTCTGGGTGACCTAATCTAGTAGAGGATGTCCCTGCTGACCTTTGGAGGTCCTTTCCAACCCAGGCTGTGACTCTGTGCCAGACCTCACTGCAGCCAAAGAACCCCTATGGTGTGGAGGACAGGTCCAGGTGGTGAGGGAGCCCCAGATTTCTGTAGAGAGCCTTCTACTGCTGGTACCCAGCTAGCTCTGCCATGCTGCTGAGGTTGTGCAAGCAGCAAGTGTGGTTCTGCTGGGAGCTGGTGCTGAAATCCACTGGTTATGGCAGGACCGGGGCAGAGCTCAAGTGCTTGTAGCACTGCTGCAGGGCTGGCATTCAGCTGGGTGGGTCTCTGCCAAGGACTCAGGGGGAGTTTCCTTTTCTCTTCTGCCCTTGCCAGAGTAACTCTCCCCTAGAAGTCAGATAAGCATTTCTTGCCTCTTATCAGTGTTATGTTCATGTATTCCCTAGGTGTGAGGAGAGGGCTGAGCTCCAGGAGAGCTGCAGCTCTGCAGCCTGTTTGAAGCCTCCACAGCAGCCTGGGGATTTGTTATCTCCAGCACAGCTCCTAGGCAGATTTGCACAAGGATGGGCCTCAGGGCTTCCTGCCCAGTCAAAGCCCTATCCCTGGAAGTGCTTAAGGCCAGGCTGGCTGAGGCTCTGCCCAGCCTGATCTAGTGTGAGGTGACCCTGCCCATGGCAGGGGCGTTGGAACTGGCTGATCCTTGTGGTGCCTTCCAACCCTGACTGATTCTACGATTGTAAGATAGAAGTTTCCTCCGTGGCTAGAACTGCACACCAGCCTGTGTGCCACAAAGTGCCACTATCAGTGCACACCAGGGCCATGAAGCAGTGACAGAAGCAGGAGTCTGTTCCACAGGCCTGAGGATCCAGAGCTTGCTGTCAGCGCGGTGCTGCCTGTCCTGGCACTCCCCAGCGCAGTGAGTATCAGTGCCAGCCCTCCTGACAGCTAGGGCAGATCCCAGCTCCAGCTGGGCCAGGAGCCTCTTTCCAGTAATGCCTGTGACTGGATGGCTAGAAAACAAGCAACAGGGCAGTCAGGTGTGGTACTGCCCTCACTGCCTTTCTCAGCCTCCAACTATTTTTAGCCTGGTGACTTCCTTCCAGAGAACCTCTGTGCATGGACAGGCCCAGCTGCAAAGATGAGAGTCTGTGGGCAGCCTCTGGGGTGGGTAAGAGGAGGCTGAGGGCAGCCTCCTGCTGTAGCTCTGGGGTGGGTAAGAGGAGGCTGAGGGCAGACCTCATTGCTCTCTACAGCTCCCTTGAGAGGAGGCTGGATTCAGATGAGGATTGCTCTCTTCTCCCTAATCTCAGATGATAGAAGGAAATGAACTGGCCTGAAATTGTGCCAGGGGAGGTTTTAGGTTGGAGATGAGGAAAATTTCTTTGCCCAGGCTGCTGAGGGAGGTGCTGGAGTCCCCATCCTGGAGGTGTTCAAGAACCCTGTGGCCATGGCACTTGGGGAGATGGTTTAGTGGCCACGATGGGGTTGGGTTGAAGGTTGGACTGGATGACCTTAGAGGCCTTTTCCAACCCAAACAATTTACTGATCTGTGCACAGTAATGAGCTTGAAGCTTCAGGCATCAGGGTCAGTTTTGAGAGGAGGAGTTACCAGCACAGGTCCAGCCAGACCTTTCAAGGAACCTCAGAGCTTTTGGGCATGGGGAGAAAAGGACAAAAACTCTCTCACCAGAGCAAGCTGTGCAGAAGGGTGGAACTAGTTCATTTCTAACTCTCCCTGCTGCCCAGTCCCAGCAATTCCAGTCCAAGTTCCCTGCACAGCCTGTTCTTGATCTTCTCTGCCCCTATGACTACTGAGCAGGCAAAGAAAAACCAGCATCATAGTGGAGAATGTGAGATCCTGTCTGCCACTCTGTGTCCTTCCTAGGAGGTGCTCCTCACTCCTTTTGCATCTGTTGCTGTTTGAGGTGCTGGTCTTCTCCTGGGATGGCAAAGTGTCCCTGATGAACACTGCCACAGCACAGGTTGTTTGCCACTTCACTACTCCACCTTCTCACAGCGTAGCATCCCCCTGGCAGCCAGTGTTCAGCGTGGACAGTCTGAGTGGCTGCTTGCTGCTTCGAGGTGGGTAGCACCTGCAGCCTTAGCTGCATGCTCAGCTGGGCACTCATCCTTGCTAGTTCTCACTGGGTGGTCTTCTTCTTGTTTCTGGGTAGGAGATAAGCAGCAGCCACTGGCAGATGCACTGGCACAGGGCGGTGCCAACCACAGCACCATCTTCCTTTTTGACTTCAGCTCCTACCCACTGAAGGAGGCTTTCCCAAAGGAGCCAGATTTGCCCCTCAAATCCTTACAGAACCTGCCTTGGATGGAGAGATGTAACAAGCTCTTGCGTGACAGGTAAGGTCCCTCCTGCCTGAGAGGTGAGCGCAGCTGCGCTGCTGGGAGCTGTGGTGGTGCTCAGGTCTCACCCTGGAGCTCTGCATTCTGTGTGCTGGGAGAGATTTCTGCCTGGGCAATGTTGGTGTTCAGGTAGCTGCATTCCTGACAGACAGCCAAAACTCTTCCTCCTCTCCCCTGTCCTTCCTGGGACAGCTCAGCAGCTGTAAGCCAGGATGCTGGGGGCAGCTCTGTCATTCCAGGCTGGTTCTGATGTGCTCCTTGATTTTTTTTTTCTTCTTCCTTGTAATAAGTTCTGTGATGTCCCCTGGGAAGAGAGACTGAGAGCCCTGGGGCTGTTTAGTCTGGAGAAGGGAAGGCTGAGAGGGGATCTGAGCACTGTCTACAAGTATCTGAGGGGTGGGTGTCAAGTGGAGGGGGCCAGGCTCTCTTTGCTGGTCAGCATTGGTGAGCCAAGGAGCAATGGATACAAACTGGAACCAGAAGGTTTCAGCTCAACATGAGGAGAAACTTCTTTACAGTCAGGGTGTAGAGCCCTGGAGCAGGCTGCCCAGAGAGGTTGTGGAGTCTCCTCTGGAGACATTCCAAACCCACCTGGGTGCATTCCTGTGTGGACAACCCTGGGTGATGCTGCTTGGCAGGGGGTTTGGACTCTGTGGTCTCTGGGGGTCCCTTCCAGTCTCCAGCGTTGTGTGGCTCTGTGCAAGCTGGTCGGGACATGATCCTCACTTCGGTGTCTGCACGTTCCCCTTGGCAGCAGGGCACACAGAGTGGGGGTCTCTCGGCACCGGCTCTGCCCCTGCCTCCCGAGGCTTAGGCAGAGCTGTGTGGGGGCTGCTCTGTTTAAAGAGGTCCTCGGCAGCCTCAGGCCGTGTCGCAGAGCTGATGCGTTGGGCTGCTGCTGTCAGTAGGTGGCAATGTGACATCTCTTATCGGGGGACCTCTCTCCACTCAGCAGCCTGCGGCTAGGGCCGTGTCGGCGCCCTTCTGTTTGTTCCCCTCGCTGCGCCTTCACTCTCCGACCTGAAATGGAGCAGGTGGCCGCAGGAGTCCCCTCACAGCACACATCACCTTCTAGTTCCCAGCTCCTTGTCTCCAGGCTGATTCCTGTGCTGCTGTCTGGTTGGTTAAGAGCAGAAAAGTTTCATCCCATGCTAGCAGCTGCTGGTTCTGTCCCATGAAGCTGGAGGGGAGACTTTTGCCTGCCTCATAACACAAAAACTGGGGAGACTTCACTTCCAGGGTGCTGAGAACTTGAGCCAGAGCAGAGCCAACACAGCTGCAGTGAGACCTGTGCCTGCAGAGGCTAACAGGTAAAGAGAACTGTGGAGGCCACTGCTGTCCAGAGCAGTACACTTGAGTGCTGAGTAGCATGAGGCTTGCCCAGGGAGATGGTTGAGGCCCCATCCCTGGAGATATTCAAGGTGATGCTCTAAAGGGCTCTGGGCAGCCTGATGCAGTTGAGGGTGTCCCTAATGAGTGCAGAGGGAGAGCTCTGGATGAGCTTTGGAGGTGCCTTCCAACCCAGACCATTCTGTGATTCTGTGAGTGAGTCACTGAGGCTTTTGGACACAAGTCTGAAGTGCTTAATTTATAATGAGCCCCAGGGACCCTTGGGAGGAAGCAGGCTAAAGGTGCCTGGGCACCAGGGTCTCTTTTAACCACCCTTTTCCCCCCCTGCTAGGCAGCAGAGCCTGCTGGGAAATGAAGAGGAGTTGTCTGAGTACTGGAGCCGGCTGCAGGCACAAGCAGCTGCCATGGACCAGGAAAGAGAGAAGGTGAAGGGCCAGAAGAAGCCATAGTCAGAAGCCTTGCACCCTGCAGGGTAGGCTCTGCACTGTCACAGGCCTGCAGATCCATGACCCGGCACTGATGCTGTGTTTTCAACTCTGTCCAACTCTCTCAGGCTGCTGTCCAGCCTGGGGCAGTTTGTCCCCTGGAGCAGCAGCCTGCCACGGGGGTCTGCAGCAGTGCCCCAGCAGGGTCCAGCCTCTCCTCGTCAGAGCCAGATGCTGCTGATGGGAGAATCCTGAGGTGGGAAAGGCCACTGATGGAGGTGGTAGGCCCAGCATCCTGTTTGTGCTGGGACCTGGGGTGGCAGAGCAGTGTGGTGTGTCAGTGTCCCACCACAATAAAGCCCCTTCTCTGTCACAGAGTCTCTTGCTTTTAACAGGACTGGCATTTTGTTGCACTCTGATGTTCTGTCCTGCTGTTGTTGAGGCTCACCACTCTGTCTTATCTCCTCCTCTGACCCAAAGGGGCAGGCAGCAGCGTCCTTCAGCTTAGTCTTCTCAAGCCAGACAGCAAACTGGCCATGGAGGGGGCACCCCCCAGAGCACAGCAGTGCCAATGCAGAGTGTCAGGCCTGACTTAGGCTCTTCTGCAGTCTAGTTCTTTCTATTGACTTTGAAGCAGGCAGTGTAGGAATTGCAGCCTGGAAATGTGTAGACAAACTCCCTGGCCTGTGGTAAGGCTGGAGCTGGTACTGGAGCCAAGAACCAATGTCACTGAGGGGCAGGCCAGAAGCTGAGGGGTGTGGAGGAGGCAGGGCTGTGCGGAAGCAAAGCCAGGCCAGGAGCATGGCCAGCATGTTGATTCCCAGGCCATAAAGAGCTGAAGCTCACCTGCTGGGAATGCAGTCAGGCAGTCTATCATGGGGGCAGGAATGGGGAGAAGCATTCCCTCTGCTCTGCACTGCTGAGACCCCACCTGGAGTACTGCAGCCAGTTCTGGAGCCCCATGGTGAGAGCCTGGAGTGGGTTGCCCAGGGAGGTGGTGGAAGCCTCATCCCTGGAGGTGTTTCAGGCCAGGCTGGCTGAGGCTGATGTAGTGTGAGGTGTCCCTGGGCATGGCAGAGGGGCTGGAACTGGCTGATCCTTGTGGTCCCTTGCCACCCTGGCTGATCCTGTGATTGTGTGTGTTGCACAGTCCCAGGTGCCTGGGTTTGCTCTGGAGAAGGAGCAGCTCTTGGAATTGAGCCTCGCTATTTGCTACCTTTGTGAAGAGCTTTGGGGGCCAGGGCAAAGCCTTTTGTGCTGTCATTTTCCATCTGCCACAGACTACAGCTTCACAGCTCCTGTGATGGTTATGGGCACTGATCCTGGGCCGAGTGGGCACCTGCCATCTGCCTCAGTGCCAAGTCAAGTGGGTTAGCTTCGGGCACCTTCAATGCCTCTTCAAACGGAGCCTCCTGGTTCAGTGCTGCAGTGAGCAAGGTGGCAGTGGTGGCAGTGACAACTTCATCCTTTTGTTTCTGTGGTAGTTTAAGATAAGCAATGGACCTTCTGCTCTGACACAAGGGTCACTCAGGGCAGGAGTTCTTGTCCCTGCATTGCTTCCCTTGCTGCAGAGAGCCAGTACAGCTAACAGGTAGCCACTTGAACAGCACTGGGTCTGATTCTTGCTGTTTGAGCGAATGTGAAGGGCTCGAGGATCTGTGTCCTTAATCCTACCCCATCTGCTTTCCCCCCAGAAGAGCAGCAGGGCTTGCCAGGCAGCAGAAGAGGCAGGACAGGATCTGCTAAGCAGTTAGCTGTCCTGTGCATCCAGCACTTTGTGTGTCCTCATCTCAAGACGTGCTTGTTTGTTTGCAGTGTGGATTTGTTCTCAAACTCTAATCATGTGCTTGGCCAAGATAGCCAGGAGCTGGCAGGCTTCATGGAGAAAGCAAAACAAGAGGCAGCTGCAGGAGGCTGATGAAGAACCTTTGTTTTTGCTCATGACTTCAGCAGGGGACCATTTGTTCCCTGCTTCTTCGAAGGGCTGCAGAAGAAGGGGTCTGATCAGAGCAGTGAGAGGTGCCTTGGTGAGGGAGCTGTGAGCTGGCCTCCACAGCACCTTCTGGAGAGGACCCGAAGAACCTGGTTGCTTATTCTGAACACGGGGCCCTTGCCAGCTATTCTTTCACTCCTGGTCACTCTGTGAGCTGTAGATCTGAGCCAGCTTGAGCTGTTCTGCTGCTGGAAGCTGTAGGGAAGGCCTTAAGAGACGTCATAAACATCAGCATCAAAAGAAGAAAGTGTAAGAGCTCTGTCTGGGAGCCAGCTCCTAGCTCAGTGCCAAGTTCAGTGTGCCCAGAGCTGCTGCCTGGGTGTAATAGGAATGATTTATCTCTGTGTTTAAAAGGAAGAAATCAGTTGGTGTATTATCATAGAATGGTTTAGGTTGGAAGGGACCTCAGAGCTCAGCCAGTTCCAGCCCCACCCTGTCATAGGCAGGGACACCTCCCACTAGAACAGGTCACTCAAGGCCTCATCCAGCCTGGTCCTGATCACATTGGGTGATTCTGTGCTCCACAACCTCCCTGGGCAACCTGTGCCAGTGTCTCACCACCCTCAACCTGTGCCAGTGTCTCACCACCCTCACTGCAAACTTCTTCCTAACATCCAGTTTCAGTCTCCCCTCTGCCAGTTCAATCCCATTCCTCCTCATCCTGTCTTTACCTGACCTTGTCAATAATCCTTCCCCAGCCTTCCTGTAGGCCCCCTTCAGATAGTGGAATTGAGGCTTGTGAGAGGGAGGAAGAGGAGCTGGGGCCCACAGAGAGGCGCTGGAGCAGCACACTGCAGCAGAGCCAGGCTGCTGCCCAGCCACACGGAGCTGTGGGAGCAGAGCCTCTCCCTTCATCTCACTCAGTGATCTGCTGCGCTCTGCAAGAAGCCAAATGTCAGCTCACATCTTTGCATGCTTGTTTGTGCTCTGGAAGCAGAGGAAATCAGAGGCTGATCTGATAAGATCCCCCCCACGCCTGAGGGCCAGCAAAGGTTTGGGCTGCGTGGCTAAGCCACAGCTGTGCTGTTGGAAGGAAGGTGGCCCTCAGAAGGGCCATGACAGGATGAGGAGGAATGTGTTTAAACTGGCAGAGAGGAGACTGAAACTGGATGTTAGGAAAGGGTTTTTTTTTCCAGTGAGGGTGGTGAGACACTGGCACAGGTTGCCCAGGGAGGTTTGGAGCACAGAAGCACAGAATGTGGTTGAAGACTGTGTGATTCTCCCAGGCAGCCAGCAAGAGAACAAGGGGACATGGCCTCGAGTTGTGCTGGGTGTTAGGAGGAAGTTGTTGTCAGAGAGAGTGATTGGCATTGGAATGGGCTGCCCAGGGAGGTGGTGGAGTGGCTGTGGCTGGAGGTGTTGAAGCCAAGCCTGGCTGGGGCACTTAGTGCCATGGTCTGGTCTGGTTGGTTGGCCAGGGCTGGGCTGGCTGATCTTGGAGCTCTCTTCCAACCTGCTTGATTCTCTGATTCTATGATTTCCCAGTCCCTGGGACAACAGGAGAGTGGAGCCAGACCAGCAGAAAGAGTTGCAGTTGCTCCCAGGGGAACTGAATCCTCAATTCCATTCCTAGAGGCTTTTTTTCCTTTCTGGATGTGCCCCAGGAGAGACTCCTGGCAGAGGCTGCAGCACAGGAGACAGGACTAAAGAGAGCTGCCAGGCTGGGCTGCCCTGCTGCTTCACCAGCTCTCCCCCTCCACAGGGAGTGGGCAGTGGGCACTGTGCTTCTGCCGCCTCTTGGTTTCCCCTGCTGGTGCTGTCTCTGTGCAAGGTCATAGTCTAGCCACACTTCTTGAATCTTTTCGATGAAAGCATTGCCAGGAGGCTCCTTGGCACTGGTAAATGTTTGCCAAGGCTGGGTGGTGTTAATCAGCATCGTGGGCAAGCACCCTTCCCACAGGTGCAGTTGGAGCCAGCGCTCTGAGGGGAGTAGCAAGGGGTAAAGCAGGTATGAGTGATGCACAGAGGCAGTGCTGAGCTGTTTTGCTTTGCTATGATCACTTTAATCAGTGGTTTTTTCTCAGGAACAAGCTGTATTTGTCTTCAGTGCACATTACCAGGGCTGTAAATCATCATTCCTCAGGGATCAGAGAGGCTGAGGTTATTTACTTGTTAGACCCAGCGTGAGCAGATAGGGACACGTTTGCTGCACACAGTGAATGTGGATCTGAAACCCTCCTCTGTCTGTTCTCCATCTCTTCAGGGATAGCCTCCAATCCAGACCTAGGTTTTCCACTCCCATCTGCCTCTGGCCACACTGATCCTAATCTTCACAGGCTCACAGGATGGTAGGGGTTGGAAGGGACTCAAGGACATCATCCAGTCCAACCCCCCTGCCAGAGCAGGACAATCCTATCTAACACAGATCACAGAGGAACACAGCCAGACAGGCCATAATGAGGGCCAAAGGCTTGGAACTGAAAGGCGAGACTGAGACTGGAGAAGAGGAAGAAGTTCCTTCCAGTGAGGGTGGGGAGACACTGGAACAGGTTGCCCTGGGAGGTGGGGGAGTCCCTGTCCCTGGAACTGTTTAAAAGGAGACTGGATGTGGCACTCAGTGCCACTATTTAGTTGATTAGATAATGCTGGGTAATAGGTTGGGCTTGATGATCTTGAAGGTCTTTTCCAACCTGATTTATTCTGTGGACGAGCAACCTGGGCTAGTGGGAGGTGTCCCTGCCCGTGGCAGCAAGTTGGAACCAGATGGTCTTTAAGGTCCTTTCCCACCCAAACGATTCCATGATCCTGTGATTCCAGAGCTTCCAGAGGAAAGCCACTTTTGCAGTTTGATGCTCATTGTGGTGACAGTTCTGGGCCCATCAATTGCAGAGAGATGTTGAGGTGCTGGAAGGTGTTGAGAGAAGGGCAGCAAGGCTGGGGAGGGGCCTGGAGCAGAGCCCTATGAGGAGAGGCTGAGGGAGCTGGGGGGGTGCAGCCTGCAGCGGAGGAGGCTCAGGGCAGAGCTCATTGCTGTCTGCAGCTGCCTGCAGGGAGGCTGTAGCCAGGTGGGGTTGGGCTCTGCTGCCAGGCACTCAGGGACAGAAGAGGGGGACACAGTCTTAGGTTGTGCCAGGGCAGGTCTAGGCTGGATGTTGTTAGGAAGTTGTTGTCAGAGAGAGTGATTGGCATTGGAATGGGCTGCCCAGGGAGGTGGTGGAGTCACCACCCCTGGAGGTGTTTAAGAGGAGGCTGCATGAGGCACTTAGTGCCATGGGTTAGTTCATTAGCAGGGTTAGGTGCTAGGTTGGACTGGATGATCCTAGAGGCCTTTTCCAACCTGCTTAATTCTGTGACTCTGTGAGTCATTCTCCCATTTAATTTTGCCTTTGCATTCACTTGCTGGGAGTAGAGTGACTGCTGGAGGCCCTCTCCCCTCCCTCTCTCCAGGATGCCATCCTGCAGCTAGCAGATATTCAGCCAAGCACTGGGGCACCAGAACAGAGCCACGAAGGGCACCTGACAAAAGGTAATGAATCGCTGGCAGAAAGAGCAACCAATTAATGCTTCCAGCTGCTGCAGCAGAGAGAAGGCCTATTCCCTCCCCCCAGGGGTAGACCAGGCACTGGTATGAATTCCTGACGCCTTTTCAAGAGAACTTGAACTGCAGCCCGCGGCTGGAAGCTGTAGACTCACTCACACAGCATTCCAGCACTATTCTCCCAGGGATGAGCTGTTCCTGGGCAGAACGGCCCTGGAGTGCATTTCACTGGGCAGGGGCCTCAAGTTAGCTGAAGCTTGGAGTTCTCTAAGATCTCTAAGAGATCCTTTTTTAGTGCAGCCCCAGTAGTTTATTCCCCCTACACTTCATTATCTGATCAGAGGCACAGAGTGAAGAAGTCAGAGGAACCCTAAGGAAGCAGGCTTTATTTTCTCCGAGGGGAAGTGTGGCCATGACTTGCTTGGTCAGTTTCAAAACCCACTTTTCACTAAAGGGCTTTTGTGGAGCAGCAGCTCCATGCACTTGCTCAGGGGTCTGGGAAAGAGCAGAGCAATGTGGTTTGCAAACCAAAGAGTGCTCTGCTGCTCCTTTGCCTTGAGTGTGCAAACCAAAGAGTGCTCTGCTGCTCCTTTGCCTTGAGTGTGCAAACCAAAGAGTGCTCTGCTGCTCCTTTGCCTTGAGTGTGCAAACCAAAGAGTGCTCTGCTGCTCCTTTGCCTTGAGTGTGCAAACCGAAGAGTGCTCTGCTGTTCCTTTGCCTTGAGTGTGCAAACCAAAGACTGCTCTGCTGTTCCTTTGCCTTGAGATACTCAAGCAGAGTTCCTTGCAATGGGCTCCTCCTGCTCTCCAACAGGGCTCCTTCAAACCAGTTTCTGTTCTCCTGAGGTTTTCAGATGAACATAAGACACTTGCCCAGAAAACTCTCTGAAGATGTAGCTCTCATTTATGTGAGGACAAGGACATAACCACATTTTCCATTGCTCCTCAGAGTTGCTCTGGGCTAATCCTGCAAGGAGCTTTTGGCTTGGGCAGTTTCAACGTTCACCTGAGACTGTGGAATGAACTCGCCTGGGTCAAATCCATTCCTCCTGCAGCTTGCTTGAGCGTGTTGGCTCAGTGGATTTACACCAGGAAAAACCCATTTCCTATGTAAGTCAACAGAAGGGAGCTTCAGTTCCTTGCAGCCACACTCAGGATTTAATAGTGAGCAGCAGGTGAGTGTTGCTGAAGTAGCCTCTGTGTGTCCCTCAGGCATTGCATCAGGGCTACCTTTGCAGAGCCATTGAGCTTCAGTGCTTCAGAGCAAGGCTCTGCTTCTCTGCAGTGGCTCTCGGCACCTCCAGGCCAAGGCAGAGCCTCCTGGGCTTCCAACTAAAGCCCTCCTGCTGGAGCAGCATGGGCAGCCCAGCTCTGATGTGCAGCAAAGCAGTGGTTCTATTTGTCAGGCTACTCAAACACTGATCCCTGGGTAAACCATGAGCTGAGCCCTCTGCTTGCTGCAGCCCCTTGGGCAGAGCCAAGGGCCTGGAGTCAGAAAAGCTGAGCAGGGCTGAAACTGTGGGCACATCTGCAACTGCTGTGCTGCACTCTCCCTGCTGAAGCTCTGTGCCAGGGACAAAGGGCTCAGGTGCATGAGGTGGTCCAGCCAGAGCCCAGGCAGGGCCAGGAACTCGCTCCCATGGGCAGCACTTTTCTGAGAGAGTAAGGAGAGCTTGAACTCAATCTGCTGGAGGCTCAGGGACCTTCTGGGAAGGATGCTGAGGAGACAGGGAGCTGCAGGATCCCTCTTTTTCAGGAGCAAATGCATTTCATTCAGTCAGCTTAGCTTCAGTGCCCTCCCCACGACAGTGAGACTGATTATTTGTGCTAATGTCCTCATCTCTGGTGAACAATATTGCTGCTGTATTTAATATGAGAGAGGCTTATTGCACTGTTATCTAGGATGAGCCAGAACCATTATAGGTTGCTCTGAATCTCAGAGCTGGTTTTAATTAAAGCTGCCAATAACTTTTCAGGTCTTTGACTTCTGGAGTTGAAGCAAAGGAACAAGATGCTCAGGTGGATTTATTTGATTGTACAACCAATAATTAGAGTGGAGCTGGGTTCACTGCCAGCTGACCCCTGTGCTCACCATGGAACCACAGCACAGCTCAGGTTGGAAGGGAGCTCAGAGCTCAGCTGCTGCACCCTCCCCACCATGCCCAGGGACACCTCTCAGCTATACTCAGCTGCTCAAGGTCTCATCCAGCCTGGCCTGCAACACCCCCAGGCAAGAGGCAGCCACAGCCTCCCTGGGCAGCCTGTGCCAGGCTCTCACCACCCTCCTACTGAACAACTTCCTCAGCTCCACTCTAACCCTGCTCTTCCTCAGCTCCAAACCATTCCCCCTTGGCCTGTCTCAGACACCCTCAGCACAAGTCCCTCTGCAGCCTTCCTGCAGGATCCCTTCAGGCACTGGCAGACAGCTCTGGGATCCTGCTGGAGCCTTCTCCTCTGCAGGCTGCACCCCCCCAGCTCCTTCAGCCTGTGCTCACAGCAGAGCTGCTGCAGCCCTGGCATCATCTTTGTGGCCTCCTCTGGCTTCACTCTAGCAGCTCTGTGTCCTTCTTCTGCTGGGGACAGCAGAGCTAGAGGCAGGATTGGAGGTGAGTTCTGAGCAGAGCCAAGGGGCAGAATCTCCGTGCTGGCTGTGAGCACCTAGCTCAGCTGGCACTCCCAGCACCCATGGCAGCAGGTCACCACTTGCACAGGCCCATGGCAGGAGGTGGCAGCCTCCCCCACTCCTCTCAGCATGGTTTTATTATGAGCCCAAGCCCTGGGCTTTCATTTTGACTGGCATCTATTTGGACACATGCCCCATGAGCCAGAAGCAAGGACTTTGGCTCTTCAGCAGTGGCTTGGCCTGAGGTAGATGCAGAGAGATCTCCTGCTGCCTCCTGAGCTTCAGCAGACCTGCACATCAATGGCATCCTGGGCTGGCTCAGGAGCAGTGTGGGCAGCAGGACCAGGGAGGTACTTCTGCCCCTGTGCTCAGCACTGCTCAGGACACACCTTGAGTGCTGGGTCCAGTTCTGGGCTCCCCAGTTCAAGAGAGATGTTGAGGTGCTGGAAGGTGTTGAGAGAAGGGCAGCAAGGCTGGGGAGGGGCCTGGAGCAGAGCCCTGTGAGGAGAGGCTGAGGGAGCTGGGGGGGTGCAGCCTGCAGCAGAGGAGGCTCAGGGCAGAGCTCATTGCTGTCTGCAGCTGCCTGCAGGGAGGCTGTAGCCAGGTGGGGTTGGACTCTGCTGCCAGGCAGCCAGAGACAGAACAAAGGGACACAGTCTTAGGTTGTGCTAGGGGAGGTCTAGGCTGGATGTTGTTAGGAAGTTATTGTCAGAGACAGTGATTGGCATTGGAATGGGCTGCCCAGGGAGGTGGTGGAGTGGCTGTGGCTGGAGGTGTTGAAGCCAAACCTGGCTGGGGCACTTAGTGCCATGGTCTGGTTGCTTGGCCAGGGCTGGGTGCTAGGCTGGACTGGATGATCTTGGTTGGATAGGCTGGACTGGATGATCTTGGAGCTCTCTTCCAGCCTGGTTGGTTCTATGATTCTATCCCATCAGCTGCTCTGCCATCACTAGGCAGGGTCTGAGGCCACATCTCCCTTTCCCTGCAGAATGCAGAGAAAAGCCTCACAAGTGCAACATTAAAAGGCTGCAATGAAGATGCAATTAGAGATCAGAGAAACCTTCCTGCAGGGAAGTGTTAATTAGTCCAATCAGAGATTTCTGTGTCTTTCTTTCCCTGTGCACATCAAGGTTCAAGCTTTTGATGGTCATAGTAAATCTGGAAGAATCCATTTTCTATCCAATACCTGATGGCTGCTTGGAGTTCCATCATCGATCTCCTTCACTCTGATCTTTGCCTGTGATCAATAAGCAAACATAGCAGAGGTGAGCTCGGGGCTGCAGCTGACCCTGGTTGCAGTGTGCAGTTGGATGCCCTCCTTGATTTGAAGCAATTCCCTCATCCCACCTGCAGCCTCTCGCCCTGTGAGGCTGTGGATGTGTTCAGGAAGGCACAAGCAAGGCCTGGGGCTGATTTCCAGCAGGGATTTTGCACAGCTTTGTGCAGAGGAGACCACTTCAGCTCCAGGATCTAAGTGACAAACTGTGCTTGTTCTCCTGAGCATCATCTGCAAGTTCTCTTCCTCCACATCAGTCAATAGGCAAATTCTCACCCCTCAAGTATTGCTTAGGTACTGCTGTGGCCCCATAGAATGGTTAAGGTTGGAAGGGACCTCAAAGATCATCCAGTTCCAACCCCCTGCCAAAGGCAGGGACATCTCCCACTAGGACTATCTCCATCCCTGGACATACTCCAGGTGATGCTGGACAGGGCTCTGGGCAACCTGACCTAGTTGAGGATGTCCCTGAGTGCAGAGGGGCTTGGACTGGATGACCTTTGGAGGTCCTTTCCAACCCAGACCATTCTGTGGTTTCCACTCTTCACTGGCACCTCCCATGTGCCAATACACTCAGCACTGTAACCACCACCTCCAGGGGGGAAATCATCCCAGATTCACCCCTAATTACACTCAGATTTCCAGCCTCTTTCCTCACACCATTGCATGCTGGTTTGGATAACCTGGAACCCGCCCAGGGCAGCCATCCCACTGCTGCAGTGATGCCATTTGTGAGATCCTCTGTGTCCTCAGGCTGTGTTTTAGGCTCAAATCAGTTCAGGTTGAATCAGGCTTAGCACCATAACACCAGGGAAATGGCAGCATACTTCTGTGGGCAAAAACAGGCAGGCAATGGTGGGGGGGTGTGTGTGAGTGAAACTCATTCTTAGCCCTACCATGAAGCTGCTTTGTTGTTCCTTTTTATTCCCTCAGCCTGGAACCTCAGTCTGGATTTCCTCAGCCCTTTCATTTTGTTCTCCTTGTTCAGCCTTAAAAAGTTATTTACAAGGCCCTTCCAGAGGCAGGTGATTTCGGCTGCTCTAATGCTTGGTTTGTTTTTGTCTCCCCAAATTGCTGCTGACCTGCAAGCAGTGGCCAAATCAGACTGAAATTAAAAAGGTGGTGGGATATGCCCCAGCCTCTCCTCAATCAATACCAGCCTAAATTACTGCAAACCTGGAGCCATGGTGCATGTAATACATCATTTTGTAACCCCATCAATTGCTTTTAGCCCATCTCTTCTGATTTCTTCTTAATGGCCTTGCAGCTAACATCAAGTGTAGCATCCTTTGGCATCAGCTCTGTACCCTGCCCAGGACCATCTTGCACTGTCACTGAGAAGAGCTCTGCCAAATTCTTTTTAACTCCTCCATCCTGGTCATTTGGAGGTGGCTCTGAGGTGGTTCCCCTCTGAGAATTGCATTCAGAGAAGCAATTCTGGGCTGCCAGGAGCTGTGATGTGTTGCCCAGGGCTGGGCTTTACTTATCCTTATTCTAAGGAAGGAAGGAAGAAACAAAGAGAGATGGGGGAGAGGTTATTGGAGGTTGGAGTTTAACCCCTGGGTGACAGAGCTCCAAGTCATTACTACTTCACATGCTTTCTCTTGGGCAGCTGCAGCAGTTTCAGTCCTCAGTGGGGGCCTCCAGAAGTCACAGTCCTGCCGTGGCCTCCAGAGACCACAGCTGGGGAGTCCCCACCCTGGGCAGTACACATCCTGCTCCTGGTTCATCGCTGTCAGAGAATCACAGAATGATCTGGGCTAGAAGGAACCTCCATAGGTCATCCAGCCCAGCCCCCCCTGCAGTCAGCAGGGACAGCCTCAACTAGATCAGGCTGCTCAGAGCCCTGTTGAGTCTCACCTTGAATACCTTCAGGGATGGGGCCTCAGCCACCTCCGTGGGCAACCTGTTCCACTGTTCCACCGCCTTCGTGGTGCAGAGCTCGTTCCTAGCATCCTTTGCTTGCAGAGAGCTGTGTGAGACTGAAGGAGCAGGTGTTGAGCCTCCCCTCCTCCTGAGACAGCCCTGTGGCTAGTGCTGCCGTGGAGGAACCTCACCATCTGCCTTGGCCTGCCCCTGCCACTCTCCTCCTGGCACGTACCTGCCTCTAGCACAAAGCCTGCTGCAAGAGAGGCCTCGACCAGCCTTTGGAGCAGCCACTTCCAGGGCTCACCTGGAAGTGTGGTTGGCACTGAGAGAACAACTCAGTGCTCCCCACTGCTCCTCTCTGCACAGGCTGTCTCCATGCAGCTGTTCTCCAACAGCTTTCCAGAGAGGTGAGTGAGGCTCAGCCCACCCAGAAGCAGGACCAGCACTGCATCCCATCAAACAGGACTCTTGCTTCTGGATACCTTTCCCCATCCTCAGCCCCTTTCCTGCACACTGCTGTGGCTTCAGAAGGCAGCTCCTCGTTTCCCATGAGATGTGCAGCAGAGAGATGAGTGCTCTGGCTGCAGCCCCCTCACCTGCAGCTCCCCAAACCTCCCTGCTGGAGATACCAACTCTTCTGCACAAAGTGTATTCTTCCCTGGGCTTCATTTCAAGAGAGATGTTGGAGGAACAAGAAAGAGCATCCCAGAACTTCCTGGCCATGAGCAGCTGGGAGAAGTCAGCTGGAAGTTGGCTTCTCTGCTTGCTCCATAAAAGCTTCTCCTCTCCTTGCAGTGCAAATCCTCTCACTCTTCACCAGAGGTAGGTGTGGGTATGAGGGAACAAACAAACCTTGAATCATGAATTCTCTTCCCTGCTGTGAGCCGGGGGTCAGCCTCTGGCTGGGTGGAATTTCTCATTTCACAGGACAACAGATTGAACCAGCATGGAAAAGGCCTCTGAGATCATCCAGTCCAACCTAGCACCTAACCCTCCAATGAACCAACCCATGGCACCAAGTGCAACCTCCTCTTCAACACCTCCAGGCACAGCCACTCCACCATCTCCCTGGGCAGCCCATTCCAATGCCAATCACTCTCTCTGACAACAATTTCCTAACAACATCCAGCCTGAACCTGCTGGGTTCTGTTCTGGTGCTGGCTGCCTGGCAGCAGAGCCCAACCCCACCTGGCTACAGCCTCCCTGCAGGCAGCTGCAGACAGCAATGAGCTCTGCCCTGAGCCTCCTCTGCTGCAGGCTGCACACCCCCAGCTCCCTCAGCCTCTCCTCACAGGGCTGTGCTCCAGGCCCCTCCCAAGCCTTGCTGCCCTTCTCTGGGCACCTTCCAGCACCTCAACATCTCTTGAATTAAAGAGCCTAAAACTGGACACACATTTGTCATCCCCAGCAAGGGGAGGTGAAGTGACTCCCTGGGCTGGGAGCAACCTGAGGAACTGAACTGCTCAGGAGATGCTTAACATTTGTTGACATGAATGTGGCAGGTGGTGGCCCTCTGAAGTGAGAAGGCAGAGCTGTGTTGTACACAGCTGAAAACACATTCAGCTGCTCAGAGGTGGTCCAGGATCAGGTTTTCCTATTGGAAGCATCAAAGACCACCTCCTTTCACCAGAACACAGCCTTTGGGAGCACAGCTGAGAGGCAGAAGCCTCCCTGCTGGTGGAGGTCATGAAGGCAAATGTCCTGTTTCAAGCTGGCATTTTAAAACTCAGATTCCCAGAGAGAGTGATTGGCATTGGAATGGGCTGCCCAGGGAGGTGGTGGAGTGGCCGTGGCAGGAGGTGTTGAAGCCAAGCCTGGCTGGGGCACTTAGTGCCATGGTCTGGTTGGTTGGCCAGGGCTGGGTGCTAGGTTGGGCTGGCTGAGCTTGGAGCTCTCTTCCCACCTGCTTGGTTCTTTGTTTCTATGTTTCTATGATTCCTCCTGGGGCTTGTTTCCAGCCTCCCCCAGGGGAATGGCAGTGTTTTCCCAGTGGAACTGCTGGCTTCCTTTCAAATGCTTTTTGGCTGGGAAGAAAGCTCATTTTTCTCTGCAGACAGTTGCAGAGTCAGTCTCAAAGGAAACAAAACACCTCTGAGACTGCCACGTTTGCCCCTGCTTGCCAGAGCCCCTTTACTGCATCAGCCACCTGTGTCCTTTCACATGCAAGGTGCAAAAAGCAGGGGCTGTGCCTGGAGGAGACACAGGCAAGCCATGGCAGGGGAACCTACAACTAACTGGCACTTCTCTTTCTAGGACCTTAAAATGGGATGCCACCCCCGGGCAACCCAGAGCATGCCAGGCTGGGATTTGCCAGCTCAGGCTGTGAAAGGGGAGAGCAGCAGGGCCACCTGGGAGGCTGCCCTGAGCTTTGCTGCCCTTCGTCAGGAGTCAGCACAAGTTCCCAGGTGCCCTGGGGAGGGCATTCCTGTGGCCCTTTCCTCTTGATGGACTTGGAGTGGCTCAAAGGCTGCCGACAAGCCCCTGCACTTTACAGGTGACACAGCCCTGCCTCTGCAGTCCCTGGCAGCAGGGAGGGAGGCACCGGTACCACTCCTGTGGCTGGGGAGAGCCTTACAGCTCCCCAGGTCTTCTGCACACTCAGCTGCACACTTCACTCCTTGGGTAAGGAACTGGCTGCACGGTGGCACACAGAGGGTGGTGGTCAAGGGCACTATGCCTACATGGAGTCCAGTGCCAAGTGGCTCCCTCAGGGTTCAGTGCTGGCACCAGTGCTGCTTAACACCTTTGTCAGTGACATGGACAGAGGGATCAGTGCACCCTCAGCAAGTCTGCAGATGGCAGCAAGCTGTGTGGCACAGGTGACTTGCTAGAGGGCAGGGACCCATCCAGAGGGACCTGGACAGGCTGCAGAGCTGTGCCCAGGCCAACCTCGTGACGTTCAACAAGGCCAAGTGTGATGTCCTGCACCTGGGTGGGTGCAATCCCAAGCACAGCTCCAGGCTGGGTGGGGAATGGCTGAGAGCAGCCCTGAGGAGCAGGACCTGGGGGCCTGGGGTGATGCAAAGCTCAACAGGAGCCTGCAGTGTGAGTGCAGCCCAGACACAACCCTGTGCTGGGCTGCAGCAAGAGCAGTGTGGGCACAGGGCAAGGGAGGGGATTCTGCCCCTTGGCTCTGCTCTCCTCACATCCCACCTGCAGTCCTTCTGGAGCTCCCAGCACAAGCAGGACATGGAAGTGTTGGAGCCAGTGCAGAGGAGGCCACCAAGATGCTGAGAGGGCTGCAGCAGCTCTGCTGTGAGCACAGGCTGAGAGAGTTGAGGCTGTGCAGCCTGGAGAAGAAAAGGCTTGGAGGAGACCTTGGAGTGGCCTTGCAGGATCTGAAGGGAGCTACAGGAGGGCTGTGGAGGGACTATTGACAAGGTCTGGTAATGAGAGGAGGAGGAGGAATGGGTTTGAAGTGGCAGAGGGGAGATTGAAACTGGATGTGAGGGAAGGGTTCTCTGGAGTGAGGGTGATGAGACACTGGCACAGGCTGCCCAGGGAGGCTGTGGAGCACAGAAGCACAGAATGGGATCAGTACCAGGTCGGATGAGGCCTTGAGTGACCTGTTCTAGTGGGAGGTGTCCCTGCCTAACTGGCTGAGCTTTGAGTCCCAACCTAAACCATTCCATTCTCTGGTTCTATGATTCCCTTCTCTCTCAACATCAGGGCAGCAGGCAGAGGCAGGCAGGCCCTGGTGCCTTTTACATGTCTCTATTTGAGGCTGCAGTAGTCAAACCTTTCTGTTCACCATATCAGAAAGCCTCTTCACTAACAGGGCTTGTGCCAGCCAACGGCACTCAGGGCAGAGCCTGGCAGGAGAAATGACTTCTGCAGGAACAATAACGAACTTGTGTGCAGATCACAGCACTGAGAGGCATAATCTACTGCATCTGGCTTCAGCTTGCAGGCTTGACCTTTTGCCAGGAATGAATTTTAATAGGCAATTGACTTAAATAATTGGTGAGTGTTCAGATCAATACTGGAACACGGTGGTGAAGGGAAGGAAAGGGATTGGAAAGGCTTTCCAGGTTCAGAGCAGCAGGATGGTGTCTGTGGAGGCTGCAGCTCACCCCCGTGGTTGTGTTGTCACTGAAGCACCAGGAGCAGCCTCCAACAAAACGAGTGCTGCCTCCCGGAATGCTCCCAAGGGGGCGAACGCTTCTGCCAGCCGCGCAGAACCAGGCTCTGCTGCTCGCTCCTGCTCTTGCGCGGGGGCTGTGGAGCTGGGAGGATGCTCTGGATTGCTGTGGGAGGGAGGCTTCAGGAGCACATCCACACTGCTGCCATTTAGAGCTGCCTCGGGGATGCTGTGGCAGGCACAGTGCTCTCGGCCCTTGTGGCTGCCCCAAGCCGGGGCTTTCTGGGCTCCAGTCCTGCAGGTAGCATCTGTGTGAGGTCCTGCACCTGGGTGAGTGCAATCCCAAGCACAGCTCTGAGAGCAGGCTGTGGCTGCTTCCCAGCCCTGCTGGCCACCATGGCCAGGTGGCAATGCAGAGCTCTGCTCTTTTTGCCTCCCCCAGGTTGGCTTACTGCACAGGTAAATCCTGGCAGTGATTTATGAGGCAGAGTAGGTCCCAGGTTGTTCTTCCACTGCTGACCTGGCTCTGCAGATGGAGCAGCGGCACTGGTTGGTGGCTGGTGGCATGGGTGGTTACACCTCAGTGCCACATTGGTGCTGAAGCATGGAGCCAGTCACAGACACCTCTACTCCATGCTGATTGTTAGCAGAAGATCTGTGCTCTGCTGCTGGGTCTGCCCCTGATGTTTTTATTCCTACCATATAGGAAAGCTTGTTTCTTTGTCCAGAACAACAACCAAAACACAAACCCAACAACACCAAAGCACCAAAGTTACTTCCATCTGGACACTGTCAGCCCTTCCCCCTAGGCTGGCCTCTCTCTCCCACGAGGGAACAGAAATGGTCTCTCACAGCAGCCAGGTTTTGCTCCCTGGGCAGCCCAGCAGGCTGGGCTAAGAGCTGCCAGCTGGAGAAGATGGCCTTGTTTTTTTTTGAGGGGGTGTGGGTGTATTGAATCCTGACCACCTGAAAATCATTAAGGGCCATGAGTTTATAAAAGGCTCGGTGGAGTGGGGTGAGGAGGTCAGAGGTGTGCGGGCTGAAGAGCTGCTGCAGAGGAGGATGGCTGTGGGGAGCAGAGCTGCGTGGGGAGCAGAGCTGCGTGGGAAGCTGCTGGTAGGTGCCGACCGCTGCCTTTTTGCTTCTGCTTAAGCAGCTGCTCCGCTCGGGGGCTCAGTCTTTTGTGAGGTGCTGAGGAGCAGCAGAGGGCTTGCACTTGGGCGAGGCGAGTGGGAAAGCAAACTTACTGAACGTGAGGAAGCTCCCTGCTGTCTGGGGGAGCAGAGGCTGTGCCACTGCAAGCTCTCTCAGTGGAGCTGCTCTGCTTGGTGCTTGGGAAGTCAAGTGTTGACCTGAGTTTGTAATAAGCATCCAGACGAGGTTTCCCAGGTACAAAGTGCAGTGCTGACTCTGGTAGGTGCTGATGTGATCTCCTGGCACAGTATATCTTGTTTGTGCTGTGCATTTGTGCTTGGAAGGGGAGGCTGTGCTGCAGAGCTGGTTGGTGTGCTCAGCCTGGGGCAGAGGGCTGGAAGGAGAAAGGCTGTGAGCTGTGGCTGCTGCACTCAGAACAAGCTCTGCCTTCTGACTTCTACCTCTCTGTGGGTGCAGGGAGATGACTCCTGTGGAATGCATGGATGCATGTTGCAGCTGATCAGGAAAGCTGGTGGAGAACAGCAAACCCTAACGTCCAGTGGCTGTTGCTCCTGGCTTTGGTGTGCTAAAGCCACTGGGTACCTTGGGGCAGCTCAGAGCAGCTGCCTTGTTTTTGTGTCTCCGGTGAGGCTGTGCCTGGTCAGGGGCCGCCCTCGGGCAGGACTGTGGTGGTATTTGGGACCTCAGGCTTTGTAGTGTGTGTGATGCTAATAGGGACAAGGGCAGCGTGGAGGAACTCCACATCTGGGAGGAGCTGAGTGTGCCATGGTGGGCAGGAACTGCCAGGAGGCAACTTCACTCTCTGCCCCCAGCTTCGTTGGAGCAGAGTTTTGCTGCATGTTCTAAAGCTAAATGTAAGAGACTGTTTGCAGAGAGCTGCTCTTGTTTGCAGCCCAGAGCAGCTCCTCGGTCTGCTTTAGCACAAGCAACTGCAGGGAGCGGCACGGGGCTGAGGGCAGCGCTGCCCCTGCGGCTGTGCCCGTTCAGCTGCGGCCTCTGAGCTCCCCCTGAGTTTGCAGCTGCGGAGGGGTGAAAGAGATGTGTTCTCTGGGCTGGTCTGACCCTGGGTAGGTGCTGCAGCTCTGCCGTGCCTCCGGGAATCTTCTGCTGTCCTCTTCTGTCTGCCCTGAACTGGGAAAGGCTCAGCACCAGCTGGGGAGCCGATGTGTTAATTGCAGGCTGACTTTGGGGTGGTAAATCAGCTTTGATGGTGTCAATCCAAAAGGCAGCCTTTGACTTGCTGGGTGTGCAAGCAGCTGAGGCTGAGCAGCACCTGGCTGCAAACAGAAGTCCTTTCAGCTGCTCTTGGTCTCCGAGTTTGACTCTCAGGGGCAGGCTGAGATCAACATCTCTGTTTTGGCAAATACTTTGTGCTTTTAAGACTCTCTACTGAGAAATGCAGGCAGGAGCTGAAGACCTGGAAGGACAGAGACCTGTTTTGCACACTTGTGTAAATGCTGCAGAGCAGAGAACGTTTTAAGCTGTGTTTGCTCTGCAGATGGAATGACTGCCAGCTCAGATGGCTTTTGTGGTGCTTCTGTAAATAAGGGTCACAGGTGTGACTGATCCAGGAGTCTCTCATTGTGCCAAGTGGCTGCTCCAGGCTGGCTGCAGTTTGAGCCCCATGCAGAATAACTTCTTCTGTATCATATATAGGGGAGATAATCGCAGCTTGTGCTGCCAGGGTGTTCCTTTTCTAGACGAACAAGGAAGCTAAATCTTCTCACCAAACCATGTTTCTGCTTAATACATGCTGCAGGCTTGTCAGCAGAGTCACAGCTCCCAGGTGTGACAGAGATGAATGCAGCAGTGGATGGCAAAGGGGTCTGCCACGGGTGGAAAGACAGAGGGGGAGAAGCTTACCCTTTCCTCTTGGAGCAACTGGCCATCCCCAGCAGTGCACCTGTCACTGCTGCTGGCATAATCTGGCTTCTGCACTCTGAAATCTGGTAGGATTTGAGTCTGACAGTGTGGAAAACAGGAACTGGCTTGGCATTGAGCGGGCTGGCAGGAAGACTTCTTCCTGACAGCACAGTAAAACCAATTACCATGGGCCCTGTCCCCAGCTCGCCAGGGCTGCACTTAACGCAGCCAGCAGAGAGCCATGAGGATGATTGGGGAACTTGAGCGTCTCCCCTACGAAGAGAGGCTGAGAGGGGCTGCCTAGTTTGGAGAAGAGAAGGCTAAGAGGGGACCTGAGCAATGTCTGTAAATATCTGAGGGGTGGGTGGCAAGTGGAGGGGGCAATCTTTTTGGAGGTGCACAGCAATAAGCCAAGGAACAATGGATGCAAATGTGAACATAGAAGGTTTCAGTTCAGCATGAGGAGAAACTCCTCTACAGGGAGGGTGATGGAGCCCTGGAGCAGGCTGCCCAGAAGGGTGGTGGAGTCTGAAGACATCCAAATCCTCCCTGGATGCGTTCCTGTGCAGGCTACCCTGGGTGAGCTTGCTGAGGGGTTGGAGTGCATGCTCTCTGCAGGTCCCTTGCAGCCTCCACTGCTCTGTGACTCTGTGAGCACCAGTGACTAGCAGCGGCTCTGCTTGTGCTGAGGTGAGCAGCTGCCATGTGCCAAGAGCTGCAGCTTCCAGGGCACTCTGTGGCACGGAGCTGCTGCCTGGAGGTCGCTTCCACAAACCGCGTTCCGCAGCCGCCCGTTCTGTGCCCGAGCCGTTCCGCAGGGCTGAGGCAGTGCCTGGAGGGGCTGTGCCTTCTGGAAACATCATTTCCCTCCTATATCTTCTGGAAAGTTCATTGCTGCCTTGACAAAACTCAGGTTTTATTAACAATGATTAATGCCTGTGAGTTTAAGGGAGGCACTGTGCGCAGCGCCGGCCCCGCCGCCGCGCTGGAACCAGCCTGTGTCCTGATGCGTGAGCTGCGCTCCGCCGCCCGGCAGCGCTGGCATTTGTGTCTGTAATTACCGAGTGCTGACAGCCCACTGGAGAGCCTGCCCCACTCGGGGGAGAGAGGGGGATGGAGGCGCACAGCGCTGCAAAGCACAGAGTCACAAGGCAGCAGTGCGGCCCCAGGTTACGACGAGCTGGGGGTGACCTCCTCCTGCCAGCAAACACCCCCCCAAAAACCTGCTGAGTTCTGATTGTTCCTTTTGTACCCATGAATGTCCTGCTCACAGCCTGACACAGCTCCCTCTGTGCTTTGGAATGCAGGAGCAGTGGACAAGCTGAGGGTGACATCCTCCTGCCAGCAACCACACGCACATCTCCCCTAAAACCACCGAGTTGTAACTGTTCCTTTTGTACCCCTGAATGCTCTCCCCCTGCTCGCAGCCTGACACAGTTAGCTCTGCGTTTGGAGCGCAGCAGCCCCTCGGAAGCAGGAGATGCCATGTGTGGGAGTCAGGAGGCCTCCTGGGGTTTGATTATAGAATGCTGAAAAATGGAACAAGTCAAACTGCAATAGGGAACCCAAATCTGAGCTACATCTTGATGTATTGGCTGGGGGGAAATGTGCTTTGGAGCTGCTGGTTTTTAAGTGCAGAGATGTAGGATAAACTTAGCAGGCAGAGTGAGCTGGTTTGGAAGGGGGGTTAGGGTGTTAACACTCAGCAGAGCTGGTTCCCTGCCCCTGAGAAGGGACCCCTGGAAACAGGGATAGCAGGGAAAGGAGAGCTCCCCCAGCCTGCTGGTACTTAGCTCCTGCTTAAGGAAGAGCTCTTGGGTGAGATTCCCACAGAACAGGAGCTGATGGCATTTAAACCAGAGGTAAAATGCCAGGTGTCTGGCACAGGGATAAAATGATGCAGCCTGCTGTGTTCTGAAGGTGGTCCCTGCCCATCTGCACCTACCTACTGCAGCTCTGCAGGTTGCTGCCTGAGGTGTCCCTGTGGAGGCAAGAGGACAGTGCCATGATGTTGACTTTCTCAGTCCAGGGGAGGTGCTCTGCTGGTCCTTTCCACCCTGAGAGAGGTCAAACCTCCTAGGAGCAGATGCCTGAAGAATGGGTGTCGAGAAGGTGTCAGTCTCCCCTCAGGGGTATCCTGTGACAGGGCAAGAGGCAATGTTCACAAGCTGGGATGCAGAAGTTCCACCTCAGTATGAGGAGGTGCTGCTTTATGGTGAGGGTGCAGAGCCCTGGAGCAGGCTGCTCAGGGAGGTTGTGGAGTCTCCTCTGCAGACTTTGAGGACTCACCTGGATGTGTTCCTGTGTGACCTGCTCTGGCAGAGGGCTTGGGCTGGATAGTCTCCAGAGGTCCCTTCCAACCCCTGCCATCCTGTGACACCTGCAGGACATCTCTGCAGTGAAGGCAGCACTGATCTCTCTGGAGTGTGCTTTGGCCCCTGGTGGGTTCCTTCACTTCTGCTGTCTGCAGTGGGCTTTGGTGTGCCCTTCCCTCTGCTGTGATGTTCCTGAGCACTGTGGTGGATCACACACTGTCAGCTTGGTCAGATGAAATGGAATCTCAAATGTCCTGAGGCTGAGAGAGATTTTCCTTACTTGTCTACAGCATCTCCAGACCTAAAGCCTGATTGCTGCTGTGGCAACCTTGAACTTCTGCAGCTTCTCATCTTCCAGCTAAAGTGATTGAGTCTGGCAGGAGGCTGGTGGGGCCCTGAGCTGCTTAGGAATGCACAGCCTGTATCTGAAAGGGAAATTAAAGAACTCCTCAAAGCCATGCAAAGTGTCACTTTGGCCACAGTTTAGTCAACTGCTCATTTTCCTCTGGAGTTATGGCTGACACTAGCTTCAAATGCATCATGGCAGTGGTCCCCTGTCCAGTCTGGGATGCACAGGCTGAGCCTGAGATTTGAGTGGAGTCAGAGACTGGCAGGGACCAGGACTCCTTCAAGAGCAGTGTCCTGTGAATCCTGCTGGAAAAACAGACATGGAGCAGCTCAATGTGTGAAATCAAATTCACTCAGCTCTCAGGCAGGTGGAGACACAAACATCTTCCAGGTTGAATAGTGGCTGAAGAGAAGGCAGCAGTGTGCCCAGGTGGGCAGCAGAGCCAATGGCATCCTGGGCTGGCTCAGGAGCAGTGTGGGCAGCAGCACAAGGGAGGTTCTTCTGCCCCTCTGCTCAGCACTGCTCAGGCCACACCTGGAGTGCTGTGTCCAGTTCTGGGCTCCTCAATTGAAGAGAGATGTTGAGGTGCTGGAAGGTGTTGAGAGAAGGGCAGCAAGGCTGGGGAGGGGCCTGGAGCACAGCCCTGTGAGGAGAGGCTGAGGGAGCTGGGGGTGTGCAGCCTGCAGCAGAGGAGGCTCAGGGCAGAGCTCATTGCTGCCTGCAGCTGCCTGCAGGGAGACTGTAGCCAGGTGGGGTTGGGCTCTGCTGCCAGGCAAGCAGCAGCAGAAGGGGACACAGCCTGAAGCTGTGGCAGGGCAGGTCTAGGCTGGATGTTAGGAGGAAGTTGTTGTCAGAGAGAGTGATTGGCATTGGAATGGGCTGCCCAGGGAGGTGGTGGAGTGGCTGTGTCTGGAGGTGTTGCAGCCAAGCCTGGCTGGGGCACTTAGTGCCATGGTCTGGTTGGTTGGGCAGGGCTGGGGGCTAGGTTGGGCTGGCTGAGCTTGGAGGTCTCTTTCAGCCTGGCTGATTCTGTGGCTGTTTGGCAATCAACTCAAAGCAGAGCTCTGAGGAGGTTCTAGGGCTGTGGGCTGCCTGATGAGCTGGCATGCTTCTGCACCATGAGGGTGGGGGAACACCGCAACAGGTTGCCTGGGGAGGTGGCTGGGGCCCTATCCTTGGAGGTATTCAAAGTGAGGCTCGACAGGACTCTGCAGCCTGATCTAGTGGAGGATGTCCCTGCTGAGTGCAGAGGGGGTTGGTCTGTATGACCTTTGGGGGTCCCTTCCCATTCTGTGATCCTCTGCTGAGCTCAGGGGACTCTACAATGCATATCTAGTCCAGAAGATGTGAACCAGCTGTGACATACACCCACAGGGCTGGGGACTGAGCTACAGCAGGCCTTGCAGGTTATGCAAGGTCCAGCACTAGCAGCTCTGTCTCCTGGGGTCGGCTGTGCTGCTGGCAAGTGCTCGGTACACAGCCCTGTCCTTTTCCAGGCAATTTGGAGCTGGGCTGAGCAAGCTGAGTGAGTCCTGAGGATGTCAATTACACTGGCTTTAATATCTTGCTGTGCTAGAGTAGTTCCTCTGGTGTGTGGAAGGTCCTCTGAATGCAGATTACCAAAAGGTGAAACTGATCTCTTAGTCCTATCCCAGAGCTTGACTCACATTTATGCTGTGCTTGCAGCTGCCCCAGGGAATGGGAGAGGTTCACAACCACTTGGACTTAACCAGGGCAGTAAGAGCCTTGGGACCAGCTGCCCAGGGGGGTTGTGGAGTCTCCTCCTCTGGATATACTCAAGAACCACCTGGATGCATTCCTGTGTGATCTGCTTTGGGTGATGCTGCTCTGGCAGGGGGGGCTGGGCCAGATCATCCCTTGAGGTCCCTCTGGCCCCTGACATTCTGTGTGTGGTGATGTCTTTGTGTTCCAGCCACTTTCAGGGAGCTTCACCTCTGCTCTACCTGCACTGCCTTCTGCTCTGGTGCATGGGAGGTCAAAGGCATCTGTGTCTGCAGGGCCCTGTGAGGTTTTAGTCTCTGAGGATAGTGGTAGCTGAAGCAACTTGTGGATAGAAATTTCTTCCCTGATTTCTGCTGTCTGCCCTGTGCCACGGTGCCCAGCTTCTGCTGGCTTGGGTGTCTGATGTGATTAGCTGAGCTGTGCTGTGTTCAGAGCGTCTTAAAAAGCAAGCAGGGACCCTGTAAAACAACAAACCACTTCAGGGCAGGTGGAGGTGATGGAGCTGCTGAATTACAGCCAGGAGCTCCTTTGAGGTGGTGCTGCCCTGAGGGAGCAGGCAACAGTGTGTGGGTTGTGAGCCCAGGGCCTGGGGCATGCCAAGGAGGAGAACCAAGATGGCAATGTGGGTGCTAAGGCAAGATGTCATTGCAACCGGAGTGGGTGGCACCCAGGGAGGAGTGAGGGGATGGAGCAGGGTGTTGGGGAAAGGCAAGCTGCTCCTGCTGGCTGTGGAAGAGCAGGAGCTGCAGGAGCCCTGAGGTGTGGCTGCGTTGGTGATGCTGCTGTGGGGACCAGCCCGGCTGAGACTCGCTCGGCCCAGCTTTGGGTTTGTGCCCACTTCTCCAGCAGCAGAGCAGCTGTACAGGGCATGAAAGCAAATGAGCCCTCAAGTGCTGTGCTGCTTGGTTTCTCCTTGGAGAAGAGCATCCTGAGGCCAGTCCTGCAGGGAAGCTGCTGAAACCAGTCCTCTGTACTTACAGCTTGGGCTGCTCTGCGCTGAGCCTGACCTCTGGTCCGTGGCAAAACCCTTTCATGATGCAGGAGAGTGCTGGAGTGGAGATAAATTAAAGGCCTGAGGGTTTGATTAGGCTAAGTATGAGTGATAAAATTGCAGTGGCATGCCTGCAGTTGTGTAATTTAGCACAAAGTTCAATTAGTTTTACCCTGCCCCTAAATTTTTAATTTTTCAATATGTTAAGCTCATTCCCCACTGCCCCTCCTGGAAACCCTGCAGCTGCTTCATGGAAATGGCCAGTGGAGAGGAGGCTGAGAAATCCAAACAGCTCTGGAGTTAGGATCATAGAATGGTTTGGGTTGGAAGGGAGCTCAGAGCTCAGCCAGTTCCAACCCCCTACCGTAGGCAGGGACAACTCCCATTAGAACAGGTCGCTCAAGGACTCATTCAACCTGGTGCTGAGCACCTCCAGGGAGGTGCTGCTGGGGCTTCTGGCACCCACACATTGCTGGGTGGGGTGGTCAGGTAAAAGGGGGAATGGCTGAGAGTTAGCTCAAGTCCTTGGCTCAAGGAAGGATCCCAGCCCTATTCAGGCAGCTTGCGGGCAGGCGGTGCCGCTGCTGGGATGTGCTCAGTCCGCCCCAGGTGGGCAAGATGGGCAGCGAGGAGGAGACAAGGTGATGCTGATGGGGGCAGCGTCGTCAGGGCTGCAGCGGGCTGCTGCTGGCTGTGCCACGGGGTCATTCCTCAGGGTGTCCTTTAACGGGGGGTGTCTCACTCACCTTTTTCCGAAGGGAAAGCTTGCCCAGGCGCCTGGCCAGCGGCTCTGTGCAGGAGCTGTGCGCAGGGTGCCTCTTGTGACCACCCTGCTTTGGTCTCAGCCAGCGCTGCGGCAGGGCAGGGCTACCCCGGGCGGGGCAAAGCAGGGCTGGACTGAGCCCCGGGCAGGGCTCTCAGCGCACAGGCAGGCAGGGTCTGGCGGCAGTAATCTCCCCGATCTGTCCAGCGCTGTAGTTATCCCCTGGCCTTGCACGTGCACGCCAAAAAGGAGCTTTTTTCAACCTCCTTTTGCGAGATTAACTACACATCTCCAGTGCTTTGTACCTGTTTCAGCCTGAATTAGACCTTCCATGAATTGGGATGCAGGGGCTTGTCCTCTCGGTTCAGATCCCCCCCTGCTGCCTGCGCAACGACACTAATCTCCAGCTTCTCCTGAGCAGACCTCCTCTAGTAATTGCAGGAACTCATTAGCCTCTCTTGTGGCCCAGTCACATCATTGGCTTGTTCTGCCAACAAACACACACAGGCTCTCAGCTGCCCCGGGGCTGGCTCTTACATGCAAACAGAAACCAATTCTTTTCCTCCAGGTTATTTTTTCCCCCCTCTCCATGTTTCAGCAATTTCCCTGCAATGAGTCTGTGGTTGGTTTGGGAGCCCTGCAGCCTCGCTGGCAGCCTGGGGAGCCCTGCAGCCTCGCTGGCAGCCTGGGGAGCCCCTCTTGCAACTGGGTGGGCAAAGGATGTGGAGTGAAATGTGTCAGCAGTGCCCAGCGATTCTGATGTCTCCACAGCAAGTCCAAGCAGCTGTGCTAAGGTTAGTGTCTGGCTGCCCTCCATGAGAAGAGATTCATCTGTAGGTGATGGTGGGAAAGTGCCTTCGTGGTGATGCTTTTTCTCTCCTGGTGGGAGCATTCCTGCAGACCCTGCAGGTGTGAGGAGGGAAGGTCTGTGTGGGCTTGCTCAGCTTTTCCCTACCTGATTACCTGACATGGAGATTTGTGTGAGCGAAGGTTGACTGCTCTCTCCCCTGGTTGCTTAGAGACTCTGCCAATGTAGTTTTGTGAATAAAACCCAGATTTCTCTGTCCCTTGTCAGGAAGGCTTTAGAGAAGGTGTTGTGATGACCCTGGGGAGCTGTGTGGAGCTGCTTGAATTTGCATGCTCCACTCTACCCCTCCACTCTTCAGGCCATCACAATGTAAAGCTGCAGCTGCAGTACAGCCAGGTGAGAAGCAAGCACTGCCAGACAACAGCAGCACCAAGTGATGCTCCGTGGGTTGGGGTGCATCAAACACCCCAGAGTGGCCACTCATGGCAAGCACTGCCAGACAACAGCAGCACCAAGTGATGCTCAGTGGGCTGGGGTGCATCAACCACCTCAGAGTGGCCACTCATGGCAAACTGCAGGGCTTTTTGTGTTTTGTTTTTCCCCCTGGCACTAAAGCAACACACAGGACATTGTGTCTAATCATCATGCCAAATGCTGTGAAAGAAAATCTGATCAAGCCCTTAATTTCCCAATTGATGAGGTAGCAGTGGCATGTTGAGCAGACACTTTACAAAGCCCACTTCAGCCTTAATCAATCTGAGGGAAAGAGACAGATCTTAATTTTCCAGCTGGCTACGTGGCATTAGTTAAAGCCACGTTGTGTGCAAATTGCCTCACCCTCGAGAGCTTCCAGCAGCTCTAGGCAAGCCTTCAAGGGCCTCGGGAAGGCAGCAGGTCAGCCTCAAAATCGTGGCTGGCTGAGGGAGGTGGGTGGCTTAAAAATTCCCTATGAAAGGAATTGTTAATGTCCTCGTGAGTGATCCAGCTGCCTCAGGAAGGAGACCTTGGTACCAGAGCAGGGTGCTGGCTGTTTGGGCCCTGATGGGTGTGTTTTGAGTCTGGAAATGGCTTTAGCTTGGGGCTTGTGCAGCTCTTGAGGCAGACTTCTTTCTTCTGTGTTTTTCCTGTTGGCTGCTGGCCACAGAACCACACAGTGGGGGCTGTGCAGAGCACCTGATGCTCCTTAGTGATGCCAACACCCAAAGGCAGCTGGAGGCTGACCACAACTGTTGAAGAGTGAATCCAACCTGGTCTAGCCAAGGGTGCCCCTGCTGACTGAAGGGCAGGGGTTGGACTAGATGAGCTTGAGAGGTCTCTTCCAACCCAGGCCATTTCGTGATTCTGCATGTGGTGGAGCTGCTCAGAGCATGGTGTGAGGCAGAGCTGCTTTGGGGGACTCTTCTCTACGACCAAAGGCACTTTCTGCTCACCCCACTGAAGGGCTCAGCCCTTCCTGGAGCAGTTGCCTTAGCAGCAGTGTGAATGTGTGATTTCCTCAGCACTCTTTTGAGGATGTCTTGCTCTGAATCAGCTTGATGTGGCTGTTGCCGAAGCTGATACCCATATAGAGAGGGGAGTACAGCATAGGGAAGGTATTGTGGAAGGACTGTGGGGTGTGATGTGTGAGGATGCTGCAGCCAGCTTCTGGAAGCTGCTTTTGATTGCAGAGCTGTGGTATTTGTAGAGCAATCCTTTCAATATTTGTTAAAAGTATCTGCAGCATTGGAGAGGGCTTCTTTGTTCTGTTGAAATAGTTACTGGATGTGTGCACAGAGATGTTTCAAATGGGATTATTTTATAAAGCAGAACATAAACTGAAGCACTGCCTAGCTTGAAAACATGTGCCAGGTGTTCTCTGAATTCCTGCTGCATATCAGAATTAAGCCTATTATGGGGGAGGGGAAACTCCCCCTTGCAAGAACAGGCCCAGTCCTGTTCAATATCTTTATTGATGATCTCGACCAGGAGATGGAGTCCAGCATCAGTGAGTTTGCAGATGACATCAGGCCAGGAACAGGTGTGGAGCTGCTGGAGGGTAGGAGAGCCATCCAGAGGGACCTGGCCAGGCTGGATGGGTGGGCAGAGGCCAAGAGGATGAGATTGAACAAGGCCAAGGGCAGGGTTCTGCACTTTGGCCACAACAACCCCAAGCAGTGACACAGGCTGGGGACAGAGTGGCTGAGAGCAGCCAGGCAGAGAGTGCCCTGGGGGTGCTGGGAGAGAGAAGCTGAAGATGAGGCAGCAGTGCCCAGGTGGGCAGCAGAGCCAATGGCATCCTGGGCTGGCTCAGGAGCAGTGTGGGCAGCAGGACAAGGGAGGTTCTTCTGCCCTTGTGCTCAGCACTGCTCAGGACACAGCTTGAGTGCTGTGTCCAGTTCTGGGCTCCTCCATTGCAGAGAGATGTTGAGGTGCTGGAAGGTGCCCAGAGCAGGGCAGCAAGGCTGGGGAGGGGCCTGGAGCACAGCCCTGTGAGGAGAGGCTGAGGGAGCTGGGGGTGTGCAGCCTGCAGCAGAGGAGGCTCAGGGCAGAGCTCATTGCTGCCTGCAGCTGCCTGCAGGGAGGCTGTAGCCAGGTGGGGTTGGGCTCTGCTGCCAGGCAGCCAGCAACAGAAGAAGGGGACAGAGCCTGAAGCTGTGCCAGGGCAGGTCTAGGCTGGATGTTGTTAGGAAGTTGTTGTCAGAGAGAGTGATTGGCATTGGAATGGGCTGCCCAGGGAGGTGGTGGAGTGGCTGTGGCTGGAGGTGTTGCAGCCAAGCCTGGCTGAGGCACTTAGTGCCATGGTCTGGTTGGTTGGCCAGGGCTGGGTGCTAGGTTGGGCTGGCTGAGCCTGGAGCTCTCTTCCAGCCTGCTTGGTTCTGTGATTCTAAGACTGATTCTGATCTCAGAACCATTTTCTATACTGATTTCAAGGAGCTAACTTATCAGAAACTTGCTGCTGCATGAATCAGTACTAATTAAAATCTACCCAGGCTATTTCTGGATGCTGAAGGGAAAGTCATTGAAGCAGCTCTAGTGGAGATTTGTTCCTTTTTAGGACTTGGGGGAAATGGGAGGTCAGGAGAGAAGTGCAGAGTTGGAAAAAGCCTTACTGTGGAGGGCAAATCTCTTCTGTTTTCTCTTCTCTTCTTCTCCTCTCTCAATGCTGCTCTTGATGAAAGCAGAAGAATGAAGGCTGTTTTCCATGTGGAGCAAGGTGAATCCATCAGAGCAGATTAGGAACCTAAAGCTGTGCTCTATTAATTAAGTTTTGATGATTTAAGTGAATCCAAGTGGAAAAGTTAAGGCAAATCAAGTTCCTTTTTAATCTAGTGATTTAAAATCAAAGATGAAGAGTGAAGGTAAACACCTAAGAAAATCACTCTCTTGACGTGAACTGTGCTGTGGTCTTGCTTCTGCCTTTCACAAGTGTGTGTGTGTGTGTGGGGGGGGGGAAATGGGATGAGCTCTGGCCAGATCCTGGATTTTCATCCTGGCCCACCTTGAGTGGTATCTCCTCAAGGGCAGGCTGGAAGCACAGGGGTGTTTTGCCTGTGCTGCAAGTATGGCAATAATGAAAACTTCAAATCACTGCATAACTCCAGGACATTCAGGCTGCTGCTTTTTTTCATGAAGAGCAAGCACATTTCCAGCTCTTGTGGAGAGGAACCTTGAGCTAAGTATAGCCTAAAGCATTTAAACAGACGGCTGAGGAAAATAATGCAGTGGCTGGAGCTCTTTTAATAATGACTCTTAGGGCTTAATTCATGACTTCAGAGCTCTTGGGGTTGGAAGTCTTGAGGACTCCTGGGGTGTGAGGCACATCAATAATGGTAATAGCCTCTCTCTGGATTGATGAGCCTAACTGGGGGCCGAAGGGAACCAGCTGTGCTTGGTAGTGGTGGCAGCCATGGCACAGCTTCTGAGCCCTGCCCTCTCTGTGCCTACCTGGGATGCTTCCAGCTGGCAGACATGGGGATGCTTCCAGCTGGCAGACATGGGGATGCTTCCAGCTGGCAGACATGGGGATGCTTCCAGCTGGCAGACATGGGGATGCTTCCAGCTGGCAGACATGGACCTGAGCACTTCAGTAGAGCACCCTGACCTGCTGCATTCCCAGGAGAGCTGCAATCAGAGAACCACCCAGTTTGGAAGAGGCCTCCAAGCTCGCCCAGCCTAGCACCCAGCCCTGGCCAATCAACCAGACCATGGCACTAAGTGTTCAGCCAAAGCCTGGATGAGGCACTTAGTGCCATGGTCTGGTTGACTGGATAGGGCTGGGGGAGAGGTTGGACTGGATGAGCTTGGAGGTCTCTTCCAACCTGGTTGATTCTATGATACTAAGTGCCCCAGCCAGGCTTTGCCTGAGCACCTCCAGGGACAGCCACTCCACCACCTCCCTGGGCAGCCCATTCCAATGCCAATCACTCTCTCTGACAACAACTTCCTCCTCACATCCAGCCTAGACCTGCCCTGGCACAGCTTGAGGCTGTGTCCCCTTCTTCTGGTGCTGGCTGCCTGGCAGCAGAGCCCAACCCCAGCTGGCTACAGCCTCCCTGCAGGCAGCTGCAGACAGCAATGAGCTCTGCCCTGAGCCTCCTCTGCTGCAGGCTGCACCCCCCCAGCTCCCTCAGCCTCTCCTCACAGGGCTGTGCTCCAGGCCCCTCCCCAGCCTTGCTGCCCTTCTCTGGGCACCTTCCAGCACCTCAACATCTCTCTTGAACTGAAGAGCCCAGAACTGGACACAGCACTCAAGGTGTGGCCTGGAAGCTTCATCTCGACCTCCATATCCTTGAGGAAGGCAGAGATGGAGGATGGCTCCCAAGCTCCTCACAGTGCCACCCACTTCTATCGTGGTCCTTCAGCTAAGTGGCAACACTTTGTGCTCTTTGAACCTCCACGCCACAACTATCACCTTGAGGTTAAGACATCTTTTGCATATCAAAAGGGCTCCGCTAGAGCCACGCAGAAGTCAGCTCTCTGGCCCTGGATGATTAATGGCAGGGCTTGTAGCTGCACAGCCGTGGATTCTGCTCTTAAAAGCAGCAGCCGGGCAATATATCCTGGCTGTCAGGCTGGGGGCAGCTCAGGCGCTGCTGCTGCCGCTGGACTGGAAAGCTGTTCCTGCCCAGCGAACAGCAGGATGAGATTCCTGCTCCTTCCTCGTCTGAGCGGAGGGGAGCAGCACCCTGAGCCCAGCCTGCTGGGCGGGCGAGTGAGCGCCGCCGCCGCCCGGGGCCGCTGCGGGCCGGGCAGCGCTGCCCCCTGCGCCGCATCGCCGCCGGCTGCTCGCTGTGCCCCGCGGCCGGCGCTGGCTGCCGGCGCCGCTCTCCCGGGGTGCCAGCCTGCCATCCTGCAGCAATCAAGAAATTGGCAGCATCGCCTCGGGATCTGCTGGGCAAACTGAGCGAGGCGAGAGCCAGAGCTGCAAATTGCCTTCTGCTCCCAGCCTTAACCGAAAGAGGTGCTTGAAAAAGGAAACAAACCCACGGAACAGAAACAGAAACCCCAAAACACCAACCCAAAACCGAGCCAAAAAGCCTTTCAAGTCAGGGAAAACCACACTCGCAAGCTGAGCTGCCTGGAAAGAGTCTGTAAGAGGAGAGCAGCTCTCCGGGCTAATGCTGATTGGCTCTAGATTGAAATAGGGGAGGGAAATGGATGCTAAGTAGGCTTCAGCTGCCTTGTGCTGGGCAGCAGGGAAACAGTTCCTCGGCCTGAGGCAGTTTTCCCGGGTGAAATTGGGTTGGTGAGGGCTGTACTGCGTGCTGGACAAGGCAGTGCTGTGCCTGGAGAGCTCTGGCTGGTGCTGCCAGGGCTGAGTAGGGCTTCGTGAGGAGCTGGGGGGGAGTCTGGGGGCTTTGAAGCAGCGGTAGCTCTGTCAGCCAGTGTCCTTCTGCAGAACCCTCTGCTCCTTGACTTCAGCCCAGCAGGGTTTCCTGGGCATGGGTGAGTACATGTCTTGTGCAGCTCCCCTTGCTCCACCTAGCATCACTCACTAAGGCTGGAGAAAACCTTTGAGCTCACCGAGTCCCACCTTAGCCCAGCCACCATCACCACTCAGCCCTGCCCTGCAGCACCACAGCTGCAGCTTCTTGAACACCTCCTGGGATGGGGACTCCACCACCTCCCCAGGCAGCCTGTCCCTCACCACTCTCTCACTGAAGAAGTTTTTCCTCATGTCCAACCTGACCCTCCCCTGGCACAGCTCAAACCTATTTCCTCTCACCCTGTTGCTGGTTACTTGGGAGAAGAGATCAACCCCAGCCTCCTTTCAGGTAGCTGCAGAGAGCAATGAGGTCTCCCCTCAGCCTTCTCCAGACTACACAACTGCTCCTCATGCTGCCCTCCAAATCCCTCATCAGCCTTGCTGCTCTTCTCTGGATGTACTTCAGGCCCTCCTGGCAGTCCTGGCCCCATGCAGAAGGGGTGAGCTGGTCCACATGTGCAGCAGGGGTGCTAGTTTGGACCTCTGGGAGAGAACAGCTGCATTTTGTGCAGGAAAACTTGTGACTGGGAAAGGGCCTGCTCAGGAGAGAAGTCTGAGCTGTGCTGGGAAACCTGGAGCACAGCCCTGTGAGGAGAGGCTGAGGGAGCTGGGGGTGTGCAGCCTGCAGCAGAGGAGGCTCAGGGCAGAGCTCATTGCTGTCTGCAGCTGCCTGCAGGGAGGCTGTAGCCAGGTGGGGTTGGGCTCTGCTGCCAGGCAGACAGCAACAGAACAAGGGGACACAGCCCCAAGCTGTGCCAGGACAGGTTCAGGCTGGATGTTAGGAGGAAGTTGTTGTCAGAGAGAGTGATTGGCATTGGAATGGGCTGCCCAGGGAGGTGGTGGAGTGGCTGTGCCTGGAGGTGTTGAAGCCAAGCCTGGCTGGGGCACTGAGTGCCATGGTCTGGTTGGTTGGCCAGGGCTGGGGGCTAGGTTGGGCTGGCTGAGCTTGGAGGTCTCTTCCAACCTGCCTGATTCTATGATTTCCCTCCCTCCCCATCCCATAAATATTCCACAGCAAATAACAGTGACTAGAAACAAAAACCAGACTTTTTTCCTCAGCAGAACGTTCCTGCTGCCACTCCAATGCTCAGTCAGAAACATTGCCAAAGCAGCGTTTTTTACTCTGCTGTCTGTCTTTCTGTCTGTCTTTCTCACTCCAGAATTGATAAACACTGATCTCAAAGCTCCCTTTCAAGGGGATGATTTGCTGGGCAGGGATTCCAGTTCTCTTGTTTGTTTGAGGTGGCTTGTCCTGTCCTGCAGCACTGTGTGCCCCCCTGTGCTGCTGCGAGGCAGCGCCTGTGCCCCCCAGGGTGGTTCCCAGTGGGCTCTGGGACGCCAGCTGCAGCAGCAGGGGGTGGGATGCGGGGATGCTGATGCATTGGCTCTGTGTCCGGCTCTGCAGAGCAGCTGTGCCCGCGGTGCTTTGCTGCTGGGCACAGCTCGCTGTTCATTCAGCACCTCCTGCAAGCATGAGGCTCACGTTTCTCCCTGTTTCTGCCAGCGGAGATGTGATGCAGCCTAGGAAGGTGGTTTTCCCTGGTCTGCCTCTGTCGTCCTTTCCGGAGGAGTTTGCAGGGGAATTTTCTTGCTCCCTTTCCGTTCCCAGCTGCGCCCAAGCCGCTCTGAGATCCTGCTATGCAAAGCAGGCTGCTATTGAGCCCGGAGAACTGATTTCCTGCTCGATCTGCGGCTGACACCCGAGGCCGTTTGCTGCCTTGCCCTTTTTGGCCCTTACCGAACTGAGGTTCAGCCCCTGTGCCTCTGAGGCCGCCCGGGGAGCCTGCCCGGAGCTCGGTGGTCTGCATCTCTTGCACCCTCACTTCCCTTACTTTGCTCAGCTCTCTTTGAGCCTTTGGTTCTGCACCTTCCTAGGGACTCTGGGCAAGACCAGCAGCCTCTGGAAGCCAGAACAGTGTGACTTGACCCACCTGCTGTGCTAGGTCTCTGTCTGGCTGTCCCTCTCTTGCCCCCAGCCCTGGTCCCATTTAGAGGTGCCCTATTGCAAGGCCAAGCTTGCCTGCCTTGAAGTGATCTTTTAACCCTTCCTGCTCCCTGTCCCCCTAATGGCTCACCTGATGCTCTCACAGCAGAGGCTGCTGCTGGGCAGTGTGGAGAAGGCAGTCCCTCAGCTACCAGCCACAGTTCCTGCAGAAATCAGCTTGCACAGGTCAGATATCAAGTGAGCAAGCAAGCTTTGGGGCCCCTCAGCCTGGCTGCCCCCCAGACACCTGTCCCGGGCACTCCCGTCTCACCTTGAGGCAAGCACCTAGACTAAGGCCCGGGTGTGAGCATCCATCCCAGCGAGCAGGAGCATGCAGCATGGGGAGGCTTGGCAGTGGAGGGGCTGGGAAGCTGCTGAGCAGTGCCACTGAGCTTTCACACTCTCCTCTCCTGAGCTCCAAGGGCTTGTTCGACAGCCGTGGGTAATTTCTTGGGCTTAAGTGTGCCGCGTAGCTAATTTTTCTGAGTATCACTTGGAGAGCTCTTGAGGTTACAGATACACCTCAATAACATCCATCCTCTGAAGTGCAGAGGAAGCAGCTTTGATTTCCTATTTCCCCTGGTGTCTCCTGCCCTCTACTTACTTTCCCTGCGAGAGAGCAGAATTGGCTGAGCTTAGGCTGGTAGGATCAGGGTAAATACCTGCCAGGGAAGTCTGTTTTCCTGCAGCAGCTGCCTGCAGAGGCCACCTCGCCCTGCCAGGCTGCCCTGCTCTGTACAGCAAGAAGATGTCTCACCTTGCAGCTTTCCCTTGTGCCTTCAGTACCCTCTCCTAGCACGCAGAGCAAGTGAACTGGGGCTGAAAGTGCTTCACCTCACGGAGCAAAGCCCAAGCTGAACACTCCTCGCCCTTTAACTCTTGGCTGATGAACCATCCAGGCTTTCCTTGAGAGCAAATCCAGGCTTACTTGCTTTGGGGTGTTCTCATTCTTCTTCTGCTGTATTCCCTCTTAATCCCATAGCCTGCAGCAGTAGGTTAAGAAAACTGCTCCACTTGGTGAGCTGCAGCAGAGCCTCTGTGAAAGACATTGCACCGAGGCAGCAGGACGCTGCTGCGTTTTGCAGGGTGAGCTGTACCTGGTGCCTTGGGAGCGCCCTCAGCACAGGCTGTTTGTGCTAACTGAGCATGGCTGCAGGAGCCCTAAAACGCCCCGAAGACACAGCCCAGCCTTACAGCTTCCTTCTGTCCCCTGCTTGCAGCAGGAAGCTGCGAGGTGATGTTCACTCGTCTTGTACTCCCGTGTGGCTTTGCACAGCCTCTAACGCTGCACCGAGTGAGGACCTGTCCTTGGGGTGCTGAAGCAGCTGCACTCCACCCAGGCAAACATGCTGCTGGAGCACAGCTAAAGAGCACGTGGGGCTTTAAAGGGCTTCCTAAGGCCTCTGCTCTGCTTGGAACCACTTATCCTGCTGTTACAGGCTCTTCCTTCCCTCAGGTAAGAACAGATAAGCCCAAGTGACTATTAATCTCTGTCTTGTTAGTGTTTGCTGAGGCTCTTCAGTGGCACTTCAAGGACAGTATTGTTCCCCCTTAAGATCTGATCTGGTCGAGGTCCAGCCTTGATTCCTTCTTGTAAAGCTTTGCCTTGGAGGAGTTTGCCAGGACAAAGCTTCACACACCTGACAGAATTCTGCCTCTGTATGCTGCTGTTAACTTCCACAGAGGGCTGAGCAAAGGATGCTTCACAGAATCAATCAGGAGGGGAAAGAACCTTGGGATCTTCAATTCCAGCCATTAGCTCAATGTGACAAAGCTCAGCCCTAAACCATATTCCCAAGCATCTAAACCACTTTTCCTAAGAGGAGCATCTGGATGCTTCCAAGTGTTTGTGTGAATCAGGGCACAGGCTGTGACCAAGAGCCACCCAGCTGTGAGGTGCAACCCAGGCACTGATCATGTGGGATCATAGAATCAGCCAGGTTGGAAGAGTGCTCCAAGCTCACCCAGCCCTGGCCAATCACCCAGACCATGGCACTAAGTGCCCCAGCCAGGCTTTGCTTCAACATCTCCAGCCACAGCCACTCCACCACCTCCCTGGGCAGCCCATTCCAATGCCAATCACTCTCTCTGACAACAACTTCCTCCTAGTATCCAGCCTAGACCTGCCCTGACACAGCTTGAGGCTGTGTCCCCTTCTTCTGTTGCTGGGTGCCTCCTCACAGGGCTGTGCTCCAGGCCCCTCCCCAGCCTTGCTGCCCTTCTCTCAACACCTTCCAGCACCTCAGCATCTCTCTGCAATTGAGGGGCCCAGAACTGGACACAGCACTCCAGGTGTGTCCTGAGCAGTGCTGAGCACAGGGGCAGAAGAACCTCCCTTGTCCTGCTGCCCACACTGCTCCTGAGCCAGCCCAGGATGCCATTGGCTCTGCTGCCCACCTGGGCACACTGCTGCCTCCTCTTTAGCTACTCTCTACCAGCACCCCTAGGGCATTCTCTGCCTGGCTGCTCTTAGCCACTCTGGCCCCAGCCTGCAGCGCTGCTTGGGGATGCAGGCACTGGGAGAGAGATTTAGCTCCAAGACCTTGACTTGTTCAGTTTGTGTCCATGCAGTGAGCCCTGCCCCATCAAGAGGCAGGAAGGTGACCTCCATCCCTAGCGTGTGTGTGTGTGGAGAGCTGTGAATGGGGCCCTTTTGGATGCCCCACAAGGGGAGGTGAACCTTGGGCCTCTGGGCATGTAACAGATTTTTCCATCCTTTGAGACTGCTCTGAAGCACTGAAGCTGCTCAATAAATGCCTTTGCTAATGCTGGCATTCATCTGGAGGAAACATGAGATTGCATCTCCCAACAGTGGGCTTTAATTTGAAGAGCTGCTGCCTTTCAGCCTATCAGGAGTGGTGTTCAGATATGAACGCAAAATTAATTCAAGTGAAACTCCCTGAATTAATTATTTAGTTCATTAAATGTGATAGAGGTTATTTTAAAGGGAGCCTTAATTGACAAAGGAACTGGAGATTTTTTTAACTGCTTACCTGCCAGCCTTGGCCAATTGCTCTCTGCAGTCAGACCTCAGAAGGGTCGGGGTAAATCTTTCCACTGAGACGGAATGAACATGGAGCTCATGGAGAGCCTTGGAGTAGCCTTGCCTTAGAGGTCAAAGCTTCTTGTCTGACAAGATAGAGATACTCTGGGAGAGGTAGCCCCCTCCTCTGATGAGAGAGATCTGGAGATACTGCTGGAGCCTGATAGCCTCATCCTTTGAAGTCGGCAGGGCTGGTGTGAGCTGTGAGCACATCCACGCAGTGCCACCATGGTGCCTCACTTGCCTGAAGCCTTTGCCTGAGCACCAAAAGGAGTGTTTGGTCAAGGAAGGATTCTGTCACCTTGTCCTGTACAGGCCCACTCTGTCAGCAGCAACAGGGGTTTGCACCGCCCTCAAGCAGTGCTGCACCCAGCAGTGGTTGTGCTGTGCTTGGGTCGAGCCTGTGGGCTTGGCTGGACTCGAGGGCACCCACTAATAACTCCTTCCAGCCTCATCTCCAGGGCCTGGGGAAAGGTTGCCAAATGCACTTTCCAAATCCATAAACCTCTTTCTGAGAAACCTTTCCCAGTTTAAAGAGCTGTGAAGAATTTTAATGACAAACATCCTTTCCTCTCGATTATTCCAGGGCTTTAAATCCTCCTCCCACTCATTCCTTGTGCTGTCTTTCCTGCCAAGCAATTATCAGCCTTTCCTAATTTTTTATCAGTGTTATTAAATACTCATAGCCTTAAGCAGATCCTCCTTTCACCTGCTTAATGAATGCCCTTAATATTTAAACCCTCTCTGTGTTGAGCTCTGAGCTTTTTGTACACCCAGGATCTGTCTGTGCTTCCTCCGTGGCAGATCTCACCAATGCCCTGTGCTGAGCCAGAGGAGTGTAACTCACTACATGTCAGGGACAATGAGCAATTATCAAGGGAGGTTCTTCTGCCCCTGTGCTCAGCACTGCTCAGGACACACCTTGAGTGCTGTGTCCAGTTCTGGGCTCCTCCACTGCAGAGAGATGTTGAGGTGCTGGAAGGTGCCCAGAGAAGGGCAGCAAGGCTGGGGAGGGGCCTGGAGCACAGCCCTGTGAGGAGAGGCTGAGGGAGCTGGGGGGGTGCAGCCTGCAGCAGAGGAGGCTCAGGGCAGAGCTGATTGCTGCCTGCAGCTGCCTGCAGGGAGGCTGTAGCCAGGTGGGGTTGGGCTCTGCTGCCAGGCAGCCAGCAACAGAAGAAGGGGACAGAGCCTGAAGCTGTGCCAGGGCAGGTCTAGGCTGGATGTTGTTAGGAAGTTGTTGTCAGAGAGAGTGATTGGCATTGGAATGGGCTGCCCAGGGAGGTGGTGGAGTGGCTGTGGCTGGAGGTGTTGCAGCCAAGCCTGGCTGGGGCACTTAGTGCCATGGTCTGGTTGGTTGGGCAGGGCTGGGTGCTAGGTTGGGCTGGATGATCTTGGAGGTCTCTTCCAACCTGCTTGATTCTGTGATCCCTTGACAGTTAAGCCTTCAATCACTGCACATAAGGAGCTGGTGGTGCAGAGCAGCCTTCCCTTGGAGCTAGAGAGCCTTTTTGGAGCAGTTTATTCACTTCATTTCCAGATATTTACTTTTTCTTTCCTTCCTATAAAAAAAAAAATCTAATTTCTTCTTAAAAACCCCAACCCCACTGTGATTTAATCCTCTTGGTCTCTAGGGCAAAGGAAAAAAAATGCATTTTTAGGAGTGACTAATTAGTGCAGATGTGGAAGGGGAGCTTCCTAAAGCTGCTCTGCCAAGAGCTCAGCTACTTGAGCTGCTCAGGAGACGTTTGATGGTTGTTATGCAGCAGCAGCTATTTCTAGCTTGGATGGACAAGGTTGGGGCTCCTGGACCACAAGCACTGAGCTCTTGCCTAACAGCTTTGCTGGGAGCCTGATGCAGGGGAAGGAAGTGGAGGCAGAGCTGGGGAGGGAGCAGCAGGAGTGGTGTGCATGGGGTGTGCTCCTTGATGAGCACTGCTAATAAGCCATTAGGAGGTGAAGCGTAGCATGCAGGGCACTTAATTTGGGCTCTAATTTTATTTAATAGTTCATAACACTTAATTTCAATATTGAACAAGCTTAGGCAGAGCCAGCATCTCCTGCACTTCCTCCCTCATTGCCAGTGCTTTGCTGATGAATGCTTCTGTGCTTTTAGGCCTCCTAAAGCTTTCCCTTGACATTAAGTGATGCTCTCAAGGCTTTGGCTGTGATGTGGCTGAAGCAGGTTACTTCTTTCTGCTGTTCGTTACCACCTTTGAATAGAGGATATTCATCAGCTGGTGGGGAAACCAAGCACAGCTCCAGGCTGGGTGGGGAATGGCTGAGAGCAGCCCTGAGGAACAGCACCTGGAGGTCTGGGGTGAGGAGAAGCTCAACAGGAGCCTGCAGTGTGAGTGCAGCCCAGACACAACCCTGTGCTGGCTGCAGCAAGAGCAGTGTGGGCACAGGGCAAGGGAGGGGATTCTGCCCTTTGGCTCTGCTCTCCTCACACCCCACCTGCACTCCTGGGGGCACTTCTGGAGCCCCCAGCACAAGCAGCACATGGAAGTGTTGGAGCCGGTGCAGAGGAGGCCACCAAGATGCTGAGAGGGCTGCAGCAGCTCTGCTGTGAGCACAGGCTGAGGGAGTTGGGGCTGTGCAGGCTGGAGAAGAGAAGGCTTGGAGGAGACCTTGGAGTGGCCTTCCAGGATCTGAAGGGGGCTACAGGAGGGCTGGGGAGGGACTACTGACAAGGTCTGGTAATGAGAGGAGGAGGAGGAATGGGTTTGAAGTAGCAGAGGGGAGACTGAAACTGGATGTTAGGAAGAAGTTGTTTGCAGTGAGGGTGGTGAGACACTGGCACAGGTTGCCCAGGGAGATTGTGGCTGCTCCCTCCCTGGAGGTGTTCAGGTCCAGGTTGGATGAGGCCTCAAGTCACCTGCTCTGGTGGGAGGTGTCCCTGCCTATGACAAGGAGTTGGAACTGGCTGTTTCTTGAGGTCCCTTCCAACCTACACCATTCTATGATTGCACGACACAGTGCCTGGGTGCTGCCTTGCCTGGCTGTGCGGCCTGCAGAGGTGAGTGGGCAGCCTGGTGCCAGCTGCCTGCCAAACCTCTGGGGACAGCTTTTGCCCTTTGCCTGGCGTGGCCATGTGCTGTTTGATGTGCAGCAGCACTCCCAGGCATAGGCTCTTTGAAGCCCCTGAGGCCAAGCACAGGCTGCAGTTCCAGGTGGAGGGAAGAGGGAAGAGAACTGCAGGTCTTTCCCATGGCTGAAGTGCTTCATCTGGCGAGAGGAGCCAGATGGGTTTTGCTTTGCTGAACCGCCGCTCTGTGAGGCCAAAGGGACTCTGCCAAGGAGTGGGACACGTGGCAGGGCTTGGAGGGCATGTGCAGTGGATGGCTTGGGTCATGACTGGCTTTTGGGAGGAGCCAAAGGGAATGAGCATCTCTCAGAGCCTGCTTTGTGGAAAGGATGCCCTCAGCCCTTACCCCCAGTCTGGCAGTAGCTTTCCTCTGCCGGCACACTTGAGCAGGGCTCGTTCTGCTCCTCTTGAGGAGTGATGGGAGCAGCAAGCAGCAAAGTCCTGTACACTGTCTTCTGTCTGATTAAATTTGAGTCAGAGGACTTCCTTCTGTCTGCAGCCTCTCTGCCTACTGCTCATAAAATGAATGGAGCACAGTAATTCACCCAGCCTGCCTTCCCCTTAATAGACTACAGCATATTGGAGGGTCTAATAGGTACTGGGAGCGTTTCTATAGGACTCATCAGTATGCTTCTGGAGTCAGCTTTCCCCTCACCTTTCTCCAGGGTATCTGTAGCAGTACTGATACACAGCCTGTACTCATCATTAAGCTGGAGGTAGTGGGTATTATTGCTTCTCCTGGGATTGTGAAAGTACTGCCTGTGTAAACTCATTTGCACCAGCTAGAGGTTAGAGGCTGGTATCTAAACTTCATCTTATCGCTGGAGCTAACAGATGGTGATAGGTGCTGGGAGCAAAATGATTGATTGACTGAGGTTAATTTGTGTGCTGACTGAGGGATCTGGGTAGAGGGAAGATGTCCATCCTGCAAGTCACAAATAGATGTACTGGGATCAGCTGCTGCTGCTCAGCTTATCAGGAGGAAAGGAGATTTGAAGGATGTCAGACAAACCCAGAGTCATTTCTCTGTCACTGCTGCTCCTTGCCGTGACTGTCAGCCTGTACTGAGTGTGGGACTTGCATGGGCTGGGATGTGGAGGGGCTGTGCCTGGAGGGCTCCCTGGGGTCAGACTCATCTCCTCCAGCAAAATCCAATGTGTGCAGGGCAGCACTGTGCTGCTGTCTGCACAGAGGGCCACAAGATCTCGCTGGCTCTGCTCTTGCTGTGCCCCTGCACCAGCACTGTGCTGACTCCAGCAGCCCCAGCCTGTTTCCCTCTGGCCACAGAAAGCCCACAGGTGGGGAGGCAGCAGTCCCTCTTGCTGCAGAGTGGCTGCTCCCTGCCAGCAAGACCTGTGCAGCCTGTGCACAAGCAGCACTCGGAAAGCTGCCTGAGGCTCCCCTCACGCTGCTGCTCACAGTGTGCTGTGCTTGGCAATGCCCTGCAGCTGGAACCTGGGCGAACCTCTGCGGCTCTTGCAGCAGAAGGGACGTGTTGGTGGTGCCTCTCCCTCCTGGTCTTTCCTCCAAGAGTTTCTAGCTCATGGAGAGCAATGCTGAAGGTCACACAGAGGCTTGCAGAGTGACCTGATTCGTGGCTGCCCTCTGGCCCGAGTGGCCCCTGCAGGAGCAATTGCTGCCGTGAGCCTCCCCACGGTGTTGCCGAAGACCTTAGCAGAGCTGTCCTCGGTGCTTGGAGCACTCCGCAGCTCAGCTTGAGTGAGGGAGCAGAGCAGTTCCTGGGTGGGAGAGGCATCGACCGTGCCAGCCAAAGCTGTTTGTTCTCCGTGGGAAGCAGCGTTGGCAGAAATTGAAATTCACGAACCCTTGGCACACGATGATTGAAGTGTGTATTAGCCTCTCCCCTTTTCTCCCCCCGAGGGGTCGATGCGGTCCTGCTCTGGGGGCAGCAGCTGACCACTGCCACCTGTGAGAACTCCAGGGCCACGAAGAGGAGGTGCTGCAGTTTAGCAGTCGTTAGCTGTACTCTTTATGGACCCCTGGCATAGCTGTGCAGTTAAGCTTAGCATAGTCTGCCACAGCTAATGTGTTTATTAAGAAGTCCAGTGAACCAAACCAAACATATCCATACCTGATCTGACAAACTTGCTTCCCACTAAAGTTAATTAAAGGAAAGGATTCCTCCTGACTTAAATACCTTCCTGCCTTCCACCCTAAAAATCAGCTCCTCTCAAACTAATTGGATTGTTAACTGTTCTCAGCAGAGAGCAGTTCTGACTGCAGAGGTTCCCGGGCACGTGGGGACAGAGTGGGCACCGTGCAGGTGAAGCAGGGCTGAGCCCAGCACAGGGCAGCAGGGCTGGGGACGTTCTGGTTGCACAGATCAGGTGGCAAGAGGGAAGCGAGGAGCTGAGGTGTCTGAAACTCCTGGGGGATCCTGCCTTGGGTGAGCCCAGCACTGAGCTGGAGGCCACCCATCAGCTGCAGTCTGTTGCATTTTTGGCTTCACCGTGGGGGGCTGTGCAGGCTCTGCATCAGCAATGGTGTGGTCAGCAGGAGCAGGGAGGTCATTCTGCCTCTGTACTCTGCACTGGTTAGACCTCACCTTGAGTGCTGTGTTCAGTTCTGGGCCCCCCAGTTTAGGAGGGACATTGAGATGCTTGAGCATGTCCAGAGAAGGGCAACGAGGCTGGGGAGAGGCCTTGAGCACAGCCCTACAAGGAGAGGCTGAGGGAGCTGGGATTGGTTAGCCTGGAGAAGAGGAGGCTCAGGGGTGACCTTATTGCTGTCTACAACTACCTGAGGGGTGGTTGTGGCCAGGAGGAGGTTGCTCTCTTCTCTCAGGTGGCCAGCTCCAGAACGAGAGGACACAGCCTCAGGCTGTGCCAGGGGAGATTTAGGCTGGAGGTGAGGAGAAAGTTCTTCCCTGAGAGAGTCATTGGACACTGGAATGGGCTGCCCGGGGAGGTGGTGGAGTCGCCGTCCCTGGAGCTGTTCAAGGCAAGGTTGGACGTGGCACTTGGTGCCATGGTCTGGCCTTGAGCTCTGTGGTGAAGGGTTGGACTTGATGATCTGTGAGGTCTTTTCCAACCTTGTTGATACTGTGATCCTGTCTCACTTGGGTGCAGCAGCATGCTGGGCTGTGAGAGCAAGCTCTCAGGTGCTGCTAGGGCAGGGTGGTGGCACTGTGGGAAGGGCTCTGGTGCAACCAGTTTCATAGCCTTCATCAGGCTCCTGAAGTGTTTGTGTCTGGAAGGTGAGGTAAGGCTGCACTAAGGTAGAAGCAGCCCGGAGGAAGGGCACAGGCAAGCAGGTTCCTTCCCAGGTTACTTTCTGTTGTTACCTACATTGCTGTTCCAGTAAAATATCATGCCTCTTCCTAGAAGCCTTTGTCTCCCCTAGAGACAAGAGGTTATTGGCTTCCAGGAATCCTTGGGAGGGCAACTGTGCCCCAAAAGCTGATGAGGCAACACCAAACATCAGTGCCTGAGCTGCCTCAGCTTCCCCAGAGGCACTCGATGGGAGGATGGGCAAGGGGAATGTGAGATCTGTGTCTTAAGGGGGCTCAGCTAAAAGCTAGAGGAGAGATCCACCCTTAGGCAGGCTTTTCTTTGGGTGCTGCACCTGTGGGGGTTGCTGTGGGTCTGGAGGGTCTGAGCCCTGGCAGGTGCCCTGGCTGTGTTGCCTCATGGCTCCCTGTGCCCGCTCTGCAGCCCATCCCTCTGCGTGGTGAGCACAGGGCCCTGTGGGCAGCAAATTGCTCACTACGAGCAGGAGATGAAGGAAAATGGAGTTTCAGATGCAGGTGACCCCAGAAGCTTCACTCAGGTGTTATCTGCAGCACTGAGGGTCCAGCTGGGGTAGCCACCAGAGAGAGCATCTGGGAGGCAGAAGGAAAGCACTTCCTCATCTCTTGCAAGGAAGGCTTTGGGGACAGCTGGGACAGGTCCCTTCAGTGGGAATATCCCAAGGTCTCCTTTTATGGGGGTGTGCAGAAATGAAAAGACATTGATCACCAAGGCTGTGGAATTGCCCTTTTGCCACAACTATCATTCCATTTAAACAGCAGCTTAGGACCAGCTCCCAGAGCCAAGGGGAGTGAGAGCACAACGAGGAGAAACAGCAGCAGAGCGCTGGGGAAGCTGCCTCAGTCTGAACCCTTACCTCCAGCTCCCTGCAAGCCATTCGCCTTCTCCGCGTTTCTGACCACCTCCATGTAGAGCTGAGGCTTCCCAAACAGCTTCAGGAAGTGACTTAAACATCTGCAAGCAAAGTTTGCCTTCAGACGGCTGCTGAAGAGCTGCTGTCAGCTCTGTCCTTTCGTTCAGCTTAACACTGCAGTCTCTTTAGAAGCTGTCACTGCAGCTGCTGCCTGCTAAGTGAGGGAGGTGGGTTCCAGGAGGGGGAAAACTGCTTATGGAGTCACAGAATGGTTTTAGCTCAGCCAGTTCCAACCCCCTGACATAGGCAGGGACACCTCCCACTAGAACAGGTTGCTCAAGGTCTCATCCAGCCTGGCCCTGAACACCTCCAGGGAGGGAGCAGCCATAACCTCCCTGGACAACTCTCTCAGCCTGTGCTCACAGCAGAGCTGCTGCAGCCCTCTCAGCATCTTGGTGGCCTCCTCTGCACTGGCTCCAACACTTCCATGTCCTGCTTGTGCTGGGGGCTGCAGAAGTGCCCCCAGGACTGCAGGTGGGGTGTGAGGAGAGCAGAGCCAAGGGGCAGAATCCCCTCCCCTGCCCTGTGCCCACACTGCTCTTGTTGCAGCCCAGCACAGGGTTGTGTCTGGGCTGCACTCACACTGCAGGCTCCTGTTGAGCTTTTCTTCCTCCCAGACCCCCTCAGGGCTGCTCTCAGCCATTCCCCACCCAGCCTGGAGCTGTGCTTGAGATTGTGCCCACCCAATTTCCTTATGGTTACTTATGTTTGAATGTCATCTAAGCTGAGAAACTCGACTCAGTTCCCTCTTGAATGGCCCCTCAGTAGGATCTGCCAGACAAGTGGTAATGCCAAGTGACTGGGTTTTTCTCTGAGAGATTCATCACTGCAGCTGAAACCCCCAAACGTTCTTCAGCAGTAGATTAATACTAATCTCCAACTCATGGGAGCAGAAATGCTGGTGGTATGCACGGGCTTGGAGCTTGTTGAGATTCAAATTGTGGATTGTCTTGTACAGCTTTCTGTTGGCTTTTGGAGGAGCAGCTCTTTGCTTGTGGTGTCTGTAAGGAAAAGGGAGCTCTGGCTCACTGACATCGATTTTCATTTCACAATGTCTGAACCTCTGGTCTCAGGGAGGGCAGAGCTGAGATCTGCTGCACAGCACAGCCTCTTTAGAACACCTAAACCATAAATTACTTCAGGACTTGATCTTCTCCTTTCTCCTGCTGGAAAAAATAACTTCCAATTTGAAGTGCTGTTGCTCTTTGCAAGTGCCTTCCAGGCTGCTTTGAGCACCCTGCTCCCAGCCTCCTCTTTGCTTGCTTCACCCTTCCCAAAGGCTGCAGGCCAGGCCACAGGGAGTGCAGTGAAGCCAGGTTGTCTTTAGCACCTTTGAGTGAGCAATGTCCCTGAAAGCCTGCTCTGGCCGCACTGCTTGCATCTTGCCCGTGTGGTGCCTGTCTGCTGGGTGCAGCAGTGATTTGAGACCTTAAAGTACAGGCAGGTGTGTTTCAGAAGACAGGGGACACAGCTAGGGCTGCTTGATGCAGGACTTGCCTCTGCTGCAATCTCCCTGCTCGCCTGCATGCTGCTGGCTGCTCCTGCAAACAGCTGCTGAGCCTGAGACCAGGATGCTTCTGATGAGAGCATGCTGGGGTGGAGGCAGAATGTGCCTGCCTGATGCTTCCCAAATAGGAAACCACTGCCTTGAGATGGGAAATTTATGCATGGGCTCCCTCAGGAACTTTTCATGCTGCTTTTCCTCTGCAGCACTCGAGCCACCTGCACTTAACCTCCTCTCTGCAGGGTGTGTTTCGGGGGAAGTTTGTGCGGTGTAGTGCGGCGCCATTAGAATCTTATAGCGGTTTGGTACCACTCTGCCTGTGCAGCCTCTCCTGATTTTATGTCTCTAATGGCCACACAGGCACTTCCCTGCTGCCAAACTGTCTGCCACTTTGCTAAGAGAGGCAGAAGTGAGCACTGGCTGGAGACTGTGGGGCTGAAGAGCCACTGTGCCTGGGAAAAAGTCAGGGTGGGAGCATGCTCCTGCAAGGAGCGAGAGGATGCCTCTGTGGAGAGCCTCCCAGAGAACCACACTGCCAGCTGTGGTCCAGAGCAGTGTCATAGAATCAGAGAATCAGTCAGGGTTGGAAGGGAGCACAAGGATCAGCCAGTCCCAACCCCCTGCCATGCCCAGGGACACCCTACCCTAGAGCAGGCTGCCCACAGCCTCAGCCAGCCTGGCCTCAAACACCTCCAGCCATGGGGCCTCAACCACCTCCCTGGGCAACCCATTCCAGCCTCTCACCACTCTCCTGCTGAAGAAATTCCTCTTCACATCCAGTCTGACTCTCCCCTCCTCCAGCTTTGCTCTATTCCTCCCAGTCCTGTCACTCCCTGAGAGCCTAAAAAGTCCCTCCCCAGCTTTTTTGTAGCCCCCTTCAGATCCTGAAAGTCCACAAGCTTCACATCTTGTTGTCTGCAGTGATGTGACTGAAGGGAGGCTGCAGTCAGGTGGGGTTGGTGTCTTCTGCCAGGCACCAGCAACAGAACAAGGGGACAGCCTCAAGCTGTGCCAGGGCAGGTCTAGGCTGGATGTGAGGAGGAAGTTCCTGGCAGAGAGAGTGATTGGCACTGGAATGGGCTGCCCAGGGAGGTGGTGGAGTGGCTGTGCCTGGAGGTGTTGCAGCCAAGCCTGGCTGGGGCACTGAGTGCCATGGTCTGGTTGGTTGGGCAGGGCTGGGTGCTAGGTTGGGCTGGCTGAGCTTGGGGCTCTCTTCCAGCCTGGCCAAGTCTTCACAAGACACACCTCTGTGCAGTGCCATGTGCTGGCTCAGCCCCGGGGAAGGCCACACTAAGAGGAGTAGAAGGTGACTGACTCATGGCACTGCAGGGCTGCTGATTAGGCAGGAGGCAAATGTGCAGCACCTGGGCAGGGGCTGCCAAGTGTGCCAAGGCTGAGCAGCTCCTTTTGGTAGCAACTTTGCATCTGCCTTGCTGGAGCAAACGGCAGCAGAGGATGGACTGAAGCCTTGTGAGGAAGCAAAGCTGCTCTGCAGCCCTGGAGAGCGCTGCAGGCTTGGGCTGCATCAAGCTGATTGTTCTGTGACACTTCCCTGGACTCTTCTAAACCTGGCACTTGCATCACTTCCCTTCTCTGCTTCAAAGGACCACCAGTGGCTACTGCCTCTGGAAGAAAAGCTCGTTCTGCAGGCAGGTTTACTAAGTACCTGAGATGTGAGAATTGAATTTCCTCAAGCACAGAGGCTTTTGGAGGTTAGTCTAAGATAAAAGCTGTGAGGGCAAGAGCACCACGTGGAGAAGAAGTTTTGTTGTCAAACGTGCTGGAGCTGGCAGGTGCTGAATGCTGGGCTGGAGCTTGTGTGTGCTGCCAGGAGGGGTCTGCTGGCTGTTTGCTTGCAGCCAGACGCAAGCAGAGGGGATTTCTGATGGGAGGTGGGGGTGGGGTGTTTGGGTTCTCTTTTCAGAGCACTCTCGCTGCCCTCCAGGTGCTGGTCTTACAGCTCTGGCTGGAAGGGACAGGGTGCATGCCTGAGTGGTGGATGGCAGTCCAGCTTCTGCAGGTGTGAGTGATGGGTGGGTGCACACAGCTGTTAAGGGCACCTTTCTGCTCTCTTCTGCAGCAGCATACACCAGCTTTGGGTGGCTTCTATCAGGAGTTCCTGACTGGTGCATTTCAGGACTGAATGTCTCTTTTTTTCATGGCTGCCCTTGTTTGGGGTCTTGTGCCTACTCTGAGACAGGCCAAGTGGCACAGAATCACACAGTCGCAGAACGTTAGGAGCTGGAAGGGACCTCCAGAGGCTCCCTGTCCAACTGCTGAACTCCTGCCAGCCCACAGATGCTCATTGATGCCTAAATGCAGGACTGAGAATGAGGAGATCATCATTTTATAAATCTTACTTATTAATGCAGCCCTGGAACTCATTCTGTGACCTCTGTGCACTAAAGCCCAGCCTCACTGGAGCTGAGCTTTCCCACCCATGAGAGGTCAGCAGTGTGCCCAGGTGGGCAGCAGAGCCAGTGGCATCCTGGGCTGGCTCAGGAGCAGTGTGGGCAGCAGCACAAGGGAGGTTCTTCTGCCCCTGTGCTCAGCACTGCTCAGCCCACCCCTGGAGTGCTGTGTCCAGTTCTGGGCTCCTCCACTGCAGAAAGATGTTGAGGTGCTGGAAGGTGTTGAGAGAAGGGCAGCAAGGCTGGGGAGGGGCCTGGAGCACAGCCCTGTGAGGAGAGGCTGAGGGAGCTGGGGGGGTGCAGCCTGCAGCAGAGGAGGCTCAGGGCAGAGCTCATTGCTGTCTGCAGCTGCCTGCAGGGAGGCTGTGGCCAGGTGGGGTTGGGCTCTGCTGCCAGGCAGCCAGCAACAGAAGAAGGGGACACAGCCTCAAGCTGTGCCAGGGCAGGTCTAGGCTGGATGTTGTTAGGAAGTTGTTGTCAGAGAGAGTGATTGGCATTGGAATGGGCTGCCCAGGGAGGTGGTGGAGTGGCTGTGGCTGGAGGTGTTGCAGCCAAGCCTGGCTGGGGCACTTAGTGCCATGGTCTGGTTGGTTGGCCAGGGCTGGGTGCTAGGCTGGGCTGGGTGAGCTTGGAGCTCTCTTCCAGCCTGGCTGATTCTGTGTTTCTAAAGCCCTGAGCTCTGTGAACAAGCAAAACCAAACCAGAAAGTGTGACTTGGACACCAACAGAAACCAAGACTGTGGTGCCAAAAGAGGGTAGCTCCAAACCCGATAGAAAAGGCTGGAGCCAAGATCAGAGCCTCTGACATTCAGCTGCTTTTAGGGCAGAAATCACATCAGCTGCTCACTTAGCAGGAGCAAAGGAGGGTAAAATGGTTAGCTGAGGGAAATCTCTGGCTTGGCTTGCTTGGATTGTTCCCTGTTAAACAACAGCAAATGCAATTTTCTGGCTGTGCAGGCTCTCTCCCACTGCTTGTGCCTGAGTGTGAAGCCCAATGGCTCTGCTTGGTGTCTCCCCATGCCTGCAGGGGATGGAGCACCGAGGTGCTGCTTGTAGGTTCCCTGGGCAGGGCTGCCCTTGGTGCTTGGGGGTAGGAAGGATGAGGATGCTTTGGAGGCTGCAGTCTGGAGGGAGGGTGGATGAGCACAGAGTGGAGCAGCCATGGGAATGGTTTATAGAATCATAGAGTAGCTCAGGTTGGAAATAACCTCAGAGATCATTCACTCCAACCTCCCCACCATGAGCAGGGACACCTCTCGGCTAGGCTCAGCTGCTCAGGACCGCATCCAGCCAGGGTGGATGGGGATTTGGTCTGCTCTTCACCAAGATGTCCCTTTGGAGGGGTTGGTGGAAGTGTAATTTGTTAGCTGGCTGCTCTGGCTGGAGGGTGGCTGTGCTGCAGAGGTCAGCAAGGTGAGTCAGCACCATTCCACACAGAGCAGGATGCCTCTGGGGGCAGTGGTGATTCTTGGGAGCTGGATGCCAACATGCCCCGTGAGGAGAGCGTGACAGAGCACCTGATGGGAGCAGGCTTCTGCTCACTGCAGTAACACTGGGCTGGGGGAGGCAGTGGTGCTGCTGCTGCTGAGGTTAGTTGGAAGTAGATGAGGCTGCAAGACAGACAAAGTTAATCACAACAGCAAAGCATCAATGGAATCATAGAATCAGGCAGGTTGGAGGAGCCCAACCCCACCTGGCTACAGCCTCCCTGCAGGCAGCTGCAGACAGCAATGAGCTCTGCCCTGAGCCTCCTCTGCTGCAGGCTGCACACCCCCAGCTCCCTCAGCCTCTCCTCACAGGGCTGTGCTCCAGGCCCCTCCCCAGCCTTGCTGCCCTGCTCTGGGCACCTTTCAGCACCTCAACATCTCTCTTGAATTGAGGAGCCTAGAGCTGGACACAGCACTCCAGGTGTGTCCTGAGCAGTGCTGAGCAGAGGGGCAGAAGAACCTCCCTTGTGCTGCTGCCCACACTGCTCCTGAGCCAGCCCGGGGGTGCCAGGCTAGTTGGGTGCCAGGCTAGCTGTGTGCCAGCACATCCAGCTCTGCTGCAGGAAGGTAAAGATACTTGAGGAAAGGATGAGTTTGCCCTGACAAAAAACTGTTAAATCTTACTGCCTGGGAGGCAAAGTGTGAATGTGCTGCACTGAAAGCAGCAGTGTGACAAAATGGCTTGCTGGGCTGCTGTGCCTCTCCGTGGGGAGAGAGGTGATGGCCACAGCTTGAGTGAGTCACTACAGAGGTGGGAAAAAACCTTCCTTGGGTTGGTGCTGATTTCCTCTCTGACCTTGGCAGCAGTGGCCAGTACAAGCCCATGCAGCTGAAGGGATGATGGAAGTGCTGATGAGTTGTGACATGGACTTTCTGTGCCTCAGTTTCCTACAGAGTGTGAGAGTCTTGCTTACCTTCACTGGACTGTGCCTGCTGTTGTGTGAGTCACTCACCAAAGCTTGGGAGGAGTTTTGGCCTGATTTAAAACCTGCCCCAGCACTACCCCAAGTACTGAGCATTGTGGCCTTTGATCCCTTTCAGTGTTTGCATCCCATAATCTGGAACTCTCCTTTGCATGAACCTTTCTTGATAGACCTTGTGGCCTGCAGGGGCACAGGGCAGCAGTCAGCACAGGCTCACAGGATGTCAGGGGCTGGAAGGGACCCAAAGAGATCATCCAGCCCAACCCCCTTGCCAGAGCAGGACCACACAATCTAGCTCAGGGCACACAGGAACACAGCCAGACAGGTCCTGAAAGGACTCCACAACCTCTCTGGTCATCTTGTGCCAGGGTTGGGACCCTTCCAGCCAAGAAGTTCCCCTTGTGCTGAGCTGGAACCTGCTGTGCTGCAGCTTCCATCCATTGCTGCTTGTCCTATCCCAGGCAGCAGTGAGCAGAGCCTGTCCCCCCCTCCTGACCCCCAGCCCTCAGATAGTTACAGACATTGATTAGACCCCCTCTCAGTCTTCTCTTCTGCAGCCTAAGCAGCCCCAGGTCCCTCAGCCTCTCCTCACCAGGCAGTGCTCCAGTCCCCTCATCATCCTCACAGCCCTCCTCTGGCCCCTCAGCAGATCCCTGTTCCTCTTCAACTGGGAATCCCAAAACTGAATGCAGGACTCAAGATGAGGTCTCACCACGTCCTGCAGTGATGGAGGAGCTCTGGGTGTCTGTGTGGACGTCAGCAGCTCTCTTGGTAACCTCAGCAGAGCAGGATGAAGCAGAGGAGGAGGAGGCTCTTTGGTCCATTGGTCTTCTCTGGGGATCCCAGCAAGAGGCTGCACTGGGCCACATGTTCCCTGCATGGTTCCTTAGCTGAGTATTTCCTGCTCCACGACCTCCCTGGGCAGCTTGTGCCAGTGTCTCACCACCCTCACTCCAAAGAACCCTTTCCTAACATCCAGTTTCAGTCTCCCCTCTGCCACTTCAAACCCATTCCTCCTCCTCCTCTCATTACCAGACCTTGTCAGTAGTCCCTCCCCAGCCCTCCTGTAGCCCCCTTCAGATCCTGCAAGGCCACTCCAAGGTCTCCTCCAAGCCTTCTCTTCTCCAGGCTGCACAGCCCCAACTCTCTCAGCCTGTGCTCATAGCAGAGCTGCTGCAGCCCTCTCAGCATCTTGGTGGCCTCCTCTGCACTGGCTCCAACACTTCCATGTCCTGCTTGTGCTGGGGGCTCCAGGACTGCAGGTGGGGTGTGAGGAGAGCAGAGCCAAGGGCCAGAATCCCCTCCCTTGCCCTGTGCCCACACTGCTCTTGCTGCAGCCCAGCACAGGGTTGTGTCTGGGCTGCACTCACACTGCAGGCTCCTGTTGAGCTTTTCCTCACCCCAGACCCCCAGGTGCTGTTCCTCAGGGCTGCTCTCAGCCATTTTCTCTGAGAGTGCTTCCCAGCTTTCTGCCCCATGCAGCTGAAGGCTTCAGTGCCTTCCTGCTATGCCCAGGGGTAACTGATGAATGTAGGAGCCAAAACGGGTGCCAGTGCTGGAGGCATTCCTCTGACAGTCTCCACTCAGGCTGCTGTCAGAGCTGTGTGTCAGCATCTCTCCTGCAGCTGGGTGTGGAACGAGCTAGCAGGCATGAGTGACTCCAGAGCATTCTGATTTCCCATCTCAGCTGCTTTGCTGGGGCCCAGATAGGTTCCCTGTGCTGCTTTCACACAGAAAGGGAGATTTTACCAGAGAAAGACAAGGGCATAGCTGGCTGAGATTTCTCTTGGTGCATTTGCTTCTCCAGCCCTTGCCCTCCTTGGGTACCAAAGAGCCTCCCTTGCTCGTGAGCTCAGCCTGGAGAGGCTGCAGTTGCCCAGGCTGCTTGCTTACCCTTCCAAAACAATTTGGCATCTCTTCTTTTCTTATGCTATCTGATGGCACAGGGTTATTAAATGAATCCTTGCCTGGCAGCTACCTTACACCCAGACTTGCAAACCAGGCAGGGTGCTGGGGCTTGCTTTGATGAAACCTACTGGAAAAAGACCAGCAGATGAACCTCAGTCCCCACACCTTCAATAACAAGCACAGGCAAATGAAGCAGCCTTGAGGCCTCTCATTCCTCCAGCTCTGCACAGGCAGATGGCTCCAGGCTGTCTCTCAATGCCTTTAACCACTCTGCCACCTGCACAAACCACAGAGTTCCAGAGTGGCTCAGGTTGGAAAGGAGCTCAGAGCTCCTCTGCTCCAACCTCCCCAACATGCCCAGGGACATCTCTCAGCTACACTCAGCTGCTCAAGATCTCATTCAGCCTGGACTGTAGCACCCCCAGGCAGCCACAGCCTCCCTGGGCAGCCTGTGCCAGAGTCTCACCACCCTCACACTCAACAACTTCTTCCTCAGCTCCACTCTAACCCTGCTCTGCCTCAGCTCCAAACCATTCCCCCTTGGCCTGTCTCTAGACCCCCTCACAAGTTCCTCTGCAGCCTTCCTTGCAGGATCCCTTCAGGCACTGGCAGCAGCTCTGGGGTCCTACTGGAGCCTTCTCCTCTCCAGACTGCATCCCCCAGCTCCCTCAGCCTGTGCTCACAGCAGAGCTGCTGCAGCCCTGGCATCATCTTTGTGGCCTCCTCTGGCTTCACTCTAGCAGCTCTGTGTCCTTCTTCTGCAGGGGACACCAGAACTGGAGGCAGGGTTGGAGGTGAGGTCAGAGCAGAGAGGCAGAATCTCCTCTCCCAGACAGTTCTACACGAAGCCTTTGGCCAAGGGCAGCTGCAGAAAGGTCTGCAGTGAGCTCTGCTAGCACCAAGAGGTCTGTCCTTAGAGGGCAATGTCCTGTATGGGCTCTTCAGCTTGCCTCAGTCTCCAGGAACCGGAGGCTGGGGCAGCGTCAGGCGAGCTGCGGTGATAGATGGCCGTGTTGTAATTGGATTAGTTGGGAAGCACTGACCTTTGTGATGTATAAGATCTCTGAATGTGAACACCAAACACAAACCAGAGCTTTTATGAGTTTGCTGGGGGAGTTGAGCCATCACTTGCCGGGTGATAAACAAGCTGTTGTGCGCTGCAGTCAATGGAAAGCATGTCTGCAGCTCCTCCGCCTGCCCTTCTGCTCGCTGTGCACCCAGCTCCGCAGGCACACATTGCTCAGGTGCGGTTTTTACATCAGCAGCTGCACCCAGCCGCGACTCCGAGTCCTCAGAATACCTTAGGCTTGCCTGGGTAATGACGAGCCCAGCAGCTAGTGCGTGGTGTTAATTGTTTGCCTCCTTACCGAGTGGCCAGATTAGCTGACAGCGACCTGATGGGATTTCTGCTGGTGCTCCTCGTCAAAATAGTTGTAGATCAATAGCTGCTACCTGCACCCGGCAGGCTGAGAGCCAAGGCAGCTGTGGAAAAGCAATTAGAAGGGAGGAAGCTGTTTGCAGAGCGCCGTGTGTTGTGTTCTCCTTGGGTGTCTGCTCCGGGGCAGAAAGTGGAATGCTGCTCTTTATCCTGGATCCACTTTGAGTTTGAAAGGGAAAAAGTCACTGCTGCTCTAACCTGGGCTATGCTATTTGTGTTCATCTGACCACCAGAGCACCAGGGAATCACTGACTCAGCCAGGCTGGAAGAGAGCTCCGAGCTCAGCCAGCCCAACCTAGCACCCAGCCCTGCCCAACCAACCAGACCATGGCACTAAGTGCCCCAGCCAGGCTTGGCTGCAACACCTCCAGCCACGGCCACTCCACCACCTCCCTGGGCAGCCCATTCCAGTGCCAATCACTCTCTCTGACAACAACTTCCTAACAACATCCAGCCTAGACCTGCCCTGGCACACCTTGAGGCTGGGTCCCCTTGTTCTGGTGCTGGCTGCCTGGCAGCAGAGCCCAACCCCACCTGGCTACAGCCTCCCTGCAGGCAGCTGCAGGCAGCAATGAGCTCTGCCCTAAGCCTCCTCTGCTGCAGGCTGCACACCCCCAGCTCCCTCAGCCTCTCCTCACAGGGCTTGTGGTGAATTGGTCCCTGGCAAGGGGAGCCCAAATAAATGCCCTGCAGGTGAAGGGGGGTGTAGGGGAGTTGATAGGTGTCTGATTTGTCTCTTCAAACCCAGGCTAGGTCAGGCAAGCTTATCCTAAGCCATACATTTACTGTATCATGTGGAATGAGCTGGGCACATCCTGGGAGCAGGAAGTTTGCCCCCTGCTCCTTGTGCCAGTCTGCAAGAGGAGTTAATTCCTGGTGGCTTTGGGTTTTTCCCTTGCACACAAGAATTGCCAAAGGCCTCTCCAGATCTGAGGCTCACACACAGCCTAATTAAGAGCCTCGCAGCTCCGGCAGCTTCCTGTTGTTGCTATTGATTTAGGTAAAAGCCTAAACGCTGCATTCTTCCAGTCTGCCTCTGCCTCAGGCTCCTCCTTGTCCTCTCTGGGATCAATTTACCTTCCCATCTTGCAACGCAGAGCCTGCCATGCCCTGCCGGAGCACAGGAGCAGGGGTACCACTGTAGTGGTTTGGATCAGAAGGATCCCTCCAATGCAGGGCCTTGTTAGCAGGAGGGCCAGCAGCAGATGTTTTAGGGAGTGCTGCAGAAATGCATTGTCATGACTTAATTTTCATCTAAGGAAAGAGAAAAGCCACTGTGGGGTCTCCAAAGTGAAGTCAGAGTAAGCCACTTCCAGAAAGTGAGACCTCCCAACACACAGTGTTATCAGGGAAGAGATGCTTCAATCAGCACTGGGTGACAAGGGCAGGTCCTCCTCCAGGCCCTGGCACACCTGCACCTGCTTCAGGTAGGACGTTTAAGTCGTGCATGTTCAGCACGGGGGTAGGGCTGTTGCAATCAGCTCTTGGAACAGGAGGAGGTATTACAGCTGTTTCTTGGAGCTCATTCCCGCCGTGTCCCACCTCTTCACGCAGGCTCATTGCCACCTGGTGGTCGTCTTTTGGGGTCTTTGGGAGGAAGGTCGATGTCTTCCTCACTCTGATCTCTCTACCTTTCATCCACCTGGCATCAGTTGTGGGTCACATTCTTGGCTGGAGTCTCCAGTGTGCTCATCTTTGAATACAGTATTCCTCTTCTCCATGAGAGTGCTTCAAGACCCTCTCAAGCTTAACCTCTTCCTTTGTGTTTTCCTGATTGGTGCATGCATGGGAGCTTCAGATGTGCTGCTCTGCAGCTGCCCGAGCTCTGGGGGTGTTTTGCAGCAGACATCTCACTTTTGAACCAAAGAAAGGATGGGACACTGGACAAGCCCCTGGAGAGAAGGAGAGCCTCTTCTTTCCTTGGTGTCTCCAGTGCAGACTGCAGGCTCCCCAGCAGGGTACATGTTCATGCTCACAAAGTTCAGGGTTTAACTAGGTTTCTACACTCTATGTTCTCCAGCCCTTTCCCCATATCACCATGGAGAGCAAAAGTGGACCAGGGAGGTGATGGCAGGAATGGAATTGGCTCCTCACTGCTTCTGTGCATCTCTGCCCCACTCTCAACCTTTGGACACCTCCCAGGACTCATCTATGCCTCTGTCACTCCAAGCCTAGGTAGTGTCTTTGCCTGTAAGAGACTTATGAAGTCCTTTCTATCTCTTGACTTCTGGCACTGATTGGTGGTGATGGAGTTTACTGATGCTGGAGGCTGAGCTCTCCCATGCCACCTTCTCCAGCTCTCTGCAGGAGTGCCAAATGCAGGCAGGCAGCTGACAACTGCCTTGCAAACTCAGAGGCAAGTCCTGGCCAGGCTGTGTGCATACGTTCCAGAGTGTCTATAGGAGAGAGAGCCTCAAAGAACACCTCAAGGGCAGCTCAGATAGGAGAGGGCAGCAGTGTGAGCCCTGCTCCTTTCCCGTGCAGAGGAGGGAGGCAGCAGCGGCAGCTCCATCCTTCCCAGCTTCAGCTGGGAGCTGAAAACAGGCAGCACTGCCTGTGAGGTGTGGCCTTCTGCTCCACACAGCCTGAGGCTTTGGGCCAGAAGCTGGCATTGGGAATCTTGCCTGACTGGCTCTGGATATCTTCTCTCTTTGAGCAGTCCTGCTCAGCTCCAGCCCAGCTGCACACAGATGCAGCCTCCTGGCTGGAGGCACATCCCCAGTGCTGTGCCATCCCTGGGGTGCTGCTTTCTGGGCTTCACTTTGGATCTCCTGGCAAGGCTGTCGTGAGTCCTCCTGGATGTGATCACAGAATTAACCAGGTTGGAAAAGAACTCTATGATCATCCAGTCCAACCTAGCACCTTACCCTTGTAATTAACCCATGGCACTAAGTGTCTCATGCAGCCTTCTCTTAAACACCTCCAGCCACAGCCATTCCACCACCTCCCTGGGCAGCCCATTCCAATGCCAATCACTCTCTCTGACAATAACTTCCTAACAACATCCAGCCTGAACCTCCCCTGCCACAGCTTGAGACTCTGTCCCCTTCTTGTGTTGATGCTTGCCTGGCAGCAGAGCCCAACCCTACCTGGCTACAGCCTCCCTGCAGGCAGCTGTAGAGAGCAATGAGCTCTGCCCTGAGCCTCCTCTCCTGCTTGTGATGCACAGAAGCAGGTGAGACATAACACACCTTGGGGGTCTGCCTGGGAGGGAGCAGAGGAACCTCCTCTATCAGTGCTCTTTCTCACTGCCAAAGCAACGGTGTCAAAGCTGCCATGTAAAATATGCTTCTGCACAGTCCCCACTGCTAAAGCAGCTCTGGCAAAGCTGGGCTGCAGCACGCAGAGGACTGCCCAGACATCACAGGGGAAGTGTAAGGACTCAGAGCTAACCTTGCAAACCTAATTAAACTCACTAGAGAGCAGAAGGAAGAGAGAATCATTTTCTCTACGACCTGCCTGAAGTGAATGGGAGAAAAGATGAAGTGCTAGAAAGGTTTCCAGCTATTTGTTGTGGTTAAAGAGCCTGGTGCAGGATGTGTCACAAGCAGTTCCCTGTCTTCATAATGCCTTCTCTTCTGCAGGCTGCACACCCCCAGCTCCCTCAGCCTCTCCTCACAGGACTGTGCTGGAGGTGGTGGAGTCACCCAGCCTGGATGTGTTTAAGGGTGGTTTGGATGTGGTGCTTGAGGATATGGTTTAAGGTGAATCTTGTAGGGTAGGGTCCTAGGTTGGACTTGGTGATCCTGAGGGGGTTTGTGAATTTATCCTTGTGGTCTGTCTTTCCTCTGCTGGTTTTCTCAGCATGGGCAAGGGTTGCTGTCTGGCTTGTTGTGATGCACCTTATGATGTCGTGCAATACCTCATGTGACTGCTCTGGTGACCTGCAACAGGGCTGTGACACAGAGGGAAGTGATACAAGAAATGGGGGTAGGTGAGGACACCATTCCCTTGTCCTCTGATGGCACTCAGGTGGTGTCCCACTGCCCCCTCCAGCCTCCTGCTGGAGGGATCCCAGGGTTGCTGAGGTCGATGG